>NC_141691.1:2044526132-2045841965 GCF_964263255.1 Lissotriton vulgaris
ACTGTGGCGCCTTCCAGAGTCGCATGAAAGGACTTCAGGGCCAGAAATATTGCGTGCAATTCTAGCCTGTTTATGTGCCATTTCATTTGGGTCTGGTTCCATTTCCCGCTGACCGTCATGCCTTGGAGGTGAGCGCCCCAGCCTGTCATTGAAGCGTCCGTCGTTACTATGAACCTGGGCACTTCCGTGAGGAACGAACATCCCACTTGTATGTTGGATCGTTGAGTCCACCATAGGATTGCTTCTCGCATTCGAGGCGTAATTTGGATGATATCCTCGAAGGACCCCGACACTTGAATCCACTGGCGACTGAGCTCCTCTTGCAAGGGTCGCATCCGAAGACGACAGTTGGGGGTGAGAAGAATGCAGGAAGAAATCATCCCGATGAAGGATTTGAACATGCGCACTGAAACGCACCTTTTTAATAACAGTGCCGCAGCTAACCGTTGAATCTTTTCCTGTCTTTCTCTTGAGATGAATACTTGGGCAAGCTTGGTGTCCAGCGTCGCTCCCAAGAAAGTCTTTCTTGTTGCTGGCGTGAGGTGTGACTTTTCGAAGTTTACTGAGAAACCCAGGCTTTGCATCAGTGACAGAGTTGTTTGGATGTGATCTTGTGCCATGTCGAAAGAACTGTATCGATTGCAACCGAAGGTGGGCAGCCACCGGGGCCAGTATCTTCGTAAACACTCTGGGGGCTGAACGCAGTCCAAATGGAAGAACTTTGAACTGGAAGTCCCTGCCAGCCACTCTGAACCTCAGAAACCTCAGATGCCTGGGAAAAATCGGTACGTGGAAGTATGCATCCTGAAGGTCGAGTGTTGCCATGTACTCTCCTGCCGAAAGATATTGGAGGATTTCTTGAAGTGTTAGCATCCTGAATGACAGCTTTTTTAGGAATTTGTTTAGGGCACGCAGGTCGAGGATGGGACGCCATTCCCCCGACTTCTTGCGAATAAGGAAAAATCTTGAGTAGAAGCCTTTTCCTTTCTGATGATGAGGTACTCTTTCTATTGTTCCCTTCCGAATCATGGTGTTGATTTGGGTGAAAAGCTCCTTGAGGTGCGCTGGAGGCGGTCCTTTTGGGGGGCAATTTGGGGGAGTTTTTACAAATTCCAAAATGTGACCTCTGGCTATCACATCCAGAACCCATTAGTCTGTGGTAATTGTGGACCAATTCAAGTAATTTTGGGATATTTTTCCTCCAATTTGGTTCGGGTTGGTACAAAGTGGTGGCAGGATGCGTACCTCATTTCTTACTGTCTCTTCCTCGATAATTAGATTTTCCTCGAGGTTGAGAGTAATTTCCTCTCCTTTGTCCATATGTCTGCTGCCTATATGGCTGGAATCTTTGGTTTCCTTGGGAGGAAGAATAGGAGCGCTGCTGGTTATAACCTCCTCTATTAGAGAAATTCCCTCTTCCTTTTGCTCCACGAAAGGAAGACTTCCTGTATTGCAGAGTACCCAGCGAACGTGCTGTCTCCGTATCTTTTTTGATGGCTTCCAGAGCATCATCAACATGTTTTCCAAATAAGTACTCTCCATCAAATGCCATGTCTATAATCCTTGTTTGGACCTCTTGCCGAAAGGATGTTGCCTTCAACCATCCTTGCCTCCTGAGAACAGCTGCACCCGCTAGCTGTCAAAATCCCGTTGCAGCAACGTCCACTGCAGCATCAATTATTTCAGAAGAGACACACTCTCCTTCCTGAAGGATCTTTTTTGCCTCAGTTCGATCTGGCTCGGGAAGTTTGTCCATATACGGCGAGATGTCCGACCACATCTGCCTGTCGTATCTCCCTAATATGGCTAGGGAGTTTGCGGCCCTGATGGTCGTTGCTGCAATAGTAGAAACCTTTTTACCGATAGAATCCAGGCGTCTTCCATCCTTGTCTGGTGGAACAGAGACTTGAGATGTCGGATTAGAAGACCTCTTCTGCGGTGCCTGCGCTACCACAGAGTCCGCTTTAGCTTGTCCGACAAGGCACGCCGGAGAAGAATTTTGCGCCCTATATTTCTTATCTACTCTCGGAAGCACGGCCGGTAAAGAATTTGGCTTTGACATGATCTTTAGGCCCTCTTTCCAGATGAATTCTATAATCGGAATGGTCCAACTCTGTTTCTGTGGTGTAGACTTGAAATCATACAAGAAGCAGTCTTCTTGCTTTGATTCCATGGTTATCATGAATCTCTTTGTTGCCCTGTCCTGATCTTGTGGAATGAGGCAATGTTCACGGGTGGTGACTCAGATGTAGTAGGTTCTGCCGGAGAGGGCGTGTTTGCATTATAATCCTCATACTCCGACGATTCTGAAACATTGTCCAGTTCTCCTTCTTCTTGTTCCTCATGTTCTGAGAATTCTTCCTCTCCTGTCTGAGGAGCTGTAACGTGCGCCGCAGATAATATTGGACGTTCTTCCTCCAACGTCACAGAAACCACTGGTTGCGTCTGCTTAGCCAGCGGAGTCACTGTCTTAGGTCTTGGTGTAGAAACCTGAGATTCCCCTGACTCTGAAGGTGGGAATCGTCTGTAATAGTCACTGAGCATATACTGCAGATTGCGAAACAAATCGTCAGGTATCTGCATGCCAGGAGCAGGCCTATCTGCATGTGACGTAGGCTCAGTTTCATCCATCTCTTCCTCTATATCCTCTTGAACTTTAATTCGGAGGTCAGATGGACTTCTAGCTGCTCCAAAATTTTCATCCTCATAGGATCCTTCCTCACCGGAATCCAAAAGTTTGTCTGGCACTACTGGCGTAGAAGAAATCGTCTCAGTAGTTGCTCTTTTCCTCAACAGCGTAGCTGTAGTTGCAGGCGATGGCAAAGGAATCCCTGATGTATGCGCTGACCAAACTTGCAAGGCAGTGCCGCTTGATAGAGGCGGCGTCGATGGTACCTCAGTTTGCTGTTGAAACTGTTGTCTCGTCGACGGTATCGTCGTCGACGGGGTCGTCGTCGAGGTCGTCGACGTGGTCTTCGTCGTCGACGAGGATCTTTTCGTCGACGAGGTCGTCAACGGTAACGCCGTCGACGGTGGCTTCGTCGACGTGGACTTCGTCGTCGACGAGGGATTAACCGTCGACGGTAACGCCGTCGACGTTGAGGACTTCGTCGACGGCAGCATCTTCATCGTCGACGGGGATCCAACCGTCGACATCAAAGTCGTAGACTAGGAACTCGTCGACGGTACTTTAGCCGTCGTCGACGGGACAATTGTCGACGCCGAGATAGGCCTGATCTGAACATGAAACAGAGTAGGTGATGAGGCCGAAGACATGACAAGAGTAGGCTTTGGAGAGGAGAAAGTCATAGTGCAGGTGGTAGACGTGGCCACATGGGAGGAAACACAGTCCTTTTTTGACGTTGAAATTGTCAAAGGTGGCAACTGAGGAGGCACAGATTTTGAAGATTTCTTGGGAACTGAAGATTTCCCAGACTTCTTAGAGGGCGTACTATCACCTTTAGCAGGTGGGAGAGTCTTACTCGAAGTACTAGGCCCAGGAGCATCCTGAGAGGATTGGGCCTTCTTAGTCACCTTAGCCCTTGGAGATGAAACCTCAGTTTCCGCCTTCCTCTTAGTAGAAATACATGAAGACCCAGAGGCAAAGCTTCCTACCTCAGATAAAGGGTCCTCTTTGTCCTGGAGTCTGTTTAGCCACAATAGTAGTCGTCCTTCTCTATCCCTGATGGTCTTAGGGGGGAAGGTCCGGCAGATCTTGCACTCCTTTGCCTTATGGTCAGGATAAAGGCAATATAAACATTTCTTGTGGGGATCTTCCTTGAAAAGTCTTTGCTTCCCACAAGAATCACAGGCCCTGAAAAGGGATTTTGAATTAGACATCTGAAAAGTTGAAGAAACTAACTGTGTAGAAGAAAAAACTGAGCAGAGCTCAGGGAGACTCCCTTCACACGACGTGCGGTAGAAAATCTGAGAGCCTGAGCCTCTAGGGAGAACATTCTGATGGGTGCTGTCGCCTGATTGGCTGCAGTTTGGACTAAGACATAATGACTAGAATAGTCACGAGTGTGAGGGTTTTTTCTACTGTAGCTGGTGCTACTTTACTTCCTGGTTGGGTATTTCTGATATTTGCTATATGTATTATGGCATTTTATTACTTTTTTATATACCGTGGGACTCCCACTCCGATGACGGGAAATGATTCAGGCATGTGAATCTATGAAAGACACCCCTAATACTGGAGAACTAGGGGGTCTGTTATAGGGATCATAGCCAATGTCATTAGTGGCGTGGCTAAAAATCTATACTTAGCACAGTATGCCGCCCCACTGGCATTTTGCTGCTTCTGTCTATACAGCCAATTATATGATGCAATAAGTAACATTACACCTACAAAAAACCAGGACTATTGGCTTGGTCAATGGTTGTAAATTGTTCATCAGGAATAGGCAACAGCTATGACTCCTTTGTATATAATATTGAAAATACTTCAGCTCTTGTGGACGAGGTTGTGGTGTAAAGCTAAAGCTGCGGATTTTTAAGCTGAGAGAGCAGGTTTGAGCCCGACATGGGCTCAACAGCCTGTGATTCAAAAAATAAATATGTCATTGTGTAATGTAGCTGGTGCTTAGGTAAAGCACACCAATATCTTCGGCCGAGTTTATTCTATATAAGGAAAATACTACTTACCAGTATGCATTTTTTCTTGTTATGTAGAGCTGCAGAGTTGTACACTATACATAGATCGCCATCTGGTGTTGGGCTAGGATGCTTGCACTTTGTTGTTGTCTTAGAAGAGTCTTTTGTAGTCACAAGATAGGTGACTCCTCCCTTGGACGATAGTGCGCATGGTCATCAACTCCATCCTCAGATTGTTTTTCGCCATGAAGGGAAATGATGACGTCAATAAGAAGTAAGAGATGTCAATGTGAATGTATCTAATTGAGATAATACTGAAAACAAGTACAGGTTCCGGGGAGGCGGGTGGGGTTGTACAACTCTGCAGCTCTACATGCCAAGAACAGATGCATACTGGTAAGTAGCATTTTCCGTTCGAGGCATATGAGCTACAGATCGTACACTATGCATAGACTGTACAGCGGTGTCTCCCCTAGCGGTGGTCACCTGTATCTGTTGCAGTAGTTTGAAAAAGTGTTTTAAGGACAGCCTGGCCTACAGAAGCTTTTTGCTTAGCTTGCATGTCAACACAATAGTGTTTGGTGAAGGTGTGTGGTATAGACCATGTTGCTGCTTTACAAATGTCATCTAAGGGAATGTTTCCTAAGAATGCCATGGAAGCACCTAGTTTGCATGTTGAATGTAATAAAGAAGGGCTCTTTTGACATCAATTGTGTGAAGAGCTCTCTCTGCCACAGTCTGGTTTTTGGAAATACACCGGTAACTCAACTGATTGGTCAAGATGAAAACCAGAGATGACTTTGGGAAGAAATTTTCGATTTGTTCTGAGAACCACTTTGTTACGATGCATTTGTAAGAACGGTTCTTGTATGGTTAAAGCCTGGCTCTCACTTACCCTTTTAAGAGAGGTAATTGCGAAAAGGAAAGCAACTTTCCATGTGAGGAACTGAAGTTTACATTTATGTAGAGGTTCAAATGGGGGACCCATGAGCCTTGTAAGAACAATATTTAAATTCTGCACCAGCAAGGGTGGCAGTCTGGGAGGAATTATTCTTTTAAGGCCCTCTGTAAAGGCTTTAATTGCAGGTACTCTAAAAAATGACAAGTGTTGTCTGTTTTGTAAATAAGCAGCAAGTGCCGCTAGATGTAGTCGTATGGAAGAATATGCTAGAATACTTCTTTGTAAGTATAGTAAATACCAAATGATGCTCTTAATTGAAGCATCCAGTGGATCAATGTTATTGGTATAGCAGTAGATGACAAATCTTTTCCATTTTGCTGCATAGCAAGCTCTAGTAGTAGGGCGTCTGGCTTCTTTAATGATGTTCATACAGTCTGGCAGAAGGTTAAGATAACCGAACTCTAGGACTTCAGGAGCCAGATTGCTAGATTCAGATGACATGGCTCGGGGTGCCTTATCTCTCCATGGGTCTGCGTTAGCAATGTTGGAGAGAGTCGTAGTTTTTGATGAGGAACTATTGAGAGTTCCAGCAATGTTGTGAAGCACGGTTGGCGTGCCCATGTGGGAACCACCAAGATAATTTTGAGAGACTGTTGTCTGAGCTTGCGTACTACTAGGAGAATCAGTGGGTGTGGTGGAAAAGTGCACGCAAATCTGCCTGACCAGTTCATCCAGATCGCATTGCTTTCGGACAACGGGTGTGAAAACCTGGCGGTGAAGGTTGGGCATTTGGAATTTGCCTATGTCTGGTTGACGCCACATTTGGAAAAATGGTTGAAGAACTTGGGGATGAAGTTCCCATTTGTGTATCTGCTGTGTCTGTCGACTTAGCAGATCCGCAATCTTATTGTGAACCCCTGGAAGATGTTCTGCTAGATGGTATATGTTTTGTGGAATGGCCCATCTCCAAATGTTTTGTGCGAGCTGGGACAGCTGCAAAGAATGTTTCCCTCCTTGTTTTTGAATGTAATACATGGCTGTCATGTTGTCCGTCCGGACTTGGACAGTCTTATGCTGTAGATGTACTAGAAATATTGTTAAAATTCTAGGTGATTGATGTCGAGCACTTTTTGTTGAGTGGTCCATTTGCCTTGAACTGTGTGGTTTAAGAGATGGGCTCCCCAGCCGGTGAGTGATGCGTCTGCTGTTAGCACTATTTGTGGAACTGGCTCTAGGAACAGCCGCCCTTTGTACAGGTTTTGTGTGTTCCAACACTGCAGAGAGTAATGTGTGCGGCTGTCCACAAACACCAGATCTGTAAGTTATCTGTGAGCCTGGTTCCACTGACGTGCTAGGCATTCCTGTAAGGGGCCCATCTAAAGTCTTGCATGAGGTACAATAAAAAGGCAAGAGGCCATCATTCCTATGAGATGCATGAATACCCTTGCTGGGAGGGAATGCTGTGGTTGAAATCTGCTGATCAGTGTTAGTATACTGGCTGGATTGGGATACGCCAGAGCTCTGGAGGTGTCTACTGTGGCGCCTAGATACAGAAGTATGTGGGAGGGCTGAAGATTTGACTTGGGGAATGTGTGTGTGAATCCTAAGTTGTTTAGCAGCTGGATGGTTTGATAAGAGTGATGAACACACTGGTTGAGTGACTTGGCTTTTATTAGCCAGTCGTCGAGATATGGAAATACATGGATTTGTTGTCTTCTTAAGTGTGCTGCTACCACCGCAAGGCACTTTGTGAATACTCCGGGTGCGGTGGTGACCCCAAATGGAAGGACTTTGAACTGATAGTGTTGTCCTCCATTATGAACCTTGGATACTACCTGTGGTCAGGGTGTATGGGTATGTGGAAGCAGGCGTCCTTGAGATCTAGTGTGGCAAGGAAGTTGCCGTGTTGCAGGAGTGGGAGGACCTGTTGGAGACTGATCATATGAAAATGATCTGACTGTATATAGAGATTGAGGGGTCTGAGGTAGAGTATCGGCCTTAGGATGCCGTCCTTTTTGGGTATTAGGAAATACAGCGAACAAACTCCTTTTCCTTGATGCTGTAAGGAAGCTGGTTTTACTGCGTGCTTTTGAAGCAGTGAGAGAACCTCTTGTTTTAAGAGTGTGAGGTGTTCTGTGGACATTGGATGCTGTTTGGGTGGTATGGTGGGAGGGGTTGCTGTAAGTTCCAGGCAGTAACCATACTGGATAATTCGTTTTACCCACTTTTCTGTAGTGATGGAGACAGGTAGGAACTGTGAGAGTCCTCCCCCAACCACAGTGGAATGGTCTAGGGGAAGTGGAGGGAAGTCACTGTTTATTAGTGGGTGAGGTGCGAGTGTTGTTTTGCCTCGGCCTCTCCCTTTGTTGTTATGTCCCGTATATATGCGCCTCTAAAATATCCTCTGTTGGGGCAGGTTTGCCTGGGGTTTTTGTAGGAAGAGGAGGCGGTGCCTGTTGCAAGGTTCTTAGATGCTCCTCTATAGAGGAGCGACAATAGACCCACCTGTGGATGGAAACTGTAATGCTCCCATGGATTTAGCAGTCTTGGTGTCCTTTTTCATCTTTTCAAGAGTGGTGTCTACAACCGGCCCAAAAAGTTGTTACTGATTGAACGGCTTGTAAGAAAGTGCCCTCTTTCTTGCATGGTATGCCCCCACTTTTTGCTGAATTGCTGATGTGCTTCGACTTGGTGTGCCCTGGGCTCCTGCCAATCAGGTGCCCAAGGACTGTGTTCCTTCCTTAAAACTGTATTGAAACCTTAACCCAATTGGCATCTCTGGCCATAGGTCAGCCCCTGGTAAATGGTACCCTAAGTACCCAGAGTACTGTGACCAGAGAAGACCCCTAAGGGCTGCAGCACTTATTGTACCATCCATTAGGGGCCCTGTACCCTGACAAACACACACTGCCTTGCAGGCTGAGTGTCTGGGTGCAGAACAAAACAATGAGTCGATATGGCACAAATCCCTGTGTGCCATGCCCACAACACACTGCCATGTCATACCTCATTCACCCCCCTAGCTGGGTGCCCTATGCCAGTGGTGTGGGTACAGGTGCATGAGTCCTGCTCCTGCTAAATCCTGGCGTCTCCTGTGGTCAGCAACCTCGAAAACCCCGGAGGACCTGACAGCCTTGCTCATCTAAAGACTGGGACTCCCACTAGCAGTGATTCTGCTCAAACAGCAACAACCACAGGTGCCTGTCAGGAACCGCGAATCCAGCATACTCTGCACCCGCCAAGCCCGGCCTGTGCCTGATTGAACAAACACCATGAGGACGTTCCCCCTGGCGACTGTGACCACGAATACAGCACCCAAGGACCCTCCTCGACGGTCCTGCCGACGCCTGTAGCCTCAAAACCAGGGACCCATCAAACCGCGACCAGCTGAGGGTAACATTTCCCGACACCAAAAGACCCCCCAGCCCCCGGCGCCCTACGGCCCTCTGTGCCCGACTCCTTGGTGGCTACCTAACCTACAGCTTCCCAACATACCTCTTGAAGTGCTGGTCGTACCTGAAGAATCTCCGTCCCCGAGCTTGCAGCCTTTGTTCGTTTTTCAGCTTTTCCATTGAAATACAAAGGGCGCCCGAAGGCCCAAAATCACCTTGCACCTAGCTGCCCGAGTGCCCCTGGAAATGCAGCAACTGACCTATCCTACTTCCCCACTTGCTCTGTGTAAGTGACCCAGAGCTCAGCTCCCACAGCCGCTTGGTCTGCCTGCTAGCAGCCACTAACCAAAGGACCCCTATCCCCCATAGGATAACACTGGGCCTACTCCCTCTGCAACCAGCTGCCCCAGTGCCGCTGAGGGTGTAACGACTTTACCTACCTGACCCTGGAAGACCCCTGAGTCTTGCCCCAGAACCTTAACTCTGCGAGTCGAGTTCTTACCTAAAAGCCGATAACTCACTTTTCTTCCATAGGCTAACATTGAATGGTTTCACTCAGAATTTCTTCTAAGTGAGGAGTTTTGGAACTTTAAAATATTGACCTAAAATCATCCGAACAACTAATTCAGACTTACTTACCTGTTATCAGGAGAGACCTCAGTGCTGCATCTTTTAGCCCAGCACAAACCCTGAAAAGTAATTTTAACCTTACTTACCAGTAACCTGAATTTTCTTCCCTAGGAAACCATTTACTGTTTTTCTGTGAAATTTCTTCCAAGTGTCGATTTTTGCAAACTACAAATATTCTTTAGAAATTGTTTCAACTACCAAAACGTAATTGCTTACCTGTTTTAGATAGATGTCCCAGTGCTGAACCTAGGAGTCCAGTACTGGATTACAAAAGTAACGTGAATCCACTGCAACTTGAATTTCCTTCAATAGGATAACATTTAATTTCAACTGAAAAAAGAGTCAACTTTTAAAATACAATAATATTCCTTAAAAGTCACAACTATAACCAAAAGGCTTTTCCTTAACTGTTTACAGCTCGTGTCCCAAGACAGAATCCAGGATCCAGTCCTGTGGTTATAAAAGTAATCTACAAAGTAAATTAAGTGCATTTAACTGAAAATTCCCATTGAGCTCAATGTTGCATTGTGTTTGAAATTGTCTACTGCAACAAACTGTAACTATTGTATACAAAGAGACTATTGCCTATTTGAAAAGTATTTAACCTATATTTTGATACCTTGTTTGTTCTAAAAATGAAATACCTATATATTTTGATACAAAACAATTGGCCTGAGTTCAGTTCTTGAGTGTGATAAAACCTTTTGCTGACTGAGTGTGTACAACAAATGCTTTGCGCTGTCCTCTGGTACTGCCTTACTGCTCGACCAAGCTACCACTTTGGAGAGTAAGGCTATATCTAGTTTTAGCCTCTTCCATACCTCTTGAGACTGTGGACTCTGTGCACACTGTACCTTACTTTGGTTCGGTATATACAGAGCCACTTTCTTACAGTACCTCCTGTTTAAAGCCTGAAACGTGTAACCAGGCATGTCGTCTGAGAGGCACACTAGTGTTAATGGACCTAGATGCTGTGTCTGCTGCATCAAGGGCACACTTGATTGATGCGTTGGTTATTAATTTGCCCTCTTGAATGAAATCATTTGCCTGGGTTCTGTATTGATCAGGTAAATGTTGTAAAAGGGTTTCTAATCTGTCATAGTGAGCCCTATCATACCTAGCAAGTAATGCTTGGGTGTTGGCTATGCGCCAGTGATTATCTGCTTGGGCAGCAACTCTCTTGCCAGAGGCATCTAACAACTTAGATTCCTTATCCGGAGGTGGTGCGTCACTGGAGGTTTGAGAGTTGGCGCCCTTTCTAGCGTTGGATACTACTAGTGAGTCTAATGGTAGCTGCCGTTAGATGTAAGTGGGATCCTCTGGAGCAGGTATATATTTCCTGTCAATCCTGGGATTGAGAATTCTAGCTCTCACTGGATCTTTGAATATGTCGGGGGCATGTTTAATGACCCCTTTTAGCTTTGGCAGGGTTTGGACAGTTTTTTGTGACTGTTTGAAGGTGTCTAGAAGGAAGTCTTCCTATGCCGGCTCTGAATGCATATGAACCCCATGGTAGACAGCAGCTCTATTTAGAAGCTGATCAAAACCAATATTGTCATCTGGGGAGATAGTTTTGTTGGATATGTCTAGAGATCAGGGAGGGCTGGGAGTCCATTGGGTCATGATATTCGTCCGAATCGTTTTGTGGTGTGTCTGTGTCATTTTAAGGGTCTGTGAAAGGGTCATTGTTAGCTTCCCCATCCCCTAAATAATTATCATCATCATGTGGTGGTGAATAAGGTGCGAGGTTTGGAGGCTGTGAAGGAGAGACAGACTTAGGAGGAAGAACAGGGCTGAGGAGGGATAACAGGAGAAGAGAGTCTCATAGGTGAATTGGCACAGTCCTTCTTGACAGGCACTACAGGTCTGGTGTGTCCAATTTCCTTTTGTTGTGTGGAATAGTAGCCACATGTCCTGTTTTGGGGTCTATATGAAGTTTTTTTCTGTATGGGATCGACAGGATCGAAAAAGTTCTTCCTGTTTTGTGACCACTTTCGGTGCAGATTTTTTCGGGTCTGAGCAGGGTTTGTATTGGTGCTCCAAAGCCTTAGGAGGTGGTTTGGGGTCCTTTGGCTTGGCTATGGAGCCGGAAATGTTTTTTGGTTCAGAAGATTTTGGTTTCAGATCAGAGTGTTTCGGCGTGGAGGTGCTCGGTACCGACTTCTTTTTGAGAGTAGGTTGCTCTCCAGTCTTTGGTGCCAAAGGCGCCTGCGGAACACTAATATGTGGTTTGCTCGGTCCCAAGCTACTGGAAGGCTTGTCCTTTATCTTCGGAGCAGAGCCCAAGACTTTTGAAAGTTGTTTTCGGTCGCAACTGGGGCCAGCAGGCAAAGTCTTGACCAGGGACTTCTTTTTTTTTGGGTGGAGATGGGGTAGGGACAGTTGTACTCACTCATTGACCAGGAGTGATGTGGTCATTGAGTCGGAGCTGTCTGCTTCGGAAACAATTTCCAGGTCCTCAGAATCTACCTCCGGGACATAGCGGCCTTCATCGAAGATGTCCACTGGTGCCGGAGCTGCTTGTTGCCCCATGATGTGTTGTTGGGCCCGACTATCACGTACGATTTTTTTTTATCAAAAGAATGTACAGGCCTGGCAATTGTTCTCGTTGTGCTCTGGCGAGAGACACAGGTTACAGACCTTGTGATGGTCACTGTGTGGGAATTTCGCTCCAAACGGGGCATTTTTTTTAATTGAGTCCTTTCCATGAGCGGTAGGCACAAACTGCATCGATAGGCCCAGCGGCTCGCGTCGATGACCATAATTTAGTAGTGGAGATGTGCGTCGAAGATCACGCGATCGAAAACAATACTGTTGAGCTGTAGTTTTTAGCATCGAAAAAAGGTTTGGAAATACGGTGCCAAACCGGAAAGCAAAAGTTACAACCGCACCCGATGGCGGAAAAAAAATCTGAGGATGGAGTTGATGCCCCTGGGCACTATCGTCCAGGGGAGAAGTCACCTATCTCGTGACTACAAAAGACTCTTCCAAGACAACAACAAAGTGCAAGCATCCGAGCCCAACACCAGATGGCGATCTATGCAAAGGGTACAATCTGCAGCTCATATGCCACGAACAAGTATCTTTTAAGTAACAAACAGCAGTGAAGGGTGGTACAACTGCAGGTAAGTTTTCTTTTTTTTTTCACAGCAAGGGTGAGGGCAGAAATGGAGAGCCCGAAAAGGACCGATTTCAGCACCTACTTTGAAGAACTGGACTTAAAAGCCCCGGGGAGACCTGTCCGCAAAACACATGCCACCACCTGTGAAAAGCACCTCAGGGCGGACAGTGAACAACCAATGTGAAACTTGAGGCACAAGAAAAGCTTGTATTTCAACAGAGCACTTTCAGTGTTAGAAATCAGAAAACACAGTTATCTGTAACAGGAGCTGTGAGTCCACAGCCATACGCTGCCTCCAGGGCACAGAGGCTGCCAGGCCTGCGCTCCAAATGTATGCAAATGATCCTCGCGTTCAGTGATTCCAGAAGCCTTGATTCCCGCACAAACTTCCTTGCACAAGTGGCTTCCTCTTCAATGTGTCAACAGATTACAATTACAATTCATTTTTTTATTTATTTGTCAAAATTCATCTTCCTAAGAGAAGCAATTTCGCTCCTAATCAGGAAACGCGCTGATACTTCCCATAACTAACCGCCCATACTTTGTAAAAAACATAAATAAAAAATAAATAAAAAAATGGCCCTGGCATAAATTATCCCTTAATAATACACGGAAAGCACAAGAATCAGGATGCACTGGGATACGGCTGCACTGCACTGTGCAGTGCCTGCAGTGAATAAAGGAAAGAGTTCTCAAAATAAACAGGTAGAGAATGAAAATGCAAAGAGACTGATCGGTGAACTGTGACTGTGAACTGTTGCTCCTCTGTCTTGAATGGAAGTGAGCTATCGGCACCCAGAACGAGTCCGAAAGCAGCAATTAAGAGGGGCACTGGAGGGAACCTATGGCAAGCAGCAGTCGGTCATAAACATGGTGTAAGAAATTACAAAAAGTCATGCAGACGGCGCATGCGCTGTAGGCTCGACCTAAAAAACAATCGGTAGGAGTAGTGCTCCAGGTCAGTGGACCAGAAAATGATGTCAGGGTACAGTGGTGGTTCCTTTATGTGCCTCTGTGTCATGTACGAAGTTCAGGAAGGAGTTGCAGTGGAGGCTGATGGTGCCACCTGTCGTCACGCAGGAACTATTGCAACTGTTTCCATATCCAGTCACGTACTTGGGTAGAAATCCGGTGACAAATCTATGGTTTGAGTTACTGATCAGAAATATGCTTATGGGGAAAGATACAGTCCTGACATATGATCTGGAAAAGATTGGCAATATTTGACTCTGGGCAGGACTTTAAATAAAGACTTAGGATTTAGGCCCAGATCTCTGTACTGGGGTGAATGTATGACATTGTTCTGCATTCTGCCCATCAATTGTTCTTTTTGCATTTGCCACCCCGAGTGGGACGGGTATGCTCAGACGTCACCTTGCTCTCCATGCCACTGGAGTCAAGCTATCCTGGCTGATGAGGGCTGAAAGACGGAAACCAGTCCTAGGATACTTGTTTCCAGTCCAGGGAGGACCTGGCTTGGCAGTTCGGGCTGGACTGTTACCATTGGGCGCAGGGTCAAGACTGATTTGCATATGGCTGGGTCCAAACTGGAATGGCATGGTGAGCAAAAAAACGATGGATTAAGGCCCAGATCTCTGTACTGGGGTGAATGTATGACCTAGTCTGCATTCTATCCATCAATTGTTCTTTTTGCATTTCTCTCCAAGGAATACCTCAGAGAGGGGAAATTGTGGAAGGGGAGAGTGGTTGAAAAATGGATGGGGAGAAGATTGGAACTGTACTGGAAAGGATTTGTATTTTTGACTGGTGCGGTTTAAATTTTAAACCTAATCAAGACCGTCAACTCACATCATAGGCTTAAATTGGACTTACACGTGACCCCCATCTCTGAACCTTTTCTTCACAAATTCCCTTGGCCTTCTCCACACCCCGCATCAACTCATTACGAAGCAGAATATCAAAGCACTCTGAGAATTCGCCAGTACTCTTCTTCACCACTGCTTGAAGCATTTTGCGCACATCAGCCAGGCAGAGCCGCACAACGTCCTTGATCTGGGCTTGGAGCGTTTCATTCTAGTGTGGAAAAAGCACAAGAGAGTGATTCAAAGTTGTACATGCATGGACTGAATGATACATAACAACCAACAGTTCTTTTACCTTCAATGACTTTCCTTATACATAGGCCAAAATCTCCAGTCAAGGCCTCAATGATGAAAACAGTAAAAAGAAAACATGCATTGGAAATGCAATAGGTCTCGCACCATTAGAGTTAGTGCTTTTAGAATTGTTTATGGGTTTTTTTGTAAATGTTTAGCATTTTTGTTTCCTGTAGCCAATGCGAAAGTATTACAAATAAAAAAAGCCATAAACATTTCTAAAAGCTCTAACTGAAATGGTCTGAGAACTATTGCACTGTGTGAGGGTGAGGGTGAGTGAGGGTGAGGGTGAGTGAGGGTGAGTGAGGGTGAGGGTGAGTGAGGGTGAGGGGTTGAGGGTGAGTGAGGTTGAGGGTGAGTGAGGGTGAGTGAGAGTGAGGGTGAGTGAGGGTGAGTGAGAGTGAGGGTGAGTGAGGGTGAGGGGTTGAGGGTGAGGGGTTGAGGGTGAGGGGTTGAGGTTGAGGGTGAGGTGTTGAGGGTGAGTGAGGGTGAGGGTGAGTGAGGGTGAGGGTGAGTGAGGTGTTGAGGGTGAGTGAGGGTGAGGGTGGGTGAGGGGTTTTGGGTGAGTGAGGGTGAGGGGAGTAGTTGAGGCGGAGTGAGGGTGAGTGAGAGTGAGGGTGAGTGAGGGGTTGAGGGTGAGGGGTTGAGGGTAAGTGAGTGAGGGTGAGGGGTTGAGGGTGAGTGAGGGTGAGGGAGAGTGAGGTTGAGGGGTTGAGGGTGAGTGAGGATGAGTGAGAGTGAGGGTGAGTGAGGGGTTGAGGGTGAGGGGTTGAGGGTGAGTGAGGGTTTGAGGGTGAGGGGTTGAGGGTGAGTGAGGGTGAGGGGTTGAGGGGGAGGGGTCGAGGGGGAGGGGTTGAGGGTGAGTGAGGGTGAGTGAGTGAGGGTGAGGGGTTGAGGGTGGGTGAGTGAGGGTGAGGGGTTGAGGGTGAGTGAGTGAGGGTGAGGGGTTGAGGGTGAGTGAGTGGGGGTGAGGGGTTGAGGGTGAGTGAGGTTGAGGGTGGTTGAGTGAGGATGAGTGAGAGTGAGGGTGAGTGAGGGGTTGAGGGTGAGGGGTTGAGGGTGAGTGAGTGAGGGTGAGGGGTTGAGGGTGAGTGAGGGTGAGGGTGAGTGAGGGTGAGTGAGGGTGAGTGAGGGTGAGGTGTTGAGGGTGAGGGGGTGAGGGGTTGAGGGTGAGTGAGGGTGAGGGTGAGGTGTTGAGGGTGAGTGAGGGTGAGGGTGAGGTGTTGAGGGTGGGTGAGGGTGAGTGAGGGTGAGGTGTTGAGGGTGAGTGAGGGTGAGGGTGAGGCGTTGAGGGTGAGTGAGGGTGAGTGAGAGTGAGGGTGAGGGGTTGAGGGTGAGTGAGGGTGAGGGGTTGAGGGTGAGTGTGGGTGAGTGAGGGTGAGTGAGGGTGAGGGGTTGAGGGGGAGTGTTCGAGGGTGAGGTGTTGAGGGTGAGGGGTTGAGGGTGAGGGGGTGAGGGTGAGGGGGTGAGGGGGTGAGGGTGAGTGAGGGTGAGGTGTTGAGGGTGAGTGAGGGTGAGTGAGGGTGAGGGGTTGAGGGTGAGGGGTTGAGGGTGAGTGAGGGTGAGTGAGGGTGGGTGAGGGTGGGTGAGTGAGGGTGAGTGAGGGTGAGGGTGAGTGAGGGTGAGTGTGGGTGAGTGAGGGTGAGTGTGGGTGAGTGTGGGTGAGTGAGGGTGAATGAGGGTGAGGGTGAGTGAGGGTGATGGATTGAGGGTGAGGGGTTGAGGGTGAGTGAGTGTGAGGGGTTGAGGGTGAGTGAGGGTGAGGGGTTGAGGGTGAGTGAGGGTGAGGGGTTGAGGGTGAGGCGTTGAGGGTGAGTGAGGGTGAGTGAGGATGAGGGGTTGAGGGTGGGTGAGGGTGAGTGAGGGTGAGTGAGGGTGAGGGTGAGTGAGGGTGAGGGTGAGTGTGAGTGAAGGTGGGTGAGGGGTTGAGGGTGATTGAGGGTGAGGCGTTGAGGGTGAGTGAGGGTGAGGTGTTGAGGGTGAGTGAGGGTGAGGGGTTGAGGGTGAGTGAGGGTGAGTTAGGGTGAGGGGTTGAGGGTGGGTGAGGGTGAGTGAGGGTGAGTGAGGGTGAGGGGTTGAGGGTGAGTGAGGATGAGTGAGAGTGAGGGTGAGTGAGGTGTTGAGGGTGAGGTGTTGAGGGTGAGGGTGAGTGAGGGTGAGTGAGGGTGAGTGTGAGTGAGTGAGGGTGAGGGGTTGAGGGTGATTGAGGGTGAGGCGTTGAGGGTGAGTGAGGGTGAGGCGTTGAGGGTGAGTGAGGGTGAGGGTGAGTGAGGGTGAGGGGTTGAGGGTGAGTGAGGGTGAGTTAGGGTGAGGGGTTGAGGGTGGGTGAGGGTGAGTGAGGGTGAGTGAGGTTGAGGGTGAGTGAGGATGAGTGAGAGTGAGGGTGAGTGAGGTGTTGAGGGTGAGGTGTTGAGGGTGAGTGAGGGTGAGGGGTTGAGTGAGGGTGAGGGTGAGTGAGGGTGAGTGAGGGTGAGTGAGGGTGAGGGGTTGAGGGTGAGTGAGGGTGAGGGGTTGAGGGTGAGTGGGGATGAGGGGTTGAGGGTGGGTGAGGGAAAAATGTGCAATAGCCAGGAAAATCAGCATAGTTACTTTAAAAATGTCATTGAAGTGTTGCACAATATACGTGTTATAAATTGCGGACTAGTGCTTTATGTTTTGATAGGACAAGAATAATCTTAGGCAAATAATTAGCATCTCAAACTCAAATGGTAAACTATTTTAAACGCGAAAGGGTCTTATCGAGGTCTATATGTAGTCATCAGTTTTCCACAACGGGCTAAAAATAATACCCGCAGATGCAACCATTACACACAAAAGAGCATATGCCTGGCTGTTGCAGTAAAGAAAAGTTATTTTTTTCGATCTTCATGTTGTAGAAGTATAAAAAGCACAAAAACAGTATACAATGGCGGCCTGCAGCCACTACAAAAAGAAGGTGTCATCACTGAATGCTTGTATAAGCTAACAAGAATATGTAGTGAGAGGGTATCAGAAAATTCAAGAGCAAATAAACACCATGACAGTGACATGTTAACATTACATAGCGGTCCTCTCTCTCGAGATATCACGATATATACGTGCCGTCTACAGTCGTCCTCCCCACTATGCTATTTAAATACAGCCAGATCAGTCTACAACTTCTTAGCAGCCCCGTATAACTACTCAAAGACGGAGAAAAGCCGGGGTTGCTTAGATTTCAGTGCTGCGGCAGAATACATTACATGCTTGCAGGAGCATTCAAAGCAGCGTTATTGTCAAGCTCAAAGAGGACAAAATGGCGCCAGCTGCTGCAAACGCCCCATGTGTAACAACCCATGCCGCACCAGATGAGTACTGCTGCATGAGAACCAAACCACCTCAGGGTTTGAGCAATCGCCCCTTACAAATATGACTCAGACGAAACAAACGCCTCGAGTGAGGCGGGAGTAGATGTCGCAATGCAGACTAGGAGCTGAGCTCTGTATTCAAGCTCAATTCCACGCACACAGTGCAATTCACACATGCTATGCTACTAGTCGTGGGAGGGGCTGAAAGCTCGTTTATATTCAGTTCGTACATATATCACTGAGCTCTTAATTCATACAAGGAAGCACGTCCTATAAAAAGAGCAGTCGACTCCCCAGGCGCCGCTGGGTTTCACTGCAGTGAATTCCACTGCTGCTCAGTCTTCCGTCAAGCCAATCCCATCACAGGGTTAGCCACAGCACCGAAACACGTACCAATGGGGGCAGGGTGGGTTGCTATGGCAAACATCCCAATGAATCAATCTAAAATAAATAGACGGTAACCGCACCAAATATTAAATGAAAGAAAAATAAACCAGTGTGCTATCCAACATCAATGAAAAGCTGAAACCCACACCATACACGCTTCGCTGATGCATTAATTAGAAAAAACCCAGGGGGTGTGTCAATTGCCTAGAATGGAAGGAATGAGAGTTACTGCTCGTGCGAGTAGCCTCGACTTATCACCGGAAACATGATCTTCTAAGTAAAGACAGCTGAATAAGGAAATCCATCTATTATTCCACTTCACACGGCCGGCCGGTCGTGAA
Organism: Lissotriton vulgaris; assembly: GCF_964263255.1. Classification (NCBI taxonomy): domain Eukaryota; kingdom Metazoa; phylum Chordata; class Amphibia; order Caudata; family Salamandridae; genus Lissotriton; species Lissotriton vulgaris. The sequence continues at coordinate 2,044,544,944 of NC_141691.1, forward strand.
ACTGAAAGCATGGCCGGCCGGCCGTGAAAGCCTTTGATGCGGCAGGGGAAATGCGAGACGGCGGGAAGGGGAGGGGGCGGAGCGGGTAAACAAAGACGGACGTGCACGCGCTTTTAAGCTCAATGCGCATGCGCATTGAGCTTAAAAGTCACGGGCACTGCAAGGAATCGCCACGATTCCTTGCAGTGTGGATAAAGAGTGGATAAGTCCCAATACTCTCGCTTGCTCGATGCGCATGCGCATCGACAGGCGAGACCTAAAAAGGGGGGGGATCCCTTGATGGACAAACTTACATCAACTGCTCTGTGTGCTCTTCACACCAACTGTAGCCCATGTATTAGAATTGGTACCTAATACTAACACCATGGATTACAAGATGGGTAGATACTATAATTTCTTTTTATTTTTTGATTAAAAACATCCTAGGAATTACAACAATGAATTCTAAAAAAATACATTCACATTAAAAACATGTGTAGTGATATTACATTTGAATCCAGCTGTATTTCAGCAATTAATACAAACATTTGATAAAAAAAGGAAAAACCGAAGTTTTTTTTTAATGTAAACTAACAATAAAATTGCCCAAACTAAATACTCATAGGCACTATACCAGACGAGAGAGACAGACAACAGACACTATTTTTTGTCATAAAATCACACATCAGGGATAAAAATACTTCTTAGCTAATCCAAGACACCCTCAATCTTTCATGTCTACAGGATAGGCTGTGTCCCTTGATTGTGTGCAATAAGGCGTCGACACGTTTCGATGGTTAAAAATGATAGGCCATCTTTATCAAGACAATTATCTATGTCTATCTTACAGTGGGCACTGGTTGGTTGCCACTTTACTTTGTTTCCTGCAGATAAACATAATTAAATAAATGTTTTTAGCAAAAACTGCAAACTTACATTGTCCAATACTATACATTTCTTTTTTTTATTTAAAAAAAAAAATAGTTTTATAGACTTATACCTACAAATTTTATGGGCTGCTCATTTCTACTATACATTTCCTTAGTAATGCCAAGTATTATCACCATATTCTTATCATAAATTACATTGAGTATACTATACTCACTTATTGGCGTAACATTTTTTACGCATCCTATACCCTGTCATTATTTATACAACTTTGTCATAAACATTTTTATTTTTATCATTCTAATAAATGGGCTGTTTCCCTTGTTTATTAAAGGTCCCCTCCTTCTGTAATCCCCAATTCGCTACTAGATATGCCTGCCCTATTCGTGACTCCAGGGTGGCAAGAGCATGATTATAGAACAGGGAACAAGGAGAACCTATCCTAGTCATTGGGTACCATTTTACAGTTTGTAATCCATTAAAATCATCTAAAAGGAAACAGATGTTATAGTCCTAATTCTTAATGGGCACTTAAACGATCCTATTATATTTTATCAAATATTCTCTATTATGTACCTACTTTAAGGCCACATTTGTGTGATATCTTCTTCCCCGCCGACACTTTCTATAATTGGAAAGGCAGGTATGATCCTTCTTACTAGAGATACACTGGCACCTCGAGGCTCTCTCTGTTGAGAAAGGGGGACTCATATCAGTATGCTCTTATAATTATCTACACCGTAGATGTGGATACTCGCTATGGGGAACCTTGTCTCATCTGAGCCTAAACACACTACGGCGACGGGTGGTCACTGTCTTATAATATTGCTTATGCCCTCAGGGTCTTGACAATACTTGCTCTATATAGGGAATAAACACAAGAGAAAGTCCTCGTTAGGGCATTCATATCCCAAATATACTTAGTCTAACTCTTATTTCTCGTGGTCAGAGTTCCCTCTCTCCTTACCGTGAATCTGTGTTATTCCTCATACAAACACCCGCGCTGTCCTCTACAGTTTTGTGAGTCTTGACTTCACGTTTAAATATCGTATCTTGTTCTGCCATTGGCCCTTCATCAACTATCTACAGGCGTGATTACTGCATGCCCCTACGTTGTTTAGGTCTCGCCTGTCAATGCGCGTGCGCATTGAGCTTGCGAGAGATATTGGGGCTTAACCAGAGCTTAACCGTCGGGCGATTTCATGCAGTTCACGTGAACACAAGGACGCGCATTCTCGCCACATGCACTTTTTTTAAGTTCTTTCATTGGCTCTTCACTTTAAGTCCTCCCACCCTCTCCCTGTCCAGCGCGCGCCTCCCCCAGCGTGCGCTCGGCCTCAAGCAGGCATTTCTCCACTTCACTTCGCGTTTCTCCTCCCCCCTCCCAACTTTCACTTTCATGGCCGCCAGGCCGTGTCTCGCGTTTCTCTTTTTATTTTAACTTGTTCCTATTAGCCTGGCTGTTGACATGGGGGTGATCCGGTTTGCTTGTCGATTCGCTTGTGTGCTCATAGTCAAGCCCATCCACGAAACATGCAATTTGGCAGCGGACAAGGATCACAATTTGGTCCATTCCCTTAACCTTTCAAGACAAACATACTTCACTTGGGCTTGCTTTATAACTTCTATTCCTCCCATTTGTATGTCCCGTGTGTATTTAATTCATATACTCTATTTGCTTTCATCAAAGTGGTTGGGTGCCTTTTCTCTACTTTTGTATCTCATTCGTGCCATATTGTGAGTTCTGGTCCCTGGAACCCTTTTGTGTTGTTAACTTTCTGTGTGCTGTACTTATGAGTCCCTATGCCACCTGGAAAGTCCTCATTGAATTTCCATGCCCTCTGTTAGACTTGTTTTTTGTGCCTTTCTGCCCCCTGTTAGACTCGTTTTTCCCTTGTTTTTCTGCCCTTCTGCCCTATGTTAGACTCAGCGCCACCACAGCATCACTCAGCGCCACCACAGCAGCACTCAGCACAACCACAGCATCACTCAGCACAACCACAGCATCACTCAGCACAACCACAGCATCACTCAGCACAACCACAGCATCACTCAGCACAAGCACAGCATCACTCAGCACAGCCACAGCACCACTCAGCACCACCACATTATCACTCAGCACCACCACAGCATCACTAAGCGCAACCACAGCATCACTAAGCGAACAACAGCATCACTAAGCGCAACCACAGCATCACTAAGCGCAACTACAGCATCACTAAGCGCAACCACAGCATCACTCAGCACAACCACAGCATCGCTCAGCACAACCACAGCATCGCTCAGCACAACCACAGCATCACTCAGCACAACCACAGCATCACTCAGCACAACCACAGCATCACTCAGCACAACCACAGCATCACTCAGCACAACCACAGCATCACTCAGCACAACCACAGCACCACCACATTATCACTTAGCACCACCACATTATCACTCAGCACCACCACAGCATCACTCAGCACCACCACATCATCACTAAGCGCAACCACAGCATCACTCAGCATAACCACAGCATCACTCAGCGCAACCACAGCATCACTCAGCGCAACCACAGCATCACTCAGCGCAACCCCAGCATCACTCAGCGCAACCCCAGCATCACTCAGCGCAACCCCAGCATCACTCAGCACCAGCACAGCACCACTCAGCACCACATTATCACTCAGCAGCACCACATTATCACTCAGCAGCACCACCACAGCATCACTCAGCACCACCACAGCATTACTCAGCACCACTCAGCACCACTCAGCACCACCACAGCATCACTCAGCACGACCACAGCACCACTCAGCACGACCACAGCACCACCACAGCATCACCCAGCACGACCACAGCACCACTCAGCACGACCACAGCACCACCACAGCATCACTCAGCACCACCACATTATCACTCAGCACCACCACAGCACCACTTGTTCAAATATGTTTTCTCAATGTTTCAAGCTTTATTACAAATGTCACAAAAAGATGTTAAATAATGCTATAGGTGTCACATTTGCAAATTCTATAAATATTGGCATTTACAATAACAAAACTAATACATTTGCTATTATAAAAACATAAAGATAACTTAAAAAATTATTACATTTACAAGACCAATAGCTCCAACTTTTCTAAAGCGAGACCTATTGCATTTCCAATGCTTGTTTACTTCTTGCGACGATTGCAATGCATCAAGCCCACTTCCTTGTTTCACCCGGAAGGATCACTATCAAGCTTTGCTTTCAGGTTAATACTAGCGAGTTTCAAACCTCATTTTCGTATAACTCCAAACGGGTTCCAAGCCTCGTTTTCATATTGCTCGAAGCGGGTTTCGAGCACCATTTTTCTACTACTAATAGCGGGTCTCAAGCCTCGATTTCATAACAATGGGGTGAGATGCAAGCCTCAAGTTCATGCCTCAATAAAACTTTATTTATATTATTTAAATGAAACTATTCTTGTTTTATGAGCACTGATGTACAGTTTCACAGTTCTAAAATGTATTATATAACCTAAAGTTCTACAAATTCACAAATCTTACACATTATCCATACTCCCTGAGTCTATCTTAGTGAATATTAATTTCCGATTTGTGCATGAATCATAAATCCATCTCAATAGTGATCATATATTCACAAAGATGTAAGGGCTTTAGGTATAACTGGCCAGGTATGTTTTTCCTATACCTTCAAGGTTACCCTATCATGTTACATGAACGCGTCCTATCACAAAATGTTATTACTTGTCGTTTCATCATAATACATACTGTCTAGATGATTAGAATTTGCATTGCGTCACAAACTATTATTAGTAGGCCCCAGAGAGGTTATTTCATTTATTTTATCATATATATTGTCATTGTTTGTCCCTCATATTCTATTAGTATCTTATTGTTTAGCCACTAACTTCATCCACTCTTCTCTGGTGTTGAGACCTTTATCGATGGTATTAAGATAACACATGAACCATTGTTCACGCATTTTCCGTATTGCTTCAAGGTTCCCACATCTTCTGCCCACACTCACTTTTTCCAAAATATACCGGGTAAATTGATTACAATCATGGTTATATTTTTGGAAATGTTCAGTCAGTGGCGCATTCTCTTTTTTGTTTTTCACCGCTTGTAGGAAGGTGGATATCTGACTATATGGTTACACCTGCTATTCAGGCTCCCAGGCTATCTGCTCTCTCTGTAAAATGGACTCCATGTACTTTAGGTACATATCTAATTGGATACTGGGTCACCTTGTGAGCCCCTGTTTTGTGTACCATAGGGACCCAGGGCATAGGTACATCTGTTGTGAGCGTATCTAGGACCCTAATTAGATATTCCCGATTTATGCCCTTATGTGGTTATAACAAATCATATCCTTATAAAGGCTTAAGAATCATATCCATATTTAGTCATAGCCAATGCAGTCCAAATACGGCAAGGCTACTCCCATAGACTCCGAGAAAGTACAATGCGTTCTTTAAACAAACCAAGCCTCCAGCAGCCCGGGAATTCCCCCTGCTTCTGTTTTGATTTGTCCAAGAACTCCTGGAGTCCAGAAAGAACTGCATGTTCTTAGTGACGTCTTATGTCCAACCTTACGTCAAGCACGGCACCTTCCAGGTATAAATATACCAGCATCTGCCTTAAGCAAACACACAGCGGTTTGGAGCAGATCAGCTATCTACTTGCCCGACGCCCTGCAGATGCGAGTGCCGAAGGAAGCCGACCCTCCCATTGACGCACTGAGAGAGATGCTGTCTTTTCTCCTGCAGAGAAATCCAGCTCCAATGTTTCCCGGTCACCCTTGCTGGTTGCTGGGAGATCGAGTCCTGAGAGAGAGATACAAGACCTCCTTCATTCTATACCCAAGGTAGGGAGCTAATTAGACCCTTAGAGAATTCTTGATTCAGATTCTTGGCAAAAACTTTCTTAACTCAAACTGTAACTCATCTACTCCTTCCCATGTACCTGGCTTAGGTTAGGTACACTGGGGTAGGCGTATCTTAGAAGCACCTGTTGAGTACGTTTAGTCATTATTTTATCATTGTATGTATTTTATTCGTTTTAAGTATCTTATGGCTTAGAAACCATATACATGCTTTTACAGTATTATTTCATAATACTCACTTTACTGTATGCACTTTACTTTATGACATGTATTGCAATTGTGGCAATTCACTTCTCTTACATGAGAAAGAAGACTGCTGAATAAATAACCCCTTTTATTGAAAACGCCCATCTCTCTATTTCTCTGCACTCCTGGTGAAACGAAGCATGCACGATTGACTGAGTGAAATAGTTATCTATTGTTTCCGCAATTCTGGAGATATACTCCTTATTCTGGAGGGAGCAAAGTTGTCATGTTTATGCGGTTGTCAGAAGCTAATCCCTTCTGGTCTATTCAAGAAAGTCATCACCTTCTTGTTTACTCGAGAAAGTTTCTAGTGACCTCTGAGCTAGCTGGCACACACAATTAAGTCTAACATATTCAATAGAGATCTAGTTGACCTCAATCCTACGTCTAAACTATCGTTTATGTTATTCCAATGCGCAGAGCCTATTGGGAATATAGGAACTACACTACACATCCAAGGCCTACCAGGGGCTGCAGCATGTATTATGCCACCCCTGGCTGGCCAGCCAAACTGACACCACTGGCTGATCACTCAGATGGGGCAAGGTCGTGTAATCACCCCTTGCTTAGGTATAGTATTCCTATACCTACCATTATATATAGACACATATATACCTATAAGTCACTCCTATGGCAGGCCTTGACAATCCTGAAGGCAGAGTGCTTAGTTTTATGTGAGATAGTGCTCTAGCATGAGCTGAACCTGTCTGCAGCTTTCGGAACCATGTCCTTATAGCTGTTCTATGATATAGCCATACCATATACTCTTAAGTGCATTATAATCCTCGTGGTTATTGCTAACTTTGGTTTGGCTTTATCAAAACATGTTGTGTAAGGTGTCATGCGCTTTGGAATACTACCACCCGCCAGTTCTGGCGGCGGGGGTAGCATTTCACCCTAATAGAGGGAGTAGACATGTAGTTGTAGCTTTATCCGGTTAAAGTTAAACAGAGCCTCAGCATCACAAAATGGATGCTGCTGCCACAGACACGAGTCTGACCTCCTGCTGCTGGCCGAAACTCCGGAAGGGGAGGCCTGGACAATAGGTTTCCTGCCTTGGGAGGTGCTTAGACCTCCCCAGACAGACTTTAGTGTATTGGGGTAGGGTGGGTTGAAAGAAATGAGACACTGCCTGGGGCACACAAGGTGTCCATGCATAGCCTGGTTCAAACCAGTTGCTGGGGCACTCCAGCCCCAGCTCTGGCGCGACACTGGACAAAGGGAAAAGGGTGTAACCACCCCCTTTCCAGGTTCCACCCATATGAGGGACCTAGCAGGTAATCCAGCCCCTTAGATTAGTATAAAGGTAGGAGCCGAGTCTAGAGACTTTAGATTATCCTGAACTGAAACTCTAAAACGAAACTCTGGACCGTCGACATTCTACTGCAACTAGAAGACCAAGAATCTCCCTTGTGGTCAAGGAGGGACCACCCTGTGCAAGCAGGCACCACCAGTAACTTGCCGGCTTGATTTGTCGACGCTCCTGCCGGAACCCGAAGACTCAGCAACGCAGACTCTGGAATTCCAGACTTCTCTGACTCCAATCCACACCCACAGCAAAGCTGAGACCCGTGGCGGACACAAGAGGCGTGGGACCGGACATCCTGCAATACCTGCTTTTTGCTAACTGTGCAGCTTCTGAGGCGTCCTCGAAGTTGTGCATTGGGGTTTGAGCAGCCCCAACCCTGAGCAGTAAGTGCAACGAAGCTCAGCCCTCCACACTCCACGAGTGCCGCGTGGGGCCTGCATTTCTCCTAGACGCGTCTTCGCGGTTACTAGACCTAGCTAGTGGCCTTCCTGAAGACATCCCTTTGAATTACCACCGCTTGCCTGGTTGCTCTGGGCTTGCTCCTGCTTTCCTGTAAAGGGGAAGTTCCCCAGACCTTGGTGGTCTGAACAGAATCCAAATCTCCTTTCCGGCGTGGGTTGCCTTTGCCAAGGCTTGTTGACTCCAATCCGGAAGCCAACCCCGCCAACAGCGAGATCCTTCGTGGGACAGTCCGTATCCAGCTCCTGGTCATCGTCGACGCCTCCTGGTCCACGTGGCTGAAGAGACAAGCTTCACACCTTTACCTGATTGCAACGCGACATCGCCTGGTTCCTTCCTGGTCACTGGCTAGTGACCCAGACTCTGTCCCCTCTGCTTTCAGGTTCTTCATTTCTCCGATCCACCCTTGGATCCACCCGGACATCTTCCTCCTGGTCGCCTGCAATTTTTTTTTGCAGCTCTCCATAGGATTTGACGACGAAACCCGACACGAAAGAACACCTATGCACCCGGCTTCCCTGGGGGAGGTAACTCGAGTGCTCCAGTGCTCCCGTGGGTAATAACTATCCAAGTGTCCTAGTTTAACAGGGTTTTCCTGTAGTCCACCCGGAAGTGTCCGAAATCAACTACTTTCTAACTTTTACGTTCCCATTCAAAGTCTATGGTAACTCACGTGTGTGTTTAGACACTGCACACGCATCCTGTGGGTCTCCTACTTCCAATCCTTTGGTTGATCAGTGTAGCCCCAGCGATTTCCTAGGCCCTAGTGAGGTAATATAAATTTTTATAGTCAATTGTGTCCCCTAACGTGAACCCCACCGTCTCCATGTACGAGCTTAAAGTGCATGTAACTTCCCTCCTCGACTTGCTATGAAGACGCAAATACATTTGCGTCCAACGTTAACATGTCCTCTTTCAGATCCACCATGAATGGATCGATAATTCAGTTCCCAAGTATGCCTTGCCAACGTCTTTTCATGGTGCACTTCCACGTTTTCCCTAGCCCTGCAAAGCTAGGCCCTGATTTCTGCATTGAGCCCTTTCTGTTCTCTGTCTCCTGAAAGCTGCAACGTGGGATGTCTCCCTGACCTCTGTCCTACTCCCTGCGCGGCGAGCGGTACCCGGCTCGGCCTGCTTGCCTGCCAAAGACAGTATTTTGCCTTCAAGTTATCAGTATAGCCGAGTTCAGCTCCTCGAAAACACATTCCAGTCTAGCAGAATAGATAAACATTTCCCCGGCTGCAGAGCAAAGGGCCTGGCCCCTCTGTCTCCATGCAAGTAATTTGTTGCTCCTGTTACCATGGTAGGCCCATGGCCCCTCGCATTACACGCAGACACGTAGTCACATATGCACGCATTAATAGTCAGTATAGAGTAGCCTCTGCCCGAGAGACCTTTCCTTCTAGATAATATAGTTCCCCAAACACAAGATATCAGATATGATTTAGGAACGAGTTGATCTGACATGCCAGACTTCTGTCTCTTTCTTCTAGTGTTAAATGTCAAGTCCCCTGCACCCTCCAGCCTCACATCAGTTACACGTCATGCTGCTGCGCGCGCATCTTTGCCACAGATTTCTGCTGACACTGCAAGATTCCACTATGTATCCACCCACCTGTGACAATTTCATGTGACGTTTCTAGCACACACCTCTGTGTACGCCCTAGTGCACGCCTTCTGATTACGTATTGCTACGCACATGTGTTCTTATCTCGTTTTCCTCAAGCTGTTACGCCTTCTGTATTGATCACCATTCTGTGCATTAACTATAAAAGTTCTGTTCTGTCAATAAAGTATGCTCTATCCCTTCCTGATCCTTTATGGTGAAAGGAACATGATATCCTGGTTCGAACCATTCCATTTTATGGAATAAAACCCATTTTGAAACTCAGCTGCCACGGACTTTGTCTCTCTTTATTTTCGATTGAGTTATTTTTATTGAACTTTACTGCATAGAAATTCCGACGGTAAATTACTATTTACCACAATAATTTGGCGCCCGAATAGGAACCCCTCCCCCACCCCACGCGCCGGTAGGTGCGTTGCAGGCTTTGCCCCCTGCCCCAGCCAAGACGGACAATTACGCGTACCCGCAGGATTTCCTGTATCTCCCTCAGGCCTACGGAGGTGACATGGATTGCGATCAGCACCCAGACGAGGCGGTGAGGAGTGCGGAGGATCCCGACCAGAGCCCAGCCAAAGAGAACAAGGTCTGAGGTATCTAGAGGCCCACCAGTTCCGAAGTATCTACGTCACAAGTCGAGTCGAGTCCAGTCCGGTCCAGTCCAGTCGAGTTTCCGAGGCCTTCCGTTCCGTGCTTCCCGGTGAGTACCGTTGCTGGGGACGCATCTAGACGGGTGCATTACTATGTATCCGGTAAAGACGGGTTTGGGTACACAGACCCGGTCTGCACTGTTTTAGCAGTGTATCTGTACTGTTTAGCAGTATATCAAGAAATTCAGACATTCAAGGGTTCGATTTTTGTTCTCGTTTTAGAGTTCAAGGGTAGTCAATGTGTGTTCAAAATGTTTTTTTATGTGATTAATGTCGTGGTATGAGTGACTGTTTGATATACACTACTGTGTTTCTGTGTCAAAAGTGTGTTCAGGTTCAAGTAAGTATCAAGTACCGAATATCAAGATGCCATTATTCAGCAAATTAAGACAGATAGGAACTAGGAAAGGGATACTAGAGGAAGCAGTTCCTGTCCCACTCAGGGACACTCCAGGAAATTTTATGTACCACAAGCATGGCTTAGATGCCATACTGTACCTAGATTTATGGGCCGATTATACTAAGAACCTAGAAGAGAAATATAGATGGCCCGTTACAGGGACATGGGATGCAGATTGCATCATGAGAGTAGAAGAAGCACTATGGAAAAAGAAAGCCAGACAATCTCAGAAAGACGCTATAGAATTGTGGCGTAAAGAATCGCATAAACGAACAGAAAAGGAATTTAAAAAAGCAGAAAAACATAGGGAAGATTCAGAGAAAGCCCGAGAAAATGAATTAGTTGAGGAAGGTATACGAGTCAAAGCAGAACAAGTAGACAGACAGCGAAATACTCTTGCGAATGGTATGTATCCTCTTTTGGCCGAAGGTTTACCTAAGGCCACCCCGGAAGCACTGAAAGATCTGCCCCCTCCATTGGTTCCGACTAAAGTACGCCACAAGACCGCAAAGGACATATTCCTTTCTTCCTATTTAGAGGACGTAGCTCCCGCATATACAAATCCACGTGTCCAAGCGCCACCTGCTGATGGCACCCCGCCCCGAAATGACCAACCGCCCCTGCAACAACAAACTCCTCCTCCCGTTCCACATCCTACACCTGTTCCCCCAGCCCCAGCCCTTCCTGCACCTATTATCCCTGGCATTAATCCACTAAATCCTTTTGGACCTGGCACCTCCGGAGGTGCGACAGGAGGTTTTCAAACGCCGCCACAAACACACCGATTGACTTATAGGGATCTAGCAAACCAACGTACGCCTCGAACAGCGAGTTACGACATACTTAAAGAGCCTCTCACAGACTGTAGATATGATCCAGTACCCGGTAAAGACGACAGAATGATGCTAGCATCAGTACGCCTACGACGAGTTGCAAACTATTTAATGTTACTACCAGGAATGATTGATCATCTAGACAGAATATATCATTTTGTCCGAACGGGGGAAGGTCCTGAAAGTATTGGCCAGGCCATGGCATACCAGAAAGTTGATACTCAAGGTATGATATTACGTTTCTTCATAAACTGCTTAATAAGAGACCAAGATAGGCCTGGTGTAGACAAGGAAGAAATGAACGCACTTAACAAATGGGGTCAGAATATAGCAGACGGAAAGCATGATAAACAGAGTTGTATAGATAACATGTACAAAAGGATTCGAAAAGCAGTAGTAAAAATACACGAACGAAGACAGCCTGAAAGAGAAATAGATACAGACAAGAATGAATCCTCGGAGGAGGAGGAACAACCAGAGACCACAGCACAAACATTGCAATTACCAGTTAGAGAAACGATAGCATACGTAGGTAAGGGAAGACCCTTTAATAATACAATGCGTCCGGTACGTCCAGAAAGTAAGAGACTTTTTCAAGCAGCCATGTCAAATCCGAGGACTCCTGAACATTTCTTTCAGGCTACCGATAAAATGCTTCAAGATCGAATGGGGTACCATGTACTCAATTCCATGGATAAACAAGAACTGGCCCGGTCCGCCGTACAATGGGCTGACAATTCTAGTACGTATAATGATGATGCAGTAGCTCAGACGTTTCTGAGCCTTTCCCCTGATGAACAAAAATTAGCTGGTGTATACATGATTCAGCATCTCATTACGTTGTTTAAAAGCCAACATTCTGATCCAGGTCCCTTACCGGACATATTGGTAGAACTGCTCTCTAATAGATGGAAAGGCCTAGGTACCGATTTAATTAAAGAAATACTAGAACATAGACTCAAGTATAATACTTTTCTAAGACCACAGTTTATGTCAGCTCCACCACCCCCAGAAAGAAAAATGTATTACTTCAACAGACAGAATCCCTTACGAGAAGTACATCCAGTAAGAAAAGAAGATGACACACTAGAACGTGTATATGTATATACACCCCTCACTAAAATAGAATTGCTAGAAATGAAGAAACTAGTACCCTGTCACGATAAAGACCCTGCAGGGTTTCACCGAGAAATTAAAGATATGCTACTCATGGGTTACTACACGTACTCAGATATTATGAAAATGTTAAAGGTACTGTTGCCAGCTGGCATTTACGAGAAACTCAAAGAGAAAGAATGGGAGGTGGGAGATAAAAAGATTAATTGGACTGAAATAGAAGACGAGGAAAATGGTCGTACTCCAGGGTTAGGCCTTGGGGAAAAAGCTAAAGCATTACCAGGATTAATTGTACAGGTTTTGCCAAGATTATTGACAACAAAAAAGGAAGACTGGGATGCAATCTCAGCCTGTAAGCAGAAACACGATGAAGACACTAGTGATTATTATTCTAGATTTGAGAAATGTTTTATTATTAATAGCGGCCTGAAACCAAGTAGCGAGTCATACCCGCACCTTTTTGTAACCAAATTAGTCGAGAATTCCCTGCCTCAGGTTAAGAACCGTGTATACAAAGTCGAGAGTACATGGCAAGCAAACTCACCATCCCAAATGTTGCAAATGTTACAGTACCACCAGAATAGAATTAGAGAAGAACAAGATCACGAACAAAGACGTATGAAAGACACGAAAATGAAAATGCTAGTTGCTCAGTCAGTCCCAGCTGACGGTCAGAAAAGGGGTATGACACGGTCTAATAAATCGGCGGCTCCAGTTAAAGGGACATGCAACTACTGTAAACAGCCAGGTCACTATGTAAATGAATGTACAGTCCTGAAACACAACATAGCCACAGGTAAAACTAAAGAGAGACCCCGTCAACCTAGACAGGACCAGATCCAACATCAGGTCCAGCAACATGTCCCACAGAACACCCAGCCAATGCATGCTCCCCAACAGACAGTACAGACAGTACAGACAGTAGCGGTACCACAGCCACAGCCTATTGCCGCGACACAGCAAGTTTCACAACAGATGTACCAGTATGCACAATCTGATTACCCCGATTATCAGCGATACACATGAAACAGCCTAGAGAGGGAGGTTGGCTTGCCTCTTATTGAAATTCCTGTAGATCAAGAGGGTCCTTATGTACATAGTCAAGTATTAGGAAAGGATAGAAAGTTTCTGATTGACACAGGGGCAAGTCGAACAACAATAAGTCACAATGAGGTTCCAGGGGCACCCCTCTCAGGCTCACAGAATGTTTCCCTTGGTTTTTCAGGACAGCCTATTGTTAATGAAGTATCAAAACCCGTTCCCCTAGCAGTTGGTCCATTGTCACGCACTACAGACTTACTACTCACGAAGTCATGCCCGGAAAACTTGTTAGGTATCAAGACACTGAAGGCTTTAGGAGCCGTGATATGTTGCTCTCCGGAAGGAGTTAGACTATTTCTGCGTGACTTTAAAGGTCACTATGTGTTACGAAATTTTGATGACAGATTGAAAAATGTACCAAAACATTTGTGGGCGAAAGGCCCAACTGATGTAGGTTGTATGCACATTACACCATATCGTGTTACACTCAAACCAGGAGTTGTACTGCCCCGAATCAGACAATACAAGTTACCACCCGATGCTGTAGTGGTTTTACTGGAAATCATTGAAGAACTCATTGCACAGGGAGTGGTTGTAGAAACCGACTCCAATCTATGTAATTCCCCTATCATTCCGATTCTTAAACGTACTGACCCAAATGCACCACCCGTTTACCGGTTGGTGATTGATCTGCGAGAATTAAACAAATGTATTGTGCCACAGTACCCTGTGGTCCCCGACATCTCATCCTTATTGACTGCTATTGATTCAGAGGTGACGTTCTTTACTGTAATTGACCTCAAGAACGCCTTCTTCAGTGTCCCCATTGATCCAGAGAGCCAATACCTCTTCGGATTCTGTTTAAATGGACGAAGCTTCAAATTTGCACGTGCACCTCAAGGATTCACAGAAAGCCCCAGCATCTACAGCCAGGCATTGAAAAGACAACTTGACAGTATTCAAATGCCAGTTAACACTGCCCTGCTGCAGTACGTCGATGATCTGCTGATTACCGCTCGTAGCGAACCTGAATGTGAACACGCATCACTGACAGTCCTACATTTTCTAGCTGACAAAGGACACAAGGTTTCCCCTTCAAAGTTACAATTCTGTGTTCAGCAAGTGGTGTACCTTGGGCACTTGCTGTCCAAGAGGGGGAGACAGCTAACACCTGACCGCATCGAGTTAATTGCACACTTACCGCAACCTACGACACAAAAAGAAGTGCGGGCCTTCATTGGCCTCACCTCTTACTGCAGGCAATGGATTCCCCAGTACGCATTTCTAGCCAAGCCACTTATACAGTTGACAACACAGGAGGCAGCGACTTCGACTGTCCTCCCTTGGACTCAGGAACACACACAGGCTTTTGATGAATTAAAGAAAGCATTATGTCAAGCACCAGTTTTAGCAACACCTTGTTACAGCAAACCCTTTACACTCTTTGTTAAAGAACGTGATGGTACAGCATTGTCTGTCCTCACACAAGACCAAGCAGGTTCACATAAGCCTTGTGCTTATTTTTCGAGTACATTAGATCCAGTAGCCCAGGCTCTGCCTGCGTGCTTAAAATCAGTTGCAGCAACAGCCCTAGCAATCCGACAAAGTGATTCCATAGTATTAGGACACCCCCTGACAGTACAAGTTCCACACTCTGTGGAAGTTCTTTTAAACAGGACACAGACTCAACACTTGACCATAGCTCGGCTGACAGGTTATGAATTGACATTGTTCCAACCACACATAGAAATCAGACGCTGTAACATACTCAATCCTGCCACATTGTTACCTTCGAACATTACAGATCCAGTTCCACATGACTGTATAGAGATCATTAATGCAGTAACAAAACCCCGACGAGACTTGACAGATGTTGCACTAACGAACCCAGACCTGACACTTTATGTGGATGGTTCATGTATGAGAACAAGCACAGGCGAACTAGTGGCCGCATATGCCGTGACCACTGAAACTGAAGTCAAAGAAACACACCGTATTGATACTTTGTCTGCTCAAGCTGCAGAGCTTATTGCTCTGACCCGAGCCTGTATAATAGCCAAAAACAGGAATGTTAACATATACACAGATTCACGTTATGCCTTTGGAGTCGTACACGACTTCGGTGTCCTCTGGCAGGAAAGAGGTTTCCTGACCTCTCACGGAGCCAAAATACAACATGGTCCCCTCATTCAAGCATTATTGGAAGTAATACATCTGCCTTCAGCCATAGCTATCATGAAGTGTAAAGCACATACTAAAGTTACCGATACCATTTCCCAGGGTAACGACCTGGCAGATCGAACAGCAAAACACACAGCTCTGACTCATATACATACAGCTGACATGACAAAGACAATAGATCCGACAACGACACATTGCATGACAGTTAAGGATCCCGCACTAGATGTAATTGACATACAGACACATGCTACTCCAGATGAAATAAAGAAATGGACTGAACTAGGAGGGGTCCAGACAGATCAGGGATGGATGACGAAGGGAAAAGCCACATGGTTTCTCCCCGACTCTATGGTTCAAGTTATGATCAACACTGCACATAGTCCAGCACACCTGGGAGCCAAAGCCATGTTAGACAGTTTACAAAATCTCTGGTACAACAAGCATTTACGAGCAGCAGCAAAACAGAAAGTGCGTACTTGCATGATCTGTTGTCAGTTCAATCCAGGTAAAAGCATCCCCGTAGAGCAAGGTGGATTCAATCCTCCCGATTACCCTTTTGAAGTCCTCCAGATGGATTATATCCAGATGGAACGATGTCGAGGATTCAAATATGTCCTCGTAGTTGTTTGTGCACTTTCCCGTTGGACAGAAGCATATCCAGTCCCAGATTACACTGCTCCGACCACTGCCAAGCAGCTGGTTCGTGAATTCTTCCCACGGTACGGTTTGCCTCGTGTCGTGTATTCAGATAACGGCCAACCATTCTCGTCCGAATTAATGAAGCAGGTTTCACTCCTGCTAGGATATCAGTGGAGGTTCCACTGCGTCCGACATCCCGAGGCAGCAGGTCTTGTGGAACGCCACAATCAGACATTGAAAACACGTCTTGCTAAAATCTGTGCCGAGAAAGGGGTCGACTGGATAGTCGCCTTACCAGTTGCATTGTTTTACATGAGAATGGTTGCACTCTCTAGAACAGGGCTATCCCCGTATGAGGTGGTCTTTGGTAGGCCACCGAATATGTGGGGGACGCCTATACCAAGAAAAATTACTGATGTTGATAGTAATATGTTGACAGATTACCTTGCCTCCTTGATGTCTGCACTACAATCATGTCGTTCACAGGTAGCTGCAGCCTTTCCCGACAACACCGAGGTGAAGCCGCACGAGATTACACCGGGAACCTTCGTCTTTGTGCGCAATTTCGACAGGAGAAGTCCGCTGGAGCCCCGCTGGCAGGAGCCGAAGCTCGTCTTATTGACCACGAGGACGGCCGCGAAGTTGGAGGGCCGCAAAGGATGGGTCCACATGAGTCATGTTAAAAAACTTTACGGATCGCCGCCAGAGACTGACTCTTCCTCCCCCTCTAAGGACTGCCCAGATTTCAGTGACTCTAAACTCCCCCTGGTAGAGAAAACTCCTCAACAAGAGTATAAATCAAAGCTGAGGTCTAGCAAGTCAGACAGTTTAATTGTTTAAGTCCTCCCCTAGGTGAATCGGTTAGACAAGTTTCTGACATGTACCCGTTAGACCCCAATAGAGAGAGAGATAGACAGAAACAGCTCAAGAAACGAGAATATTGTAAATCTCTTCGTAGTCACTGTATTGTGACATTATTGATTTTGTTTTTTCTGAGTCTTACGATTATTGCTACAAGTATTCTGCTCCACATGTATTTCCCTCTTTCCATACATGCACATTTCTTTTCAAACAGTACTGTCGAGCATACCTTCAGTGAACTGCCCCCGCATGAGTTGTCTTACCGACTTGCGCTGCGCAACAATACTTTTATCAGTATGTTACATCATTCTCATCAGACCAGCAATGCTACCAATTGTTGGATATGTGGCCGACTTCCTCCCTATCAGAAATACAAGGGAGTCTTGCCCCTCTTCCCGTACCCATTCACACATAATGGTTCCTGTGGTGCCTGGTTTAGTTTAATAAATTCTTTGGACTCTGCGTCCGTAGTCTACAAAGGTAGTTGGATATGGGGAAATCTGAATACAGTTCTGCATAAAGCATGTTACCCTAACAAGGAGGGTCTTCCACAAAGGACAGGGACCGATCTAGAAAATGAAGTATATGGATTAGGTAATTATACACTCAACCTCATGATTCTAAATGTTCAGTCTGATACAGGCCCAGACTTGCCCTCCATGTCAGTATTACCCGTCAAAGGCGAATTATGTGTTAGAAAGAATGGTTCAGTACCCTTAGGTCATAGTAAATGTACTACTGTGATCGAATTCAGTGATAAAGGCCAGTCTACATTCAAAGCTACCCGCCATTCCTATTTTATTTGTGGACATACAGCCTATATACGTTTGCCACTAGATTGGGATGGGACATGTTACATTGCATTCCTTCTGCCACCTGTTTTTCTAGCTCCACCTGATTATCATAGAAACTCCCATCTAGTTCACAGACCCAAGAGAGATCTTCCGCTTGTTGACTATACTGAAACGGCATGGGAACGATACACAGATTTCAATAAAGGTTTCTTTCCCTATTTAGGTGCTGTCTTTAATAGTAAATCTATACGTCACTTAACCAGAACCCTAGAAGCAGTAGTGAATGAAACTACTTCCGCCCTAGGTAACTTGACCGAGGAACAGTCTGCTATGAGACTTGTCGTTCTTCAAAATCGTCTCGTCCTTGACGTCATCCTGGCCGATAGGGGCGGGGCCTGTAAAGTCCTCGGATCGAGCTGCTGTGTTTTCATTCCAAATAATGCACCGTCAGTATATAAAGCCATTACACGTCTCCATAAGATTGCAAGTCAGATACATCAGAATCCAGGCACCTGGACTTGGTCCGGTTGGTTCTGGAGCGTGTTGTCAGCCTGGGGATGGAAAGTCCTATCCTTCCTCGGAATAGCCCTTCTCATAGTATTCAGTTGTTGCCTATGTCTACAATGTGGGCCGGCGATTTGCGGCTTGTGCGCCACATCCTGTTTTCCTCATCCAAGTCCACGTTCTAAATCCCGTCTGAAAAAGGAAGAGCAAATTATGTTATATGAACAAGTAGATGGACTGATGAGGATAGATATATCATGAAGGGTCCGTAGGGGACAAGGAGGGAATGAGGTAATATAAATTTTTATAGTCAATTGTGTCCCCTAACGTGAACTCCACCGTCTCCATGTACGAGCTTAAAGTGCATGTAACTTCCCTCCTCGACTTGCTATGAAGACGCAAATACATTTGCGTCCAACGTTAACATGTCCTCTTTCAGATCCACCATGAATGGATCGATAATTCAGTTCCCAAGTATGCCTTGCCAACGTCTTTTCATGGTGCACTTCCACGTTTTCCCTAGCCCTGCAAAGCTAGGCCCTGATTTCTGCCATCGAGCCCTTTCTGTTCTCTGTCTCCTGAAAGCTGCAACGTGGGATGTCTCCCTGACCTCTGTCCTACTCCCTGCGCGGCGAGCGGTACCCGGCTCGGCCTGCTTGCCTGCCAAAGACAGTATTTTGCCTTCAAGTTATCAGTATAGCCGAGTTCAGCTCCTCGAAAACACATTCCAGTCTAGCAGAATAGATAAACATTTCCCCGGCTGCAGAGCAAAGGGCCTGGCCCCTCTGTCTCCATGCAAGTAATTCATTGCTCCTGTTACCATGGTAGGCCCATGGCCCCTCGCATTACACGCAGACACGTAGTCACATATGCACGCATTAATAGTCAGTATAGAGTAGCCTCTGCCCGAGAGACCTTTCCTTCTAGATAATATAGTTCCCCAAACACAAGATATCAGATATGATTTAAGAACGAGTTGATCTGACATGCCAGACTTCTGTCTCTTTCTTCTAGTGTTAAATGTCAAGTCCCCTGCACCCTCCAGCCTCACGTCAGTTACACGTCATGCTGCTGCGCGCGCATCTTTGCCACAGATTTCTGCTGACACTGCAAGATTCCACTATGTATCCACCCACCTGTGACAATTTCATGTGACGTTTCTAGCACACACCTCTGTGTACGCCCTAGTGCACGCCTTCTGATTACGTATTGCTACGCACATGTGTTCTTATCTCGTTTTCCTCAAGCTGTTACGCCTTCTGTATTGATCACCATTCTGTGCATTAACTATAAAAGTTCTGTTCTGTCAATAAAGTATGCTCTATCCCTTCCTGATCCTTTATGGTGAAAGGAACATGATATCCTGGTTCGAACCATTCCATTTTATGGAATAAAACCCATTTTGAAACTCAGCTGCCACGGACTTTGTCTCTCTTTATTTTCGATTGAGTTATTTTTATTGAACTTTACCGCATAGAAATTCCGACGGTAAATTACTATTTACCACACTAGGACTACTCACCTTTTCTGAGGTGGTTCTTATACCACTAAAGAGTGCAGAGGGGTTGTGTTAGTAGTAAATACATATATATTTGATATATACCTTGTGTGGTGTCCTTTCATTTGGTATTCAAGGGATTATAATTGGTAAAACAATTGGCTTCACATGCTCTCTGAAGTTTTAGCCTAAGACTGCTTTGTCCATGCTACCACTAGGATAGATGGACTTTAAAACCATCACCATGAGGGTTGTTTGGACTGGTGCAGTGTGCTCACTAGAATAGTGAACACCATATACCAGGCCAACATTCTCACACCGCTGACCTGTGTTCCACAAGTATGATGCGGAGTTCCCTGCCCGTCTCCCCCACATAGCCTAAGCCACAGGGGCAGACAAGCTGGTACACCACACTCTTACTCCTGCAGTTATTCAGTGTTTTCGTCACCAAAGTTTTACCATTAAAACTTAGGGTCTTAGTCTCTATGCAGTTGGAACAGATTGAACAAGAGCCACATTTGTAATTACCTAGGCTCTTTGATTATTTAAAGTGGTTTGCATACTTGTTACACGTTTTTTCTATGTATTCACTAACACATTCTTGATTATTTTGTTCCGCCTGAATGAAAAAAGTGGTTTAGTTAATGGTGTGGATAGGCCATTATTAAGGATTTTCCAATTGCGGTTCACTATATTTTTAAATTTGTTACATAATCCCGAATACTGGCTACCAAAAACAATCCTATGTTGGACTTCGTTCTTTTTCTCTTTATTAATGTCTAAAAGGTGGTTCCTATCGTAAAATCTTGTCCGTTTTAGTGACTGCTTTCTCAGTTTTTCTGGGTACCCCCTCTCTCTTAATTTCTTGTCCATGATTTCCACATGGTAATAGAAGTCTTGCAAGGTTGTGCAATTACGTCGTAACCTTAAAAACTCCCCAAAAGGGATATTATCTTTTTGTGAGCGAGGGTGGTTACTTTGATATTGTAAGAGGGTGTTCTTGTTGGTGGGCTTTGAAAAAAGCTCAACCTCCAGGACACCCTCAGAGTCCTTAAGTGAACTTAAGATTTTCATTCCCCAAATGTAACCATTCCAGAAAGGAAGCTAATTCCACACTGGCACCGTTCCAGACAAAAATAATATTGTCTATGAAACAGTGCCAGTGGGAAACATTTTCAAAATACGGTGCCATTTCATTATAAATATGCCTCTGTTCGAAGTGAGTAAATCAATAACTTTCTTCGAGAGTGCCCCCACGATATATGTAGAGTACAAACTGTAAAATGGTACCCAATGACTAGGATAGGTTCTCCTTGTTCCCTGTAACTATAATCATACTCTCGCCACCCTGGACTCACGAATAGGGCAGACATATCTAGGAGCGAATTGGGTATTACAGGAGGAGGGGACCTTTAATAAACAAGGGAAACAGCCCATTTATTAGAATGAGAAAAATAAAAATGTTTATGACAAAGTTGTATAAATAATGACAGGGTATAGGATGCGTAGAAAATGTTACGCTAATAAGTGAGGATAGTATACTCAATGTAATTTGTGATAAAAATATGGTGATAATACTTTGCATTACGAAGAAAATGTATAGTAGAAATGAGCAGCCCATAGAATTTGTAGGTATAATAAGTCTATAAAAATATTTTTTTTTTAAAGGAAATGTATAGTATTGGACAATGTAAGTTTGCCGTTTTTGCTAAAAACATTTATTTAATTATGTTTATCTGCAGGAAACAAAGTAAAGTGGCAACCAACCAGTGCCCACTGTAAGAGAGACATATATAATTGTCTTGATAAAGATGGCCTATCATTTTGAACCATTGAAACGCGTCGACAGCTTATTGCACACAATCAAGGGACACAGCCTATCCTGTAGACATGAAAGATTGAGGGTGTCTTGGATTAGCTAATAAGCATTTTTATCCCTGATGTGTGATTTTATGACAACAAATAGTGTCTGTTGTCTGTCTCTCTCTTGTGGTAGAGTGCCTATGAGTATTTAGTTTCGGCAATTTTATTGTTAGTTTACATTGAAAAAAAACTATGGTTTTTCCTTTTTTATCAAATGTTTGTATTAGATTGATGAAATACAGCTGGATACAAATGTAATACCACTGCACATGTTTTTAATGGGAATGTATTTTTTTTTAGAATTAATTGTTGTAATACTGAGGATGTTGTTTTTAATCCAAAAATAAAAATAAATTACAGTATCTACCCATCTTGTAATCCATGGTGTTAGTATTAGGTACCAATTCTAATACATGGGCTATAGTTGGTGTGAAGAGCACACAGAGCAGTTGATGTAAGTTTGTCCATCAAGGGATCCCCCACCCTTTTTTTTTTACTGTTTGAAAGTACCCTAATCCCCTGGTGTGTTTAAGGGGTCTCTCTCAATATTCAACTCAATGATGAAAAGCCAATAACTTAAAGCTACAATATATATATATATATATTGTACATTGTGGCAGTTGCCAATGTTATAATTAGATTAGAGTTTGCTAATAATTCTGACACTGTTTTAAGATTTTGCACAAACCTTCCCCCAAACCCTCCAAAAAAGGTTTATCTACATCTGCTCCTTTATTGAAAGTTTTGCGCTGATCAGTCAAGCAGCAGCCAAGAAAATGAGGGTGGGCTGTAGGAGGTTTGAAAAGTGAGATTTTCCATGTTAATTCACATTGGAACCGTTGCTTTCCGATTCATAAATAAAAAGGCTGAATGGAATTAATCTAATTTGCAAAACGTTAGAACTTTGTGTTGGGTGCTTTCATTGCACAAAATGCAAGTGTAAATGTAAAACAATCCGCAGGGTCTATCATAAGGTTTGCCAACAGTGCACCGTTTCACATTTTTCCTCCTTTGGAAAACTATAGAACCAAGCGTGTGGGGCAGCTCTTTATGGAGCAGACATCTCAGGCCACTTCAACTTGTAGACACTGGAAAGTTTCCTCAAATCGCTGCTAAAGATTCGACTACGCACCCTCACACTCTCCATTTGTATGAATCAAATTTGAGATCCATTTCTGATATTGCAGCATCGAGACCGATTCAGTATTGGGTAAGTGTGTGGGTCACAGAAGAAGTAGAGCCCTACAGGGAATGGCTACAGGGCTTATTAGAGGGGTTGTTTGCCAATAGGATCCCTTGGTGTGCATACATAAAGATTTGGTAATAGAAGCTTTTACTAGAGGGTTTTTGGTCAAACCCCCAAGCTTGAAAAGTTCAAAGTGTCCTACTGGGATTATGTGATGGGAGAAATAAATTCTACAACCCTTTTGGATAGCCTTACTGTGTTTTTATTTCATTTGATTGTGGTTTTGAGTACGACGTGGATTTAGATAGGTTTACTAAACCCTCTAAAGAAGCACTTTTTTATCAAGTTTGGACTGGGCACATTACCAATAGAATTCCTTCACTTGCCTTTGAAAGAAGGGGTCACGCTTATCCAATGTGTATCATATGGGATGTGAGGTTCCAGAGTCCATTGAACAAGTTTTATTTGTATACACAGCATAAACAAAGCAACTTTCAAACCTGGATTGGGCCTCTGTGCAAATTGATGGGCTTTAATGACCATTTAGCACTCAGAGCATGCAAAAAGAACACGAATGGTCCGGTTGTCTTTTCAATTGGTACATTTTTAACAGTTTTATGGTATCTGAGGTCCAAGAAAATTGTCACCCAAGAAAGGACTCCGTTATTTTAAATTTCATATATCTCTGCCTAGAGGACTGCAACCTGTTTTTAGCATTTTCATTAACTTATAGTGTTTTTATATGTACATATATGTATTTGGGTCTATTTGTTTTATTCACATATGATTGTTGCCTTTTATGTTGTTTTACGAACCAAAATAAAGGAAATGAATGAAATGTAAACTATAATAAAGTCCAACATTGCAACTGAGGGGTTTCATTGAGTTCATAAAGCACAAAGCCCAAGACGACGCGGTTTGCGCATGTCACCAGAACTCCAAGGTGGCAATATAGGACCATATTACACATGCTACTCATTATGTATGTTTAATATGTTTAATATTATGTGTTCATTGTGAGATATTTATATTAATAATTGTGCTTTCTTCAAAGTATGGCTAACTATGGGTTCTGACTGAAATTAGAAAATGTACGTTTTGTTTTGTTGTGCACAAATACATTGTTGCTAAAACCATTCCCTTAGCTTGTGTATTTATGCAAGAATGTAGCTGTATTGCTTATCACATAGTCATGGATTTACAGCAATCGAAACATATGCAGATTTCACAAAACTATTTATTTCAAGCTCAAATGGATGATAATAATAGATTATAGAATGTACCGGATAATTTAGATAACCTTGCTACATAATCTTAGTAGCCTTGACAACAGATAAGCTCTTCTGAGTCATTTGGGGCTGTCATTACGATGATGAAACCTGTGTTACCACCAGGAACCGTGAGATACAGGTTTTATACCACTGCATTTTGTGCAATACACACACCCACAAATGTAACATTAACTAATATTTCAAAGGGACCCATAAAATATGGAAAATATTTGCTAGGTTACTGTGAAATATGGAAGAGGTTTCAAGGGTCCCAATTACATAAAATAGCCTCAAACCAGTCAGCAGAGCTTTACTTTATTTTTCTGCATTTTTATAAAACACCTACCATGCAAGAGTACCAGTGCTCTAAACAATGAAACAGAAGAATGGAACAAACTACTAACATAATATAAATTCACCATCTAATAGGCTAAGAAATGGAAGACAGAGTTAGGAAAGAGAGACAGAGTGGCTATAAGGGGAGAAAGAAGAATTCAGACATGGAGTTCAATTAACCAGGGCATCACAGGGAGTAGAACAAAGTGTAAACACTCAATAGTTTGTGGAGCAGAGATATTAAAGGTCAAAACAACATATCTGATCATATAATTTAGATAGATGAAAGCCAGGGGACAGCAGTCTGGATGGACCATGTTGACAACTTTAGATGTAAGTTGAACAGATGAGCAATCAGTGTATGGATTCTTTTTTTTTTTTTAAGGAATAGAAGGGATGCAGTAATTCTGACCTTGATTAGGAAGAAGTTCCCGGCTAAATGACAAAATAGGTTTGACTATGAGGTGGCAAATATTTTAGGAGACTGTGACAAGGAAACAAAAATCCTTCATCATACCTCTTAGGTAGTCTAGGAAATCCAAAGGAACATGGACCACTAGAGCTCTGCATCCGGAGATAAGGAAAATGCTATTTACCAGTATGAATCTGTTCTTGGCATGTAGAGCTGTCGATCAGCTTTCTTGTGCATAGATCACCAACTGATGTTGGGCTCGAATGTTTGCACTTTGTTTTTGTCTTGGAAGAAGTCTTTGTAGTCATGAGATAGGCGGCGACTCCTTAGGGTGACAACAGTGCGCTTGGGCATCGACTCCATCTCCAGATTGTGTTCGCCATGAAGAGTTAGTAAGAAATAGAAAGAGATGTCCATGTGTGATGTATCTAAATAAGATATTTCTGCAACATATAGAGGTATTAAGGGAGGCGGGTGGGCGTATATGATTCTAAAGCTCTACATGCCAAGAACAGATGCATACTGGTAAGTAGCATTTTCCGTTTGAGGCATATGAGCTGTAGATCATATACTTGTGCATAGACTATACAGCAGTTATCTCCTTAGTGGTGGCTGCCTATATTTGTTGCAGTGGTCTGTAAAAGTATTCTTAATACAGCCTGGCCCACATTAGCTTGTTGTTTTGATTGCACATCTACACAATAGTGTTTTGTGCAGTGTAGACCAAGTTTCTGCTTTGCAGATGTCATCTAGGGGAATGTTCCCTAAGAATGCCATAGAAGCCCCTAGTTTACGTGTGGAATGAGCTCTAGGGGGAATGGTTGATGTGCGTTTGGCTTTAAGATAGCATATTTGGATGCATTTAACAATCCACCTTGCAATCCCTGCTTTTAAAATGGGATTGCCCTTATGAGGGGGGAGAAAGCCACTAAGAGTTGTTTAGTTTTTCTAAAGGATTTTGTCCTTTCAATGTAGTAGAGTATTGCTCTTTTAACGTCTAGCGTGTGAAGAGCCCGTTCTGCCACTGAGTCTGGTAGAGGGAAAAAACTGGGAGTTTAACAGACTGGTTAAGGTGGAAGGCAGAAACAACTTTAGGTAAAAAATCTGCATTTGGCCTAAGAATCACTTTGTTATGATGGATTTGCAGAAATGGGTCTTGTATGGTTAATGCCTCTTCTAAGAGATGTGATAGCAACTAGGAAGGATACATTCCAAGTGAGGAAGAACAATAGTTACTTACCTGTAATCTGTGGTTCTCCAGTATTAGTGTCTTTCATAGATTCACATGCCTGAATCATTCCCCGTCGTCGGAGTGGGAGTCCCACGGTACATAAAAAAGCAATATTATGCCATAATAACATAGGAAAAACCAGTAATTCCCAACCAGGAAGTAAAATAGCCTAAGCTACAGGAGAAAAAACTTCCAAACTCATGACTATCCTAGACATTTTGTATAGTCCAAACTGCAGCCAATCACGCACCAGAAGGTTCTTCCCAGAGGCTCAGGTTCTCAGATTTTCTCGCAAGGAGTGATGGTAAACCAATGTAGCCTAAGAACCTCTGAGGGGAGGTGGGCGGGTTGCATGTGAATCTATGAAAGACACCAATACTGGAGAACCACAGATTACAGGTAAGTAACTATTGTTCTTCTCCAGTATTAGGGGTGTCTTTCATAGATTCACATGCCTGAATCAGAGTAGATAGCAGAACCTATCCGTGCCTGGCAGACGCTAATAGTAGCTTAAGCTTGTCAATATGAATAACACATAAACAGGCAATATGTAAATAATGCAGTATTAAAAGCATGATAAAATGCAATTACTTGAGCATGTGCACAATAAAAAACGTAGCAAGCGTCTGACAGCAGTGATAGGAGGTGGTAATAGAGGCTCATCTTAGTTGAAAAGATTACGTAGAACTGCTCGACCCACTGAAGCATCGGTCTCACTGGCCGCATCCAAACAGTAGTGTTTGGTGAAAGTATGCCGACTGGCCCAGGTTGTCGCTCTGCAGATGTGCTGAAGAGGGACTCTAGCTAATAGAGCTGTTGAAGAAGACACTGCCCTCGTAGAATGCGCTCTAGGAGCTGCTTGCAGAGTTCTTCCTGCTTGTGCATGGCAAAAAGCAATGGTTGCCGAAATCCATCTTGCAATTCTTTGCTTAGAAACTGCTTGGCCTTTACGAATTGCACCATAAGTGATAAACAGTTGATCAGATTTGCGTAAAGTAGATGTTCTTTGCAAATAGAACTTTAGACATCTCAATGTCCAGAGTATGCAATGCCCTTTCCGCAGGCGATTGTGGATTAGGAAAGAATGTCTTTAAAATTACAGGTTCGTTTAGATGGAAATCCGAAGGCACCTTGGCTATGAGTTTCGGATTAGTGCAGAGCACCACAGAGTCATTTGTGAATTGTAAGAAAGGATGATGAATTGTAAAAGCCTGGATGTCACTGACTCTTCTAGAGGAAGTCAAAGCCCAAAAAAGTGACAGTTTTCACGTAAGGAATTTCAAATCGGCTCTGCGGATAGGTTCAAAGGGATGGCGCATACGTTGAGCTAACACTACATTGAGATGCCACGATGGAGGTGGACGACGTACTGGAGGGAACATTCTAAAAAGGCCTTTATAGAATCGTTGTATAATTCTTGACGAGTAAAGAGAAGTGGTCCCATCTTGTCAGTATCTTGAAATCGCTGCCAGGAAAACCTTCAGGGTTGCATGAGACACCCCGATCTTGCTAGATGTAAGAAAAAAGGCAAGATTTCCTCTGGGCTGGCTGAAAAAGGATGAATTCTAGCCAAACATCACCAGATACAAAAACGTTTCCATTTGAGAGAGTACGTCTTTATGGTAGCAGGCGCTCTTGCTTTGGCCAGAACTTCCTTGCAATCCGTAGGAATGTTTAGATGGGCGAACTCAAGGTACTCAGGCGCCAGGCCGCCAATCTCAGCGATGTCGGGTCCGGATGGTAAATCTGACCGTCCTGAATGGAAAGTAGGTCCGGAATCGGACTCAGCTGAATCGGTTCGCACCACGATAGGAGAAGGAGCTCGGTGAACCAGTAATGGTGAGGCCATCTGGGAGCAATGAGAATCAGCCGACACGGTTCTTTCTTTATCTTCCTCAGGACTCTGGGAACCAGTGGTATTGGTGGAGAAGCGTAAGAATATATGAGAGACCAGTCTATCGAAAAAGCATTCCCCTGAGAGTCTTTGTGGGGATGCCAACTTTCAAAGAACCGGCATTTGCTGTTGTTCTTGGTAGCAAAGAGGTCTAGATCTGGATGACCCCACTGTCGGAAGATCCGATCTACCGTCTGCTGATGAAGCTCCCACTCGTGAGTAGACACTGTTGTCCTGCTGAGAGTGTCTGCAAGGACGTTGTCTGTTCCAGGAACATGAACCGCCTGAAGATTAATTCTGTGTCGTATTGCCCATGCCCACAGGTCCTGAGCTTCTTGAGATAACAGAGCTCATCTTGTTCCTCCCTGTTTGTTGACATAGTGCATGCTTGTTGTGTTGTCTGTGCGCACCAACTCAGTGGCTCCTTCGATGATTGTGTGAAATGGATTTACCAAAGCCCTGTGGCAGAGGGCAGAGGTTTAGCGCGCTGAGCGCTGTGTAGCCTTGTATTTTTAACTTTGTTCTGCTTGCCTCTCTGCTGCTGAGTGCTAGCAGCTTGAAAACTTCATTTCCCCCGCTGACTATTAGCGGTGAGTGGCACACCTTGTGTTTTAAATTTCCTCCCCCACCCCGCCCTCCTGACTCCTCCCCCTCTGCGTCATCGCCTATTTAGGCTCCGCCCACTTTTGCCTCGAGATTTACCAAAGCCCTGTGGCAGAGGGCAGAGGTTTAGCGCGCTGAGCGCTGTGTAGCCTTGTATTTTTTACTTTGTTCTGCTTGCCTCTCTGCTGCTGAGTGCTAGCAGCTTGAAAACTTCATTTCCCCCGCTGACTATTAGCGGTGAGTGGCACACCTTGTGTTTTAAATTTCCTCCCCCACCCCGCCCTCCTGACTCCTCCCCCTCGGCGTCATCGCCTATTTAGACGGGCCCCATGCGTCAGCGCAGCGGACGAGCGCAGCGGGAGCGACGTAGGCGCGCCGGAGTCGCACCAGAGTCAAGCCCGTCTGCGCCCGTCCGCGCCAGGACGGGCCTAGGGCCTAGGGATGTGGATACTACCATCTCCTACTCATCCTCCGCCCTGACGCACCTTCGAGCTGCTGACTGCCCCCTATCGTTTGACACCTGGACGCGGATCACTACTTTAGGAATCACTGGTAATCTACCCCCCCACCTTGGCCCACTCACTCCTCCCACTTCCCTCATTATTCCTGAGTCGCAGATCCGCCTACTATATTTGAACACTCGTTCTTTAGTCAGGCACCAAACTGATATTTTCCATCTACTTACGACTGAAAGACCTGACGTTCTTCTACTTTCTGAGACCTGGCTTACGGACGACTCCCTCCCGGACATACTGGCAGCATTACCTCCTGACTACTGCCTGCTTAACACCAACCGCCATGGGGGTCGCCCTGGAGGAGGGGTCGCGGCGGTAATACGTAAGGATATTCAGGTTATCACCCCCACTTCCATGATTTTTCCCGATGTAGATAACCTTGTCTTCAGTCTTGGAACTGAGGTGGGCGCTGTTACCTTTATGGTACTTTACCGTCCCCCACAATCCATGCCCTCTTTCCCCGCACTGTTTATTGAGCAGCTTGCTAGCATTGCTACCTCTTCTCCTCGCATAGTTATTGCTGGGGACTTTAATTATTGGTTTCAGCACAGGGACGCTGGCCCCCACGCCCTCGAATTGTTTGAAGGTCTCTCGAGCCTGAACTTCAGCCAGTTAGTCACCTCCCCCACCCATAGTGGTGGCCATATACTTGATCATATCTGGGTCTATGGGGTGAAGCCCTCCCACCCGCTTATTACACCTTGCGTGTGGTCGGACCACCGCCTTATCAATACCACCATCTCGATGGCTGGTCAGGTCAGGATCCCTTCGTGGGAGGGTGGCATGGCTCGTAAGTGGAAGGCCGTCGACTCTTCCAAACTGCTAACTCATCTGTCTCACACACGTCCGCCTCCCCCCAATGACTCTGACATTAATGAGCTAGATGGGCAAGTCTCTAACTGGCTCATATCAGCCAGCGATATCTTTGCCCCACTAATCAAGTTCCCTCGCTCTCGTCATAACCATTCTCATAAATGGTTTACTCCACTCCTCAAAACTGTACAGTTAGAACTTCGTCAATTCGAACGCAGATGGAGAAGAGACTACTGCCCGTCAAGTAGAGATATCTATGTGGCAGCTCGTAATAGGTAAAAATCTGCTATCTCTGCAGCCAAGAAAACCTATGTCTCCGAGCGTATTCTGTCAGCTCCCTGTAAGTCGAAGGAGATTTTTAGAGTTCTGGACGAGTTCACGTCTGACGCCAGAACGCTTTTGTCCCAGGCCCCTACCCAGGAATCTTGCAATGCACTTAGCACCTTTTTTTTACAGAAGATTGTTTTGATTAAGGGCACTATCCCGGTCACCTCATTGGATGCTGTTCCCATCACACCCCCTCATAATGCTTTCTCTATCACCCAGCTTCCCCCACTAGACGCTATATCTTTAGCCAACCTGGCGGCCCGGATCAAGTCTGGCTCCCCTGACGACCACTGTCCACCTTCCATACTTTGCGACATCTGCCATTCTCTACCCGACTGTATCCTTCCTCTGCTCAATTCTTCTCTTCTTTCCGGGACGGTACCCAGCTCCTTCAAGGAGGCCGTTCTAGTGCCTCTGTTGAAGAAGCCTGGAGCCGACCCTGCCGTCCCGGCAAACTATCGTCCTATCTCTCTCTTACCTTTTTTCTCAAAAATCTTGGAGGCCCATGTCACTGCCTGTCTCTCGGGGTTCATCGAGAGTTCCATCTTTCTCGAGGCCAACCAGGCCGGCTTCCGCCCTGGTCATTCTACGGAGGCTGTGATCCTGGCTGTCCTAGATACCTTGAGAGACGGAGCTGACAAGGGTACCTCCCAGGCCCTGGTTTTACTAGATCTGTCGGCCGCTTTCGACACGGTGGACCATAACATCCTCCTCCACCGTGTCGAACAGGCCGGCATCCAGGGCCTGGCGCTGGCCTGGGTGAAATCTTTCCTTATGGGGAGATCCCAGTCCCTCAGCCTAGGTACATTTAGGGCCCCTAGGGAACATCTGTCTTGTGGGGTCCCTCAGGGCTCCTCTCTATCCCCTCTTCTTTTCAATCTCTATCTTCGCCCTCTTCTCTCTTCTCTGAGGCAGTGGGACGTCCGCGTCTTCAATTACGCGGACGACCTACAACTCATTTTCTCTCTAAACTCTCCCTCTTCTATTTCTACTTTTCAGGCAGTCATGTCCCATATCTTTCAGTGGATGTGTCAGAACCAGCTGAAATTGAACCCCGGTAAGACGGAGCTCCTCCTGCCGGGTAGGAGCGCCGTCCACTGGGGTCCATATTTCTGGCCGACAGAGCTTGGCTCTCCTCCCACCCCGGTAACCTCGGTGAAAAGCCTCGGGGTCACTATTGACGCTGGGCTCTCTCTGGGGCCGCAGGTGGGGACAGTGGTTTCCTCCTGCATGTTCCAACTGCGCAGGATCAGGAAGGTGGCCTACCTTCTTACTCCCGATGCCTTGCTTCAAGTCATCATGGCCCTTGTTCTCTCCCGCCTGGATTTTTCAAATTCCATCTATTACGGCTTGCCCAAATGCTCCATCAATAGGTTGCAAGTCATCCAAAACCAGGCGGCGAGACTGGCCCTCGGGATTCCGAAGTGGCAGTCCGCCAAACCCCTCCTTATCAAGCTACACTGGCTCCCGGTTCGCCTAAGGGCTGCCTTCAAGGTTGGCTGTCTTATTATCAAATCTCTCTCTGGCTCCTGTCCCGCCTTTCTGAAATCCCTGATCTGCCCCTACTGTCCCTCACGTAACCTTAGATCACTTCACTTACATCTTCTGGTGGTCCCTCCCTTCAAACTCTGTAGATCTGGGGGTCGAAGATTTGCCTTTCTCGGCCCCAAACTTTGGAACTCTCTCCCCCTCTCAGTTAGGACTTCCGGTACTCTGATTCAATTTCGCAAATCATTAAAAACCTGGCTTTTCCCACAATCCCGCTAAAATCCCTCTGTTTCCTCAGCACCCTTTCAGCGCCATGATACCTCCGGTGACAGTGCGCTATACAAAATTCCCTTAACATAACATAACATAACAAATGCTTTGAGTGCAAGGAAGATGGCTCTCAGCTCTAATAGATTGATGTGCCAACATCTTTGCTGAGGACTCCATTTGCCGCTGATTGTCAGCCCTTGAAGATGAGCTCCCCAGCCTTCGAGGGATGCGTCCGTGGTGATCGTGAAGCTTGGCGCATCCTGAAGGAACGCGCAGCCCTGTCGAAGATTCCTTCTTTGTAACCACCAGAGAAGGGAACCCCGAATGCAAGGAATAATCTTGAGGAGATCCTCGAAGGAGCCGAGACCTGCAGCCATTGTAAACTGAGTTCCTCCTGAAGAGGCCTCATTCTGAGTCGGCAATTCGGTATCAATGGAATGCAAGACGATACCATCCCCAGAAAGGATTTGAACCGTCGGACTGAAACTGACTTTTTTTGAAAGTAGATCCTGAGCCATATTCCGTATCTTGTCTTGTCTCTCGTCCGAGATGAAGGCTTGGAGCAGCTGGGTGTCTAAAGTTGCTCCCAGGAATGCCAGTCTTTTTATGACGGTATCAACTGGGATTTGCTGATGTTGATGGAGAGACCCAGAGACTGTAAGAGGGTTAGACTCTGCTGTACATGATTGTCTGCATGCTCGTGAGAGCTGGCCTTGATAAGGCAGTCGTCTGGATATGGGAATATTTGTATCCCCTCCAGCCGGAGGTGCGCCGCCACCGGGGCAAAAACGTTTGTAAACACTCTGGGTGCCGAGCGCAGCCCAAAGGGAAGAACTCTGAATTGATAATCCCTGCCAGCCACTCTGAATCGCAGGAACTTTCAGTGGCGAGGTGAGATGGGGATGTGGAAATACGCGTCTTGGAGATCCAAGGTGGCCATGTAGTCTCCCACTGCTAGAAGATGCAGTATTTCTTGTAGTGACAACATTCTGAACGTCAGCTTCTTTATATATTTGTTTAGGGCAAGGAGATCCAGAATCGGACGCCATTCTCCTGATTTCTTCTTTACCAGAAAAAATCTGGAGTAGAATCCTGTTCCCCTCAGAGGTTGAGGAACCCTCTCGATTGCTCCTTTTTTCAACATTAAATTGATCTGGACAAAGAGCTGCCTTTGATGAGCTGGAGGTGGACCTTTCGGGGGAACGTTTGGAGGAAATTGTTCGAATTCTAGGGCATGGCTCTTGGCCACAATGTCCAGGACCCACCTGTCCGATGTTATTGATGACCATTTTGAGTAAAATTTTGATATTTGTCCTCCAATTTTTACCTGAGAGTGGGGCAGTAGCGGTGGCAGGTGAGAAGTCTCATTGACGTTTGTCCTTTCCGTGGTAGGCCGGTTTTCCCCTGTTCTGGGAATAATTATTTCTTCGTTGGCCGTAGGACTGATAGCGCTGGGTTTGGTAGCGCTGATTTCCTTGACTGTCGGAAGATTGTTGTGTATATCCACCTCTATTGGAGGACGATCCACGTCCTCTCGCTCCTCGAAAGGGCGGTTTACGAAATTGCAGGGTGCCCAAGGATTTCGCTGTTTCAGTATCCTTTTTTATAGTCTGCAAGGCTTCCTCCACTTGCGGGCCAAACAGAAACTCTCCGTCATACGGCATATCTAATACCCTAGTTTGTACTTCTTGACGGGAATGAAGTGGATCGTAGCCACCCCGGTCTACGCAAGACAGCAGCACCAGCCAATTGCCCGAACCCAGGTGAGGCAACATCAACCGCCAAGTCGATTAGCTCAGCTGAGATTCTTTCCCCTTCCTGCAGGATTGTCAGCGCCTCAGATTTTGAAGGCTCAAAAAGTAGATTTATGTATGGGGAAATATCCGACCACATCTACCGGTCATATCTGTCCAGGATGGCCGATGAGTTAGCAGCCCGGACCGTAGTAGTTGCCATCGTTGACACACGTTTACCAATGGCATCCAAGCGCCTGCCATCTCTATCCGGTGGGGCTGCAATTGGAGAAGAAGGGTTCCTAGATCTCTTCTGGGCCGCTTGAACAATGACTGAATCCAGTTTTGGTTGCCCTATAAGGCAAGCAGGAGATTTTGCAGGTGCCTTATATTTCTTATTGATCAGTGGCAGGACCGGAGGTATGGAAGCTGGGGTAGACATGACCTTAACACCTTCCTGCCAGATGAAGTCTATAATAGGTATAGATTTCGCTTGCTTTCTTGGCTGGTCTTTAAAATCATACAGAAAGCATTCCTGCTCCGTATGTTCCATGTCTATATGGAAGCGCTTTGTAGCCCACCCATGAGAAAATGGAATCCACCCACGTCCACTGGTGGTGAATCTGAGGTAGCCTGAGGAGATGGAGAAGGAGTTTGTACTTGGTAATCATCCAACTCTGACATCATGGACCTGTCATCAACCTCTCCTTCCTCTTTGTCAGAAGAATGTTGTTCGTCCGGCTGGTTGGACGGTGTAGGAGGAGGAGGAGGAGGAGATCTTGGAGGTCTGAAGTCTGGTAAAGGCGTTTCCACCACAGGTGTAGGAGGCACAGAGCCTGTAGATTCTGATGGCGGAAAGCGCCTGTAATAGTCGTCCAGCATGCATTGAAGATTGGTGAGCAATGCAATTGGCATCTGAGCTGCAGGGACATTAGATACCTGTTATGTCATTAGTTCAGGTGAATGTTGATCGTCTTGGTCGTCCTCCTGATAATTTATGTTCAGCTCGGAACGACTTGTCGCCGTTCCAAAGGTTTCTCCAATGACAGAATCCTCCTCACTGTCTTCAGAGTCAAGAAGCTTGTTCGGAACCTGCAGAGGTACCCTTTGCGGTGAAAAATGCAGAGGTGATAACTGTTCAAAGGTGGAACCACGTCTCTGGAGCAAAGACGGTTTTGGCGACGACAGAAAAACCGTAGATGGCGACCACACTTGCAGAGTGGTACAAGAGGATAGCTGCGGCGTCGACGGTGGGTCCACCAAAGGACTCGTTGACTTGGATTTCGGTTTAGACGACGACGAGGTCGTCGACGGTGCAGAAATCGTCGTCGACAATGATGGTTATGTCGACGGTGGTGTTTTCGTCGACGAGGTTGGCTTCGTCGACGGCATTGGCTTCGTCGACGTCTTAGTCATCGACAGCGCCTTCGTCGACGAGGATGTCTTCGCCGACGGTGTGGTACTCGTCGACGAGCCCGTAGACTGTAGTTTCTTCGTCGACGGAAGAGCAAGCATCGACGATGTTGCCGTCAACTGTGTCGTCGACGGAATCTTCTTTAGAGTAGCTGTCGACGTGGCGCCGACGATGGCAGAAGAGGAAGAACCTGCCGTCAACGAGATAGGTCTAACAGAGACATAGACCATCGTCGGCGATGAAGACGCCGTCGACATAATCATCTGTGGTTTAGGAGAAGAAAAGGTTACCGTCGACGTGGATGTAGCGTCAACGGAGATCTTCGTCGACGAAGGAGTCGACGACGACGGCGTCGACGACAGGGGCTGAATCGGAGGTAAAATCTTCTCAGATGTCTGAGGTAACTTTTTGGTGGATCTTCTCGCGGGCATAGATGGACCACCTTTCTCCTTAACAAGGGGGGGGGGGATAGCCTTAAATGTAGAAGGCCTCTTAGACCCCTTAGTTGGTAGTTGTTTCTTAGCAACTTTATCCCCAGGAGAAGTTACACCTCAGCAGCAGCTCTTTTCCTTGAGGCTGAAGTAGACCCAGAGGCAATACTGCCTACCTCAGAAGCAGGATAATCTGAATCCTTAAGCTTTTGTAGCTACAAACGCAGGCGGCCCTCTCGGTCCCTGAGGGTCTTCTGAGGGAAGGTTCTACAGATCTTGCAGTCCTTTACTTTATGTTCAGGATAAAGACAATAAATGCACTTCTTGTGGGGATCTTCTTATAAACGCCGGAGCTTACCACAAGAGTCACAAGGTCTGAATAAAGATTTCTTGGAAGACCTCTTCAAAACACGAGATTCCAGAAGGAAAATAGAGAAAGTACTTAGCAGAGCTCAGGGAGACTCCCTTCACACGACATGCGGTAGAAAATCTGAGAGCCTGAGCCTCTGGGGTGAACCTTCTGGTGGCTGCTGTCGCCTGATTGGCTGCAGTCTGGACTATACAAAATGACTAGGATAGTCATGTGTGGAAGTTTTTTCTCCTGTAGCTTAGGCTATTTTACTGGGTTGGGAATTACTGGTTTTTCCTATGTTATTATGGCATATTATTGCGTTTTTATGTACAGTGGGACTCCCACTCCGACGACGGGGAATGATTCAGGAATGTGAATCTATGAAAGACACCCCTAATACTGGAGAACTGTAGTTCGCATTTGTGCAGAGGTTCAAATGGGGGACCCATGAGTCTGGTAAGGACAATATCTAATTTTCATACTGGAGAGGGTGGAGCTCTGGATGGAATTATTCTTTTAAGCCCTTCCATAAATGCTTTGATAGTGGGTACTCTAAACAAAGACAAGTGTTGTCTGTTTTGGAGATAAGCTGCTATTGCAACGAGATGTGGTCTTATGGATGTATATGCTAGGTTACATTGTTGTAGGTGTACGAGAACAGATAACATTTTGAGTAGAAGCATCTAGTGGATTGATTTTGTTATTTGTACAGTAAATTACAAATCGTTTCCACTTTGCGGCGTAACATGCTCTGGTGGTAGGACGTCTAGCCTCTTTAATGATGTTCATGCAGTCTGGCGGGAGATCGAGGTAGCCAAACTCTAAGACTTCAGGTGCCGGATCGCAAGGTTTTGTCAATTGGGATCTGGATGTCTTATCTCTTCAAGGTTCTGAGTGAGAATCTTGGGTGAGGGGCGTAGTTTTTGGTGAGGAACTACCGATAGTTCCAAGAGGGTTGTGAACCATGGTTGTCGGGCCCATGTTGGAGTAACCAGGATCATTGTGAGGGAATACTGTTTGAGCTTCCGAACCACTAACGGAATTATCAGGAGAGGTGGAAAAGCATAAGCAAATTTACCTGACCAGTTCATATATAGCGCATTGCCTTTGGACAATGGGTGTTGGTACCTGGACACAAAGCTTTAGCATTCTGCGTTCTGGTGTGTGGCAAACAGAAGCTATTTCTGGGTGGCCCCACATGTGAAAGAATGGAAGAAGAACTTGAAGATGAAGTTCCTATTCATGGATCTGTTGTGTTTGATGACTGAGCAGATCTGCAATCTGATTGTGTACCCCTGGGAGGTGTTCTGCAAAGAGATATATGTTTTGCGGAATGGCCCATCTCTATATGCTTTGAGCTAGGTGGAAAAGCTGTAGAGTGCCCCCCCTCCCTCCCCCCGCGTTTCGGTATGTTGTACATTGCTCTCATGTTGTCTGTACAGACCAGGACAGCTTTGCCTTCTAGATGGATCTGAAAGGATTGTAATGCCAGAAAAATTGCCAGTAATTCCAGGTAATTTATGTGAAGTTGTTTTTGCTGAGGGGTCCATATGCCCTGAATGGTATGGTTTTGAAACTGAGCTCCCCAGCCGGTGAGCGATGCAAATGCTGTTAGCACTATCTGTGGAACCGGGTCGAAGAACAGCTGCCCTTTGGAAAGATTTTGTGTGTTCCACCACTGCAGAGAGCGATGGGTGCAGCTGTCCACCAACACCAGATCGGTTTGCTAACCTTGAGCCTGGTTTCACTGACGTGCTAAACACTCCGGTAAGGAACGCATTTGGAGTCTTGCATAAGAGATGATGAGAACACAAGAGGCCATCATCCCGATTAACTGCATGAACACTCGAGCTGGTAACGAGTGTTGAGGCTGAAATTGTGGTATTAGAGCTTGCATGTTGCATATCCTGACTGGGTTTGGGTATGCTAGAGCTTTTGAAGTGTTTATTGTAGCTCCTAGATATTCTTGTGTGCTGGATGGTTGGAGGTGGGACTTGGTAAGGGTAACCGTGAATCCCAATTGGTGAAGCAACTGGATTTTTTGTGTGTG
The DNA here is from genome assembly GCF_964263255.1 of Lissotriton vulgaris. NCBI lineage: Eukaryota > Metazoa > Chordata > Amphibia > Caudata > Salamandridae > Lissotriton > Lissotriton vulgaris. Next base: position 2,044,583,031 of record NC_141691.1, read on the forward strand.
TGTTGCACACAGCTGTTATGTGACTTGGCTTTTATGAGCCAGTCGTCCAGATAAGGGAACAAATGAATATGTTGTCTTCGTAAGTGAGCTGCTACTACTGCAAGGCACTTTGTGAATACTCTGGGTGCTGTGGTCATCCTGAACAGGAGGACCTTGAACTGATTGTGTTGACCGTCTACCACGCACCTGAGAAATTTCTTGTGAGTGGGGTAAATGGGAATATGAAAGTAGGCATCCTTTAAATCCAGAGTGGAGGGAAAGTTGCCTTGTTGAAGCGGTGATAGCACCTGTTTAGAGTGACCATGTGGAAGTGGTCCCACTGAATGTAAAGGTTTAACGATATGAGGTCCAATATTGGCCTGAGAGTGCCGTCCTTTTTTGGAATTTGAAAATATAGGGAAGATACCTCTATGCCTTGATGAGGCGAGGGGACTACTTTTATTGCATTTTTTTTAAATAGAGAGAGAACCTCTTGTTTTAGAACAGTAAGATGTTCCGAGGACATTGGACGTTGTCTGGGAGGAATGTTTGGGGGAGTGGAGGTGAGTTCTAGGCAATAACCAAACTAGAAAATTTGTCTTACCCACCTGTCTGTTGTGATGGAAATACGCCCCCGACAGGAGTGGAATGATCGGGGGGAAGTGAAGTCACTGCTAGGTGGTAGGGGAGCCGAGGGTGTAGTTACCGCGGACTCTTCCCTTATTGTTGTTACCCCTGTATCCTCCTCAAAAATATCCTCTGCAGGAGGTAGTTTGATTGGGACATTTATATGATGAAGAGGGATGTTCTGAGCCAGTGGTTTTGGAGCCAGCACTGTAAAAGGAGCAACGAAAAGAGCCTCTAGGGGAAGCCAATTGAAAGGCCCGATGTACTTGGCAGTCTTAGTATCTTTTTTCATCTTTTCTAAAGATGTGTCGACTGTGGGCCCAAAACGATGCTTTTGGTCGAAAGGCTGATTAAGAATAGTGGATTGCACCTCTTGCTTGAATCCGGAGATCTGGAGCCAAGCGTGCCGGCGAAGTAAAACACTGATATTAATAGCACAAGATGCTGTATCAGCTTCGAGGGCACATTTTATAGATGTGTTGGTTATTAGTTTACCCTCCTGTATAAAATCATTGTTTTTATATTGGTCAGGAAGATGTTGCATAAGCTTTTCAAGCTCATCATAGTGAGCTCTGTCATATCTGGCTAGCAAAGCTTGGGCGTTGGCAATCCTTCAATGATTTGTAGTCTTTGACGCAATTCGTTTTCCAGATGAGTCTATGAGTTTTGATTCCTATCAGGAATGGGGTGTCGCCTGGCTCTCTGAATTAGCCCTCTTGCGTGCAGTAGGCACCACAAGAGAATCCAAAGGGACCTGGCCTCTGATGTACACTGGGTCATTGGGAGCGGACTTATATTTTTTGTCCACCCTGGAATCGAGGATCCTGGCTCTTACAGGGTCTTTAAACACTTCTGGTGCATGTTTTAGCATGCCTTTTAGCATTGGCAGGGTGTGTGTAGACTTTTGTGAGGGTGCAAATGTTTCCAATAAAAAGTGTAATTGTACCCTGTGTTATTGAGCAGCCCTATTAATTAGTAGCACAAAGCCAACATTATCACCTGGTTGCAGAAGTCCAGGTCATTGTGTGGATCGAGATCTGTATTGTAATCATCCCAAGGATCTATATTGTGTGGGATGGTATGCGCGTCATCATCCTTATCTGGATCTCCGTTCCCATCCAGGTTTAGGGCTAGAATGTTCTTTTGCCCTTGTTTCTGAATCTTTCTGCGGGGTCTTTGACTCTTTAGCTTTTGGTATGCGAGTTTGTGGCACCGGCACTAAGAACATTTTCGGCTCCAAATGTTTGTCCTTTATTTGTTTCAATGCAGAGGGCTTCGGCGTTGAGGCTGTTTTCAGTGCCGATGAAGAAGGGTGTTTCCAGCTATTATGCCACAAGACCCGATGCCTCGAGACTCCTCCTGAGCTCCCCTGAACCAACAGCCATTGTAGCTGTCCCCACGCCCGGCTATCCGTTCAAACAACGTGTCCGGCTGTCTACTCAGATCCCGCTTTTGTCAAGAGACTTCACTCAAGTTCCTTGGAATAGAAACTACAGCCAAATTGCTGTCAAAACGCTGAAGCATCACGCTTACTACGTGCCCAGCTGGGCACCCAGATCCATTTAGTGTAATTCAAGACCATTATTGACCCACCCAATTCCCAAGTGCTCTGAAAGTAATCTCGGGCGACTCATCCCAGACGGGACTACACCACGAGCCCTCTCCAGAAGGCGTCTTAAATCAATATCCGGCAAATTGAATTTCCAGTCCTGAAGATGATCCCAGTGTACTAGGAGCTAGGGATCGAAACGTCAACTTTTTAAACAGATCCGCAATTTATTCATTGTGCAATGTATGTTGTTGTTACTGCTGGTTAGAGCTAATTTAACCCTGTATTGTATGATAAGCCTCCATTAGCTCCATTGTTTTTTGACTGTTACTTTCCTTTCTTTCATCCCTTTCTTTTCACGCCACGTACAGGATTGTGCCCATGCTTTATCTTTCTGTGTTTTTATTGTAATTTGTTTTACCTTGATTGTCAAAATAAATGTTCCTCTGCCCGGCTGGGCATTGGAAGACTACCCATAGTTCTTATTCTAAGTCTATGTTGGAATACTTTCATTATCTAATTTTATGCTAAGGACCTTTGTTCTTTAAAATAAGATGAAGAAGGGTGTGGCACGTCTTCAGTTTTGGATTTCGGTGCCTAGGGTGACTCGTCGGCGCTGGGACACGGTTGGCTAGAGACCAAGCAATGAGGCTTTTCTATCGGTTTCATAGCCGGGCCCGAGGGCAGGGCATCTGAAAAGTGTTGCCGGTGTCCACCTGAGCCGGAGGGCGAAGGTGTTACCGGAGCCTTTTTTTGGAGTTGGTTAGGGGAGGGATCTCGGTACTCACGGACCGCTGAGCTGGTGTGACTGCCTCGTCTTCGATGTAGGAGTTGTAGGCCTCGGACACGGATATTTCTCCTTCATCTGCTTGTTGTTCTGGTTGGACATTGGGATGTGCTCCGAAGATGTCCCGAACTGAGCTGCTTTCGCGGGACATTTCGTGACTTCGAGCCCGACAGTCACAGATGGTATCTTCGACCTGAAAGATGCACAGGCCTCGCAGTTCTTGTCCTCGTGCTCAGGGGAGGGGAAGAGGCAGAGGTTACAAACCTGGTGCAAGTCCGTATGGGGGAACTTAGCACCACAACTGGGGCATTTTTTAAAAAGAGTTCTTTCCATTGACTGCTGGTGTGATCGGCGCAGATAGGCCCAACCGCCTGCGTTGAAGATCTAGGTCGATGATTTTGTATTGGTGGAAGATGCGCGTCGAAAGGGAAACGCGATCGAGACAATACCGTTGAGTGGTGAAGAATTGCGCGTCGAAGGGGGTTCTAGAACGACACCGAACCGGAGCACAGCAAATCACATCCAAACGCGATGGCAGAAAAATACAATCTGGGGATGAAGTAGATGCCCATGCACACTGTCATCCTGAGGAGGATTCTTCTATCTTGTGATTACAAAGGCTTCTTCTAAGACAAAAACAAAGAGCAAACATCTGAGCCCAACACCAGATGGCGATCTACGCAAAAATATATGATCTACAACTTATATTCCTCGAATACTAGGTTTCTGTATTTTTGGTATCTTTACTGTGGTAAACGCAGATATTGATTGAAACGCATGCCTCCTCTTCTCTACGTGGTAGGCTCCGTCCAAAGTCTCCTTTTTCATCCTTTTTAACACTGTCTCCTTATTACAGCCCTTCTAAGTCTCCCGGAGAAGATACTTGGAAACCTTTTTGATACTAAAGCAACACAGACTCCCATAGATTTTGGTTGCACTGTGGCATAGGCCCATTCACGTGTCTTGTTCCCCTTCAACTGAAAAGGACTCAGCAGCGGGAAAGATCTTTATGTAAATATAAAATAAATTGTCCCTAAACGTAAAACCCAATATTGGTTACTTTTGATTTCTCATAACATTTCCAGTGATCTGTCTAAGAGGGAATCCGAGAAGAGCTGAGAAAGCCCAGATTTTCGGGGAAGACATTTTGAGCCACATTAAGTTCTCACATAGTTAACCCTGTCCATCAACCTATTGTCCATGTTACTGGGTAAGAGGAGAGAAAACAGAGACTTGGGGTATATACTTGCATTCCTATATGAGATGCCTCACATTACATATTTTGACAGCAGGGAAACTTGAGATAATCCAACAATGGCAACACCCAGTTGGGTTGCATACGTTATGAAACACAGCTGTCAAAGGAAACAAAAATATCTTCAGAGAGTGACATCAGCCGCCCTCTCTGTTCTTTAAAGTTTTGCTAAACACCTTTTTACAAATGTCATAGACCTGTGGGATATGATCAAAGTGCAATCAGTATTAAGCTTTTAACGTGATGGTCCTTTGAAAACATTTTGTAGGCTACACAGGTTGGACAACAGTTTCAATAGAGATTTTTGTTTTGTTGCATGTTTTAGACATGAGTGGGATTTTATATCAAGTACCAACATCCAAAAACGGGACAAAAGACCACAGAGTCCAGCACCTGGAGCAGATCCCAATGTGAACAGAGATTAATGTTTCTATACAGCAGTAACATTTTCTTTCATTTACAAGATCTTGAATGCAAAACTAGTTTTGGAATAAGTATCTAGAAAGAAAAATGAATGTGTCAGTCTGTAACGCAACTGGTGCTCGTGTAAAGCGCTCTGATAAGTTTTGGTCTAGTGCGCGCTATATAACTCTCACCCCTCCCCCCCCCCCCCGAAAAAATATCTTGCTATGAAGGATTCTCTGTGCACGATGACTTGAAAGCTTTAAGGCATGTAAACGAATGAGAGATCCAGTGTCCACCGCTGGTGAAACAGGAACTTTTTTTGCTATTTCTTTCAACACACGTTTCCTCAGTGATTACAGCATCTGATGAACGGGGTTAGGGATTCTATGCATTGTGTATTGAAAGGAAAGTAGAAAAGTAAATCTTTACTTACATTTATACTAATAGGAATATCTCATAGTTACCTGTGCTTTCTGATTTGTCAAATAGCTGATGATATGACTTGTGATGGAGGCCACACTTCGGATTACTTTTTCTGTAGCAACCATGCCACATCGCAGGGCAGTTTGAATGGCAAATGCCTTTAATGCAGGAATTTCTAAGTAATAAAAAAAGAGAAAATACAATAAGTATTAATACAGTATGAATTTACTATTGTAACCATACATTCAGTATCCACCATTTCATGCTCTTAAGATTGCCTATTGAATGGACCACTTACCAAGATACTCCTAAGGTACCCACATCACTACATAGTATCCAGACAAGAGCCAGGTGTTATTCCAGGCCACCCAAAAATATATATAACAAATGGGTAACATTTTTAAGAGTTAGTTGAAGAGTCTACAACACAGGCGGTATAGTCATTGCACATTGTCCTAGTCAAAGGTTTTTCGAAAAGAACCCACTACAAATTTTAATATCTTTACAGTGTCGCTGAAATATTCTATCAGTCTGCGTGGAATGATGTGGAGCAATGGTAAGTTGAATACTGGAACACAGCTGAAGAAATGTGGAATAACAAAATCAGAAGAACTGAGCAGAGCTCAGGGAGACTCCCTCTCACACGACATGCAGTGAAAATCTGAGGGAAGATGCCTCTGCTGGGAATGTTTCAAGGGTATTGCCATCTGGATGGCTGTAGTTTAGGTCTTTTTAAATGAAGTGAGTACAATATTAAATTCAATGTATTTTGCCATTAAGCTATGTTAATTACTTCTACTGCTTTAGAATATAATGTGGGGCTCCCACATAGTCAATGGGGATGCTTCCTGCATCTGAATTTATGAAAGATACTCAAATACTGGAGGATGTGGAAATATGTATCACACGGGTCTCCAAGGTCACAGGAAGACAGAACGTGGGACGAGGTGAGCATGTTGAATTTTTCCTTCCACAGGAAGGCTTTGAGCTAGCAAAGATCAAAAGTGGGATGGAGGCTTCTGTTCTTTTTCGGAACCAGAAACTAATGGAAATCACAACCATGCCCTACTGTAGACACCGGTGCCGCCTATATGGCTCCTTTGGCCAAGAGAGTCTACACTTCCGGTCAAATAGTCCTACGTTAGTGGTTCTTCAAACGGTGTCAGGGGCATCCAGGGATAACCACACTGAATGATCTGTAACACCCATGTGTCCAAAATGATGACCTACCACCCTAAAGGGATTTGCCAGACCCTGCCACAATCAGTGTGTCTGTGTGTCACAAGTCAAAGAATTGTGGGGGATGCGGTAGCCAGAAGATTGGCCCCATGCTGCTCTTGTTGTCCATATGATCGATGGGAACCATGGAAACTAAAAGGGCTGTTTTGGCTGATGGGCAAAAGCACCTGCTGGTAATGCTGAAACCCCCTGCCAATGCCATGGAGGGGGCAAAATTGGGAAGACTGCTGACATGGAGCTGCAGACAACCCAAGTGAAGTTCCTCAGTGCAGAATCCACCTTGTCCCCAAAATGCTGTGAAACCATCAAAAGCCATTTTGATGAGGCTTGATTGGACGTAACCAGAAAAACAGTGTACTGTATCCTGGTGTGTTTATGGATGGTGATGCTGGTTCACTAGCCCTACCCAATGAGTCAGTGGTGTCAAAGCTGCAACAAACGGTGCATTTAGTGTCACAGTCATCTTGCATGGCATGAGAGAGAACAGCTCCCGCAGGTACAAGTGGTAACATCTGGGCCATCAATTTCCCTAAGGCATAGGAGTAACGACCCAGGAGATATGTAGCGCTCACAGAATGTATGACCAGACTGGTGAATGAGAAACCCTACGCTCAAATGGATTGATTCTTTATGATTCCCTATCGAGAGCAGTAGAAGGGAATGTATTTGGGTTGACTATACTGATCGAAGCCTGCACCACCGGACCCTCAGGGGAAAGGATGCTGGGTAAGAAAGTGATGGTCCCCAGGTGCCCGATGGTGACTGGTGGCATTCTGGTAGCTGACCAGGACCCGAGCAGGGCTTGGCCCAATTCTCCAAAAGAGTATCACTCAAAGCCTTGTTAAAATGAAAAAATGAAGGAGACGTTCCAAAGACGTTTAGCAAGGCTTTAGGGGCTTAGTCAGCAAATTCGTCTTGACTTCTTGCGAGGGATCTCAAGGTCAAGTATAGATGCATCTCTGCATAGCTCCATGGCGAAGGACGCACTGTTTTCAGTAGCAGGAACTGAAGGGGAGAACAAGGCAGTTTTTCAGAGAAGTATCCAGACCACTGTTAAAGTTTGTTAGGCCAGTTTTTCTGGTATGGCTGAGCAATGCCGTCTGTCCCCTGCATCACAGGCGCCATTGTCAGAGTCAGTAGCGAATATATCATTAATAAACTGCTTCCTGCAGGGAAACAATGTCTGTGTCAGATGGATTGTCAGAGGACTAACTGGAGTTGAGCAGGGTCGCTGAGAGCCAGACAGCACTATGGGTTGGCTGCCGCTCTCCGGCACCGCTGTAGTCAGCATGCGTGTTGGTGGATCGCACTCCAGCATAGGGCATGGTACCGTAAACTGGTTCAGTACTGGAGTTGGTAAAATCCTAGGCAGAATTAGATCGCCCAAATGGCATCAAGGAAGGTCCCACTGGTGGGGGTTCAATTGGGAGGCCTTTCGGCTACATACAGAGTTAGCTGCGGAAATAAGAACATTATTGCCTTGTGGAACTCCTTAAAATGTAACAGTTGCCCCAGGCCCTGGAAATTTGGGCTGGCAAGGGACAGGGTTAGGAACTGGATTCATGTAACAGATGCGAGAGGGGGTCCTGGAGGCACAACGAAATCACCACACCCTCTTGGGGTGGAGGGGGACATGTCCTGCTTGGACTTTTTTTTCTGTTTGTTGGACCGTGACCTAGATGAGGACTTGTTGTGGGAGAGACCATCTTCCCTGTGACTTCAACCAAAGCAAGTTTTTTTTAACCCATTGCTTAAACAAACATTAACCCTGCCCTACAGTTCAAGTCTATTTTCTGCCAACTTGTGAGCAGCTGCAGCCACTTCTAAGAAGAAGAGAATTCTTTATTGTTCAACTAATTAAAATCGTTACAATATGCTTGATTTTCATGTATAGAGTTAAAGAAAATTGAAAGAAGGAAAAAGAGGGTAAAAATAGAGTTTTACGTTTGTAGCCGACGTGCGTATATTGGCTGGGATATCTCGGGGTGCTAAAATTAATAGAATCATAAAAGCAGTAGTCCTGGTTAAAACTAAAGTGCTAGTGCATAAGGATAACAACTGCATCTATAGGCCCAATTTTATCGTCCTTTAAATGGGCCTTTGACCCAGTGGATTAATGTCCATTTGCAGTGCTAGTGTAAAACATGTATTTGAACTGTCCCAGCATTAATTGGGAGTAAAAACGATTAGAACAGTGCTGGCTGGTATTTTCCTTGATTTGTTACGGGATACGTGGGTTGACTTTTCTGACGTGCACGTTTGATCTTCTGGTCTTGGTCGACTGTGTTTCCTTGTATGACAGGAAGTTGAGCTTCATAAAGTCTGGCGCAGAGCTCTATATTTATTGAGGGCGCTGGACTGTTTCTGTGCTGTGCAAGCCATTTAATCGTTGTAGCCCTGGCTTGGTGGCCAACCAGTTGCTGCTACAGCTACTTTGATGAGCAATATGAGAATCAGTGATGAACAGTCTCAAATGCACTGCACAATCTATCTCTCATTAGAGGATCAGTCAATCAAATGATACCAAGTTTTTGTAAATTCCCCCTCCCACTGATCACTCATGAGACTACAATGTTCTTACTCACATTCTTAAAATTACTGGTTTTAAATTAGGGAGTGCAGAAACTGCCCAAAACGCACCGCTAACGGAGATCCCTTTGAGAATAAATTTTTAAAAAACCTATTACCAGAAGACTAGGATTCATCTGTAACACATTTCAATCTTTTATAAGTACACTTTCGTAACTCGGGCCAATTTGCACACATTTTACCATACAGATCTATACGCTAACATTTATACAAGTGTCTCACCTGTTATCAGATCAAATCATCATCCTTGTGCATATTACTTGGTTTTGGAAGATATTTTACAACATTAATGAGTGCATTCCCATTTTCTGCTAGACAGCATTATACCATAGGTGAGAGTCACAAAATCGATGTTTTCAAAACCACTACAAATTGGAGCAGCATTTAGCTTCACATTTTGAAACACTTATAGCTCTTTTAGTTTTGAATGCCAAACAAAGGCCAACGAACAGCGTCAAGTTAGCAAAAACATTCTAACAAATTCACCCTTCATGCACTCATACTTCAAGCGGACATTGCCCAAATTCAAGAATAACTTCATTCCCTCTCAGGGAAAGTAACTCAGGAGAGTCAACAGAGTCACTGCCCTGTCCCATTTAGCTTCTGCATCATGCACGCAAACTTGAAACATGGCAGCTGCACCATCCCATCTCTACCAGTGGCACAGTCTTTATGGTCGCTTTGCGAAGATTAGGAGGAAAGGCAGAAGCTACAGGTGGTATTCAACTCCTTCTGCCATGGTACTGGCCAGAGTCCTCTCCTGTAATGCCCTCTTCTCTCTTTCCGTATTCTCACTGATATGCAGAACTCCCAGCTTTTCCTGCTCAAACTCCCTGGCCTAGTGCTTCTTCTGGACATGCATGTGTAAGTGCTAGAAACTGGTTTGAATGAATGAATGAATGAATGAAACCTAACTTATAACGCGCAACTTTGCCCAACGGGCATCAAGTTTGCTATTGCATCTCTTTCACAACAGAAGGGAGGCATGGCTACTGGAAATAGGTTAATATGTTGAACATTGTATTTATCTGTAGCATAGGAAATTTCTTGTGTACAGTAAAGAACTTCACTGACACCCAACGTATAGGGGTTGTCTTAGGTGATATCCTTGAGTAAGACTTGACAGCTCAAATTCGCTACCCTCACAGAGTCAAGGACTAAAAGAGGTAACTGGGAACTCAGCTTGAATGCAACAATATTGTGGCTTTATGACACCAAGGGTAAGCAACTAAAATGTTTCTACCATGGAACCTTAACACCTTGGGTGCTAATGGCTTTTCCCCTCCTGTGCAGCAGAATCATGATCCCCATTGTTCATGACAAGGTCAACTCGTCATAAGCACAGCGCAGGTAACACCCATGACGAGTTGACCTTGCCATGAGCATGGAACCTTAAGAAAAGGCTGCTCTGTTTTTATCCTAACAGCTGATGAATACAAAATAGTTATTTATCATCTATGGTGCTACCTGTACTGGTTTGGCACCTTCAAATCCACCCATAGATGGAAAAATTCTTTCTTGTGCCACTGCTAATCAAAAAGTTGACGGGTACGTTTGGTAAAACATAGTCAATTAGAGGTGAGAGAACCCTTCCCGCTCTCATGGGGACATTCTCTGTAAGTGAGATTTACAAAACTGAACCTTGGAGGTCAGTTTACAGCTTTGGCAAGCAACATTGAATTCAATCTGATCTCGAACATCGTCGAAGTTCAGGCAAATTACCTATTCAAACTCCACTAGACTCTGACTTACACAGGTTCAGGACTTTAGTAACAACCTGGATTTATCCTAACAAGCCCTGTGTTGCCAATAGGTGTAATGTAATCTGGTAACAATCCTGCTGCTGAACTATATCCTGTACAAAAAACCCAATACAAATAAATGATACAGTTAAAAAAGAAGTAACATTTCAGAATATTGAGCAATGTAAACTCTGCACCTGTCTCCTCTTCCTTTGTAAACACCTTGGCAGGCTCTTCGTATTTCAGTTTCCCACGAAGCTTGAGATACTCAGTGGAGCTGACTGTAAACACTTCAAGTCTTCTCTGTGGAGTGCCACCCATTTCTTCTGCATCTGAATTACTGGAGCCTTCCTCCTCTTCACTGCTTTCTTCATCCTCGTCTTCGTGGTTTGAAGATTTTTTTTTCATTTCCTTAAGGAAATTAAGGAATTAAACATTGGCTAATAAACATATCTACAGTGTTTTCTTTTACATAATGAGTATGCTAACCAAGGGCCTGATGTACATAGACAGTTTCCATAAAAAGCAGTTGAAAATTGTACTCCACCTTTTTGCAAATGTAATCAGATTTTGCAAACCAACTTATATACTCATAGGCTGCTTCACAAAATGAGGAACCGTAGCGACTCACAGACCACCATGCCTAATGAACCTTCAAATAAAATAAACTTTTTTTAACACAGCCTGTTTTTCTTATAGGAAAAGGGCTACTATGAAAAAAAGGTCTTCAACATGACTATGAGTTGACATTCATAAAGTGGAAGGGGTCACCAGGAGAACTCTTCCCTTTGTAAATGGATCAGCACCCCAATTCAGGAGTTTATAATTTTTTTAATGTTTTGGAAATGGATTACGGTTGCAAAACTTTGATACCCCTCACATTGATTTGCAATTTTGAAGAGATGCCTACAACATGCCCCTTCCAAACTGGGAATTGGTATCCATTTGCAATCCCCTTTTTGGAATCGGTAAGAGTTTACTGACTCATAACATGGGATTTATACATATAAAAGCCTATGTTGTGATGGCAAATGTATCTATTTTGCAAATTTCTGCAACTGTGAAATAGGTTATTACATTGAGCCCCATGATAGAGTCATAAGAAACTTCAGAGAAGCACAGATTTCCTGGATGCTGACGCTCCACTGATGGCACACCTTTTGAATCAGCTGTCAAAGTATTTGAACCACAGGCGCACTTACTTATACTTCAAGCATTGACTGCAAACTTAAAAGCTAATATCTAGATAAACCAGAACCAAAGAAGGCATCAGTGGAATGAGATCCTCTAGCTCACTTCTCCAAACACTTCTATATTTAGAACTAATTATTTGAATAATCATTTTTATTGGAAAGTATTTATGCAAATGTACGTGCAATATAATACTTAAAATAACAATGCTGTCCAATGAACATCTGGACAGCAGTGCGACCCGGAGCCCTGCACAAGCCACAGGTGATGTAAAGTTGGGCCCCTCATTTGATATGTTGGATAAATGAAAGATGCCCATACTTAATTGCATGTAAATACGTTTTACAATTTCAATGCTTTTCAGTGTAAAAAGTGTGTACCAAACTATGCATGCTACAGGTGTTCCGTTGACTCTTCTTTATGGAGAATACATCTCCTGAGCTGTTCTTTCTCCTCCATCCACCAACATCACCGGTTCCAAATTATTGGGAATAAGTATCATCCCCAACGCTCTTGGTCCCTCTGTCGTAAGACTGATGGCCCTCTTTCTGCAACTTGCACTCCGCTCTTCTGTCCTTCAAGCATTGGTTTCCTGAACCCCAAAATCCATGTGCATTAGCCCATAAAACTGTGGATTAACATCAGCTGCCTCTATCTTTCCCTTAGCCTATTAACGAAAAGACTCTTCAATATTTCACTGTTGACTATCCAATACAGTGAGCCTTAAATCAGCATGTTCATTTTGACACCTCCAAGAATCATTTCACATAAAGGTTTCTTCTCAACAGTTCCATTCACACGAAAAACATCCTATCCAAAACTGATACCTTGTAATTTTCTGAATGATGGGTATTATCCTGTGGATCTTCCACCACACACTTCACATTATCATCATTCCTTCTCCGGCAAACCCTGAGGAAATGTCCCTAGATCCCATTTTCATAACATTTAGTAAAAGAATAAGTCATCACATGCATATAAATTAGTTATTCCAAAAGGTTTTTATAGGTTGAATGACATCCTAGAGAACTAATTAAAAATGATGACTCCGGCCTTAAAATGTTTTTATAATAATATTCGTCCTTCACACCAAGTATGACTGTAGGAAGCTGGCTCTGTATACAAAATGAGTTATAGTGTGCACAGAGTCCAGCGGATCCCTTATGGTAAAAGCTCTCTTTTGTGGTAGTGAGGGCGAGCAGTCGGGCTTATCCTTATCAGAGGGCAGTGCTCGGCATTTGTTGTGTACACACACACGAAATGATGACAGTGACTGAATCACAGACACACGGTTTGTAAAAGAATACTTTTAGTATGTTTACTTAATGGAACCAAAGATATTTATTTGCATGTAAATACGTTTTGCAATATCAATGCTTTTCAATGTAAAAGGTGGACACTGCATTTTCAACAATGCAATGTTATCCTATGGAAATAAACACAATCAGCAATATGGAGGTAAGTAAAAAATTAAAAATATTGAGCTTCTGGATGAAGAATCAGTACCAGGCAACGTTCAGGTAAGTGACAAAACTGCACCACCTGTGGCACTGGGGCGGCCGGCTAGAGAGGTCAAATTTGGTATCTGGTGCCAATGTTACCCAATGGAGAAAGGGGGCAATCAAAGTGGTACTACTTACAGGTCTCTGGTGGATTAAGGTAAGCGTGGAGGGGACGGGGGGGCCACAATGCAGCACAAAACTTACAACCCCAGCAGAACAGGGGCGGCCGGGTGCAGAATGTCAACACAGCGTTGGATGCCCAATGCAAACCAATGGGGAATCTTGAACTTAGAAAAGGGCTGCAGGCTCAGGCCAGGAGGTTTATCGAAGGAAACCTACAGCTGCACAGGTAGCTTGGGATATGCTGCAGAGTGGGGACACCGTCAGTTGATCTCCCCAAGCCCAGGGGCTCTCGGGTGTTCTTTGGCGTCAGAAAACGGCTTACCGGTGCAGGTCGCAGTTGGAGGGTCGTTGTGTAGAGGCTGCAGGCGTCGACGTGGACTCCGTCAGGGGTCAGCCCACGGTGGACACTTGTTTAGGTTAGCTGGGGAACCTTTGCTGGATCAGTGGGCCACTTGGACTCGGCCGTGGGCGTGGGGTGCAGAGGTGGTCGATTTCACAGCTCCAGAGGCAGAGCTTTTGGACTTTGGAGGTTTTCCTTTGGATAGCTCTGCTGTCCACAGGAGATCGGGAGTCATTTAGAAGACAGGATGCCCTCCCAGGGTTCTGGAGGTCGATGGACTGAGGACAAGTCGTTCTTCTTTAGAAGGGTCTTTGCAAACAAGCCAGTAGAGCTAGGGCCAAGTCAGTTGATGCCATCAGTCTTTGCTTCTGCACGGCTCTTCTTTGTCCTCTTCTTCTTAGGTCATCAGTAATTCGAGGATTAAGGTTCAGGGGTGCCCCTAAATACTCAATTTAGGGGTGTTACAGTGATAAGAAGCTAGAAGCCAATGGGCAACTTACTTTTAGGGTGCCTACACCCTTTGTATGACCCCTAACCCTATTGACTAGAATACACCAAAACAATATGGAGGACTCTGAAAGGAGAAGGCCACTTCAGGTCAGGGCACTTTAGGTGTGACCATGGCTGAGAGGAGACACACCTCTCTTACTTACTAATTTTCCTGCCGAGCTTGCCACCAAAAATAGGGCTGGGCGGGAGGTGTGGGGGGGGGGGGGGGGGGGGGGGGCAGTCTCCACTAACTGGAGATGCCCTGGCAGCATAACAAAGGATACAAAGCCTTTGAGGCTCACTGCTTTTCTATGCTCTTCCTCCTTGGGGGTAGGTGTGAAGCACCTCCACCAAGAGCAGGCTTTGTTTCTGACCCACGAGAGCAAACGTCTCTCACTTAAGGGGTCAAAACATGCCTACAGGTGGCAGGCCAGTGAGAACCAGTCAGGCACACACTAATGGGTTTGTAGGTTTTCAGGGGGCCCGTTTAAGGTGCCCTCTGGGTGCATTTCTTAATAAATTCAATACTGGCATCAGTGTGGGTTTATTAAACTGAGATGATTAATACCAATCCTCTTGGGATTCAGTGAAGCCTTCATGGAGGTGTAGAACTTGTACTGACAAGCTTCCAGCCCATGTACTCAGTATGGCTTCACGGTGCAGGTATAATGCCTAAAAAGGGATTTAGACACTATATGGGCATATCTGCTCATGCAGCTACTCCCTCACGGGAGATATAGTTCACCCTGCCTTAGGGCTATCAGGCCGGCTGTAGGGGTGACTTAGCCATGCCCCTTGGAGTACTGGTAGGCCTGGCACACAAGGGTGTGTGCCAGGTCAACTCTTCAATTATTTTTGCACCAAAACACACAGGCTGCAGTGGCAGTATGCCTGTGTTTGGTTAGGTTTCTCTTAAGGTGGCTCAATACATGCTTGAGTCATTTAAGAATCTCTCTGGTCATAATGCCCATGGTACCACTGGTATCTGTTAAAGGGGACTGATATGTTAGCCATAGGTGTGCCCATTGTGGAAACAAAGGTACAGTTTTGGAAAAGAACAAAGGCACTGGGAACCTGGTTAGCAGGGACCCAGGGTACTACAGTTAAAGTTGCATCACAAGCCAGGCACAAAGTGGGTGTGTGTGTGACGACATTCAAGTTATAACCAATTTGCAGTTGTGATGTACCATTGACCATTTTATCTCAGAAAAATCTTTTTGCACTAAAAAACCTATAACTAGTACACAATATATCTCATCACATATTTATGAAATTTCCAAAGGTTCTGATCTTCAGTGAATGATATTCCATGTAAATGCCAAAAGTAAAGTACCAATAGGGGTCTTTCACTAAATAGATTACACATTTTATATACATACATACACACACACATATATATATATATATTGCCCACAGCGCTTCCCCACTCAGGAAGAATTATCACTGACACCTCGCATGGATTGCAGGTGTCCGTGATAATTCTTCCTGAGTGGGGAAGCGCTGTGGGCAATATTGTACAGGGCTGCCCCGGTGCCCTGATCACGGACCGCCCTGTGAGACGGCTTCTTTCATGACCGGAGCTGTTGTTGTGTATATATATATATAAATTTCTCCTCTCCACCTTGGAAGATATAGGCACACACACTATTTCCCACGTTAAACAACTACTGGTGTCAGCAAAACTCTGAGTATGCACTATTTCTATGTTCGTGAATAAGTCACATGATGCACTTTAGGAGGTGTGGCCCGTAGGTCGGGTCAGGGAAACACAGCATTTAAAAAAGCAAGTGAACTGTTTAACTGGTGTGTGATCAAGAGTACTTGGCACTCGAAACCTGTCGCTTGAGAGGTTCAAAATAAAACAACATCTTGCCTGAAGCCGTGGGGTCCGTCTTCTTCTTTCGCCACGCCGAGTTGGAGGTTTGAGGAATTACTTGGATATATATATATATATATATATATATATTCTCCTCTCCACCTTGGAACATATAGGCACACACACTATTTCCCACGCTTTAGCTTTAGTCAAGCGAAACGCGTAACCTGGAATAAACAACTACTGGTGTCAGCAAAACTCTGAGTGATCGCTTTACTAGCATTTAAAAAAAAATTATCTTGTTTGGCAAGCTCCACCAACTCTTAGCGATCCTCTGCAAAGGGCGGGGGAAGGCAGAAGGAGAGTGAATATATATATATATATATATATATATATATATATATATATATATATATATATATATATATATATATATATTCACTGAAAAAACCATAGGTTTCACACCAGTTATAGTTAGATGGACATTTTACTCATACAAAACCATTGAAATTCCCTCGTTATAGTTAGTTGGACTCACTATAACTTGTGCGCCCGCAATCCACTGCTGATGATGTCACATATTACATCATTCATGACATGTCAGTGAAAGAAGTACAGTTTTGGTAATTCAACTATGATTCGCCACGTAGAAAGGAGGCACCCCCAGAACTATGCCCGGGAGAGTGTTAGGGCTCTAGCACAAGAGGCTCCCAGCGATGGGGCCTCTACATCAACCGGAGGACCAACAACATCGGTGAAGGAAAGATCACAAGAGCTGATTCCGAACACTCAGCCTGCTTTTAACAAAGGCGTCCTGAAATGCAGAGACTGTGATCAGCTACTTTGCTATGGGGAACAAAGTGTTCTGCTCATGGTTCGAGCATTGGAGAACCATCGCTGCCGTTCCCAGCCCTAATTTTATTTTATTTTTTTGCTCCTGTTGAGCAGTTTCCATTCCATGTTTTTGTTTTTGTTCTAAAAAAAGAGCAGCTAACAAATCCATCCTCACAGGACTCCAAATTCGACAAAGGCCACAACAAGTTGTATTCAGCTCCGTCTTTATTTCTCGGCAACTTGCTGAAAAGATCCCCTGCACAGAAAAAACATCCCTCATGGAAAAACGCCAGACGCGAAAATGAAATCCCCTTTTCAATGGCGTGCAGTTCATGGAAATGAGTCCCAGATAACTTGCTGTGGCCTTTGTCGAATTTGGAGTCCTGTGAGGATGGATTTGTTAGCGGCTCTCCGGTCGCGTACGAAGACTCACTGCTGCAGTGGGTCCAGACAAGCACCAGGCTGGTACTTGAATTTGGGAAGCAAGAATGCTAGCGTCATGCAGCACACCCACTCGGGTGTTATGTATGCACTACACCTCCCATAAGGCCATTGAGTGGGCGGCGCCCACTGGGTAGGCAAAGGTCAATAAGTAGTGCAGAGTATAGAGCGCTGGGACTCATTTCCATGAACTGCACGCCATTGAAAAAGAGATTTCATTTTCCCGCAACGCGTCTGGCAGCGGGCTGGGAGTACCTAGCGGGATGCCGTCAATCTACTTGCATCCCCGGACTTGTGTGTGAGTCGAATGGGTGGCAGAAAGAAGGGACGAACGAGTGAAAGAACGTTTTACCCTCCGCAATCCCCCTGACATTGGACACCTGTTTTTGCTGCATCATGGGACTGGTAGTCCCTTCTATTAGCGCAAGCGAGTCCATCCAATGCAGGTGAGGCTCATTTACACCTTGAAGGAGGAGCCCACCTTAATAACTTTGGGGAAAAGGGATGCGAACTTTTGAAGTGCGGCACTTGAAGACGGCAATCGCCGAAACCGGTCTGCCCGTTTTCAAATAAAGTTCCCTGTTTGAAGCCCTGCAGAGTCCTCCATCTTTTACCAGAAAGGGAAAAGTTTGACTTTATGTTAACGCACAGCCTGTGGTGCGTATGAAGGACCCTTTCGTAGAAGCGGCCACGTCGAGCATGGGCAAATTTTCAAAGTTAGCCGAGGTATCGGAGAGACACGTGACCCGCCACCGAAGTTCGACAAGCATCGGGGAGTCTCTGTCAAGCAGCGGGCTGGGAGTACCTAGCGGGATGCCGTCAATCTACTTGCATCCCCGGACTTGTGTGTGAGTCGAATGGGTGGCAGAAAGAAGGGACAAACGAGTGAAAGAACGTTTTACCCTCTGCGATCCCCCTGACATTGGACACGTGTTTTTGCTGCATCATGGGACTGGTAGTCCCTTCTATTAGCGCAAGCGAGTCCATCCAATGCAGGTGAGGCTCATTTACACCTTGGAGGAGGAGCCCACCTTAATAACTTTGGGGAAAAGGGTTGCGAACATTTGAAGTGCGGCACTTGAAGAAGGCAATCGCCGAAACTGTTTTGCCCGTTTTCAAATAAAGTTCCCTGTTTGAAGCCCTGCAGAGTCCTCCATCTTTTGCCAGAAAAGGAAAAGTTTGTCTTAATGTTAACGCACAGCCTGTGGTGCGTATGAAGGACCCTTTCGTAGAAGCGGTCACGTTGAGCATGGGCGCATTTTTGAAGTTAGCCGAGGTATCGGAGAGACACGTGACCCGCCACCGAAGTTCGACAAGCATCGAGGATTCGCTGTCAAGCAGCGGGCTGGGAGTACCTAGCGGGATGCCGTCAATCTACTTGCATCCCTGGACATGTGTGTGAGTCGAATGGGTGGCAGAAAGAAGGGACAAACGAGTGAAAGAACGTTTTACCCTCCGCAATCCCCCTGACATTGGACACCTATTTTTGCTGCATCATGGGACTGGTAGTCCCTTCTATTAGCGCAAGCGAGTCCATCCAATGCAGGTGAGGCTCATTTACACCTTGAAGGAGGAGCCCACCTTAATAACTTTGGGGAAAAGGGATGCGAACATTTGAAGTGCGGCCCTTGAAGACGGCAATCGCCGAAACCGGTCTGCCAGTTTTCAAATAAAGTTCCTGGTTTGAAGCCCTGCAGAGTCCTCCATCTTTTACCAGAAAGGGAAAAGTTTGACTTTATGTTAACGCACAGCCTGTGGTACCTATGAAGGACCCTTTCGTAGAAGCGGTCACGTCGAGCATGGGCAAATTTTCGAAGTTAGCCGAGTTATCGGAGAGACACGTGACCCGCCACCGAAGTTCGACAAGCATTGAGGAGCCGCTGTCAAGCAGCGGGCTGGGAGTACCTAGCGGGATGCCGTCAATCTACTTGCATCCCCGGACTTGTGTGTGAGTCGAATGGGTGGCAGAAAGAAGGGACAAACGAGTGAAAGAACGCTTTACCCTCCGCGATCCCCCTGACATTGGACACCTGTTTTTGCTGCATCATGGGACTGGTAGTCCCTTCTATTAGCGCAAGCGAGTCCATCCAATGCAGGTGAGGCTCATTTACACCTTGAAGGAGGAGCCCACCTTGATAACTTTGGGGAAAAGGGATGCGAACATTTGAAGTGCGGCACTTGAAGAAGGCAATCGCCGAAACTGGTCTGCCCATTTTCAAATAAAAGTTCCCTGTTCGAAGCCCTGCAGAGTCATATATATATATATATATATATATTCACTGAAAAAAACATAGGTTTTACACACGTTATAGTTAAAAATTAGTATTTAAAACACCTTAGAAATTCACTGAAAAACCATAGGTTTTACACGTTATAGTTAGCTGGACATTTTACTCATACAAAACCATTAAAATTCCCCTGTTATAGTTAACTATAACTCGCGCGCCCGCAATGCACTGCTGAGGACGTCACATATTACATCACTCATGACATGATTTTAAATGTATTAATTGTTATATTTTCTTTATACTGATTTACTACATTATTTTAAATTATTTATTTTTAGATATTTTATTATTTAAATTACATTACATATTTGTTTATATAATTTGAAAAATAAATGTTTTAAAACATATTGAAATTGTAATATTTTTATTTTGTTATACTTTTTTAAATTTGTATGCTCCCTGTCCCACTGGGAATCAAGGCACTCGCGGGTGGGTGCGGTATGCGGTAATGGGCGCCCGCAGTAACACAACGCTCAGCTTCAGAAAGTTTCTTCCAAAGAACCGCACTCGTGGAACCAAGGTTATTGGTGCTCACACCATAGAGATTTTAATCACAGAGGTAACAGACGCGTTTCAGCATCAAGCCTTCATCAGTGTTAGTTACATTGTGCAAGTTAGCCTGGGTATTAATGCAAACATTCACAAACATAGTTGACGGACTTAGTCATTATTGCTTAGGGTCGCGCCATCTTGGAACATGTAAGTACATCATAATCTCCTTACGCGCTCGCTTAACCTCAATGGAAACCTGAGTTTAATATCGCCGTGTATCGGCATAGCTCCCCGCATTGCCACATTACGGGGAGATTCAAAGAGGCGTAGAGCCTTACAGCCCCCAATTTCAAGATTTCCAAAAGTCCATCAACTTTTTTAAATTTATATATATTTTATATAGCAGGCAATGATATCGTATGGAAGGAAATTCAAGTTACTGTAACTACGGTTAAAATTACTTTTCAGGATCAATAGTGGACTGAAAGATGCAGCACTGATGTCTCTCCTGATAACAGGTGAGTAAATCGGAATTCGTAGTTCGGCTGATTTTAGAGGAATTTTTTAAAGTTTCAAAACTCCACGCTTAGAAGAATTTCCAAGTAAAACATGTCAATGTTAGCCTATGAAAGAAGGCGCTAGAGGGCGCCCGACCAACATAGCCACGCACTACCGAGGCTCTCGCCAGTTCGGGCGCTTTATCACTCTACATCCCCATCCTGAGGCACAGCAAGTGTCAAAATTCACTGCCTCGGAAAGCGGAAAGTGTCCTGCCCACGGAGAACCATCTCAGACGGCCCGACGCGCTGCTGGCCGCAGTTATCTGCTACGGGAGCTTTGGCCAGGAGACGGGGCGGAGCGCCGGAGCGAAGGTGCAGCGCGAGGAGGTAGGATCAAAAGGCCTGCGGGAGGCAGGGCGCGAGACCGGACCCGGCGAAACACCCGCGGGCAGCTGCCGAACATTGAGGGATACAACATCATTGCTGCAGGGGGGAGGCACCAGCGGGGAACGCACTCGGAGCAGCGCTACACACGAGCGACAAGACCTCCCCCCCCCCCAGCGGGCCTACGCCGAGACTGCACCGGCGCCGCCATTTTTGAACGTGAAAACGTGAAGAAGCACTGTCTGCGCTGCGATGCTATTCACCCCCTCCCCCCACCTCGGCGCTACCTGTGACTGTGGCCCTCGTACCGGGGTAGCTCCACGGCGACTGAAACCACTGCTGAGCGCTGTCCTAAGGGAAAGACTCCTCTTGAGGGGCGGTGCTGGGTGCTGACTGGGCGAGCCTTGTGGAGAGGTATTGCACTGTTACAACGCAACTTTTACAACGCACTACCATTACATCGCAACTTTTACAACGCAAATACCATTACAATGCATGCCATTACAACGCATGTCATTACATAGCAGATACTATTACAACGCATGCCATTACATCGTAAATATAGGTAAGTATATTATTTTTATTTTATTTTACATTATTTTATTAATTTTATTAATATTAAAAATAAATTAAAATATTATTTTATGTATTTTTATAAAATTAATTATATATATTAATGTAAGTAATTTTGGGGTATTTTTAGGTTTTAGGGCTGGGTTTCGTTTTTGGGGTACAGGGGTATTTTTAGGTTTTAGGGTTGGGTTTGGTTTTTGGGGTTCAGGGGTATTTTTAGGTTTTAGGGCTGGGTTTCGTTTTTGGGGTACAGGGGTATTTTTAGGTTTTAGGGTTGGGTTTGGTTTTTGGGGTTCAGGGGTATTTTTAGGTTTTAGGGCTGGGTTTTGTTTTTGGGGTACAGGGGTATTTTTAGGTTTTAGGGCTGGGTTTGGTTTTTGGGATACAGGGGTATTTTTAGGTTTTAAGGCTGGGTTTGGTTTTTGGGGTACAGGGGGATTTTTAGGTTTTAGGGCTGGGTTTAGTTTTTGGGGTACAGGGGTATTTTTAGGTTTTAGGGCTGGGTTTGGTTTTTGGGGTACAGGGGAATTTTTAGGTTTTAGGGCTGGGTTTGGTTTTTGGGGTACAGGGGTATTTTTAGGTTTTAGAGCTAGGTTTGGTTTTTGGGGTACAGGGGTATTTTTAGGTTTTAGGGCTGGGTTTGGTTTTTGGGGTACAGGGGTATTTTTAGGTTATAGGGCTAGGTTTGGTTTTTGGGGTACAGGGGTATTTTTAGGTTTTAGGGCTGGGTGTGGTTTTTGGGGTACAGGGGTATTTTTAGGTTTTAGGGCTGGGTTTGGTTTTTGGGGTACAGGGGTATTTTTAGGTTTTAGGGCTGGGTTTGGTTTTTGGGGTACAGGGGTATTTTTAGGTTTTAGGGCTGGGTTTGGTTTTTTAGGTACAGGGGTATTTTTAGGTTTTAGAGCTGGGTTTGGTTTTTGGGGTACAGGGGTATTTTTAGGTATTAGGGTTGGGTTTGGTTTTTGGGCTACAGGGGTATTTTTAGGTTATAGGGCTAGGTTTGGTTTTTGGGGTACAGGGGTATTTTTAAGTTTTAGGGCTGAGTTTGGTTTTTTGGGTACAGGGGTATTTTTAGGTTTTAGAGCTGGGTTTGGTTTTTGGGGTACAGGGGTATTTTTAGGTATTAGGGTTGGGTTTGGTTTTTGGGGTACAGGGGTATTTTTAGGTTATAGGGCTAGGTTTGGTTTTTGGGGTACAGGGGTATTTTTAGGTTTTAGGGCTGGGTGTGGTTTTTGGGGTACAGGGGTATTTTTAGGTTTTAGGGCTGGGTTTGGTTTTTGGGGTACAGGGGTATTTTTAGGTTTTAGGGCTGGGTTTGGTTTTTGGGGTACAGGGGTATTTTTAGGTTTTAGGGCTGGGTTTGGTTTTTGGGGTACAGGGGTATTACGACTTTAAATAAATTAAATTAATCAAATTAATTTAATTAATTTTAATTAAATTAATTACAATATTTTCAATTATAAAATTAATTGAATTACATTACTTAAATTAAATTATTATTATTATTTTTAATTAAATTTATTAAAATAAAAAATTATTATTTACAATTTTTAAATTAATTAAATTAACTGTATTACATTTTTTAAAAAAAGATATACTTACCTATACTTACGATGTAATGGCATGCGTTGTAATAGTATCTGCTATGTAATGACATGCGTTGTAATGGCATGCATTGTAATGGTACCTGCGTTGTAAAAACTGCGTTGTAACGGTCTGCGTTGTAAAATAACGTGTTGTAACGACATAGATCCTTGTGGAAAAGCTGCACTCCTGCTGTGTACGGGGTAGACTGTTGGACCCTGCCTTCCCCGCCGCACCGCCATATTGGCCCATCACGACCGCACATCGCCTCGGGCCCGGCTCACCAAAAGACTTTGGGGAGGCGCTATACACAAGACCCGATCACCTGGCGGGCGGGCGGCCAGCCCGCTAACTGCGAAGACACCGCCCCTCCCCCCGATACACACGAGGAGGCGCAGAGTGGGTCTGGACCCCCGGAGTGCGAAACGACCTAGATCCACAGGGGCTGCGGGGGCACGGCCGTGTCTGGCGCCACAACCAGCAAGGGGACTCTAATCGCCCATCCACGCACTTTGCCACAGCGCCCTGCTGAGCAACGACCCCCCGGTAGGGAACTCCCGCCTCCTGAGTGCTACATTGTGAGGCTGACATGGGGCGCAGTGAGGCCAAGCAAGCCAAGCTCTCGTTTGACCCTCGCAAAGGGCAGAGGTCGGAGTCGGCGGACAACAGAGCTGCTAGACCAACAGACTCACTCGACGAAGACTGGAAGGCGATCCTACTAGGAATAAAAAAGAGCCTCACTTCCACCGATGGCAAGATGGACACGATGAATGCTAGGATGGACTCAGTGGTACACAAGCTGGAGCAACACGACCATAGGCTCAAGGAGGCCAAAACTAGAGTGTCGGAATTGGAAGATGGTGCTGCAGCGGCAAACACTCAAATGCTTCAAATGGATAAACTGCTGAAGGTGATAGCAGAAAAAAATGAGGATTTGGAGGCGCGCTCTCGCCGGAACAATGTCCGAATTTTAGGCCTAGCGGAATCCACATAGAACAATTAGTTGAGGACCTGTTTGGTAGAGAAGCCTTCTCCACCCACTTAACGGTAGAAAGAGCACATCGCTCGTTGGCTGCGCGACCACCTCCTGGGGCTCCGCCTAGACCTATCATGGCCCGATTCCTAAACTATAGGGATAGAGACACGGTTTTGAGGCTTGCCCGGGAAATGCGACAAGTCAGATACGAAAACACCATGCTGGCGTTCTTTCCAGACTTCACGCAGGCTGTGCAGAAGGCGAGGCGCAAAAATGCCGCCGTCAAGAAGAAACTGCTCGCACAGAATATCCAGTATGCCATGTTATACCCGGCGAAACTAAAAATCACACACTTGGGGAAGCAACACTTCTTCCCTACCCCGCAGCAGGCAGAAGACTATCTCAAAAGAAATCGTCGAGCTGCGTCCAGGGAAGACGTAGAGAGGCGTAGCTCCAGATCCCCTTCGCCGACCTCACACCAGGACTGAGTACCGAAACGGACACTTGCAATGCAGACAGCTGGACTAGATGCAACTCATTATACTGCTTCCGAGATGGTGATGTAATAATGCCAATTATGTTCTTTGTCTCATACACAGCTGTGAACCGCCTGAACACTCACCTCTGTCCCACTGTTATGGCCGGCTCACCGAGCAGTGCCGCAGGTGGGTGCAATATAGGAGGAGAGATGGCGGGTCGTGAGCCCTTGGCGTCTCTGCATACAAGGGCATACCCCCGAACCACCCTCCAGTGAGAGGGAGACTTTTGTAGATTGTTGGGAGGGGCTACATGGGAAGGGCGGACTGCATACCCGACAAGTTGGGGGAGTCGGTGTGGGAGGGTGAGGGAGGGCTGGATGGGGGGGCGGAAAAGGATTCACGGATTGCAACGGACAAATGCATCTCCTTTTGCCGTTTGCACTGTACCGATGAAGAGACATACTAACGACAGCTTGAGACTGCTCGGATGGGTGGGGACCGGCGAGTTGGGGGTGTCGCTGTGGGTGGGGGGATATTTTGTTCTAACTATAGCATTACTCAGGACCAAGGACAGCATAAATGTATATTGCAGCATATTGGCTCTTTTAACAATGATTTGTACGCATCAACATGGGCACGACAGGTGAAGAACAGGCCATTCGGCTTAACATAGTGGCCTAATGGAACGAGCGGGGCCTTAATGACCCCAGGAAACGCTGACAGATACTGGGCTATTTAGACAGACACGGGGTAACAGTAGCCCTTCTGCAGGAAACACACCTAGCGCCTGGGGGCACTCCACAGTTCGCATCTAGATGGGCCTCCTGCCGAGGCTTTGCCTCATACTCCACATACTCCAGAGGGGTGACAATTTTAGTCAAGCGGGGAGTAGAATTTACACCACAGGGCATGGATTCGGACACGAAGGACAGATTGTGCATGGTATGGGGCGACTCCATTCACACACTATCCTTTTTGCGAATTACTATGACCCTAATACTGACAACCCACATGCCCTGCTGCTCTTATGGGGCAAGATCCAAACGCTGGGTATCACGTATGCCGTTTTAGGGGGGGACTTCAATACAGCATTACACCCACAAGCGGATAGATCGCACCCTCTCCCGGCACACTACACGGTCACACAGAGGACGCTAAGCGACCTAGTAAGAGACCACTGCCTGCTACACGCTTGGAGACATAAGCATCCCACACTTAGACAAGGTACTCACTTCTCAGAGGTCCACTCCACTTGGGCGCGCCTAGACTATGTTTTTCTGACAGCAGGTATGACACACTGGCTAACACTGGCTCGTACGTTCTCGGACCACTCCCCGGTAATACCGACTCTTCAGATTCCGGTAGACTTCTCCCCATATTTGAGTTGGCGGCTTAACCCCTCTCACCTTCATGACACTGTCTTTAAGCCCGAACTAGAGTAGGACATACAAGACTTTTTTGACCGGAACCTGAACTCTGTAGCCAGCTTAACGACGGTATGGGAGGCCTTTAAGGTCACTGTGCGAGGACGGTGCATAGCCAAGGGTGGTGGCATACTTAAATCTCCGCACAGAGAACTCCGGAAACTCGAATCTGAACTGCGAAAGATGGAACGCACGCTGGAGCGGAGTCCGGGGGACCGCAAGGTTAGGGCTTGCATAAGGGACAAACTGACCGAATACGAGACAGTAGCCGACAGAGAATGTAAATTTCGTGGGAAACCGCATACGGCGCGCATTTACGGGGAGGGAGACCGTCCAGGGATGGCTTTAGCGAATGCTATTCGGCCCCCCAGATTCGCCAACTATGTTACTGAACTACAGGATGCCAAAGGCACTGTGTAGAGAAATCTTCCGGACCAACTCAGTGTCCTCCAGGAGTACTATACTACGCTGTACACTTCGCATGACGGCAGGCCATTAGATTTGGATGCCTACCTGGGGGACACTGCCATAGCCTGGAGGGGGACCACGCAACAATAGTTCTTGCACCTAGAGTTGGAGCTGGATGAAATAACGGAAGCCATCATGAAGACGAAATCTGGTCGGGCCCCGGGCTCGGATGGGCTTCTGATTGAATTTTATAAAACCTTCGCCCCCTTACTAGCTCCAATCTTGAAGGACGTATACTATGCAGCATTGGAGGAGGGAAGCCTGCCCAGTACAATGCGGGAGGCTCTACTCACCTCCCTATTAAAACCCGGCAAACCCCCAGCGCAGTGCGACTCATATCTCTACTAAATTGCGATACCAAAATCTTAGCAAAAGTCCTCGCAGCGCGTCTTAATCTTCTGATGGAGCTTCTGGTCCTGCCGGACCAGGCCGGGTTTGTCCCGAACCGCGCAACATCACTTAACTTGCGCACGCTACAAGCGGTGTTGCAAGATATAGATCCTAACTGCAAAGCAGTTGCCATATTCCTTGACGCCACAAAGGCGTTCGACTCGCTTGAATGGGATTACTTGCTGGGTATCCTGGAGCTCATGGGCATGCCATGCAGTTTTATGGATTGGGTGCGGCTACTGTACTGCCAACCTACGGCGGTGGTGTTACATAACGGGTCCAGATCTACCCCCTTCAAGATTAACAGAGGCACCCGCCAGGGTTGCCCGTTATCCCCTGTCCTTGTCGCACTGGCCATCGAGCCTCAGACGGCACCATAATCACCGAGCGCTGATTTACCCTGCCCGCCAGTTACTCATCTCGCTCTACGCGGATGATATGACGATCTATGTCCGGGAGCCACAAGAGAACTTTAATCCCATCCTTCACGAAATTACACGGTTCAGCGGCATTGCCGGAATACATATTAATTGGAGCAAATCTGCTGTGTTCCCCCATACAGATAAAACACAGCCACATCAACTAGATTACCCGCTGGTCTGGGAAACAGAGGAGCTGAAATACCTGGGCATTAGAATAACCAGGCAGAGAGATACCCAGATTAGAGCGAATTACGGAACAGCCCTGGATAAACTTACTGACACTATCACCAAATGGATACGCCTCCCACTTTCAATGGCGGGATGCATTTCCCTCATCAAGATGGTGATACTGCCCAAATTACTGTATTTATTCACGAACATTCCATATAGTCCAGGGAGACATTTTTTCTGCGCACTCAGAACTCAATTGAAGCGATTGACATGAGGGGGAAGCAGCCACGGGTCAGTCTTCCTACACTGATGTTGCCATACGATCTTGGGAGCTTTGAGGTCCCTAACTTCTAGAGGTACTACGATTGCAAACAAGGTCACTTTGCAGTCTACAATAATGGATACCTTCCTGTACACACGGCTGCGACAGTGTCCGAGCAGCCACCCCTAGCTTACCGAACGAGCGTGACACCCTTGCACCTCTCCATTCCCTTCTCCAAAAGGATGCCCCGAAACACGCTGCAACTGATGCAGTAGAGACGGAGCAGACTTCTTTCACCTGGCGTGGACCTGCCCCAGAGTTGCTCAATTCTGGTCGGAGGTCTTTGCTGGCTTGTCGGACATGCTGGGAACGGAGCTGACTCCGTGCCCCAAGATGGCACTACTAGGCCTCACGCACGACATCTCGACTATACACAAAAAGCTTCTAGCACGGAGTCTATTCTTAGCTAAGCGCCAGGTGGCGTGCAGGTGGGGTAGGGGGCGCGCCCCCAAATTCAGGACATGGATCTCGACCATGACCACGTGGCAAGACCAGCTTCATGCGTATGCAGAATTTCTCCCCATGAAATCGCGGCCAAAGGACGTATGGGGACCAATTACGTCCTACCTCTTAAGACAGCACGAGGACGAGACAAAGGGGTTAGAGGAGACTGGACACGCGCAAGCCGGAGGAGCCCCAGCTGATAAATAAGGTAGTGAGGTATGTCATCCTACACACCTTTTCGAAGCATGACGGACCCACTGGGACTTCACACACCAGTACTATCATATTGATATGGGGGAGGCGGAGACTGGATAGACGAGATTGCCGGGCGGGGGAGTGGCAGGGTGGAGTCATGTTGATATTGCCCTGATGGGATCTGTACAACGTAAGCCCAGTGAATCGTGACCACAGTCATACTGTTCTCACCTGAATTGATGAGTGTTACCATAGGACATCTTGGTATGATGCGTATATTATGGACTAAGGGAGGGGGGAAATCGTAACCTGAATCTGGTTTTGTTTCTTTGTTAATCGACCATATGCAAGTACGAAAAGGTGCCTTTTCACCTCTGTGATTGCTGATTTATATCTTGGAAGTACTTATTGCACTGATGTACCGTACCTTTCTTCTTATTATAATAAAGGTTTTTGAAACTTGAAAAAAAATAAAAAATGTTAGCCTATGAAAGTTCCAAAACTCCACACTTAGAAGAATTTCCAAGTAAAACATGTCAATGTTAGCCTATGAAAGGAAATTCAAGTTACTGTAACTACGATTAGAATTACTTTTCAGGATCAATAGTGGGCTGAAAGATGCAGCACTGAGGTCTCTCCTGATAACAGGTGAGTAAATCGGAATTCGTAGTTCGGATGATTTTTGAGGAATTTTTTAAAGTTCCAAAACTCCATTCAAGTGAAATAAGTCAATGTTTGCCTATGGAAGGAAATTCAAGTTACTGTAAGTATTGTTACATTTACTTTTCAGGGTCTGTCCTGCGCTCAAAGATGCAGCACTGACGTCTCTCGTGATAACAGGTGAATAAATCAGAATTCGTACTTCGGCTGATTTTAGAGGAATATTTCTCTCAATAGTGAAGAAAGGGGCGGGGCCTGAGGACACATGTGTGCAAACACGCCCTGTGGCACGTTTTAGGTTGGGGAATATATTCCTCTTCAATCCTGAGGTCACCTGTGAGCCAACTAGCCCATCAGGCACCTCCTGTTTGCGCCAGGGAGCTGCGTTGCAGAGAGGTGTTCAGAGGGCACACCTCTTTTTTACAACACTCTGCAACGCAGCTCCTTGGCACTTACTAGAGGTACCCGTTGGACTAGTTGGCCCCTAGGGGACCTCTGGATTGAATAGGAATATATTCCCCAACCTAAAAGGTGCCACAGGGCGTGTTTGCACACATGTCACCTCAAGCCCCGCCCCCTACCTTCACCACTGTGCAAACATGCCCCGTAACGCGTTCTAAGTTGGGGGATTAAGTCCCTTTGCATACTGGGGGTCACTGGGGGCCAACTAGCACACCAGGAACCTCCAGTATGCACCAGGGGGCTGCGTTGCAGAGAGGTGTAAAAAGAGGCGTGGCCTCATTACACCTCTCTGCAACGCAGCCCCCTGGTGCGTTTGCACGGGGGGAACTAATTCCCCTTGCATACTGGAGTTCCCTGGGGGCCAACTAGCCCACCAGGAACCTCGAGTATGCACCAGGGAGCTGTGTTGCAGAGAGGTGTAAAAAGGCCATGCTCCTTTTTACACCTCTCTGCAACGCAGCCCCCTGGCGCTTTTTCAGAGGGGGAACTAATTCCCCTTGCATACTGGGGGTGGCTGGGGGCCAATTAGCCCACCAGCAACCTCCAGTATGCGCCAGGGGGCTCAGTTGCAGAGGTGTGAAAAGGGGCGTGGCCTCTTTACACGTCTCTGCAAGGGAGCCCCCTGGCCCATACCGGAGGCTCCTGGTGGGCTAGTTGGCCCCCAGGGACCCCCCAGTATGTGAGGGGAATTACTTCCCCCTCTGCAAACGCGCCAGGGGCCCATCCGGGGCTTTTGTATTGCATTGTATCAGCAGTAAATTCAAGCACCCATCCAGGGAATAAATACGGACTGCAAATCCCAAAAGACATTGCGCGCCCATCTCAGGGCCATTGAGTATAAATGGTGGAAGTCTCAGAACGGATGCACTCATGTCAAGCCTCTGATGACGAGCGATAGGCTCAGAAACGCGTCAGGCTGAAGAACCCCAGACTTGAGAGCTGAAGACAATCACCGGAGTGTTGAGGTGTGCTTTACCCGCCGAAAGCCGCTGCTGCAGTGCTGCCTCGCCTGAGGGCATCCTAGAGCTTTAATATTTACGCGGCAGCCCAGCCGCGGAGGCTTGCACCATCCAATAATGGAGGTCACGGGTTTGAATGCTGCCGAGACCACCTGTGAAGAAGCGGCTAAAGGGATCAATGGACGCTTCACATCTTGGGGCCCATCCAGGGCTTTTGTATTGCATTGTATCAGCTGTAAATTCAAGCACCCATCCAGGGAATAAATACGGACTGCAAATCCCACAAGACATTGCGCACCAATCTGAGGGCCATTGAGTATAAATGGTGGAGTGTCAGAACGGATGCACTCATGTCGAGCCTCTGATGACAAGCGATAGGCTCAGAAACGCGTCAGGCTGAAGAACCCCAGACTT
The DNA here is from genome assembly GCF_964263255.1 of Lissotriton vulgaris. Lineage (NCBI taxonomy): Eukaryota > Metazoa > Chordata > Amphibia > Caudata > Salamandridae > Lissotriton > Lissotriton vulgaris. The sequence continues at coordinate 2,044,613,969 of NC_141691.1, forward strand.
GAGAGCTGAAGACAATCACCGGAGTGTTGAGGTGTGCTTTACCCGCCGAAAGCCGCTGCTGCAGTGCTGCCTCGCCTGAGGGCAACCTAGAGCTTTAATATTTACGCGGCAGCCCAGCCGCGGAGGCTTGCACCACCCCATAATGGAGGTCACAAGTTCGAATGCTGCCGAGCCCACCTGTGAAGCAGCGGCTAAAGGGATCAGTGGACGCTTCACATCCTGGGGCCCATCCGGGGCTTTTGTATTGCATTGTATCAGCTGTAAATTCAAGCACCCATCCAGGGAATAAATACAGACTGCAAATCCCACAAGACATTGCACGCCCATCTGAGGGCCTTTGAGTATAAATGGTGGGAGTGTCAGAATGGATGCACTCATGTCGAGCCTCTGCTGATGAGCGATAGGCTCAAACGCGTCAGGCTGAAGAACCCCTGACTTGAGAGCTGAAGACAATCACCGGAGTGTTGAGGTGTGCTTTACCCGCCAAAAGCCGCTGCTGCAGTGCTGCCTCGCCTGAGGGCACTCTAGAGCTTTAATATATATATATATATATATATATATACACGCACATCCATTGATGTTTCTTCACAAAAACATCCACTCTGGTGGCACGATAAAACAAACACCGGTTGACTCTTCAGGTTAGTTTCTCTTCTTTATTTTTGGCATAGATTTTTTTCCACATTTCATAGTCCTTCTAAGTATAATCAAGACCTACGCGTTTCGGCGTACTACTGGGATATATATATATATATATATATATATATATATATATATATATATATATATATATTGTGAACTCCGTATCGCTCAAGCACACGCTGCTTCCTCAGCCGGCAAATAGGACACCGGACACGGACCTCGAGGTGTAACAAACTTTTTATTCAGCAAAAAGTGTCACAGACGTTTCGGCTCAACGGAGCCTTGTTCACATGACAGCGATTGAACTTCAAGGTACACCTTTTAAAGTGCTAGTACGTGATAAAATTAAAACCACCTGTGCACAAACACGTGTAAACATAGAAGAAACACTTGGCTTAGCACCCAACAAAATCACATTATTTTTCAAAATGGATGTAAAATACACTTAAAATAACATGTGAATTTCGCTAAAATAATATGTTCATTACGAATTAAAATCCATTAATCGTTCCTTTGGAAATCATTGTAAAATACATAATTACAAAATTCATAATTTAAGTAAAGAGTCCTTGTGCATGATTGGTCAGGATACAATAAATGGGACCGCTGTTTGAATAATAAATACTATTCCTAAAACGGTTATAAATATTAAGACAGTTTTATAAAAACCTTATTATTAAATTCCTGGCCTTCCTACCAGCTTACTCTGTATGCTTCCGAGTTGAGACTCAGACCAAGGGATAACGAATAAGTAACTATAAAGTGCTGCGTACTGACACTGTAAAGTGCATACCGTGCTTAAGGTGCATCATCAAAATATGTGCAAATCTAGCATTACTGTGCAATTATGCATACTTATTCGGTCCCTGGGTCCACATTCAATTTTCACAAATAATAATATTTCTCAACCTAGATGATTTAGGATAGAAGGTCCAGAGTGGTCCTCAACAATATTGTATCCATATTTGACCGCGACTACTGTTCTCTCCCCATATTGGGGCGGATTCCATGTTCATATTAAAATACAAACAATTCACATATATTTAATAGCGTTGCAAACATTTGGGTGCCATAATTGCCATGTCTTGGTATCTAGTGCAGAAAGAAAAATAAATGTGAGGTTGGTCTTGATGACCCAAAACCCTACCCCAAATAATAAACAAAACAACAAATGTTAGGAACTCTATTATATGCATCTTCATGTAAATTCCGAACAAGATTAAATCAGTGCACAGTGAAAATTAGTCAAAATTGATGATCCATTCTAAGCAGCATTACTTTTTGTACCAATTAATAATAATGGGTGTGTGCTCGCAGCCCCCTCGAGGTCCACCCCAGTCATCGCCCAGCCGGGCGATTGACGAGGACATCACTCACGGGGAGGAGAGCACACAACCCTATCATACATAATTAGAGCAAGCAAGTGTGGAGGTCCTCTGTCACATTAAGTCCATTAGGCACCTTCGTATTGAGCAGAAGAATATACTTTGTTTCAAGTTTCCTGAGTCTGGCATCCCTGTCTCCACCCCTTCTGTTGTTAATGACCGCATCGATAACCCAATACCTGAGACTGCTGTTATTGCTTTGGTGGAAGTCTCTGAAGTGGCGCGCCACTGGGTAAGTACTGTCCACATTGGTTATTGTGCGCAAGTGCTGTAAAATGCGTTTGTGGACAGCATTCCTCGTGCTGCCCACATACTGTAATCCACATGGGCAACGCAAAACATAAATGGCATATTCTGTCTTGCATGTTAAAACTTGGGTTATCGTATGGTTTATCCCAGTAAATCCATCCTTAAATGTTTTGGTGTTTTCACCATGAGTGCATGCTTTGCAAACCTTGCAGTTATAAAAGCCTTTATTCTTTTGCCACCATTCTGTTTTAGCGAAGGGATCCGGATTAGTTTGAACAATGTGATCCCTTAGGGAGGGGGCCCTGCTAAAGGTTAACGAAACTTGCTTAGGCAGGCTACTGCCTATCACGTTGTCTTTTAACACTATAGGCCAGTGTTTGTTCACTATTTTTCTTATTTGTTGATGTTGCTTGGCGAACCCCGTTATTATTCTAAAACACTCAGGCTCCGTCTTCCCAGGTTTAGAAGTATCTTGTCTAGTATCGAGCTCCCCGTCAGCTTTCCTGATAAGGAGTTCCTCTCTAGTTAGACTCATGGATTTTTGTTTCGCTCGGTCAATCAATTTCATGGAGTAGCCTCTCTCAAGGAATCTGTTCCTGCTTTCATTTTGTGCCTGCTCCAGATCTATGGGGTTGCTACATATACGTCTTAGACAAAGCATCTCCCCATACGGAATGCTGGAGATAAGGTGTACTGGGTGGGCACTCGCAGCATGAAGAATGCTGTTGCCAGCTGTCTTTTTTCTGAATACCTTGGACTCCAAACGGCCCTCCTTGATGTAGAGTTCGGCATCAAGAAATGTGACACTTTCTTGACTCAAAGTTGCTGTAAATCTGAGATTAAGGGGATTGTCATTAATATCCTCAACAAATTTAAGTGCTTCTTCATAACTACCCCTCCATACGACGAACAAGTCGTCTATGAAGCGGAACCATGCCACTAGATTGTTTCTGATAATATGTTGGTATCCGTAGCCGAGGACCAGCTCCTCCCAAGCTCCCATGTGCAAACATGCGTAGCTTGGAGAGAAGCTGGCCCCCATCGCTACCCCCTGCTTTTGGCGGTACAGTTGTTGGTTGAACAAAAAAACATTATTTGTTAGACAGAAACTTAACATATCTAGCAGCATCTTGGTATGTTTCTCATTACCTGATTCCCTTCTGGAGAGGTAGTACCGGACTGCCTCCAAACCATCACTCTGTGAAATACTGGTATACAATGCTGTCACGTCCAATGCTATTAACCAATCCCCCTCCTGAATTTGCATTTCTTTGATTTTGACCAGAAAGTCCCCTGTGTCACGTATATATGACCCCAATTGCTGAACATAACCTTGCAAAAAATAGTCAATATAAATCGAGGTATGCTCCAAGAGGCCTCCCCGTGCTGAAATAATTGGCCTTCCAGGTGGACGGTCGGGGTTCTTGTGTATTTTCGGGATGAAATACAGGATGGGAGTAACAGGGTGTTCAGTCTTTAAATACTTGTATTCAGTTTCAGTGATGAGTTTGGCTGATTGCCATTTACAGAGTTTACAATGATATTCATCTTTTATGGTCAACAGTTCCCGATTATTGATCTTCACATAGCACAAATGATCATTCAGTTGACTTTATGCCTCCTTGTCATAATTAGTTTTTGTCATGAGGACAACATTTCCCCCTTTGTCACTGTTTCTTATTACCAGATTTTTTTCTTTATTTAACTTGTCAGTCAGTGCCTTGTATTGTTGTAGTTGAGCAGAGTACCTACGCTTCGTGCCTCCTGTTTGGATTTGCAGTTTTTTTAAATCAGCTACAACATTTTCGTGGAAAATATCAACATTGTCTCTCAACATAATGGGATAAAATGTGGAAGGTGCTCTAAATTGGGTGGCTGTTGAAATTCTGTTGCCACTCTCATCGATCCCCTCATTGGTTTTGATGGTATTCGGGATCTCCCCATAGCCTGCTCCTTCAGTATCCCACAATTCCCTTAGGACCCGAGTTCCTTGTGACGCTTCAGGTTCCTCCATTCCAAGTGTTGAGTCCACATCAGGTGATATTCCATCTTTATTTTTCATTGCATAAAACTTGCGTAACTTAAGTTTTCTGGCTGCTTTGTAAATGTTGCAACGCGTGCTGGCATAGTCAAAATTACATGGGGATGCATAAGATAAGCCAAGCTTGAGAATATTTTCCTCTTCCTTTGTAAGTATTAGCTCAGTTAGATTCACAATAGTGCGATTGGTGGTTTCTTTTACTCCTGTTGGGGGGCATTGCTTCGCCCTCTTCCACCTCCTCTCTTCTTCTGAGACCCTCTTCTTTGCCACCCGCGACCTCTGGCGGCGCCTGTAATTTGCCTTGTGTTTTCTTGATTACCCCTTGTATGGGATCTTAGTGTGTTCCGTCTGTCCTGGCCTAAAAAAACAATTTCCTGGCCTGGTGTGAGCTTGGGCTGGCCTGCCGCCTGTGCCTGCCTGCGGCGGTCTGCTTCAGAGTCTGTATCAGGGTCTGAACGAATTGTAGCATTAGATGAGTCACTCATTCTGTTAGTTTCAGTTGCAGCGGGGCTTGTATGGCTCGGGGGATTTTTCACTTTGGGCGGCTGTTTGGGGCCGCCCCTGGGTAGGGTATCAAATTTGCGCGCAAAAGTGAAAATTTGGCCAAGTTCATAATCATTCCTGTCTCTCTGGAATTTATATGATTTTCTTGCCACAATTTTTGCCTCTTCCTTCTTTAAACGTTCCTGCATAATTTTCGAAAGTCTGGTCTTTTCGTCTTCTTCCCCCAGTCCATCAATTTCCTCTTGTAAATCCGCTATTTCTGTGAGAAGTTTGGCTCTATCTATGTCCGCATATTTAATAAGGACCTGTACCTGTCGACGCGATGCCTCCAAATTAATTTCCGCCCACTCTTTCATCAGGTCGGCGTTTGGATTCTCATAGGTGGGGGCTGTCAATATTCTTAGACCGCGTGGAATGCGGTTCACTTCAATGTAGCGCTGCAGTGACTTTGATCTCCACCACTTAGCTTGCTCTTGAAATGACTTTTTTCAAGTATTTTGAAAAGGTCTTTAATTTTTGTCGTGCTGCTGCCACTAGCATCAGTGTTCTTCCCATGTATATCTACTGGGATGGGGGTGTCGTCGGTAAACAGTGTTGCAGCTAATGTTTCCCGTTCCCTTACGCTGTCACCCGACATCTTTCTGCAATATTTGTTTCAAACTATACTGGTGCCGTTCAACAATCCGCACTCAATTGTCGGCAATTCAAACTTGCTACCAGATTAACCTCTCTCCTTTCCCAGCTTAAACAATGTTCAAGAGCTTACTTCATCAGGCGCCTGTTTCTTCGGATCTGCAAACCACAATCCCGGTTGCAACTCGAGCCCGAGTCGCATACAGCCGTAGGAGCCTGATTGTCCTTCGCTCAATGCTCCGATAGAATACCAGAAGCTGGGGGTCAAATGCCGTACTCCTTCCGGAGCCTACACCTTCCTGAACGCCGTCCAGGAAAAAGATCCGTTTGATGGCGTCGACCAATTGCCAAGGAGGGTCCCGTGTTAAAGCCAGGACGAATCCCACTGGCTATATATTGTGAACTCCGTATCGCTCAAGCACACGCTGCTTCCTCAGCCGGCAAATAGGACACCGGACACGGACCTCGAGGTGTAACAAACTTTTTATTCAGCAGAAAGTGTCACAGACGTTTTGGGTCAACGGAGCCTTGTTCACATGACAGCGATTGAACTTCAAGGTATATATATTCACTGAAAAAACCATGGGTTATAGACCATATATAGTTAGGAATTAGCATTTACAAAACCTTATTTTACTCACACAAAACCATTGAAATTCGCATATATAGTTAGTTGCACTAACTATATATCGCGCACCCGCAATCCACTGCTGATGATGTCACATATTACATCATTCATGACATGGTCAGTGACATCACTGATGACATCTCAAATGACATCACTGATGACAACATCCAGTGACTGTGTGTTTCTGTAAAGTTTAAATATGTTTTACATATTGAAGAATGAGTGGATGTATAAGTGTCTGGATGAAGGATTTAGTAGGTGCGTGACCGACTGAGTGAGTGAATAAATGTGTCTTACTGAATTTATGGGTTAGTGACTAAAATGTCTGAAAGAGTGCATCAATATGTCTGTTGTTGTGCAAGCTGCTGCATGTGTTGATCAGTAGCTATATGAGTGGCTATATGGGTTATTGATTGGTTGCCCAAGTATTTGTATGGAAGACTGAGTGTGTGTGTGGCTGGCTGGGAGGTGTGTGACTCAGTGCAGATCAATGTGTACTTGTATCAGTAATTGTATATGAGAGTAAGTATGTGTTAGTATATGTTTGAAAAAGTAAGGTGTTCTGTGTTTAACTGTATAGATGAGGAAATCGAAGTGTGATTGATTCTTTACAGGACTGAGTAGGTGTGTGAGTAACTCTATGGATGAGTAGCAGTGTGTGAGTGTCTGCATAGGTGTATGAGTGCATATGATAGTGTTGTAATAATGAGTGACTGTATGTATGAGTGATTGTATGGGTGAATGAGTGAATGTGTGTGTAGATGTAGGAATCAGTGAGTGCGTATGTAGTAACTGGTATTGGGGTGTCAATGGTTCCAAAAATGATACTCTGTATTTAACACTGGGTGTAACAGAGGTTATTTTAGAGTGTGAGGAGGTGCATTGTATTATCACATGAATTATATCATCAGTGACGTGATTATTGATGTCAACAGAGATGTCATCAGTGATGTGATCAGTGATGTCGATTGAGATGTCATCAGTGAGGTCATCAGTAATGTCATTTGAGATGTCATCAGTGATGTCATCAGTGATGTCATTTGAGATGTCATCAGTGATGTCATCAGTGATGTCACTGACCATGTCATGAATGATGTAATATGTGACATCATCAGCAGTGGATTGCGGGTGCGCGATATATAGTTAGTGCAACTAACTATATATGCAAATTTCAATGGTTTTGTGTGAGTAAAATAAGGTTTTGTAAATGCTAATTCCTAACTATATATGGTCTATAACCCATGGTTTTTTCAGTGAATTTTCAAGGTTTTGTAAACGCTAATTCCTAACTATATATGGTCTATAACCCATGGTTTTTTCAGTGAATTTTCAAGGTTTTGTAAATGCTAATTCCTAACTATATATGGTCTATAACCTATGGTTTTTTCAGTGAATTTCAATGGTTTTTTAATAGCAAATATCAAAAGCTTTAAAATGTCAAGTACATGGTAGGTAAAAACATTTTCGTGTTTATGCACGCTGATGTGCTTTGAACGCTGCCCCCCCGCCCCCCTCTTTTCTTTTAGGAGTATTCTCTCTTTGCAGATAGTGAAGGGTAGGTAACGCAGGCCTTTGCCCCCGTTGTAATCCGTTGTGCCTGCTTCCCTCTCCATTTGATTGATTGTTATCCAAGCATTTACTGTTTTGGAATTGGTTCTCTTTGGTTCATTCTCTATTTACAAACAAGCACAGAATCGCAATACTCTGTTTAGTCTTTGCAGATAGTGAAAAATCGTTAAAAAAACAAAAGGAATCAAGCAAAATCAGTAGGCCACTAATGGGATCTCTTTTTGACCTCGCTAAAATAGAAACATTAGGAACAACCCCTCATGAGAAATACAAAACTAGTGAGAGGAACTGAGCTCGACACCATGATGGCTGCAAGACAGCTCGGCTCCGCCGCCCACCCCGCCCAAAATAACGACAAACCCTATGCAAATATTATAAATATATACAACACACCAGCAAAGTAATAGGGTAAAATGTTTTATTAAATAACTATTTACATGGCAGCCTGCTGCAACATCGATCCAAATGCATGCCGCCATTCCCGGGATTTCTCCCCGACTACTCTGTGGCCTACGAGATGGATCAGTATGGGCAAAAATACACTTGGGGATTCACAAGCAACAACAAGCCTTTGTATTTGGGGCTCAAAATCAACAACAGTGACAGAGAACAGAAGCGAACTAAGCACTCAGGGGCTACGTTTAAACGTAACATCATCTCCCCAGAGGTAAATCACCTTACACAGACATGCACTCTGGTCTCCTTGGCCTCAGTCAAGCATCAATAGTAGGATTTTCATAGGTGAGTGTAGGTTCATGGTTTTCCATCCACAGACTAAAAGCCTGGAGTGTGAGTACCATAACTAGGTAAGAAGGAAGGCAGAGGCTGTGGGAAGGACTCTGGATATGGTATGTTGCTTGGTCCCTGAGATGCTTCGATGTCACTGCCTTGCACAAATGGCATAAGTCCTGGATGTTGAGTGCCATAGTTGAGGGTTCCGAGCAGCGCTTGTAACACTGTCTGAAGCTTATTTGCACCTGCTGCAGCTTCACTATTCTCAAAGTAAGTGGGGGCTGTTTGAGGACCTGACTGCATTGGAAAGCAATGTGATGCAGTGCCTCCCTGAACTGCTTGACGGAGGCCCCCGAGGGGCGGTGTGATGGCGCGGACACGGAGGGGGCGCTTGGCTCCTGCCCCCTCCCCAAGACTTGTTGCCCTGGTGTGGCCTGAGATCACCCCCGACATAGGCGGCTGGCTCCCGGGGTCAGGCGGAACTTTTTGCCTTTTGATGACTCTTCCATTCTGGACCTTGTCCCACAATCCGTTTGACCTGAAGACACGTCCTGCGGTGCCCTAGTCCGACCATCACATATTCCTGGGCCAGGAGACGGCGTGGGGTGCACTAGAAGGGAGAGGCGGCGCGAACGAGCCTCCCCCACCTCCCCAGGTGGAGGTTTCTCAGCTACACCCCAGCGCTTCACGCAACCAGCTGACTTGCGCCCGCTCTTGCGGAACAGTGCCTCCCTCGGCCAGCTGAATTGCGCCTGCTCCACACCTTGTCCCACAATCCGTTTGACCTGAAGACACGTCCTGCGGTACCCTGATCCGACCATCACATATACCTGCGCCAGGAGACGGCGTGGGGTGCACTAGAAGGGAGAGGCGGCGCGTACAAGCCTCTCCCACCTCCCCAGGTGGAGGTTTCTCAGCTACACCCCAGCGCTTCACTCGACCAGCTGACTTGCGCCCGCTCTTGCGACACAGTGCCTCGCTCGGCCAGCTGAATTGGGCCTGCTCTTGCTATTACAACGTCTCACCCGCCATCCAACGGAATTGCACCCAATCTTGCGGTAAAGCGACAAGCGGCTGCCACGGAGCTCACGAAATGGCGGTCGGCTCCACAGACTTGGGCCTGGCCTGCAAGGATGGCTCTGGAAAACGCTGGAACTCGGACGCTTGACTGCTAGGGCATGGGCCCCATTCCCAAAAGCGTCCCCTCAGCCTTGAAGATTCTACAAGAGTCACCGGGGCCCCGACTCCCGCAGACTTCCGGTGGGGAGCGACTGCCATGATTGCTCGCGGAATGGCCACGACGTAGCCACGGGGTGCTCTCATGCTGACGCCAGCTTCAGTCTGAAACATCCAGAAACACTGTAGACTACCAATTCGATCAGTTCCGGTGGAGCCCCAACGTGACCCGGTAGAGAAGAACTTGCCCTCCCCTCTTTGACTGATGGTTCTTGTTGCCTGTCCCTTCTGTTGCCATTTAACAGAAGTTTTTGGACTGCTGAAAGGGGTTGTGTTCCGACCGCTGGTTGGTGGAGACATTTTGACTATATTCTGGACCTGCGTTGTCGCGTAATGCGTCATATGACGCGCCGCGTTAGCGCACCCGGAAGTGCTCCGGTGCGCGAGGCGCGACTTCCCGGAAGCGATCCGGGGCGCGGCGCAGAGCGCGTAAAGTAAGCATAACAGGTCATGTGACTTGTTAATAAAACTTTTCATTGGTTCATTTCACTTTTGGGTTCCTAATGATGTAAGGCTAGGTCATGTGACCTAAAAATAACACTTTTCATTGGTTTAGAACTATTTTTTGTCCCAAATGATGAAAACCCCTCCTTGTTTCCTCACTCTGACTTTCATCTTTGTGAGAGGAAGACCTTTTTTCATCACTTAGCAATAGCAAGTGTTGTAGCTTCAGCTGGTGCATCCCCACCACCACCACCACCACCTCCTCCTAGGAAGAGAGGACCACCTCCTCAGGTCATCCTACAACAAGAGGAGGAAGAAGAGGAAGAGGAGCAAGGGACAGGGAGGTTTTTACCTGAACAGCCAAGGAGGTCCCATGGCAAAGAAAGTGACTGGGAGGGGGCGCTTGGCTCCTGCCCCCTCCCCAAGTCTCGCTCGGCCAGCTGAGTTGCGCCCACTCTTGCGGCCTACGACATGGAGAGGCCGGGGCGTTGACTACACAACCACAGCGCCAACGATTGCTGCTGACGGAGGGGAGCCTTGCCGGTGAGAGCCACTGATCTGAAGAACCGCTGCCTGCGGTGCCTCCCTGAACCGCATAACGGAGGCCCCCGAAGGGCGGTGTGGTGGCGCGGACTGGGAGGGGGCGCTTGGCTCCTGCCCCCTCCCCAAGTCTTGTTGCCCTGGTGTGGCCTAAGATCGCCCCGACATAGGCGGCCGGCTCCCGGGGTCCGGCGGAACTTTTTTCCTCTTCCTTTCTGCACCTTGTCCCACAATCCGTTTGACCTGAAGACACGACCAGGTCCCTGAATGTGTGCAGGGGGACGGTATTGATTGAATCAAGATGGCGGCTTCACACAAAGCTGACTCAAGTGTTGCTGCTGATGCTATGCAGACAAAAACTGGTTTTCAGTTTGTACATTCTTCAGGATTTTTCCATCCAAGGCTGGTTGAGAGTTTGTAGAACAATGGCTTCAGATTTTCAACATACTACTCTTCAACATTCTTCATAAATGTAACAATGTGAGACTCACTAGGAGAACGTCCGTTTATCTTTCCTTTCAAAATGCTACCAACAATATTTTCTGAATGGAAGACACCATCTTGTAGCATAAAGAGCTGCGTCAAGGGTGGTATTGCCCAGAATGTCTTGTTTTCTAGTGCTCGTAATGACGAAACCAGAACTGCCGAAAGGGATTCTGGTCCTGCCGCTACTTATTGGAGACATTGAACTATACTCTGGACCTGCCTGGCCTCGACCAAAATGGCGGCAGTATGGAAGCGACTTGCAACTCCTTATGACGTTCTAGTTACTTAGCCTTGACGTTATGGGGGATGTATGCGGTCTTTGTGCACATGGCGGGCGGGGAAGGGTACTGACTGGGAATACGGACAACCCTATTGATGTCGATTTTTCATTATTGATTATTGTATTAATAAAGCTTCGAAGTAATGTTACCCATGATACTCGCCCATGGTGTGCTTATGGACAATTTTATTGTAACTGATCCTGTTATACTTTCAATTAAAAAATCAACCTTCACTGATCCTGCAACCGTTTGTCACGTTTAGTTTTTTCAATTAAATGGCTTGCTTGTTACATACCCTATACCCCTGGCTTTTGACCCTTTCCTACGCGCGGTCTGTACTACCGCCCTCGGGCGATCTATGTAATGAACAGACTACCATTGCCGAAACACAACGGAATGCATCTCAGATGTACAGAAAGGCATCCCTTCAGGCTCGGTCCCACACACCCTTACAGTGAGAATTCCCTCCCCAATCACAATACAGGATCGTTATCAGATAGTAGGAACGCGTGTGGTGTGACGGATCTCATGGGGTGGGGGCCTTGATCTACTGTAACTCCTTTGAAGAGGGGTGATTCTTTACAGTTGGGGCCATAAACTATATCCTCAGGGCTAGGTGATAGCCTGGGACCGGCCTGGACAATCGGACACAGAGGAAGAGGAATGTCAGAGGGTGCAGTAGTGAATAGGGTGAAAGGGAGGTGTCGGGCGGGCACGGGGTGTGATTCTCAGGGAAGAGCAGCGCAGATGGGGAGAGGTTTATGGCCCATGCATGAGAGAGAGAGCGGGGGTGACCAGTGCGTGGGGGAGATGCTTGCGAGGGTGGGGAGCCGTGCTGAGGATCGGCGGCGTGCAGAGAGTGGGTCTGGTCAAGGCATCTAAAATGGCTGCCGTGCACGACAAAAGTGTGGCATTGGAAAAAAGGCAAGATGGCGCAGACAATGTTTATCAATACGGATTAATTTTCCACAGAGAGAACGGGGGAGGTCAGAGAGGGGGGGGTGTTCGTAGCGCCAGGGAGACGCGCTGGGGACCGGCGAGGGGCAGAGGGGCCATAGCGCTTTCAAAATGGCTGCTGCTTGCTAGAGCGTACGTGCCTGAGTGGGGACAAGGTGGCGCTGATTATGTTGACATGGCAAACCAGCTTTTAACACTTAGACATGAAAGTGAAAACTGCACCATTGCTCCTCCCCCCCCCCCCCCGACTGACACCCTCCTTTGCCTCAGCTTGGATCATCATTTGCTAAAGTGTTCAAAGACCCCACCGTGAGTATAAGCACAACCGGGGCCTTACTGCACACCCCGAGAAAAACTACGCAGCAAGACAATCTCTACCTTCTCCCTTTTCCATGTTCCAACGCTTTGAAATGAACAATATATTTACTCGCAGTGACAAAATGGCGGTCAACACTTCCTGATTTCCTTCGAATCGACCGTTTACAGACGTCACGCAGCAAAAAAAAAATTCCGCTCACGCGCAGCCGCTGGAAGACATGTATCAACATATATGAGCATCCTCAGCCACCCTCAGAAAACATAGGGGGTCAGGATACGTCTCCCGTGCCCCCTTATACCCATTTCCCACATTGTTTTTCCTCCATCTTGTGATTTAATTCAAACGAAACACAAAATGGCGAATTCCCGTTACGCTACAGGTTTGCGACCCGGTTCGCGTACCGGGAAGCGCTTCTACCGCGATAAATCTAATTTTTTTTATTTGCCCCACGGGACCCTTTAATAACCCCAACATCATTCCTAGGGGGTCAAGAGGGGTCTACCTTGCCCCCTTTCATTAGATTCCCCCTTCGTTTTTCTCCTCCTCTTGTCTCTCGATCCTACCGAGAGACAAGATGGCGGCGGTTCCGGACTGTTTAGAATGTTGACAGACACCGGAGAGCCAATCAGCTTCGCTTCGCGAAGTTTCGTTACGCATCAAGTACGCGAACCGGAGCGCTACCCGGAGCGCTGTCACAGATATATCCGTTTTTTAAAACGTTAATTTCTCAAAATCCACTGGAGCACATATATTGAGACCTAGCAAAGGCACATCAGGCTAACAGTTCCTACAATTTTGCCAAGTTTCGTGCAAATCCATTCAGCCGTTCGAGCTAAAAGTGAGGTCAACCGTCCTATGGAAAAGTCAATGTTAAAAACGCGTTTTGGGACCCCCCCCTTTTTTCTCGGCCCCCCCGTTGACAAAACCCCCCCAAATTTTCAGGGGCTGCTCAGAAACAAAATGTGCCATTTTCCTGAAAAATTCAGCCAATTCCGTCCACAAACGCCTAAGTTATTAGACATAGAATTTTCAAAAGTCCCATAGAGAAAAAATCCTAACTATTTATACCTACTGGCGACCGCCAGTAGGTAATATATGTATATATATATATATATATATATATATATATATATATATATATATATATATTACACACACACACACACACACACACAACACCACACACACACACACACACACCCACACACACACACACACACACTATTTCCCACACTTTAGCATAGACAAGAAAACACAGACAAGATCTAGGCTCCACAACTCCTGAGGCGGAAGCCGGGAGTAGGTCATCTTAATTTTAATTTGTGTTTTTAAAACTTCGCTTTGCTTTTCACTCACCCTCTTTCCGCCACCCCTCCTTACCTCGCTCCGTTTCCCCGCACCGCCGATTTGGGGCTGCAGCAGGGGATCGGGTACAGCGAGAATAGCCGCCATCTTGGAGGGTGGGAGTCGTGGGCTGGCGGTGTAGCTGATTGACTCTCCCGCCTCCCACCTGTACTTAAGTCGCCCCCCAGCATCTCGTGCGCCGACAAGATCTAGACTCCACAACTCCTGAGGCGGAAGCCGGGAGTAGGTCATCTTAATTTTAATTTGTGTTTTTAAAACTTTGCTTTTCACTCACCCTCTTTCCTACACACCTCCTTACCTCGCTCCGTTTCCCCGCACCGCCGATTTGGGGCTGCAGCAGGGGATCGGGTACAGCGAGAATAGCCGCAATCTTGGAGGGTGGGAGTCGTGGGTTGGCGGTGTAGCTGATTGACTCTCCCCATCTCCCTACAGTATTAGTTGCTTCCTCACTCCTGGCCGCGCAGCGGGCGCGCCGGTGGCGTGCCAAAGGCAAGCCCGTCTGCGCCCGTCCGCGACCGGCCGGGGCCTGGGGCCTGTCATAATGCCCAAACCATATCCTATACACCGGCCCAACTCCAGGCCTGCCAGGGCGACTGGTGCATTAGCCCCTTCACCCAGGCATGTGTCAGCAATCTTGGTATCTCTTCACTTATCCTGACCCCAGCGCAATTACTTGTGCTGTCTGGGCTTTCCCCGCAGCCCTCCGTGACCCCTTCCCCTGTTCTGGCTAGCGCCATACTTCTGAACACCCGCTCAGCGGTTAAGCACCAACTCGAGCTGTTCAACCTTCTGACCTCTGCAAAACCGGAATTCTTATTCCTTACCGAAACCTGGTACTCCCCTGACTCGCTGCCTGATGTCCTGCCAACTCTCCCCGAATCCTATTATGCCCTCCGCGCTGATAGACCGGATGGGAATGCTGGTGGCGGAGTGGTCATGATTGTCCACTCTAAATTCCAGTTTTAACTCCTGCCCCACCCCCCTATCGCTTCAGTTGACTTCCTGGTGGCTCGCTCACTCAAACTTGCGGCCCCTCCTACCTGCGTATTACTCTATCGTCCTCCTCAGTCCTACCGAGACCTCCTGAGGCGGAAGCCGGGAGCGGACCTGTAGAATTTTAAAACTATTATTGAAACTGTTTGTGTAAACCTGTGTTCTCAAACTTGCGGCCCCTCTTACCTGCGTATTACTCTATCGTCCTCCTCAGTCCTACCGAGACCTCCTGAGGCGGAAGCCGGGAGCGGACCTGTAGAATTTTAAAACTATTATTGAAACTGTTTGTGTAAACCTGTGTTCTCTTTTTAAACTCACTTACCAGCTGATTCCGGTTCCCCGCGCAGCCGACTTAACGCTGCGGCGGGAGGCTACCGATCACCTTCACCCCCTCACGCCACTTTGGCGAGCGCCGAGGCCACGCCCCCTTCCAGCACGCATTTATAGACGCTGACTACGAGCGTCTGCCCAGTCCTACCGAGACCTCCTAAGGCGGAAGCCGGGAGCGGACCTGTAGAATTTTAAAACTATTATTGAAACTGTTTGTGTGAACCTGTGTTCTCTTTTTAAACTCACTTACCAGCTGATTCCGGTTCCCCGCGCAGCCGCCTTAACGCTGCGGCGGGAGGCTACCGATCACCTTCACCCCCTCACGCCACTTTGGCGAGCGCCGAGGCCACGCCCCCTCGTCGAGGCCACGCCCCCTTCCACCCTCCCGCCCCTATAAATCATGTGCCTTCATCGAACGTGCAGCGGACGAGCGCAGCGGGGGTGACGATTGCACGCCAAAGGCGCACCTTAGGCAAGCCCGTCTGCGCCCGTCCGCGACCAAACGCGCCTAGGTCCTAGGCCACCCCACTATTCCGGACTACAACAATACTCATCGGCTCAACTTCTTGGTCTCCAAGGCCCTTGGCCTATTGAAGCCTCCCTGACCAACCACATTAATAACCTGGGACTGACAGCCTCAGCCGCTCTTCCCGCTCTTCATGCCCCGATCCACCCGCTTTCTCCTCCCTCCCCTCCCTTGTCCCGACCCACCTGCCGGGCCTAGACATGCCCCTCTCTCCATTCACTACCTTAATGCGCGCTTTGCAGTCAAGCATTGCCACGAACTTTCTGTCTTACTTGATCTCCATAAACCGGACCTCTTATTCCTTACGGAGACCTGGTTCCGCGACAGCTCCCTCCCCATCTTATTAGCTTCCCTCCCCGCTACCTACGCCCTCCGAGCTGACCGGCCATCTGGCAAATCAGGCGGGGGTGTCGCCCTGATTCCTCTGAAGGATTTCCCATTTCAACCCCTCAGCTTTCCCCCGATCGGTACGTCTGACTTCTTAGTCGTTCGCTCACTTTCCTTTAATGTACCTCTCACTTGTTTACTTATGTACCGCCCCCCTCAACCCTCTCAAACCTTTCTCGATGGGTTTCAAGAACTTGTGGCCACCCTAGCAGTTAACAACTCTTCCATCTTGGTGCTAGGTGACTTCAATTTTTGGCCCTCCGATCCAGCCGAATGCTCTTCCTCCAAAGAATTCTCTGAAACTTTGCGTTCCCTCAATTTCATCTCGCACGTTCACTCCCCGACGCACACTCAGGGCCATACTCTTGACCAGATCTGGTCCCTGAACTGCCCCATTGCGTCTCTATCTATTTCCCCCTGTCCCTGGTCGGACCACTCATTGATTTCCTTTTTCTCTCAACTGGGCCCACCCATCAAGCCCTCGCACCCTAAAAACATCTGGGTACGTTCCTGGGGTCGGGTAGATGTGGCCTCCTTAGCCACCTCTCTCTCCTCCTCCAGCCCAGACCTATCCAGTCTGCCCACCTCAGAACAAGCCAACTTTATCAATTCTTGGCTACTTTCAGCCTGTGACTCCTTCGCCCCACTTAGGCGAGTCTCCTCTAGACGGACAAACGAATCCAACCACTGGTTCAATGATGAACTGAAGGCGCTAAAACTTTCAGTCCGTCACGCCGAACGAGCCTGGAGACGACAGTACTGTCCCATCCTCGAAGCTCAGTACACCTCCCTCTTGCTGCAATACAAAAAGGACTACTTTTCCTCTAACATTCTAGTTGCGGAGAATAAACCCAGGGAAATCTTCTCTATTATCAATAAACTCGCCTATTCCGACAGAATCACTCTCAAACCTTCCCCGTCACAACCCCTATGCGACTCCTTGAACTCCTATTTTCTGGAAAAAATTGCTATAATCAGAGCCAATATCCCTCCCCCCTCTTCTTCCTTCCTTAACCCGCCCTGTCCCCCTTTAGAGGCTGGTCTTGACTCATTCCCTCCTCTAACAGAGGAATCCTTTCTCTCCCTTCTCCCTCTGGTTAAATCTGGGTCCCCACTTGACCCGTGCCCTGCCCATGTTCTGTGTCACATTTTTACGAACTGCCCGCTACCCGCGCTTACCTTTCTCAACTGCTCCCTTTCTCAGGGCGTGGTTACCCCTACTCTTGAAACTGCCATAATCCTCCCCATTCTAAAAAAACCTGGCGCGGACCTTTCTGCCCCCGCCAACTATTGCCCCATTTCTCTGCTCCCCTTCTTAGGGAAAGTTCTGGAGAGACATGTCACCAGAGTTCTCACCACCTACGTGGAAGAAAACCGAGTCTTGGCTCCCCGCCAGGCCGGATTTCGCCCAGCTCACTCCACCGAGTCAGTCGTGCTCTCAGTACTTGACAACCTCAGGGAGGGACTGGACACTAACATTCCCCAGGCCTTGGTACTACTCGACCTCTCCGCCGCCTTTGACACGGTGGACCATTCAATCTTACTCTCCCGTGTCGGGGCGGCAGGGATCGGTGGCTCGACCTTGGTCTGGCTGTCCTCCTTCCTAAGTGATCGCACCCAAGCGGTGCGCCTGGGCGATTTCTCAGCCGAACCTCGGAAGGTGTTATGTGGGGTCCCCCAAGGCTCTTCTCTCTCCCCATTACTATTTAACCTGTACATAGCTCCTCTCATCTTTGCTCTTCAGCAAATGGAGGTCTCCGTATATAACTATGCGGATGACCTCCAGCTCATATTCTCTCTCTCTCAATCCCCTGACTCTAAATCTAATTTCCAATCCACAATGCTCTTCATCCGGGACTGGATGAATCACAACCATCTGAAACTAAACCCAGATAAAACAGAGCTGGTTTTGACAGGTGGTTGCTCCAGTCCCTGGTCCCCCCTCTTCTGGCCCCCTTCCCTCGGGCCCCCACCTTCCCCTTCCTCTTCTGTCAAAACCCTCGGTATCAAACTCAATGACCAACTCACTTTGCACTCCCAGGTGAGCTCGGTGGTTTCCTCCTCTTTTCTCTCTCTCCGTACTATCCGCAAGGTCTCCCGCTTCTTCTCATTCACGGCCCTAAAACTTATTGTACTTGCCATGGTCGTCTCTCGCTTGGACTATGACAATGCCCTTTACCACGGCATGCCTGCCTACAATGTACGATGACTACAGCTGGTCCAGAACCAAGCTGCCCGCTTGGTTTATAACCGCACCAAATCCCATCACGTCACTCCTCTCTTAAAATCCTTGCACTGGCTCCCCATTCGTGAACGCTCCCAATTTAAGGTGGGCTGCCTCGCCTTCCAGGCCCAGCTAGTTCCGCCCCTGCTTTTATCTCTTCGGAGATCAAACCCTATGCCCCCGCCAGGGAACTACGCTCAGCTTCTCAACATCTGCTGATAGTCCCCCGCTTTCGCCGAAAAAAATGGGGAGGTTCTAAATTCTCCACCCTTGCCCCCATCCTCTGGAACTCCCTCCCAGCCCATCTTAGATGTTCCACCCAATACTTACTCTTCAGAAAGGATTTAAAAACTTTCTATTCTCTAAAACCTTCCTCCAATAGTCTCTCACAAGTCCACCCCCCTGTACTTTTCGCCTCTCAAGGACTCAGCATACTGTAGCGCCATGAAACCGTCAGGTGTACGTGCGCTTTAAAAATAATTTAAAACTTAAACTCAGGCAATGCCGCACTTTATTACAGCTATTCAGGAACTGTTGGCCACTCTTGTGGTCAACAATTCCTCCGTGCTAATCCTGGGTGATTTTAACTTTTGGCCCCATGACCCCGTGAAGACCTCATGTCCAAAGATTTCACCGAATCTCTTGGCTGTCTCAATTTTACTTCCCTGATCCACCTCCCCACACACTCAGGCGGCCACCTCCTTGACCAGATCTGGTCTGCTAACATCTCCACCTCGTCTCTGTCCATCTCCCCTTGTATTTGGTCAGACCACTCGCTTATTTCATTTTCCCTCAACCTTGGGGCTGTCAATAAATCACCCCCCCTAAAAATACTTGGTTTCGCAATTGGAACCGTGTGGACATGCCCCCTTTGTGCTCCTCCCTTGCGGTCTCTCCCCCTCACCTGGAGGACACCTCCCCGGACTCACAGGTAGCCGCCGTTAACAACTGGCTCTCGGCATCCTGTGACTCAATTGCCCCCCCCCAAATTAGTCAGGTCCTGCTGCTCCCACGAGGCCAATAGATGGTTCACTGAAGATCTTAAAACCCTCAAACTCTCATTAAGACAAGCCAAACGCCACTGGAGGCGCAGGTACTGCCCCGTCCTAAAGTCTCAATATTCCGCCCTCCTTCGTGATTAATTCTTCTGGCCAAAACCGAGCACTTCTCGGCCAAAATCATCCTTTCTAGTAACAAACCCAAGGAGATCTTCTCCATCGTTCACAATTTAGCAGCTGCAGATAGAGTTTCGCCCAAACCGGTTCCCTCTCAATCTCTCTGCAATCTCTCTGCAACTCCCTTAACAGCTACTTCATAGAGAAGATAGACGTCATCAAGCACAATATACCCCTGCCTCCTTCCTCATTCCTCCCTTCTTGACAAGTTTCCTTTAATTTCTAAGGAGATCTTTCTGACCTTATTGAAGAAAGCCAAATTGGGGTCCCCCTTGGATTGCTGTCCTGCCCGCATATTGAAGGAGATCCTTTCTAATTGTCCCGAGCCCCCGCTCACCATCCTCAACACATCCATTCAACACGGCATCGTCCCGGTCTCTTTCAAATCGGCCATCATCACCCCCATGCTGAAAAAATCTGGGACTGACCCATCTTCCCCTTCCAATTCTGGCCCCATCTCTTTACTCTGCTTCTTGGGTAAGACTCTTGAGAGCTATATTACCTCCTGCCTTTCTACTTTCATTGAGGATAACCATCTCCTGGCCTCCCATCAGGCCGGCTTCCGTCCAGTCCATTCGACGGAATCTGTGGTCCTCTCTGTCCTGGACGAGCTCAGGCAGTGCGCTGACACCAACTCCTCCCAGGCCTTGGTTCTCCTTGACCTGTCTGCCGCCTTCGACACGGTCGACCATTCCATTCTTCTCGACCGTGTCAGAGGCGCCGGCATCCGGGGGACTGCTCTGGCCTGGCTTTCTTCATTCCTAAGAGATCGGACACAAGCCTAGAGAGGTAATCCTCTCGAAAGGCCATAATAACGGACCCAGGAGAATCCAGCAGCGTGCCTTTATGGTTAACCATAAAGGCACGCTGCTGGATTCTCCTGGGTCCGTTATTATGGCCTTTCGAGAGGATTACCTCTCGAAAGGCCATACCAGCGCCAGGAGGCTGCCTTGCCAGAGACATTGACAGAGTTCTTCGCCCCACTGCCCCAGCGTAGGCGAGACCCTGCACTTTGGTAGGCATTAGGGAGCCTGTGACAGTACAAGACATTCAATTTGCCATTAAGGACATTGCTTCTAGAATTTTATGCCACTTTCGCCCCCACCCTGGCTTCTAGACTGGAAAACCTGTAAGCTGAGTCGTCAGAGCACTTGGGCACGCTGCCTGAGTCAACTAGGGATGTATTAGTGATCTCCCTCCCTAAGTCAAAGAATTTGGGCACAAGCACATCACAGTTTTGTCCCCTGTAGATGTTAAATATGGAGTTTAAGATATTTAGGAAAGTGCTGGTGCTGTGGTTGCTCCCTCACATGCCGGATTTCAACCATAGTGCCCAGAATGGGTCTGTACCAGGCATGTCTACCCCTCTGATTCTTCGTTGTTTATACCATATCCTATACCACCAGCATATCCGTTCTTGCCCAAATGGACGGCCGCAGTCTCTTATGGAGCCATGTTGAGGCCGTAGATGGATCTTAGACCCCAGGCAGCTTTTATTAGGCTTCTACGCATATACTTGCTGCACACCTCTTAGAGGTCCATGTTGAAGCCATGGATGCAGGGATCCCCCCTCCTACTCTTAGAGAGGATGTTATCACTTTGCTCTTAATGCCCAACAAGGCACCTTACTTATGTACATCCTACCAGCCTTTGTCCCTTCTAAAACAACATTCTAGCCAAAGTTTTCGCTACCAGCCTTACCTGTCAATGGAACAAATAATATCAGCAATACAAACTGGCTTTGTTCCGCACACGCATACTGTGCTTAATGTGTACACCTTATTCACGTTGTTGAACAAGATCTCCCCTGGTCACTATAAATGTCATCTATAAACTGGGTTCCTTCCACGGGCCCTGTTGTGGCCCCCGTTTGGGAAAGTCTTTTGTTTCCTATCCGATGAACAGGTGATTGTTTTAATTAAATTAAAGACTGAGGGAAACACTTTTTTAAATGAAAATAATAATTATTTTTTAACATTGTCGTCTTACGGAACTTGATTCCACATATGACCGTCATTTCTCTTTCAACAACCGGAAGAGAAATCCTAAGACTGTAAAACTTTGTCAGACTCAATCTGGTATGTTTGGATTGTGCTCTTCTATTGTCCGGACATGGATTGCATTAATCTCGTCCACGTGTAATTCCATATTTCTTATTAATTTGTCAAGCAGAGAGGAAGTCTGTAAACAGGACAAGCAGAGTACAGTTCTGACCTTTCTGGGCAGTGCCGGGCACTTGCATTAGCGTGGCTATTTAAATCTTTTGCTGGCACAGGTGTTTGGCACTTTTTTGCTGCTCACATTGGGACCTGACATTTTAAAGTAGAGGGGGCCCAGAGTCTTGTTCATCCAAGGCCGCGTATCAGCAGCATGTATTCCTACTTTAGATCCTTTTGATTAACAGACATGATGTAGAAAAAACGGCATCCACGTTACTTAATATTAGGTGCTATTTGTTAATTTTGCTTGAGTTGAACTATACAGTTGTTTACAGAAATACTTTTTTAGTGATTTAGTTGTCACCGACTGTAATGTAAATTTACGTATGTGAGAGAATACCTCCAATGCAACCCATCTCTGTCAACAACCTGTATGTCACTATTTCTTCTAGTTAGTGTGTTGAGTAGCCGTAAAATCTGTGGTATAGTCAAAGATGGTCACAATAGTCCGTGTTTGGCTGCTTTGTTCTTCAGCACCCAATTCCTAGCACATAACAATAATTTCCTGAAAGACCATATGTTAATGTGTACTTTTCTGCAAGGTAATTGAATGAAGTCTTTTTAGTTCCGGATTTCAACATTCTTTCATGGTTCTAACTTTCTTTTTTGTGTGGTAGCAAATTCTTAAGCATTGGCAGAGCCAATAGGTCTCGCCTTTCGAACCTTATAAGTGTTTAGTAATGCAACAGTTGATGCTGTTGCACCAAAGATTTTGTGCTGCGCAAATAAATACTTATAAGGTCCCAAAGGCGAGACCTTTTGGCTACGCCAATGCTCGTTATCATTTAGTGTGTCTGGAGCGATTTTCTCTACTGCATCTGGTTGCAGAAGGAGAAAGTGGGAGCTGTATAGACTGAATGAGGTGAAACAGTAATACCAACTTGAGGAGAAACTTGAGATTGGTCTTGAGAACAACCTTCTCTCTACAAACCTAAATGAAGGATTCCTGTGAGGTGAGTGTTTGCAGTTGACTAATGCATCTGAGGGAAGTTATGACCAATAAATAAGCTACCTCCCATGAGAGAAACTGTAACAGGCAGCAGTGTAAAGGTTCGAAGGGTGGCCATGAGCCTCATGAGGACTGCATTATGATTCCACACAGGGGCAGGAGGTTTTCTAGGAGATATGACTGTCTCTTAAGACCTTCAATGAAGCCTTGCCCACTGGGAATCTGAAGAGAGATGAATGTACACTTATTTGCATGTAAGGTGCTACATTAGCTAAGCGAAGGCACAATGAAGCGTAGGTGAAGCATGAGATTTGCCGATGTAAAAGACAGATGTAAAAGACATTGACAATTTTCTGGATGTTGCATTTAGGGGTCCAGTTTTTTTTAGATGCAGTAGTGGAGAAACGTTTTTCACCTTGCCGCATAGCAGGTGCATGTAGCAAGACTATATACTTCAAACAGAATGATCAGGCAATCCTTGGGTACATTTACCCAAGCACCTCAGGTCCCCGATTGCTGGGTAGAGCAGTCTAGGGTACATTAGTCTGATCTGGCTTTGTCTCTGTGAAGAAAGGCACAGCCTGAGTGACAGCTTCTTGTGGGGAGTGATGGGCATTTCCAGGAGCATGGTGAACCAGTACTATCTTGCCCAAGTAGGAGCCACCAAGAAGAGCATCAGGAATGTTTGTTACATTTTCCTCACCATATCTGGGATGAGTGGGAAGAAAACAAGATACTTACCTGTAACTACAGTTATTCAGTATTGGTATCTTTCATAGATTCACATGCCTGACTAATCACCCTTCGCCGAAATGGGAGTCCCACAATAAAATACAAAAGTAATGCCATAAATAACAAATATGCCAAAAGGCCATATATTAGTAGCCTATCTACGTTCTTATAGAGAAAGGTCCAAAAGTCAGCTCCAACCAATCAGTGAATCTAAGATACCAATACTGGATAACTGTAGTTACAGGTAAGTAACTTGTTTTCGTATCCGGTATTGGGGTATATTTCATAGATTCACATGCCTAAATCAGAATAGCAAGCAGTACCCCAATTGTACTGTCGTTTGCGGATGGTGGGAGACATGTAATTTAAAATTCCCAATCTACATCCACAACCTTGAAGCATTGCCATGACAATATATAACAGTAATCATCATGCAGTGAAAATCAGCATGAGAAACGTATAACTTTGTGAAAAAGTAGAAGCATGAATACTGTAAACAATTCAACAGTAAAGAAAGTTACAAATAAACAAGGATTAACCCTTTCGCTGCGGCGGCTATTCCGCCGCAGCGCTAAGGGGGTGGGGCGGCCGTGCGGCGGCTCCATACTAGTGACGGAACCGCTCCGTCACGGCTCGCGGGTGAGCTGTGTTTGTGACGGAACGGTTCCGTCACAAACCTGCCCGCCCATTAAAGCGTCAGCGCAGGCGCGAAATCAGCGCCGCGCAGGCGCTGCGAGCAGGCCGTGACGAAACCGTTCCGTCACAAGCACAGCTCACCCGTGGCTAGTGATGGAGCGGTCCCGTCACAAGCATGCAACGGGTTAAAGAAATGCAAAGAGTCTGACCTTAATGAAAGAGATGGTGCAACAAGGCTTGTCCAAAAGCTGCATCCTCCTTTTGTGCAGATTGGAGGAAGTAGTGCCTTGTGAACATGTGGACATTTGTCTATGTCGCATCACGGTATATCTTGTCCAGTGTAACTCCAGCAAACAAAGCTGTAGATGCAGTAACAGTTCTAGTGGAGTGTGCTTTCGCCTTTACTTTAAGAGGTTTATTGGCTTTTTTGAGACAGAATTGAGTGGCCGATGCGACCCATCTGGCTATTGTGGCTTTTGTTACAGCTGTTTCCGGTTTCCTTTGACCGTAGGCCACTAACAGTTGATCCGTTTTTCTAATATCCTTTGTTTTCTGAAGTTAAAACTTCAAACACCTTTTTACATCCAATGAATGTAAGGTTCTTTCGACTGGATGGATTCGGGAAAACAGTTTGTAGCATTACTGGCTCATTCAAGTGGAATTGAGTGGGAACCTTTGAAATGACCTTCGGATTTGTTCACATGATTACATAGTCTTGTGTAAATAGTAAGAATGATTCTTTGATAATGAAAGCCTGAATCTCACTAACTCTCCTTTTAGAAGTAAGAGCCAGCAAGAGGACTACTTTCCATCTGAGGCATTTGAGTTCTGCTTTATGGACTGGTTAAAATGGACTTCTCATCAGTTGAGCTAAAACCACATTGAGCTCCTGGTCCGGAGGAGGTGAATGCACCTGAGGGAAAGAGCGAAAAGTCCTCTCAAATTGTTTTGCAAGAGAAGAGGAACATAAAGAAGGACGCTGTGGAGATTTCCTGTATCTAGAAAGAGCAGCCGTGTGAACCTTGACTTGACATCTTCCATGTCCAGAAAAGGCCTGAAATCTCCTTTGTTTAAGCATGCCAGGCTATTGTAAAGTGTTACCATCCGGAATGTTTGTTTCTTGAGAAATGTGTTGAGTTTGCGGAGATCTAGAATCAGTCTCCATTCTCCTGACTTATTCTTGATTAGGAAGAAACGAGAATAGAAACCTGTTCCTTTCTGCACTGATGGGACTTCCTCTATTGCTTCCTTTAGGAGCATGATCAAGACCAGGGTGAGGGGAACCCCTGGGCGGAGTAGTAGGTGGTTTCTGGACAAATTCCAGTGTGTGACCTTTGGTGACTAGGTCCAGCACCCAGCGGTCTGAAGTGATCTATTGCCACCGCTGTGTATAAGCAGAAATATTCACACCCACGGGTAGGGAAGGAATGTGGACTGGCACCCTGCGAAGCTCATTGCTTTCTGGCAGAGTCACGTCCTTGTTGCTGTGTTCGCTTACGGCCGCCCTGGCGAGAGAAACTAGCTGTCGATGATTGACGGTATGAGGACTGATTGTAATTCTGGCGATACTGAGGCTGGTATTGACAGTACTAATGATTTGATGGATAGCTACCCCGATATGTAGTGAATCCTCGTCCTCTGGCTCCTCTGAAAAGTATGCGTCTATACGGTAGAGCACCTAGAGATTTTGCTGTGTCTGTGTCATTTTTAATTGCTAGGAGAGCATCATCAATATGTTTCCCGAATAGTGAATCCCCATCGTAGGCAGTGTCCAGGATCTTCATCTGAACCTCGGGTCTAAAAGTAGTGGCTTAAGGCCAAACTTGGCGCCGAAGAACTGCTGCCGAAGTTAACTGCCAAAAACTTGTGTTGGCAATGTCTAAAGCACAATCTATTGTTTCTGAGGCAGCACGCTCACCCTCTAATAAAATCTTCCGGGCCTCCTCTGTTTGATCCTCTGAGATACGGTCTATCAATCCTGCTATAATATTCTACATTTGGCGGTCATAATGGCCAATGATTGCCAACCCTAATTGATGCTGCTGCCATGGAAGAGAATTTCTTACCCAAAAGGTCCATACGGCGTCCCTATTTGTCTGGAGGAGTGGTAATGGGTGTTGCAGGACTCTTTGAACTGCGCTGTGTAGCCTGAGGTATGACAGAGTATGTCCTTGTGTGACCTATGATGCAAGATGGACTGTTCTCTGGAGTGCTGTATTTTTTCTCTATACGAGTTAGCACAGTTGTTATGGATGCTGGCGTTTTCTTGATTTTCACACCCTCCTGTCAGATATAATCAATGATTGGGATTGAGCGTATGATCTTTCTAGTATGTGCCTTGAAGTCATGTAAGAAACCTAGCAGCTGCTCTCTGCATCAAGTTATGAAATAATACTCCGATGTCTTCAGGAGGAGAATCAGTGGGGAAATGCTAAGGCGGAGATGGTGTTTCGATTATATAATCATCCCAGAGATCTAAAACATTTGCCTAGTTAGGTAATTTGCCTTTCTCAACTTCTTCATCTGATGAGAAAGTGTCTTTGTGTCCAGTGTCAGGTCGACCTCGTGCAGGAGCAGGTGTACTAGGTAGAGTAGGCTCTGGTACCGGAAAAGGAACCACTATCTGCGGAAGAGGGCTTTCTGCTGGGACTTGTTGCTGAGGAAAACTCTGACGATAATCCGCCAACATAGCCTGCAGGGCTTGAATAAGTGTCATTTCCCTCTGACGAGATTCCTGCCTGTGATGCAACTGGTATGTATGACGTGGAGCCATATATTGCTCATGGTAATAATGCTCCTCTTGGTAATTATTGCCCTCGTCAGAGTCTTGTGCTCAGATGGACTATGAGCTACTCTATATGGATCATCCTCCTCTTCGTCATCATAATCCTCATCCTCCATGAAGCCCTCTAATAGATGGGATAGTGGTAGAGGAGACATTTTACTATAGTCCTGAAAAGGCCCCTGAATTGTCTTTATTTGATAAACTCTCGACTGGGGTGTCAACGGTGCGGGAATATGGATGGTAGGAATGTCTCTCGTCGACTGTCCCGTTGTCGACATTGTTAGGATCACAGACATGTTCATAGACAATGTCGTCTGCAGTATTATCGTCTATGTCTCTCCAGTCGACGGTGTCGTCGTCAACAGCGTAGTTGGAATCTTCGTCGATGGTAGCCTAGTCATTGGCTTCTTAGTTGACGATGCGTCGTCGACGGGTTTCGACGATGGTCTTGTCGAGACAGTAATAGGCGATGAATGCAATTGCTACTTACCAGTATGCATCTGTTCTTGGCATGAAGGGCTGCTGACATTCATATCTGTGCATAGATCGCCGCCTAGTGTTGGGTCCGGATGATTGCACATTGTTGTCCTGGAAGAGTCTTCGAAGTATCACGAGATAGGTGGCTCCTCCCCTGGACTACAGTGCGCATGGGCATCGACTCCATCCCCAGATTGTTTTTAGCCATTGTGACCAAGATGGAGTGAAACTCAATGAATGATGACCATGCCATGAAATGATGTGTGAACACTGCAGCTGCTACAGGCGCCGGGGAGGAGGGCGGGCGATATGAATGTCAGCAGCCCTACATGCCAAGAACAGATGCATACTGGTAAGTAGCATTTGCAGTTCGAGGGCTGCTGAATTCATATCTGTGCATAGAATACATAGCAGTCCCTCCATTAGCGGCGGCCGCCCGTGCCAGCTGCAGCAGTTTGGAAAAGTGTTTTGAGAACAGCCTGCCCTACAGCTGCCTGCTGTTTGGAGTGCACATCTACACAGTAATGCTTAGTAAATGTATGTGTGGTAGACCATGTGGCTGCTCTACATATGTCCTCTAAGGGAATGTTTCCAAGGAAAGCCATAGAGGCCCCCAACTTTCTGGTGGAGTGGGCTCTTGGTGGAATTGTAAGAGTGCGTTTTGCCTTTGCATAGCAGATCTGAATACATTTCACGATCCACCTAGCAATACCTAGCAATACCAGCCTTGGAAATAGGGTTACCAAAAAGCTGCTTAGTCTTTCTAAAATCTTTGGTCCTATCAATGTAATACATTAGGGCCCGTTTAACGTCAAGGGTGTGGAGCATCCGCTCAGCCAGTGACTCTGGATTTTGAAAGAACACCGGCAACTCAATGGTTTGGTTGATGTGGAACTGAGACACAACCTTGGGTAGAAATTTAGGGTTAGTGCGGAGCACTACCCTGTTTGAATGAACTTGGAAGAAAGGCTCTTGAATTGTGAGGGCTTGCAGCTCACTAACCCTCCGTAGCGATGTAATTGCTACTAGGAAAGCCACTTTCCAAGTCAAGAACTGAAGTTCGCAAGAATGTAGTGGCTCAAATGGAGGACCCGTAAGTCTTGTAAGAACCACATTGAGGTTCCATTCTGGAGCTGGTGGAGTCCGTGGCGGAATGACCCTTTTGAGTCCTTCCAGAAATGCCTTGATAGCAGGCACTTTGAAAAGTGAAAGGTGCTGTCTATTCTGGAGGTATGGGGCCATCGCAGACAGGTGAATGCGGATGGAAGTATATGCCAGATTACACTGGTATAGATGGAACAGGTAACAGATGATGTTATGAATGGAAGCATCTAGTGGATTAATGTTGTGGTTTGCGCAATAGATGACAAACCGCTTCCATTTAGCCGCATAACATGCTCTAGTAGTGGGCTTCCTTGCTTCCCGAATGATGTCCATGCAATTGGGAGGAAGATTAAGGTAGCCAAACTCTAGGACCTCAGGAGCCAGATCGCCAGGTTGAGCTGTTGCGGATCTGGGTGCTGAATGTCGCCATGGCTCTGCGTCAGAAGGCTAGGTGTGAGATGAAGCCTTTGATGCAGTACCACGGAAAGTTCCAGAAACGTGGTGTACCATGGTTGGCGAGCCCACGTTGGAGCAACTAGGATGAGAGTCATCGAGTGCTGCCTGAGCTTTCGCGCCACCAGCGGTATCAGAGGTGCTGGGGGAAAAGAGTACGCAAATCTGCCTGACCAGTTCATCCATATCGCATTGCCCTGCGATTGCGGGTGTGGGAACCTGGCGGCGAAGCTTTGGCATTTTGCGTTCTCCCTTGTGGCGAACAGGTCTATCTCTGGATGACCCCACCTTTGGAAGTACGGTTGGAGTACTGATGGATGTATCTCCCACTCGTGCATTTGGTGGCTGTGCCTGCTGAGCAGGTCCGCCATCTGATGGGAGATGTTCTGCCATGAGGAAAATGTTCCTCTGAATGGCCCACTTCCACATGCTCTGAGCCAGATGAGACAGCTGCGGAGTGTGTGCCCCCCTGTTTCTGAATGTAGTACATGGCCGTCATGTTGTCCGTCCGGATCAACACGACCTTGTTGCACAGATGTACTTTGAATGCCTTTAACCCTTTCGATGCTGATGACGAGCTCAGCTCGTCATCACCCACGGGTGTCGTGTGCTGATGACGAGCTGAGCTCGTCATGGTGCCACTAAAATGGTGCCACTAAAATGGCATTTTCCAGCACAGGGGGGGAAAACGCCCAGCAGCTATGTGGTTAAGGCAATGAAGATCGCCATCAGTTCTAGTACATTGATGTGCATCTTCTTTTGCTGTAGTGTCCATAGTCCCTGCACTGTGTATTGGAGTACATGCGCTCCCCATCCCTGGAGAGAAGCGTTTGTTGTTAGGATGATCTGCGGCACAGGCTCTTGAAACGGTCGGCCCTTGCAAAGGTTTTCTGGATTCCACCAATGCAGAGAGTTGTATGCCCGACCGCTCACCAACACTAGGTCTTTCAACTGCCCGTGAGCCTGAGTCCACTGACGTGCTAAGCACTCCTGAAGCGGACGCATATGTAGTCCTGCGTGTGGGACTATGGAGATGCAGGAGGCCATCATGCCTATCAACTGCATGAACACTCTTGCTGGAAGCGAGTGTTGAGGTCTGAATCTTTGGATCAGCGACTGAATGCTGTTGACTCTCACTGAATTCGGCTGCGCAGTGGCCGCCAGAGTGTTTATGGTCGCACCCAGATACTGCCGTATGTGGGCGGGCTGGAGATGGGACTTTGGGTAATTCAGTGAGAACCCCAGATCGTGCAGAAGGTGAATGGTGTGGGACACGTGGTCGGCGCACTGCTGGGCCGACTTTGCTTGAATGAGCCAGTCGTCCAGATAGGGGTAGACGTGGATGTTTCGACGTCTCAGATGCGGCGCCACCGTCGCTAGGCATTTCGTGAAGACCCTGGGCGCTGTGGTGACCCCAAAAGGCAAAACCTTGAACTGGTAGTGCTGGTTTTGAATGGTGAACCTGAGGTACTTTCTGTGTGAAGGATGCAGTGGAATGTGAAAGTACGCATCCTTGAGGTCCAGAGTCGCCAGGAAGTCCCCTTGCCGAAGCAGTGGGAGAACCTGCTGCAGCCTGAGCATATGGAAATGTTCTGACAGAATGTAAAAGTTGAGAGGTCTGAGGTCTAGGATGGGCCTGAGGGATCCGTCCTTCTTTGGAATCAGAAAGTACAGGGAGTAAACTCATGTACCCCTTTCCTGCAGGGGCACGAGCTCTATTGCTCCTTTTTGCAGCATGACGTTGACTTCCTGCTGCAACAAGTGCAAGTGCTCGCCGGACATAGGACGGCTTTTTGGGGGTATGTTGGGTGGAGTGGATGTGAGCTCCAGACAATAACCATATTGGATAAGAGATCTGACCCACCTGTCCGTGGTGATGGACTTCCACACGGGCAGGAACTGCTGGAGTCTCCCCCCGACCGGTGTTGCGTGGTCGGGGGGCAGTGACAAGGCGTCACTGTTTGCTGGCGGTGGAGGACCTGGAGCTGTTATTACCACGTCCTCTGTCTTTGACGTTGTTGCCACAGTAGCCACCCCGACCCTTGTTGGTATATGAGGATTGGGTGTTACTCTTATAGAATTTCGTGGACTGTGACGCTTGACCCCTTGAGGTGCCTCTATTACTGGAGCGACGAAAGGAACCACCCCGAAACTGCTGGGACTGCAAGGCACCCATAGACTTAGCAGTGTCGGTGTCCTTTTTCATTTTTTCGAGGGTGGTATCCACTTCTGGGCCAAACAGGTGGTCTGGATTGACAGTTTGGGTCAGGATGGTAGTTTGAATGTCTGGTTTGAAACCGGATATTGTGAGCCATGCATGTCTACGCAGTAGAACGCTAGTGTTTATTGCTCTTGAGGCGGTGTCAGCCACATCCAGAGCGCACTTAATTGAAGCATTGGTGATAAGCTTCCCCTCCTGTATCAACATCTCTGCTGCCTCCTTATATTGATCTGGCAAGTGCTGCAGAAGGGTCTCTAGAGTGTCGTAGTGTGCCCTGTCGTACCGCGCAAGTAGCGCCTGTGTGTTGGATATGCGCCATATGTTAGCTTCCTGCGCAGCAACACGTTTCCCCGAAGCCTCAAATACTTTTGATTCCTTGTCTGGGGGAGGAGCATCACCCGTAGTCTGTGAGTTGGCTCTTTTGCGTGCATTGGAGACAACCAAGGTATACAGAGGCAACTGTTCTTTGATGTATGTTGGATCAGTGGGCGCTGCCTTGTACTTCTTGTCGATACGAGGGTTAATGACTCTTGCTCGGGTGGGCTCCTTGAAGACCTCTGGCGCATGTTTTAACACCCCTTTTAGCATTGGCAATGTCTTAACAGTTTTTTCAGCGACTGAAAAGGTGTCAAAAAGAAAATCGACGTCTACTGGGTCTGCATGGAGATCGACGTCATGATTGGCTGCCGCTCTTTCAATTAGAGCATTGAAGGCCGCAGAGTCCTCTGTTGGGGAAGTTTTTGCTGCAAAAAGCTGAGGCTCCTGTCCTGAATGAGGGTCCCCAGGGTCGCCCCCAGCAGACCAAGGCTCAGTCACATCCTCTGGGTCTGAGTAAACCGGATAGGCATACTCATCCTCTTCGTTTCCATCACCCTCATCAACATTAGAATGAGTGGGTGAGAGTTCATGGCTTTGAGGTGATGCAGGCTCTATAGGGGCAGATGCACCCGCAGAGTCCAACTTCTTCTTAAGTGGGATTTGGAAATGTTCCAAAGCTGGTTCAGGGGTGATCTTCCGTTTAAGGAGAGAGAGCTTGCCTGTGTTGGCGTCGATGATTACTTCTCGACGCTCCTCTTCTGCCAGTGGTTGGGGGCGCGGGCTTGAAACCACCAACGATGCCTTCGACGTTGAAGATAACTTCAAGGGCACTCCGGCCCCGGGTTTTGCAGTGAAAGCCTTCGGCGCCGTCTTTGGCGGCAACATGAACAGAATCGGCGTTGGCGCCTTCGCCGGTTTTTGTAGAGGCTTGGGCGGCACAGTGTCCTTCGGCTCGACTGCCGCGGCCCCTTCCCTAATACGTTGAAGGGACTCCGTGACCTTCTTGGTGAACGAGGCGGAGGGAACGGACGGGCTCGAGAGAGTCTTCCGAAGCCGGTTTTGGGACGGCAACCAAGGACGCAGTCTTTGGAGCCGACGCAGCTCCCCCCTTGGCCTTGTCGAGTGGAAGCGGGGCAGTGAGAGACTCGGGGTCGTCCTGCCGCTTCTTCGTGGCCTTCTTGTGGTCGTCGACCTTCTTGGTATCAATGCGACTCTTCAGTGCGTCGACCAACTTTGGCGCCGACGCAGCCGCGTCGGCCGTTTTCACCTTCGGCTTCGACACCGTAGTCTTCGGGTCGGCCATTTTGGCGTGGCTCTTGCGCTCAACGGCCATCTTGGATTTCTTCGGCGCCGAGGCCTCCGAAGTCTTCGACCCTTTCGGTTTCTGTACCGTGAGTGGTGCCGTATCAATAACGGTGGCCGGGCCGGAAGGTGGAGCCGTGGGACGGGAATCAAGGCTTTGGGTAAGGCCCGAAGGCGATCCCTCGGCCTGGGCCTTAGAATGGGGGATGGCCCCGGAGTCAGTGTGAGGAAGCTCCTCTTCCGAGCTATCCTCTACGGTGGCAATGGCCCCGTCGTCGTCCCCTACCTCCTCAACGACTTCCTCGAACTCCTCGTCTTCCGCGTCGCAGTCTTCCTCGACCTCCGACGCCGGGTTAGAGTCTGTGATATCCTGGATAGTGTCGTCGCCGACATCCTCCTCGAAGATGTCCGTCGGAGGGGGTGCCGATCGCTGGGCCTGCAGTCTTGCAGCCCAGCGGAGCTTGAGTGTCTTCTTCGACCGGAACTTGGAGCAGGCCATACACTTGGCCTCGTCGTGGTCCGGCGACAAGCAGTTATTGCACACTGGGTGCACGTCGATATGTGGGTACTTCGAGGCACACACCGGGCACCTCTTAAATGGACTTCGTTCCATGATGAAGTAGGTTGGAGCGTCGTGTAGGCCCGTCCGCGCCGAATGCATGCGGAAGGGTAGTGATGGTTCGGAGCCGATGAAACAAACGAACCCGAACGATAGACAATACCGACGCGAGTCCTAAAGACCTTTTGGTCTCGAGTAAAGTAAGTTGAACAACTATCGATTCCGACAGAGGGAACCGAAACACATCCGAACCCAATGGCGGAAAAAAACAATCTGGGGATGGAGTCGATGCCCATGCGCACTGTAGTCCAGGGGAGGAGCCACCTATCTCGTGATACTTCGAAGACTCTTCCAGGACAACAATGTGCAATCATCCGGACCCAACACTAGGCGGCGATCTATGCACAGATATGAATTCAGCAGCCCACATGCCTCGAACATAGCCGTCGTCTAAATAGCCGTCGTCTAAATAGTCGCCGTCGATGATGTAACACATACTGTCGACAATTTGGTAAAAGTCGATGTCGACACAGATTTTTTGTGTTTTTTACTCACAGATTCTGAAGAAGAAGATCTTGGATGCTCTGTGGGTGGAATAAAAGGCGGAGATGATGTTGGCTCAGAGGAGGGTTTATAACTCCTCTCTTTGTGAAGAGATTTTTCCTGAGAAGTTTTCTGATGTTTTCTTCCCTCACCTGAGGAGCCTTCTTGAGATCTAGCCCTCTTGCTAGATGTGGAAGGTCGGTCCTCTTACTATGAAGAAGAAGGACGTTCTTTTGATTTGAGCCATAAAAGTAATCTTAGCTCCCTGTCCCTCAGAGTCTTGCTGGAAAAGGTACAGCAGACTTTAGAGTCTTTAGCCTCATGTTTGGGGTAGAGGCAATAAAGACAATCTTTATGAAGGTCATCAACATGGACCCTCTTCTTCCCACAGGTCCTGCAGGAGCGGAAGAGGTCCTTCTTGTCAGATATAGTTGCATGAAGAGTTGAAGAGAAGAAAACTGAGTAGCACTCATGTAGACTCCCTTCTACACAACATGCGGTGAAAAATCTGAGGAGAACTGCTTCTGTTCGGAGTGTTCTAGAGGGTGCTGATGGCGATTGGTTGGAGCTGACTTTTGGCCCTTTTCCTTAAAGGACTTAGATAGGCTACTAAGATTTGGCCTTTTGGCCTCTTTTGGTCTATTTGTTATTTACAACACTACTTTTGTATTTTACCTTGGAACTCCCATCTCGGCGACAGGGAATGATTCAGGCATGTGAATCTATGAAAGATATCCCAATAATGGATAAAGGGGGGAGTTTGAGTTTTAAATTGTTTATAAAGCACGCGTACACCTGAATGGTTCCATGGCGCTACAGTATGCTGAGTCCCTGAGAAGCGAGAATCATGGGGAGGGGACTAGAGGGAAATTATAGGGGGAAAGCTTTTGAGAATAGAAAGGTTTTTAAAGCCTTTCTGAAAAGTGGGTATTGGGTAGAGGATCTAAGTTGAGTAGGAAGGGAGTTCCAAAAAATGAGGGCAAGAGTAGAGAATTTCGAGCCTCCCCATTTTTTACGGCAAAAACGGGGGACAGTCAGTAGATGTTGAGAAGAGGAGCGAAGTTCCCTGGGGGGAACGCGTGGACAAAGAACCCTAACCAGTTCATCCATAGTGCATTGCCCATGAAGTGTGGGTAGGTAAAGGCAAAGTAATTATCCATTTTAGAGGGCGGCAAACATGTCTATTTGGTGAGTGGCCCAGAGAGTATTGGACATGCAACAAGGCTATGACCTGTGCAAGGTTGGATGATGGATTCAGAAATGACCAATTCATCTTTTTCAAAAGGAACAATTGATGGACTGACTGAAGAACAATGTCACACATTCACCCCAGTACAGAGATCTGAGCCTAAAGCCATTGTTTTTTTTGCTCAACGTGCATTCAAGTTTGGACCCAGCCATATGCAAATTAGTCTTGACCCTGCGCCTAATGGGAACAGTGGAGCCCAAACTGCCTAGCCAGGTCCTTCCTGGAGTGGAAACAAGCATCCAAGGGCCGGTTTCGGGGTTTAACTCCTCATCAGCCAGGATAGCATGACTCCAGTGTCGGGGAGAGCACAGGACACACGCCTGGATATACCTGTCCCACTCCGGGTGACAAATGCAAAAAGAACAATTGATGGACAGAATGCAGAATAATGTTATATATTCACAAATGGATCAGAAAAGGAGTAAGAGCACAGCATAAAGGAATTGCACCAGGGATCCGAATTGGTCCCAGCAACGGGCATTTCCTCATTAAACGTTTTTCCTTCCTATGCACTTTTTGTGATAAGATCGTCTGGGTGGTCATTCTCTGTAGAGGGACTTACCCGACAATGAACTTCTGGGTGCAACACCACCAGAAAGCGTTTGGGTGCATTCTTCAACATGAGCTGTAGGATGCTGGGTTATGTTCCG
Organism: Lissotriton vulgaris; assembly: GCF_964263255.1. NCBI lineage: Eukaryota > Metazoa > Chordata > Amphibia > Caudata > Salamandridae > Lissotriton > Lissotriton vulgaris. Next base: position 2,044,649,812 of record NC_141691.1, read on the forward strand.
AGCAAAAATACCACAAGCAGATGCTGTGCAAGTCTTATAAGGACATTGTTTGTATCATATGCAACCTGGTCCCCCCTCGATATTCAAGACATCTGAGTTATTCACTGTTGAAAGTAGAGGACACTGTGTTGGTGAAGCACCAAGATCTCCAGCCCCACATTAATGAGTTATGGAACAAATACAGTGCCGGTCTGCATCTTACATACTACGATGTAATCAAATTCTGGGTGGGAGGCGTTGCAGCTGGAGTCAGTCCGGCACGTGAAACATATTCAAACATATATTATAAGGTGAGGAGTCTGCTGGAAGCATTAGCCACCAGAGAGAGGCAACATATAAAGGTCAAACAGGAAGAGGGTGGGCGTACACTTCTTCACATTCCAAAACTCAGTTTGCCCCGATGCATTATAGTAAATGCAGCCCATTACAACACTTACTTCGGTGTCAGGCTTTAGTTTTTCACCCTAGTTGGTGCAGCCAGTGTTGTGCATCTGTAGATATGTGTTTCAGGATAGTTGTCCTCCTTCAGTAGAGAGCAACACATTTGTTTGGAGGTGCTGGAAATGCAGCCCAAAGTCTTCTCAGATCTCTGTACCACTTGCTGTGCGCAGGTGCATCAACCAGAGCTCGTCAGCTCATTAGCTCAAGAGAGCACCCCTTTCTTTTCAAAAGGCTCCCTTGAGCCAGCTAGCTGACACGCTTTGGAGATGCACTAGTGTGTCTGTGAGTGGGGCTGTGGCCTTAGAGGAATTCAGCAGTATTTCCAGCAACCCCAGATGACTTTTCTTTTGCTTTCTACTACTGCTGCTCTGTACTGAAGGACTAAACCCAGAAACACGTGTATAGAGATATACAGCAATGTCTGCACCAACTTTGGTGAAAAACTACAGCTAAATTTCAAGTAAGCACTAATTTTGGACTGCATTTACCAGGATGCAAAGGGGTTAACTATGCTGGGATGTGAGGCAGTGTGCTCCCACCCCCCTTTCTGTTCAAAAGGCTCCCCTGGTGAGCTTTGGAGTTGCACCTGTGTGCCTGTCAGTGGTACTGTGGCCTGAGACGAATTTGGCAGCATTTCGATAGGGAGGAGGAGCCGAGCCGGGCGGTCGAGCTCCATCTCGGCTCCCGGCTCCGGCGCTGCTCGGGAGCCTGGCTGGCGGTTCCCCAGTGGCCCGCAGGCTGTTTTCGGCACCACACGAAGCGGAAGGTGCAGGGCACCTGCGGGGCTGCTCCGATCGCCCCTGGTGCCGCTGTAGCGGCTGGATCGGTCTGGAGACGCGAGGAGAAGACGGCCGCGGGCAAAATGGCGGTCGGAGCCCTGATGAGTGCGCCGAGGACCGCAACTCTCTGTGGGAGGTACGCCTGACGATCGATTCTGAGAGACCTCTGAGAATCCTCTAGTTGAGGATAGTATTCCGGGGGCCTCGGTAGCGGCAAGACACCGGGGGCGGCCCCGGTTACAATCTGCCTTCCCACGCCTGCCTGACCTTAAAATGGCGGCCGGGTGGGACTTGTAACTATCGGACGGCGCCTCTACTTGACCATCGGGTCCCAGCGCTTACTGCCTCTCCCATAGGCGACCCCACAAGCTCTCTTTGTGTTTCATACCTGCGGGGGTGAGCCCTCTTCAAGGATCCCTGGCAGTAACCCTCGCCTGCATCTACCTCTAGTGCGATCTACCGGACATTTGCAGTGCCTTATCGGGAGGTGCCCACCCGACGACAACAACCCGGGAGGTAGGGTCGCTGGCTGCTCGCTGATTCCTAGCGGAGCCTCCCGCTAACATATCTGGGCAGGGGGGTGCACAACTGGCCCCTAGTGCTCCTTGCAACTCGCCAATGGACCTAAGCTTTGGACCGCCAGTGACCGCAGAGCGAAGATAGGGCCTGCTCTTAACATGCCTGGGCAGCGCCCCATGGCCAACGCGTGACCGCACCAACACCTCCACCACCTTGTGCACTCTCACACCCACCGAGCCGGATGACCGCAGGCTCCCCAAGATGGCGACGTGTGGGTCCCCAAGTTGGCGACGCACCTGCGAAAACAACGAGGTTTCCTGAAGTCTGTCACGTGACATGACCAGTGCGAGCCGCCTAAATCCAAAATACTAGACTATCACCAAGCGCGGAGAGAAACTTGGAGACAGAGAGCTCACTTGGTTGCTGCTGGGATTGAGATTTCCGTCATGACTTCAAACAAATTAGTTGTAAAGGGACAGCTGAAATTCCAGGAGCCTAGTCCCGACAGCTCGACGACTTCGGAGGGCTGGAAGAGGTCCCCCGCTACACGGCGGAGGAGGGCACTGGACATCGAATGCTGTCTTATGTAAAACGCTTTGATAACCTAATCGGTTCAAGATCCTGAAATGTGCAACGTAACTGATTCTATGTAAACTGCTGTGATAACATGTAACGGAACTGGTGCTATGTAAAGCGCTCTGATAACCTAATCGGTTCAAGTTCGCGCTATAGAAAACTCTAAAAATAAAAAAATAAAATAAATAAAATTTCCAGCAACCCCAGATTACTTTTCTTTTGCTTTCCACTACTGTTGCTCTCTACTGAAGAAGGGCTGAACCCAGAAACATGTGTCTAGAGATACAGCAATGTCTGCACCAACTTTGGTGAAAAACTACAGCTAAAGTTCAAGTAAGCACTCATTTTGTATTGCATTTACCTGGTTGCAAAGGAGCGCACTGTGCTGGAATGTGAGGCATTGTGCTCCCACATCCCTTTCTGTTCAACATATAAATGTTGACTGGTTCTGCAAGGGCTAATCCTTCATCCAATGGCTCATCATAATCATTGCAGAACTATAACATAACAATGATGGAGTGTTAATAAACAAACCATGACAATGCTTAAACTTACTTTCCCTCCTAGCACTCTGGAACAGTGCACAACCCAGACCTCAATCAAGAATTATTGAATAAATACATTAATCTAGCACAGCAGAGACAGGTGAATGTGATTCCATTATGACTGCACAGCAATAATCTCCACAATCCACGTACTGACTAGTACTGAACACATTCAAGATTTTATTTAAAAGAGAAACAAAAGGCGCAAAGCCATTCTCTTACCTGGAGCCCACTGTTGAAATCCAACTGTATGCGTCCCTTCGAGAAGTCATTTCGGGACTTAACACAGATCAGAGAAATTTCACCAAATATCTGGACTTTCTCTCGCTCCATTGCACTTTTCTGTAGATAATTAAGATACACTCTTGTCAAACTGCATGCTCTAAATGGCTTTGTTTCAGCAGGCGCACTGAGACTAAGCTACTTTACCAGAAAATAATTAATTATTTACCAGCCATCTTCTTTACTCCAGGTCCCAATCTTTTTCCTTACAGTCGATGCTTAAAGCAACTAAGCTAAGTCTGGAAGATGGGCAATCACAAGTGCCTATTCAATTATCCTCTTCGCTGCGGATGACGAGCTCAGCTCGTCATCAGCCACGGTAGTCGTGTGCTGATGACGAGCTGAGCTCGTCATGTAGAACGGCTCTTTGAATTTTGCCGCACACAGCGGGAAAAGCCGCTGCAGCGATGTGGTTAAAGATATTTTTAGCACCCTTTCTCCTTGCCTTCTGGGTGAAAACACCTGCCATCAAACTGGGAATAGCCAGTTTCCATTACAATAGGAAATGAATGTCAATCAACTGCCTGTAAAGGTAGACTGAAGGCAACCAAGGACTGTAATGAGAAAACATAGAAACCATCTCTTTAACCTACAACCTTAGGCATCCATTTCAGTCTCAGGCAAAACACAGTGAATGTGGGATTACATGACCTAATACTGCTGAAACAATGTAAAACAGTCTACTTTGTAACTTGTGGTGCATCAAAAATACAGATCATTGGGACATCTAAACATTGGGCTCAACCTGATTGAAAACACTCAAAGGGTACAGGGCATAACAACGGACAGAGAGACTAATACTCAAGCAGAAGACTAGGCCATTCAAACCAGTAGGACTGTAAGCTATTACTTTATAGTCTATGGGGAAAAGCAGACCAGTAAAATGACTAATTCTGTCAAGACGAATCGCTGAGTTAATAGAGAAGTGTAATACAAAGCATTGTAGAAACACCCACTCATCCCTGCAAAGGTCAATATATTAAAATGGCAAAAAACTATACATGACTGGTTTAGCATACATATCAACTAACTGGCAAAAACACCACCCACCTGGACAACTTTTTAAATGGACACACAAATTATCAGCTGCCAGGTAAGAAAGGAAGCAGATTACTGTAGTGAAGAACTTGGGAAAAAGCACAACTCCCTTTAAGCAGTGCTCACTACAGAGGATGAATGATCTACTAATGGCAAAGTAATGTAGTCCAAGCAAGGTAAGTCTCAGGTTATGAAGACAATGAGAATTAAGTTATATTATTTCCTTTAAACCAATTTTAAAAAACGGCATAGGATAGCCCATAGTTACAAGGCGAAGGGTGAACTTGTAGTTCAAGGAGCCTTATCTGATCATCTTTTATCCTATGTGCATATCTTCCTACATAGCAAGGTTGGAGAAATTACTTAATTGCAATTGGTTTTTTATCTTAAGCACCATTATACTTTTTTTTTTAATTAGAATATCTCAGCTGTATTCGATATCAGTATATTATCATTATAAAGAGAAATCGCAGTTAAAAAAAATTTCCTGAACCTATCTGTACAAGTTCTTGCTAAATTTGAATTATATAGAGCTTCAAAATAGTGACGGAGGTGTATGTCTGTCTGTCCATCCTCGTCATGTGGATAAACCCTGACAGAACCAAACACTATCTTCTCCCCGTAATGTGTTTCACTACTTTCAAGCGAGTGTATCAAAAAACTAAAAGTGCAGTTTTAACTGCCTTGGTCCGATTTCTAACTTTCCAAATCCAGAAATTTTGTGGCCAGGGCGATCCTCAGACCTAAGCCCAGGTCGTACATGGTCCCTCACCTGTAGGCCCTACACTGGCTGTCAATAAAGGAAAGGATTAAGTTCAAAGGCCTGGTGATATTCTTCAAGGCCCCTTAGGGTAAAGGGGCAGTTATCTCAATAAGAGTGATAACATCTATACCCCAGCTAGGCCCATAAGATCCTCCTCCCCTGCCCTTGGCCGCATTCCAAAGTACGCTTGGCCCGTATGGGGGGGGGGGGGGGGGGGGGGGGGGGGGGCAGATCTTTTGGGTATCTGGGCGCTCAAGCATGGAACAAAGTGCCACCCTGAGAGCTACAACTGGCCTAACAACTTTCAAGAAACATCTTAAAACCTGTCTCTTTAAGAAGTAGTCATGCCTCAGGGTTCTGACACACGTACCTCTAGTGCTGTATGCTATACAAGATCCTTTCACTCATTCAATATGAGGCGATGAGGGCGGAAAACTGGAAGTGCCCGCAGAGCTCGCTGGGAGCTGTAGTCTCCGGCCGCGAGATGGTGCAGGATAGCGGCGGGGAGGCTTACAGCATGTGGGGCCCAGGAGCAACTATCAGGTCAGCAGGGGCAGCAGGTATGTCCACTGAATACTAACTTGGGCCATTTTTAGATGTTGAAAAGAGGCCACTACACAGAATGGAGACGCAGGAGTGCAGCAAGGATCTGCGGTCCAGAAAGAGCATTACTGAAGGTGAGTAACTTGTTCCTGGGATGGATACTTCCTCACCTTAGACAAGATACCAAATCATTATCTCCCCAAGGTACAGGGTCTGTACAGGGAGCTCAAACTAGAGTATTGCAGAACCAAGTGCCCAACATATCCTCCCTGACAGCCCTGGCTGTCCATGCAGTAGTATAATCTCAAGAACCTATGCACTGACACCCATGCTGCAGCTTGGCAGAAATTGAGGACAGGCAGGCCCCTAGTTGCCTTGGCCCTGGTAGAATGGGCTCTCAGACCTTCCAGAGGATGCTTTTCTGCCATTGTGTGGCAGATCTTAATGCAGAGGACTATTCATCACAATAAGGTCTTCTTCATGGCCATCCCTTTCTTGCTCCAGATAACAAAAAGTTGATCATTCACATGCAAGTCCTTGGTACAAACTACATAAAAGCTTAAATCGCTTTCAGGTTCCAACTAAAGGTGCCTCTCCATATCTTTTAAGGGGTGAAGAGGGGCAAAGAAGGATACACTGTTTACCTGTAATACTAATTCTTGAATAGTCGCAACCAAGCAGACCCCAGAGCACTTCTTAAAAATTATAGTATGTCTATATATCTATCTCTCTCTCTAACAAATAGAGAGAGAAAGAGAGAGAGCGCGAGAAAGAGAGAGCGCCTATTGAAAGGGTGAAAATAGCCAGATTACGTTTACTTTTCTTTTAAAACCATGGAAATACAAACAATTCATGTTAGCAAAGTAAAACGGACCACAGGAGACCTTCCACAAACATTTATTTAAAAAGCAAAAGGAAAGGGAATATGAGGCACTGTTTACCAATAGGCTGCATTCAAAGAGTAAGCATTAAACTGACACTGTGCCGTTAAGAACATAACAGTAGGAGGAGCTTCGCGGGCAACCAAGATGGCCGCGTGAGCTCGGAGCTCCGAAGACCCTCCGATCCTCCGAATTAATCCTGTTGTCTATCCTGTCCCACGGAAGTGGGAACATGTTGTTGAACTGCTGCTGATGCGGGACTCGTTTTCCGATTGAAGATCCGAGACCCCTAGGTGGAGTTACACCGTGTTGAAGTTTGGGGACGACAATGCCATCAGTGCCCGGGCTTACATGGGCGACTGCGGCGCTGCTGCACGGTGGTGGTCCTAGGAGTGAACGACTGCCCCACCTCAAGGTGTCACCCGGGCTACTCTGGAGACTGATGTACTGATCGAGCGGTGGATGCGGCTGCTACGGCCTACCGACTTGGGGCCCCGACGAGGACCAGGGTGTCTTCCCGATTGAGTGGGCTTTTTGCCCAACATGGCTGGCAGAGGCAATTCAGACAGAGGGAAACCCCGGGTCAGCAGAAAAACGTCTCTCTCTCAGTCCACCAACTCCGATCGCTACGCCCACCCAAAGGGATCGCCCGGAGTCACCGTGAGGGCTAAGGACATGCAGCGGGATGTGTCGCCGGATGACTCGGCTCCAACCCTCCGGAACGTCATGGGCGCCATTGCGGGCATCAAGGCAGAGATGCATAAGCAACATGAGGTGCTATCGCACAAGGTCGACACGCTGGCCATCGAGATCAATTTGATCAGAGCCGATCTTGGCAAGACTAATGACCGGGTCAAGTCACTCGACATAAAATCGTCGAGCCTGACCTCGGACGTAACGGACCTGCAATCGAAGATCCGCGACCTAAAAGCTGCGAACTCGCTGTTTGCCCACAGGCTTGATGCTTTTGAAGGACGGGCCAGGCGCCAGAACGTCCGCATCGTTGGTGTCCCGGAGGGGGCCGAGAAGGACGCCACTGATCTTTTTGTTGAGGACTTGGTCCAGAACCATCTGACCCCCGGCGGCCTCAGCAAGTTCTTCTCGGTGGAGCGAGCTCATAGACTGCCCGGAGGCCACCCGAAGCGGGCCCCTCCGCGCCCTATCATCGCCAGGGTGTTCAACTTCAGGGATAGGGACGCTATCCTGCAGGCACCGAGGAGAGGTGGGCCACTGAAGTTCCAAAATGCTGACATTAACTTTTTCCCGGACTTCACCCAAGCGGTGCAGAAGCGAAGGCAAAGTTTCACGGGCGTGAAACGTAGACTGCGAGAGCTGGGGATGAAGTACTCCATGCTGTTCCCGACGAAATTACGCATCGAACATGATGGCAGTGCATTGTTCTTCGACATGCCAGAAGCGGCCGGGGACTGGCTGGACACTTTGCCCGAGCGCCGGGGCGCACCCGAGGAACAGTCGGAGGGGGCGGCTGGTGGCCCCGATTTTCAGGAGTAAAAGGACCCTTTGGGCCATTTTCGGATGATGAGTCTGCTCAGGCAGTCAGTCACAGAATACTGTACTTTTGCTGTTATCCTTTCTCTATGAACGGGGGAAAGGGGGGGGGGGATAGGTTGCCTCCTTTCTCCTCTAGGGGCTTTTCGTAGAGTCGTTTTTGGGGCGACAGGCACACTGCTAGTTGGGGGGGCTCTATAGTCTAATGCAGGGGTGCAGGGTGGGGGGTGGTTGGGTTGTTCGTTTTTTGTGTGTTCTCTCTCTCTTTCCTTTACCTATTTCATGGCAAGGTGACTATTCTGCTGTTGATTATGCTGTAGCGACTCCTCCCTGCAGGGGCGGCATGGGCCTCTACATTGACGATTGGGGGTAAGAAGTTAAATGTACTGAGTTGGAATGTTAATGGGCTGGGTGATCGCATTAAGCGAGGGGTGGTGCTGCAAATGTTTAAAAGATGCATGCCTGATGTCATCCTGTTACAAGAAACACATCTGATTGGGAATACGTGCCACGCACTCAACAGAAAAGGCTTCAAAATGGTGGCACACTCGGGGTTCTCTTCGGGGTCCCGTGGGGCGGGGATCATGGAGCGCATGTCTCTCCCTTTTGAGGTGGAATCTAGCGTGATCGATAGAGGGGACGCTACGTCGCCGTCACGGGTAGGTGGGACGGGCGTACCCTGTGTAGGAGAGTAGGGTCTGCAATCCTATGATCACCCAGATGTTTTGCTTTTGTTTCACTGGTTTACGACTTTCTCTGGCTGTGGGCCTGCCAATCAGACCCACAGCCTGGCTGTTCTCTCTCTAAATTACAACGTGTACCCTAGGTGCATTTACCCATTGGTACTGGGCCACCTTATCAGACCCTGTAACTCAGGGCATAGGTGTACCCAGGGCCTACCAGGGGCTGAAGCATGTATTATGCCACCCCTGGCTGGCCTCCTAAATTTGACACAACTGGCTGCATGACAGCTGGGGCAAAGTCGTGTAATCACCCTTTGCTGTAGATATAGTATACCTATATCTAACCCTAAAATGGACACACAGATTCCTATCAGTCACTCCTATGGCAGGCCTTGACAATCCTGAAGGCAGAGTGCGTGGAATCGTGTGAGATGGTGCTCTGGCATGAGCTGAGTCTGTCTGCAGCTTGCGCAACCAAGTCCTAATAGCTGTTCCATGATATCGCATACCATATACTCTTAAGTGCATTATAATCCTCGCGGTTAAATGCTATCTTTGGTATTGCTTTATCAAAACATTTCGAGTAAGGTGTCATACGAATTGGAATACTAACCCCTCGCCAATTCTGGCGACGGGGTTAGCATTCCACCCTTCTAGAGGGACACAACATGTATGTAACTTTGAACACCGGTTAAAGTTAAACGAAGCCTCAGCTCCACAAAATGGATGCTGCCACCACAGACACGAGTCTGACCCCCTGCAGCTGGGAGTCCTTCCAGCGAGGGGAGCCTGGACAAAGGGTTTCCTGTCGAGGGCGGTGCTAGCACCGTCCCAGACAGGGTTTTGTGTATCCTGGGTAGGCAGGGCTTTACAGGAAGGTGACTGCTGAGTGGCACCCCGGTGCTCACTACGCATAGGCCAGTCAGAACCAGTTCCAGGGGCACACCTGCCCCTGGCCTGGGGAAAGTCCGGCATGGGAGAGGGGTGTAACCACCCCCCTCCTAGTCCCACCCATAGGCAGGACCTAGTCACCGGGTCAGCCCCTTTTCTTAGTATAAAGATAGGAGCGGGCCCCCTGTTCAAATTAGATCATCTTTGGAATCAAGACACGACTTTCTGCGAAAGGACATCAAGATTTCTTCTTCAAGATTCTCCCTTGTGACTAAGGAGTAGTCACCCTGCATCAGCGGGCACCATCCTAAGAACACTGCGGTCTGCTGCAAGTCCTTCCTCAGGAATCCGACGACACAGCTCGACGAGACCCGGCCTCCCTGGCACCTCTGACCTCTACTCACCTCTACAGCCAAGCTGAGAACCGTGAGTGCGACGAGACCTCGAGGGACCGACGATCGCCAAGACTGCACGACTTCTTTGCAACAAGCCCACCGAGTATTCCACTGGTGAGTGCTTTGGGTCCGAGAAGCCCCAACCCTGAGCAGCTCCAGCACCGAAGATCAGCCCTCCAGCATCTCCACGATCTGCGTGGGGCCCTTCTGCTTTTTGCTGTTCACCGCGCTGTGTGGCTACTAGCCGGCTGGCTTGTGGCCTTCTATACGACGCCCGACGACATCACTGCTGCTGGTCTGGTTGCTCCAGACTGGCCCTTGCTTCCTTCCAAGAGAGAAGCACCCCGGACCCTCCTGGTCCACTCCAGATGCCATTTTAAGTCCACCGCGTGGGCTTAAATTTGCCAAGGCTTTGTTGCCCAATCCTGGGTCCAGCGACGCCGACAGCTTCATCCATCGTGGGACAGCTCGCTCCTCCATCCTGGTCGCCGACAACGCCTCCTGGTCCGTGAGATCTGCAGAGCACAGCGTCACCCACTCACCTAGCCGAGGTGACTACCATCCGGTGCCCCACTCCCTAGCCTCTTTTTTCCACAACAAGATTGCTGACATCCACAACAGCTTTGACAACCAATCTGGAAGCCAACCCACCCTACCATCTGCTGACCATCTTCCCCCCGTAAACACCCTTAACGCCTGGAACCCAATCTCCACTGAGGACACCATCCGCCTGATGAATTCCATCCACTCTGGATCCCCCACAGACCCATGCCCTCACCACATCTTCAACAAAGCAGACTCCGTTATAGCTCCGCACCTCCGAGACGTCATCAACTGCTCCTTCAACTCCGCTACCTTCCCAGAAGACTGGAAACACGCTGAACTCACCGCCCTTCTGAAAAAACCAACAGCAGACCCCACCGAACTCAAAAACTACCGCCCCATCTCGCTTCTTCCATTCCCGGCCAAAGTCATCGAGAAAGCCGTCAACAACCAGCTCGCCGCCTTCCTCGAAGCCAACAAATCACTCGACCCCTCACAATCTGGCTTCCGAGCCAAACACAGCACTGAGACCGCCCTCATCGCAGCAACAGACGACATTCGAACTCTACTAGACAATGGAGACACAGTCGCCCTCATCCTCCTCGACCTTTCTGCAGCCTTCGACACAGTCTGCCACAGCACCCTTCTACAACGCCTCAGAAACATCGGAATCCAAGGAAAAGCACTGGATTGGATCACCTCGTTCCTCACCGGAAGAACCCAGAGAGTCCGCCTCCCACCATTCAAGTCAGAGGCCACTGAAGTCATCTGCGGTGTACCTCAAGGATCCTCACTCAGTCCCACCCTCTTCAACGTATACATGAGCCCCCTCGCAGCCATCGCCCGCCAACACAACCTCAACATCATCTCTTACGCGGATGACACTCAACTGATCCTTTCTCTCACCAAGGACCCCAGCACCGCCAAAACTAACCTACACGAAGGAATGAAAGAAGTCGCCGAATGGATGAAACAAAGCCGTCTGAAACTGAACTCAGACAAAACAGAAGTCCTCATCTTAGGTACATCCCCCTCTGCATGGGACGACTCCTGGTGGCCGGAAGCCCTCGGAAAAGCACCCATCCCGACAGACCACGCACAGAACCTTGGCGTCATCCTGGATTCTTCACTCTCAATGAACAGACAAGTCAGCGCCGTATCCTCTTCCTGCTTTAACATTCTTCGCATGCTCAGAAAAACATTTCGCTGGATCCCCTCCGAAACAAGGAAAACAGTCACCCACGCTCTAGTCACGAGCCGACTGGACTACGGAAACACCCTCTACGCAGGTACCACCGCTAAACTCCAGAAGAAACTACAACGAATCCAAAACGCCTCAGCCAGGCTTATATTAGACATCCCACGCAACGAACACATCTCTGGTCACCTTAAAGACCTCCACTGGCTACCCGTCAATAAGAGGATCACTTTCCGACTGCTCACCCACGCACACAAATCACTCTACGACATCGGACCAGATTGCCTCAACTCCCGACTGTCCTTCTACACCCCCTCCCGCCAACTTCGCTCTTCCAGCCAAGCCTTCGCCACTGTACCTCGCATCAACAAGACCACCATGGGAGGCAGATCCTTCTCATTCCTGGCTGCTAAAACATGGAACTCACTTCCCGCTTACCTTCGCCTCACCCAGAATCACCTAGCGTTCAGAAAGCAGCTTAAAACGTGGATATTTGACAAATAATCCTCCTCCCCTTCCTAAGCGCCTTGAAACCCTCTGGGTATGTAGTGCGCTATACAAATCTTTTGACTTGACTTGACTTGACTCCTGGTGCCACCTGACTACTGGCTAGTAGTCTCGAACTCGGTCCCCTCTGCCTTCAGGTGTCATCTCTCTTCAAGATCCAGGCTTGGATCACCTCGAACTCTCTTCACTGGTCGCCTGCCAGCATCTTTCTTCCAGGCTCCTGGTCCGTCTACGAGGATTCCCGACGTCTTTTGAGACATATGCAGCTGCAGCCCCTGGGCTAGGTAACTTCGGTATTTCGATGCCCCAGCATAGCCTCACTATCCAAGGGTCAGAATCCACTTTCGTTTTCCTCCTACCAGGTCGGGTTCGCCCGAGAACACTAACTTTCTGAAATCTAGCTACCATAGACTTTGCCCCGCATCACGCGTGATAGTGCACACTCTGCACCCGAGTCCCCTAGGCCTCCTACTAGTAATCTGAAGGTTCAGTAACGTAGTCCTAGCGATTCCAAAGCCTATTAGTACTGTACTTACCTGCTAGTAATTTCGCATTCCACTTTCAGAGTATATGGTTTTCCGTGCCCCTCGGGCATTTGTATATACTGTGCTAACTTAAGTATTTTCGTAAGAGTTTTGTTTTGTGCTTAGTACCCTGTCCTCATAAAGAGTACAGGGCTGTTGTGATTCTTAATAAATATACTGTTTATTTTCATAACACTTGTGTGGTGTCCTTTCACTGGGTATTCAAGGGGTATATGTGTGGTATAACAGCTGGCTTAACACGCCCTCTCGAGTCTTTAGCCTTAGACTGCTCGTATCCACGCTACTAGGATAGCTGCTCTATAAGGTTGACTTACAACCAATCATCAATAAGGGTTGTTGGACTGATACATAGTGATCACTAGAATAGTGAGCACTGCATATCAGGCCACCTTCTCACACCCTGGTCTTGGTTTCTGTTTACGTCCCCCCTGGTTTGCAAACGACTACTTTCCAAGATCTTGGGGGCGCCATTTTGGGCTTGCCCGAAGGTTTGCTTATAGTTGGTGGGGACTTTAATGCAGTTGGATCTGGGACTTTAGACCGTCATCCATCCAGAGATCTTCGAAATGCGCAGTCCTGGCTTCCTGATTTCCTGGATACCATGGGGCTTATTGATTGCTGGAGACTACTTCACCCCGTTCAGCGACAGTACTCCTTGCACTAGTGAGCGCACGGTAGCTTCTCCAGGATTGACTATGTTATGGCATTGGCTGCCGACGCATCGGCCGTCTCTGAGGCCCGTTTGATGGCCAGAGGCATCTCGGACCATTCCCCGGTCTGGGTGTCTTTTGACTTTGACATAGTAGTGGCCTCGAAAGTAGCGCCAGTCAGTCCATGGTACTTCCGTAATCCTAAGACTCGTGACCTCCTGGCTAAGGCCATTGAGCTTTATTTTTCCGAAAATACGGGCTCGGTAGCGTCGGCCATGTCCCTATGGGAGGCCTTTAAAACAGTCCTGAGAGGAGAAGCCTTCTCCTTAATAGCGGAGGTGCGCAGAGGTAGAGAGGAGGAAGTGGTGCGGCTGGAATCAGAGATTGGGGACCTTGATTCTCAATTGGAGACTGGTCCGACGCCTGCCCTGCTCCACGCTCTCTCACTTAAGCAGTCGGAGTACCAGGCCACTGCTACTGACGCTGCCGAGGCAATGGGCAGAGAACAGCAAGGGAGGATCTACGATGTCGGGGACAAGGCAGGCAAGCTTATTGCGTGGCTTGACAAGAAGGAGATGGCCTCCCGTGTGGTTCCCGAGGTGCTGGGGGAGGACGGACTGGCTGTCACCGACCCCAGCGCTATAGTCACGGTCTTCGCCGATTATTTTGAGTCCGTATATACCTCGGCTTCTGACATGACCGAGGCGCACTCCGGATCTCTTCTTGAAGAGATTGAACTTCCGTGTCTGTCGGACACCGAACGCGACGACATGGATAGAGGCATAACGGCGGACGAGGTCGCGCTTGCGATACGCTCTTTAAGGTCTGGCAAGGCTCCCGGTCCTAATGGCCTCCCGGTGGAGCTTTATAAAATAAAGGCTGACACCATTGCTTTGCCTCTACGGAACATGTTCCTTGAGGCGCGCGAGATGGGTGAGCTCCCCCCGGACCAAAGATTGGCCATAATAGTGGTCATCCACAAGGACGGGAAACCCAGAGACCTCTGCCGGTCGTATCGCCCAATCTCCTTGTTGAACGCCGAGCCTAAGATCCTGGCTAAATTATTGGCCAATCGTATGGTGGGTGCGATTAGCGATTTGGTCCACCCGGACCAATCGGGCTTTATTCCTCATCGCAACACTGCCCTCAACCTTAGGAGACTCCATGCGGTCATGGCAAGGGTCAGTACGCTCCGGGAGCCGTCCATCTTGGCTTCTCTGGACGCGACAATGGCTTTTGATTCCCTTGAATGGAATTACCTGTGGGCGGTGCTGACGAAGTTTGGGTTTGGCCCTGAATTTATTAGATGGGTCAGGCTCCTATACGCTAACCCATTGGCCAACGTCACGGTCAATGGCCGAGTGTCCGCATCTTTTGCCCTTCGAAGAGGTACCAGGCAAGGTTGCCCCCTGTCGCCTCTGCTATTTGCATTGGCGCTTGAACCCCTTGCCGCTTGGTTACGGACCCACCCTGATATTAATGGGGTAAGGTGGTCGTCTGGCTTCGAGGACCGCGTGTCTTTATACGCGGACGACATTTTGCTCTACCTCACCTCTCCTTGTAAATCCCCGATTGTGGCTTGTGACGTGCTGCATACCTTCGGCAGATACTCGGGCCTGGTTATTAACTGGTCCAAATCTCACCTTTATGTGTTGAATGGTGAGACTCCGCGACTTCCCAGGGGCTGCGCCATACAGATCGCGAGGCAGGGGTTTAAATACCTGGGCATTTATATTTCAACCGATGCCCGGACACGATATGCAAATAACTTGCTTCCCCCTCTTGCACGCCTTCGGCGCGACGTGGAGGGGTGGCGCAAGCTACCGCTTTCCCTGCTCGGACGTGCGGCATTGTTCAAAATGATGTCTCTGCCCAGATTCTTGTACGCGCTCCAGAACACTCAGGACCCAGTCCCCTCTGGGTATTTTAGAGAGGTCGAAGGTTTGCAGCGGACCCTCCTCTGGGAAGGTAGGTCACGGATGGCTATAACCAAACTGACGCTCCCGTGGTACGATGGCGGCATCGCTCTGCCGGACATCCGACGGTACTACTGGGCCTCCCATTTGGCCGCCCTTAACCATGGTTTCCATGGACCGGCTGATAGTCCGGGGTACGCCATGGATCGGTGGCTCCTCGACGGTGGGAAATACTACAGAGCGCTATATTCGAGATCTCTGGATGGAGGAATGACAGGTCCCACTAGGACAGCTGTGCATATATGGAGGGCTATCACAAAGGCACAGGGGTGGCAGGGGAGGCTTACGTTGGCCACCCCGCTTTACGACTCAGACTTACTGGGCAAACTGTGGCACACAAAGGGGTTTGATCGGTGGGACCTTATTGGCATTTCTAGAGTAGATGACATGATGGCTAAGGGCGAGATAAAGACTTTCGCCGCTTTACAAGCGGAGTTTCAGCTGGGAGCGACGGAATTCTTTAGATATGCCCAACTACGACACGCCCTTATGGCGGTGCTGCCGGAAGGTGAGAAAGTCCCTGAGTCGTCCCCGTTGGAAGACAGGGTCTTGGATGGTCATATGCCGGACAGTGCCATTTCATTGGTCTACAAAAAATTGATCAATGTCCGAACGAATCTTCTGCTGAGCGTGAGGGACCAGTGGGTGCGTGACAGAGTCGAATTGGATGATGAGGATTGGCAGTGTGCGGTGTCTTCTCCCAAGGAAGTGGCAATCCCAGCTAGATTACGCCTGGTCCAATTGAAACTTCTTCATAGAGTGTATGTAACCGGCCCCCGGTTGATTCATATGGGACTCTCAGTGGATGGTCTTTGTAGGCGCGGATGTGGAGAACTGGCCACATTCATGCACATTATCTGGGAATGCCACGCCATAGCCTCTTACTGGAGGCGTGTCCATGCGGTGATGCGTGAGGTGACTGGTGTGGATTTGCCGGCGGAGGCCCGGCGTTGTCTGCTGAATGTGTGGGGCCCCACGGATTACAACAACGCACAAACCCAATGGGTCACCCTGGGAAATATGGTGGCGAAACGTGACATCGCTCAGAAGTGGGGCGCCCCGTCGCCCCCCTCTGTGGAACTGTGGAAGACCAACATGGATTGGTGTATGGTTCGCGAGAAAACGGTGTACGTGGCCAGGGGCAAGCCCAAGAAGTAGAGTACGATCTGGGGGGCCTGGAATGAATATAGGGGTGATATATGTCTACCTCCCGACACGGCCCCATTGGACATACGACTTTCCCCCTAGCCCTTATTTCCAACCTACTCGTCATTTCATCACCATCCTGGTTTTCTTTCCCCCCGTTGTCGTTCAATTTGTACTGCTTAGTTACACCCTGTGGTCATAGGGCCCTGCCCTCTCCTGCGTTGGGTATTGTCGCATTTATGTACTTCTTCCTTGCCTTTTCACACTGGTTTTGGTGTTTCTTTAGATTAGTTACCTCATAGGTTTATCGTTATCATAACATAAAACTAAACCTGATACGATTTTATAACATGTACTATGTACACTACATATCCTTCTTTCCTTCTTCCAAGAATGCTGCCTAGCCTCCGGGATGTAAGGCTGAATAGCTGTGTGCCTTGATTTTTCAATAAAGGTTTTCCAAGAAAAAAAAAAAAAAAAAAAGAACATAACAGTACCCCCTGTATCTCATCATGCACATGAGGTGACAGTTAGGTCAGGTCCTTTTTGAAATAAATTAAGGAATCCTGCATACAGAATTTGTTGAGAACTGTAACGGCATCAGTCTGGCGAGGTATGACTTTGATGAGGATTACCTTTACTAGGATTATAGGAAAGCAATCTATCCTTCTCTTCCAATGAACCCTCATCAATAGTCATAAGCATTGTATAGAATAGCTAGCCCATTACACAACGTGCAGATTTAGAAGCAGTAAACAACTCCAACTTGTAACCAAAAAGATCCCTCAATGCAGTATGTCCTACTTGAGCAGCTGCCTATGCATCTCAATACAAACAGTAATGCTTGGTAAAGGTATGGACAGATTTCCAGGAAGCGACTTTACAGATTTCAGAAGTTGCCACATTTCTCAACAGAGCTCCAGTAGTAGCTTTTGTCCTAGTAGAGTGTGCTCTAGGTCTAGCAGGTAATTACTTTTTAGCCAGCTGGTAATAACGTATTATACATGAAACAATCCATCGTGAAATTGACTATATAGAGGAGGCTAAACCTGTTTGCATTGGACCATAGTTATTAAACTGGTGATACGATTTACTAATACTCTTGGCCTTGTCCAAGTAGAATTACAACACTCCTCTTAACATCCAGTGAATGTAAAGACCTTTTAGCAGGATTCAAAGGGTTAGGAAAGAAAGTAGGCAGAGAGGTAATCTGACTGCTGTGAAAGTCGTAGTCTACCTTTGGTAGAAAACTGGGATGAGCCCTCATAACCACTCTCCTGGAGTGAAAAACAGTAAGTGATAGCCACCCAAAAATTTACTTTTCGGGTGAGATGTTGCAAAGAGGCTTTACGTATTGGCTCAAATAGAGGGCCCATTAATTTGGAAAGGACAATGTTGAGTTCCCATGGAGGAAAGGGTTTCCTGACTGGGGGAAACATCTTTTTAAACCCTTCAAGAAAGTCTTTTACTACAAATTTCCTTAAGCTGTAATGGTGTACTCAGATGGAAGAGAATTGTAACCCTGTTTGGCCAAATGAAGGAGATATGGGCCGAGTACATCCTCTTGACATGAAATTGGGATGTGATCATTTTGTGTACACACAAAATAAACCTCTTCCATTTAAAGGCATATCAACGTCTAGTGGAGGATCTATAGCCTCCTTGAGACTGTTCATATACTACTTGGGAACCCTTTAATATCCATATTGGAGGAATTCAGGAGCCATGCAGCCAAGTTCAGGGATGAGAGGTTGGGTTGTAGTATAGGTCCTCCGAACTTAAACAGGAGATCCTTTTGGCAGGGAAGCCTTTGGTGGGGCCTCTCCAGTAGAAGGTCTGTGAACCACCAATCGGGAAGACACTCTGGGGTTATGAGAATGATCCTGGTATAACTTGAAAAACAATGTTGGAACGAGAGGAGTTGGTGGAAATGCGTAGAGGAATTACAAAATGGCATCCCCCTGCGACCCTGGCTGGGAGAACATGGACACGTAGGCATGCCATTTTCTGTTGTTGATCTCTGCAATGTGAGGATATTCCAACTCCTGAAAGATTTATTGCAAGATGTTGTCATTGAGAACCCAGTCACAATTGTCTTGGGAATGGCAACTGAGATCATCTGCCTGCATGTTTTGAATTCCTCGCAGCACACAATGAGGAGGTAGGTCCTTGGCGGGGCTGAGGGAGGGCTGGACCCTATAGAAGCGAGAACAAAAAACTGTGCCCCCTCTCTCTATGACTTATTGCTGGGACCAAAAACACAACAGCGTTAAATTTGATCCGGTATATTTATTTATACCTTTTTCTTTATATCATTATTTCAAAAGTAATTTTGTTTGGCAGGAAAGGATACAACAAACACAATTACATACACAATTATTGACAATACACTCAGAATTACATTAACAAATTGATACAAACACACTCTGTGAAAAGAAGGAAAATTTTCAAGTGTAACATCCCACAAATAACAGTACTGGATTATAAACGTTGCAATTAAACAATTTAGTGCAAACAAATCATAAAATACACGACAAAAGAGCCAATTCGAAAACAAGAGCAAAATACAGCGTAAGGCAGATATGATTTTGAAACACAGAAAATGTCTATAATTAGCTCTTGCTGGATTGCCGACGCGTTTCAAGTTTGGACATGAAGTTTCCAAACTCTCATCAGGGCTCTTGTTATTATTCTGTAGGAATGTAAAAAAATAATAAATCGTTTTAATACAACCAAATGGCCTCTTCTAAAGAAAGAAGAACCGTTTGAATAGAATTAAAAGTACCTGGGTATTACTGTTAGGTTGGCCTGCTCGGGTTTCTAAAAATGGACCAAATCCTTTATTCAGGACACAACCAGGATAGCTTCAGTGACAACACCAACCTGAGAACAAAGGTGTTGTCTATATTTAACGTGTGGTCTCTTGGGCATAGAATAACAACCTGCATTATATTTACAAAAAAAGGTATAATATAAAATTCATACCTTCAAGAGATCGATTTAATGGCCAAAAAGGGTTCTGGGGGCGGAGGATTGTCTTTTCAAAGATTCCTGTATGGGAAATATGTACCCATATTATCATGAGGAGAATACTTCCATAATACATTGAAAGTATCTTTTTTAGAAAAAGCAAGTGTTCCATTACGTCAAATTGTCCTACCTTTCAAATTCTTCTGCTGGGAGATGGCAGACACTTCTGCCCTGTGCCTGTAAGAATAACGAGCTAAATAAGTTTGAGTTTCTTTTGTGTACACCAAAAATTAGCCTGGCATTGTGGTACACGTTAAGGACGTAAGTGCGCCAGAGTTTAAAATGTACCTTCAAATTTTGCTGCTAGCAGCACTCCTCGCCCCCACTCTGTGGCCCCAGCCGGGGCTGTTCGCAGTCACTCTGTTGTCCTCGGAGCTTCGTAATCAATTACCGTCGTAGTCTGGAAGGACACGCGGTTAATTAGTCTACGGGAAACACTGGTAATGTGCTTTTCTTAATAGAACGGCAAAGCCGAGTCTCGCTCTCACCTTAAAGCTTCTCTTGTTAGCGCGACTTTGATGCAATACCCTCTCTCTCTCGGTGTCAGCTATAAGTGGCGGCGGCCATTTCTACATGCTTAAAGGGGACCTGCTTGGAGGCAGAGGGGTGGGAGGTTTCTAAAACCGAGGTGCATTATGGTATTTGAAGTGCCCACATTTTTGTGGTGTGAGCATCATCCGGAGTAAATCGTTTGAGAAGAAAAGAAAGGCGGATTCAACTTATGGACCATAATGGCCAAGGGGTAGCGAAACACCCTCGTATATCAATCATGAATAAAACACAATATTGACAAAACCGCAGTATGACACAAAGTCTCAAATTCTTGACAGTTCAGACATGTTATTAAGGCCAGTCATGACGCAATAAAATTTCAAAATCAGGTAAGCTTCTTTTTCGAGTAACATTTTGTCAATGTCAGCAGGGCGCTGTACATGGCTCATGGTGTGGAGAACAGTCCACTTAAAATCATTCTCGTTGTGGGACTTCTCGATGAAATGTTCTACCACCGGGGCTGTTAATAGTCTCTTCTTAATCCTTGATCTGTGCTGCCCTAGACGTAATGGAACACTTGCTTTTTCTAAAAAAGATACTTTCAATGTATTATGGAAGTATTCTCCTCATGATAATATGGGTACATATTTCCCATACAGGAATCTTTGAAAAGACAATCCTCCGCCCCCAGAACCCTTTTTGGCCATTAAATCGATCTCTTGAAGGTATGAATTTTATATTATACCTTTTTTTGTAAATATAATGCAGGTTGTTATTCTATGCCCAAGAGACCACACGTTAAATATAGACAACACCTTTGTTCTCAGGTTGGTGTTGTCACTGAAGCTATCCTGGTTGTGTCCTGAATAAAGGATTTGGTCCATTTTTAGAAACCCGAGCAGGCCAACCTAACAGTAATACCCAGGTACTTTTAATTCTATTCAAACGGTTCTTCTTTCTTTAGAAGAGGCCATTTGGTTGTATTAAAACGATTTATTATTTTTTTACATTCCTACAGAATAATAACAAGAGCCCTGATGAGAGTTTGGAAACTTCATGTCCAAACTTGAAACGCGTCGGCAATCCAGCAAGAGCTAATTATAGACATTTTCTGTGTTTCAAAATCATATCTGCCTTACGCTGTATTTTGCTCTTGTTTTCGAATTGGCTCTTTTGTCGTGTATTTTATGATTTGTTTGCACTAAATTGTTTAATTGCAACGTTTATAATCCAGTACTGTTATTTGTGGGATGTTACACTTGAAAATTTTCCTTCTTTTCACAGAGTGTGTTAGTATCAATTTGTTAATGTAATTCTGAGTGTATTGTCAATAATTGTGTATGTAATTGTGTTTGTTGTATCCTTTCCTGCCAAACAAAATTACTTTTGAAATAATGATATAAAGAAAAAGGTATAAATAAATATACCGGATCAAATTTAACGCTGTTGTGTTTTTGGTCCCAGCAATAAGTCATAGAGAGAGGGGGCACAGTTTTTTGTTCTCGTTTGTTTTGAATTCCTGGCAGATGGATTGACGTTATCGTGAGATTCCTTTCCTGGCTAGTAGTAATTTCCAGATTTGCTGGGCCTCTTGGGAGAGAGTACGAGAGTTAGTCGATCCCTGCATGTTCAGGTAATGTAAGGTTGTCATGTTGTCGGTTTGGACACGGATGCAGTTGGTCATGAGTGCTAGAAAGAAAGACTTCAGAGCTAGGTGGATGATCTCAGCTCCAGCATGTTGATGTGGTACTTTTGTTCTCTGTCTGACCACACACCCTGTTTCTTAAGGGAATACTTGTGAGCTTCCCATAACTGACGGGTAATCATTATCTGAGTGGGTGGTTCCTGGTGAAATGATACCCCCACCATGATATTATTCTGCTAAGAATACCATGGGAGAGATTGTCGTGAAATGAAATGGAATATTAATTTATAAAAACGCGTGCTACTACCCAAGGGTGTCTAGGCGGGGAACTTCATGAGGTAGCTGTCCAAAGATTGATGATTCTTATAGTTTAAAAAGCCAGGTCTTCAAGCTTTTCCTGAAAGCCAGGAGGGCCATTTCCTTCTTTAAAAGTAATGGGAGACAGTACCAAAGACAGGAGGTGCTGCCTATGAGGTTTCTCCCTCCCCGTTGAGTTCTATTTGCTCTTGGAATGATCACGTAAGAAGCGGATTCTGAAGGAAGATGTCTGGGCGGAATGTACCAGCAAAAGTTTAGCCTAAAAAATAAGGTCCTTCCCCCATGAAGATCCCTGAAAGCAATACATAAAGCTTTGAAATGTATGCGTTTCTCAAAGGGTAACCAATGAAGAAGGGGAAGAACGGCTGATACGGATTCCTATTTTGGTATGCCTAACAATCGGCGTGCAGCAGAGTTCTGCAAAATTTGCAGCTTCATGGTAAAAAAGGAGGCAGAAGCAATTGAGTTAACATTCCCAGCAAAGGTCAGTTGGCTGTCAATACTACTCCAAGGTTTTTGTGGATAAGGTAGCAAAGGCCCAAGGATTTCAAGGCTTTAGACAACACTTGAATAAGTATGGTTAGTTAGTGGATGGAGACACACTCGAAGCTCTGGACCCCTTGGGCTTCAGGGTTAGGGAAACAGTTTTGAGAAGTTGTAAGTGTGATCTCCACATGAGATTGGTTCAATTTGCCAGGATTAGTATCCGTTTTTTCCAGCTCGTAATATGAAGGACAGAGACATTTCTGTTTGCAGCAAGGTTTCTTTATTTTGATTCATACGACAAGGACAGCCGACACGTGTTTCGCCCCCCTCTTGGCGATTTGCGCCAGGGCTTTCTCAAGGCTAAATGGGTTAAATCACGTAAAAAATTCCTGTTTCAAGGATTCCAGGATCTGACCCAGGAATCGCCATGCCGTGAGGACTTTAGGATCGAAGGCATTAGCCTAAATAGAAATGTTTTATTACTGAAGAAATATATTTTTATATTTCGGACACTGTACACATCTTGAAACAGGAATTTTTTACGTGATTTAACCCATGTAGCCTTGAGAAAGCCCCGGCGCAAATCGCCAAGAGGGGGCGAAACACGTGTCGGCTGTCCTTGTCGTATGAATCAAAATAAAGAAACCTTGCTGCAAACAGAAATGTCTCTGTCCTTCATATTACGAGCTGGAAAAAACGGATACTAATCCTGGCAAATTGAACCAATCTCATGTGGAGATCACACTTACAACTTCTCAAAACTACTCCAAGGTTTTTGGCCTGAGTAACAGGAGAAGAAAGTTGGCATCGTTCGGGTGGCCACCAATCTTGGGACCAAAAGGAGTGATCTTTTTCAAAGTGCAGTACCTCAGTTTTACCCGAATTCAACTTTAGACCGTTTCTGGGCCATCCATTTCCCAATCTCCTGCATGCAGCTATGAAAACGCCTTGCTGTATCTGTAGGGTTTGTTGATACTGAGACCGCTAATTGGATGTCATCTGCGTACGTGACTGCAGTGAATTCGAATAATCTAATAAATCTCGACAAAGGGCCCACATATATATTAAAGAGGGTCGGGCTGAGAGATGAGCCCTGGGGAACCCCACATGGACAGAAAAAGAGGGTGTGTTTAAATTGTCAACTGCAACAAACTTTTTTCAGTCTGACAGGAACGATTTAAGAAGACAAGAGAGCTTTGTCCCTTATCCCAATGTCTGTAAGCCTGTTCAGTAGGATATTGTGGTTAACAGTGTTAAAAGCTGTTGATAGATCTAATAGGATAAGTACGGCACTGCCACCACCATCCAGCGTGAGTCTGATTTGTTCCGAGACACTTACCAAAGCCAATTCAGTGCTATGGTGTTTCCTAAAACCAAATTGGCACGGGTCTGGATGGCTGAAGTGGAAAGTTAATTGCTTTTTAAATTATTTTAGCAGGGAGGGGTTAATCTTGAGATTGGCGAAAATTATTGTGGTCTGTGGGATCTAGATTTGTGTTTTTGAGCAGAAGGGAGGATAGATACTATCTTCCAAACACTTAGAAATTGCCCTAGCTTGATCATTTGATTAAACATTTCCGTTACATAGCCTGAAATAGTTTCTGTTGCTAGATGTGTAATTTTAGGGGGGCATGGGTCTAAAGGGGATCCTGACTGGGTTGGAAAAGAAGAGTTTTGATTTGCTCGGGGAGAGTTCAGAAAAGGCCGTTAAGGTGGTCTTAAGTTAATTTCCCGTGGATTGGGGTCCGGTTCGATAAATCGAAGGTAGCCAAATGAGTTACAAAACGTCTGGTTAAAGTCCTCATTCACTTTTCACGGTGGTTTAACAGTGGCAAAAAGTTCTTTTGAAGCGTTTTTCACCACTTCTATTTTTTGGATGAAATGGAAAAGGCTACTTACCAGTATGCAGCTGTTCTTGATATGTAGAGCTGCAGAGTTATACACTATGCATAGATCGCCATCTGGTGTTGGCCTCGGATGCTTGCACTTTGTTGTTGTCTTGGAAGAATCTTTTGTAGTCACAAGATAGGTGACTCCTCCCTTGGAAGATAGTGCGCATGGGCATAGACTCAATCTTCAGATTTTTTTTGCCATGAAGGGAAAATTATGGAGTTTATAGGAAATTAAATAGATGTCCATGTAAGGGTATCTAATTAAGATAAAAACTGGAACAGATACAGGTCCTGGGGAGGCGGTTAGGCGTGTAAAACTCTGCTCTGCAGCTCTACATGCCAAGAACAGATGCATACTGGTAAGTAGCCTTTTCCGTTTGAGGCATATGAGCTGCAGATTGTACACTATGCATAGACTATACAGCAGTGTATCCCCTAGCGGTGGTCACCTGTATTTGTTGCAGTAGTTTGAAAAAAGTTTTTTTAGGAACAGCCTGGCCTACAGAAGCTTGTTGCTTAGCTTGCACGTCAACACAATAGTGTTTGGTGAAGGTGTGTGGTGTAGACCATGTTGCTGCTTTACATATGTCATCTAAGGGAATGTTCCCTAAGAATGTCATGGAAGCCCCTAGTTTGCGTGTTGAATGTGCTCTAGGGGGAATTGTTAATCTGCGTTTAGCCTTTTGGTAGCATTTTTTAATGCATTTTACTATCCACCTTGTGATCCCAGCTTTGGAGATGAGGTTAACTTTATGAGGTGAGGAGAAGGCTACTAACAGTTGTTTTGTTTTTCGAAAGGGCTCAGTCTTGTCAATGTAATAAAGCAGGGCTCCTTTGACGTCTAGTGTGTGATGAGCTCTCTCTGCCACAGAGTCTGGGTTTTGAAAAAACACCGGTAACTCAACTGATTGGTTAAAATGAAAAGCAGAGATGACTTTGGGAAGGAATTTTGGATTTGCTCTGAGAACCACTTTATTAGGATCTATTTGTAAGAATGGTTCTTGTATGGTTAAAGCCTGGCTCTCCCTTTCCCTTCTCAGAGAGGAAATTGCGACAAGGGAAGCTACTTTCCTTGTGAGGAACTGAAGTTCACATTTATGGAGAGGTTCATTTGGGGGACCCATGAGCCTGGTAAGAACAATGTTTAAATTCCGCATCGGAGAGGGTGGTAATCTGGGAGGAATATTCTTTTAAGGCCCTCCATAAAGGCTTTAATTGCAGGTACTCTAAATAATGACAAGTGTTGTCTGTTTTGTAAATAAGCAGCAAGTGCAGCTAGATGTAACTGTATGGATGAATATGCTAGATTACATCTTTGTTTTTTTTTGTTTTTTAAACCTTTATTTTTTCCAGTTTCGCAGAGAAAAAGACATGCCTTAATAGATACAATGCAGTGGAATGCTTCAGCAATTAGAGAAAATAAAAAGATAATACATATCTGAAAGATCAAAAAGATACAAGACAGTTCACCAACTAATAGCGTGTCGTGGGTAAGACACCTTACACATTAATAAATAAAAATAACATAATCCACAGACAAAACAAACAATGCTCTCGTCATCAAATGTCAATGATAACAAAAATCTAGCCAATACCTTCAGGGGTGAAACCAGCTTGCGTTTGAGGTACGTGTGCTGCCTTACACTGGGAAATATAGTCTCTATACGGGCCCCAAATATCAATTGGTCTGGACGAGCTGGGAAGCAGGGTACTGAACTCCTCGCAGTTGGTATTGCAGAACACCATGCTGCTCAACCAGGAATGTATCGTGGGGGCACGCCTGCCACCCCACAACAGTGCAATCTCCCGCTTGGCCAGCAGGAATCCCAGCGCGGCAAGCCTCCGGACTTTCCTGGGAAACTTGGCTACATAACTGAGAAGAGCAATCTCGGGAGTGGGTTGAAGCTGCATAGATAGAATGTCACCTAATGTGGAGTGTAAGCTCAACCAGTACTGGTGTATCTTAGGACAGGTCCAGGCGAGATGAGCAAAGTCAGCAAAGGGAGCCGATCATTTCTGACAATGGTATAGTCTGGAGTTGTCAATTCTATGAGAATCGGCAGGTGTAAAGCACATCCGACGGAGGAATTTGAAATGGAGTAATTTATGTCGACTATTCAAGGAGATGTCACTGGTGGCTCTACAACAATGCTCCCACTGGTCGTCTGAAATCGGTCCACCCAAGTCAACCTTCCAAGCTGCCCGGACCCTGGAGTCGTCTATTGGCCTAAGAGCGCCACACTGTCGATAAATTTTAGAAATTAGGTGCGCCCCATCAGGGCTCTGTATCAATAGAGTGAGGGGGGGGAGCCTCACCCGGGGCCGTAGGAAAGGATGGGAAACTGGCCCTCAGAGCAGAGCGCACCCGGGTCAGAATGAACGTGTCCATAAAAGAACGTTCACTAAAACGAGCATCTTCTGATATTGAGAATGCATGTCCGTCTGGAAACAAGTCTCAGAGTGTACACATGGAATTTCTCCAGGGTGCGCTTTACCAATGTTTACCCGGTGATCGAAAGAAGGGAGGAATTGGGTACGGGTAACGCAGGGGAATATAATAGGTCCAGCTCCAGGAGTCTGCGTAACCTGCACCAGGCCCAGCACGTGGTGGAAACCGTCTGAACATCCTGGGGGTCCCGAGGGAAGCCTGTGGGGAGTAGTGTGAGAAGTTGCCGCGGGAGTACCAGATCCGCCTCTGGAATGTGGGCCTCCGGGTGGAACCAAGCGTAGGTATAACAGCACTGTGCTACCAGATAATACAGGTAAAAATCTGGGACCCCGAGACCGCCCCTGTCCATTGGCAGGGTCAGAATCTTCCAGCTGACCCGAGGCGTCCCGTCTCCCCAGACCAGGCGTAACAATATAGAGCGAAGTTGTGAAAAAAAGGCTTTGGTGAGGGTAATGGGAATATTGTTAAAATAATACAGAAATCGAGGCAGGATCACCATTTTAATGATAGCAACTCTGCCTGCCATGGGCAGGGGCAATCGTAGCCACCTCGTGACCTGCGATTCCAATGCACTAATTGCTCTGACATAGTTCAGGCGGATCATTGAGGCGGTGTCTAGGTGAATATGGACACCCAAATATGCCACAGGGGACCAGTGCTTCACTGTAGCCCGCGTTGTAGATGATTTTCCTGGAATTGTCTAGCTAAAGGGTCCATGGCCAAAATAAAGAGAAGAGGTGATAAGGGGCATCCTTGTCTCGTGCCGCGTGACAAAGGAAAGGGCTCGGAAAAAGTGCCATTGAGGCGCAGGCGAGCCAAGGGTTTAGTATAGAATAGCGCCACCGTTGCAACAAAACATTCCGGCATGCCCATACGGCGCATGACAGAAAGGAAAAAAGGCCATTCAAGAGAATCAAACGTTTTTTCTGCGTCTACCAGAATAGCAGCAGCAGGGGTAGATGGCTCGATTCTATGTAAAACTGTGAACAATGTCCGAAGATTGAGAGAAGTGGAACGAAGCCAGATTGTACAGGGGAGATAATGAATTCCATTAATAATGATAGCCTGATGGCTATGACCTTGGCCAGGATTTTATAATCCAAATTTAACAGGGATAGCGGCCTGTAAGAGCCACAGAGCATGGGATCTTTCCCGGGTTTAGGCAAGAGGATGATCACCGCCTCACGGAACGTTGGGGGGAGGATACCTGCTTCGAGAGCTTCGGCGTAAACCTCCACTAGACGTAGTACCAATATATCCTTATAAGCCTTATAAAAATCCGCCGAAAAGCCGCCAAGACGGGCGCCGAGGCAGCACGCAGAGAGTCAATAGCCTCAAAGACCCTATCGGGGGTGATGGGAGTCAAAAGGAAGTCCTGCATATAACGTTCCAGGTAAACCAGGGTCAACTCGGATAAATAAGCTTCCTGGTTTCCGGTATCTCCGGACAGTCGGGAAGAATAAAGGGATCTGTAATAGGAGAGGAACAACTCGCACACATCCGGGATGGAGTGTAACGTGGTGCCGTCAGTGCCAGTCAGTCAGGTGATATACGCGGGACCTCGGGTGGGGCGCAGAGTATTAGCTAGGAGTTTACCTGGGTGTTCACCCTCTTCATATCGATGCGCCACGCTGTGTTTGTTATGTTATGTTAAAGCCGTACTTTTAGAGCGCACGGCTACCCCAGGGGGTGTCCCGGCGCTTTGACAAGGATGCCTGAAAAACCCAGAAACGCTACAGTCACAATGATTACATGGGGAAGAGCGTGGTCTTCAGCTCTTTCCTGAAAGCCAAGAGGCTATTAGCTTTGCGAATGGAAAGAGGGAGCTCATTCCAAAAGCGAGCTGCCACATATTGAAAGGACCGTCCTCCCATCCGAACTCGTTTGACAGCAGGCACCTCCATTTTAGCCAAGTCGGCTGACCGCAACATCCTCCGCGGCACATAGAAAGCGGTACGCTTTCTGATGTAGTTAGGACCAACAGAGTGGAGGGTTTTGAAAGCCAGCATGAGAATTTTAAACCTAATTCTACTAGAAATAGGTAGCCAATGCAACCTAGATAGAATCAGTGAGAAAAGATAGTTCCCAATCGGCCGCGTCTCTGAACTCCAGGCATAGATCAAGGCGACGTGTTTTAAGTGAGTCAGTGGGCTTGTCGAGCAGTTCACAATCTACAGCCGCGATATCCCTCTCAAGATGATTCAAAGTAGAGCGCAGATCGCGCAGGACACCTGTATGCTTCGAGATGCAAACCCCGCGGATATATGCCTTAAAGCCCTCCCACAAGACCGCCCATGTGTCGACAGAACAGGTATTCAATTCGAAGTAATCTTCAATTGCCTGGCGGACTTCTTCGGTGAAAACGGGGTCCATCAAGGCGCGGCCAGGGAATCGCCACTGCATTTCAAAACCACCTGCACGGGGAATGCGCAGTTGCAGGACCACTGGGGAATGATCAGATAGAGTGCGGGGGAGAGTCATGATTGTACCGATCCAGCCCAGAACCCCAGGGGAAACTAACCAGTAGTCAATCCTCGTCCAAGTATTGTGGAACCCAGAATAGTGGGTGAAAGCAGGATGCTGTGGGTACAGATGGGATTCCACATCAACTAAAGAGTACTGCGCACAGAGCTCCCGTAGGGCAGAACGGGCACGGGGTTTGGTGTCAGGGGAGGTGGATGTGCTGTCCCTATCCATCAGGAGGTTAAAGTCTCCGCCCATGATCAGAAGGCCAGTGTCAATTGAAAGGAGGCGAGTCTGTAAGGAATGAAAAAAGGAAGGGGAGTCAGTGTTCGGGCCGTACACTCCCACCAAAGTGAGCTTGTGTCCCAGTAGCAGTCCAGTGATGATTAAAAAGCATCCGTCAGGGTCCTGGTACGTGTTGTAATGTGCAAACTGAATTCTTTTATGAATAAAGATGGAGACCCCGCGTGCATATCTACTGTAATTGGAATAGATGCCATAGAGGAGCCATCTGAGCCAGACATGTGGGTCTCCTGCATAAAAAGGACATCAATTTTGTGTCGGGCTACATAATTCAGCACCTGCCTACGCTTCCTGGTGTTATTCAGGCTGTGAGAAGTTGGCCTGATATAGGATGCTCACTAGTTCTAGTGATCACCTTGTATCAGTCCAAACAACCCTTATGGTGATTGGTTGCAAGTCAACCTTATAGACCAGCTATCCTAGTGGTAGCATGGACAAAGCAGTCTTAGGCTAAACTCTTTTGGCATGTGAAGCCAGCTGTTTTACCACATATAACCCCTTGAATATCAAGTGAAAGGACACCACACAGGTTGTTATAAAAATAAACAAGTATTTATTAACTAACATACACCTCTGAACTCTTTATGAGGTCAAAGGGCTAAGCACATGACAAACTCTTAGGAAAAATACGTTCAAGTTGCACGATTTACAATGGTGCCCTAGGGGCACGACCAACCATATACTAAGTAAGTGGAATGTGAAAGTCAATAATAGGAATGGAGCTGTCCAGAGGCTGTAGGATCGCTGGGACCACGCTATACTAACTTGAGGTAAGTAATAGGAGGCCCACGGAGCGCGTGGGCAGAGTGTGAACTCACACGCGAGATGCGTACAAACATCTAGGGGCAGTACAGTTTTAAGAAAAAGGTGTGTACGGACGTCCCTGACTAGATAGGACTAAAACGACTGTGGAACTGGACACTAGGAGAGTCAAGCTACCCTTGAGCACCGAAATGCTCTCGTTACCTCACCCACAGGCTGCGGGTGCATAGGTGCCAAGTCGTGTCGGGCTCCGGCGTTGAAGTCTATGGAGCCTGGAGGAAAAGATACTGCAGGCGGTCAGGAGGAAGATGTCCGGTGTGATCCAAGGGTGGATCAGTGAAGAGGAGAACCTGAAAGCAGAGGGGACAATGTTCAAAGTCACTAGCCAGTGACTTGAGTGGAACCAGGAGTGGAACCAGGAGTGGAACCAGATGTCGCCGTCGCGATCAGGTGAAGGTGGACACTTGTCTCTGCAGCCACGTGGGCCAGGTGGTGTCTTCGACGACCAGGATGGAGGCACGAGCTGTCCCACGCAGGCTCTCGCTGTCGGCGGTGTCGGCTTCGGATTCGGAGTAAACAGGCCTTGGCAAAGGCAACCCACGCGGTAAGTAGAAACGGCGTCTGGAGTGGACCAGGAGGGTCCGGGGTGCTCCTCTTTTGGAAGGGAGCAAGGGCCAGGCAGGAGCAACCAGACCAGCAGTGAAGATTTCGGGTTTCGTCGTCTAGGAGGCCACCAGCCAGCCGGCAAGTGACCAGACAACGCGTCGAGCAGCAAACAGGCAGAAGGGCCCCACGCAGATCTCGTGGATGCTGGAGGGCTGGTCTTCGGTGCAGGAGCTGCTCGGGGTCGGGGCTTCTCAGTCCCCAAAGCACTTGGACGAGGATACCTCTAAAGTCGTGCTGGAGCGAAGTGCCGCTTCTTTCAAGATGGCTGGTCCCACGTGTCTCGTCGCACCCACGGATCTCAACTGTGCTGCAGATGTAGGTAGAGGTCGGAGAGGTCTGGGAATCCGGGTCTCGTCGGGCTCTGAAGTCTGGATCCGGGAAGGAAGACGACAAAGGGAAGCCGCTGGACGCTGATGGTGCCTGCTTGTGCAGGGTGGACACTCCTTGCCCACAAGGGAGATTTCTTCAGTCTTCTGTGAGCAGAACGTCGAAGTCCAGAGTTTCTTCTTGTAAAGTTGTTCAGGATAATCTAATTTGGAATGGGACCAGCTCCTACCTTTATCCGGTTAAAGGGGGCTGTACTACGACTAGGTCCCTCCTCTGTGTGGGACCAGGAAGGGGGGTGGTTACACCCCAATAGTGAAAGCCTGGAAGGACCGGGCACATTTCCTAGCTGTAACATTCAAACTGCGTCAAAATGATCAAAATGATACCTGCATGCATCATAACCCACCTAAACATTAATTTATGCCAACTGGAGAAAACATCATTAAACAAAAAACAAACCCCCCACCACCCTCCACCCAACCTCTCATTCCCCAATAAGAGGCAGCCCCTAACATAACCATCGATGCACTTGAAGGATGAATGTCTGGGCAGTAATTGCGAATCTAGGAAAACCAAGTGCAGCATCAAAACAACAACGAGAACCACAGTGGTGTACACCATGGAGCGTGGTAACGCCACGCCAGTCGGGCAATACAGCAATCAAATACTAAATGTTGCAGAGTGGTGCATTTGAAAACAAACAAATATCAATTGGACATTACGAAAGAGCATAATAACATAGGAGGAAATCAGCCTGTCCCAGATTGTGAAAACAGGTCCACATGGACTGAGATGTCTGCATCAGGGGGTAGAAGGTCTCGGGGCTTCAGAGCCAGACGCGCAGCCTTGTTTGACGTCACGGGGGAATTCCTGTGCCTCAGCCGGAGTGTCAAACACTTGTGCTCTGCCATTTATGTCAACCCGGAGCCGGGCAGGATAAAGCATATCGTACCGCAGGCCCAGTTTCCTAGCCGTTGCTTTGACTCCCTGGAATTTGCGCCAGGCCTCCTGTACCATGATGGTAAACTCTGTGAAGAACGAGAGTTTGTTACCCTGCCACTGGATCTCCCCCATGTCACGAGCCGCAGGCAAAGCAGTGTCACGATCACGAAAGTTCATAATCCTGGCGATGATGGGCCCGGGAGTCTGGCCGGGTCTAGGACGAGGTCTCAGCGATCTGTGCGTTCGATCAACCACAAAGCCCTGAGTGAAGGAGTCCTTGCCAAACAGATCTGAGAGTAGTTATTCCACGAATGTGTCCATGCAACTAGTGGCTGTCTTCTTCGGTACGCCAAGGATTCGTATGTTGTTGTGGCGACTCCTGCCCTCCAAATCTTCGTTCTTGATGGCGAAGTCCTTGAGGATCTTCTCAACTTGTTCCAGCCGCTTTAAGGAGGAGGAGGCCCCATCCTCTATGTCTGAGACACTGGACTCGACCACATCTAATCTTCGGTCATGCGCCTGGATCTTCGTGTTCATTCCTGCCAACTTTGTGTCAAGATCATCAAATCGGCCCTCCAGGGTTTTAAATCCCGCTCTCATCTCTACCAGTATGGCTGCGACCAGGGGTGACGAACCATCCACCTCCGAGGCAACAGGAGCCTCCGATGTCGGATCCGTGGGGGCATCCACCGCAGCACCCAGTGCCTTGTCGAACTGGAGCTTGGGTTGCCTGGGGTCCTTTTTAACCATGGCTGCTGAAGTAAGGGGAGGGGGATCTAGTGCTAAGCGGGAGCACACCACCACGATGACCAGAGTTGCTCACGGTGACCAGGGAAAGCCGCAAGCACACCCAGGCTGATAGAAATGCCGCAAATTATCGTGGGCACCGAGTATTCAAAAGGAGCAGTCTGGGTGCAACCAGTAGAGAGCGGCGATCTGTGTCAGTAGGCGGCCAGGTGAGTAGCACCAACACCGCGAGGGCGCGGGGCAGTACCCGCCGATCAATGATGAGCACTGGGGCAGAGGAACCAACCAAGCAGCAGACAGCGATGGGCGTAGTATGTACCGCCAGGCATAAGATGTCGGCAAGACTGTCGCAGGTTGCAGTTGGCATCAGGCAGACCAGGAGCCGGGAGCCATGGAATCAGGCAGGTTAGACCTCGGCAAGAGAAGCAGGCCGCAGGATCATGTCAGTCCGGGGCCCAAGTGGAGCCTCGCCTCACTGGACGCCCCGGGGACCACCAACCCCAAGCAGGGGGTCCCCCAGCACAGGCCCAGCACCACAGCAGGCGATCAGTGACTCCCGGGTGACAGGGGGGGGGGAAGCCCGCAGTGCCCTTATTGCCCCGTTATAGCCCCGAGAACCACCCGCGTCCACAGCACAGTCCCCGTGCAGCCCTACCCCCAGGCCGGCCAGACCCGAAACTCGAGACCCCGGTGTCGGAGATCGCACTAGGCCAAACAGGTCCAAAGCACGTCCCGGGCCCAGAACCAGCGTCGGGGAAAGCAGAGGCCAGAGAGCAGGCGGCGAACAGGGAGAAGCAGGGAGAGGACGGCGGGGGGCCAAGTTCAGGGCATAGACGAGCGCGGACCCCCACTAGCCCCGGCTGCGACCCAGACTTACTGCGTAGGCCAGGAGATGTTGCGGGCACCACGGGACCTGTAGCTCCATCCAGGGAGGTCGGATCAGGACCTGGATCCGGGCGGCTTGTTCAGCATGTCCCCGGGCATATCTGGGTGATGTTCATTCCCGTCATCTCACCCAGTCATCGGGCGAAATCGAGGAAAAGCAAGCCCGACCGGCGGAGCTTCAACCAGAAGCGTCCATCTTGGTCGTCTCCGAGACCACGCCCCGCCAGATTACATCTTTGTAAGTGTAACAAATAGCAAATGATGTCCTGGATTGAAGCATTCAGAGGATCAATGTTATTGTTATTGTAGTAGATGACAAATCTTTTCCATTTTGCTGCAGAGCAAGCTCTAGTAGTAGGGAGTCTGGCTCCTGTAATGATGTTCATACGGTCCAGCGGAAGGTAAAGATAACCGAACTCTAGGATCTCAGGAGCCAGATCGCTAGATTAAGTTGCCTTATCTCTCCATGGTTCTACATTAGCAATGTTGGGGAGAGGCGTAATTTTTGGTGTGGAACTACTGAGAGTTCCGGTAGTGCTGTGAACTACGTGGCGTGCCCATGTGGGAGCCACCAGGATCACCTTTAGAGACTGTTGTCTGAGCTTGCGTACTACCAGGGGAATCAGTGGGAGTGGCGGAAAAGCGTACGCAGATCTGCCTGACCAGTTCATCCATATGGCATTGCCTTTGAACAATGGGTGTGGAAAACTGGTGGCGAAGGTTGGGCATTTTGCACTTGCGTGTGTGGCTAACAGACTTATGTCTGGTTGACCCCACATTTGGAAAAATGGTTGAAGAACTTGGGGATGAAGTTCCCATTCGTGTATCTGCTCTGTCTGTCGACTTCGCAGATCCACAATACGATTGTGAACTCCTGGAATATGTTCTTCCAGAAGGTTTATGTTGTGTGGAATGGCCCATCTCCAATTGTTTTGTGTGAGCTGGGACAGCTGCAAAGAATGTGAACCTCCATGTTTCTGAATGTAATACATGGCTGTCATGTTGTCCGTCCGGACTAGGACAGTTTTGTGCTGTAGATGTATTTGGAATGATTTTAGTGCCAGAAATATTGCCAGTAATTCTAGGTGATTGATGTGGAGCACTTTCTGTTGAGTGGACCATTTGCCTTGAATTGTGTGGTTTAGGAGATGGGCCCCCAGCCGGTGAGTGATGCGTCTGCTGTTAGTACTATCTGTGCCACTTTTTAGTCGTTCACTGTTAATCTTATATGTAATTGATTTGAATAAATGTTTTTATATAATGCACAATTAAAATTTTTACAGAGTACACACAGAGCTAGTTCTTTTACGTTTAATGAAGCTTTAAAACTTACATAGACTCTGTGGTTTTTGGTCATGAGTGAGGGAGCAAAAGGGTTTGCAATTTGCAAGCATGAGTCCGTGACTC
Organism: Lissotriton vulgaris; assembly: GCF_964263255.1. Lineage (NCBI taxonomy): Eukaryota > Metazoa > Chordata > Amphibia > Caudata > Salamandridae > Lissotriton > Lissotriton vulgaris. The sequence goes on from NC_141691.1 coordinate 2,044,685,036, forward strand.
TGAGAGGTCGGAACTCCGACTCCGTAGTCTTATTTTCTCAGGAACGTCAGCCCTTTGGACAGGTTTTGTATGTTCTACTACTGCAGAGAGCGATGTGTGCAGCTGTCCACCAACACCAGATCTGTAAGTTGTCCTTGAGCCTGGTTCCACCGACGTGCTAGGCATTCTTGTAAGGGGCGCATCTGAAGTCTTGCATGAGGTACGATAAAAAGGCAAGAAGCCCCTAACCCTATGAGCTGCATGAATACCCTTGCTGGGAGGGAGTGCTGTGGTTGAAATTTCATGATTAGTGTTTGCATACTGGCTATCCTGGCTGGATTGGGATATGCTAGAGTTCTGGAAGTGTCCACTGCGGCCCCTAGATAATGTATATGGGAGGGCTGAAGATTTGACATGGGGTAGTTCATTGTGAATCCCAAGTTGTGAAGCCGCTGGAGGGTTTGATGAGTGTGATAAACACACTGGTTGAATGACTTGGCTTTATTAGCTAGTTGTCAAGATATGGAAAGACATGGATCTGTTGTCTTCTTAAATGTGCAAACTTCTACCGCAAGGCACTTTGAAAACACTCTCGGTGCGGTGGTCACCCCGAATGGAAGGTCTTTGAACTGATAGTTTTTTCCGTCCACTATGAACCTTAGATACTTTCTGTGAGCATGGTGTATGGGAATATGGAAGTAGGCGTCCTTGAGATCTAGTGTGGCAAAGAAGTTGCCTTGTTGAAGTAGTGTGAGGACCTGATGGAGGGTGACCATATGAAAATGATCTGACTGTATACAGAGATTGAAGGGTCTGAGGTATAGTACTGGCCTTAGGGTCCCACCTTTCTGGGGATCAGGAAATTTATCAAGTAAACCCCTGTTCCTTGATGTTGTACTGGAACCAGTTCTGTTGCCTGCTTTTGAAGAAGTGAGAGAACCTCTTGTTTTAAGAGTGTGAGGTGTTCCGTGGACATTGGGCGCTGTTTGGGTGGTATGGTGGGCGGGGTTGTTGTAAGTTCCAGGCAGTAACCATACTGGATAATTTGTCTGACCCACTTGTCTGTTGTGATGGAATACCAGGCAGGTAGGAACTGTGAGAGTCTCCGTCCGACCGGAGTGGAATGGTCTGGAGGAAGTGGAGGGAAGTCCCTGTTTATTAGTGGGGGAGGCCAGAGTGTTGTTGTTACCTCGGCCTCTGCCTTTGTTGTTATTTCCCCTGTATCCGCCTCTAAAATATCCTCTACTGGGGTGGTGTTTTTGTACGAAGAGGAGGGGGTGTCTGCTCCAACGTTTTTGGACGCTCCTCTATTGAAGGAGCGACGGAAGGAACCACGTGTGGATGGAGACTGTAATGCTCCCATGGATTTTGCAGTCTTCGTGTCCTTTTTCATCTTCTCTAGAGTGCTGTCCACAGCCGTTCCAAAAAGTTGTTCTTGATTGAACGGACTGTTGAGGATAGTTGTTTGAACCTCCTGTTTAAAGCCTGAGATACGTAACCAGGCATGTCTTCTGAGTAGCACACTAGTGTTAATGGACCTAGAGGCTGTGTCATCTGCATCAAGGGCACATTTGATTGATGAGTTAGTTATTAATTTGCCCTCTTGAATTAAATCATTTGCCTGGGTTTTGTATTGATCAGGTAAATGTTGTAGTAGGGTTTCTAGTTGGTCATAGTGAGCACTATCATATCTAGCAAGTAATGCTTGTGTGTTGGCTATGCACCAGTGATTAGCTGCTTGTGCAGCAACTCTCTTGCCAGAGGCATCTAACAACTTAGATTCTTTATACGGAGGTGGTGCGTCACCGGAGGTTTGAGAGTTTGCACGCTTCATAGCGTTACTTACGACTAGTGGGTCTATGGGGAGCTGCCCTTTAATATAGGTGGGATCACCAGGGGCGGGTTTAGGTTTTTTATCAATTCTGGGATTCAGAATTCTAGTTCTCACTGGGTCTTTGAATATGTCAGGAGCATGTTTGATGACTTCTTTTAGCATTGGTAGGATTTGGACCGTTTTTTGTGACTGTTCGAAGGTCTAAAAGGAAGACCTCCTTTGCTGGGTCTGAATGCATGGGAACACCATGGTAGACAGCAGCTCTATTTACAAACTGACCAAGGACAATATTGTCATATGTGGGAGATGGCTTAGTTGGATATGGCTGCGGATCAGGGAGGTCTGGGGGGTCCATTGGGTCATCATAATCATCCCAATAGTCATGAGGTGTGTCTGTGTCGTCAGGGTCAGGGTCAGGGTCAGTGAAAGGGTAATTGTTGCCTCCCGAGCCCTTAAATTATCATCATCCTGTGGTGGTGGTGGGAGTTTTGGAGGTTGTGGAGGAGAGACTGGCTTAGGAGGAAGAACAGGCTCAAGAGGAAGAAGAGGCTCAGGAGGAAGGACAGGCTTAGGAGGAAGAACAGGATCAGGAGGAAGAACAGGATCAGGAGGAAGAACAGGAGAAGAGGGTATTAAAGGGGAAGTGGCACAGTCTTTTTTCTTTACAGGCACTGCAGGAGCTGGTGTGCCCAGCTTCCTCTTCTTGTGTGGAACAGTAGCCATATGTCCCGTTTTTGGGTCTATATGGAGTTTTTTCTGCTTTGGATCGATCGGATCCGGTCGAAAAAGTACTTCCTCTTCGGTAACAGCTTTCGGCGCCGACTTTTGAGGTTCCGTGACTATTGTAAGTGGTGTTTTTGACTCGTTCGAATATGGACGAGTTTGGTATCTATGAACCGCAAATGACGAGTTTAGTGGGTGTACGCGTTTTCGCTATGCTGACCTAAACCGTTCGTCCGTTTTGTGGGTCTCTTCATCTGAACTCACGGGTTCCATTTTTAGATACGCCATCCATTTTGTCTCTTGCCCTCAAGTAGCCAGCGAACGGACACTGTCCGCTTCGTGACCCTGGGATTCCCAAGCTCTTGCGGAAGACACGTGTTTATTTGAGGGTGTCTTTATGACGAGGGGGATGACACTGCAAAGGCAGATGGCCTGCTCGAGGCTCATCTTGCCGTGCCGGTCTATTGTTTCAGCCGTGCATTCATTAGGCATGTCTCCTTTGATCCTGCAATCGTGTTTCCGATATCACTCCCCCTTACACCCTTTTCAATCTGTTGTCTATCTTTGTCTTCCTCTGCACCTGTTTCTGACTCTTCCTTAACTCGTTTACAGCCGGAATGGAATGTATTAATGGTGGGATGATGTACTTTTACAGTTGGGAACCGGCGATGCTACTGTAATTATGTTCCGGGACCCTGAATACATGAAAGCGACCCTTCTGAAGTTTTACTGTGGGAACTAAGTTGTAACCTTTTGTTCGCCATGTTGTGCTATGACAGAATTATGTATAAAAGGAGCGATCCACAGTTGCAATTTGAAGCAGTCTCCTAGAACCTACATGCGTTGTACTTCTTGTGACTTCTGTGTTCACTGCAGTAAATAAACCTCGATCTTTGACGCCGAAGGAAGTGTCCCGTGTCTCTGTCATTTGTACGCCGGAACAGGTAACCCACAAAGGTTTCAGGTGTTGTCCCGTGGCACCGCTGGGCCTTAGAATAGCCCAGTCCTTTGCTTTTTCGGGTCCGAGCGGGTTTTGGATTTCTGCTCGGAGGCCTTAGGAGATGATTTGGGGTCCTTTGGCTTGGCTATGGAGTGGGAAATCTTTTTCGGTTCCGAGGGCTTCGGTTTCGGATCCAAGGGTTTTTTCGGCATCGAGGTGGTCAGTGCCGATTTCTTTTTGGGAGTGGGATGATCTCCCGTCTTCGGTGCCGAAGGCGCCTGTGGGACACTGATGTGAGGTTTGCTCGGTCCCGAGCTACCAGAAGGCTTATCCCTTATTGTCGGAGCTGGGCCCTGAGGCAGGGCTTCTGAAGCTTCTTTTCGGTTGCGACTGGGGCCAGCAGGTGAAGTATTGACCAGGGCTTTCTTTTTTTTGGGTGGAGTTGGGGTAGGGACAGTTGTACTCACTCATTGACCAGGAGTGATGTGGTCGTCTGAGTCGTCTGCTTCGGACACGATTTCCAAGTCCTCAGAATCCTCCTCCGGGACATCGGGGCCTTCATCGAAGATGTCCTCTAGTGCCAGAGCTGCTTGCTGAGCCATGATGTGCCAGAGCTGCCTGCTGGGCCATGATGTGTCGTCGGGCCCGGCTGCTGCTTTGGCCCATGCCATATCTAAATCCTGAGCTTCTACGAAATCCAGAAATTCAGTGGCGTATTTCACCAAGAGTTGCTCATTTATAAGTACATACCGAAACTGCTTGACATCCGAGGCACCCTTTTATTCTGGTGAATAGAGGCTGTTTATTTTAAGGTTAAGTAGGGTGCAGTTATGGAGAGAGTGCGTACAAGAGTTATATGCACCAACTATGCCTTTAGGGGGTAATCCACTACTGACACCACTTATGGTTAAGGCGACTACACAAAGGGCGAAGGCACATGGTCTGGTTAAAGGGAGTGACCTGTATCCGGGAACCATGTTTTTATCGTTGCAACAGATGTGTAAACAGCAAACACCCTCAGCTTTAGATACATTGCTATACTATCAACTTAGGGCGTCCTGTAAAGCGAGATGCACGGAATTCCCACAGGAACCGACAACCCTACCAGCACTGGAGAATGTACTGGCCAACCCCTCTCCCCGGAAATCGATAACGCGTATATATAACATTACACAAACCACTTCCTCTGTGGGGTCGTATACATCCAAAACAGACTGGGATCGGGATCTAGATCTCCAAATAAATGATAAAACAATGGGAATATTGCTATATACAATTGGAGCACCTCTCGCTGAACTATAGGTTAAGGCTGATACATTTTAATTTCATACACAGACTGTACGGTACACCGGTAACACTACACCGCATGGGGTTACACCCAGACACTGTATGCTGGAGGTGGGAGTGCATGACGCCTCATTTTTGCACCTATTTAACAACAAGGAGTGGTGATGGACAGAGTTTCTGAATTAAGCAGAATACTCTCACCCAGTCAAGAGATCAGGGCTAGATCCAACACCGTTTTTTAGCTCACTGCACCATCCCAGCTCAGAACCTGGCTATATGCAAATTAGTCTGTTCCTGTCCCAGTGCATGATGGGAACAGGGCAAACCAAACTACCAAGCCAATTCTTACACTGGGAAGGAAACAAGCTTCCGGGGACCGGTTTCTGGCATTTCAGCCGCCGTCGGCCCGGCTTGCTTGAATCCTGATGGTGCAATGAGCAAGGGACTCACATCTGAGTATACCCTTCCACGCTTAGGGTGGACAAAATATTTAACAAGGGGTGGTGATGGACAGAGTTTCTGAATTAAGCAGAATACTCTCACCCAGTCAAGAGATCAGGGCTAGATCCAACACCGTTTTTTAGCTCACTGCACCATCCCAGTTCAGAACCTGGCTATATGCAAATTAGTCTGTTCCTGACCCAGTGCATGATGGGAACAGGGCAAACCAAACAACCAAGCCAATTCTTACACTGGGAAGGAAACAAGCTTCCGGGGACCGGTTTCTGGCATTTCAGCCGTCGTCGGCCAGGCTTGCTTGAATCCTGATGGTGCAATGAGCAAGGGACTCACATCTGAGTATACCCATCCACGCTTAGGGTGGACATTTTTGCACCTGGCGTGGGCCTGTGAACCGGTGGCGAGATTTTGGGTGGAAGTGATGAGACACATTGGGGACATCACAACAGTTCAGATACCACTCACACCCATGGTAGAGTTGCTGGGGTTTGTATTGGAGGTCCCAAGGGGCTCTCGCAAACTGGTTTATATGCTGTAATTGCTGGTCAAGCGTCAGGTGGCCATACACTAGAAAAGGTCACAGCCCCCTACAATAGCCGGGTGGGTACACACAGTCACATATTGTAAGGATCAGTTGACCCGATACTGGGAGCTGTTGCTGAACAGGTCGAGATCAGTGGATATCTGGGGTCCATATGTTCAGTGGTTGGAGGCTGGAGGAATAGATCATTGTAGAATAAATATTGGGTGAATTAGTTAACAGAAAGGCAGGGGAGTGATGGGTTACAGCAGCACACAAGGCACTGGGAAAGAACGATAATTATACTTCAATGTTGTTTGTCGGAAGTTGCCGCTGGTGGCAGGTTGTCCAGGTCAAAAACCCAGTGAGACAAATAGTGTACAGGATTGGAAGCAAATTGTACCAGGTGTGGAAATGGCAGACACATCCAGGGGAGACGAAGAGGGTGGGGGTAGGGGGGAGTTGCAAGTTTGAATCGTTCACTGTTCATCCTCAAGTATGCAATCGGGCAATTAAACAAGGAGTGATTACACACACATTTTGACGAAAATGCTAGTTTAATAATACTTTCCCTGCTGTACCTCAGGGTTGTCGGCATAAAAGCTGTGTACTGTTTATATGACTGTGGTTATTTGATGCTGCCAGCTCCAGGGTTGTAGGCAAAACAAGCTGTGTAATCTGCAAAATGTGAAATAAAGTAGGTTTAAAAAAAAAAAAGTAGGGTGCGGTTACACTCTGGACAGGGCACTGTGTTCTCGCAGTTGGCAGGGGACAACAAAGGGCCGTTACAGAACCTACCTGGATTGAGTTCACGCAGCTCATCCATAGAGTATCTGCGAAACATCTGGGGCTGTGTAGACAAACTGCCACAGGGGCTGGCGATGGTTGCATTTCGGGGGCTGATGTGCGCAGACAGGATTGCCTTAGGCACGCCTTTGGCGCGGAAGTGCTCTCTTGTTACATTTAAAGGCCATCATCGGCAGAGGACTTGTCTTGGGCGTGATGATATGGCACTGAGAGCCCTGGCTAAAAAGAGTGAGGGAAACTATATATTCAAACAAGGGTAGAGCAACCCCATGTGTTCTGCCGCAAGCTCCCTAGCGGCAAGCACTAATGGTTAAGAAACACAAACTAAAAGAAAAGGATTAAAGCCAGTGAAAGCATAAAAGAATCATTAAGACCATAACAGTTTACGGGTCAGAGCCCTTTCTCAAGATGGTGCTACTAAAGCATTGGGAGCCAACTCCAAAACAGCACTGAAGTGCCAACAAGGAAATCAATTTAGCCGCTACGCTAGAGGAGTGGCAATTTTAATACATACACGTAAATGTAAATGTAAAATGTACATGTAAATTTACATTTACAATACATAAACTTATCCCGTTTGCGTTACATAAAACCGTTGTGGATCCTGAGGGACGCATATTAATTGTTTTAGGGTCACTGATGGGACACAGGGTTTTGTTTGTAGGAATTTACGGCCCTAATGTTGACTCCCCATCCTTTTTTGATGACCTCCAGATTAAGCTTTTGTCGTTTGACCACGGACTTTTAATTTTGGGAGGGGATTTTAATTTACTTTTGGATCCGACCAAAGATAGCACCTCTCTCTCACCTAATACCAAACCCCGTTCCCGGCATTATCTCGGAGACATATGCACGCATTTCTCCTTAATTGATATCAAAAGGCGCTTACACTCCCCCCTCCCAGACTTCACACATTATTCGGGGTATCATGGTACGTGGACCAGAATTGACTATTGGTTGGTTTCTCCAGGTGTGGCTGGATGGCTGGACGATGTACTCACCCTTCCCCGTACCCTGTCGGATCACTCTCCTGTCGTTCTCCGGCTGAACATTCCTAGACCGGGTGGCTATGCGCGGCAATGGCGTTTCCCCGGGAGCGCGTTGCTGGACCAAGTTTTTCGTGAGGAGTTGAGAGCTGCAATCGAGGATTATTTTGAGCTCAATACTGGGTCGGTGGATTCCTGGTCTATCCCTTGGGAGGGGTTTAAGGCCTATATCAGAGGGGTGTGTATCTTCAAGCATATTTATACAACAGCACTTTGGACAGTGGACCTGTCAGCAAAAGAAGAGTCACCAACCCTATGTGTTAACCAATCAAAGAATTCACAACGTTTAGCGTGCTATTTCCAAGTGCCCTCTGTCCTAAGGGCACCACCCCAAACCTAGGGTGAAATGTCAATTTTTTGTGTCCAGTTTGAAAAAGCACCGCTTTGTAAATCAATCCAATCCAATGGGAGCGATAAATAATTCTCCTATTGTCTTTGTATATAGACGCTGAGTCTTGATGACTTTTTCAATGCTTATTTAATATTCCATTTTGGACAAAAGCCGAACTTCTTCAGGGAGAAAGGGTTGTTCCAAAGCACGGTGTTATCAGACAAAGGAAGGGGAAAATCCTTTAAATCCAACTCCCCCAGACAAACTCCATATTAAGAGTAATATATATATTTTCCTCGAGAAGTTGTCCCTCGTTAAATCCAATGTGTGCTTCGTCAATGTTAAATCGAAAGCAATTACTTATGATGATTCATCGTGATCAACAAACTGGGTGATTACCGGTGAAATATTTGTTGCCTGGGATTGTGGAATATGGTACACTTATACTTCTCGAATATGACGAACTCGTAACTTAAGACCTCTGTCTCATCATAAGTAAGGAGCAGGGGGAATATTTATCTGAAATAGCAATGGTCTACCTTGAAAGATATATGCAGGACTTCCTTGCTGTCTCTATTTCACCTGATAGCATTATTGAAGCCATTGACGCACTTTGTAGCTCCTCGACCCCGGGACTGGACGGCTTCTCAGCAGATTTTTACAAGGAGTACAAGGATATTCTGGTCCCAAGATTGATTGAGGTTTATACGGAATCCCTTGAGACGGGCACGCTCCCCCCTACGTTTAGAGAAGCAGTAATTATTCTTCTTCCCAAGCCCGAAAAAGACCCTGTCCTCTGTAGCTCCTATCGGCCGTTATCGCTTTTAAACTCAGACTATAAAATTTTGGCTAAAGTCATCGCCATACGATTGTCGTTACTGATGGAACACCCCGTTACTGATGGGACATCCCATTGCTGGGGCAGCTGTTGCGCTTCACCAAATCCAGAAATAGAAAAAAAAAATAGAAATCCATTATTGTACAAGCGCATTCAGGTTTTGTCCCGCATAGGTCCACCTCACTCAATCTTCGTACCCTGCTTGCCGTGCTGCATAGATGCGATCCTGACACACCGGTGGCCGCCATCTTGTTGGATGCTGAAAAAGCGTTTGACTCCCTGGAATGGCCCTTCTTTCTGTCAATTAGGAGACGCATGGGTATGCCGGAATGTTTTGGCTCTACTGTGGCGCTGTTATACACTAGGCCCACTGCCAGACTACGCTTAAATGGCACTCTCTCCGAGCCCTTCGCGCGGCACTAGGCAGGGGTGCCCGCTCTCCCCGTTACTATTCATATTAGCTATGGACCCTTTAGTCTGACATTTCCAAGAAAAGCACCTACACTGCGGACTTCAGTTCCGCACAGGCCCCCTCCTGATTTTGCTTTATGCGGACGATACTGTGCTGTACATTCAGAACCCTTGAGCCAACCTGGTAACCCTGATCCTTGAAATCATTAGATTTGGTAAATTCTCCGGTCTTTGCATTAATTGGCATAAGTCGCTTATTTTCCATCTTAATGCTGGCACTGTTGTCTGGCCTTGTGCGATTCCACTAACATGGTGCAGCGACGCAGTGAAATACCTTGGGGTCTTTATTCATCTGGATATTGACACCATGATTAGACTGAACTATGGCAGGGCCGTTGGGGATCTGGACTTGCAGATTTCGAAATGGCTGCGCCTACCTCTGTCTATGGCCGGTAGAGTGGCAAGCATTAAAATGATAGTCGTCCTTCGTTTTTTATATTTGTTTAACAACATCCCAATCCCCCTCACTAACACTTTTTTTAAACAGTTGCAATGGCACCTTGTCTGAGCGTACAAGACTCTTCAGGGCCGCTGGCAGGCACTGGTGCTTCCGTACGAGAAAGGGGGGTTTGGAGTCCCTGATCTCCGTTTATATTATTTAATAGCACAGTTCTGTTATGCTCACGTCTGGTTTCATCCAGATGCCCGAATCTTGTACTCTAAACCGGATACAGACCTTGTACTCCCTTGTCCACTCTCCACTGTCTTACCTACGGGTTTCCCCCGGGACCCCCATAACATGTAGACAGTTTCCACAACTTGCTAGGCATGAGATCGGCTGCGCAGACTGCTTGGTCTGGAACGACTTTATTCTCCATTTTTACCCATCCCCAATCCCTCTTGGTTTCCAATTACAGAAGAAGTTCTGGTCCAGCGTACACTGAGGAATTTTGGTATACTAACGGTCGGAGAACTATTTCCCGATGGTCATGTGATTTCTGTGTCTGAGGACGCCCGCTTTTCTGATCGCTCTTTTATGGACACCTTTGTGCTAAAACGCATACATTTAATGCTCCGCGCCACATTTCCTTCATTTCCAATGACACCTGAACCTAACTCCCCCACTAACAGTACTATTGCAGAACCCTACTAGCGCGCACTTGGTGTCTAAACTATACAAATTATGCGGCGCCCTCAGACCGGTATCTAACTCCAGGGTGAGAGAAGCTTGGGAGGCTGACGTGGGTGGACCTATAAATGATGATCAGTGGGAGTGGTGTTGTAGAGCCACTAAAGAAGTTTCTCTGAATAACAGACACATTTCTCCACTTCAAATTTCTTCGAGTATGTATCATACACCCGCCCGCTTCCACAGAATAACCCACACTAGGTCTCATCACTGTCCTAAATGTCTAGCCCCCTTTGCAGACTTTGCCCACTTATCTTGGACCTGCCCTAAGATACATCAATACTGGACCTCAATACATCTTACGTAAGGAGAAATCTTTCCCAAGCAGCTGTAGCCTATTCCAGAGATTGCATTGTTAGGGTATGTTGCTAACTTCCCCAAAAAGATCAGGAAATAGGCGGCCCTTGGCTTCCTTCTAGCTAAGCACGACATTGCATTGTTATGGGGCAGCAAGAGGGCGCCCACCTCACAGGCATGGCTCCGTAGTCTCGCTTCTTGCAACATAAACAGTGAGGAGTACTTCACCCTGGTCCCCAGTGCTTCCTGTCCCACAGATATTCGAGGGCCATATCGTACATACATACCTGGACAACGAGCATTGCAGAAGTCCCACTGTCTAGCGGACTTGTGCCCACGGGTATTGGTTAAATCTCTGTGTGTTGGAGGGGCTGGAATGTTGTCATGTTTTTGTATACCCTGCCAGGGCGAATGTGTTTTCATCATGTTATTTATGTTGATTGGTGTTTCTCATTATTTATTTATTTATTTATTTCTGGTATTTGTAGAGCGCAGCATTCATCCCAAGGGATATCAAGGCGCTAAAAAAGAAAAGACTGCTGAGGTTTATGCGGGAGGGGTTAGTATTTGGGAAAGAGGTGTGTTTTGAGTTTTTTCCGGAATGAAAGAAGGTTTACAGTATGTCTCAGGTCAATCGGTAATTCATTCCATCGTTTGGCCGCCAGGTGGGAGAAGGCCCGTCCTCCTGTCCTTGTTTTATAGATGCGCTTAGGTTTTGCTAGGGCTGAGTTAGTGGATCGTAAGTTCCTGTTTGGAGTATAAAATTCAATTTTCCCTTGCAGGATTGTAGGGCCTGTTTTGTGGAGGGCTTTGTGCGCATGACAAAGTAGTTTGATTGTGGCACGCTGGCGCATCGGTAGCCAATGCGAGTTGTTTTAGGCATGCTGATGCCGAGTCACGTTTGCCTTTGTTGCATATTAGTTTGGCAGCCTGGTTTTGCAGAACCTGTAGGCGGGAGAATAGCTGCTCGTTCATTCCTTCGAATAGAGCATTGCCATAATCCAGGCGGCTGACTAGGAGGGCCTGGGTAATCGTACGACGACAGTCGAGTGGGATCCAGGTGAAAATCTTAGCGAGGAGTTTCAGGATTGCAAATCCCTTACCCCACAGTGTGCGCACATGATCTTTCATAGATAGTGCGTCATCCATCATGATGCCTAGGTTTCTGGCGTATTGTTTCGGGGTCGGGGCTGTTCCCAGTGACGGTGGCCACCATGAATCGTTCCACGATAGTTTGGCTCCTCCGAACAGTAGGATTTCAGATTTTCCGGCATTGAGCTTGAGGCAGTGGTTACGCATCCAATCCGCCATTTCGGAGAGGCAGCTGTGGAGTTTATTTTTGGTTGTTTCTGATCTTTCCGATCTTTCGTCCATGGTCACCATCAGCTGCGTATCGTCGGCATATGAGCAGATGCCGATGCCCCACTTTCTTCCGATGTCGGCCAGAGACGATATGTAGGCATTAAAGAGAGTGGGGCTTAGGAAGGCCCCCTGTGGGACTCCACAACCAATGGGACGGGGTTCTGAATGAAATTGGCCCAAATGCACTGCTTGGGTGCGGTTGCTCAGGAAGGATTCAATCCATTGCAACGCAGTGTCTTGTATTCCTTTGCTCCGGAGAATGTTCAGTAGGCATTTGTGCGACACCGTGTCGAACGCTGCCGACAGGTCTAACAGTATCAGAGCCACCGAGCCCCCTTGGTCGGTGATGCATCTGACACTGTCCGACACTGCCAGCAGCGTAGCCTCGGTGCTGTTGTTGGATTCCCACTGTATTGTACATTCTCATGCTCTTGGACATTTCTGCATGCTTTTGTACCCTTGACAATGACATATCATGCCTCTTTCTTTGTAATATTGCATATAACTCTGTTCCGTGACCAATGTTCATATTGTTGCGGACTGCGCAATGGTGGCCACTCATTTTTGTTCTCTCACAATAATGGGAAAAATAAAAGTTTTCTAAAAAAAACAAGAAAATCAAAAGAGTCTACTAGCGTCTGCCCTTGTTGAGGCTAGCTTGTAATAACCTGAGTTATTCCTCCCAGCAACTGAAAAACTGGTTACACTCATCCTCCAGGCACTCCTGTACGTCCTGTAAGGGCCTCATGTGTAATCTCACGTTCGGTACAATGGAGATAAAGAAGTCATGGAACCGAGAAGAGAAGCAATCTGTCTTGCTGAAGGTCGATGGGACGGCAGACGAGGGCAGCATTTTAGAGTCTAGGATGATCGTCTCTCCTTCGAAGGATACACTCTTGCGGACTGTGTATCCAATGTGGTCCATAAGTAGTGTAGTTTTCTGACTAGACTGACTGATGATTTGATAAATTTGACCTGAAGACCCACTTTCGATAGGGACTTAAACGGCGAACAAACATATATTTTACTCGACGCCCTAGCTCGCCACGTGAACCAGACCTGTTTTTACGCAGCATTAGCCAATAATGGAGGCGCAATTGAGGTGTGCCGAGGGGAGAAGCCCCGCGGTAACAAATGTTTTTAACGACTAACACCGCAATCGGCATTAAACGCCATACTATATAACGATGGGTCCCTAGATTCATAATTAAAACCTTAGTTATAGCCATATACACGTTTTTGATCTACATTTGACAACATTATTTATATCACATTGGGTTCTTACATCAATAATTAAAACCGTAGTTATCGTTATCGTTATTCATTGATGGTCACGGTAACTTGCTCACCTTAGTTACTTCGCTCTCGACCCCGGTCCGCCCCGGCAGTGTGCCGTTAGCGCGGAGGGTCCCTGCACGAGCGCCACTTCCGGTTCTGCACCACTTCCGCCCTGCCTCTCCACCGTGCAGGTGAGCAGTCGAGTGGTTGTAGGGCTCTAGTCTATATCTCACCCTGAATCTAGCCTCGCAGGTTGACATACGTGGCTTGAAGGCCGCGGGCGTGCACCAGCACTGCCGATGAACTTTTAAACCATTATTCCAGTTGATTACGAGCTGCTTGCTTATTTTAAAATTGTCACTGCTATATTTTGTGTTATGCCCTTCAGCGCCCGCTTTATTCATTGATGGTCACGGTAACTTGCTCACCTTAGTTACTTCGCTCTCGACCCCGGTCCGCCCCTGCAGTGTGCCGTTTGCGCGGAGGGTCCCTGCACGAGCGCCACTTTCGGTTCTGCACCACTTCCCCCCTGCCTCCCCACCGTGCAGGTGAGCGGTCTAGTGGTTCACGTCAGTCAGTATAAATGGCAACCTGGAGGAAGCGCAGCGGGAGCGCCGACGTCGCGCCGATGTCGCGCACAAGTCAAGCCCGTCTGCGCCCGTCCGCGGCCCGGGGCCATGCATGCTACCTGTCGCATTACTTACTCTTCTCAAGATCTTCGTTCCTTTCATTGTTGCGCCCCCCTTGCTCCCCACATAGTTGCCATTGCACAGAAATGTGACATACTGTCCTCCCTTCCTTCTAACACCCCCCGGGGCTCCTCTCCCTGTCACCCCTTCCCACTGCAACGCCGCCCCCACACCTATCAGCACCAGTTTTCTTGGTGCTCGCTCCATTTCGATAGTTTATCTCAACACCCGCTCACTCCCGAAACATAATCTTGAAGTATTTCAACTTCTGGATAGTGGCAACATTGACATCTTGCTCCTCGCAGAAACCTGGCTCCAGGCGGATTCCTTTACTGACATCCTGGCCGCTATACCTACGGGATTTTACATCCTTCAATCTAACAGGTCCTCTGGCAGACCGGGCGGTGGAGTTGCTGCCATCATCCGCTCTAACTTACAATTCACCTCCCTAATAACCACTCCTATCTTAAACTCTGACATACTCACGCTGAAACTCACGTCTCCCAAACACTCTTTCATCTGTGTCTTAGTTTACCGCCCCCCTGTCAACATGCCCTCCTTCTCATCCCTGTTTGTTGATCTCATCTCTCAGATAGCCATCAACTCCGCCAGGGTCTTGATCATTGGCGATTTCAATTACTGGCCACTAGATCCCCATGAATCCACCCCCTCACTTGAATTCACCGACCTACTACTTGGTCTTAATTTTTTGCAACATATCTCTGTTGCAACTCACAACAGGGGCCATATCCTTGACCAGGTATGGACAACTAACCTGGATATCTCCCCTCCCCTGGTCTACCCCTGCACCTGGTCTGATCACTTCCTTATTTCTTTCTCCCTGAAACTCTCAGTACCTACTCGTCCCCCTTCAGCATCTAATTTCTCGGCACGCAATTGGAAGCATGCCGCCATTTCCCTTTTCCATTCGACCCTCGCCACCACACTCCCCTCTGATCACCCTGACTTGAATTCTCAAACTGCCACACTTGACCAATGGCTGTTCCAAGCCAGTGACGTGGTCGCCCCTGTTAAAACTATTAAATCTAAACGTCCCCACGACGCCCAGCGTTGGTTTACTGATCAACTGAAAGCTGACAAATTACTTCTTAGACAGGCTGAGCGTCGCTGGAGGCGTAACTATGATCCCCTACTAAAGTCCACTTACACTGATTTATTAAAATCATACAAAAAATCTATCATTTTGGCCAAATCCTCCCACTACTCCCAGAAAATTATCAGCGCCGCATCCAAATCAAAAGAAATCTTTTCCATCGTGGCTGAACTCTCCCTTCCTGATCGTGTTACGCCTCAGCCTCAACCCTCGCAGGCTCTGTGCAACTCTTTAAACTCTTTTTTTATAGACAAAATATCCATGATTAAAAACAATATCCCCTCCACTACCCCGTCCCAGGTCAGCGTCCTCCCTTCTCCGAATCCCCGTTCCCTGTATGAATTTCCTCCTATTTCTCTGGACACTTTTCTTTCGTTACTACAGGCTGCCGGCTCCGGCTCCCCCCATGACTGCTGCCCTCCCCAAATCCTAAGAGACGCCTTTATGGCTTGTCCTGGTCCTCCTCTTGACCTGCTAAATCGTTCACTCTCTACAGGCTCTGTCCCCGATGCTTTCAAAAAAGCAGTGGTCGTACCTATTTTAAAAAAACCCGGTTCTGACCCTGCGGTCTTAGGTAACTACCGACCTATCTCCCTTCTCCCCTATTTGGGGAAGGTCTTGGAGACTTACGTCACCCGCTGCCTGAGCGCCTTCATCGAGGAAACTCACTTCCTTGACGACCAACAGGCAGGTTTCAGACCGGCCCTCTCCACAGAGGCAGTGGTGGTAGCGGTCATGGATGCGCTGAGACAGGGGGCTGATAAGAACTTGGCCCAGGCCCTGGTGCTATTAGATCTCTTGGCCGCTTTTGTCACGGTCGATCATGACATCCCGATTGACCGTGTCAGAAATGCGGGCATCACTGGCCTGGCCCTGTCTTGGATTGTGTCCTTCCTCCAACGCCGCTCCCAATCGGTACAACTGTCCACCTTCTCTGCTCCCCAAATCTCACTTTCCTGTGGTGTTCCCCAGGGTTCTGCCTTGTCCCCTCTTTTGTTTAATCTTTATATGCAGCCCCTTCTTGCCTCTCTCCGTCACTCCTCTGTTACCATCTTTAACTATGCAGATGATCTGCAACTCATCTTTCCCATCGACCCCTCCCCTCTCTCTTGCTCCAACTTCCAATCAATAATGCTCACCATCTACGAGTGGATGAACTTCAGTCAGCTGAAGCTCAACCCTAGCAAGACAGAGTTGGTTCTGATCGGTGGGCTTTCGCACCCTTGGACCCCCAACTTCTGGCCCCTAGCCCTCAGTCCCCCCCTTGTCCTGTCAACTCAGTGAAGAGCTTAGGAGTCATTATCTCTAGTGACCTCTCGATGCGGCCCCACATCAACGCTGTTACCTCGGCCTGCTTCTTTCACCTTCGCAGAATCGGGAAGATCCGAAGGTTCTTATCAGAGGCTCTCACCCTTGTCATCATGGCCCTGGTCACCTCACGTATTGACTATGCCAACTGTCTATACGTGGGGACTCCCGCATACCATCTTCATCGGCTCCAACTGGTGCAAAACCAGGCAGCCAGACTAATTTTTCAACAGCCCAAACACCATCATGTCACGCCGATGTTGAAAAAACTACACTGGCTCCCGGTTGCGCACCGTTGTATCTTCAAAATGGGATGCACTGTTTTCAAATATCTATCTGCCTCTGCCCCTGCCCCTGCCTTTATCTCTCTTTGCTTGCACCCCCACGTCCCTTCTCGACATCTTAGATCTTCTGCTCACAATCTCTTGATCACTCCCAGGTTCAAACGTAAGAAACACAGTGGTGCTTGTTTTTCTTTTCTTGCCCCGTCCACCAGGAACTCTTTTCACCTCTTAATTCGGCTTACACCTGACTATACTACTTTCCGCAAACTCCTGAAAACCTACTTGTTCCATCTTGCTCACGACTAGCTGCTTCTACCCCCCTGTGTCCTCTTTCCACCTGTCTTTGAGCGCCAAGAAACCAATTGGTGAACGTGCGCGGTATCAAATACCTTTAACATAACGTTACATACGCGGTTTGGTTACACGATCATCTACAATTGAAAATATTTATTTATATTTTTTTTCATTATGCAGTGTTATTAAACATGCTATTAGCTGCAGACGAACTGGAGTTTTATCAAGTACATTTTAGCCCCATAACACTGCAGTAATGTATATGGGAGAACCACATTAGTATTATCTGAATGATTGCCTGTAAAAGCAACCTTAAACAGTGAACGGATAAGACCCCGTATGGTGTCTTGATGTAACCACATTGAGTGGGGACACTGCAGATAATACTTTTGACAAATATGAGACCTAACGTTTCATCTCTACTGCACTCGTTTTTTAGTGCAAATGACGTAGGTTAGTACATTGCGACTAATACGAAAGCGGTAAGTTTAATCACATAATAACGATAAGTTCATGAAAGAAAGATATAGTCGTCTTCAGTAAATATACAAGAGGTAAAGATTGAATACAGCATGAGGCCTAAGAATCAGGGTAGCCCTGCCTGAAAACCTTTTTGAAACAAAACGCGAATTATACAAATCGTCATTTATTTGTAGGTGGTCAATCAAAGGCCAGACAAGAAGGACGTTCATGAACCCACAGCTGGGCTGACGCACCCCTATGAAAGCACATCAGCTTAATACCAGCAAGCCAATCAAGCCTGCAGGCTTGGTTTAGTCTAATTTTATTGGGTAAGTTCTGGTAACTTTGAATTGTAACCTTTGGGCATACCTTCTATCACACAGTGAATAATGAATACTCACTATCATTCTTTGCAGCACACCGAATATATAAATCCACGGTGGCTCCAGTGTACATACCTACACTGTGAATATCTTGCATTATAAGGTACATTATTTATATTTAGTAAGGCTCCTATAATGCTATATTGATATAAACCATTCTAGTGCAACTAGTAGATGAAATTTACATTTCTTTTCCTACCAAAGATCGAAACTCCTGAGAAGGTCATCATTTGCCTCTCATTTCGTGTTTTCAACTCCAACGATTTTAATCACCAGAAGTGTTAGATAAATAGAAGTCTATCATCACCTCTGACGTGGTTAGGTATGTAATTGTAGGTATGAAACTTTCCTATGTAAGAGAGTTGACAATGCCTTGTAGACAATATTGCAATTATTACTAGTGCTTTGTCTTATCTAACGATTATTGTTTAAATTGTCTGTATTTTGTGCTGGTGGTCATGTTGATTATCTTAGATGTTTAATTATAAGGAACAAAAAAAAATAAATGTTGCTTGTCAATAATAAGCTCAATATCAATTTCCTTAAGATGTTAATTTTAAAAAAATTATGATATTAATTGGATGTTTTTCACTATCTAGTAAAACTGTCCTGAAGAAGGTGTTAATCAAATACCGAAACGCTGCGTCAACAACTGTTTTTCCACAGTGATAAATATGTTTAATGAAATGTTTTTATGATATATGTACATAATTGTATTTAATAAACCTCTTTGTAATATATGATTTGTTATTGTTAATTTAAAAAAATTTTTTTTATGTTAGTGTTGACTTTTGACATTGTAGCATTATTCTTTTCTGATTTGTGCACTTTCTAGACCACGAGCATTGTTGAATAGACTGTCTCACATTCTGATAGAACATTACTATTAGGAAATTTTTGGTTTCTGTGCGAGAAGATCCAGGTTGAGGGAAGTTTCTCATTTGGAACTTGTGAGAGTTCCGATAGTGTGGTGTACCATGGGTGACAAGTCCATGCTGGAACAATTAGACCTACAGTGAGGCAAGTTTACCTGAGCTTTCTGACTACAAATGGAAGTGGGGAGAGGTGGAAAAGTGTAGGCAAATATCCCTGACCAGTTCATCCACAGAGAATTGCCCTTGGATAGAGGATGTGGAAACTTTAACATGATGTATGGGCGTTTTGCATTTTTTGCCATTGCAAATAGGTCTACTTGTGTAGACCCACACTTGCGAAAGTAAGGTAGGAGGACTTTGCGGTGGAGTTTCCAGTTGTGGACTTCTTGCTGCATCCTGCTCAGGAGGTCTGCAACTTGATTACTTCTCCCTGGTACAGGTTCTGCTAAGAGATGAATGTTGTGATATAATGCTAAATGCCAGGTGGTTGGGGCTAGGCTTGATAATTGTAGAAAACGAGTCCCCCCCCCCCCCACCCCCCGTTTCTGTAGACAGTTCAAGGTTGTCATGTTGCCTGTCCGGATCAGGTCTATCTTGTCTATTAGGTGACTTACGAGCTTTCTATGCTAGGTTAACAGCTTAAAGCTCTAGGTAATTGATATGGATACCCTGGTGTTTGGGAGCCCATGAAACCGGAATCAAAACATCTTGAAGGTGAAACCCCAACCAGTCAGGGAAGCATCCGCTGTGAGAATGGCCTGGTGAACTGGGTCTAGAAACGCTCCCCCTACCTCACCACCCCAGGACTGGTTTAGTGAGTTCCACCTTTGCAGAGTGATGTTTGTGGCCGTCTATCAACACTAGATCATGTAGTTTACCCTGTGACTGAGTCCATTGACGTGAGGCATTCTTGCAGCGGTGTCATAAGTAGATGGGCATGTAGTACTATCATAATGCGGGATGCCATCCTGTCTAAAAGGCGCATGTGTGTCCTGACTTTGACTTGGAGCCCCCTTTGAACGGGGCTAGTGTTTGAACGTTTTGTATTTGGATATGCTAACCCCAAGTAAACAAGGAGTATGGCCCCTAAATACTGTTTAATCTGTGATGGTTGTAGGTGCGATTTCTGCACGTTGATGGTAAACGCTAGTTGATGTAGTAGGGTGAGTGTTTGGCTGCAAACGTGGGATCTGTTGGCTTTTATGAGCCAATCGTCCAAGTAAGGAAATTAGTGATTGTTTTGCCGGGGCAGATGCACTGCCACCACTGCTGAGCAATTTACAAATATCCGTGGGGAGGTGGCGACTCCGAAGGGAAGCACTTTGAATTGGTAGTGTTTTCCTTGGAAGACAAAACCACAGGTATTTGGGATGTGTAGGCTGGATGGGTAAATTAAAGTAGGCGTCCTTTAGGTCTAATGCGAACATGAAGTCGCCACTTTGTAGCAATGGTATTACTTCCTGAAGGGTGACCATGTGAAAGTGTTCTGATAGACGTAATGATTTAGGGGCCTGAGGTTGAGATTTCATTAAAGTGAATATACTCCTGCTCCTGGAAGATGAAGTTGGACTGTCTCTAAGTAGAGTTTGGTGTTGTATGGAAACTTTGCTAACCAAGGCTCTCCCCACTGTCGAAAGAGACCTTGCGCCACGTCCGAGTTCAGACGCCATTCGTGATCCATCATGCACCGGCGGCTGAGTTCGTCCGCCCTGGCATTCAGAGAACCTGCCAGGTGTTGAACCACCAGAGTCACGCCCTGATGTTCCAGCCACTGCCAGAGGCGCAGAGCCTCCTGGCAAAGGGTCCACGACCCCACACCGCCCTGTTTGTTGCAGTACCACATGGCGGTGGTGTTGTCGGTGAACACTTGCACCACGCTCCCCCTGACAGAGGGGAGGAATGCCTTCAGTGCAAGACGAATCGCCCGCAGCTCCAGAAGGTTGATGTGGAGCCGGGACTCCGCCGGAGACCAGAGGCCTCTGATCTCCGCCTCTCCCATGTGGCCTCCCCAGCCCTGGAGGGACGCGTCCGTCACAACTACGTGCTCCGGCTGGGGTAGGGAGAGGGGTCTGCCACTGACCCATTCGCGGTCCGTGAGCCACCACTGCAGTTGTTTCGCAGTGCCCTCCGAGATCAGGACATGATCGGACAGGTTGCCCTGATGCTGGGCCCACTGAACCTTCAGGTCCCACTGCAGAGCCCGCATCCGCCTCCTGGCGAGACGCACCAGAAGGATGCAGGAGGCCATCAGTCCCAGAAGCCGCAGCGTCAACCTGACCGAGACTCGGGATAACGGTCTGAAGACAGGAATCAGAGCCTGAATATCCCGAACCCGCTGCTCGGGTGGGTAAACCCGAAACTACGCCGAGTCGAGAACCACTCCGATGAAAAGGAGCTTCTGAGAGGGACACAGGTGCGACTTCGGCACATTGATGGAGAACCCCAGCAAGTGCAGGAGGTCGGCCGTAGTCTGGAGGTGGCTGACGACTGTCTGGGGCGAGCCCGCCTTCAACAACCAGTCGTCGAGGTAGGGGAAGACTGATACCCCCTGCCTGCGCAGATGGGCTGCGACCACCGCCATCACCTTCGTGAACACCCGTGGGGCGCTGGTAAGGCCGAAGGGGAGCACGGTAAACTGAAAGTGCTCTAGGCCTACCGTGAACCGCAGGTAACGCCGGTGGGCCGGCAGGACGGGGATGTGGAAATAGGCGTCCTGCAAGTCCAACGCTACCATCCAGTCTCCTGGGTCCAGGGCAGCCAGGACCTGAGCCAACGTGAGCATCTTGAACTTCTCCGTCCGGAGGAAGCCGTTGACGTTCCGCAGATCCAAGATAGGGCGTAGGCCCCCTTTGCCCTTCTTGGGCACCAGAAAGTAGTGGGAGTAACAACCACGTCCTACTTCTGGCCCAGGAACGCGCTCGACGGCCCTCTTGGCCAAGAGGGCCGAAACTTCCTCTTGCAGAAGTTGCAAGTGATCCCCCGACACACGGTGGTATTGAGGTGGCATGGATGGAGGGGAAGACTCGAAGGGGAGGGAGAAACCCCTTCGGACAATTTGCAGCACCCACCTGTCCGAAGTGACTGTATGCCAGTGGGAGAGGTGATGGCGAACCCTGCCTCCCACAGGCGTCACATGGGCCTGAAAACTCGGACTAGGAAGGTTTTGAGGCGGGGGCTGCTGAGGGAGGTGGGACTGGCCTCGCCGCTGACCCCGACCACCGCCACGGCGGTTCCCACGTCCGCCACCGCGCTGCTGGACATTTTGCGGCGTGTGGCTGGCGGTCCGTGGTGGGGCGCCCCTTCCGTGGCCACGAAAGGAGCGAAAGGCACCCGATTGCTGGCGTGGGGCCGTAAGGCCCAAGGACTTGGCCGTGGCCCTGGAGTCCTTGAAACGTTCCAGCGCATGGTCTGCCTTGTCGCCGAAGAGGCGACGGCCATCAAACGGCATGTCCAGGAGGGTGGCCTGGACATCGGCCGAGAAGTTGGCGGACCTCAACCAGGCGTGGTGTCGAACCGCCACCGTCGTTGCCATCGCCCTGCCCAGTGAGTCCGTGGTATCCAGCCCACACCGGATAGAAAAGCGTGCCGCATCTCGGCCGTCCGCAAGGGTTTGGCTGAGTTTAGCCCTGACCTCCTCAGGGCATTGTGGCAGCACCTCCGCAACCGTGTCCCACAGAGTGTGGGTGTAGCGGCCCAAGAGACAGTTGGTGTTCACTGACCGTAGCCCCAGGCTCACAGACGAGAAGACCTTCTTCCCGAACTGCTCATATCTCTTGGATTCCCTGTCGGGCGGGGCCGACGGGAATGCGGATTGGGAGTTAGAGGCCTGGATGACCAGGCTCTCGGGGGTGGGATGGGTGGACAAAAAGCATGGGTCGCCCGGTGCCGGGCGGTAGCGTCTGGCCACGTTCCTGTCCACAGGGGGGCCTGTGGCGGGCTTGGACCAAGTGCCCAGCAGAACGTCACACAAGGCCTCATTGAACGGCAGAAGGGGCTCCGTGGAACCGGACTGCTGTTTGAGGACCTCAGTGAGGAGGTTAGTCCTCACGGCCGCGACGGGGAGCTGAAGGTTTAAGGCCTTAGCTGCCTTCGTCAACACTACGCTGTAAGCAGAACCCGCCTCCGAAGCCACAGTCGGGGGCGACGTAAATCCAGTGTCTGGCGAGGTGTCAATACCACTGGCCTCCCCAAGCTCATATGTCCAGTCCTGATGCGACTGGCAATCACGTGCCAGAGGGTCCTCGGACCCCTCCCATTGCTCCTCGTCACCTGGCTCCTGGAGACCAGGATTAACAGCCAGGGCCTCCTCGTGGAGATAGAATTCTCCGAAGGCCGACGGAATCGGCGCCCAGCGGCGCCCCTCCGACACCTGAGTAGGACCGTAGGAAGCATTGGGGTCGGCAACCACATCGGCTGCCGGGGACAACACCTGAAGGGACGGCGCCGGTGAGGTCGTAAGGTCGACCGGCGAGGTCCCGGATCCGGAGCCGGATCCAGCGAGGTCGCGCGGCGCCGGGACCGAAGTCGCCAGCGGCGCCGGGGCCGAAGCACCCGACGTCGTCGGGGCCGAAGCGCCCGACCCGGAAGGACCTCCAGACGGAGCCGATCGGCCCGAAGGCGCCACGGGAACCGACTGAGGAGGGAGGGCCCTCATGGCCATGAGGTACCTCTCGACCTCCTCCTGCGACGCGCCGTGCCCAGGGACCCGGAGGTGTGGGGCAGGCGGCGACGCTTGCGACTCCCGCGGAGCCGCGTGGGCGGTGTCGCCCGAGTCCCCGGTCGCATCGTGCGAGCGACGGGGCGGGTCGGAGGATCGATGGCGTCGCTCCGACCTCTCATGCCTCTTACCTGAGGACTTGGAACCGGACGATCGGTGACCACTCCCGGAGCGTCGATGACTCCGACCTCGCGACCTGTCCCTCGACCTCCCGTGGGACCGGGACCGGGACCTGGAGCGGCGCGGGGCCGACTGCCTCAGCTCGAGACGCTTGCGGGACCGCTCCCGCCTAGCCTTCGACGTCAGGGCCCGGCAGTCGTCACAGGTTCGATCGTCGTGGTCGAGGCCTAAGCACTTCAGGCACCGGCGATGGGGGTCCGTGACCGACATGAGTCGGCCGCACTTCGAGCAAGGCTTGAACCCGGGCATCCCTGGCACCGATAGTCGAGAAGCGACTAAATAGAGGATCAAAAAGATCAAAAGAGTTTTCAGTCAAAAAGTGACTGGGGGTAGAGCTTCTTCCGGATCTGCGCTAGCTGGCGCGGAAAAAAGAAGAACTGACGTCAGCGCGCATGGGCGCCGTCTATATACTCCGATGACGTCATCCCGGCGCTCACGACGCCGACGACGGACGCGGAGCCGCAGACGACGCCTACCAGCGCGCAGGGGTATTGCTACGCAAAAATTTCCGGATCCAGTCTGACGCCTGGGGATATTCTAAGGTAAGGAATCTATCACTAACGTGTCTCTTTCAGATGACGGGGACACCAGCAAGATCATAAACACCATCCGCTACGTTTCACCGTTAGACCCATGCCCTCACCACATCTTCAACAAAGCCAGCACAGCCATCGCACCCCATCTCCAGAGAGTTCCCAGAAAGCTGGAAGCACACCGACATCAACGCCTTACTCAAGAAACCCAAGGCAGACCCCAAGGACCTCAAGAACTTTCGACCCATCTCCCTGCTCCCGTTCCTGGCGAAGGTCACCGAGAAAATCGTCAACAAACAACTGACCGCTACCTTAAGAAGAACAACATCCTGGACTCATCCCAGTCCGTTTCCGCAGCAACCACAGCACCGAAACCGCCTCATCACCACCACCGATGATATCAGGACCCTGCTTGACAATGGAGAAACAGCGGCCCTCATCCTCCTGGACCTGTCAGCCGCCTTCGACGCGTTCTGCCACTGCACACTGCGAACACACTTACACGACGCCGGGATCCAAGAGAAGGCCCTGGACTGTACCACATCCTTCCTCTCCGGCAGAACTCAGAGCGTCCGCCTCTTCCCCCTTCCTCTCCAAGGCCACTGAGATCATCTGCAGTGTAACCCAGGGCTCATCCCTCAGTCCGAAGCTGTTCAACATCTACATGGCACCTCTCGTCCACATAGCCCCACCTCAATATCATCTCCTCGCCGGCGACACCCAGCAGATCCTCTCCCTCACTAAAGATCCTCACACCGCCAAAACCAACCTCCACGAAGGTATGAAGGACACTGCCGAATGGATGAAGAACAGCAGACTGAAGCTGAACTCAGACAAGACGGAGGTCCTCATCCTCGGCCCCACCCCCTTAGCCTGGGACGACTCCTGGTGGCCGGCAACACTGGGAACAGCACCAACACCCACCGACCACGCACGCAACCTAGGGGTCATTCTCGACGCCACCCTCTCCATGACTAAGCAGGTCAACGCCGTTTCCTCATCCTGCTTCAACACCCTCCGAATGCTCCACAAGATCTTCAAGTGGATCCCCACCGAAACGAGAAAAACAGTCACCAAGGCCCTCGCCACCAGCAGGCTGGACTACGGAAACGCCCTCTACGCAGGAACGTCGGCCAAGCTCCTGAGACGGCTGCAACGCATCTCAGCACGCCTGATCCTCGACATACCCCCCGCAGCCACATCACACCCCACCTGAGACACCTGCACTGGCTCCCCGTCAACAAGAGGGTAACCTTTAAGCTCCTCCTCCATGCACACAAAGCTCTCCACAATACCGGCCAAGCATACCTCAAAAGACGACTCAGCTTCTACACCCCCACCCGCCAGCTCCGCTCCGCCGGCCTCCCCCTCGCCACAGTCCCTCGCACCCGAAGAACGACCGCCGGAGGCAGATCCTTTTCCCGCCTCGCCACGAAGACCTGGAACACCCTCCCCACCAACCTATGGCAAACCCAAGACCTACTGGCCTTCAGAAGACTCCACAAGACTAGGCTCATCGATCAGTAGCAGCACCCTCCTCCCCCACCCAGCACCTTGAGACCCTTACAGATCCGTAGTGCACTTTAGAAGTATCTTGATTGAATGATTGATTGATTGATCACCACTCTGGCCGTCTCCTGCCTTCCAGGCTTGACCACAGTTGCCTGACCTCTTGCTTTGGCTTCCGGAACATCAACATGGAATGCGCAAGTCTCGTTTCCCCCGGCAGGGGTGCAGCGGCGGGAGTACAGTGGCACTGCGGACCTGTGCCCCTAAGCTTTTTTTTTTTTTTTTTTCCCAGTCTGAGGTGGTGTGAATTCCTGGACTCCAGGGATGCTGCCTAGGCGCCCCAGCTGACTTCCCCTGGCATTGTCATGCTGAACGACTACACTGCTGCCTCTGTTGCCCCGAGAATGTGCACGTTGACGACCCAATTGAGATCGGCTATCTCCAGCCCTCCTCTCTCCTTTATCCTTTGGCTGCCCCCTCCAATTCAGTACTACGCCATGGATTCAGCAACCTTGTGTTTTTTTGGATTGGATTTTTTGTCTCCTGCCATTTTGTGATAATGCTATTGGTGACCATGACCCGGGTCCTCCATCTTGGCGGCTTTGACTGATTCTCTTGCCGCTGGACTGCATCCTGTGTCGCCTGACTGACCTTTACCTCAAGTCGAACCCTCCACCCCCTTGGGTCTCCTTCACCCCTCTCCTCTTGTACAATCACCGCAACACTGGATGTGGGGAATGCTGGTCCCCAGCCGGTTTGTTTTGACTTTTTGGTTCCCCTGAAGTTTTTTCCCCCTTGCCATCCTGCCTTACCCGATCAGCATTTCAACCCTTTTTTTACTTCTCCCCCTCTACCTTCTATGCCTCATAGGACGTGTGTCTATGTTATGCTATGCTCTAGGAACTCATGTTACTGTGTAACACTGTGTTTTTTTCCAATGTAATACTAGGCTTCAGTAATGGATGTCATCTGTGTAACTCGCTAATCCTCATGTAAAGCGCTCTGATACCTACGGGTCTAGCCAGAACTATATAAAACTCTGCAACTAAATAAATAAATAAGATAAGGCATCATCTGGTGGGGTAGAGGTCTGGATCTGTATCCCCTTGTGGGTCTATGTCATAGGTATCCCGTGGGTCCCCAGGATGAGTGTCCTCTCCTATGTCATCATTATCATCCCTGATGGATGATGTGTGTGATGAGGTGAAGCGTTGCCTTCCTCAGACTCTTGTGGTAAAACAGGTGTCCGAGTCGAGAGGGGGGTGGGGGGTGCGGTTGTGATGGTGAATTTGGAGCGATAGGAACAGGAACATATAAAGGGCTAGTGCCCTTAGCCTTTTTCTTCTTTTTGAGGCTGTATAGGAATTTCAATAGCCTCTTTGAAAGACAGTTGTCTCTTAGAGGGTAGAGGCATTGCCGGTTGAAGAATAATTTCTGGGCTGGATCTTTAATGTTTTTTACCTCGGATCGAGGCGCATTAGCATCGTTTTGAGGATAGGATCAGGTGGAATTTTAAGTCCGAAGGTGTAACATTTCGGTGCCACTGAGTGTTTTGTTTTCGGAGCCGTTGTGGTCTCAGCCCCAGCACTCTGTGCTTTCTTTTCCAGTACCAAGGCTATGGTCCGATGTGTCCGTACAAAGGCTGATTTTATGGAGGTGGAGGCCCCTGTTGTAGGCCGCTCTTTTGGCGCAGAGCACGAGAACGGGGCTTTCGAGTAGGTGGGTCAGTGCGCGCCATGGCTTTTGCGCAGTGGCAGCCCGTGAGTCGGGCCGACTTCTTGGGCTTCGGATCAGGGGCAGGTGTACTCACGGTCTGATGCTTTTCGAAAGACCTCAAGCTGACTGGATCTTTTTCCATCTCTGACTCGGATCCGGAATTGTGGATGGAGAAGGACTCCTCCTCAGCTACCAAGGCTCCTCATGATCTGGCTAGCCGAAGATGTCGGGTGTGTCGTCTGAGTGTTTTCCCAGCATTTCTAGGTGCCATGCAAGTCATTTCCGAAGGGTTTTCTTAGTCCAGAACGACCTGCAGGTCTCACAGGTACCTTCCTGATAGTCAGGCAAGAGGCGTAAGTTACAAACCGAGTGTGAGTCGGTGTGATGGTATTTCGAATGGCACTTTGGACAGATGTGCGTTTCATTATTTTTTTGGTTAGAGCTGCTCGATGTGAAAAGAGCCCAGCCAGTCGTGGCCCTTAGGCCATCAGGCAAGTTGAAGGGCACAACAAGCAAAATTGGTCTTTTGCTTGGAACGCAAGAGTGAATATTCGATGGCGACAATACCGCCGAGTTAGGAGATCTACTGGAGCCCTAAATTATCTCGAACTGGAGCGCGAGAGAGTACATCCAAACCAGTTAGGGGAAAGAAACAATCTAACAATGGAGTCAATGCCCATTCACAGTATGACCAAAAGGAGGAGTAACACAGCCTTGTGACTTGAAAAACGTCTTTGAACAAAAACAACTAGCAATCATCCAAGCTCAACATTAGTTGGCGGACTTCTGCTAAGTATGTGCATCTACAGCCACACATGCAAACATTTATATTCTTTTCTCTGAAATTATTTTAGTAGCTCACTTTCCTATTTTCTTGTCATTTTTCTTAAATGTTTCATATTAATATAGGCAATTGATATTCCATTTATGTTCTACTATTCTATTTATAATATCTAAATTTGCCATCTGTTACTATTTTGTAAGTTTATTATAATGTTGTTTTGAAAAACATTATAGCAGTATAGAGAGAACAGGTACAGGGCGCAATGAACACCTCTGTAGCAGTTCTGATAACTGCAGCTGCAGTTAAAGAGGACCGACCAAGGTTTTCACTTGTCACTTTCTTGAGGGCGGCTCCATCCTAGGCCTTGTATCATCTCTGAGGATTAATGAAAAACGATGACTTGAGAGACGTTAGCTGAGAATAGTTCCAACTGTCTCTCTTATATGGACCTGGGCATCATTTTGAAACTGCATATTCAAGCTGAGATGTCATGGTCGGGAGGCAGGTAATAAAGGATTCTGGAGGGCCAATATTCTTGTTGACATCTTGCAAGCTTCAGTATTTGTATGAGTCCACTTTATCTCAGGGAAAGAAAAAGGATCACGGGTAACCTCATAAAAATAATGAAGTCAGGAAAAAAATTACAACTGCTGCTAAGGTTCAATGAACCCGACTCTGCTTCAACATTCAACTCCCTTGAGCTGCTATCTATCACTGACACAATCGTCCTCAGATTATGTCCTTCTCTCAGAGTCAGGGACCCATACACGACCAGCCATCATTTTGGCTATCCTTCTGCACCAAAACCGCTCTAATTATTGCACCACTCACATCTAAAGTATTACATATTCTTCCCCACCACAAATGGTTTAAAATAAGGTGGACTGACAATGTCTTTCTTCAACTGTGCAATCTCACCATGCAAAGATTGTTTTTTTATTTCTTTGAGGTCTAGAATCGGCCTTGATTGGCCTGTTTTCATCTTTATCAAAAAGAATCTGGAATAAAATCCCAGGTGTCTTTGGGATCTTGAGACTGTCTCCATCGCTCCCTTGAGGAAGTAGGAGAGTAGGATTAAGATTTCCTATCGAAACTACCTCAAGAGAAAATGATGTTCATTCTTGGGCAGGTGGACAGATGGTTTCTGTAACAACTCCAACATTGTCCTGGGTGTACAATGTGCCTCACCCATTGGTCTGCTGTTATGGTCTCCCATGTGGGCCCAAAAGGGAAATTCTCCTCTCCACCTGCTGAGACTGGGATGGTAGGGGGACAGCAGTGGTGAGTCAAGTGCTTTTTTGGTGGTTGGAGTGTGTGAGAAGTTGGCCTGATATATAGTGCTCACTATTCTAGTGATCACTGTGTATCATACCAAACGACCCTTATTGATGATTGTTTGTAAGTCAACCTTATAGACCAGCTATCCTAGTAGCGTGGACAAAAGCAGGCTAAACTCTAGAGGGTGTGTTAAGCCAGCTGTTTTACCATCACATATACCCCTTGAACACCAAGTGAAAGGACACCACACAAGTTGTTATGAAAAATAAAGTATATTTATTTATAACAAGTCTACCCTGAACTCTTTATGAGTCAGGGAGCTAAGCACAATACAAAACTCTTACGAAAATACTTCAAGTTGCACAATTTACACAAATGCCCGAGGGGCACAAAAAACCATATACACTAAAAGTGGAATGCGAAATACTAGCAGGTGAGTAACTCGATCCAGAGGCTTCAGGATCGCTAGGACTACACTACTGAACCCTAAGGTTAGGAGCAGGAGGCCTAGGGAGATCGGGTGCAGAGTGTGCACTCTCACGCGGGATGCGGGACAAAGTCTATGGAGGCTGGTATTTCTAAAGTTACTGTTTTCGGACGAATCCGACTAGGTAGACTTAAGACGACAAAGGATCTGGACACTTGGATAGTGAACCTGCGTTGGAGCACCAAAATGCTCGGGTTACCTAGCCCAGGGGCTGCGGCTGCATAGGGTTCAAAAGACGTCGGGAATCCTCGTTGTAGTCTATGGAGCCTGAAAGAAGAGGTTGCTGGCAGGCGACCAGTGAAGATGTTCGGAGTGATCCAAGCCTGGATCGGTGATGAAGACAACCTGAAAGCAGAGGGGACTCAGTTCTTAATCACTAGCCAGTGATTGTGTGGACACCAGGATGGCACCGGATGAGGTCACCGCGATCAGGTGAGTGGGAGACGCTGGACTCTGCAGTCACACGGGCCAGGAGGCGTTGTCGGCGACCAGGCTGGAGGTGCGAGCTGTCCCACGAGGGTGTCTGCTGTCGGCGATGCTGGAACCAGGATTGGAGCAACAAGCCTTGGCAAAGGCAAGCCCACGCGGTGGAGTCAAGATGGCGTCTGGTGGGGACCAGGAGGGTCCGGGGTGCTCCTCTTTTGGAAGAGAGCAAGGGCCAGTCTGGAGCAACCAGACCAGCGGTGAAATCGTCGTGGTACGTCGTCAGGAGGGCCACTAGCCAACGGCAAGTGACCGGACAACGCGGTAAACAGCAAAGAGCAGAAGGGCCGCACGCAGATCTCGTGGATGCTGGGGGGCTGGACTTCGGTGCTGGAGCTGCTCTGGGTTGGGGCTTCTCAAACGCCAGTGCACTCACTCGAGGGTCCCTCGGTGGTCGTGCTGGTTAAGTGTCGTGCAGGTTTTGAAGATGGCCGGTCCCTCAGGTCTCGTCACACCCACAAATCTCAGCTGGGCTGATGATGCAGGTAGAGGTCAGAGATGCCAGGGAATCCGGGTCTCGTCCAGCTGGTCAGTCTTGATCCGGAGGATGGACGTGCAGCAAACCGCGATGCTTAGGTGGTGCCTGCGGGTGCAGGGTGGCTACTCCTTAGCCACAAGGGAGAGTCTTCAGTGAAAGTCAAGAGTTCCTTTCGTGGAAAGTAGTTCAAGATTCAAGATTATCTAATTGGGGAAGGGGGCCCGCTCCTACCTTTATTCTAAGAAAAGGGGCTGGACCGCGACTAGGTCCTGCCCATGGGTGGGACCAGGAGGGGGGTGGTTACACCCCTCTCCCTTGTCCGGACTTTCCCCAGCTCAGGGGCTGGGGTGCCCCTGGAACTGGTTTGAGCCGGCATATGCACAGTGAGCACCGGGGTGCCACTTGCAGTCACCTTCCTATTCAGCCCTGCCTACCTTGGATACACAAAACCCTGTCTGGGATGGTGCTAGCACCGCCCCTGACAGGAAACCTTTTGTCCAAGCTCCCCTCGCTGGAAGGACTCCCAGCTGCAGGGGGTCAGTCTTGTGTCTGTGGTGGCAGCATCCATTTTGTGATGCTGAGGCTCGAGTTAACTTTAACCGGGGTTCACAGTTACATACATGTCGTGTCCCTCTAGAAGGGTGGAATGCTAACCCCGTCGCCAGAATTGGCGAGGGGTTAGTATTCCAATTCGTATGACACCTTACTCGACATGTTTTGCTAAAGCGATACCAAAGATAGCAAATAACCGCGAGGATTATAATGCACTTAAGAGTATATTGTACGCGTTATCATAGAACAGCTATTAGGACTTGGTTCCGCAAGCTGCAGACAGGCTCAGCTCATGCCAGAGAACCATCTCACATAATTCCAAGCACTCTGCCTTCAGGATTGTTAAGGCCTGCCATAGGAGTGACTGATAGGAATACATGTGTCCATTTTAGGGTTAGATATGGGTATACTATATCTATAGTAAAGGGTGATTACACCACTTTGCCCCAGCTGTCGTGCAGCCAGTTGTGTCAGATTTAGATGGCCAGCCAGGGGTGGCATAATACATGCTGCAGCCCCTGGTAGGCCCTGGGTACACCTATGCCCTGGGTACAGGGACTGATAAGGTGGCCCAGTACCAATTAGATATGTACCTAAGGTACACGGAATCCATTTTACAGAGAGAGCAGTAGGCCTGGGGTCCTGATTGGCAGGGTCCCAGGCCAACTATGTCAAAAACCAGCTAAAACACAAGGCAAAAAGTTGGGGGCAACCATAGTCAGGATCTACCTTCCTACACCTGGATTCTTAGGAGAGAGTCTGCTCCGGTACGGATAGTTGCTCTGAAGGATCCTACGGGGGGCATGGTGCACTCTGAGTCGGATATCCTCGAGGTCCTCCAAACTCATCTACAGGAGGTGTATGCCGCGGACCCCTTGATAACGGAGGCCTCCTATCCGCCATAACTTCGGGGACTGACTCTCCAGGCCCTCTTGAAAGAGGCCGCGGAGGAACTAGACGCAATTTTGACACTCCGGGAAGTCAGAGTAGCATTGGCCGCACTGCCGAAGGCTAAGGCCCCAAGCGAAGACGGTTTCTCACCTGAATTTTTTCAGGCACTTGAGAATACCCTTGCCTCCCTCCTTTTGCAGGTCTACCGTGAGGCACTGGACCGTGGCACCCTCCCGCCCACAATGGATCGGGGCGAGGTTTGTATGATACTAAAACGGGGGGGGGGGGTTGGGGGATAGCTCCGATCCCGCGGCATACCGGCCTATCACTCTGATCAACACGGATGTAAAAATCCTTACCAGGCTCCTGGCCACCCGGCTGGCGCCACACATGAAGCACTTGGTCCATCAGGACCAGTGTGGGTTTATTCGTGGCCGCAATACCGCTATGAATCTCCGGTGCTTGAACCATGTCCTTCATGAAGTGCCTGGTAGAGAGGATCCCCAGGTCCTCGTGTCGATTGACCTCGCCAAGGCCTTCGACACTATCAGCTGGGGGTACCTGTTGGAGGTGCTCCGGCTGGCAGGAGTGGGGCCCGTCTTTTGCAATTGTATCCGGATCCTGTACGGGGCGCCTAGGGCCAGGGTTAGGCTTGGGTCGGCCCATTCGAAGGACTGGCCTTTAGGTAGGGGCACTGGCAGTCACGGTTCGTACGGAGATGGCTTTATGGGAAATCACAGTGGGGAATACTGTGCATTTGATCTCCCTGTATGCCGACGACGCATTGTTCTACCTGACGTCCCCAAGAGAATCGCCTATTCTACTGCAACTTTTGGACCGTTTTGGTGCAGCCTCGGGACTGCGCCTTAACCCCGGGAAGTCCTTGATCTTTCCCTTGGCGGGATTGGCGAGGACCCGCGACTGAGTCTCCCGCACCTGGGGCTGCGATGGGAATTGGAGGCCTTCCGATACCTGGGAATCCAGGTGGCTGCGTCTGATGCACAATCTCTGGCCCGTAACGCCGAGCGAGTGCTCCGCTCCCTGCAGCAGTCTGTGTCCTTTTGGAACACACTCCCACTCTCCCTGATGGGAAGGCTAGCTGTTACCAAAATGGTGATGTTGCCAAGGATATTGTACATCCTGCAAAATACTTTATGCCCGCTCCCCCCACGTATATTTTGCACGCTCAACACGCTGCTCACTTCCTTACTCTGGGCAGGCAAACGCAGCAGAGTCGCCCTGCACACCGTTGTCCGGAGCTGGGAGGAGGGGGGCCTGGAGGACCCGAGATTTGATCTATAATATTACGAGGCGCAACTCCTGCCGGCTGTGCGCTAGTTCGCAGGCACGGATAACTGGGAATTGGGAATCCTAGCGGGCAGGGCAGACGAGAAAGCGCTACAGGTGGCCCTGATGTGGGGTAGAGGAGAGGATGAAACTCTCCCATATGTCGTCCGACACACTGCGGGGGTTTGGCAGCGGTTTGTCGAGAAGGTTTTGCGACGGGCCCTCTTTCATAGAGAGTTACCGGTGTGGATATTGGCACCCGTGACACTGATGGAGGAGCACATGTCTTTCTGGGACTGGCGGGAGGGCAGCTGCGAGACTTTATCGGATATTTACCCAGACGATTCCTTTGTGACCATTGAGCGAGCTACGGAGGCCTTCGGACTTTCTGGGGGGCAGTACCTGCACTATAGAGGACTCCAGGAGATGGCGAGGGCGACCTGGCCGCAGTACCCGGAGGTGCCTCCATTGTCCCACATCTTGAACATCCTTCTCTCCTGTGGCAGGGGGCGACGGCTGATCACATTGTTGTTCTCGGCCATGAGAAGAGACTTCACCCCACCGGTCTCGCCGTCCTGGCCGGCATGGGAGGCGGATCTGGGGGTTGCCCTGGAGCCAGGACAACGCACACGCAAAGGAACCCTAACTTTTAAGGTGTTGTACAATGCGCGATTTAAACTGATACATTTCAATTTTGTACATCGCACTTACATGACCCCGGTCTCCCTGCGCCGTATCACTGCGGATAGACCAGACAACTGCCCTAGGTGTGGCTCGGAAAAGGCCGGATTTCTGCATCTGGCTTGGGAGTACCCGCTGGTCGGGGACTTCTGGAAGGCGGCGGTGGAACACATCAGGAAGGTCACGGGCCTCCGGATTGCTTTGACCCCGCTTCATTGTTTGTTGGCCCTGGTCCCCAAGCCCAAAAAGAGGAACTTATCCTATAAGTTATAGCAGTTGCTCCTGGTCTTAGCGAGGCGACAGGTGGCTATCACCTGGATGGGACAAAGGGCTCCTGTGATCTCACTGTGGCTGAGGGATGTCAGGGAGTGGTTCTTAGCTGAAGAAACACGCATGCAGAGCATGCGCAGGGATGAGAGGCTACAGGAGGACTTGCTTGCTTGGAGAATGATGTGCACTGTGGGGTCGTCCTGCGGCGACTGGGATGCCACCAGTGCTGAACTGTTCACCCCTGAGGAGTCGGGATCTGAGAGAGAGGATGCTGGGAGCGGGGAGGAGGGGATGATGTTGGAGTAGTGCCCTGATGGCAACGCACATGTGTTCCATACTGTATTTGTATTTGTAATTTGCTTTGCATTCCAGAAATTTGCTTACCAATGTGCTATCTGTAACTGCATGGGCCATAATGGGGTGAACGTACTGTATACACGTGTTTTCCAGTGATGCCAATTAAGGGGGGGGCTATTGTGTTGATACATGCCAAAAATAAAGCCCGAAATACGCAGCCATGCATGTCGTCACAGTAAAACACTAGTGTATCAAGCGCACATTTGATGGAGGCTTTTGTAATGAATTTTCGCTCTTGTATGAGGTCATCAGCTTGGGCTTTAAAAGGCTCAAGTAGGTGTTGCTTTAAGCTTTCAAGCTGGTCATAGTGTGCCCTGTCGTAACGAGCTAGCAGAGCTTGTGTATTCGCAATCCTCCATGAATTGGAGGCCTGTGCTGCTACCGTTTTACCAGAGGCCTCTAGTATCTTTGATTCCTTATCGGGGGGAGGGGCTTCCCCCGTTGTCTGTGAGTTGGCCCTTTTGCGTGCATTAGCCACCACTAGTGAGTCTAATGGTAACTGCCCTCTGATGTAGGTAGGGTCTGTTCTATACCTTTTCTCAATCCTGGGATTGATTACCCGTGCCCTGGCTGTATCTTTAAATATGTCAGGTGCGTGTTTTAACACTCCCTTTAACATAGGAAGTGTTCTGACACTTTTCTGAAGTAGGGAAGGTGTCAAATAAGAAGTCTTCTTCTACAGGGTCATTATGCAGGTCTACATTATGGTACTGCGCTGCCCTGTCTATTAGTTGGTTGAAGACAATGGTGTCATCAGTAGGTGACGGCTTAGTTGGATGAGAGGGGACATCAGGGATGGGATGGGTGTTATAAGGGTCAGTTGGCTCCTCCCATGGTTCATTTTGGGGGTCAGGATCTTGTGGATAATCATAATCAGGCTGTGGATCCTCCCCTGTGTTCCCCTCATTGACCCCATTGTGAGAAGGAGAGTAAGGAGCAAAAGGTGTAGTAGGCATAATGGGATAGAAAGGAATGAAGGGCCTAGAGGGAGAAGTCCCAAAGTCCTTCTTCTTTAGTCGAATAGGAGAATGAGGGTCAGTGTCCAGTGGCCTCTTCTTCCTGTGCAGGATTGTGACTTTCCCAGTCGCAGGATTAATATATATTTTTGCCTGGCCGTCTGATGGATCTGGATGGAAGAGTTCTTCTTCCACAGTCTTAGGTTGTGTTTTTGACTTTTTTGGGTCGATAACACCTTCAACTTTGACGACTTTTGGTGCCTTAGTGCTTTTCTTTGGCTCGGGCCCTTTCTTCGGGTCGACAAGTGATTTTGGGTTGACCGGGTCTTTCGGTTCGACACGTTTCTTGTGCTCGACAGGCTTTTTTGGTTGACTGTCGTTTGCCGATTCGGTGTTCTTTTTGGGATTGACTGGTGTTTTCGGAGCACTTGCCTTTGGGTCAATAGCCTTCTCCGGCCGGGTTACAGGCTTCGATACGGCACCCTTTCAGTCGGCGACCTTTGTTGGTTCGGCGACTTTCGGTACAGCTGGCTTGTTCGGGTCGACGACCTTCTTTGGGTCGGTGCCCTTCGGCTGGGTGTTCTTTTTCGGTTCAACGACCTTCTTCGGGTCACCAGTTTTCTTTAGGTCGACGCCTTTTGGCTGAACGGCCTTTTTCGGGTTGACGGTTTTCTTTGGGTCGACGCTCTTGGGCTGTACGGCCTTCTTCGGGTCGACGACCTTTTTGGGCTCTGGGACCTTCTTAGGGATGACCTTACTTGGCCCTGGGGTCTCTGAAGGCTTAGGTTTCGGAGCCGAGCCGGATGGCGGGTCTGTCGAATGTTTTTTCGGATCTTGGCTAAGGCCTCTTGGCGATGCCTCGACCGGAGCCTTCGGTATCGGGGTAATTGGTGTCGGGGGCAGTGTACTCACGATTTGCCCCGGTGGGATCTCGTCATCGGAGTCCGAGAAGTCCTCAACAGTGACGATCTCTAGGTCCGAATCTGGACCTTCTGTAAGTTCTGGTCATTATCGAAGATGTTATCCGGTTCCGGTGCCTGTCGCTGCATCTCTTGCCTAGCGGCCAGTCGAATCTGTATGGTTTTCTTCGACCGAAATTCTTCCTTATGGTCTGGTGAAAGGCACTTGTTGAATACTGAGTGCTTGTCAGTATGTGGGAACTTAGAGTGGCATTGTGGGCATCTTTGAACGGGCTCCTTTCCATCGACAGCCGGCCCACGTGGCGTCGAAAAGGCCCAACGGCCCGCGTCGACGATCGGTTCGAGATGGAAAGCTTGATCGAGTCAAGAGGTACAGAGCGAGAACAATACTGTCGAAGTCAAAGGCCTTTTGGCCTTTAGAAATGTTTTGTTTCGATTCCGAAATTGGAGTATAGGAGTAACATCCGAACCCAATGGAGGAAAAAAACAATCTGAGGATGGAGATGATGCCCATGCGCACTGTAGCCCAGGGGAGGAGTCACCTATATCGTAATACTTCGAAGACTCTTCCAGGACAACAAAGTGCAATCATCCGGACCCAACACTAGGCGGCGATCTATGCACAGATATAAATTCAGCAGCCCACATGCCTCGAACAGATATTCCCCTTTCAGGACCAAAGACAAATTTAGAAATTATACCTATCTGAGGAGGAGATTTTAATACTAATCTGTGCCATGCGGCAGGAACGGAGGACTAACCCTGGACGGTGATGATCCATCATTCCACTTCCAACATTCCATCAAGGGTGAGCTCCTAAATGAAGCTATGTTTAGGAATGACTTGAGTTTCTCAAATCGTATGTGCCCACCCGCTGTGGATTTTGGACATACTTTCATAAGAAGAGTGGCCAATACGACTATAGATTTTATTATAATCCCAAATCGATTTGCAGTCCTTGTGAAAACCCACGACACTCATCATATTGAGATGAGTGACCACCTGGCCCAGAATGTGAACATAACAGTCCCCAGTGGGACATTGAAGAGTAATTGGGATAAGTTAGCATGGTTACAAGAAATTACTCTGGGTAGGAAGAACGGGTATGCTGTCTGTTGGGGGGGTTAGAGACCCGGCGAACCTAAGTACTGAAATAGTGACTAAGGCGTTAGATCCCATTTTAATATACCTTAGCGACAGCCCTACCCAAGATGAAGTTTTCATTGTTTTTAATAGTATTACAAGGATTGTTAGAAATATTTTGTTTGAAAAATCTAAAGGCCCGCCCACCAATAAGAATGGTTGTTTTTTTAATAACTGCGCACACAGCCTTAAAAATTTAAAAACTGCCTTACAGTGTGAGGAAACATGACTGTGAATAGAGCTTATAGGAAAACGTACAAAGAAGCTAGGAATCACAGGATCAAAAAGCTGAAAGATGCAGCTTGGAAGGACCTAATCGATGCTGCAGAGTCCAAGGACAGTGCTAAGTTTTGTACGGCGATAATGCTCCCTTTCTTGCGAGCACAATGGATGTACCAACCATTGAGTTAGCAATAAATGAACAGACCTGGATTAACTTTTTCTCCAGTGTATATGCAAAACAGAAACCCAATGAGGGTACACCAGAGAGGCTAGAGTCCCTGAATACGGAACAATCTTTTGTCCCTATAAAACTTGACATCTCGTTGCAGGACGTCAATGCTGCAGTAAAAGCTAGTAAAGGTGGGAATACCTATAGACCTCTACAAAGCAAACTTGGAGGTCTGGGGCCCATTTTAACAAGAGTTTTACATGGATGTTGTGAGAGAGGATTCATTAAAACATGGTTCGAATCAATTATAGTCCCTATTTCCAAAAAGGGAGAACGAAATGACCCGGCCTACTACCGTCCGATATCCTTGCTGGACTCTCTGATGAAGGTGGCAGGCAGGATCATTTTAGACCGTCTGCAGGGATGGACCGAAGAAAATGACATCCTAAGTGACGTCCAATATGGTTTTAGGGCAGGTCTAGGCACAAGCGAGCAGATTTTAAATTTAAGTATTTTAATTGGTAAACATACCAAGGCGAAATCCGAGCTGTTTTATTTGGCCTTTGTAGACCTCGCAGCAGCTTTTGACTGTGTAGTTCATGAAAGGTTATGGGGGGTGCTAGAGGAACTAAAGGTTGACCCCGTTTTATTTCAATTTTTAAAGTATTTGTACCCCAGAGCAAGGGCAAAAGTCCGCTATGGTAGTATGGGAGAGTGCACTGCCCCTTTTAAAATTGAACAAGGCGTAAGGCAGGGATGTGTGTTAACATCACTCCTGTTCTCTTTATATACCAACTTACTAGAAAAGGAGTTGGTGCCACATACTAGGGACCCGCCTTACGTAAATTCTCGTCCTATTGCATCCCTTCTTTACGCCGATGATGCTGTCCTTATGGCCCACAGTCAAATTGGATTGCAGAGGGCACTTTGCTTTTATTCCTCTGTTATGGACAGGCTCGGCCTGAGATTAAAGGCCAAGAAAAGTTTTATCATGTCCTGTGGTTCAATTAGGAACACCCAAAGAAAATTCCAGGCAGGGGGAAGTGAAGTCGAAACCACTAACTCATTTAATTATTTGGGTGTTCTTTTTGGGAGAACAGGTTCCTGGGCACCAGTGGTTAAGGTAAGGAACCTTTTATACATGAGGTCTATAGCGGCCGTTTTGAATTTTTCTAAAAAGCAGGGGAAAAGACCTTTGGAAATCATGTTGAGGATTTACCACGCAAAATGCGCGAGTATAGCCTTTATTGGGCAGGAATTTGGGGCTTTCAAGACTGTACCCCAATCCAGCGTACTGAAAATGCTTTTTTGAGGTCTTTACTGAGCGTCCCAAATAGCGCATCTGTATTTAACTGCCATTCTGAGCTGGGAGTCACATGCATTTCTGATTTGATTAGGGTCCAGCCAGTTCCTCTATGGCACAGAATCTGGACCGCGGAGAATGCTACACTAAATAGGGAAATATTGAGGGATGCTATGAAGCTAGACAATACCCGTAAAATTCCATGGCTAAAATACGTGGAAGATTTTATGTACGACATCGGCCACCCCGAATATTTTTCCGTGCCGGATTCCCTACAGGTCATCAAACGTAAAAAGTTTAAAGGGATCATCATGGCACATTTAGAAGATAACAGGCTAGCCCTTGCCTTTAATAAATCAACACTGATTAACCATCAGCAGATTATAACCACATGTAGCATCCAACCATACTTGCAATATGTACCAAGCAGATACGAAAGAAATCTCCAGACCAGATTCAGATTTGGAATTTTTCACCATTTGGTTTCATACCCAAATATTAATGATTGGTCAAGGAAATTATGCCACTGTCCGTGTTTGCACCGCGGGGCCTTTACGACGCAGCCATGACAACGCAAGTCATTACTACGACTTGCGCTGGATGGCGCTCTTGCTCAAGGAATAGTTTAATTTTCTATTCCAACACCTTCCCTACTGTTACGTGGGCTGGAGTTGGAATAGAAAATTTAAATAATCTACAATCAAGCGCCCTCCAACGCAAGTCGTTGTAACGACTTGCGTGTGATAACTGCGTTATAATGGTAGTGCGGTGTAAACACCGCGTCGTAATGACATACATCCCTGTTCGTGTGACAACGTATCACAACAAAGTACGATTCACGTGGTTTTATTTTGTAAATGTTACCTTACAGAGAGGCAAAGGTGGTTAAAACCTTTATTAAAAAGGGGAGGGTGGAGAGGGGCGTGGCTAGTAGCCGAGCATGGCGGCAGCCTAACAGAAGAGCTCCGTAGACCGGACGGCCTCTCCTAATATCCGACCACTTATCCGTGCAGAAAAAGAAGCTCTACCGGAGGGTTCCGAAGCCTAGGACCGGGCGGGACCCAAGGCAGCAACTTCGAAGTCTGTCCGACACTGGAAACAGAAAATACGTCGAGACGACACTGAGGCCTGGTTGGCCATGAGAAGCCGTGACGTGTCCTGAACTGTCGGCCGACAAGAAACGAGGGAGGCTCGGTTCGTCTCCACCGGAAATGCACGACCGCAATCCGGGAAGTGGCTCATGAGCTCGGGAGCGGCAAGACTTGTTTCAACTGTCTTTATTAGCCACGACTACATTTAAGGAGCCGATCTCCAAGAGATCAGGAGAAAGTTCCTCCGGACGGCAGACAAGTGAAACCGAAACCTAAGGAGAACAAAGGACTGATCCGCCATCTTAGTGCATAATACTCAACGAGTCGACTACCTTTGGATATCGTCGCCTCCCCATCGAGATCAACTTTGAGAGTGGAACCTCCGGCCTCATGGCACCGGCACCAGACCCGCTGAAGGAATTGTAAACCGAGGACTGGGCGTGCGGAAAGGAGGTGGCCTGCTACACACATAAGGAGACAGGTGTTGACCACCTACACACCAGTTCTCTGTGACGATTGGGCGGAGTACCCGGTGAGGCTTCTAGGGTACGAAGAGGTGATAATGGCTGGAAAGAATGCAAGAGGAGGCGCCACACAGACCCGAATTGATCGATTTGCCAGTGGTGGGGCATCGTCCTCCCCGTCGGCCTCAGCCGGCAAGATGGCAGAAGGGGCGAACACGCAAAAAACAACATTGGACGATGTCATGAGGACACTGACTCAAGTACAGGCCACCGTGGGCTCAATCTCTACTGAGATCACATTGATCCGTGCCGAATTCCAAAAAATGTCTGAGAAAGTGAAATCGATGGAAGTGGTCACGAAGTCCCTAGTGGCGGACGTCTCTGAGCTCCAGACAGAGATGCAAAAACTGGCGACAGAGAACAGAATATTGCGGGAGAATCTGGATGACCAGGAAGGTCGCTCAAGAAGGAACAACATACGAATTCTTGGAGTACCGGAATCCGAAGGTGTTGGAGCAACTGATCTCTACGTGGAAGACCTAATTAAAAAAGAACTCCAACCCAAGGGATTGTCTGCCTTTTTCTCTGTGGAAAGAGCACATCGAGTTCCGGGGGGCAAACCTAAGCAGGGAGCGACACCGAGACCCATCTTGGCTCGACTCTTCAACTTCCGGGACAGGGACGCCATCTTGCAGGCGGCTAGGGTGTCCCCTCCGGTGAAGATCCTTAACTCCACTCTGGCCTTTTTCCCGGACTATACGGCGGAAGTTGCGCGTCGAAGAAGGACGTTTCTGGAGGTCAAGAAGGAACTGAGGGCGAGAGAGATCCCCTACTCCATGCTTTTTCCGGCGCGACTGAGGGTGGTATCGGACAATAAAACGTGGTTCTTTGATACACCTGACCTTGCGAGAGACTGGCTTAATGGGTGGAGACCGGCGACACAACCTCGTAGATCCAACAGATCAAAAAAGGACAAAAACGTGGGATTCCCAGAGGGCTCGCAGACGTCTCACAGGATGGAAGAAGACAACTCACAAGATGAAGACACGGTGGAGGAAGGCGCCAGCAAGGGACACTAATCTTCATAAAGGACATACCAATTTTGTTTCTTAGTTTTGGATTCTGCCTGGGGGCCGGCTGCAGGACACTGGGCTGAGGACTTCCATGGAGTGTAGGAGGGGCCGCCGGCTCCGGAGACTCGTCACCCCCGCGAGCAAGTATTTGGTGTGGGGAATGGGACAGGCACTCTGCTAAGTTGGGGGGTGGGCAGTTCTGAGTCCGTATAGCAGGGGGCAGGGAGGGGGGTAGTTCAGGGAGTGGGGGGTTCATGGTTTTTCGTTTTGTTTGACTCAGGGAAATAATAGGCAACACGGCGAACTGAAAGATTACAGGGGTATGTACCAAATACTATGGCACGTAGATGTTGGAATGTACAGACTAAACCTCATAAGTATGCATGGCACGTGACTCACGATCTACTCCTCAACATGAGAATATAAGCACAGGCCCGATACCTCCACTACAAGTGATGTCCTGGAATGTGAGAGGTCTTGGGGATAAGATAAAGAGAGGGCTGGTCTTGCAGGGAATTAAGAGACTGAATCCAGATTTAATCCTTCTTCAGGAAACACACCTAGTGGGAACGGCGAGCAAGGCATTGGATAGAAGGGGATATAGTATGGTGGTACACTCAGACTTCACCTCCGGATCTCGTGGAACGGGTATACTGATGAAAAAGGCATCCCGTTTTATAATACATTCCACGAGAACCAATGAGTATGGCCGATTTGCTGTGGCGATTGGACAGTGGGAGGGCAAACCACTTAACGTGGTTTCGGTATACATTCCACCGGCACTGCACACGACCACTCTACCCGAGTTAGGGAAATTGCTGCTAGATCTCCCAGAAGGTGACCTGGTGGTGGGGGGAGACTTCAACGCAGTGGCACACAACACGCAGGATAGATACCCGGCCAGAGCGCACGTGTCTGGTCCGTCCCGCTTTCAAGAATTCATTGATGCACAAGGGCTAGTAGACGTTTGGCGGCACCTTTACCCTGAGGATCGGAAATACACGTATTACTCGGCGACCCATAATAGCCTGTCCCGTATAGACTACTTTCTTACATTGGGGTACGGTCAACTTACAATTAGTGATGTGCAGATTAGGCCCAGGGGTGTTTCAGATCATTCCCCCTTACTACTAAACATCTCATGCCCTGGAAGGGTACGTAGAAGACTATATCCAATCTATCCGGGGTATATCAAGGTACCACATGTACGGAAAGAACTGAAAAAGGCGACCCAGCACTATTTTGCCGAAAATACTGGTTCGGTGTCCTCCCCCACTACTTTATGGGAAGCATACAAAACGGTCCTGAGAGGTCATGCCATTACAACAATAACGGGACACAAAAGCATGCAGCAGCAGGAGTTGCGGGACCTAGAGCTGGACCTAGAGATAGCAAACGTAGCCCACATGGAACACCCGACGGAGGAAACATTACACACACTTACTCTATGCCAGCAAGCCCACACTGATCATATCCGTCTACAAACGATGGAGAATATAACAGCAACAGCGAATAGAATATATGATATAGGTGACAAGGCCAGTAAATTGCTGGCCTGGTTAGATAAGAGAAAAGAAGGTAACAGGACCATACTACAACTGGCAGACCGCAGTGGGACACTACACTCGCAACCGTCGGAAATAATTGATCTCCTCGCAGATCATTTTCAAGAGGTCTACACTCCTGAAAGGGTAGTTACGGAGGCTGATGCGACGCTGGCTCTCCAACCAGTTCGCACCCCAACCCTGCCTCAAGATGCAGTGGAAGATCTGGAGGCAGACCTGACAGTACAAGAGGTTCAGGCAGCAATTCACACACTACACACTGGAAAAGCAGTGGGCCCCAACGGAATCCCGGTTGAATGGTATCAAACAATGTCTAACACACTCAGTGAGCCATTATTGGCGATGTTCAAGGATAGCTTGGAGCAGGGGATACTGCCCCTGGATCAGCGGTTGGCCACTATAGTTGCTATCCCAAAACCGGGTAAGCCACCAGCAGACTGTGCCTCATACCGACCGATCTCGTTACTCAACGCGGAAGCCAAGATACTGGCTACCAGATTGATGCTCCACCTTTCCCACTTGATCCATCCAGACTAATCTGGATTTATGCCGCATAGGAGCACGGCACTTAACCTCCGAAGAGTCCATGGTGCGCTGGCGCGTGCCCCCCTATTGTCAGAACCAGCAGTCATTCTCTCGCTAGACGCCAAGATGGCGTTCGATTTAGTGGAGTGGCCGTACCTTTTCGCAGTTCTAGCGCACATGGGCTTCGGCACTACATTCATAGCGTGGATAAAACTCTTATATACAGAACCTGTGGCACATGTGACGGCAAATGGCCACGTTTCACGTGACATGCCACTGGCTAGAGGAACGAGGCAGGGCTGCCTTCTCTCTCCTCTGCTGTTTGCGCTGGTTCTGGAACCGTTAGCGACTATCATTAGAGACACTCCTTTGTTAAAGGGGATAAGTTGGGGGGAGCATTGGGAAGACAGGGTCTCCCTTTATGCTGATGATATGTTAATATACTTGTCTGACCCGGCTGCAGGTATTCCTATTCTACTTGATCTGTGTAATGCACACGGTGTTTACTCAGGCTACACCATAAATTGGTCAAAATCGATTATATATGAACTGAGGGGTCCCCTGCCGCCTATACCCAGCGAATGCCAACTGACCATAACACACACCTCCTTTAA
The DNA here is from genome assembly GCF_964263255.1 of Lissotriton vulgaris. Lineage (NCBI taxonomy): Eukaryota > Metazoa > Chordata > Amphibia > Caudata > Salamandridae > Lissotriton > Lissotriton vulgaris. The sequence continues at coordinate 2,044,729,994 of NC_141691.1, forward strand.
ATATCTAGGCATTTATGTAACCCGAGACGCCTCGCACTACTTTACGCAGAATTTACTACCCCCTCTCACTCACTTACAGGCAGATACCAGACACTGGGCGAATTTACCACTGACGCTTCTGGGTAGGGCGGCTTTATTTAAAATGAAGGCGCTTCCGCGTTTTTTTATATATATTGGAGAACACACCGACCCTTGTCCCACCCTCATATTTTAAGAAGGTGACAGCAGTCCTCTCAGGTTTGCTATGGGGACAATGCCCGGCTCGCGTGGCTCATATAAAACTTAACCGTGGATGGTACGACGGTGGGATAGCACTGCCAAATTTACAGTTGTATTACTGGGCATCCCAACTTAAGGTGATAAACCAATGGCTCCACGCACCACAAGACGACCCGGCATATATGGCTGACAGAACCCAATTAGGAACACACAGCCTATTGGCACCACTATATAATAAACGTCTGTTGACTAAATTGATAGGTCCGACAAAGCACACGGTAATATTATGGCATAAGGCGCAGGCTAGATTAAAATGGGGGGATGTTATAACCAAACTCACACCCCTGTGGGACACTAAAGCACTGGGTTGCCTGAGAAATAGCAAAGGATTTACCCTATGGGACAACATAGGAATCTATACAGTGGGAGACCTATGGACGAGTAATGGTATGATCCCACTCTCACTCCTACAACAACAATATGACCTAGGACCCACTGAGACATATAGGTACATACAGATCAGACACGCATTGATGACGGCCATAGAGCCGGGGACCAAAGTCCCTGAATCGTCTCCATTAGAAGACCGCCTGCTCACTGACTATATACAAACAGGAGCTACATCACTCACCTATCGAAAACTATTAAATAATCTACCGGACCCACTAGTTAAATTACGGGATAAATGGGAGACGGAGTTGGGAGAAATGGACGAAACAGACTGGAATGCTGCACTAGCATCCCCGAGAGAAGCCGGAGTATCGGCCCGATTCCGCCTAGTACAATTTAAAATACTCCATAGGGTCTACTACACAAGAACCGTTTTGTATAGAATACATAGAGCGCAGAATCCGAACTGTCTGAGAGGCTGTGGAGAGGAGAGGACACTCCTTCACACACTTTGGGGATGTCCGGTCATTAGCGAATACTGGAGGCGAATTATGAGAACCATTTCACAAACACTGGAAGTCTCACTTACACCAGACCCGAGGGTTTGCTTGTTGAATGTGTGGGGGGAGGACAGATCGACCTAGACAAGGTCAACAGTGGGTGGTGATGGGAGCGATGGTGGCCAAGCGCGATATAGCACAGAAATGGGGGGCGGCAGACACACCGACATTAGCACAGTGGTGCAAACACATGGATACACTGATGGTTACCGAGCGTGCGGTCTATAAAGTAAGGGCCAACGCTCGAAAGTGGAACAAGATCTGGTTACCCTGGAACAAGTATAGAGGTGAACTGTGTGAACCTTTGCCAGAGGAGGGAGAGGATAGCTCTGATGAGGACGAAGAACTTGGGAACTAATACATACTCATGACTAGGATGCGGGGGGGGATATGGGTGCGATGGTAAGAGACTACGGGGAACTCATGGGTAGAATACAGCGTAGTACATCAGTAAAGCCCCACCGATATAGATGAATGTCCGTGTATTGAAGCTCTATTGAACTGTTCATAATTCCTGATGAGTCTATACTTTTGTTTTAATTTAAAATAAATGATTAAAAAAGTAAGACTAATAATTCTGTATATACTGATTGAAAACTTGACGCACCATGATCATAACCGCTGCTGGACCAGGAGGTTGTCGGCTGAATAGCTGTGTATCATGAACATCGGAATGACTACGGCGTGATATTGTCCTCTATACACGCAAATGATGTAATGTATATTTGTCAAATGCAAATAAAGTCTTACAAAAAAACAAAAAAAAGGGGGAGGGTGGAGACAACTTTGGCCTGCCTTCATGTGTTTGCAGATGCTGGATAGATTCTATTGTATTGGCTCTATGGCAGGGTTTTTTAAGAATGTGATAAATAGGAAAGTAAATAATTTTTGAATTTCGGGGACTGCTTGCCCGTTATCTTTTTTAACTATGATTTATATGATGGAAAGTAACGTCTGAAATTATCATTGCAATCTAGCTGATCGATGTATATAGACGTTTTTAGATGCGTTTGTTTTTATATGCATGTATGCTTTTATTACTTGAAATCGAATAAAACTCGTTTGAATGAATGAATGACTGGCATCCACTTGACGGTTTTACATAACATGCAGAGGATGTGGAAGCATGAGGAGGTGACAACATTGACCTGGGACTTGAAGGTGAAATTGGTGTCCAGGGTAAGACCTAGGTTCTTAGGGTGGTCAGTTGAGGTGGGTGCAGCTCCAAAATCAGCGGGCTACCAGGTGAAGTCCCAAGGTGAGCTCTTATTGTTGAGGCAATTTTCGTTCATGCAATTAGCTTCGCTAGTCGTGCAATTTGTAAAATTTAGCTTAGTGTTGACAGAGTTGCCTGAGAGGGAGCTGCATAGCTGCCAAGGTTTCAGATTGCTATGTGTGACATTTTCATAATTTCAGTGTAATTATGAGTGACATTTCAAAGACAATGAGTGACGCTTTCTCAAGAGCAAAATCAAGCAATGAAGACCTTGGGAAACAAATATCAGAAATTGACTTGTCTACGTAGACTGTTAATGGTGAGACTGCGCACTGTAGTGCACACGGATGACCATGAATTAAGTGCACAATTGTTTTTAATGAGCATGATGCATGTGGAAAATTATGTAGAAGATTATAGTGGGATTAGTATTTGTAAAGTGCAAACACATCACCCCCTTAAGGGTTTCAAGGCACTGGGGACGGTCGGCGAGATTAAGTGAGCTATTGGCCAGAATCACATGATTAGCTGAGCTGCTGCCAGCGCCATGGATCGAACCTTGAGCCCCGCCCTCCAGAGTCAACCGCTCTGGCTGCTGTGCCACACCTCTCCATCCAGGAGAAGTGGCACTGTGTCTAGGCCAGCAAAGAAATATTACTTACATCATCAATTCTCAACCAGAGACAGGTGTTGTTTGGGTCTTCTACTGTCTGTATTGAAGTCTGTATATGGTTTTGTTCGGGTGAAGGTGTTGTGTGTGCGTTGAACTTGGCAGATGACCGTAAAGGTAAGCTGAACCACATTTGAGACTTTATTAATGATTTAAATGTATGCCTCCGACTTCAGAGCTAGACACACACTTACTTGATTGAATTTAATTGCAGCAGCGGCCCACCGGCAGCCAGCGACAGCAGCTGCATTTCCTCGCCCAGGCCAAACACCTGGCTTGCGTCTCTCTGTGCCAGCCACCTGCAACAGGCTTACTCGGGCTAATTCAGCTGCAGTAAGGGATCCCACTGCTCCCACTGAGGCCTCGAACGAACCACCAGGCCACCGCAGTGCGAGTCCAGCAACCGTGTCGTTTCAGGAGTCTGCCAGCCGTGGTAGGCCCGGCTGGGTGGGGCCAGTGTTGGTCGTGAAGTGGGCCACACGGAATGCACAAGCTCATCAACAGCAGCTTGGCCACAGACCATTCTGAATTCAATGGCCCCTTGCTCATCCCATTGAAGGGCGACAGTATTCGTAAGGACCCACTCGCCCAATAATTGTGAGTCTAACTGCATTCACTCAACAGTCTCAGTAGTACCAATTGCCAGGCACTGACTTCACGTAAGTGAAATGTATCCTATGCCTCCCCGCTGCACAGTGATTGAATCTTGATCAATCCTCCAGTGTTACATTGTTGCCTGAGCAGCGTGCACCAAGTACTGCTTGCCTGTGCCACTGACTCAACTAGTGTTATAGTCAAAGCCAGCGCTGGGCCTGCAGCACTTGACAGTCAGGAAAACACACAAGATGGACGGAATGTTGCACAAAACATTCACCCCCAGTCACAGATCTGGGTTTAATCCATCGTTATTTTGCTCACCAAGCCACCCCAGTTCAGACATGGCCATATGCAAATCAGTCTTGACCCTGTGCCTCATGGGAACAGTCCAGCCCGAACTGCTAAGCCATGTCTTTCCTGGACCAGAATCAAGCTTCCTAGAACCGGTTTCTGGCTATCAGCCGTCTTCAGCCAGGATAGCTTGACTCCAGTGGTGTGGAGAGCATGGGACTCAGGTCTGAGCATACCCTTCTCACTCGGGGTGACAAATGCAAAAACAACAACATCAACAACAGTTGATGGACAGAATGCTTAGTGAGCACAGGTGCTAATATGCATGATTTCATATTTCAGTGCAGTGATGCGGAACACCACACTGAAATGTGTTAATCTAATGCCTGATACTTGGGAGAGCTGGAGTTGGGTGTCGTTAGCATAGCAGAGGATGTTGAATCTATAGCATCTGATGATGTTTGCCAGAGGAGTTATATACATGTTGCAAAGTGTGGGGCTGAGTGATGACCTCTGTGGGACTACGCAGATTAGGTCCTTGGGTTCTGATGTGAACAGTGAGAGCCTGGCTTGTGGTGTTCTTCCGGAGAGGAAGGAACCTATCTCCGAGTGCTGGTCCTTATATTCCTGTTGTTTGTAGTCTGGAGATGAGTGTGGCAGTCTGTCCACGATCGAAGATGGTGTGTATGTCGTTGTGGCAGCGATGTGCGCAGTTTTAGACCTGTGGTTGTTTCGGAATCCTAACTGCGATTTGCCCAGTAGTTTGTGGCATTCTAGTTGGTCTTCTCAGTTATTTTGGCTGGGAAGGGGAAATAGCGAGATTATAGTTGCGGAGTACTTCTGGATCAGCTGAGGTTTTTTTTTGAGGAGGGCGGTGACTTCGGTGTGTTTCCAGGTATCTGGGAAGGTGGTTGTGACGAAGGAGGTGTTGAATATGGAAGTAGGCGCAGTGCTGATTATAGCTCTTCCCAGGTTGTAGCTATGGTGGAGGCATGGGTATGTGGGAGCACCCGAGTGGACAGTCTTCATTATTGCTGCAGTATCCTCGATGGATAGAGGGTCCCATGCTGTCAGTTGGAAGTATTTGGTTAAAGGGGTTAGCAGGCTGGGAAGGTCAATGGGGGGTGGCTGTGTTTTGAAGTTAATGTAGATCTTGGATATTTTTTCGTGGAAGCAGTTGGAGAAGTTGTTGCAGACTTCTTGTGTAGGAGTGATGATTTGGGTTGCGCTGTTGTTTTGGGGAATTACTGTACAATGGTGAAACGTATCTTGCAGTTGTTGGAATAAGATTAGATTTTCAGAATATTGCTTTGTGTGACTGTTCCTTAAAGTCAAAGAAACCATTGCTGCTCCATCAAAGCTATTGGAAGACCGAACTTCTTTGCTAATCTCTCCACCAGGACATGAAACCGGGCTATGTCATCAAAAACAAAATCGGTTAAACGGGCAATTTTTGATCCTCCTTGGATCTGATGTAGTCTTCCTATTCTTCCTTACCTCTGGCATCCCTATTAGACATATTAAGGACCTTCACAATCCACATCTTGTGAGTAATTATTTGATGTTTAACAAAATGGCGGTATATTATTCATTCCGGTCACTCTGCATGAGAAATTATTTCTAAAACCTTGAATTCTATAATGCCTCTGTTGTTGCAAAAACGTTGTTGTCATGTTGTGAAGCCCTGATGAAGACACAATAACTACCTGTTGTGAAATGTGTTGGATTAGACCCTTTGACTTTAAAACATTCAATAAGATTGAACGCATGCTGGAACTAAAAAGATTGAATGAAGATAGAAACTAATAATAAAAAAAAACTTTGCTTTGGAATTATTCACTCATCATCCTTGCAGCCTTAAAACTATGTGCTATTTTGTGTACATTTAGTAATGCTTGGAGTTTTACATCCTAGAGACTCACCAGTAGGTCTACATTTGGGCTTCCTTCCAAATTAGTGCTCTTTCAAATAAATACATTACAGTGGCACCAGGGCTAAAATGAAAAACCAGGGCACAGGGTACACGCAGTCAAGCGCTCAGGGCAAGAGAACATGACTGTACCCTATGCAAGGGACACTGTATTTATGTATGCAGTATTACTATAGCGCAAACCTAGCCAAAATACAACAGAGCGCTGTAGACATTCAAAGATAAGCACAACTCAACAAGTGATCGGAAAGGTAGCTGGTTTGTGGGGGTTTAATGCAGTGCATGTTCAACGCTTTCATACATTTGAGCAGTGCTGGTGAGGTCCTGATGGATATATGGATGCTGTTCCAGATAACCAACATTATCAGATCAGATATTTTCTAACAAAATGTAAATCAATGACAGAAACCAGGGGTGGAAGAACTTCGTGGTGGATACGCCTGTGTCAAAGCTCCTTCTGTTCGATTAAGATTAGGAGAAAACAATTATGTACTGGGTTACATAAGGAAGATCTATGACAGCGCTATCAGATATAAACCTTTTCTATTTTGCTCTCTGTTCAGCTATGTATATAGGAAGACAATTAACTGACTAATAGGGTGCTAACACCACCACCTGCCCCTCTGCAATAGCATCTTTAACTCTCAAGAGAAAACTGATGTCTCAAAGTCTACAGCAAGTCAAAAGGAAAGTGGCTATTTTTATTTAGATCTGTTCTTCCATTTGCACTTCTAACACACTCTTTCAGCAATCTCCTCTGCAAAATGCAACAGTTTAGTTTAGCCTTAGAGCATCAAAACAAAGATGCACATCATGTTAAAAATACAAGATTCATCAAGTAAAGTTGGCAAAATGCTTTCACCCATTTGTGACATATGAAATGCGTTACTTACCTGTAACTGCAGTTATCCAGTATTAGTGTCTTTCATAGATTCACATGCCTGAATCATTCCCTGTCGTCGAGACGGGAGCCTCCGGTATATAAAAAATTAATGTCCTAAGACATACATAAAGAGAAAAGGTCTAAGGGTCTCACCTTAGTAACCTATCCAGGTCCTTATGCAGGAAGGACCAAATAGAGTAGGCTTCCAGGGTCCCACCTTGGTAGCCTATCTGTGTCCTTTTGTAAAAAAGGACCAAAGTAAAAGGAACAACCAATCAGCTACTACCTCCCTCTAGAACCTTCCTGTGAGGAGCCTCAGTCTCTCAGATTTTCGTACGCACCAAGTTGTATAGGTGTAAACCTGTTAGAGAGAGGTGAGTCCTTCCAGGGGAGGCGGGAGGGTGCATGTGAATCTATGAAAGACACTAATACTGGATAACTGCAGTTACAGGTAAGTAACGCATTTCTTATCCAGTATTTGGGTGTCTTTCATAGATTCACATGCCTGAATCAGAGTAGCAAGCAATACAATATGCACATTCTGAGTTGATACAGAAGATATACAACTGCAAATAAGGAACATTTGTGACTGTAAAAAACAACAGCATACAATGTCATGCAGAATCTAGTAATAGAGAAATGTGCATACCAGTCAAGGATGGTAGGAAGTAGGAGGGCTCACCTCACTGGAATAGATGGCGAAGCACTGCCCTGCCCACTGCTGCGTCTTTCGTCAGCTCAGCATCCAAGCAGTAGTGCCTGGTGAAGGTATGCAGGGACTTCCAGGTCGCCGCTCTACAGATGTCCAGGAGTGGCACTCCAGCAAACAGTGCCGCAGACGTAGACATGGCTCTGGTGGAGTGGGCTTTGGCCCGTGAGTCCAGAGGTCGCCCCGCTTTCTCATGGCAGAGAGTTATAGCTGAAGAGATCCATCTTGATATGCTTTGTTTTGTTAAGGGCATGCCCTTCCTAGGTCTGCTGAATGCGACAAAGAGTTGGGATGACTTTCTGAATTGTCTAGTTCTATCAAGATAGAATTTGAGGCATCTCTGAAGGTCTAAAGAGTGCAATGATTTCTCAGCCGAAGTAGATGGGTTCGGAAAGAACGATTTAAGAACCACAGGCTCATTTAAATGGAAGTCCGATGGGACCTTGGGTATGAATCGTGGGTTAGTACGCAGGATGACTCTGTCCTCTTTGAATTGTAAGAAAGGGTCCTGGATGGAGAGGGCTTGCAATTCACCTACCCTTCTGGCCGAGGTTAGTGCCAGTAGGAGGGCTGTCTTCCACGATAGGAATTTGATATCTGATTTGTGGATAGGCTCGAAGGGGTGCTTCATCAACTGGTGAAGAACTACGTTGAGTTGCCATGTTGGAGGCACAGGTTTTGGTCTAGGGAAGGACCGAAAAAGGCCCTTTAGGAATTGTTTGATGAGCCTGTCCGCCCACAGGGAAGGGCCCCTAGAAGTTCGAGTGAACCTAGAAATTGCTGCCAGGTGGACCTTGATGGACGCATGGGCGAGTCCGGAATGCGCCAGGTGTAGGAGGTATGGCAGGAGTTGCTGGGGGGTGACATGGAAAGGATGTAGACCTTCCTTCGCACACCAGACGCAGAAGCGTTTCCATTTGAGAGTATAAGTCTTTTTAGTGCTGTCAGCTCTAGCGTTGGCCAGGACATCCCTGCACTCTTGCGGAATGTTCAGATGGCTGAACTCGCGGTATTCAGGAGCCAGGCTGACAATTTCAGAGGGCCCAGGTTCGGCGAAGAGGTGGATGGACAGATAGACGATGGAGTTCCGTGAACCAGTGTTGCCTCGGCCAGGATGGGGTGATGAGGATCAGGGTGCAGGGCTCCGATTTCATTTTCCTGATTACCCTGGGTATCAGTGGGAATGGCGGAAAGGCGTAAGCAAACACGTTTTGCCAAGCTATGGAAAATGCATTCCCTAGTGTTCCTGGTTGGGGAAGCCTGCTTGCGAAGCTTGGGCATTTGGCGATCTCCCTGGTGGCGAAGAGGTCTATCTGTGGTGTCCCCCACTCCGCGAAGATGTAGTCCATTGCTCCCGCGTCCAACTCCCATTCGTGGGATAGAGACTGTTCTCTGCTCAGGGCGTCCGCTAGGACGTTGTCTTTGTCGGAACGTATTCGGCTTTGAGTGTTATGCCATGTTGGAGAAGCCAGTTCCAAACTCTCTGAGATTCTCGAGAGAGCGAGAGAGAGCGCGTCCCTCCCTGTTTGTTCAGGTAGTGCATCGTCGTGGTGTTGTCCGTCCTGACTAGCACTGGGGAGTTTCGGATGCGCGGTAGGAACGATTGGAGCGCCAGGAAAACTGCCCTTAGTTCCAGAATGTTGATGTGGAGTTTGGATTCCTGTGGCGTCCATTTCCCGTTTGTCTGTAGTTCTTGCAGGACTGCACCCCAGCCTTCCAAGGATGCGTCCGTGGTGATGATATGCGGTTGCGCCGGAAGCAGGAACGGTAGCCCTTGCGACAGGTGTTTGGCTGATCTCCACCATTGTAGATTGTTGATCATAGGTTGGGTGACTCTTATGCGGTCCTCGAAGGATCCCGCAGCTTGTGTCCACTGTTTTGTCAGTTCTTCCTGCAGGGGGCGCATTTTTAGGCGGCAGTGCGGGATGAGTAGGATGCATGACGACATCATGCCGAGGAGCGATTTGAAGATACGGACGGTCAGAGTCTTTTTGGATGCCACTGACCTGGCCAAGGAGATACGTTTCGACTTTCTCTCCTGTGATGGAAAGGCTTTTGTGCATTCCGTGTCCAGGGTCGCTCTAAGGAAAGTGATGACTTTGGTTGGTGTTAGAGATGACTTTTCTTTGTTGAGGGTCAAGCCTAGACGGCGGAAAAGCTGCAGACAGGCGCTGGAAGATGCGGCTGCGGCTTCTCTCGACGGAGCCTTTACCAGCCAGTCGTCCAGGTAAGGGAAGACCTGGTGTCCCTGCTGGCGAAGAAAGGCTGCGACAGGAGAAAGGCATTTCGTAAAGATCCGTGGGGCAGATTTGAGGCCGAAGGGGAGGACGCGAAATTGGTAGTGTACACCTGCGACCGCAAACCTGAGGTACTTCCTGTGTCCCTTGAGGATAGGGATGTGGTAATAGGCGTCCTGTAGGTCTAGTGATGTCATGTAGTCGCCTTTTTCCAGAAGTCCCAGGATCTCTTGTAGCGTGACCATGCGGAACGACTGTTTCTTCAAAAACACATTGAGAGCTCTCAAGTCGAGGATCGGTCGCCATTTCTTTCCCTTTTTGTGAATTAGGAAGAAGTGGGAATAGAATCCCTCCCCCTTTTGGGCGTGTGGAACTTTTTCTATTGCGCCCTTCTGAAGCAAGGAAGCTAGTTCTTGGAGAAGCAGCCGTAGGTGTCTGTGAGGGCGCTTGACGGGTGGTGTCTGTGGGGGATTTGAGAGGAATTCCAGAGAGTGGCCGAATTGAAGAAGTTGTAGAACCCACCGGTCCGTTGTTATTTGCCGCCAATTTTGTAGGTAAAAAGAGAGTTTTCCTCCAATTCGCAAAGAATGTGATGGTGGAGGGGCTGGCCAATTGATAGAGTCATTGGCGATTGCCTGCGGGTCTCTTCTGTCCTTTTCCTCTGTAGGACGATTTGTTGAAGGAGGTCTGACGTCCCGACTGGTTTTGGCGCTGTTGAAACTGCGTCTTGCCCTGTGAGTATGAGTAGGAGGACTTGTTTTGATAACAGCCTCTATAGGAGGATTGTCCTCTTCCCCTGTTGGTACGAAAGGACTGATTGCGAGATTGCAGAGTACCTAGGGCTCTGGCTGTGTCGGTGTCCTTCTTAATTGCGGTGAGGGCTTCGTCAATCTTCTCGCCGAAAAGATGATCGCCGTCATAAGGCATGTCAAGAATTTTGGTTTCGATCTCCTGCCTGAAAGAGGTGGCCTTAAGCCAGCCTTGGCGTCTTAGGACAGCTGCGCCTGCCAGCTGTCTGAAGCCAGTCATGGCCACGTCAATGGCACAGTCAATCAGTTCTGAAGCCGAAGTTTGGCCCTCAAGGAGGAGCGAGTGTGCCTCCGCTTTTAGATCTTCTGGAAGGTCAGCAAGGTAGGGCGCGATGTCCGCCCAGAGTTGACGGTTGTAACGTCCGAGAAGGGCAATGGAATTTGCGATCTTCCCCGTCGTCGCAGACGTGGTGGAAAAACGCTTTCCGACTGCATCCAACTTTCTGCCTTCTTTATCGGGTGGTGTTGATAAAGGTGATGCAGGGTTGCGCGAATTCTTCTGCGCCGCCTGGGTGACCACAGAGTCCGCCTTGGGGTGACCTGTAAGGCATGCTGGAGCCGACGACGTAGCTTTGTATTTTTTGTCCAGTCTGGGCACGACTACCTGCAGGGAAGCTGGAGACTGCATGAGTTGTTTGCCCTGTTTTAGTAGATAATCAATGATCGGGATCGATCTCGTTGTTTTCTTCGTTGGTTCCTTAAAATCATAGAGGAAACAGTCAGTTTCCTGTGTTTCCATGGACATATGGAACCTCTTGGCTGCCCTTTCCATGAGGTTATGGAAACCTCCAATATCTGCGGGCGGAGACTCAGAGGATTGTGGCTCCGGAGAGGCTGGAGAGTGAGTAACGTAGTCTTGGTCAGCATCCACGTCTGTATCGTCGTCTCGGACTTCCCCTTCTTCATGTTCTCTTCCCTCGTCCTCGGACGAGATGGGGTCTTGTGCTGGGTCCTGTGTCCTTGGAAGAACCAGTGGAGGGGGCTTATATCGTGGCACGGGCGCAGGAACGGACACAGCTGGTTGCGGGGTTGGCGGAACAACGGGAGTGGCTTTTTGTGGGAACCGCTCTTTGTAGTCCTGAATGAGGAAGCGCAAGTCTGAGACTAAGGAGGCTGGCAGGCACACCATTGGAGTCACCTGGGTGTGAACCTAAGTAGTTACTACTGGAGGTACAGGTTCCTCAACCTCCTGCTCTTCGTCAGTACTTTGGCACTTGACAATCAGGTCTGAAGGGCTAGTGGCCTGGGTAAACATTTCCTCCTCCAAGTCTTGGTCCTGTAAGAAGCAGGATGGCGTTAGCTGCTGGACCTTACTAGGTGATGTCATCTCCGGTGTAATCGGTTTTTTGGTGATTTTGATGGTAACATGGGATGTTTGGGCGTCCATCGCATGTGACAGGAGCTCAGACTCCTTCCAGGCACCAGTCGCCGTCGACGCCTGTGACGATGGCTTCATTAAGGAGCTCTCCGTCATTGGTTGAACTTTAGTCTTCGTCGACGGTGGGTCCGTCGACGACGCTCTCGTCGACGGTGCCTTTGGTAACTTTTCCGCTGTCGACTGCTTCGTCGTCGGCGCCGTCGTCGACGGAGCGCTCTTCGCCGACGGTGGTGGCTTCGTCGACGGTGTGACCTTCGTCGACGGTGTCGTCGTCGACGTCCTCGTCGACGGTGTCGGCGTCGACGTCCTCGTCGACGGTCGTGTCGTCGACGGCGTGCTCCTAGTCGTCGACGGAGCGGAGGATGAAAGCGGTCTACCTGTCGACGATGAGAAAGTTAGTCTCGTCGACGAGGACGCCGACGATGCCATCGTCGTCGATACTGTCGTCGTCAATGTAGAGACGGTTTTCAGCGATGAGGTGGTCGCCGATTGCGCCGTCGTCGTAGTAAGCAGTGGCTGCTTCCTGGGGACAGGAAGGTCCTTGCTAGACATGGTAGGCTTGCCCTCTGAAGACCTTTTGGACTTCTTAGGAGGGGTGTCTGAGGGGCCAGGCGAGGAAGCCCTAGGCCTCTTCAAGGAAAACTGTGAGGCGCCAGACATGCTCTCACCTTCAGAAACCAGGTCGCCTTCCGGTTTGTCCTTAAGCCTGTTCAGCCAAATTAGAAGTCTCCCTTCCCGGTCTTTCTGGGTCTTGTGGGAGAATTTACGGCAAATCCTGCAGTCTATGGACTGGTGGTGAGGATAGAGACAGTACAGGCATGTCTCATGTTCGTCGTCCACGTGAAGCCTCAACTTGCCACAGGAGGCACAGGGTCGAAAAAGTGCTCTCTTTTTGCTATCAGCCATAGCAAAGAAAGTCGAAAACTGCAAAGTTTAGATGAAAATCCAAGATTCCTGAGGAGAACTCAGGTGGAGACTCCCTAGCACAACGTGCGGTAGAAAATCTGAGAGACTGAGGCTCCTCACAGGAAGGTTCTAGAGGGAGGTAGTAGCTGATTGGTTGTTCCTTTTACTTTGGTCCTTTTTTACAAAAGGACACAGATAGGCTACCAAGGTGGGACCCTGGAAGCCTACTCTATTTGGTCCTTCCTGCATAAGGACCTGGATAGGTTACTAAGGTGAGACCCTTAGACCTTTTCTCTTTATGTATGTCTTAGGACATTACTTTTTTATATACCGGAGGCTCCCGTCTCGACGACGGGGAATGATTCAGGCATGTGAATCTATGAAAGACACCCAAATACTGGATAACAGATCATTTCTCATTTTCAGTTACAGCAAGATACAAGTTAACATACTACATGCTCACCTCTCGCTCCATCTTCATGATGAGATCGCGTAGGTCTACAGCAACTCCTTGCTGGAAATGGACTGGTTTTTCTTCGTTACTCTCTGACTGTTTCAAGCAAGAAGATATATATATATAGAAGATTACCTATTGATTTTCTCAAGCTTCGCTATGGCACAAATAACATTAGAGAATTTGCAGTAGCAGTACAAACTTCTCACACAGCAACAGTTAAAGCTCCCTCAGAGACTGAATAGATACAATACAGCAACAGTGCACAGATTCTGATTGGAGGCCTTCTGTATGTACAGAATGCTGTACCTAAGAATGCTCTACAGAGATAACTTCTTGTCTTTCGGAGATGCTAGCAACTTAAACATGGGGAGCCCGATGGAGGCAAACGTAAGTTTATGTCTGTGGAGTATTCCTATTCCCAACAGGGTTATTTAAATAGGACAATTCCATTCTTGACATTGTGACATACTTTGAATACTTATTATACACTTGGATGGATTGATAGTCCTGTGAATTACAGAAGTGTAAACTAATGAAATGCTGGTGCATCACCACTGCAGCAAATAACCTCTCCTGTGCTACCTCCTAAAACATACCCTCTGGATCCCACTTCATTTAGAGTTGGGAATGAAAAATACTCAGTCTTCTTGGATAAAACCTGATCGCTTTATCTTGTTAATGTACAGTACTTATCAGGTTGGACGGTGCCATAAGTGGACTGCAGTTTTCCTCATGTTCACTGGTTTGAGAGATTCATGGTCCACAATGGAGATGAGTAATAAATCATTAATAAAGACAGATTACTTGGAAGACCAACAACACTCAAAGCATATATGCTTGCACAGATATACACACATTCAACATGTTGTCCGACATGCACACATATTTCAAAATGGCTCACATTGCCTGTATTATCTATGCACACACATAAGCCTGGAGTGGTGCCTGTGAGTGCAGGCACTATACGGAGGCCAGACCTAACAGCTTTGCAATCCTTTATTTAGCGTTTTATATTTCTAAGTGTGGTACACAACAGGTATTACCATAAATAAACAGATAGCCACAGAAGATTTTTAATTCATACTTCATCTCATTACCATGCCTTCATGGTCGACATTAACATGGGTCCATATAAAACAGCACAAAAAAGATCAAAGCAGGAGGACCTGTTTCTGCCTAGATTGGGGTAGCTAAGTGCTTGTTTGTTTCAGACAAATGCAAAGAGCCAGATTCAAGCGTAGAATCAGACTAACATCACAATAATGTAGCTTCTGTAATAATTTACACCCCATAGGTATTAAACATATTCCATTAAAGACACAAACACACGTCAATTTCTTGCTTACATAGACTCCACTATGCTAGGTCATGCACAATGAAAACCAGTAAAAAAGTAACGGGTAACTTTATAATAAAGGAATATTTTATTTAGCAACCCTCTTATCAAGACCTCTTGATAGCGATGGTGTCCGCTGGAGAATATCTACAATGAGAAGCCGCGGGGAACTTTGGAGTGTATGAAGTGGAGTCCTCTGTGGTCGTACACAGTGGAAACATTGATGTTGGTCTTGAAACCATTCTTGGTTTATCCATTGTAGAGGCTCTTGCAGTGGATCCTCAAATGGCTAGGATGGGTGTTAATGGCCTGATTGGCAGAGGACAAGGGTCGAGCGTAACTCGATAAAGTCTCTGCTTTCGTTACAGGTTTATCAGTAAATGTAGTAGAAAACTTAGGCTAATATCCACTCATCTGAGGTGAAGATAAATGTGGTGAGTGAAATTTAACATAGCCTCAAAGTTATAGACCGAGAAGGTGATTCCGATGAACTTGGCTAGAAATGTAGGTTCCTCGACATCAATGGTGATATGCTGGCCAATGTAGTTGGCTCGCGGTGAAAATTGAGGTAGAATGTTTAGTGGTATTTGATTAAATAGAATGCACTTTTGGTGTCTACGGTTCTTTCCTCATTGTCAAATGATGAACAAATTGGGTCCAATTCCCTCGACATTCACCGTGATATCTTAGGCGCTGCACCAGAATGACGTCAAGAGTGACGTTGACATCTTTTTGATGATGACCTCTCTTTAGATCTTCCTCCGTGGGACTCTTTATCGCCAGGCAGTTTGTTAGAGGGGGCATAAGACAAAGACTTCTACCATCTTCTCTTTTTCTTTGGTTCTTCCTCTTTTTATATTTTCTCCATAAGGCCCCTTGTCCTGGTACCTTCTGTCTGTAAGTGTGCATCTTGACAACTTACTGCATGTCACATGTTTTCACCACATGGCCTTTTGGAGGCGTGCCACACAAACCTTGTGAGAATTTGGCAATGCCTTGCTTCTGCCACACAAAGGCACTTTTGAAAAAGAGAAGGCATTATGAGAAAAATTTGTCTCAAGAATCTTGATCTTTTGATGCCTCTCAACTGGACTAAAAATGTAGAGTGAAGATTTTAGATCTATAATAAATGTTGATATTTGTGGAAAACTAAGGTTAAGAACCTCACATATGCTCTGAAAGTCCTGCTCATGTGATGGAAAAAAGATCTGACTCTCTGAATTAAACTGCTAGTAGGGTGCACTGTGGGTTGAGATCATCATTTACTCTTAAAGGGATAGTTCTCTTTAATTCTTCACATTGGAACTCTATCAGGCTGCATTTTCTTTTTCTCTTCTTCACACATTTTCATCTTTTTGAGCTAGAGTGCTGCAATCCAGCTGTCAAATTGGCATTTAGAGGTAATGTATTCTCCCAAAAGAAGAAATGGAGGAGGTTGGACGATGCATGTGAATCTACTGCCCTACAAGGTGTAAATTGACTGTTACAGGTACGGAAGAGTTTCTTACCTGTAACTACTATTCTCTCGTAAGGGAATTTCGGTTATAGTCATAAGCACTGAATAGTCGGGCTCACATGTGGGAATCCGGGAGCAGTTGTTCACTATATCTTCGTGAGTTTAGAGTTTTGCCTTTCTTCAGGAAAGCCTGCAAACAAACCTAAGAGGCAGATTTGGCATCCTATACACCTAGGCTACAATGGCTAGATTCTTCATCATGAAGGCAAAAAAGGGACAAAATAAAGACTGTTAGGATAATTTAAGAGATCCAAGCGGTCTGCTCTTATTAACTATACACTGTATTTCATTTTTGAATATTGGTTATGAGAACTCACCCAAAGTTCCTACATGAGATCGTTTCGGACTTCCATGTGAACCATACAACATCACTGCCTCCATTCTTTCAGAATCCCTCTCCTCCAGCGGAAAGAACTCTTCACTCCCTGGATGTGAGGAGAGTTCTAAAAATGTGTCTGGACAAAACAAGAGCCAGCCACATATCGGACCAATTGTTTATAAACTACGGTCCGGTCCGTACAGGCTTACTGACCTCCAAGCAATGCACTTCACAATGGATAGTGTCTTGGTTTTTATTGTGCTACCAAAAGGCTAACAAAACTCTCTCAGCTGAACCTAAAGCACACTCCACTAGGGGGAAAGCAACTAATGCAGCTTTACTATGTTTCAAGTTTCAAAAGACCTTTATTCGAATTTGTTAAAATTCATAAAAGTACCGAACACATCAAAGAACATATACATTCACATAATACAAAACAGTTAAATAATTTACATTTCATAATAACAAAGCAAATCATACAGCGATTAGACAATACATTTCATTAAGTTAAAAAGGTTTTAGCAGTAGTATCTTCGACTGAATCTGATTTCAAGGACTTTCCATAGTCTTACGTGCACGTATGGCTAGTCTTAGAAAAGTGCTAGTGCGAAATGTCACTTCATCATTGTCCAGGGTGAGCAGCAGCAAATAGGAATCCTGAAGTGTAAGAGGTCTAAGTTTTCTAAAATATGGGGTTAAAAGCCATTTGGTATATCTCACATAAAATTTGCAGAAAAACAGAAAGTGCAAATCGTCTTGAGTGCTTGTACCGTCACAAGGGCAGGGGGTAAAGTCAGTATGGTGTTGATACCCCAGAGGAAAAGAGAGCAAAAATTTCACAGTTCCTGCCCTTAGACGAAATAGTAGAGATCGTTCCCAATTTGACATAGGCAGTGATAGATAGGGTGGCATGATTTGCATACAAAAACCATTACTGATGTATTTTTTAACCCCAGATTTCTGCATTTCAATTCCAAGCCGTTCATTACGGTAAAGTGCATACAGTGCCTTTTGGACCTCATATTTGTCCTTTGGTTCTATAGCCGTTGGCTCAGTAAACAAAATACCTCTACCAATTTCATTAAATATTTTTAAAACTTCTTTAAACCAGGGGATCTGCTTGCCATTTTCACTATTAAGGCAGTCCCTGATGATGTTTTGCGTAAGGGCAGCAGCCTCATTCCTCCAGATTCTGATCCAGAAGAGTGCTGGTCTTGCTTTAATAAAGTCGTTTATAAAAGGGAGGTTAAGTTCATTATGACAGATGAAATTGGAAGAGGAAATTGGTGCTCCCAGCAATTTCCTGCAGAAACGGTTTTCCTCTCTTTGAATACCAATGCTGCTGGCCGATCCCCACACTTCGGCTCCATACGTAGCAACAGGGGAACACTGTAGTTTAAAAATTTTAACAATAGCTTTGGTGGCACCGATTTTCTTTGGGCGGGGTAGACTCAGGACAGAGTTGTTGGCTTTCGAGAACTTGCTCGTGGCGTGGGCCACATGCCCACTCCAGGAGCCGTTCGCAGCGAAAACCAACCCCAGATAAGGGAACTTTTGGACAGATTCAAGTTTATCTGTTCCAATTTGGATAGTACCGAGTTTCCTTTTGCCCGGCCCACAGGACATGATAAAAGACTTTTTAAAATTAACTTTCAAATCCAGTCCCTCCATAAAATTTACAAAACTATGTACAAGCAGACGTAGAGCATTGGGTGTACGTGCCATAAGGACAGCGTCGTCTGCATATAAAAGTACGGGCAAGGGATTTCCTAAAATAGTTGGGACATCAGGGGTAGCTTTCTTTAAACAGTTGGACAAGCCATTAATATAGATAATAAACAGCAGGGGTGCTAAAACGCACCCCTGTCTCACCCCCCTCCCTATCTTGATGGCTCCCGACACTTCTCCGCCCATCCCAACACGTACCCGAGCTTTCAAGTCAGTGTGGAGATAGGCTAAGAAGTTAACAAGAGCGGCATCGAGACCGTTTGACAGAAGGGTTAACCATAGCTTGGATCTATTCACAAGATCGAATGCGGATGAAAGATCCATAAAAGCCAGGTAAACGGGGGATGAGCGAGCAATGCAGTATTTATCTATTATCAATTTTAAGTTTAGGCATTGCTCGACGGTTCCTACCCCACTCCTAAACCCCATCTGACAGGGGTCTAGAAAGTCAGAATCAGACGCCCATTCCAGTACCCTGTTATAGATTATTCGTCCTAGTATTTTTAGAGTATTGTCCAGGAGGGAGATGGGACGATAGTTTACTGGGTCGGATCTGTCTCCCTTTTTGTAGATGGGGACAATGATACTTGTAGCCCAGGTGGCGGGCATGGCTACATGTGGGAGACTGTTAAAAATGTTTAAAAGTATTGGTGTCCAAAGATCAACATTAAATTTGATAATATCAATAGGGAGGCCGTCCGGCCCGGGCGCCTTATTACCTAGGCTTTCTTTGATAGCTTTCCTGACTTCTAAGTCTGAGATCTCTAAGCCTTCTGTTTGGTTCAGATTAGGGAGAGGTTGCCCATCAGAGGGGGCGGCATAAATATTAGAAAAATGGGTCTCCCAGACTGAGCTGGTTATATTGCAGCTAATTTTTGTAAGCTCTTTGCCCATTTCCCTCGTTCTCCTAACTGCCGTCCAAAAAGGGCCACTGCCACCCAGATTGGCGCTGATAACCAGCTTATCCCAGTGATCACAGAGCAAATCTGCCTTCCTTTTCGATGTTTTGTCTTTATAGTTTTTCCTGGCAGCTCGAACAACGTCCTTACACCTGGGATTGGCAGAGAGAGCCTTTCTTAGCTCTCTGTTGGCCACGGAGCAAGATGTATCGAACCACCGTGGCTCTTTGTGGGCAGCAGAGAGTGGGACTGACAGGAGATTTTTTATATTGGTGCATAAAGCTTCAAAATCAGTAATCAGTTCTTCATTATTTGTACTTGGGGAGGAGAGGCATTTCAATAAATCCGGATGTGCCTCCCGAATTATATCTATAATGGCCCCACAATCAATTCCTCTCCATTTAAGGCGAAGGCCGTCAATTGAGGGTGTGATATCCCTTGCTCCATTTAAATTCATAAAAATCGGACTGGGTGCAAGGTTAAAAATAGCAAACAGAGGATTATGATCGCTGAAAGACGTTTGCACCACAGTGGATTTGATTAAACAGTCCGTTAGCACAGGCGATGTAAAAATGTAGTCGATAATTGAACCGTTATCCCTGCCCTTAAACGTAGGGGCATAGGGAAAATTCATATCATACCCTACACTCATTACATCAGCAAGATTAAAATCAGAGAGTATGCTAATCAGTTCCAAACCCCTGCGGTCATTACAGTGATCAAAATTAGTGGATCCATAGTTATCTATAAGTTTCACATTAAAATCTCCCCCGATCAGAATACTAGTCTTGGTGTCTACTGACAGAGAGCAATCAATCATGTTTAAAACCTTAGATAAAGCAACAAAATTTTTGTTCGGTACACCATTAAAATCATTGTTGTAAAAGTTAATTAAATAAATTGTGGTCTTTGATTTCAATTTATATTCCAGAATTTGAATGTTGGAATTGGCAAGGTTATCCAACTTCAAAACATTAATTGTACCGCCTGCCAAAATTCTAATCCCCGTAAAGAGTCCACCCACCGCTCGGCCAAAACTAGGTTTTAGAGATGTCAGGCTGAAGCAGTGGTAGCCTTCAATATGCAGGTTATCAACAGCCCAAGTCTCTTGGAACATAAGTATGTCTATGTCATTAATTAGTTCGGTCCATGCAGGGTCAGAGAGCTTAGATTCTAAACCTGCAACATTCCAGCTTAGTATTGATAGGCCGTGTTTGAACCCCTGGTTAATAATTGTGTGCCTAGTATTGCCATTATCATGAATAGTTGGTTCGTTTGAAATGGCCGGAATGCTATCCGACAATATAATTTCTGGAACTGCCGTTTTAACATGGAGCGATGCAGGTGAAATTATAATTGTGGCATCCTCTTGGTTACAGGTTTTTACATTGTTGCTTAATTCTTTATTTAGGGGTGTAGTCAGTCAATCCTGTTCGTCTAATGATGATAGATAGTCGAACCGATTGAAAGTTGGGATATTGTACATTGGCCTAGCTTGTGTCATCTGTGCAAACTGGGATGGGTTGGGGATTGAGTAGGACCTATCCCTATGATTGCTCAGGTGCATAGTTGGGGCTTGAAAGTACTGCGGATGGTTGGGGGTAAAAATTGGCATTGGAGGTTGTGGGTGCCAATTAAGGTTGTTGGAAAAGGCGGCATTTAAGTTCTGGTTTTGGGCAAAAAGGGGTGATTTGACCCTTGCACCAAAATTCATCTCTGGGTGTGAATTAGTGGGGAAATTGTTGGGAAAGTTGGGAAAGTTAACCGTAGCTTGTTCTGGGGGAATCAGGTGTCGGTAAAAATATCCCAAGGGAAGGAGCGTGGTGTTAAATTCCAATGGCGATGGTAGAGGGGCGTTAGCTAATGTCTTCTCTGCCCAGTGTGGTTTTCTAAAACTAATAGTGACACAGTCACCCTCAAATTTTTTCCTAAGTGGTCCAATCCAACCCACCCTCTGTGTGTTAATAATCTCCCTTGCACCATCAATCGGGTAATTGCAGTTGGTAATTAGCCAGTGCAGGGTTTTATTTTTGAGTGATGTGGGATTTTCATCCTGATCCTCTCTTAGTTTAGTAACGTTTACTAACACTAGTACATATGCACCGCATTCCGGGGGAAGATTAATGCGGGCAGGAACTTGTCTGGATGTTTTTGGGGTGGGTTGGGTCAGGATAGGATTGCTTGTTGAAACTGAGGGGTGACCTGTGGTGCTCGCAATTGGGAGTGTAGTATTCGTGGTGGTATTGGTGCCAGGATCCTTCCTTTTGTCTGTAGATTTACTATTAGTATGGGATGTTGCTGTTTTTTGTTTAGTAATTGGGCCATTGGCCGGCGCAACAGGTGCGACTTTGTCTACGTTATTTGGGACGGCTGGGGGTACTTGTAATATAGTTGTTTTGGGACCTGCTGTATTGGTAGGGTTACTATTTTTTGTGCTAGCTGCAGGACCTCCCTTTAGGAAAGTCTTAAGAGGGTTGCTCAATTCGTCTAGCTGTTTTTCTAATCGAGCAAGCCTATTTTCGATTGGGGATAGGTAAACACTTAATAAATCCCCCAGTCTTTCCAACAGGGGGTCATATGATTTGTCTATATTTCCATTAGTGTTTGTTGTTCTACCCTGCTGTACAGTTTCGCTGTCATCCCTCTGGGGAATTACCATAACCTTAGTCGCGTTATGATTGTTGTCAGGGACGAAGTTGGTATTTTTCCCAGGTTTCCTTTGTGCCCGGCCATATTTCCTGATCGTAGTGACCCGGGGCTTGGGTGCGTGTGACTTCAGTTTTTGAACTGCCCCCTCTCGCCTACCTCTAGCATGCCTGGTGTTATCAGCAGATTTTGCTTTGGGAGAGGGGTTAATTAGTAAGTCAGGCGTTTTTTCCAGGTCTGTGCTGGTGTCGGTGTCTGTGTCTAACAGGGGAATGGAGGCTGAGAGGTTAACCTCACTGGGAATTGTGTGTATGTCGGCACAAACATCAAGTAGGGGTCTGATGTTGTTAGGCATAGTTTGTGCAGGTGTAGTGGCGGTGGCAATAAGGCCAAGCGAGGAACGTTTGGCAAGCGCCAGGTCTTGTGATACCCTGCGTTCTAATAGGTTAATGCCCTGATTGATGGCATCATTGGCCTTAGAGATAAAAAGGTCAATGGGGCCAGTCACAGCGGCAGCAGTTTTGCTGCGGGTGCCTCTTGGGGACATGCTGGCAAATACTAACCCCTGTTCTGCGGTTTGGGTGGTTGCGCAGGGCTACAGATGCAGGTGTCAATGACACATAGCAAACACAATATTTACACAAATAATAATAGCAGATAGTCCCGGAAAAGATAGCAGTACCCACAGTTCCCAAATGAGAAATGGCCAGTGGACCAAAGAACAGTACCTTCAAATCGTAACGAACGGGTAAATATAAAGGGAGTGGCCCCGTCCCGACCTCCTCGTGCCTCTGAGGGCCACAGAGGGCCCGCCCTTTGCCCGGGCTTCGCCCCGGGCGCTCCCGCGCGCGACTCGCGGGGGCGAGGGGGGTGTCAGCGTTTTACCTGCGCCTCCGGGCGCTTCGAGCGCGTCACGGTCGCGCTGGTGCCCCAGGGGCTGCTGGGGATTGCAGTCCTTTACTCCCGGTGCCGGTGCCTCCCGGAAAAACACTCCGCCGTTTCCCTCACGGCTTTCCTCTGCCCGATGGCAGTCCTGTGATGGTTAAGACTGGTGTCCCCCCCTGGTCTCGTGGGGGTCAGCGTTTTACCTGCGCCTCCGGGCGCTTCGAGCGCGTCACGGTCGCGCTGGTGCCCCAGGGGCTGCTGGGGATTGCAGTCCTTTACTCCCGGTGCCGGTGCCTCCCGGAAAAACACTCCGCCGTTTCCCTCACGGCTTTCCTCTGCCCGATGGCAGTCCTGTGATGGTTAAGACTGGTGTCCCCCCCTGGTCTCGTGGGGGTCAGCGTTTTACCTGCGCCTCCGGGCGCTTCGAGCGCGTCACGGTCGCGCTGGTGCCCCAGGGGCTGCTGGGGATTGCAGTCCTTTACTCCCGGTGCCGGTGCCTCCCGGAAAAACACTCCGCCGTTTCCCTCACGGCTTTCCTCTGCCCGATGGCAGTCCTGTGATGGTTAAGACTGGAGATCCAAGCGGTCTGCTCTTATTAACTATACACTGTATTTCATTTTTGAATATTGGTTATGAGAACTCACCCAAAGTTCCTACATGAGATCGTTTCGGACTTCCATGTGAACCATACAACATCACTGCCTCCATTCTTTCAGAATCCCTCTCCTCCAGCGGAAAGAACTCTTCACTCCCTGGATGTGAGGAGAGTTCTAAAAATGTGTCTGGACAAAACAAGAGCCAGCCACATATCGGACCAATTGTTTATCAACTACGGTCCGGTCCGTACAGGCTTACTGACCTCCAAGCAATGCACTTCACAATGGATAGTGTCTTGGTTTTTATTGTGCTACCAAAAGGCTAACAAAACTCTCTCAGCTGAACCTAAAGCACACTCCACTAGGGGGAAAGCAACTAATGCAGCTTTACTATGCAAAATCCCAACTCCAGAAATCAGCAAAGCAGCTACCTGGAAATCAGTTAATAGATTCATCAAGAACTACTGCCTAGATTCTCACGCTAGAGCAGATGCTCATGTAAGTAAGGCTTCCCTCCGAAATCTCTTCGCTTGATCTTACCAGTGTATACCATCTCCTTCACTGTACTATATGGGATGGGCTTAGGACTATAAATTGAAATCCCGTGGGAGAGAAGGAATAGTTTACCATTAACTCCCATTCTCTCGTAGGGGAATTTCCATTAAAGTCACAAGCGACCCTCCATCCCCCCCAGAGGGATAGACAGAGGCATTTGTATAATCCTTACCTGTTCAAACATTGCCTTAAAAAAGAACTGAAGTAACTGCCACCTGCTGTGCACGATGGGATACTGGTGGTATGCAGTGTCTTTTTAGACATATAATGACAGCCTATGAGGTTACTCTGCCCTGTTCTCCATCTCTATCATAAAAAGGGTTTTGTGAGGGATATTTATGCTGTTTGCAAATTATCCTAAAATTATTTATTCTGGTCCTTTTTTGTCTTCATAATGAAGAATCTGGTCACGGTAGCCTAGGTATATAGGCTGCCTAATCTGCCTCTTTCTGAAGAAAGGTGAAACTCTACACTTAAGAAGATATATTGAATAACTACTCCAGGGTCCCCACATATGAGCTGGACTATTCAAGCGCTTACGACTAGAAATGGAAATCCCCTACGAGAGAAATGTTTTCCATTTGCATCATGAGCTTTTGTATATCACATCAGGGCTCGAAAAATCCACTTGCATTTGCGAGGCAGATTTAATTAGGACAAGCTATTTTTAGGTCCTACTAGCCCTTTCTGGCGAGAAGGAAACCTCTCTACTCTAATGGAGTCATGCCACGTATTGTACCAACCAGCTGAAACATCAAGAGACATAGTTAAAACTTGGGAAAATTTCGTAATGGAGATCAATAAGAACAACAATAGAGGACCCAAACCCATAAGGAAAAGAGGCGGGGAATGGTACACACCGAAACTGCGCCATTTAAAAAGGCAAATAAATGCATTCCTTAGGGCCGAACGTAAAAAAGTCTCTCAGTTATCACAAACCACGCTGAACAAAATTGAATCTCTAAAAAAAGAACTAAAAAGAGAGATCAATCTGGCCAAGCGATTGCATAGGGAAAAACTAGCATGCTCCATACTCCACGCAAGCAAATTGAATAACTCAAAAGATTTTTGGACAAAAATAAACTTTATGCTAAACGGCAAACATCGCCAGTTTAACTCGGACATGACGGACCAGCTTTGGAGCAGTCACATTGACTTATTATACGATTCCACTGACAATAACAACGAGCGTCCAGAGGAGCTTCCCCGGCTTAGCCCGAGCTCAAAGCTGGCTCCAAAAAGCAGTGGGAACTCACCGATATCTAAGAACACAGGAGACATGGAATTGTTCTCTTTAAAGCAGGTCTCGAACACTATAAAATCATTGAGAACAGATGGAGCACCTGGACCAAACGGGCTTCCCAATGCCTTATTCAGGAAAGATCCAACATTTTGGGCCAGCCAACTAACACCCTTATTTGGTCACAGTCTAAAAACCGGGAATATTCCCGAATCATGGAGAGGCAGTATTTTTCATCCAATCCACAAATCCGGGTCCCGCTCAGACCCTAACAATTATAGGCTAATAGCCTTAATAGACGTTGACGACAAGATCTATGCCTCCAATCTGCTGGTAGAACTGGATTCTTGGGTGAGCAGTACAGGGATAACTCCCCGGACACAAACAGGCTTTCGGCCAGGACTGGGCACCTTGACCAACTTATCCGCCTTAACCCTCCTTGTTAACAAAGCAATTCACAATTCCACCCGCTGTACACTTGCTTCTTGGACCTAAAAGCGGCTTTTTGACAAAGTGCCCAGATCCATTCTTTGGGCCAAAATGAAAGCTTGGGGCGTGCCGCCAAAGTTGCTGGGAGCAATCATCGAGCTTTATTCAGACACTTGGGTCCAAGTTAAAAAAGGAGATGGTCGACACCTGACAAGGAAATTCCACACAACCAATGGCTTAAAACAAGGCTGTGTACTGGCCCCCAGCCTCTTTAATATCTACACCGCGGATCTAGAAAGCAACCTACGTACCACTCAGGGTGATCCTCCAAAATTGGCTAATTCACCTATAATATCTCTTCAATATGCAGACGACATAGTGCTCCTGTCAAAAACCCCCATCGGCTTACAACGCTTGATCTCCAAACTGTCGCAGTACCTCGCGAACGCACAGCTGACTATAAACCTAAAAAAAAAAAAAAACACTCTATGCTTCTGCGGCTCTAGAAAGAAAAAACTAAATTTTGTCTGGAAGATAAATTCTACTTCTTTAACCCAGGTAGACAAATATAAATACCTAGGAATCTTATTGGACCATCGACAAAAGTTTAAACAGCACCTGGAACAGGGGAAATCCAAAGCCAAGCAGCTTCAATTTGCTTTTAAAACTGTTCAAAAGCAACTAAACGGACATTCCACCGGCCACATTCTTAAGATTGTAGCCGCTAAATTTCTGCCATCACTAACATACGGCTCAGAATTACTGGCAACCCGGGACTCCACAGAGTTAAACCTCGCCCAATCCAGGCTGTTTAAAAACCTTTTCCTAATTCCGCGCCATATCTCTCAAGCTCAAATTCGCTTGGAGTTTGGTCTTACCAACCAGCTCCCGGCAAGACAAGGAGCACTCGCCAAATATTATTGGCGCATGAGGGACGCAGCAGACGAATCCCTGGCCCACCTTTGCTGGTCAGAAGTTGAAAAACAAGCCGGTCTACCAAACTCAACATATAAGACCTTGAGGCAAGCTCTTGAGGCACTAAAACTGGAAGAATCCTGGCTTTTGCCCATGACTTACTCCGCTTTCAAGCTGATAACCAAGAAAGCAGTCAAACAAGCATCATTACTCATGGACAAAGCAGCAGTGGCCGGCAAAAACCATGCCTGGATCGTTTTGCCATCATATACCAACTTAAAACCTCAGAATACTTGAAAGAATGCTTCAGGGACCATCACAAAAGGAAACTTAGTCTCTTAAGGCTGGGCTGCTTCTCTTCCAAAGAGCTTACTCCTAAATGGCTACGGTCGTGGGCAACTCCCGAGTGCCGTCTCTGTGGCAACGGTGCAGAATCTTTGCTGCAAATAATATGCATATGCCCGGCACTTCAGAATCTTAGAAAAATGCTTCTTCGACCACTTCTAAGAGAAGCTCAGGTGAGAACTTGCAGAGCGGCGGTGATAAGATGCCTAAGTGGATCTTGGATAGAACTTTCATGCAAAACCATAACATTTTTGAACTTCGCCGCCATAGAGCTGGAAAACAGGGCGGCAACCAAAGAGGTCTCTGGACAATAGGCCAGGCCTCGGCCGGCTACGGATTCTTCTCTCCCTTTTCTTCCTTTCCAAACGGATGTCTTTTTGCACTATGAGTTAAAAATAACGTGCCCCCCGTTTGAACTACTGTTATTTTCCCACACCTCTACTTCTCTACCTTTATCATGAGTTAAAACCATTGTGTTCCTCGATAAATTTGCATATTTTATGATACCAGTTTTTAACAACATTTAAAGCTGAATTTGTGTGGTTTTTTTTATGATGTATACGCTGTTTGCATGGCGGTAAGCCCACCCTTTTATGATTTTTTAAATCAAAGAAAGTATCATTATCACACTGGCGAGAAGGAAGACACCTGACTTTTGACCTCTGATCCCAAAAGCAGGGCAAATGTGACAGGATAGCAAGGGAAATTTATAGCTCAAAAAGTGAATGAGCAATAAAAATGCCTTAAAATCTTGTTAATTTGTCACATTTGCTCTACTTTCAGAGACAGAGGTCAAGTGCATTACAGTTGATTTTTTTAAGTCACTAGACTTCCAGGTCTAGTAAAAAAAAATAAAAAATGCTACTTACCACAGTATACATCTGTTTTTGGCATGTAGAGCTGTAGAATATCATGCTATGCATAGACTGCCATCTAGTGTTGGGTCCGGATGTTTGCACTTTGTTTTTGTTCGAAATAGTCTTTTCAGTCACGAGGTAGGTGACTCCTCCTTTCGGTGATAGTGCGCATGGGCATCGACTCCATCATTAGATTGTTTAGCCGCAGAGGGTGATGATAGAGTTAGTAAGAGGAGTAAAGTGAGATGTCCATGTACCTAAGTAAGATAATACTGCAACAGGTATAGGTACCTGGCAAGGCGGGCAGGCGCATGAGATTCTACAGCTCTACATGCCAAGAACAGATGCATACTGTAGCAAGTAGCATTTTCCGTTCGAGGCATGTACGCTGTAGATCACATGCTATGCTTTGACAATATAGCAGTTATCTCCCAAAGCGGTGGCTAACCTGTAGCTGTTGCAGCTGTCTGAAATAGTTATGTTAAACTGCTTAGCCCACACTAGCTTGTTGTCTTGCTAACACATCTACACAATAGTGTTTCGTGAATGCGAGTGGTGTAGACCATGTTGCAGCTCTGCAGATGTCATCTATGGGTATAAATCCTAAGAATGCCATAGCGGCCCCCAGTTTGCGCATAGAATGAGTTCTAGGGGGAATTGTTAACGTGCGTTTAGCTTTGATGTAGCATATCAGAACACACTTAACGATCCACCGATCAATACTTGATGTTGATAATGGATTGCCTTTATGTGGTGGAGCAAAATCAACAAAATTTGCTTCGTTTTCCTGCAAGGTTTTATCCGTTATATATAGTAAAGTAATGCTCTTTTGACATCTAAGGTGTGAAAAGTACATTCGGTCACTGAATCTGTTTGAAGGAAGAACACAGGCAACTCAACAGATTGGTTGATATGAAAGGCAGAAATGACTTTAGGTAAATAATTGGGGTTAGAGCTTAGAACCACTTTGTTTTGGTGTATTTGTAAAAATGGCTCTTCTATTGTTAGTGCCTGAAGCTAACCCACTCTCCTCAGAGATGTGATGGCTATGAAGACGGCTACCTTTCATGTGAGAAATTGTAGTTCACATTTGTGCAATGGCCCAAAAGGCGGACCCATGAATCTTGTAAGAACAATGTTGACTGGAGCAGGTGGAAATCTGGGTGGAATTAATGAAGTCCCTCCGTAAATGCTTTAATAGCAGGCACTCTAAAAAGAGAAGAATGTTGTCTATTTTGAAGATATGCAGCTATTGCAGCAAGATGTAAGCGTATAGATGTGTACGCTAAATTGGAACGCTGTAGATGTAGTAGGTAGCAAATTATGTTTTTAATTGAAGCATCTAGGGGATTCATTTTATTGTTGTTATAGTAAATGACAAACCTCTTCCACGTTCCTACATAGCATGCTCTTATGGTAGGGGGCCTGGCCTCTGATAATATTCATGCAGTCTGGCGGAAGATTAAGATAACCAAACTCTAGGGTCTTAGGTGCCAGATCCCAAGGTTGAGATGACTGGGATCTGGATGTCTTATCTCTCCACAGTTCTGAGTGAAAAGATTGGGAGCAAGGTGTAGTTTTTGGTGAGGAACTACTGATAGCTCCAACATGGTTGTGAACAAGGGTTGACGGGCCCAGGTGGGAGCAACTAGGATTTGTGTCAGGGACTGCTGTCTGAGCTTCCGAACCACTAATGGGTGGGAGAGGCGGAAAAGCGTAAGCAAATAACCTTGACCAATTCATCCATAGAGCATTGCCTTTAGACAATGGGTGTGGATACCTGGATACAAAGTTTGGGCATTTTGCGTTTAGGTGGGTGGCGAACAGGTCTATTTCTAGAAAGCCCCACATTTGGAAGGATGAGAGGAGAACTTGAGGGTGGAGTTCCCATTCGTGGATCTGCTGTCTTTGACGACTGAGCAGATCTGCAATCTGGTTGTTTACTCCTGGGAGGTATTCTGAAGGAGATATATTTTTTGAGGTATGTCCCATCTCCAGATGCTCTGGGCTAGCTTAGAGAGCTGGACAGTGTGTGTGTCCCCTGTTTTTGTACGTAGTACATTGCTGTCATGTTGCCTGTGCGAATCAGGACAACGTTGCCTACTAGATGAAGTTGAAAGTCTTTCAATGCTAGACAAATTGCTAGAAGTTAATGGTTTATGTGGAGTTGTTTCTGTTGCCGAGTCCACATGCCCTGAATGGTATGTTTTTCAAGATGAGCTCCCCAACCAGTGAGCGATGTGTCTGCCGTTAGCAGTATTTGTGGGACTGGGTCGATGAATGGCCACTCCTTGAAAAGGTTTTGTATGTTCCATCACTGTGGAGAGCGATGGGTGCGGCCATCCACCAACACTAGATCTGATAACTGACCTTAAGCCTGGTTCCACTGACGTGTTAAGCATTCCTGTAGGGGACGCATTTGGAGTCTTGCGTGAGGAACGATTAAAATACAAGATGTAATCATTCCTAGCAGTTGCATTAACACTGGAGCTGGTAATGAGTGTTGAGGCTGAAACTTTGACATTTGAGTCTGCATGTTGTAGATCCTGACTGGGTTGGGACACGCTAGAGCTTTCTGAGTGTCTATTGTGGCTCCTAGATGTGTGTTGGATGGTTGGAGATGAGGTTTGGTGAGGTTTACAGTGAAACCGAAGTTGTGAAGCAGTTGGACTGTTTTTCGAGTGTGGCGTAGGCAGCTCTGATGAGAGCTGGCTTTCATAAGCCAGTCATCTGGGCAGGGGAAGATTGAATGTGCTGACTGGGGGTGAGTGTTTGTATTGTCAATGCTCCGTCCATCATCCCCTTTGTTTTTTTTTCTTTGCTCGCCCTTAGTTGGCAGGGTATGCTCAGACGCGAGTCCCTTGCTCACTTTGCCACTGGATTCAAACAAGCCGGGCTGAAGAAGGCTGTAATGCCAGAACCCGGTCCTGGGAAGCTTGATTCCGGTCCAGGGAAGACATGGCTTGGCAGTTCGGGCTGGACTGTTACCATGAGGCACAGGGTCAGACTGATTTGCATATGGCCATGTCTGAACTGGGGTGGCGGAGTGAGCTAAAGAACGGTGATGGATTAAACCCAGATCAGCTGACTGGGAATGAGTTTGTATTGTCAATGCTCCGTCCATCATCCCCTTTGGTTTTTCTTTGTTCGCCCTTAGTTGGCAGGGTATGCTCAGATGTGAGTCGCTTGCTCACTTTGCCACTGGATTCAAGCAAGCCCGGCTGACGACGGCTGTAATGCCAGAAACCGGTCCTGGGAAGCTTGATTCGGGTCCAGGAAAGACATGACTTTGCAGTTGGGGCTGGACTGTTCCCATGAGGCACAGGGTCAGACTGATTTGCATATGGCCATGTCTGAACTGGGGTGGCGGAGTGAGCTAAAGAACGGTGATGGATTTAACCCAGAACAGCTGACTGGGGGTGAGTGTTTGTATCGTCAATGCTCCGTCCATCATCCCCTATGGTTTTTCTTTGTTCGTCCTTTGTTGGCAGGGTATGCTCAGACGTGAGTCCCTTGCTCACTTTGCCACTGGATTCAAGCAAGCCCGGCTGAAGATGGCTGTAATGCCAGAAACCGGTCCTGGGAAGCTTGATTCCGGTCCAGAGAAAACATGGCTTGGCAGTTCGGGCTGGACTGTTCCGATGAGGACAGGGTCAGACTGATTTGTATATGCATGTCTGAACTGGGGTGGCGGAGTGAGCTAAAGAACGGTGATGGATTAAACCCAGATCAGCTGACTGGGGTGAGTGTTTGTATTGTCAATGCTCCGTCCATCATCCCCTTTGGTTTTTCTCTGTCTTCTTAGATGAGCCGCGACTACTGCTAGACACTTTGTGAAAACCCTGGGTGCTGTAGTTAATACGAATGGGAGGACTTTGAATTGATAATGTTGGCCATCAACCATAAACCTGAAGCATTTGCGGGGAGCTGGATGAATGGGAAAATGGAAATAGGCGTCCTTTAGATTCAGAATGGACAGAAAATCGCCTTGCTGAAGGAGCGGGAGAACCTATTGAAGTGTGACCATGTGAAAGTCGTTTGATTGGATGTAAAGATTTAATTGTCTGAGATCTAGTATAGGTCTTAAAGATCCATCCTTCTTGGGAATTAAGAATTACATGGAGTATACCCCGGTCCCTTTGTATTGTAACAGGACTGGTTCTATAGCTTGTTTTTCTAGGAGAGAGAGAACCTCATGCTTTAAGAGTGAGAGATGTACCCATGACATTGCATGTGGTCTTGGAAGGATATTTGGGGGAATGGCGGTAAGTTCTAGGCAGTTACCATATTGGATAATTTGCAGTACCCACTTGTTTAAAGTGATAGAGTTCCAGACAGAGAGAAATTGTGAGAGACGTTCCCCAGAGTGGAATGATCCAGGGTACGGGATGGAAGTCACTGTTTGTTTTTGGATGGGGAAGAGTGTGTGGAGTTGCCTCTGTTTCTTCCCTTACCATTGTTCCTTTTAAAACCTCCTCTGAAATAACCTCTTTGAGAGGGGATTGAGTATTCGCCTTGTAAGAGGATGAGGTAGTCTCAGTGGATATGTTTTTAGAGCCACCCCTATGGAAAGAGAGGCGAAAGTACCCCCTATTGGTGGGTGACTGCAAAGCACCCATGAACTTTGCGACCTCTGTATCTTTTTTTCTTTTTTTCCAGAGAGGTGTCAACTGGGTTGGTTGAGGATGGAGGTTTGTACCTCAGGTTTGAAACCTGAAATTCTCAACCAAGCATGCCTTCGTAAGAGTACACTGGTGCTAATTGAACGGGCTGCTGTGTCTGCCGCATCTATGGCACAAATGATAGATGTATTTATAATGAGCTTACCCTCTTGAATAATGTCGTTAGCTTTAGTCTTGTGTTCGTCCGGTAAGAACAGCATGAGTTTCTCTAACTCATCATAGTGAGTCCTGTCATAACGAGCCAACAAAGCTTGAGTATAGGCAATTTGCCAATGGTTAGCTGCTTGTGAAGCTACTCTTTTGCCAGAGGCGTCAATGAGCTTGGACTCCTTATCTGGAGGGGGAGCTTCACCTGACGTTTTAGAGTTGGCTCTCTTGCAAGCATTAGAGACTACAAGAGAGTCTAAAGGTAATTAACCTTTGAAGTTTTTAGGGTCGGTGGGTGCAGGCTTATATTTTCTCTCCACCCTAGGAGTAATAATTCTTGCCCTGACATGGTCTTTGAAAATGTCATCAGTGTGTTTTAACATGCCTTTGAGCACGAATAATGTATGAGTGACTCTGTGAGAGGAGTTAAGGGTCTCAAAGAGGAAATCCTGCTCTAATGGTTCTGAATGTAACTCCACCCCGTAATATTGAGCAGCCCTATTAAGGAGCTCAACGTATCCATTGTTGTCATCTGTCGGGGAGGGCCTGAAGGGGTACACATCTGGATCATTAACTTGATCTGGATCAGTGTGACAATCCTGCCAAGGATCAGTGTCCTATGGGGGATCTTGATTGTCATCCCCATCTCCATCCCCATCATCTTGTGGGTTAGGTGGTGGTGGTGAATTTACAGGTGAAATGAGTAAATTAGGATTAATAGGAGAAGTAGGTGGCATGTAAGGAGAATGAAGGGTTAGTACCCACACTTATCTTCTTTAGAGGGATGTGGTAGTCCTCTGGTAGGTCTACTTTCTCTTTTTTTGGTACAGTGGTCTGAACATGCCCTGTATCAGGGTGAATCACCAACTTTTTCTGCTTCGGATCCGAAATAGAGTGATTGGATCAAGGCTCTTTCGACGGAGTCTCTTTATGAAATGCGTTACTTACCTGTAACTGCAGTTATCCAGTGCCTGAATCATTCCCCGTCGTCGGGGTGGGAGTCCCCGGTATATAAAAAGAGTAATGTCAAAGACACATACATAGCAATAGGCCAGAGGCCTCTCATTAGTAACGTATCCATGTCCTTTTGTAAAAAGGACCAAACTTTGGCCAATTCAATCAATCAATCAATCAATCAAAGCATTTATATAGCGCACTACTCACCCGGAGGGTCTCTAGGCGCTAGGGGAGGGGGGGTCCGCTACTGCTCGAACAGCCAGGTATTGAGCTGCTTCCTGAAGGCAAGGTGGTCCTGGGTCAGGCGGAGGTGGGTCGGGATGGAGTTCCAAGTCTTGGCGGCCAGATAGGAGAAGGACCTTCCCCCTCTGGTGGCTCTTCGGAAGCGGGGGACGGCGGCGAGGGCGTGGCCGGTCGATCGAAGCTGGCGTGTGGGAGCGTAGAAGTTGAGGCGGCTGTTGAGGTATCCCGGGTCTTGGTTCTGTAGGGCTTTGTGTGCGTGGGTGAGGAGACGGAAGGTGATTCTCTTGTTGACCGGGAGCCAGTGCAGGTCTCTCAGGTGTCCGGAGATGTGGCTGCGACGGGGGATGTCCAGGATGAGTCGTGCTGAGGCGTTCTGGATCCGCTGGAGTCTCTTCTGGAGTTTGGCCGTGGTACCGGCGTAGAGGGAGTTGCCATAGTCCAGACGGCTGGTGACGAGGGCCTGGCTGACCGTCTTCCTGGTCTCGTTGGGGATCAACCCGAAGATCTTACGTAGCATGCGCAGGATGTTGAAGCACGACGAGGAGACTGCGTTGATTTGTCTGGTCATGGAGAGGGAGGAGTCCAGGATGAAGCCCAGGTTGCGTGCGTAGTCTGTTGGTTTGGGTGCGCTGCCCAGGGCGGGGGTCCACCAGGAGTCGTCCCAGGCGGAGGGTGAAGATCCCAGGATGAGGACTTCCGTCTTGTCGGAGTTCAGTTTCAGGCGGCTGTTCATGATCCACTTGGCTACGTCTGTCATCCCTTCGTGTAGGTTGGCTCTGGCGGTGGCGGAGTTTTTGGTGAGGGAGAGGATCAGCTGGGTGGCGTAGGAGATGATGTTGAGGTTGTGTTGGCGTGCGATGGCTGCGAGGGGGCTCATGTAGACGTTGAAGAGGGTTGGACTGAGCGAGGAGCCTTGAGGAACGCCGCAGATGACTTCGGTGGCTTCTGATCTGAACGGGGGGAGGCGGACTCTCTGTGTCCTTCCGGCGAGGAAGGAGATGATCCACTCCAGTGCCTTCTCCTGGATTCCGACGTTGCTGAGGCACTGCACTAGGGTACGGTGGCAGACAGTGTCGAAAGCCGCAGAGAGGTCTAGGAGGATTAGGGCCGCTGTTTCTCCGTTGTCGAGCAGGGCTCGGATGTCATCGGTGGCTGCCATCAGGGCGGTCTCGGTGCTGTGGTTGGCCCGGAAGCCAGACTGCGAGAGGTCGAGGGATCCGTTCGTCTCGAGGAAGGCGGCCAGCTGCTTGTTGACTGTCTTCTCGATGACTTTTCCAGGGAACGGGAGCAGCGAGATGGGGCGGTAGTTCTTGAGGTCGGTGGAGTCGGCTGATGGCTTCTTTAGTAGAGCGCTGAGTTCGGCGTGCTTCCAGCTCTCCGGGAAGGTAGCGGTGTCGAAGGAGGTGTTGATGTCCCACAGGTGGGGTGCGATGACAGCGTCGGTCTTGTTGAAGAAGTGGTGAGGGCAGGGGTCGGTCGGAGATCTGGAGTGGAGCCAATCAGATATTACCACCCTCTAGAACCTTCCTGGAAGGAGCCCTAGTCCCTCAGATTTTCGTAAGCACAGTGCTAAGTAGTACCTACTGAGAGAGCCAAGGTGAGCCCTTCCAGGGGAGGTGGGTGAGTTGCATGTGAATCTATGAAAGATACCAATACTGGATAACTGCAGTTACAGGTAAGTAACGCATTTCTTATCCAGTATTATGGGTATCTTTCATAGATTCACATGCCGGAATCAGAGTAGCAAGCAATAACCAGCACATATCGTATGGTACAACATGTAAAATCACACGATATAAGAATACGATTTGTGAAATATAACAAGTACCAAAAACAATGTAATAGAGAAATGTGCAAGTAGGCAGTAGGAAGGTAGGATGAAAGAGAAGGCTCACCTCTATTGAAATAGATGACGGAGCATAGCTTGACCCACTGCTGCATCTTTCATAAGTTCAGAATCCAAGCAGTAGTGCCTGGTGAACGTATGTGGTGTCTTCCACGTTGCCGCTCTGCGTATGACGATAATGGGCACTCCTGCAAAGAGCGCCATTGAAGTGGAGACAGCTCTGGTTGAGTGAGCTCGAACTTTAGAATGCAGAGGATGACCTGCCTGTTGATGGCAGAAAGTAATGGCTGCAGGGGAAACATCCTAAACCACGATGATTGAACCACGACTCACCTGAACAACAAGGAGAAAATAACAAAGACTGCTGAACAACATCGGCCGGAACTACGAAAGGCTGAACAAAGAAGTATAACATATCCTGTATAACGTCACTCCTCAGAATTAAGGGAACATTAGGGGGGTTGTGGGGGGTCTCCCCCTACAAAAAGATACATTTAAAAAAAAAGCTAATGGTATGCGTTGTCAAAGCATACTAACGAGTGGTTCACACAAGAAGTATTGTAAGTACAATAGTGCCATCTAATGACCATACACGAGAAGTTTCATTTCGTGGTTCAGGAAGTCGTGCTAAAAAAGGTAGTGGTTAAGAATAGCTCGTGGTTAGGCTTTAGTGGTTAAGGCAGTCGTGGTTTAGGCAGTCGTTGTTTAGACATACAACCGGCTGCAGAGGTCCAACAAGAAATGCTCTGCTTAGTCAAAGGAAGACCCTTTCTGGGCCTGCTGAAGGCGACAACAAGTTGGTTGGATTTCCGGAACTGTTCTGTCCGATGAATGTAGAACTTCAGACAACGCTTGAGGTCTAAAGAGTGAAGAGACCTCTCTGCTGCGGAAAGTGGATTTGGGAAGAAAGTCCGCAAGACTATAGGTTCATTCAGGTGAAAATTAGATGGAACCTTTGGGATGAATTTAGGTTGGTCCGTAGGATAACTGTCCTGTTTCAATTGCAAGAAAGGATCCTGAATAGAGAAGGCTTGCAGCTCACTTACACGCCTTGCTGATGTGAGCGCTAGCAAGAGAGTGGTTCTCCCAGACAGGTATTTGATGTCGGCTCTGTGTATAGGCTCAAAGGGATGTTTCATCAGTTGAGCAAGTGCGATGTTTAATTGCCAGGTGGGTGGTAACGCTCTCACCAGTGGGAATGTCCTGAGCAGGTCTTTTAAAAATTGCTTAAGCAGTCTATCAGACCAGAGGGAAGTATTAGATGACGAACGCCTGAAGCGAGATATTGCCGCCAGGTGGACCTTAATAGAAGCATGGGCCAATCCTGAGTGCGCCAATTGGAGCAGGTAAGGTAGAATTTGTGCAGGTGTTGATGAAAATGGGTGTATTTTATTTGCTTTACACCATACACAGAACCTTTTCCACTTTAGAGAATACGTCTTGTTGGTAATGTCCGCCCGAGCCCAGGCTAAGACGGCCTTGCATTCTTGAGGAATGTCTAGGTTTTGAAACTCTCTGAATTCAGGAGCCAAGCCGACAATCTGAGAGATGCTGGATCCGGATGCTGGACTTGCCCTTGGTTCATTGTAAGGAGAGTCGGGCAAGGCTTGAATAGAATTTGCGGTTCCAGCAACAGGAGATGAAGCTCTGTAAACCAGTGTTGGCGCGGCCACGCTGGTGCTATTAAGATCAGGATGCAATGCTCTGCCTTCAGTTTCCAGAGAACCCTGGGAATCAGTGGAAATGGAGGAAATGCGTACGCAAAGATGTTGCACCATCCGATCGAAAATGCATTCCCCAGTGTTCCCTTCTGGGGATGCCAGCTTGCGTAATGTTGACATTTTGCGTTGTGCTGTGTCACAAACAGATCCAGATGCGGTCTGCTCCATCGGGCGAATACAGAGCTGAGAAGATGATGATCCAGCTCCCACTCGTGGCACACGGAATGTTGTCTCCTCAGAGAGTCCGCCAGGACATTGTCCATCCCTGGGACGTACGCCGCCCGAAGGGAAATGTTGTGTTGAAGAAGCCAATTACAAATTTTTTGAGATTCTTGAGACGACAGAGCGCGTGTTCCCCCTTGTTTGTTCAGATAATGCATTGTGGTGGTTATGTCTGTTCCCACACGCACTGGGGAATCTCTGATCCTGGGCAGGAACGTTTTTAATGCCAGGTAAACTGCCCTTAACTCGAGGAGGTTTATGTGCAGTTGCTTCTCTGCCAGGGATCACTGCCCGTTGATTTGAAGGTCGTGAAGGAACGCCCCCCAACCTTCCAAAGACACATCTGTAGTTATCACATGTGGCGATATTGGAAATATGAACGAAAAGCCCCGCTGTAGATTTTGTGGATGAAGCCACCAGTTCAGAGACTGGACCATGGCAGGAGTTATCCGGATGACATCATCGAAGGTTCCCCTGCATTGAATCCACTGAGCTGAAAGCGCCTCCTGAAGTGGACGCATACGGAGGCGGCAGTGTGGGACCAACAGGATGTTCGAGGACATCATCCCTAACAAGGACTTGTACAGGCGCACGGTGATGGACTTCTTGGATTGAATCCGGGCGGCCAAGATCCTTAGTTTCACTTAACGTTCCTGTGAAGGGAAAGCCTTTCTCTGAGCAGTATCTAGGACAGCTCAGAGGAAAGTGAGACACTGGGAAGGCTGAAGGACAGATTTTTTTCTCGTTGAGAGTAAGTCCCAGACCATTGAAGAGCTGAATACAGGCTTTGGAGGACTTGGTCACGCCTGCGAAAGAAGGTGCCTTGACGAGCCAGTCGTCTAAGTACGGGAAGACCTGGTTATGTTGTTGGTGGAGGTATGCTGCTACTGGAGACAGACATTTGGTAAAAATGCGTGGTGCCGACTTTAGGCCAAAAGGCAACACTCTAAACTGGTAGTGCTTGCCCGCCACCTCGAACCTGAGAAATTGTTTGTGGTTTTTGTGGATTGGTATATGAAAATATGCGTCTTGAAGGTCTAAAGACACCATAAAGTCGTTCACATTGAGGAGTTGCAGCACCTCCTGGATGGACACCATACGGAATGACTGTTTTTTGAGGTATTGGTTGAGGTTTCTCAAATCCAATATAGGTCTCCATTTTTTCGAATTAGGAAGAATCTGGAGTAGAATCCCTTGCCTTTCTGATTCCGGGGGACTCTCTCCATCGCTCCTTTTTTGAGCATGAGGGAGAGTTCCAATTGCAGAAGTTGCAGATTTTTGTGCCGCATTGGGATTGGAGGCTTTTGAAGACAAACTCTAGAGTGTCCGAATTGCACAAGTTGGAGGACCCACCGATCCGTTGTAATATGTCGCCAATTGTGAAGGAAGGATGAAATTCTCCCGCCAACTTTGCAAGGTGGAGAGAAACTGGAGACCTGTGGCAGAGAGAAGTCATTGCCTTTTGCCTGCGTCTTTCTTTCCCCCTCGTCCGCGAAAGGAAGACTTGTTGTAGGACGACTGGTTTTGCTGCTCCCTTTGCTGATACTGGCGTTAATATTGTTGGCTTGAACCGTATGTGGATTTGTACCCCTGATAGGTGCCTCTAGAGGACTGACCTCTTCCTCTGGAGCCCCGAAAGGAAGCATTCTTGTATTGGAGAGTACCAGGAGCTCTTGCGGTATCAGTATCTTTCTTGATACCCTGCAGCATCTCATCGATGTGTTGTCCAAAAAGAAGCTGACCGTCATACGGCATGTCCAATACCTTGGTCTGAATTTCAGGCCAGAAAGATGTTGCCTTAAGCCAACCTTGGCGCCTCAGGTCTGCAGCTCCTGCCAGCTGCCGGAACCCCGGGGATGCGATATCCATCGCCACATCAATCATCTCCGAAGCGGAACGTTCGCCTTCAAGGAGAATCTTCTTCGCCTCTTCTTTCTGCTCCTCTTGAAGCGAATCCAAGTATGGAGCGATATCTGCCCACATTTGACGGTTGTAACGTCCCAGTAGTGCTAAAGAATTTGCAGCACGCACAGTTAAAGCTGACATGGACGAAAACCTCTTCCCTATGTTGTCCAGCTTTCGACCCTCCTTATCTGGCGGCGCAGCCAATGCAGCCGAAGGATTTTCTGACTTGCGCTGCGCTGCCTGGGTGATCACAGAGTCCGGCTTTGGATGGCCAATGAGGCAAGCTGGGGCCGTGTCAGGAGCTTTATATTTTTTATCCAGTCTGGGCAGCACTGGAGCCAGAAATGAAGGGTTTTGCATTATTTTCTCCCCTTGTTCCCAGATGTAATCAATGATGGGAATGGACTGTACTGCCTTTTGGAATGGCTCTTTAAAATCATAAAGGAAGCAATTCTGTGGTGTTGTCGTTACTTTGAGTTAGAAGCGCAAAGCCGCTCTCTCTAGGATGATGTGGAATCCCCCAATGTCTTCCGGGGGTGAATCCTCTTGTGCCTGTACAGGGGATGCTGGACCTGGAATCACATACTCATTCCATTTGTCTTGTGTGTCCTGGAGCTCCCCTTCCTCACGTTGTTGCTCCTCTTCTTGGTCTTCCTCATCAGAGGATGCCAGAGGACGCGAGAGAGCCGGATCTGGTCGAATGACTAAAGGAATAGGCCGATGCCTAGGTGGCGTGCGGTGTCACAAATGGCGGTGTCACCACTGGCAGAGGCGGAGCAGTGGATGGGAACCTCTGTTTGTAGTCCGCAATGAGAAACTGCAGGTCTGTCACTATAGAAGCTGGGAGACACACCATAGGCTGTTGAGGAGGCGGTTGAGATTGGAATTCCTCCTGGTACTCCAAATCATCCTGTCCTTGTTTCTCATAATCTGAGTCCTAGGGATGACGTTCTAGGCCTTTTGGGAGAAGAGTGTATACTCCTTATGGAACACTCACTCTCACCTGAAGAGACTGGTTGATCCTTGTCCTTGAGTCTCTGAAGCCATATCAGCAGTCGGCCCTCTATCCTTGAGAGTTTTGGCCTAAAAAGTACGGCAGACTTTACAATCCTTTGCTGAATGGTCAGGGTATAGACAGTAAAGGCAGTCCTCATGCCTGTCATCCACATGAAGCCTCTTTTTGCCACAAGAGGCACAAAGTCTGAAAAGTCCCTTTTTGGGAGCATCAGCCATGGCTAAACGAAAGATTCCTCACAGACTGATAATTCTGAGGCAAATATGTAAAAATAAATCCAGAAATACAAAGAAACTGAGCAGAGCTCAGAGGAGACTCCCTTAGCACGACGCGCAGTAGAAAATCTGAGGGACATGGGCTCCTTCCAGGAAAGTTCTAGAGGGTGGTGGTATCTGATTGGCTCTTGGCCAAAGTTTGGTCCTTTTTACAAAAGGACATGGATATGTTACTAATGAGAGGCCTCTGGCCTATTGCTATGTATATGTCTTCATGACATTACTCTTTTTATATACCGAGGACTCCCACCCTGACGACGGGGAATGATTCAGGCATGTGAATCTATGAAAGATACCCATAATACTGGATAACCTTAGTTGCCTGTTTCGGAGTCGAAGGTTTTGGCTCTGAGCCTTTCGGCGCAGATGGTGTTGGCTTAGACTTGTGTTTCGGTGGAGAAGGTGTCGGGTTGGCACCGAGATGGGGTCAGTTCAAGCCTGAACACTTTTCTTTATGTTTTGGAGCCGAGCCCGGAGTCGGGGATTTGGAAATTTTTTGTGGGTGTCGACATTAGCCCGAAGGCAGAGGAGGGACCAGAGCCTTTGTTTTAGGTTGTTGGGGGAGAAAGGGGATGTCTTTACTCACAGTACGCTGACCCGGAGTAACTTGCTCCTCTTCTTCGACGTCTGAGTCGGCTTTGAACATGGAGAAGTCTTCTCCTTCTTCTTTGGCTCCCTGGGCATGATGTTCGATTCGGAATCTTCTCCTAAGATGTCTATTGCGGAGCAACTTTGCTGTTGCATCTGGTGACGTCGAGCCCAACGATCACAAAGCCTTTTTTGAATGATCAGCACACGTAGCAGTCTTTCTCGTTGTGTTCAGGGGATAGACAGAGGTTGCACACTTCGTGCGAGTCGGTGCGTGGAATTTTAGCACAACACCCGGGACATAACTTGAACATATGGGATGAGCTGTAATGTGGGAAAGGTGTAGGCAAATATATTCAGACCAAATTATCCACAAAGCATTGCCCCATAGACTGTGGGTACTTGGAGGCAAAGCTATGGACGTTTGTGTTCTCGCATTTAGCAAAAAGGTCCATTGCAGGGGCCTCTACTTGGTGGGAGAATCGTTAAATTAAGCGCTGATGCCACATTTGTGTGCTTGCTGGTGTTTTATGCACTATGCAACATTGCAGTTATGTATAGTTATTCACAACTAATTCTCATTGATACCCATTCTTATAGACTGGTAGTATCACAGTATTTGTATCCTACAATGAAACTTGCAGAAAGAGCAACAGTGGACTTTGAGTCAAAAAGTATTTTACATTTAGAACATTGAGAATCAAGCCTACTGCATGTGCTACAATATAAAATATTTTAACTTATGTAAGCAGTTATTTTTCAAAGTTTATCAGTTTAAAACGTGATTTTGCAGTTGTTGAATTGCATTTATTTTATAGTCTGGTGTCTGAAATGAACATGAGTGATTTCTCGAAAAGACTATCCTCCCTCCGTAAATATACAGTAGGATAGAACATTGTTAAGCATGTTTTACTTCAATGTAGTTACTTTGATGCCCTGTGGAATAAAGTTCAATTTTCCAGAGAGAACGATTAAGTACAAGAGTTGATGTGTTTGATCATCTACTTTCAACTAAGAAGGACAACACAAACCCTTGGCGGCTTTATGCTTGCTTTTCACCTGAGAAGTAGCCAAATTTGTGAA
Source organism: Lissotriton vulgaris (assembly GCF_964263255.1). NCBI lineage: Eukaryota > Metazoa > Chordata > Amphibia > Caudata > Salamandridae > Lissotriton > Lissotriton vulgaris. Next base: position 2,044,772,196 of record NC_141691.1, read on the forward strand.
CATTTCCTAAGATGCATCCTTCACAAAGCCATAGAAAGATGATGTTACTTAAGCAGTAAGGATCTGTTCTTGGCATGTAGAGCTGTAGATTCACATGCTTTGCATACTGCATACGCGTGCCATCTAGTGGACTCCTCCTTGCGGTGATAGTGCACATAGGCATCGACTTCATTGTTAGATTGTTTTCCCGCAAGAGGGTGAGAGTGGAGTAAGTGTAGTAAAGATATGTCCAAACGTAGATAATGAAAATAATGAGAACTGCAGCAAATACAGGTGCCCAGGCAGGCGGGTGGGCACATGTGAATCTACAGCTCTACATGCCAAGAACAGATGCTTACTGGGTAAGTAACAATCTGTTCGAAGCATGTGTGCTGTAGATACACATGCTTTGCATAGACTATATAGCAGTATTCTCCCAAAGTGGAAGCTAACTAGTAGATGTTGCAGTTGGCTGGAAAAATGTTTTTAGCACTGCTTGCCCTATATTGGCTTATTGGCGTGCTAGTACATCCACACAACAGTGTTTGGTAAATGTGTGTGGTGTAGACTAAGCTGCTTTTCAAATGTCATCGATGGGAATGCTACCTAAAAAGGCCATAGATGCCCCAATTTTGCGAGTGGAATGCGATCTAGGGAGAATAGATAACGTTCCTTTAGCTTCTGCGTAGCAAGTTTGAATGCAGTAAACCATTATCTTGAAATGCCAGATTTAGAAATAGGATTGCCTTTCTGAGGTGGAGTAAATGAAACAAACAGTTGCTTTGTTTTACGAAAATCTTTTGTTCTTTCGATAGAATACAATAAAGCTCTTGGGACGCCAAGTCTGTGAAGAGCTCATTTTGCTACTGAATCAGGTTGAGGAAAGAACACAGGTAACTCAACTGACTGGTTAATATGGAAAGCAGAAACCACTAAGGGAAGGAATCTGGAAACACTGCTGAGAACTACCCTATCTTTATGGAGTTGAAAGAAGGGTTCTTCTAAGGTTAATGCCTGCAGCTCATCAAATCTTCTTAACCCCTTCAATGCTCATGACGGAGCGGTTCAGTCATGTGCGCCGGTTGGGCTGTGCTCATGACAGAACCGTTCCGTCATGACCACACCTGTTTTTCAGAACGTTCAGCACAGCGCGGAAATTTGCGCCGCGCTGAACGGGTTAATGAAGTAATTGCAATTAGTAATGCAACTTTCCATGAGAGGAACTGTCAAGGACACATGCATAGTGCTTCAAAAAGTGGACCCATAAGTATTGTGAGTACAACATTAATATTCCGTGCTGGTGGAATCTTTGGTGGTATAACTCTTTAAGCCTTCCATAAAGGCTTAGATGACAGGAACTTTAAACAAAGACAAATGCTGTATGTTTTGCAAATACGCAGGTACTGCTGCCAGGTTCAACCAAATAGAAGTGTAAGCTGGTCCAAATTACAGTAGGGTTAGAGGGTAAGAGAGAATGTTCTGAACAGAAGCATCTAGAGGTAGAATTTTGTTGTTATTGCAGTAACCAACAAATTGTTTCCATTTTCTGTGTAGCAAGCTCTGGTAGTAGGTTATCTAGCTTTGTATAGAATAGTCAGTCTGGTGGCAACTTTGAATATCCAAACTTTATGATTTCAGGAGCCAAATTGCTAAGTTGAGCTCTTTGGGATTTGGATGCTTGATTTCTCCATTGTACTGAGTGAGGAGATTGGAGGTGAGATGTAGCTTTTGGTGTGGAACTACTGAGAGCTCTAACAGGGTGGTGTACCACGGTTGACAGGACCATGTGGGAACTACCAAAATGAGTGAGAGTGATGTCTGTCTGAGTTTCTGAACTACAAATGCAAGGAGTGAGAGAGGCGGAAAAGCGTAGGCAAACATCCCTGACCAATTCATCCACAGGGCATTTCCCTTGGATAGATGGTGTGAGAACCTGCAGGCGCAGTTTGAGCATTGTGCAATATGTACTGTGGTGAACAGACCTATTTGTGTGTTAGCAATTTTCTGGGTTTTGGACTGCAGTGGGCGAAGGTCAAAAGTACTACCAGCAGTTCTTTGGGAACTGCTTGGGCTTATATGGGAGCAGGGTGCTGGTGAGGTTAGTAGCTGTGTGCGCGACAGAGAAAGGGGGGGGGGGGGGTCAGGGGGGGTCATCCGAAAACAGGCAGCCAAGAGGGACTTGAAGACAAGTCAGAGAGCACCCAAACGGAGGCTTGGCTGGAAAGGGTCTTTGAAGCAAGTGTAGAATAGAGATTTCCAAGCGTATGTATGTAAAGTGAGTACTGCAATAACTACAGGTACCTGGGGAGGCGTGTGGGTGCATGTGAATCTACAGCTCTACATACCAAGAACAAATGTTCACTGGGTAAGTAACATTATCCGTTCGAGGCATGTGAGCTGTAGATCACATGCATTGCATGGATTATACAGCAGTATACTCCCAAAGGGGTGGCTAACCTGTAGCTGTTGCAGTTGTCTGAAACAGTGTTTTAAGTACTGCCTTGTCTACATTCGCTTGCTGCCTCGCTAACACATCTACACAATAGTGCTTGGTGAATGCGTGCAGTGTAGACCATGTCGCTGCCTTACAGATGTCAGCTAAGGGAATAGTCCCTAAGAAGGCCATAGAAGCTCCTATCTTGTGAGTGGAATGCGCTCTAGGGGGTATTATCAAAGTTCTATTTGCTTTCACAAAACATGTCTGGATACATTTCACAATCCATCTTGCAATGCCTCATTTAGATATGGGATTGTCTTTGTGTGCTGCTGAAAAAGCAACAAAAATATGCTTTGTTTTGCGAAAATATTTCGTTCTTTCCACATAATATAGTAAAGCCCTTCTAACGTCAAATGTGGGTAAAGCTTGTTCTGCTACAGAATCAGGTGTGGAAAGAACACAGGTAACTCAACTGATTGATTGATTTGAAAAGCAGAAACTACATTAGAAAGAAATTTAGGATTGGTTTGAAGAACCACTCTGTCTTTGTGAAGCTGAAAGAAATGCTCTTGTACAGTTAATGCCTGGAGTTCACCAACCTTCCTTTGTGAAGTGATTGCTATGAGAAAAGTAACCTTCCATGAGAGGAATTGTAACTGACACCTGTGCAATAGTTCAAATGGTGGACCCATTAGCTTTGTAAGGACTATGTTCACGTTCCATACAGTTGCAGGTGGGACTTTTTAATCCTTCCATAAAGGCTTTAGTCACTGATACTCTGAATAGAGAAGTGTTGTCTGGTTTGTCAGTATGCAGCTACTGCTGCTAGATGTAAGCGAATGGATGAATAAGCTAATCTAGATTGCTGTAAATGTAACAGATGATGTTTTGCACAGAAGCATCAAGAGGATTGATATTGTTATAATAGATAAACCGGTTCCACTTTCCTGCATACCATGCCCTAGTAGTAGGCTTTCTAGCCTCTTTTAGGATATTCACACATTCTGGTGGTAATTGTAAATAACCAAACTGACTTCAGGGGCCAGATCGCTAGGTTGAGTTCTTTAGGATTTGAATGCCTGATTTCTCCATGGCTCTGTTTGAGGAGACTGGAGATGAGATTTAGCTTTTGGTGTGGAACTACTGACAGCTCCAGCATTGTGGTGAACCAGGGTTGACGTGCCCATGTGGGAGCTATGAGAATGAGAGTGAGGGATGTTTGACTGAGCTTCCGAACTATTAACAGAATGAATGGGAGAGGCGGAAAAGCATAAGCAAATTTCCTTGACCAGTTCATCCATAAGGCATTGCCTTTGGAGAGCCGGTGTGGGAACCTGGAGGCCAAGCTTGGCATTTGCGTTTCGTGCTGTGGCAAACAGGTCTATGTGGGGAAATCTCCATTCCCGAAAATAGGGATGGAGAACTTGGAAATAAAGTTCCCACTCATGAATTTGCTGCCTCTGTCTGCTGAGGTCTTCAATCCGATTGTTCACTCCTGGAAGATGCTCTGCCAGGAGATAAATATTATGGTGTATAGCCCATTTCCAAATGGCTTGTGCTAGGTGTGACATTTGGAGAGGGTGTGTGTGTGTCCCCTATTTTTGTATATAGTACATAGCTGTCATGTCATCCGTGAGAACTAGGACAGTTTTGACAATAAGGTGAATTTGAAAGGCTCTGAGCACTAGAAACACTGCTAGTAGCTCTAGGTGATTTATATGGAGACTTTTGTGTTTTAGACTCCACAACCCTTGGATTGTGTAAGCACCCAAACCAGTGAGCTCTGTGTCTGTTGTTAGCACTGTCTGTGGAACAGGATCGATGAAGGACTGCCTTTTAAATACATTTTGTGGGTTCCACCACTGCAGAAAGCGATGGGTGCGGCCATCTATTAGATCAGTCTCATTGACCGTGCAACTGGTTCCACTGACGTGCTAAGCATTCTTGAAGGGGACATATGTTAAGTCTTGCATGGGGAACAATCACGATGTAAGACGCCATCATTGCTAGCAGTTGTATGAAGACTTTTGCTGGTAACGATTGGTTGGGCTGAAACTGAGTGAAAAGAGACTGAATACTGAGAATTCTGACAGCATTTAGAGAAGCTAGGGCTCTTTGAGTGTTTATGGTGGCTCCCAGATAAGTTTGTTTGTTGGAAGGCTGTAGATGAGACTTCAACGCATTTACTGTAAACCCTAGTTGGTATTGTAAGTGAATTGTGGCTTGAGTGTGTTGGAGACGCTTCTGGTAAGTGCTGGCTTTGATGAGCCAGTCGTCCAGATATGGAAAGGCATGGATGTGCTCCGGGTATTTGGTAAATATTCTGAGAGCAGTGGTGACTCCAAAAGGTAGTACTTTGAATTGGTAATGTTAACCCGCTATCACAAATATGAGATATTTGCGATGAGCGGGATGAACGGGAATGTTGAAATATGCGCCCTTTAAGTCTAGAGTAGACAAAGTCGCCCTTATGTAGAAGTGGGAGCACTTGCTGAAGTGTCACCATGAGGAAATGCGTCCTTTTTGAGAATTAGAAAATACAGGGAGTACATGCCTGACCCTTGATATTGTAACTCTACGGGCTCTATGGCTCCTTTTAGCAAGAGAGACTGGCTTCCTGTTTCAGCAGGTGTAAATTTTCTGGCGACATTTTGTGAGAACGAGGTGGAATGTTTGGAGGATTGGTGGTAAGCTCCAGGCAATAACCATGTTGGATAATTCCTAACACCCATTTGTCTGTAGTTATGGATTGCCAGATGAGGGGAAATTGTAAAAGACGTCCCTGGCAAGTGTTACATGATATGGGGTAAAGGTAGGCAAGTCACTGTTTGTTAGGGGAAGGGTAATTACGCGGTGTGGAACCTTTGCCCCTACCTTTGCCATTTGTACCTCTGTATCTTCCTCTAAAGAAGCCTCTTGAGGAGGAACATTGATTGTTACCTTTGTACGAGGCAGCAGTATTGTCTTAGGATGTGGTCTTGGACCCCCCACGGTAGAAGGAGTGACCTTAAAGAGTCACATTTTGAAGGAGACTGTAGGGCTCCCATTGATTTAGCTACCTCAGTGTCTTTTTTCATTTTCTCCAATCCCTGATCTACTTCAGACCCGAAGAGATGTGCTTTTTATCAAATGGAGTATTCAAAATGGATTGTTGGGCTTCAGGTTTAAACCCGGAAATCCTTAATCCAGCATGCCTCCTAATTAACACACTAGTGTTAATGTCTCTAGCTGCGTTGTCAGCAGTATCTAAATCACAGCTAATGGAAAAATTGGAGATGAGCTTTCCTTCTTATACTAAATCGTGAGCTTTAGCTTTGTGCTCATCTGGGAGATATTGGAGCAATTGTTCCATTTTGTCCCAGTGTGCTCCATCATACCTGGCTAATAGGGCTTGGGTGCTGGCTATACGTCAATGATTCACTGCCTGAGCGGCTACTCGCTTACCAAAAGCATCTAATAGTTTTGACTTTGTCCGGAAGGGGGGGCATCCTCCGAGGTTTGTGAATTGCCCGCTAACGGGCATTAGAGACAACTGGTGATTCTAGTGGTAATTGCCCCTTAATAAAGACTGTATCTGACTAAGCAGGCTAATATTTTATTGTCTATTCTGGGAGAGAGAATACGAGCACAAACAGGGTCCTTAAATATATCATCAGCATGTCTCATCATGCCTTTGAGCTTAGGGAGAGTGACTGGATCTACGTGTGCTACTGAGAGTTTCGAAAAAGAAATCCTCTTTTAGGGATTATTTATGTAATTGTACCCCGTGATATTCTGCAGCTCTAGCAAGTAATTCTAAATACCCTACATTTTCATCAGGAGGGGAAGACTTTGCAGGGTAAAGGTCTGGATCATTGTCAGTAGGGGAATCCGTATTGTAGTCTTCCCAGGGATCTACAGGTAAATGAGTATCTCCATCATCATCGTCATCAGGCTGTGGTGGTGGAGAGTTAGTTGGTGTGATAAGTAAAAGTTCTAACACTGGAGAAGGTGGGGAATGTGTAGGGGAATGTGGTGGAGGAGGAGGAGAGGGGTTAGTACCGCCATTCTTCCTCTTTACAGGAATTGTATAATGTATGTCCACCGACTCAGGTTTGCGCTTCTGAGGCAGATTAGTAAGAAAATGCCCTGTATCAGGATTAATGTAATGTAAAGTTCCTTTTGTTTTGGGTTCTATTTGGGAGGTGGGGCGTCGAAAATCAGGTCCTGCCGCTTTGGAGGAACATTTTTCTGTTTCAGCACCGAGGACTTCGGTGCCAAGGTGGAATGACTTTTCGGCACAGGAGGGTTGGGTTCTGAAGCCTTTTTCGTTTTTGACATCGAGGATTTCAGCTCCGAAGTAGACTTTGGCATCGAGCCCGAAGGTTTCGGCTCAGTGCCTGACTTTGGCCAACTCAATCTCGAGATGGAAGGCTTAGTGAGGTGTCTCTGTGTCGAGCCGGGAGGCGGGGGGCGGGTTAGAAATATCTTCTCTGTGTCGACCGTGGCCTTTTGTTTGGGTTGAGTTGGATTTTGGGGCAAGGGGTATTTGGTACTGACGGGACGCTGCCCTTATCTATGTCATCTTCCATCTCGGAGTCCGATTCCAGAATAGATACAGGTTCTTCCTGCTCCTCTTTAGCCCCTTGGGCATCAAATTCTTCTTGCTCGGACCCTTAGCAGAGGATGTCCGGCGTGTATTCGATGTTCTGGCATCGCATTTCACGATGTCGAGCCCAACGATCGCAGAGCGTTTTCATCGATCAAAACGATCTGCATGCGTCACAGTCCTGTTTATTGTGCTCCGGAGAGAAGCAGAAGTTGCACAGTTCGTGAGTCGGTGCGGGATGCTTTGTGTGGCTCTAGGGACAAAATTTTAACAGAGTCCATTCCATCAACTGCCAGGTGGAACGACGTGTTTAGGTCCAACGGACTTCCATAAGTTTTCCCATCGAATTAGACATTTTCTTCGAACGGTACGATACGCAGAGGAGTGGGATATGCGTACGAAACAATACTGTTGAGGTTAGAGTGGATTGCACACCAAGGGGAACCTGAAGAACGTCTTCGAACCGGAGCGCAGCAATACACGTCCCAACCCGATGGCGGAAAAAACTATCCAGTCGATACCCATGCGCATTATCACCGCATGGAGGAGTCACCTTACCTCATGACTGGGAAGACTTCTTCGAAGAAAAACAACTTGCAAACATCCAGACCCAAAACTAGGAGTATGCAAAGCATTTGATCTACAGCTCACATGCCTTGAATACTAAATATCGGGGCATTAAGAGGAGCGACAGGTAGAAATCAATGGGGAGCCTACCTTTAGGGTGTCTACACCATCTATATGACCACTTCCTGTAGGTAGTGGGCATAACCCTGACCCTAGAACGTTAATTCCGTCCAAAACAAGATGGAGGAGTCTGAAATGGTGGTGTCCACATCAGCTATCCACCTTAGGAGTGGTGCTGGCTTGGTGTTGGACACACCTCCGTATCTTACTAGATTCCCTGCCTGTCTTGCCACCAAAAGTGGGGCCTGGACAGGGGGCGGGCATCTTCACTATCTGGAGAGGCTGGGTTTGCATAACAAAGGGTGGAGGAGACTTTGAAGAAACCCGCCCTGGAATGCAGATCCTGCATGGAGGTGTAAACACCTCTGTGCAGAGCAGGCTTTGTTCTGGACCTCAGAGCAAAGGATCTCGCCACACAGGGTCAGCAAGTGGTCAGTCAGTCAACATTAGTAGTCAGTAGTTTTTCTGGGGGCACCTTTAAGGTGCCCTGTGGGAACATTTAATAATAAACCCATTACTAGCATTAGTGTAGGTTTATTAAAACAAGATGTTTGGTACCACACATCTGTGGGTACATTGAAGCCATCATTTAGCAGGGGAACTCATAATGATGGGTGCCCAGCCTATATACTTGTTATGGCTTCCCTGTGCACTTGTGGTATCTAAGAATGGACTTGGATATCAAAGGGACATATCCCCTCCCGCAGATTTGCCCACATGAGGTATAGTGCACCCTGCATTGGGGCTGTAAGGCCTACTGTTGAGGTGACTTACCTACACCACATGCAGTGTTTTGAAGGCATGGCACACAGGGATATGTATCATGTCCACTCTTCACTTCTCTCTGCGTCTAGACATGTAGGCTACAGTGTTCGCTTGCATGAACTTGGTGAGGGGTCTCTCAGAGTGGCACAATCCATGCCGAAGCCTCTTTAGTCCTAATGCCCTAGTTACCAAGGGAACCATTTACTAGGGACTTACGTTGAGTCCAAAGTGGTGCCAACTGTGGAACAAAAGGTACAGAGCAGGAGCACTGGTGCTGGGGACCTGACTAGCTGGGACTCAGCATACTTTCAGTCAAAGTAGCATCAGACACCAGGCAAAAAGTGGAGGCTGCTGCGACAAAGACCCAGTTTCCAACAATAAGTATGACTGCTCTTTCTTGAAACTGGTAGGTCAGTTGTTGATATTAGGAACAATAACAGATGAAGTCAACCATGTGGGAAGAGCAGCTGGGACAAGGGGATTTTGCCTGGGGAAGAATTTGTGATTACTGCAGGGGAGAAGTAAGAAGTACGCGGCCAAATGGAAGCGGTTTGTCATTTATTGCGCAAACCACAACATCAATCCACTAGATGCTTCCATTCAGAACATCATCTGTTACCTCTTTCATCTGTACCAGTGTAATTTGGCATATACTTCCATCCGCATTCACCTGTCTGCGATGGCCGCATACCTCCAGAATAGACAGCACCTTTCACTTTTCAAAGTGCCTGCTATCAAAGCTTTTCTGGAAGGACTCAAAAGGGTTATTCCACCACGGACCCCACCATCTCCAAAATGGAACCTCAATGTGGTTCTTACAAGACTGATGGGTCCTCCCTTTGAGCCACTACATTCCTGCGAACTTCAGTTCTTGACTTGGAAAGTGGCTTTTTTAGTAGCAATTACATCGCTACGGAGAGTTAGTGAGCTGCAAGCCCTCACATTCCAGGAGCCATTCTTCCAGGTTCATGCTAACAGGGTAGTGCTCCGCACTAACCCCAAATTTCTACCCAAGGTTGTGTCTCAATTCCACATAAACCAAACAATTGAGTTGCCAGTGTTTTTTCAAAATCCTGAGTCACTGGCGGAGTGGATGCTCCACACCCTTGACGTCAAGAGGGCCCTAATTTATTACATTGACAGGACCAAGGATTTTAGAAAAACTAAGCAGCTTTTCGTTGTCTTTGCGTCACACCACAAAGGTAACGCTATTTCCAAGGCTGGTATTGCTAGGTGGATCGTGAAATGTATTCAAATCTGTTATGCAAAAGCTAAACGCACTCTTACAATTCCACCAAGAGCCCACACCACCAGAAAGTTGGGGGCCTCTATGGCCTTCCTTGGAAACATTCCCTTAGAGGACATATGTAGAGCAGCCACATGGTCTACCACACATACATTTACTAAACATTACTGTGTAGATGTGCACTCTAAACAGCAGGCAGCTGTAGGGCAGGCTGTTCTCAAGACACTTTTCCAAACTGCTGCAGCTGGCACGGGCGGCCGCCGCTAATGGAGGGACTGCTATGTATTCTATGCACAGATATGAATTCAGCAGCCCACATGCCTCGAACTGCAAATGCTACTTACCAGTATGCATCTGTTCTTGGCATGTAGGGCTGCTGACATTCATATCGCCCGCCCTCCTCCCCGGCGCCTGTAGCAGCTGCAGTGTTTACATGCATTTCATGCCATGGTCATCACTCACAAAGTTCACTCCATCTCGGCCACAATGGCTAAAAACAATCTGGGGATGGAGTCGATGCCCATGCGCACTGTAGTCCAGGGGAGGAGCCACCTATCTCGTGATACTTCGAAGACTCTTCCAGGACAACAATGTGCAATCATCCGGACCCAACACTAGGCGGCGATCTATGCACAGATATGAATTCAGCAGCCCACATGCCTCGAACCTTGTTTTCTTGCCCCAGTATTGGAACTTCCATAGATTCCCATAGCTTGTATCAGAGTAGCTAGCAGTAAGAAATAAAGCACATTTTGTGACATAAATAAAGAAACATGCTAGTATCCGTACTTTCATAAGAGAAGAAGCAAACCACATATCGAAATAACAACCTGTACTAACAGTAAATACAAAATGTGCAGAAATAGGAAGGAGGGATAGTAGGGAAAGCTCACCAATCAGTGGAAGAGGTTCCTCAGGACTGGTTAGGTTTACAAAGAAAGCTCAGCTGTTCCTCAAATGTGAGGATGTACGTGTCACACTAATGTCTGGATACTGTTGGTCTCAGCGAGTCCTACAGTTGGGCATACATTTTATTGGATGTAATGCCCTCACACACCCTTTCAGGTGTCATGCTTCATCATCTGGGCTGCTCCTCGTTGGGGCGGCGGTGCAATACCCAACGGTCAACACCTAAAGAGAGGCACTTTAGCGGAGATCTTTTATCCAACAGCTGTTTGGTGAAGTGTGGGTGTGGGGCCAATAGAGCGTAGAAGTGTAGGTGAGTTAAAATAAAGCTGGGAGTACCAGTGTCAAGTTTATTCCGGGGGTCTCCTGCTCTAGTTAAAATGAGAAAACTAGCCGGTACTCGTTGGAGTTCAATGTTTCCTACATGAGTCTCAGTTAGTGTGTGATCATAATGGTCTACATGTTTCTCGCGTAATTGTGCAGTGACACGTGATTCTTCAGGACCTTAGGAAAAAATATCTGTTATAGGTGATTGTCTTCGTTAGAGGATCTATACGAGTATCCGATGTGCTACTCTAAAATCTCACAAAAAGAAACCGTGCTTCATGTGTTAATGTACCTGTGTTGCGCTGGATCTGCCTAATGTGTTTAGTCTCCAGGCATCAACAGTACCCGGCGGATTGCACAACGGGTTCAAACTTCCATAGAGTATGGAGTTAGGATGCCGTGTCCTTCTGCTCGACCTACCCAAGCTGCCTGGCCCACAGCTGTGTCTTCCTGTGTCAAGGATTCCAAGCAGTAATGCTTCGTAAAGGTGTGCACGCTGCTCCAAGTCGCAGCTCTGCAAATGTCTCTGATGAGTACTCCTGCGAAGAGAGCTGTAGATGAAGCCATGTATCTTGTGGAGTGTGCTCTGATCCTGCTGTCCAACAGTTTACCCGCTGTAGAGTGGCAGTATAGAATGGCACTGGAGATCCATCTCGGAATACTCTGCTTTGACAGTGGAAGGCCCTTGCGAGGACCACCAAAAGGGATAAATAATTGAGAAGATTCACGAAACCCTTTGGTGCGATCCAAATAAAATTTCAAGCACAGCTGCACATCCAGAGAATGGAGTAACCTCTCTGCTGGTGAGGAAGGAAAGACTTGAGAATCACAGGTTCATTGAGGTGAGAGTCTGAAGGCACTTTTGGTATGAACCTCGGATTAGTTCTTAAAATCACAGTATTTCTTTTGAACTGGAGAAAAGGTTCCTGTATTGTGAGAGCCTGCAATTCCCAAATGCGTCTTGCCGATGTGAGAGCAAGAAGAGCCAATTTCCAAGGGATTTTTCATGAGCTGTGCGAGAACCAAATTCAAATGCCATGTGGGAGGCGGAGGCCTCACCCGGGGAAAAACAGGGAATAAGCCCTTGAGAAACTGCTTAATAATCCTAGACGACCAGAGAGAAGGTCCAGATGCAGTGCGTCTGTAGCAAGAGATTGCTGCCAAGTGAACATTTATAGACGAATGAGCCAATCCGGCCTTAGCTAAGGACAAGAGATAAGGATAAGGTAGAAGTTGATGAGGCTGAAGAGAAAGGGTCAACCCTTTCCTTCCGGCACCAAATGCAAAATCTTTTCCATTTCAAACGGTAAGTCTTGTTACTGGAAGGGGCTCTAGCTTGAGCCAGAACTTCTCTTACTTCATTATAGATGGGAAGGTTTATGAATTCTCGCTGCTCAGGAAGCATGCAGTTAGGTGTAGAGAACCTGCATCCGGATGCCAAATCTGCCCGTGGGATATCGTGAGGATCCGGAAGCGCCCATAAAGGAAGTGGAGAAACCAGAGACAGAAGGTGTAGCTCCGTGAACCAGAACTGCCTCGGCCAAGTAGGAGCTATTAAGATCATCTTACACGGTTCAGCCTTGACCTTCCTGTGCAGCCTCGGAATCACCGGAATGGGGGAAAGGCGTACACAAATGAAAGCGCATTCCCTAATGATCCTCGATGGTGAAGCCTGCTTGCTTAAAACTCGCATTTCTTGTTGATCGGGTGGCAAATAGATATATTGAGGGTTTGCCCCACCGATAAAAAATGTCGTACAGTATCGTCTGGTTCAGTTCCCATTCGTGGCTGACTGACGACAGCCTGCTGAGTCTGTCTGCTTTTTTGTTTAGAACCCCTGGTAGATGTTCTGGCTGTAGCAATATTCCGTGAAGAATAGCCCACTCCCAAATCTTCTGGGCCTCTTGAGATAACGGAAGGGATCTGGTACCCCCTTCCAGGTTTATGTAGTGCATGGCCGTGGTGTTGTCCCTGCGGATGAGAACCGCCGATCCCTGCAGTTGTGGGAGAAACACCTGTAGTGCCGGCCTGATTGCCCTGAGTTCTATGAGGATGATGTGAAAATGAGGGTGCTCGGGCAACCAATGCCCGCTGACATGAAGGGCTTGAAGCACAGAACCCCAGCCCTCCAGTGAAGCATCAGTCGTTACAACCTAAGGAGCCGAATTGCTTACGAAGGATAGACCTCGGGAAAGGTTTTCTTGCTTCGTCCACCACAAAGCTGCTCTTTTCATTGCCACAGTAATCATCACCTTGTCGTCGAATGAGCCATGCCTCCATTGTTTGTTTAGCTGTTCCTGAAGAGATCGCATCCGCAATCTGTAGTGAGGTATCTGAGGAATGCATGAAGAGATCACTCCCAGAAGGGATTTGTAACGGCGTACCGAAAGACACTTTCTTTTTCTCAATAACATTGCAATGGATTGCAGTTTTTCCTGCCTTTCCAGGGATGGAAAGGCCTTGTTGAGAGTTGTGTTCAAGATGGCTCCCAGGAAACGCGCCGTCCTGGACGGGATTAGAGATGACTTCTCTCTGTTGAGAGTAAGACCCAAATTCTGGAATAGGTTTGTACATGCGCTGACTGCTTCTCCCGCAGCCTTCCTGGACGCCCCGGGGCCTTCAGCAATCAGTCGTCTAGGTAGACCTGCAAATAATGTTTTCGTAGAAAAGCTGCCAGCACCTTGGTAAAGATCCCTGTGGCAGAGGTAAGTCCGAAGGCTAAAACCCTGAATTAAAACTGGCTCTTGGCTACTGTAAATCGAAGCGACCTCCTGTTCGCTGGGTGAATGCGTATGTGAAAATACACATCTTCGGGATCGAGAGTGGCCATGAAATCCCCTGGATTGATGAGACGTAAGATATCCTGGAGTGAAACCATCCGAAAGGATTGGGAAATGAGATTGGTGTTTAGCTCCCTGAGATCTAAAATAGGGCACCATTTCTCCAGCGTCGTCTTTACCAGGAAGAACCTGGAATAGAATGCTTCCCCTCTTTGAGATAAGGGGACTAGCTCCAGTGCTCCCTTGAGGAGCATCTGATGAACTTCGAGCTGCAAGAGACGCAGATGTTTTGAAGGAATGGCAAAAGGGGGCTTGGAAGGTGGAATCTGTGTAAACTACAAAGTGTGGCCCTTTCGAATGATGTTGAGTACCCAATGGTCTGATGTTATCCGTGTCCAGTTGTGGAGGTATTGAGATACCCTGCCTCCTACAGATGTTGTTGTGGAGGTGGGTACAGCAGGCAGAGCCAGAACGCTGCTATTGCCTCTTGGACGTATCACGTCCCTGGCGGTTCTGCTTCCCTCTCTCATTCGACATAGTGAAAGACGAGGCTTGACCTTGCTTTTGGTGATAGGGTTGTCGGTACATTTGTGACGTTGATCCGTATGAAGAGTATCTTTGCTACTGGTACGAGCCTCTGTATGACGTAGTACTCCTTCCTCTGGCACCTCTAAAAGGAGCTTTGCGGTACTGAAATGTACCAAGAGACCTTGCCGTCTCTGTATCCTTATTTATTTCTTGGAGGGCATCATCAATGTGTTTTCCGAATAATTCCTCACCATCAAAAGGAAGGTCCAAGATCTTGTTCAGGACCTCCGGCCTGAACCGCGTCGCTCTGAGCCATCCTTGGCGATGAAGAACCGCTGCACCAGCCAATGAACGAAAAGCCGTAGTGGCAATGTCCATGGCACAATCTATTACCTCAGCCGATGTCGTTTTATCTTCTTGGCTTCTCCCCTTGACTCCTGGGGAAGTTGTTCCATATCAGGTGATAGATCACACCATAATTGATGATCATACCTGCCCAGTATCACCAAAGCATTTGCAGCTCGCACCAGGAGACTAGCCATTGAAGAGAACCTCTTCCCTGCATCATCAAGTCGCCTGCCCTCCTTATCAGGAGGAGTTGTAAGGGGTGCCGAAGGGTTGCGGGACTTCCTCTGTATCGGTTTTGGCTGCCCAGTCAAGGACGCTGGACCATCTTCAGGGGCCTTATATTTTTTTTCCAGGTACGGTAAGACCGGAATAACCGTAGCCGGGTTTTTCATCGCCTGTAGACCCTCTTCCCACGCATGGTCTACAATGGGTATAGATCGGGTCATCTTCCTATAGGGCTCTTTAAAGTCATATAGGAAACACTCCGTCTGTACGGAAGGCATAGACAGCTTGAATCTACTAGATGTTCTCTCCATCAATTTATGAAAACCCCCGGGGGAGAATCCATTGGGTCCGGGCGAGGTGACGCTGGATTCGGGATCACATACTCATCCCATTCTAAGCCCTGATTGGGCCTGTTATCAATATTCTGATCCTCATCCGAGGAATCATCCTGAACGTCCGGTAGCACTAGAGGTATATTTGGAGCAGGTGCTTGTGGCTGAGAGAACACCTGGGTTGGCAACTACGGAGAAACCATCATCGGAGTTGTGGAGGCAGGTATAGTCTGAACTGCCGGGACAGAGGCAACCCGAGTTGTAGCTTGAGAGAACCTGGTTTTATAATCCTGCAGCATGCAATGGAAATATGCCAAGAGTGAGGAAGGAACATACACCATCTCCTGGCCTGGGGTCTCCTGATGTTGATAAGAACATTCATGCAGAAACTCGCCCTCAGAATCCGTTTCCTGCCTTTTAACCAACTGTTGAGAGGACTGTGAGCATACCCAAAAGAGTCCTGATCATCCTCATCCGAATCCTCTTCTTCCTCTTCTAGTAACAAAGCGGGAGGCAAGGGGGTAACCCTCTTTGGAGACGTCATGTCCGGAGTTATCCTTTTCAAGGAAATAGAAAAAAAATGTGTCGACGTCTGCATCGTCGACGGTACCGTGGTCGATGGAGTAGGTAGAGGTAAACTCGTCGTCGATGTCGTCAACGGAAGAGTCACCGTCGACGGGTGGACTGTCGACGACGAGATGGGACTCGTCGACACTGCTGTCGTCATCGTCATGGTCGTCACTCGTCGAAGACACCGTCGTCGTCACCATCGTCGAAATCTTAGTCGTCGCTGCCGACGTCGATATCCCCGTCAACATCCTCGTCGACTTTGCTGTCATCGTCGTCGACTCCGACTGTACTGTCGACGAGCCAGTCGACGGTATAACTTTTGTCACCTTAGATTTAGACGCCTTCGTTGACGGAGTCTTCTGCTGCGTCATCGTCAACAACTTGGAGCTTTTTTCTGACTTCTCAGATGACAGAGAAGATGGTTTCTTAAAAGTTGAAGCAGTCTCCACCACTGCTGAAGGCGTAGATGGTCCTTCCCTCTCCTTTACACCGTGGTGAGGAGATTTAACAGGACTTTGGCTCTCAGACTCACAGGGGGTCTTTTTTGAGGCCCTAACTGGACGCTCCACAGAAGGTGAAGGGGAAGCCCTACCCCTTTTGACTGACCTTCTAGATGATGTTGCAGAAGAAGAGTCCTCACTGTCGCTTGACACAGTTTCTTGCCTGGACTTCAGTTTCTGGAGCCAAGTGAGGAGGCGACCCTCACGGTCCCTGAGGGGCTTTGAAGAGAAGGTGCAGCAGATCTTGCAGTCCGCAGCCTTATAATCTGGATACATGCAATATATGCAGTCCTTATGCCGGTCCTCCACATACAGCCTTTTCTTGCCACAGGTGGAACATGACTTGAAAAGGGCTTTCCTCTCCTTGTCAGACATCTCAGAAGAAATACCTAACCACCCTGAAGAAAAAAGTTGAAAAAAATCATCAAATAGAGTAGAAATGAGCAGAGCTTAAAGGAGACTCCCTAATCACAACGTGTGGTCGAAAATCTGAGGTTCTTTAAGGAGGGTTCAATGGGGTGATGCTCTTCTGATTGGCTCATGCTTAGTTTGGCCTCTTTTACAAAAAGAGGCGGATATGCTACAAAAGGGAATGAGGCCTAGGCCTTTTTCATTCTCTTTTGTACCTACTGCTATGTTATTTTTGTTACCGAGACTCCCAATCCAACGAAGGGGAATGATACAAGCTATGGGAATCTATGAAAGTTCCAATACTGGGGCAATAATTGCCTACTTTCTCTGGCCTGTTTGGGTGTGGGGATGGATGTAGACAAGATGGTCTTAAGCCCTCCTGGTTCCCGGCGGCACTGCCTTAGGGGTCGAATGGGCCCAGATGGGGGTTCCTGGAGATGGGAGGCAAGTCTACGACCCTCCGTCCAGGACCAGGCCTCATCAGGGTCGGTGCAGAAGCCTACCATTTACAGATTACTGTTTGAGACTGGAGGTTCACACAACACCGAACAGCAATGAAATTGACAATAACCTCACTATAAGGCACAGACAGGACACAATGTTAAGTTCATCGCAATGCGTAACATAATACCAACAAAGAAAAACTTCCCTCAGTAGATCGAAAACTCAATGTAACCCGGTACTGGTTTTAATTTATGTAAAGTTTAATAGAGTTGAAGTGTCTGAAATGCAATCCTTGCAAGAGCTAATGTAGTGGAGGACCCATCCACGACAGGGAATGCACACAAAGTCTGGTCTAAAAGAAAAGAGGCAGTGAAGATGGGAGCGGATTGTTGCACTATGTGTTAGCTTACTATAAACATAATACTTTGCTAAAAGAAATATAAGTGTTGTGAAAAAAAAGAAAAGATTTAGACAACAAACCTTCCATGTATGCAGCCGGTCATCCAAGTCCTTGATGTCCCTTTGCATTGTTTTAATCTTCTCCTCTAGTGTCTCTACCTTACTCTCTAAAGGTAAAAGTTGCTCTTCTAGGTTCAAGTCTCTGCAAAGATAAGCCAAAATATATTTAACAATAGGATGGTGGGAAATCTATATAGGTACTAAACTGATGTTGTTTCACAGTATTAGCATACTACACTTAAAAAAACATGTCTTTCCCTTATCAGATTAGTCAGTATGAAATGTATTTTATTTAGTGAGAGAACACAATTGAACCTAAAAGTCCTGAAGGAACGAACGGGCACATTCCCCATCCCGACCGACCGGACTGTCCACCTTGTAGTGTTTTGTGAACATGTGCAGTGATGTCCGCATCCCTTCGAGATGTCCAGGAGAGGAACACATGCACTAACGCAGTGGTCGCAGCCTGGGCTCCGGTTGTTTGAGCCCGCAAGACCTCAGGGGGCTGCTTGGAAAATGCATAGCAGATCTTAATACATAGGACAATCCATCGCAAGATGGTTCTTAACTGTACAGCTTTCCCTTTTTTTGCTTTCACAAAGTCCACAAACAGTTAATCATTCACCTGGAGCTCGCTTGTAGAATGTAGAATGATTATGCACTTTTTGGGTCCAGGCAAGGAAGTCTCTCCTCTTCTTTGGAGGGATGAGGTGGAGGAAAGAAAGTAGGCACAGTGATGTTCAGGCCTATATGAAATGGAGAACCAACTTTCGGAAGGATAGAGGCGTATGTCCAGAGAACAAGCTAGTCTGGGTAAAAGGTGGCATGAAGACAGTGCGCAGAGAGCTCTTGCAGTTCACTGACCCTCTCGGCTGATATTATTGCAACTAAAAGGACAGTTTTGCTGGTCAATAGCCTAAGAGGGCAATTATGAAGAGGCTCAAATTGTGCCGCATGAGAAAGCGGAGGACCAGATTGAGGTCCCACCGAAGCATGTTGAAGGACGTAGGTGGAAGCGTATGTTGTAGACCTTTTAGGAACCTACCCACAACAGGTGCCTTTAAGAGAGAAGGCTGGTCAAACAAGAATGTCAAGTTAGCAGAAAGTAACCTCTAACTGTGTCCAAAGTAGAGCCCTGCTGGTTCGAAGACAATGCAAAAAAAAAAAAAGAACTTGTGACAGAGTTGCATACCGGAGGTCAACATTGTGGAAAGCAGGAAAGCACTCCATGACACAAATTTCTCCCATTGACAAGCGTATACCCACTAGGTGAAGGGATGCCTGGCTCCCAGAATAACTTCACAGACTTTGGGAGGAAGGTCAACAGCTGTCAACTGACGCCGATCAGGGTTTGCAGATGTCAGTGCAGAATCTTGTATTGTGTTTCCTGTATGGCCCATTGTAGTTTTCACTGTAAGCCAAATTCTACATGTTGTAGGCCACATTTCTGTTTGCACATGTTACTATATAAACACGCTAGCCTTTGTGCCACATTGTATTTTCACACAGGACCTGCAAATTATTTTCCTGCGATTTAGACTGCACACGACAGACAAGGTCAAACAACAATGCCCCTTGGTGTTGTCTTTGGTCAGGCATTAGCACCTAGACATCACACGAGAATGCAGCTGTTTAGGAGTACACGTTTTGTCATATAGATGAGCACAGAGTTCCTAACCACACAGATGGAGCGAGAGTTCAGAGACAAGTACACTGCGCCAATTGAGATGTACAGCACCCATCTGTGTATGCTAGGGTACAGGGTCTGCCACTAATCCCAAAGATCTTTGACCTATTATTATTTAGTTTCAGTAGAAGGGGAGGGAGGGCTAGACAACTCTGTCCTATAACATGAGAGGGCTTTTCATTGTATATGGTTTATTGACAATATTAGCAGTATTTTTAGTGTGGATTTGTTTTTGAATTGTGGCACAAATACTGCATTTTAGAGTATAACAGTTTAAATAAATATACTAAACTTCCTTCAAGTCTCTCGTTTATTTTATTGTGGACAAGTACAAGCGAGAGAGCGAAAGGGCGTGCCTTGCTATACAGATCCCTGAGAGGGTCGAAAATGTTGTGTTCTGCGGTGCAAAGGTTACCAGGGCAAGTGAGACATTATAGCTAGTCTGACTCTGGCTCATAGAAACTGCGATGATATGGTGACTCAGTCCCTACATGCTAGGGTTCTAAAGTCCCAAACATAGTTATGTTCCTGAGCAGAATCCAGGGAACACCCTGGTGCTGCAACAGAAGATCCTCCCGAACAGGCAGCCTGACTGGAGGACTTACGGTCATGCTCAACAGCTCCATACCCAATCTGGAACCACAAGAATGAATTGGGCCTGGTCGTTCCTGATCTTTTTAAGAACCCTGGGCAGGAGTGGTATTGGCAGAAAGGCATACAGGAGGCCAGAGTGTCACTTGAGACGAAAAGCATCTGAGCGAGAGTCACATTGGAAAGTCCAGAGCATAGAACTGCTGATATTGCACGGTCTCTATGGTGCCCAACAGTTCTAACTGAGGCTCTCCCCACTGCTGAAAGAGATTTTGCACCATCTCCGGGTGGAGACGCCCTTCTGCTGAGTTAGTCCGCTCTGACGTTCAGCGTGCCTGCCAGCTGCAGCACCAGGGAAACGCTTTGTTGTTCCAGCCTTATTCAGAGGCACAGAGCCTCTGAAAAAAGGGCCCATGACCCCAAATCACCCTGTCAGCCTTCCTTGAAGGAATCAATCAGGGTTTGTTAGGCACGGCTACTCACCCGTGAGGGTCTCAAGGCACTTGAAGGGGTAGAGGTGGAGGGGCAGGGGAGGAGGTTTTTGAATAGTCTGAGCTCTGAGGCTCAGTAGAAGAGCCAGGTCTTGAGATCCATCCTGAATTGAGTCAGCAACGGGGATTGTCTGAGGTTGAGAGGCAGGATGTTCTAGGTCTTGGCAGTGGGATGGGAGAAGGATCTTCCTCTGGTTCAAGTATTGTGGATCCGAGGGACAGTGGCAAGGGCCAGGCGGGTGGAATAGAGGCTTCTGGTGGGTACGTGGAATGACAGGCGGTGGTTCAGGTATGCTGGTCCTGCGTCGTGGAGGGCTTTATAGGAGTGCATAAGGAGCTTGAAGGAGATTCTTTTGTGGACTGGGAGCCAGTGTAGTTCTCTGAGGTGTTTTGGAAATAGGACTGCAGTGGGGGATGACGAGGAACAGTATGGCTGCAGTTTTTGGGATGTTCAGTAGGTTCCTGAGAAGTGTCTGGGTGACGCTGGTGTAGAGTGCATTGCTTTAGTCTTGTCTGCTGCCGATGAGTGAGTGGGTGACTTGGTTGGGATCCATCTGAATGTCTTTTGAAGCTGGCAAAGCATGTGGAAACATGATGAGGAGACAACGTCGATCTGGCGGTTTATTGTGA
This sequence comes from Lissotriton vulgaris, assembly GCF_964263255.1. Lineage (NCBI taxonomy): Eukaryota > Metazoa > Chordata > Amphibia > Caudata > Salamandridae > Lissotriton > Lissotriton vulgaris. The sequence continues at coordinate 2,044,793,127 of NC_141691.1, forward strand.
GCGAGGAGTCCAGTATGATGTTGAGGTTTCATGAGTGGTCCGTGGGGGTTCCCAATGCGGAGGGCCACCAGGAGTCGTCCCAAGCTGAGGGGGTGTATCACAGGATGAGGGCTTCGGTCTTGTCTGAGTTTGGTTTGAGGCAACTGGCTTTCACCCAGGTGGTGACGGCCTTCCTCCCGCCGTGGAAGTTGTTTCTGGTGGTTGTGGGTTTGTTGGAGAGGATCAGTTGTGTGTCGTCGGCGTAGGAGACTATGTTGAGTCTGTAGATCCGGACGATGGCCGCGAGAAGGCCCTGTAGACATTGAAGAGGTTGGGGCTAAGGGAGGAGCCCTGGGGAACTCTGCAGCTGATTTCTGTGGGTTCTCAGACAAATGGAGGTAGTCTGACTCGCAGTGTTCCACCGGTGAGGAAGGAGTGGATGCAGTCCAGGACCTTGTCATGGATGCCGGCGTTGTGTAGTCTTGTGATTAGGGTTTTGTGGGAGCAGTGTCAAAGGCAGCCGAGAGGTCCAGAAGTATGAGGGTTGCGGTTTCACTCCGGTCAAGGAGGGAGCAGATCTTGTCTGTGGCGGCGAGAAGTGCAGTCTCAGTGCTGTGGTTACTTCTGAAGACGGATTGGAAGATATATAGGACGTGGTTTGCTTCGATTAACTCTGAGCAATGAGTGTTAAGGGCCTTCTCCATTACCTTGGTGGGGAGATAGGTCTAAAGTTATTGAGGTCTGTCGGGTCAGCGGAAGGTTGCTTTAGCAGAGGGTTGATCTCCTCATGTTTCCAGTCGTCAGGGAAGGTAGAGGTCTCGATGGAGCAGTTGAATGTGCCACAGAGCTCGAGGGGCGATGGCGGCTTTATGAAAGATGTGGTGCGGGCATGGGTCTGAGGGTGGTCCGGAGTGGATGCTTTTCATGGTCTTGAGCGTATCGTCTGTGGTGAGCGGGGTCCACATGAACAGGATCTGGTGTGGTGCTGCGAGGTTGGGTGTGGTGGTGTCTGGGATGGTGGGAGGGTCTCGGGTGTCGAAGCAGTTGTTGATGTGCCTGATCTTGTGGTGGAAGAAGGCGCAGAGTTTCTCGCAGAGGTCTTAGGACGATGGGACGTCTTTGGTCTTAATGTTGGGCCTGGCAAACTCCTTAACGTTGACGAAGAGTTCTTTACTGTTGGGTTTATTTTATCCTGGAGGGCCATTTACTTTGCGGTTTTCATCGAAGGAAGAAAGGCTTTTAATGATTAGTCAATCACCCGATGCTCCAACAGGTTTATGTGAAGCTCGGATTCCGTCGGACACCCAAGTCCTCAGATCTCCACCTCTCCCAGATAGCCACACAAGCCCAGAAATGATGCATCTGTCACTACAGTCAACTCTGGTTGGGAAAGGTAGAGGGGTCTGCAACTTACCCAATCGTAGTTCGTTAGCCACCATTGCAGGTCTTTTGCAACTCCCTCCAAGATCTGAAACATGTTGGAGGGATTCCTGTGAGGCTGCGCCCATTGGGCTTTCAGGTCCCACTGCAAACCTCGCCTATGCCATTGGGAATGAGTCATCAGCAAGCTGCATGAGGTCCACCAGCCTCAGAGTCAGTGTCACCGAAATCGAAGCTAGAGGCTGAAACAACGGTATCATAGCCTGAATATTCTGGACTCGCCGCTCTGGAGGATATGCCAGAAATTGAACTGTGTCTAGAATAGCCTTGATGAAACGGAGCATCTGAGAGGGAGTCAGTAGTGTTTTTGGCATGTCGATAGTGAACCCCAGCATGTGCCGGTGGTTTGCCATAGTCTGAAGGGGGGGGGATGACTGCCTGGGTCAAGACAGCAATTAACAACCAGTCATCGAGGCTGGGAACGACTTAAATACCAGACTTCCGCAAATAAGATGTAACCCCTGCCTTCACCTTGAAGAACACCCGAGAGGCACTGGCAAGGCCGAAAGGTAGCACAGCAAATTGAAAGTGCGTGTGGCCCATAGTGGAAAGAAAATAGCGTCTGTAGGCTGTCATGGGGGGTATGTGGATTTCAGCTTCCTAGAAGGCCAAAGCTAGCATACAGTCTCTCTGATCAGAGGCAGGCAAACGTGGAGCTAAGTGAGCACTTTTTATTTCTCCTTCTAGAAGAGGTTGAGAAGGCCCAGATCTAGGATAGGACAAAGTCCTCCGCCCTTCTTTGGCACTAAGGAGTAGCGGGAATAGCAATCACAACCAACTTCTGATGTAGGCACCCTCTCTATGGCTCCCTTGGCCAAAAGAGCCTGCATTTCTTGACAGAGCGAGGAGAGATGGTCCTCCGTCAGCTGATACCAAGTGGGTGGCATGTGGGGAGGAGGGTGGAGGGGGGAGTTGGTGTGTGTCTCAAAGGGGAAGGAGTAGCCCCTTTGGACTATCTGTAGTACCCAACGGTCTGATGTTACTGCCAATTGGGGAGGTGATGGGAAGCATGAGAGGGATTGGAAGCTTGACGGTGAGAAATCAATGACGAAGCTGGTTTAAAGACAGCTGGAGAACTGTTAACTTCTTGCTCTATAATTTAGGAGGGTATGGTGTAAAAGAAATACTGGCTGATAACTGGCTAAATACAGTGAGTCTTCCAACTCTTTAAAAAATATATCAAGTGGTCAAATCACAGCTGGTTTCAAGCCCGCAGGCACTGGGGTAGATTGTAAGGAACTGTTGCAGAGGGTCCAAGGAGCTGGACGTATAAAGTCAATACCTAGCTTGAAAAGGCGAAGACGATAGCAGAAGTTCAGCATCAAAGCCTTTTTGAACTCTGGCCACCTTTTCTGTAAAGAATGAGAAGAGAGTGCAGCATAACTCATGGGAGAGTTTTATTGTGTTGTTACTGGCTTTGGGCTGCATGAAACGGTTGAGTAAGAATGAGTTGAAGAAATGAGATGCTGATAATTTCTAAAGGCAGATCTAGTAGTCGTTTTATTAACAATGGCGTAGGAGATTCTCCATTTGCATTTTAATTCTCTACACAAACGTTTGCCAGTGAGAGATAGGTTTTACTTGTAACAACGGAATGAAGGGCATAAGAGATCAATCCACTAAAATTTACAGCTACCAAGAATACATCAGAACTGAAGGGCAAAGAAATGTCTTTAAAGGCAGTGATGAAGTTAGAATACGTAAACGTGAACCAAGCATGGAAAATAAAAAGGGGTGTGGCTCCTTGAGGTGTCCTCCTTTGAAGAAAGTAGTATGCAAAACAATTGGCACTCTATGGAGATTGTTGACAATAGGGTTCAGTATGTGTCCTGCTAGGGGCATAGGTTGTGATATGACTAGACAGAGACCCTAAGAGGCGGGGTGGTGAGAGACGGAAAAAAAGAACGCTCCTGTTGGGTCTTGACTGAGGGCTACCCAGTCAAGCCTTTTCAGGTTCTCCAAGTGGAAATTTAAATCTTGAAGAATGGAGTTCCTACTGAATAATAAAAAGGCCTTCTAGGCTCAACAGTTTGCACCAAGCTTTAACAACCTAGCATGGTGCTGGGTTTCTTGTGGAGTTTGGTGGGCGCTAGTGACCCCTCCTGAAGGTGCTCACTCATTTTTCCTTAGAGGCATCGTGTTAAGAATTATTGAGGATCTTGGACCCGTTTTTGTGTCTTCTAAATATATGCATATATCTTTCCACCACTTTAGCATTTGTGTTAATGCCAGCTTCATCTATGCACTGTCACTCCCTCCAGCCTGAGACTTGTATCCACCGAGAATCTACTTCCTCCTGAACTGCGTACATTCTAAGATTGCTGCGAAACTTTTAAAGGGTGTCATGCTGGGTTGCAATTGTTTTTGATAGACTGTATTTCTTATGTGGAGATCCTAGGAGTAGTTTTATTGTTCTAAGAATGAATACAGCTTTCTTCCTGTGCAGGATAAAATCTAAAACAGTTGAAGGGCTGTCCCGACCACTTAGCTGATTTGTTTGTATGCTAGTGCTGTAAGCAGTCAAGTCATTCAGCTAAAGGCAGATGCTTAATCCCTGCAGCAAAGGGAAGTGGTTATATGTGCCATGGATTAGGTGAATGTGTGCGGTACCAATTGTCAGGAAGCAGGGATGGAGGTGCAGCTGGCCTCTTGAAGTGGTCCATGCGTATGAAGGCAGTACTCCAAATCCAAACATGCTAGGCTCCTTTCAGTAAGAAAAAGGCTGAGACGTGCTACACTAAAGTATACTAGTAGAGAACTTAAATTCATTGAATTCCACAAACCTTTATGTATACTGGAGAGACGGTGGCCATCTTTGATTATCCGCCATAACTTTCCTTGTTGTTCGCGGTGTCCTTCTAAAGACAATTGTGAAACTATGATGAAGCAAGACAAGACCTTGCTACACAGATCCCAGATTTTCCTAAATGATTGCTTTGATGGTAAAATGGAAAACTCAGAGGTATTCTTAAAATAGTCTTGTTTATTAAAACCAACTTAAGACTATTTTGTTCTGACTATTTAAGAAACTCTAAAGATAGGAGTTGTATTATATTGTATAGGCTCACTGTGTAACAAATGATTCTTAGACTGCACATATTCTAATATAGTATATGTATATGAATGTTATGCACAGGGTATTACAGTTCTATTATGCATAAACAGCTGCATTAAAAGTTCAACAGCAGTAGAATGGGATCTAGGACTGTAGGAAACTGGGTTCTTGTTGCCCCCCCACCCCACACACTTTTTGCCTGGTATCGAATGCATTTTTGACTAAAGTGCACGGAGTTCCTGCTAACACAAGGTCCCTAGTGCCTGTGATTGTTTCCAAAAACTATGCAATTGTACCCCCATTGGCAATACCTTTAGTATCGTCTGTAAGTCTATAGTAACTGATACCCCTGGTACCTAGTGCATGAGTGTTAGAACTGGGGGTCTCTAGTTGGCAGGGGTAGGTACCACTGTCCAAATAGGGACCCTTGCTTCTAGTCAGGGTAAGAAGGATACACTCTTCAGAAAACCACTGCTTACCCCCTTGGTAGCTTGGCACGAGCAGTAAGGCTTATCGAAGGCAATGTGCAAAGCATTTGTACCAACACTCACAGTAACACAGTGAAAACATCACAAACTGACTCCATAACAGTTTAGAAAAATAAAGGTATTTAATCTAAACTACACAAGACCAAAACGACAAAAATTCCCCATACACAGTTCGAGAATATGGTTTCAAATGAGTTCTTAAGGTTGTGTTCAAATTGTCCACAGTTGTGTCACGTTTTAGCCAACAGTACCTTTAGATGCAAAAAAAGTTCCAAGTGAAAGCTGTAGCGTTGAAAAGCAAGCGATGCGTCACTCCTGAGACCCTGGGGAGGCGATGAGATATCCCCGCTGGACGTAGCGGGCGTGTTGCGGTGACTCCAGTCTGTTTGGGGAGGGATGCGATACCTTGCGTGGATTCCGGTGCACAGGTTTCGGTGGAAGCGGCTCGCAAAAGGTACGATGCGACGATCTTCGGAGCAGCGACAATCTCCGGTGCGGCTCAGCGTCTATCTTCTCCTCTCGCAGCCCCTTGATGCGATGGCTCTGCGACAACTTTTGCAGCGACGTGATGCGGTCTGCAAGCAAGCAGTGCGACGATCTCACCCAGTGAAGTGACGACAAGCTCTGCGACGACACTCGCAGCAATGATAATCTTCCAGCACCAGACTGGTGCGGCCCGCAATCGAAGGATGCGATGATTCTGGCAGCGGCAACCGGCGCTGCGACGATCTCAGCCTTCGCGGCGGTGGGAATTTCCTCGCACTGACGGGGATGCGCTCCGCAAGCAAGCGATGCATTAAAACTTGCAGAAAGTCTTTAAAATCTTGGTTTCCAGCTTCCCAACACAGGTACAACTTCCAGAGGCACCACAACTGGCCCAAGCACTCTAGGGAGGACAGAACTCTCTCCGCAGAGTTCAGGGAAGCGGGGGGTGAAGTCCTTTTGTTTCTGGGACTTCCTAACAGGTAGCCAGCTCTTCTTCAGGCCCTTGGAGATTCCTTCAAGCAAGGGGACACAGCACAAAGCCCAGTCTTTTCACTCTCCTCGGCAGGAAAGCAACTGCAGGTCAGTCCAGCAAAGCAACAGCAGGACCGTCTTCCTTCTTCAGTCTTCCAGCTTTCTCAGTGGCAGAGGTTCCTTCTTGATTCCAGGATGATCTAATTTTCTGTAGTCTGGGGTCCTGTACTTTTACCCCTAAAAGTCTTTTTTTCCCTTTGTGCAGGAGGGCTCTGAGCCCTGTCTGAACCAGTTCTGGGTGTTCCTTGAGCACTTTGTTTTCCTGGCCTCTCCTTTCCTTTCAGAGAGAGGGGCAGGGTTGACAGGAGGTGGGGCAAGCATTGTGGAAGGCAGGCACAGCCCTATTCAGACTCAGCTGCTACCCCCTCCCTCCACTCTAGATGCAGATGGAGATATTCAGCCCAGGGATGGCCCACTTAACCTATGGGAGCCACCCAGCCCCTGTCACTCACAAACCAGACAGTCAATTCACAAACAGGCCAAGGCACACAGAAAGGTCAGACAAGAGAACAGCTACTTTCTAAAAGTGCTGTTGTCAAACACAGGATTTAAAAACCACCTTTCCTAAAAGATGTGTTATTAAATTCTGAGTTCAGGGATTCCAGACTTATGTCCTACCTTGCTCCTATGGGAAGATATGCTGGTAGCCACTGTAGCCAGAATTACCCATGATAGCCTACGGGCAAAAGTAGCCTTACAATAGTGAAAAACGAAAATGGCTGTCATTGACTACCAGAGCATGTTACCTGCACTAGTACATGCTCTACCATTCACATACACTGCACCCTGCCCAAGGGGGTACCTTGGGCCTTCCATAGGGGTGACCAATGTGCACAGAAATGGAAGGGTTAGGCCTGGTCAGTGGGGACACTGACCAGGAGGACATGGCAGTTCAGGGACTGCACACAGGCACTGCGGTGGCAGGCCTGAGACACAATTTTAGGGCTACTCATGTGGGTGGCACAATCAGTGCTGCAGGCCCACTTGTAGCATTTGTATCACCAGCCCTGGCACACTCAGTGCACTTTACTAGGGACTTCTTGGTGATACAAATATGACAATCATGGATAACCAATTACAACAACAATTTACACAGGGAGCACTTGCACTTTGACAGTGATCAGCAGTGGCAAAGTGCCCAAAGCATCTAAACCAGCAAAAACGAAATCCAGCACAGGGTCAAAAATGCAGGAGGCAGAGGCAAAAAGACAGGGGAAACCACGCCAAAGATGCCGGGTCTAACACAGAGGTAGTAGAGAGAGTCCCTAAGGGCTGTAGCACAGATTGTGCCACCCTAAGGGACCGCTCACCAAAATTATGCAAGACTGCATTGCAGGGGGGAGGAGCCAAGATGGCGTCCGGGTCGGACGCGTAGTCCCTCGGCTCCGGGGACTATCATCTCCTTTCATCCATCCTGTCGGCGATCCTGGGCCAAGACGACACGCCGCGAAAGCTGACGGGCTCCGATGTCCTGTGCCGCAATTCCGGAGTTCGTACTGCGGCGCGAGTGGGCGACCCGTCCGACCGCAGTTTGAGGCCTGCAGCAGCTCCGGCGCCGGGACCTCGAGTGGCAGCGGTGTCCGGCAGCCGAGCGAACAACATCGGGCTTCGGCGCTTTGGATGGCCCGGCCGGAACTTTTGCCGCGCGACGGATGAGCCTGCAATAAATGCCACGTCGGACTGCAGGTACCGAGCTGCGTGTGCCTGTCGGTTTGCTTGTATGCATCACCCGTCCGCATGAGCCCGGGTTATTGCCTGCCCAGATACTGCTTGCGTACTCTCCCGCATACGGCGGGTAACTCCCGGATTTTTGGCTCCCTTGCTATCGGATGGGGAGGCATTCTATGGGACGCTGTTTGGGGCTACATCCTGGTTCTGCTTGCCGCTCCCTGCCGCCCAAGTGAACTGCCGACCCATTGTGTGTTCTCAATGATGACTATGGAGGACATATCGAATTGCGCCCCTAGGATACCTACGACACGGTGTGCCCGCGGACCTGTGGAGCAGCGGGCCGTGCTTGAAGACACAACTAGAGGGGTGCAGTGCTATGGTGCATTACTGGCGGCTATTGTTTCCCTTCGCCGCGATATAGTGTGTTCTTCTCAAGCCCTGGCTGGCAAGATGGATGGTATAACGAGTGAACTGAGTTGCTTCAAAATGGCTGTCACACGAATCCACAGTGACCCTCCTTCCTCCATGTCCGCCTGCAACAAGATGGCTGCTGCATGCGATGGAGACGGTTCCGATGCCCCAAGTCCCGAGATGTCTTCTGCTTTGTCTGGTGTTTTTCCGGGACTGTGTGCGACCAAGGGATTGCGACCGCAACGGGAGTGCTCTCCTTATGTCATGCCCCCCGACCCTCGGGGTCCGCTCCGGGAAGGGTTGAACACTGGGACTCTCTCCCCTTGCCCGGCTACTCTTAACAACTTGGGGACTGTGTACTTTGCACTCATCATGGGATCATTGGATCTGCTTGTGCCTGGTGTGATTAAGTGCTTGTGTCGGACTGGTTCTCTCGCCTCATCGTTTATGTTCCCCTGGGTTGCCGAGGCTCGTGGTGATGGACGGGAGAAAACTGGACAGGGATGAACGCTTTTTCTATAGCTTGGCGATTTCCTCGTTGCTGACCCGGGCATGTTGGTGGTGTATTGTTGCTCTTGATCGCGTCCTGTGCCGCCCTTGTTCTTTTCAACCATCTTGCTAGTAATGTTTAATGTCACCGGCTTATCTGTTATGTGCTGTTCTTGTAACGTTGGAGAATACTGCCGAGGGACGGGTGGTGGGCTCCTCCCCACTTTTTCTCTTTTATGGGAGTTATAGATTAGGATACTCTTTTCTTACTCTCTATATTTCGGATATTATAATTATTCCTTTTTCTCTTTCTCTTCTTTCTTCCTTGTTCTATATTTCGGGTTTATTGGGCGACAGACACACTGCTTGGGGGGGGGGGGGGGGTAGGCCGTAGCCTCTGCATGCGTGTAGGGTTGGGGGTTGGGGGATGGGATTTTAGTTTCCTGGTTTCAGTTTCTATGGTGCCTTGTTTTTTTTCTTCGTTTTCGTTTCTTCCTCTTTATTCTATCTTGGGTCCGTGTCTGGGACAGCTAAGGGGGGGGTGGCGGTGGACACTAGGTATGATGTTAGGTCTGATACTCCTGCTGCACAAACTTCGAGCCGCCATGCCGCCTGGGGGGACTTGACTTTTGGGTAGTTGGATTACGTGGTAAAATTGTCGCTATTGTCACGTCACGTCTGCACGGACTCCGCTTTCTTATTCTATTGTTTCTGTAAAAAACCTAAAATGTCGAACTTTAATAGCTGCAACAAAAATACAAAACAAACCTTCATTACTCCTGGGACACGGTATCACGATGATCTACAGTGTAACTCTTAAATGCTTGCTTATCGTAATGTGTGTTACTGTGTCGCCGTATTGCATGCTTGGTGCTTCAAGAGTATCCGTGGCCGGCCTGTTGGTTGTGGGCCCGTATTTGTTCTTTTATTGATGCACAATAAAGGTTTCCAAAAATTTAAAAAAAAAAAAAAGACTGCATTGCAGGCTTCATGTTTTGGTGCATACCCAAAAGTGAAAACACAACAGGACACATCCCTGTGTGCCATGACCTCTAACACTGCATGTGGTATTTGTAAGTCACTCCTACAGCAGACGTACAGCCCTAAGGCAGGTTGCCTTATATTACATGTGAGGACATAGCTGCATGAGCAGATATGCCCCAGTGCTGGTCAGTTTCATTGCTGCCAGTACAAGAGATCAGGGAAGCCATTATAAAATGTGCTGGACACTGGTGATAAAGTCTTCCCCCAGCTCCCTGATCGCTTCACTGAAAATAGGGATGTTTGGTATCAAACAGATCATATTAATAAACCCACACTGATGCCAGTGAAGGGATTATTAATACCTGCACCCAGAGGGCACCTTAGAGGTACCCCCTGAAAAACGACCGTGACAGCAAGCAGCATTAGCGCTAGCTGTGGCGTTTTTTTAAACTTCTTATTCTTTGGGCAGATTATTTTTAACTTTAATTGCACACTTCCTCACATGTACTCTTATGCCTGCTTGCTCCCCGGTCCACCACGGGTTCGCCCGATTGATGTGGAGGGAGCAGCAGTCTTCCATCTTCTCGGGCGGGGACAGGGGGGAGGCGGAGCACTGACGTCAGCAGACAGCTGACTTTGGAGGCTTAAAAACACATGCCTTACTCTTACATGTAAATGGGAGACACCAACTTGTGGAGGCTGTGAAGCTGGTTTTTATAGACTCTTCCTTACTCCTTAGTTCACGCTGACAAGCTTCCTGGTCTATCGCCCCCCCTGGTGCAGCAGGTCCATTGGCTGCAAGCTTTCCAGACATTGTCCCTTTCTTTTCTTAATGCAGCCAACTTTACCATTGTAGGCGACTTTAATATTCACTTTGACGATCCCACATGCAAGATTGGCTCTAGCTTGATTGCCGATCTAGAAGCCATGAACAAACCCCTCTGAAATTCGGGTTCTACTCACAGGGAGGGGGTCACTTGCTAGCCCCCCTATTTTCAAACCTACCCAACATTTCAAGCCAAAAAGACCTGTCCTTACTTTGGTCTGAGCATTTTTTGGTAAATTTTAAGTTTGATTCAAAGACGAACAGCGTGGCCATCTCCTTACCTAAAGTCAGGAGTAGAAATTGGAAGAACCTAGATATTGACTCTCTAAATCAACATCTTGTGAGCAAAATTCCTGATGCTTCCTCCATCCAGATCTCAGACGCAGCAGCCATACGCACTTGGATTACAGCATTTGTGAACACCTGCCTCCGTATTTCATTTATGAAACTAAATAATAACCGTCCTCCTGCCCCATGGTTCACCGAAAAATAAAAATTTGAAAAACCCCAAATGTAAGGGTCTGGAAAGATGTTGGAGGAAGGATTGCGCCTTAGAATCCAAACATTGTTATAAAACTGCCAAGAGAGAGTATAATTCCCTATGTAAAGCAGCACGTGCTGAATACGTGAACAACTATTACTTCAGCGCATAATAATGCAAAAGTCCTATTCAAATTAGTTGGGAATCTCTGGGGAGCAACTTTTCAACCTACACCTCCGATACTTGATGAAGCACACAGCGAAGTTGTGGCGAAGTTCTTTATCGAAAAAGTAGAAAAGATCTAAGCAGAACTTGAGACGGCAACTATTCATAAGGAACAGCACATAATGAATCCATACCCCAGTCTTGACGGTAACAACCCAGTCGGGCCCCCTGACTTGGCTGCTACTATGGAAATAACAAATGGGCAACCCTCGGACCCTCCGTCTCTTAATGCTATTTTACACAGTCTTAAATCTGGCTCCCCTATTGACCCTCTTCCAGTTAATATTTTTCAAAAACTAAATTCTTCTGCATTAAAGATTGTCATGGAACTACTTAATGCCTCATTGAGGGAAGCCATCTTACCAGCAGAATGGAAACATGCAATGGTTCTTCCTCTTTTGAAGAAACCAAATGCGGATCCAGCTGAGCCCTCCAACTTCCATCCGATTTCCTTACTACCTGTTTTTATAAGATCCTGGATAATCACATGAACCAACAGCTCACACGGTTTGTGGAATCCAATAACATCTTACACTGGTCCTACTCACGCGTTAGAGCCGGATACTCCACAGAGTCTACTCTCTTAGGAGTTACAGAAACAATATACCAGCATCTGGATAAAGGGGAAACAGTGGCACTCATCCATTAGATCTAAGTGCCGCCTTTGACACAGTGTCTCATCTTATCCTTTTAAATGCACTCCAGTCCCTGGGAATTGTTGGCTCAGCTCTGGATTGGATTAAAAACTGTCTTACCAACAGGGCTTTTCAGGTCTTTTCCCCATCGGTGTGTTCTAAGACCTATGCATCTCCTTATGGAGTACCACAGGGCTCGATACTCAAGTCCTATGTTATTTAATCTTTATGTCAGCCCGTTTGACAACCCAGCCTCTTCCGCAATGGTGGCTATCTCCTCTTATGCGGATGACACTCAGCTTCTCTTTTCACTATCCGCCAATGAAAACTCCAGAGTTTAATCCCTGCAGGTAAGGCTGCATAAAATCACCAGTTGGATGCACACTAACTGGTTAAAGCTTAATGGAGGAAAGACGGAGATTTTGATCATGAGGAAAGAGAACGTTCTCTGGGGCTCGCACCAGTGGCCATCAGAAGAAAACAAGTTACTTACCTGTAACTTTGGTTCCCCAGTATTGGTAACTTTCATAGATTCCCATGCTTTGTATCATTCCCCGTCGTCGGAATGGGTGCCTCGGTAAATAGAAAATACCATAGAAATAAGCACAAAGTGAAAAAATAGGCCTAGGCCTCATCTCATTTTGTAGCTTATCCACCTCTTTTTGTAAAAGAGACCAAACTTCTGCAGTAGCCAATCAGAGCAGCCTCACCCCACAGAACCTTCCTGAGAGAAGCTGAGAGCCTCAGATTTTCGTAGCCGTTGTGAACAGCTATCCACCAAAGTAAGAAGACTGAGCTTTCCCAGGGGAGGCGGGTGGGCGCATGGGAATCTATGAAAGTTACCAATACTGGAGAACCAAAGTTACAGGTAAGTAACTTGTTTTCTTGCCCCAGTATTGGAACTTTCATAGATTCCCATGCTTTGTATCAGAGTAACCAGCAGTAAACAGAAAAGCATATTTTGCAATATATGAACCTGAAAATGTGACACATCTCTGATTAGAACAGTAGAAACACATAGGATCATAAAATATGACAATACTGCAATTATACAAAATATGCAAATAGGAAGGCGGGATAGAAAGGAAAGCTCACCGACTTATTGGAAAAGATTCCTCAAAACTGCTTGGCCCACTGCTGCATCTTCTTTCACAGAAGAATCCAAACAGTAGTGGCGAGTGAATGTGTGGACACTGCTCCATGTTGCAGCTCTACAAATGTCCTTGATAGGAACTCCTGCGAATAGAGCTGTCGATGAAGCCATTGACCTGGTAGAGTGAGCACGAACTGCTCGGTGTAGTGGTTTTCCAGCCGCTTGGTGGCAAAATTGTATAGCACTAGAAATCCAGCGGGAAATACAGGCTTTAGACACTGGACATCCCTTGCGTGGAGGACTGAAAGAAACAAAAAGCTGTGAAGACTTCCTGAAGGGTTTTGTTCTTTCCAGGTAGAATTTCAGGCATCTGTGAATGTCCAAAGAGTGCAAAGTTCTTTCCGCGGGTGTGGAAGGCTGTGGAAAGAACGGTTTTAGGACTACTGGCTCATTTAGGTGGAATTCTGAAGGCACCTTCGGGATAAACTTAGGATTCGTTCTTAGGATCAGACCATTATTCTTAAACTGTAGAAAGGGTTCCTCAATCGTGAAAGCCTGGAGCTCACTTACTCTTCGAGCCGATGTCAGGGCCAAGAGAAGAGCTAGTTTCCAAGAAAGAAACTTAAGGTCAGACTTATGAACAGGTTCAAAAGGGGCTTTCATGAGAAATGACAAGACCAGATTCAAATGCCAGGCCGGAGGAGGCGGCCGGACTGGAGGAAAGACCCTGAATAAACCCTTCAGAAATTGTTTGATAATTCTCGCTGACCATAGGGAAGGACCTGCAGATGAACGTCTGAATCTAGAGATGGCCGCCAGATGGACTTTCACAGAAGATGGAGCCAATTCAGATTTAGCTAATGAAAGAATGTAAGGCAAGAGTTGGTGTGGAGCAGAAGTATATGGGTGTAAACCTTCTTTCCGACACCAAACACAGAATCTCTTCCATTTAGCACGATAGGTCTTGTTGGTACTAGGCGCTCTGGCCTGGGCCAAAATGTCCCTACATTCCCCTGATAGATCTAAACCTTGGAATTCTCGGAACTCAGGAGCCACGCTGTCAATCGCAGAGACTTCAAGTCCGGATGTAGAACTTGTCCGTGAGACATCGTTAACAGTGTTGGCACAGGACGTAGGAGAATTGGCTGGTCCTGGGAGAGGAGGAGAAGCTCCGAGTACCAATACTGTCTGGGCCATGCTGGAGCGATCAGAATCATCCTGCACGGTTCCACCTTGAGTTTGCTGAGCAACCTCGGGATCAGCGGAATGGGAGGAAAGGCGTAAACAAAGGCGCCTGACCAAGCAATCAAAAGCGCATTCCCCAAGGATTCCCGATGGTGAACCCTGCTTGCGAAGGACAGGCATTTGGCGTTCTGGGGAGTTGCAAACAGATCGATGGATGGTGTCCCCCATCGTGCAAAGAGCTCCTCCAGAACGGTCTGGTCTAGTTCCCACTCGTGAGAGACTGTCCTTTGGCGACTCAAAGCGTCTGCCTTGACATTGAGTGTCCCCGCTAGATGTTCCGCTGAGAGGGAGACATTGTTCTGGATTACCCAATTCCACAGCGTTTGAGCTTCCTTGAAGAGGGTGGAGGATCTTGTTCCGCCCTGTTTGTTTATGTAGTGCATGGCTGTGGTGTTGTCCGTACGAACCAGCACTGCACGGTTGCGAATCCTCGGAAGAAAAGCTTGTAGAGCCAGACGGATAGCGAGGAGTTCCAGAAGGTTGATATGGAACTTGATTTGGACTGGACTCCAGTGGCCGCTGACCTTCAGCTCTTGGAGGACCGCACCCCATCCCTCCATGGAAGCATCCGTTGTCAAAACAAGAGGAGATGGTGGTAGTCGGAACGATAGACCCCTTGAAAGATTGTCTTTCAGCAACCACCAGCCGCCTGCCTTTCTCATTTCCGGGGAAACGACAATCCTGTCGTCGAAGGATCCTGTGACCTGCCGCCATTGCTTGTCCAATTGTTCTTGTAGTGGACGCATTCTGAGCCTGCAGTGTGGTACTAATGGTATGCAGGATGAAATCGATCCGAGAAGCGATTTGTACCTGCGAACTGTCAGCGTCTTGCGAGATTGAAGAAGCCGAGCTTAAGAAATGAGTTTGTTCTGGCGCTCCTCCGATGGAAAGGCTAGGCAACTCTCTGTGTCCAGGATGGCCCCTAAGAACCTCGCTGACCTGGAGGGGCATAGAACAGATTTTTCCTTGTTGAGTCGAAGACCTAGGTGCTCGAACAGGTCTTTGCATGACCGGACTGCATTGGACGCTTCTAGAGCAGATGGAGCCTTCAGTAGCCAATCGTCCAGATATGGAAACACCTGAATAGCTTGCTTTCTGAGATAAGCTGCTACTGGAGCCAGAATTTTTGTGAAGATCCGTGGAGCGGACCGGAGACCAAACGGTAGTACCTTGAATTGAAAGTGGCTCCTGCCCACTGTAAGTCGAAGATATTGCCTATGAGCTGGATGAATAGGAACGTGGAAGTAAGCGTCTTCCAAATCTAGGGTCGCCACGTAATCCCCTGGATTGAGGAGACGAAGGATGTCCTGAAGAGTGACCATCCTGAAGGACAACTTTACGAGATAAGTGTTGAGCTGCCGTAGATCTAAAATTGGACGCCATTTGTCCTTTGTCTTCCGAACCAGGAAGAACCTGGAATAGAACCCTTTCCCCTTCTGAGAAAGGGGTACAGGCTCTATTGCCCCCTTGGTGAAAAGTTGGTGGGCTTCGAGATGAAGGAGCTTGAGATGTTTGGGAGGAAAGGCGTTCGGCGCTCTTGTCGGAGGAAGGTCTTGAAACTCCAACGTGTGTCCTTCTTTGACAATTTGTAGGACCCACTGATCCGATGTAATGATCATCCAGTTGTCGAGGCAATGGGCAATCCTGCCCCCCACTGATGTGAATGAGGGAACAGGAACAGTGGAAAGAGCCACCTGGCCGCTATTGTTTCCTGGTGTTGTCTCTCCTTTGCTGGCCTTGGCGTCCCCTAGGCTGCTGGCGAGAGAAAGAACCCCTCTGAGTGTACTGAGGCTTATATGTCTGGCTAGACTGAGAGCCTGAAGAGTAGCGATTCTGATTTGATATTTGATATTTGATATTTATTAATTTTTCTATAGCGCGGCTATCGCTCCGGAAGGAGCATCTTGGCGCTGAGCAATCAGAAGGAACCAACTTGATGGAAATGGGAATCATATGGCTGCGAGGACCAAAGAGTCGGGTCGAAGGAAGATCCAAGTCTTCAGAAGTTTTCTGAAAAGGGTTTCTGAAGGGGCGTGCCTGAGGTTAGAGGGAAGGCCGTTCCAAGCCTTAGCCGCCAGGAGTGAAAAGATTTTTCCACCTTTCGTTTTGAGCTTAAACCTGGGTATGGTAACCAGATTAGCTCCTGATGACCTCAGGCAGCGCGATGGAGTGTACTGAGGGAAGCGCTTGACAAGATAGGAGGGGCCTGTGTTCTTAGTGGCCTTAAAGACAGTAACAAGGAGTTTAAAAAGGATCCTTTTGTGGAGGGGCAGCCAATGGAGGGTGTTGAGGGCCGCCGAGGCCGAGGACCTTCTCGGAAGTCCGAGAACGAGCCTGGCCGCCGCGTGCTGGACGCTCTGTAGCTTCTTAAGGGTGGACTTTTTTATACCTGCCAGGAGACCATTGCAATAATCGAGTCTGGACAGGATCAGAGCCACGGCCACTGATTTCCTGGCGGAAATAGGGAGAAAGTCGAAAAATTTCTTTAGCTGTCTAATGAGGTTAAAGCAGCACCCTGCAGTAATGCGCGCATGGTCGTCAAAACTGAGGGATGAGTCGAATTGGACACCCAGATTGCGGGCCGATGAGACTGCACTGGGAGGTGCCTCAGAGTGTTGGGGCCACCAATCTTTTGGAGAAAAAAGGGTGTCTTTGCCTAAGGGTATAATCTCAGTTTTGGCGCTGTTGCACTTGAGGTGATTATTATTGAGCCATGCAAAGACTTGGGAAAGGCAATTCTGGAATCTAAGAGCGGCATCGGGGAGTTTTTTGTCAAGGGTGACGACAAGTTGGGTGTCGTCAGCGTAAGATGTTACAAGGATGCCATGAGATTCAATCAGGGTAAGCAGGGGGGCCATGTAAATATTGAAGAAAAGTGGGCTCAGAATGGACCCCTGGGGCACACCTGATAGAATGGTTCTTTCGCTGGAGAGAAAGGGGCCAAGTGAGACTGTTTGTGATCTGTTAGACAGAAATGAAGATATCCATTTCAGAGCGGTATCCGACACACCAATTTCGCGCATTCTGTGGATGAGGATTGCATGAGAGATGGTATCAAATGCTGCGGTTAAGTCGAGCAGGATGAGAACTGCGTGTTTCCCCTCATCCTGCAGGAACTTGATGGTGTCGGATAACTCGATCAGAGCAGTTTCAGTAGAATGGCCGGAGCGGAAACCAGATTGCTGAGGCTGGAGAATATGGTTGTTTTCCACGAAGGCTTTTAGCTCAGCATGTACTATTTGCTCGGTAATTTTGCCTAATGCTGGAAGTAGGGAAATTGGGCGCATGTTGGAAAGGTCTGTCGGGGGTTTATTATGCTTTTTCATTAGAGGCTTTACGATGGCTTTCTTCCATTCAGCCGGAACAGTGCCTGAGCTGAGGGATTGATTGATGATGGAATTGATAAGGGGGTTGACGGCCTCAATAAGAAGATGTAGGATAGCCGGGGGACAGGAGTCAGTAGGGGCTCCCGAGCGGCAGGTCATGATGGCCTTCTGGGATTGAAGCAAGGATACTGGTGAAAAACTGCAAAATGAAGGTGAATCAGTGTTGTGAAGTAAGGGGGGGGTGGCAGGGGGAGGGAAATCCTTGTGGATGTTATTAATTTTGTCAACAAAGAAATCAGCGATTTGGTTACAAAGAGTTTGGGATGGGGGGATTTCCAGTGCCAGGGCTTTGGGGTGGGTGAAGGACTTAACAATATTAAAGATGGTATGTTGTTTTTGATTAGCTGTTTCTATAGCTGTGGTGAAAAACTCTTTTTTGGCTTTCTTTATGTGTGACAGATATAGTTTCCTCTGCCGAATGTATAGGGTTTTGGAGGTGGGGTCGTATGTTTTCCTCCACTCTCTTTCAAGGACCCTACATGTACGATGGCTATCGGTGAGGGCCTGAGTATACCACGGGGCATTGGGCTTCCTTTTATGGGAGATTGGTTTTTGGTTGGTTGAGTTGGACTTATCCAGGACCAATTTGTTGATCCAGATGTGGAAGTTTTTGGAATCTTGCGATACATCTCCTACGATAGTGGGAGGATGGGTAGGGAGCTGAAGATGAGACTTAATGGACTCAGCTACTTTCTTCCAGTTTATCGCAAAGGTTGAAGGGGAATTCTTACTGTGTGGGTGGGGAGAGGGTTTTGCCTTGATAGAGAAAGGTATAAAATGATGGTCAGTCCAAATTTGTGGGATTGGGGGGGATACAGTTATAGTGGCTGAATTGGTGCAAATGCCATCTAATGTGTGTCCGGCCGAGTGCGTGGGGGGCACGACCAGTTGAGAAAGGCCAAAGATATCAAGGGATTGTTGAAAGGTTAAGGTGTGGGGGTCTGCGCGGGATTCCAAATGAAGATTGAAATCGCCGAGAAGAGTAAAGCTGGGGTAATGAGTCAGGTGAGATCCAAGGGTGTCATCCAGGGAGTCCAGAAAGGGCGTGGCGTTTCCGGGGGGGCGATACACAAGTCCACCCGTAAGAGAGGTGGAGGAGTTAATGTGAATCACAAAGCCTAAGCTCTCACAGTCCTTGAGTGAGGTCAGTTCAAATGTGTGGAATCTAACATCTTTTCTGATGATGATAGCTAACCCACCTCCCCTGCCGACTGGTCTGTCTCGTCTGAGAATCGTGAAATCAGGGGGGAGGGCAGTTGCCAGATCAGGATTAGATGAATCATTTAGCCAAGACTCAGTGATGAACAGTGCGTCTAGGTCATGGGAAAGTACGAGGTCATGGATATCTTGTCCATGACAAGCTAAGGATCTGGCGTTGATGAGTCCACAACGAAAGGTAATCGGCTTATGTAACGGTGGAGGGGAAGGGTGTGGGATGGTGCCAGTGGGTCCCAAGGATGACCATCTACAGGAGCGGCATGAAAATGGTCCCCAGAGGTGAGCAATGGGACGGTGATCCTTGCAGCTATGGCTTGATGTTGGCGGGCGCATAGCGAGTAGCGTGTTAGAGTCGTACCTGAGAACAGGGTTGAATTGGGCAGCATGGCCCGCGCCCGGCGACGTCCTGGCGCGGACGGGCGCAGACGGGCTTGGCTTAGGCGCGGAATCGGCGCGCTGACGGCGCGCCCGCTGCGCTCGTCCGCTGCGCTTCCGCCACAGGCACATGTTTATAGTCCCGGAGGGATAAGGGGAGGGCGTGGCCTAAAAAGGGGGCGTGGCCTCGTTGCACGCCGGCAATGGCGTGATCAAGTGCTAGTTCGTTTGGGTCCAGAGAAGAGGTTTGTGGCCCAGGAAATGTTAAGCAAGGTGAGCTCAGTTTTAAAATCAATGAAATACAAGTGACATTCAAAGATTAAGATAGCAAAGTGAAGCTCCCGGCTTTCCGCCTCAGGAGTACAGATTCCAGGCAGCGCTATTATTCAGCGCCTTTTAAGCAGGGCGGAGGGGGCGTGGCCTAAAAAGGGGGCGTGGCCTCGTTGCACGCCGGCAATGGCGTGATCAAGTGCTAGTTCGTTTGGGTCCAGAGAAGAGGTTTGTGGCCCAGGAAATGTTAAGCAAGGTGAGCTCAGTTTTAAAAACAATGAAATACAAGTGACATTCAAAGATTAAGATAGCAAAGTGAAGCTCCCGGCTTTCCGCCTCAGGAGTACAGATTCCAGGCAGCGCTATTATTCAGCGCCTTTTAAGCAGGGCGGAGGGGGCGTGGCCTAAAAAGGGGGCGTGGCCTCGTTGCACGCCGGCAATGGCGTGATCAAGTGCTAGTTCGTTTGGGTCCAGAGAAGAGGTTTGTGGCCCAGGAAATGTTAAGCAAGGTGAGCTCAGTTTTAAAAACAATGAAATACAAGTGACATTCAAAGATTAAGATAGCAAAGTGAAGCTATAAGAGGAAAATCCTTTGCCTCTAGCTCCCCTGAAGGGTACCTTGCGATACTGCAATGTTCCTAAGGACTTCGCTGTATCGGTGTCCTTTTTAATGCCTTGCAGGGCCTCATCAACGTGCTTGCCAAACAGCATTTCTCCGTCGTATGGCAGATCCAAGATTTTATTCTGCACTTCCTGCCTGAACCATGTGGCCTTCAACCACCCCTGGCGTCGCAGAACCGCTGAACCGGCAAGTGCTCGAAATGCGGTGGTCGCAATATCCATTGCGATATCAATGACTTCCGAGGAAGCCCGCTCCCCTTCAAGCAAAATCTTCTTCACTTCTTCTTTAGAAGAATCCTGCAATGGAGCAAGGTCGCACCACATCTGGCGGTCATAGCGTCCCAGAATTGCTAAAGCATTGGCTGCTCTAACCAGAAGACTTGCCATTGCTGAAAATCGTTTGCCTACGTTGTCTAGGCGCCTGCCCTCCCTATCTGATGGTGTAGTCAGTGGCGCAGAAGGATTCTTAGATTTGCTTTGGGCGGCCTGAGAAATGACCGAGTCCGGTTTCGGCTGGCCAAGCAAACATGCCGGACTGCCATCAGGTGCTTTGTACTTCTTCTCTAGTCTTGGTAGCACCGGGAGGACTGTGGCCGGGTTGTGCATAGCCTTCAAGCCCTCAGACCAGACATGCTCAATAATTGGAATGGATCATACTGATTTCCTGAATGGTTCCTTAAAGTCATATAAGAAACATTCCGATTGAACCGTGGTCGCTGGAAGACCAAATCTTTTAGAAGCCCTTTCCATTAGGTTGTGAAATCCTCCAACGTCCGCTGGAGGCGAGGTATTGTCGTCTGGATCTGCGTTGTCCGGATCCGCCGGGTCCCTAGGATTCCAAGGCGCCTGTTGATCCTGATCAGGATCCGCTTGTTGGTCTGCATCCGAAGAAGCAGTGTCATCATCAGTATCATGAACACGCACCACCTCTTGTGGGCGTTCTTCCGGCACAGTGGTACGCTCCCTTGTAGGTAAAGAGTGGTCTGCCACAGGTTGCAATGTCTGAGGTGGAGGCGTGGGAGGATGCACACACTGAGCCTCTTGAGGAGTAGGGAAACGTTTTCGGTAGTCTTGCAACATAAGTTGTAAATCCGCAACTAAAGTGGAGGGCATCGCCACCATCCCTTCTGGTAGCTGACGTGTAGGCTGCTGCAAAGGCATCTGCCTGGTAGTAGTGTGCCCCTCCGCACAATAATGTTCTGGAACATAGTGCTGTCGTTCCATGCCTTCTTCCTCAGAGCTAACCTCCTGAACCTTAACCTGCAGGTCAGATGGGCTATAAGCCTGTCCGTATTCACTGAAAGTCTCTTCATCAGAGTCATCCTCTAACAGCAGACTAGGTGGCAATCTCTGAACCTGTCGCGGAGACGTCATCTCTGGCGTTATGAGCTTCTTTTTACGTGAAAAAACAAGATTCCGTCGTCGACGACATCGTCGTCGTCGACGGCAGCTCTTTATGGCACAGCGTCGACGATGGAAGCGCTGACGTAGATACTGTCTTCGTCGACGAGGTGAGACTCATCGTCGACGATGGTGGTAGCGTCGACGGGATCGTCGACGAGCTCGTCGTCAGCAACATGGTAACCGGCGTCGTCGACACCGTCGTCGTCGATGTCGTCCTCGTCGTCGACATCGCCGTCGACGCCAGCTTTGCAGTCGTCGTCGTCGACGTGGAGATGGTCATTCTCGTCGACGACGAGCAGGAATCTGGAGCTTTGAAAACTGTCGACGGTGCAGGCGTCGTCGACGCAGCTGTCGTCGACGAGCCCGTCGACGAGGCAACCTTCACAGAGCTGTCCTTTTTTACACTTGTCGTCGACGTACCTAATATTTTAACCGTCGACGATCTCTGCTTCTTGTCCGAACCGACCTCTTGGACAGGAGCTGAAGGCTTCTTGACCCCCTTATCCTTCTCAGAGGGAGGTGAAGAAATAGTTGAAGACTTTTTCACCTTTTTTGAGGGCTGTTGCTCCTCAGGCTTACCCTGCCTCTCCTTTTCACCGTGGTGAGGAGATTTTTAGGGAAGCAGGCCTGTCAGACCTATCAGAGGTCCCTGGTAAGGCCTTGTGACGGTACTCGCCTGAAGCAGAAGGGGGGGACCTACCCCTCTTCTGAGACTTCTTAGATGATACCATCGACGAGGAGCCCTCACTGTCCGAAGACATAATATCCTTCCGGTCCTTCATCTTCTGAAGCCATATGAGGAGACGTCCTTCCCTGCCCCTCAAGGTCTTTGCTGAGAAGGATCTGCAAATCGGGCAGCCTGTAGGTTTATGGTCCGGATACAGGCAGTATATACAGTCCATATGTTTGTCCTCGACAAACAACCTCTTTTTAGAGCAGGTGGCACAGGCTCTAAAAAGGGCTTTCTTCTCCTTGTCAGCCATGAAGAAAAGAATCCAAGTTTGTTGAGAAAAAGTTAGAAAAAACTGAAGAAAACTGAGCAGAGCTCAATGGAGACTCCCTTGCACAACGTGCGGTAGAAAATCTGAGGCTCTGAGCTTCTCTCAGGAAGGTTCTGTGGGGTGAGGCTGCTCTGATTGGCTACTGCAGAAGTTTGGTCTCTTTTACAAAAAGAGGTGGATAAGCTACAAAATGAGATGAGGCCTAGTCCTATTTTTTCACTTTGTGCTTATTTCTATGGTATTTTCTATTTACCGAGGCTCCCATTCCGACGACGGGGAATGATACAAAGCATGGGAATCTATGAAAGTTCCAAAACTGGGGCAAATGGGTGAACTTCCTAAACTTGTGCAAACTGCACGTAATTTGGGCATAGTGAAGGATGACCAGCTGACTATGAAACAGCAAGTAGCTAAGACCACATCTATTTGCTTCAGTATTCTCAAATGGCTCCATAACATATTATGGATGCTGTTTGAATCCACTCAAATAATGGTTATCCAGGCCGTAATCATATCAAGGCTGGATTATGGCAACATCCTATACCTAGTAGTGAATAGGGAGTTAGTACGTAAGTTGCAGGTGGTACAAAATTCTGCAGCCAGGTTACTTCGTCACGTACCCAAAACATCCTCCATCTCAGACACTTTGCATGACCTTCACTGGCTCAGGATTGAGCATCAAACAAAATTCAAGGCCTTGTGCTACATGCAAAAGATTAAACTTAGCACAGCACCCCATTACCTATGCGCCTAGCGCAGACATATCTTCCCTCCTGTCTACTTCGTTCCTCATCCCAAGCCAACTTCCTAGTTCCCAGATTCAAACTTTCACGTATGAGTGGACGTTCATTCTCGTATCTAGCCCCAATGCTGTGGAATTCATTACCCTCTTTACTCTGTCGCGAAGTTAGCCACAAAAGCTTCCGCAAAGGCCTTAAGACCTGGCTATTCAACGAATAAGTGCTGTCTTTTCGGTTTGCAATGTGTCCTGGGCGCTGGGAAACCTCCAGGTAGCTGAGCGCCTTATACATTTAATTTAATAATAATACCAGCTACTGGTGTGCGGACTGGTTTTCGCCTGCCTGCCACCAGAGGTGAGTTTCTAACCCCCCTTTGCGCTCAGGAGACCAGAAACCAAGCCTGCTTGGGCAGGGGGTAGTTTTACCCCCTCCCTCGGGATGACATGCAGATTAACATTCCAAGGCAGGGGGTCTTCAAAGTGCCCACAGCCTTTGGTATGCACATCTGGTTTCGGTCACGAGAGAAGCCGACCCCCTTGGTCCAGAGCCATTTGGCACCTGGACAGGTGGGAAAAATAGCTAGACAGATAGGTGCGACCACCCTCAGGCTAGTGCCACACCTTAGTGGAGGCAACCTTTGAAAGTTAACCATCTTGGTGATGGCAAACTTAGGAATTCTGGGTCAGGGCTATCCCCAGATCCCACAGGAAGTGGTAATATAGCGGGCATAGTGATCCCAAGTGTACTTAGCCCATTGGCTACTACCCTATACTTCCCTAACACCTCTAAATTCAGTATTTAAGGGAGACCATGGCACCAGAGAATCCGATTCCTGCCAATCTTCAAAGGAGGACAAGGAAGAGCCACAAAAGCACAGACTGTGGAAGAAGCAACTGATCCGGAGCCAGCCTCACCAACATGTCTGCTGTTCCTGTCGAAGTGCACCAAAAGTAGAATTGTCTTACAGCTGCTGTGCATCCAAAGCACCAAAACCAGGGACTCCTGAGGAGTCCCAGAGCTGCTTCTTTGCATCTTGCAGACCCCTTAAAGAAAACAGACTCCAGAACCACAAAAACCAGATGCCACAAAACACCACTGCACCAGAGCTTGCTAGCTGAGCTGAAGTGGACCAAAGGTGCCAGCATGGTTCCCCGGCGCTCCAGAGACAAAGCTCATCGAACAAGTTACTTACCTTCGGTAACGATATATCTGTAAGAAACATTAGTTAGTGTTAGATTCCTTACCTTAGAATATCCCCAGGCGTCAGTCTGGATCCGGAAACTTTTGCGTAGCAGTACCCCTGCGCGTCGGTAGGCGTCGTCTGCAGGCGTCCCCTGCGGCTCCGCGTCCGTCGTCGGCGTCGTGCGCCGTGATGACGTCGCTGCAGTATATAGACGCCGCCTCCGCGCGCTGACGTCAGTTCTTTGCACACAGCATTTCCGCGCCAGGAGACGCAGAGCCATGAGAGAACCAACACTGGTGCCATGTAAAACTAGGGCCCTGAAAGGGATGTCCTTAACCCTAGGTATCAGTTCGCAGAACGGGGAGGATGGGTGGGATCGGTAAGGAATCTAACACTAACTAATGTTTCTTACAGATATATCGTTACCGAAGGTAAGTAACTTGTTCATCTGAAAGAAACACGTTAGTGTTAGATTCCTTACCTTAGAATACATACCCCAGCAATACCAACCCCGGTGGTGGGTCTGCGAACCAATACAAACTACACCAGAAAGTCCTGGAGGACAGAACGGCCAAAGAAGCCATCCCTCCGGACTGGACTGTCCAGGCAGTAGTGCCTCGCAAAGGTGTGCAGCGAGGCCCACGTAGCCGCTTGGCAAATGTCCTGCAAGGGGACTCCCCGGCCCAGGGCAGTGGTAGCCGCCGTGGCCCGAGTGGAATGGGCCCTCAGCCCAACAGGAGGCTCCTTCCGAGCCAAAGAGTAGCACGCTTGGATGCAGAGGACGACCCATCGAGAGATGGTTCGTTTACAGACCGCCCGTCCCTTCTTCGCACCCACGTAGCCAACAAACAGTTGGTCATCCACCCGGAACTGGCGTGTGCGATCCATGTAAAATGAAAGCGCACGTTTTGGGTCCAGACGATGGAGCCGCTCTTCATCCTTTGAAGGATGCGGAGGCGGGAAGAAGGAAGGGAGGGTGATGGACTGCCCGATGTGAAAGGCCGAAACAACCTTGGGCAGGAAAGAAGGCCTAGTCCTCAGAACCACCTTGTCAGGATGAATGGACAGGAAAGGAGGTTGGACAGAAAGAGCCTGGAGCTCACTCACTCTCCTGGCAGAGGTGATGGCAACCAGGAAAGCCGTCTTTAAAGTCAGGAGACGGAGAGGGCAAGAATGAAGGGGCTCAAAGGGAGCACACATCAGAAAAGTTAGAACCAGGTTCAAATCCCACTGAGGCATCACAAACGGAACAGGTGGAAACATGTGAGTGATGCCTTTCAAGAACCGAGTTACAATCGGGGATTTGAACAAAGAAGGCTGATCAGGAAGCCTTAAAAAGGCTGAAAGGGCAGAAAGGTAGCCCTTGATAGTGCCCAGAGCAGAGCCCTGCTGGGCAAGAGAAAGAAGAAACAGAAGAACCTCCGAAAGAGGGGCAGAAAGAGGATCCACAGCCTTTGCTGTGCACCATGCCACAAACCTGTTCCACCGACAGGCGTATACCGACTTAGTGGAGGGACGCCTGGCTGCCAGAATAACATCACAGACTTCAGGAGGCAAGTCAAATGGCCTCAACTACCGCCGCTCAATCTCCAAGCATGGAGGTGGAGACTGGACAGGTTCGGGTGGAGGACCATCCCCTGCTGCTGCGACAGAAGGTCCTCCTGAAGGGGCAGGCGGATCGGGGGACCGACTGACATGCTGAGTAGCTCGGGATACCAGTATCTTCGAGCCCAGTCCGGAGCCACAAGGATAACTTGGGCCCGGTCGCGCCTGATCTTCTTCAGCACTCTGGGCAGAAGTGGTATAGGCGGAAAGGCGTATAACAGACCGCAACTCCACTCGCGCCGAAAGGCGTCGCCGTGCGAGTGCCGTCTTGGAAACTCCAACGCGCAGAACTGATGACATTGCGCGTTCTCTTCGGTGGCGAATAGATCTAACCAAGGCTCTCCCCATTGCAGAAAGATGCCTTGCGCCACGTCCGAGTTCAGACGCCATTCGTGATCCATCGAGCACCGACGGCTGAGTTCGTCCGCCCTGGCGTTCAGAGAACCTGCAAGGTGTTGAACCGTCAGAGTCACGCCCTGACGTTCCAGCCATTGCCAGAGGCGCAGAGCCTCCTGGCAAAGGGTCCACGACCCCACACCGCCCTGTTTGTTGCAGTACCACATGGCGGTGGTGTTGTCGGTGAACACCTGCACTACACTCCCGTTGACAAAGGGGAGGAATGCCTTCAGTGCCAGACGAATCGCCCACAGCTCCAACAGATTGATATGGAGCCGGGACTCCGCCGGAGACCAGATGCCTCTGATCTCTGCCTCTCCCAATTGGCCACCCCGGCCCTGGAGGGACGCGTCCGTCACGACAACGTGCTCCGGTTGGGGAAGGGAGAGGGACTTGCCCCTGACCCAATCGCGGTCCGTAAGCCACCACTGCAGTTGTCTCGCAGTGCCCTCCGAGATCAAGACGTGGTCGGACAAGTTGCCCTGATGCTGGGCCCACTGAAACTTCAGGTCCCACTGCAGAGCCCGCATCCGCCACCGAGCGTGATGCACCAGAAGGATGCAGGAAGCCATCAGTCCCAGCAGCCGCAGCGTCAACCTGACCGAAACCCGGGATAGCGGCTGAAAGATGGGAATCAAAGCCTGAATATCCCGAACCCGCCGTTCCGGAGGATAAACCCGAAACTGCGCCGAGTCCAGAACCGCTCCGATGAAAAGGAGCTTTTGAGAGGGACACAGGTGTGATTTCGGCACATTGATGGAGAACCCCAGGTCGTGCAAGAGGTCTGCCGTCATCTGAAGGTGGTGGACGACTGTCTGGGGCGAGCCCGCCTTCAACAACCAGTCGTCTAGGTAGGGGAAGACTGAAACCCCCAACCTGCGCAGATGGGCTGCGACCACCGCCATCACCTTTGTGAACACCCGTGGGGCGCTGGTAAGGCCGAAGGGAAGCACGATAAACTGAAAATGCTCCTGGCCTACCGTGAACCGCAGGTAACGCCGGTGGGCCGGCAGGACGGGGATGTGAAAATAGGCGTCCTGCAAGTCCAACGCTACCATCCAGTCTTGTGGGTCTAGAGCAGCCAAGACCTGAGCTAACGTCAACATCTTGAACTTCTCCTTCCGGAGGAAGCCGTTGACGTTCCTTAGATCCAAGATAGGACGTAGGCCCCCCTTGTCCTTCTTGGGCACCAGAAAGTAGTGGAATAACAACCACGCCCTACTTCTGGCCCAGGAACGCGCTCGATGGCCCCCTTGGCCAAGAGGGCCGTAACTTCCTCCTGCAGAAGTGTCAAGTGGTCCCCCGACACACGGTGGTTCTGCGGTGGCATGGCTGGAGGAGAGGTCTCGAAGGGGAGGGAGTAGCCCCTTCGGACGATTTGCAGCACCCACCTGTCCGAAGTGATCGTGCGCCAGTGAGCGTGGTGATGGCGAACCCTGCCACCCACTGGCGTCACATGGGGCCGAAAGCACGGACTAGGAGGATTTTGGGGTAGATGCTGCGGGGGAAGGTGTGGTCTGACCCCGCCGTTGTCCCCGACCGCCGCCACGGCGGTTTCCACGGCCGCCACCGCGTTGAAAGGATTGTTGCGGCGCGTGGCTGGCAGCACGTGTGGGGGCGCCCCTTCCTTGGCCACGAAAGGGACGAAACGAACCCGTTTGCTGACGCTGGGTTGAGAGACCCAAGGACTTGGCCGTGACCCTGGAGTCCTTGAAGCGTTCCAGCGCGTGGTCCGCCTTGTCACCGAAGAGGTGACAGCCATCGAACGGCATGTCCATCAAGGTATTTTGGACGTCTGCCGAAAAATTGGCGGATCTCAGCCAGGCGTGGCGACGAATCGCCACTGTCGTTGACATAGCTCTGCCCAGCGACTCGGTCGTATCAAGACCACACCGTATCGAATATTTCGCTGCATCTCGGCCCTCAGCCACAGCCTGACCGAGTTTTGCCCGCACCTCCATGGGGCATTCTGGCAGCAGTTCCGCAACCGTATCCCACACAGAGTGGGTGTAGCGGCCCAAGAGGCAAGCGGTGTTGCAAGACCGCAGGCCCAAACTAATGGACGAGAAGACCTTCTTGCCAAATTGGTCATACCTCTTGGATTCCCGGTCGGGCGGGGCCGACGGGAATGCGGACTGGGAGGTCGAGGCCTGGATCACCAGACTCTCAGGAGTGGGGTGGGTAGACAGGAACTTGGGGTCGTCCGGACAAGGACGGTGGCGCCTGGCCACGTTCCGATCAACAGGCGGACCTGAAGCGGGCCTGGACCAAGTGCCCAACAGAACGTCTGACAAGGCTTCATTAAACAGCAGCAGTGGCTCCTGTGGGCATGACTGCGGTTTGAAGACCTCGGTGAGGATGTTAGGCCTCACGGCCGCGACGGGGAGCTCAAG
Organism: Lissotriton vulgaris; assembly: GCF_964263255.1. Classification (NCBI taxonomy): domain Eukaryota; kingdom Metazoa; phylum Chordata; class Amphibia; order Caudata; family Salamandridae; genus Lissotriton; species Lissotriton vulgaris. Next base: position 2,044,821,758 of record NC_141691.1, read on the forward strand.
GTGTAAGGCCTTGGCAGCCCTCATCAGCACCACAGAATATGCAGCTCCCTCCACCGATGCCACGGAAGGAGGAGAGATCAAACCAGGGTTAGGAGAGTCGTCCAGACCACTGGCATCCCCCAAGTCACCTGTCCAGTCCGGGTCATACTGGCACTCGCGTGACAGAGGGTCCTCGGACCCCTCCCAACCTTCACCGAACTCTTCATCTTCTCCGTATTCGGAGTCAACGATGTAGACCGGCTCCTCGGGGTTCATGGGCCCCATCGGCGCCGGGACCGGCGTCGAGCGACGCCCGTCCGGCGCCGCGTCCGGCGTCGGGGAAGGTAAGGGGACGGCGCCGCCCGGAGCCGGCGCCGGAACCCCGCCGCTGGCCGGTGCCGGCACCGGAGAACCGGCGCCGCGCGGGGGCGGCGTCGGGGGTAACCCCGATGGCAACGGCGCCGGGGAGGCCGGAAGACCAGCCGGCGCCGATCCCGAAAGGCCCTTGCGGCGCCGGGGTCGGAGCCGGCGGCGGCGCCGGGGCCGGAGCACCCGACGGCGCCGAGGCAGGGACACCCGAACCGCCAGGGCCCCCAGACGGTAGCACTGGGCCCGAAGGCACCGTAGGCCCCGTCGGAGAACCGAGCGCCCTCATGGCCATGAGGAACGCCTCGATCTCCTCAGGCGTCGCACCGTGCCCAGGGACCGGAGGGTTTGAGGCAGGCCGCGCCGGCGACTCTCGCGGAGCCGCGGGGTTGGGGTCACCCGAGCCCCCGGCCGCATCGCGCGAGCGTCGGGGGGAGTCGGGGGTACGATGACGACGCCCCGACTTCTTGTGCTTCCTACCTGACGAGCCTGACGAGTGGTGTCGACTTCCGGAACGCTCGGCGCGGCTCCGCGATCGTTCCCTCGAACGCTCTCTCGACCTCCGGCCGGACCGGGACCGCTCCCGGTCCCGACGTGGGGCCGACACCCGGAGCTCCAGTAGCTTGCGGGACCGCTCCCGCCTAGCCTTGTTGGTAAGGGCCCGGCAGTCGACGCAGGAGTCCACGTCGTGGTCGGGGCCCAGACACCGGAGACAGAGGCGGTGATGGTCTGTGACCGACATCGTGCGCTCACAGTCATCACAGTGCTTGAACCCAGGCATCCTATCAGGCACAAAGTGAGAAATAACTTCGAAAAAACTTGGTCAAAGACCGGAGTACTGCTCTTCAGATCTGCGTCCACTGGCGCGGAAAAAAGAAGAACTGACGTCAGCGCGCGGAGGCGGCGTCTATATACTCTAGCGACGTCATCACGGCGCACGACGCCGACGACGGACGCGGAGCCGCAGGGGACGCCTGCAGACGACGCCTACCGACGCGCAGGGGTACTGCTACGCAAAAGTTTCCGGATCCAGACTGACGCCTGGGGATATTCTAAGGTAAGGAATCTAACACTAACGTGTTTCTTTCAGATATGGATTTTCCTACTGTAGACTTCCCAACACCACCTACAGCCTCTATTGCAGCCACCCTCTACCTCGAATGCTCCCAGTGACAAATATCAGATGCCTGAATCACCTCTGCACCAGTCACCCTGGGTAGAAGATAAACAAATATGCCCCCAAGTCACAGACCATCGCAAGAACTGAGTTCTTGTTGGTTTAGCCCAGCCCAGCCTTCAGGCTCTTTTACGACAGACCAATGTCCACAGACTTGAATGGGCACCTGACGCTGTAAAGCACCTCTGCATCCAGCCACCCCAGTGCTGCCCGAACGCAACTATTGGTGCTGCCTTGGACCTAGCCCCATTCTCAACTTAAGTCCAGAAGAATGTTCCCACAAGTCGCTGTGCCCGAATGCAATACATGTTTTTCCTCCATAGGTTAATATTAAGGCAAAGTGCTTCAATTACGATTTAAAATATCAATATCACACAATGCAGAAAAACACACCTCTGCAACCGGACGCCCCAGTGCCTCCCTATGTGTCCTGTTGGTGTAGTCTTGGACCTTGACCCATATTCACCTTAAGTCCTGGGGATTGTATACCATATATCATTGGGGAAACCGTATCAGCTACAAGACCTGGGTTAAATATGTAGTACAATACAAAGAGCGGTCGAGTAGCACAAATAGCTTAAAATATTAACAATTTAACTTGCATTCACCATTAAGATTTTTGAAGTCACTGTCATCATCACTATCCCACCCTTCATCCTGAGCACAGCTCTCTTTTTTTGCAAATGTTTCTAATATATTCAAATTGAGGGAGCAACTGTGTTGCCACTACTGTTAATCTTATCTAATGCAAATAAACTGCATACAATTGCAACAAGTGACTTCTAGAATCTTAATGGTGAATGCAAGTCAAATTGTTCATGTTTTAAGTTGTGATCGTATGCAGCATATGTTTTCTTCCTGAGTTAACACTTCAGGAAACAGCTTCAAAAACAATGTAAAGTCATACGTAACTAGTACCAATATATTTATATCACTATAAAGAAGACATTTTGAGGACTCATCCCTTTCCTTGTCATTTGTTTTCACCCATACGGTTGTTGCCCTTATATTTTCGTCCTAATTAAGTAAAGCCAGATCATCATGGTGACCCACTGCAAAACATCTAAGGACAAGTTAGGCTACACACCCTACAAATCCACACATGCAGCAAGCAATGATCACTTTACATAACATAAAAAAATGAAGAAAGAAGAATTATGGATCATAGGCATACTCACCTTTTTAACTCAACCTTGTTGAAGATATCGGTTTTGGTGCAAATAAACGCCAAGCCTTCATACTGCCCATCCATATACAGCTGCCGTCGCAGGTTCTCATTTAGCAAATCTTTAGCAGTTTTGTCAGAGACGGCCCGGATAATTTGTGCTACCACCCACACAGCATTGCATTTTTTTAGATACTAAATATTAAGAAAAGGGAAGAGATTAGGAGTTGTGAGGCACTTGAGGGAAAGGGACCAAACAAAGTAATCACAAGCAACCATAGCTAAATATATTGGTTAATGGACTAGCCCACTTGAGCCACTGGACCACTTAACTTTGAGTAACTGCATTTTGCCCCCGAAAGTGTATAAGTATACCTAAAAAACAGTTCCCCTCGAATGGAGCTTTTTAGACACTTGAACTTCACACAGCCTGCTAGTCTCTTAGTATCGTAGGGTATTATTAACAATCTCCAAAACACTCGAGACATTTATTATACGCTGCAATGCTGACCATAACAACCCGCTGTGGTATTTTATTTATCCTTCAAAAATAATAGCACATGGCATTAAAACAACAAGAGTGTATATGCAAATTTCTAGATTGAGGCCACACCCCCTCAGCTGTGTGATTGACATGTCACGTACTTGTAGCTGACTTGAGAGCGACCTATAGTAACGACTTGAGGAACTGCAGCATCTTCATATTTTGAGCTATGATGTCATATGTTAAGAGAAATAGTGGCATGGCCATTGGAGATTGTTATATGAACATATTTTATCATACACACACAGCTGGAATTTCTTCAGTTGAACGACATGGAAAACCACTGAGTGGGAAAGAATTCATGATGACACATTAGTTCAACATAAAGGTCATTATGCCTGCGTGTGTCAGCTGGCCACCATCCACAGTCTTCTACAGCTCCAAACAGTCTCAGCTGATTTTTATGGGAGAGGAGGCCAGCAACCCTGCTCTCACGTTCTCCCTCGACATGAGAGAAAAGCGGAAAGAGGTTGTGATATAGGAGTACGAAAAGTGCATGAATTGAACAAAAATTCTCTCCTGTTTGCAGCTCCCAGAGGAACAAGTAACTTATCTTTGATAAAGCTTTTTCTGGTGGATGCTCTATCCAATTGTAGATTCCTCACCTTTAAAATATTCCTCAAACAGGATTGGGAATATTTTCCTCAGCAATTGTCTCGCAAGCGGGTAGGAGGCATTGCAAGGCGCAAGGCTCTACATCGACTGTTTACCCTCGGAAGAGATACCGGAGCAACATTTAATTGCCATCACTATATGCTGACAACTGTTTCTTGCTTGACTCTGAGCAGTCGGACAACAATCCATTAACTGATTAGAGTAAACAGCGTGCAGGTGTCTATCTTGGAATAGGCACACCGTGTGCCAACGCTGAAGTATCAGCTGGAAAGAGCCCTCAAGCATAGTGAGTTTTGCAGCAGAAGACTAACTTTGAAACAGATCTTTTCCGCACTGTCTTACCCTTCTTGGCTCTCACAAACCCCACAGAGAGCTGATCACCCACCTGATGGTCCATGGGGCTATTCACATAAAAACTCAAGGCTCTTTTGGAATTCAAACCATGGAGTCTCTCTTCTTCCTTCGGGGGACGAGGTGAGGCAAAGAATGCCAGGCGGGTGATTGATTGCCTGACCTGAAAAGCCACCTTAGTCCAAAGAACCAGTTTGTCCAGTAAATAGGTGCTTGCAACGAGCTGAGGTTATCGCTAGGAGGAAAACTGCTTTCAGAGTAAAGAAATGAAGAGGACAGCTATGCATCTGTTTAAATGGATGCATATCAATAATGTGAGGACCAAAGTAATGCCCCACTTTGGCATCACAAATGGCTTGGGTCAAAGTATGTTGGTCAATGCTTTAAAAACATTAATCAGAACAGATGATTTAAACAATGATGGTTGTTGAAAGGTGAAAGAACTGAGGAATATGCTACTTACCAGTATGCATCTGTTCTTGGCATGTAGGGCTGCTGACATTCATATCTATTTACAAAAGGGGGTGGTGATGAACGGAGTGTCTGAATTGAGCAGACCACTCTTACCCAGTCCAAAGATCAGGGCTTGATCCATCACCGTTATTTATCTCACTGCCCCATCCCAGCTCAGAACCTGGCTATATGCAAATCAGTCTGTCCCTGGCCCAGTGCATCATGGGAACAGGGCAGACTAAACTACCAAGCCAATTCTTTAGCAGAAAGGAGACAAGCTACCGGGGACCGGTTTCTGGCATTTCAGCCTCTTCGGCCCGGCTTGCTTGAATCCTGATGGAGCAGTGAGAAAGGGACTCATGTCTGAGTATACCCTGCCACACCTATAGTGGCCAAAATCGATTTACAAAAGGGGGTGGTGATGAACGGAGTGTCTAAATTGAGCAGACCACTCTTACCCAGTCCAAAGATCAGGGCTTGATCCATCACCGTTATTTATCTCACTGCCCCATCCCAGCTCAGAACCTGGCTATATGCAAATCAGTCTGTCCCTGGCCCAGTGCATCATGGGAACAGGGCAGACTAAACTACCAAGCCAATTCTTTACCAGAAAGGAGACAAGCTACCGGGGACCGGTTTCTGGCATTTCAGCCTCTTCGGCCCGGCTTGCTTGAATCCTGATGGAGCAGTGAGAAAGGGACTCATGTCTGAGTATACCCTGCCACACCTATAGTGGCCAAAATCGATTTACAAAAGGGGGTGGTGATGAACGGAGTGTCTGAATTGAGCAGACCACTCTTACCCAGTCCAAAGATCAGGGCTTGATCCATCACCGTTATTTATCTCACTGCCCCATCCCAGCTCAGAACCTGGCTATATGCAAATCAGTCTGTCCCTGGCCCAGTGCATCATGGGAACAGGGCAGACTAAACTACCAAGCCAATTCTTTACCAGAAAGGAGACAAGCTACCGGGGACCGGTTTCTGGCATTTCAGCCTCTTCGGCCCGGCTTGCTTGAATCCTGATGGAGCAGTGAGAAAGGGACTCATGTCTGAGTATACCCTGCCACACCTATAGTGGCCAAAATCGATTTACAAAAGGGGGTGGTGATGAACGGAGTGTCTGAATTGAGCAGACCACTCTTACCCAGTCCAAAGATCAGGGCTTGATCCATCACCGTTATTTATCTCACTGCCCCATCCCAGCTCAGAACCTGGCTATATGCAAATCAGTCTGTCCCTGGCCCAGTGCATCATGGGAACAGGGCAGACTAAACTACCAAGCCAATTCTTTACCAGAAAGGAGACAAGCTACCGGGGACCGGTTTCTGGCATTTCAGCCTCTTCGGCCCGGCTTGCTTGAATCCTGATGGAGCAGTGAGAAAGGGACTCATGTCTGAGTATACCCTGCCACACCTATAGTGGCCAAAATCGATTTACAAAAGGGGGTGGTGATGAACGGAGTGTCTGAATTGAGCAGACCACTCTTACCCAGTCCAAAGATCAGGGCTTGATCCATCACCGTTATTTATCTCACTGCCCCATCCCAGCTCAGAACCTGGCTATATGCAAATCAGTCTGTCCCTGGCCCAGTGCATCATGGGAACAGGGCAGACTAAACTACCAAGCCAATTCTTTACCAGAAAGGAGACAAGCTACCGGGGACCGGTTTCTGGCATTTCAGCCTCTTCGGCCCGGCTTGCTTGAATCCTGATGGAGCAGTGAGAAAGGGACTCATGTCTGAGTATACCCTGCCACACCTATAGTGGCCAAAATCGATTTACAAAAGGGGGTGGTGATGAACGGAGTGTCTGAATTGAGCAGACCACTCTTACCCAGTCCAAAGATCAGGGCTTGATCCATCACCGTTATTTATCTCACTGCCCCATCCCAGCTCAGAACCTGGCTATATGCAAATCAGTCTGTCCCTGGCCCAGTGCATCATGGGAACAGGGCAGACTAAACTACCAAGCCAATTCTTTACCAGAAAGGAGACAAGCTACCGGGGACCGGTTTCTGGCATTTCAGCCTCTTCGGCCCGGCTTGCTTGAATCCTGATGGAGCAGTGAGAAAGGGACTCATGTCTGAGTATACCCTGCCACACCTATAGTGGCCAAAATCGATTTACAAAAGGGGGTGGTGATGAACGGAGTGTCTGAATTGAGCAGACCACTCTTACCCAGTCCAAAGATCAGGGCTTGATCCATCACCGTTATTTATCTCACTGCCCCATCCCAGCTCAGAACCTGGCTATATGCAAATCAGTCTGTCCCTGGCCCAGTGCATCATGGGAACAGGGCAGACTAAACTACCAAGCCAATTCTTTACCAGAAAGGAGACAAGCTACCGGGGACCGGTTTCTGGCATTTCAGCCTCTTCGGCCCGGCTTGCTTGAATCCTGATGGAGCAGTGAGAAAGGGACTCATGTCTGAGTATACCCTGCCACACCTATAGTGGCCAAAATCGATTTACAAAAGGGGGTGGTGATGAACGGAGTGTCTGAATTGAGCAGACCACTCTTACCCAGTCCAAAGATCAGGGCTTGATCCATCACCGTTATTTATCTCACTGCCCCATCCCAGCTCAGAACCTGGCTATATGCAAATCAGTCTGTCCCTGGCCCAGTGCATCATGGGAACAGGGCAGACTAAACTACCAAGCCAATTCTTTACCAGAAAGGAGACAAGCTACCGGGGACCGGTTTCTGGCATTTCAGCCTCTTCGGCCCGGCTTGCTTGAATCCTGATGGAGCAGTGAGAAAGGGACTCATGTCTGAGTATACCCTGCCACACCTATAGTGGCCAAAATCGATTTACGATTTACAAAATCCCCGGTAGCTTGTTTCCTTCCCAGTGTAAGAATTGGCTTATGTAGTTTGGTTTGCCCTGTTCCCATCATGCACTGGGACAGGAACAGACTAATTTGCATACAGCCGGGTTCTGAAACTGGGATGGTGCAGTGAGCTAAAAAACGGTGTTGGATCTAGCCCTGATCTCTTGACTGGGTGAGAGTATTCTGTTTAATTCAGAGACTCTGTCCCTCACCACCCCTTGTTGTAAATATTTTTGTCCACCCTAAGCGTGGAAGGGTATACTCAGATGTGAGTCCCTTGCTCATTGCACCATCAGGATTCAAGCAAGCCGGGCCGAAGAGGCTGAAATGCCAGAAACCGGTCCCCGGTAGCTTGTTTCCTTCCCAGTGTAAGAATTGGCTTATGTAGTTTGGTTTGCCCTGTTCCCATCATGCACTGGGACAGGAACAGACTAATTTGCATACAGCCGGGTTCTGAAACTGGGATGGTGCAGTGAGCTAAAAAACGGTGTTGGATCTAGCCCTGATCTCTTGACTGGGTGAGAGTATTCTGTTTAATTCAGAGACTCTGTCCCTCACCACCCCTTGTTGTAGACATTCATATCTGTGCATAGATCGCCGCCTAGTGTTGGGCCCCGGATGATTGCACAATGTTGTCCTGGAAGAGTCTTCGAAGTATCACGAGATAGGTGGCTCCTCCCCTGGACTACAGAGCGCATGGGCATCGACTCCATCCTCAGATTGTTTTTTGCCATTGTGGCAGAGATGGAGTGTAATACAGTAAGTGATGACCATGCCTGAGAATGATTCCGAGTGCTACAGCTGCGACAGGCACCGAGGAGGAGGGTGGGCGATATGAATGTCAGCAGCCCTACATGCCAAGAACAGATGCATACTGGTAAGTACCATATTCCGTTCGAGGCATGTGGGCTGCTGAATTCATATCTGTGCATAGAATAAATAGCAGTTACCTCCTTAGCGGTGGTTGCCCGTGCCAGCTGTAGCAGTCTGAAAAAGAGTTTTGGGAACAACCTGTCCTACAGCGGCTTGCTGTTTGGAGTGTACATCTACGCAGTAGTGTTTGGTAAATGTATGTATGGTGGTCCATGTGGCTGTTCTACATTTATCCTCTAGGGGAATGTTACCTAGGAAAGCCATGGATGCCCCTAACTTGCGTGTGGAATGCGCTCTTGGGGGAACCGTTAATGTGCGTTTAGCTTTTTGATAACAGATCTGTATGCACTTAACAATCCATCTAGCTATACCTGATTTGGAAATGGGGTTGCCTTTGTGTTGTGGGGAGAATGCAACAAACAGTTGCTTAGTCTTCCTGAAATCCATTGTCCTGTCAACGTAATACAGGAGAGCTCTTTTAACATTTCAAGTGTGCAGTGCTCGTTCTTCCACTGAATCAGGATTTGGGAAGAAAACGGGTAGCTCTATGGTTTGGTTAATGTGGAACTGCGACACCACCTTAGGCATGAATGTCGGGTTGGTACGCAGCACTACCCTATTAGCATGAACCTGCATGAAAGGCTCTTGAATAGTTAGTGCTTGAAGCTCACTAACTCTTCTTAGCAATGTGATTGCCACTAGAAAGGCCACTTTCCATGTTAGAAACTGTATCTGACAAGAGTGAAGAGGTTCAAAGGGTGGTCCCATTAATCTGGTGAGAACCACGTTCAGATTCCAGACAGGAGAAGGAGGGTGTCTGGGAGGAATCACTTTTTTGAGTCCCTCCATGAAAGCTTTAATGGCTGGCACCCTGAAAAGAGAAAGATGCTGTCTGTTTTGAAGATATGCTGCCATTGCAGCCAAATGTATCCTGATGGAACTGTATGCCAGATTGCATCTGTATAGATGTAGCAAATAACAGATAATGTTTTGCATGGACGCATCCAGCGGATTTATGTCATTATTGGAACAGTAAATGACAAATCGCTTCCATTTGGCCGCATAGCATGCCCTGGTAGTAGGTCTCCTTGCCTCCTTGATGATGTTCATACAGTCAGGGGGTAAGTTGAGGTAGCCAAACTATTACCTCAGGGGCCATATTGCAAGGCTCAACTGTTGCGGACCTGGGTACTGAATGTCTCCATGGCTCTGAGTGAGGAGACTGGGAGTGAGGCGCAGTCGTTGGTGAGGCACCACTGAAAGTTCTAGGAGCGTGGTGTACCACGCCTGCCTTGCCCACGTTGTAGCAACCAGGATGAGCGTCATGGAGTGTTGTCGCAGTTTGCGTGCCACTAGCGGGATGAGCGGTGCTGAAGGAAAAGCGTACGCAAATCTGCCTGACCAGTTTATCCATATCGCATTGCCCTGAGACTGCGGGTGTGGGAACCTGGCGGCGAAGGTTCGGTATTTTGCGTTTTCCGGTGTGGCGAATAGGTCTATCTCTGGATGACCCCACTGCTGGAAATATGGTTGGAGCACCGAGGGGTGTATCTCCCACTCGTGCATCTGATGGCTGTGCCTGCTGAGCAGGTCCGCCATCTGGTTGTCCTTGCCCGGGAGATGTTCCGCCATGAGGAACATGTTCCTCTGAATGGCCCACTTCCACATGCTCTGGGCTAGATGAGACAATTGTGGAGAGTGTGTGTCTCCCTGCTTCTGGATGTAATACATGGCAGTCATGTTGTCCGTCCGTATCAGCACGACTTTGTTGCAAAAATGCAACTTGAATGCCTTCAATGCCATGAAGATTGCCATCAGCTCCCAACAGGTTGATATGCATCTTTTGCTGCTGCATCATCCATAGTCCCTGCACGTTATAATAGAGGACATGCGCTCCCCAGCCCTGGAGAGATGCCTCCGTTGTCAGCACTATTTGTGGGACAGGCTCTTGGAACGGTCGTCCCCTGCAAAGGTTTTGTGTGTTCCACCAATGCAGAGAGTTGTATGCACGACCGGTCACCAACACTAGGTCTTTTAGATGTCCGTGAGCCTGGTTCCACTGTCGTGCTAAGCACTCTTGCAGGGGACGCATGTGTAGCCTCGCGTGCGGGACTATGAAGATGCAGGAGGCCATCATACCTATCAGCTGCATAAATACCTGCGCTGGGAGTGAGTGCAGGGGCCTGAACTTCTGAATCAGAAATTGCATGCTGTTGACTCTGGCAGCGTTGGGCTGCGCTGTTGCTGTCAGAGTATTTATTGTCGCACCTAGTTACTGTTGCACATGTGCGGGTTGAAGGTGTGATTTTGGGTAGTTTAGTGAAAATCCTAGACTGTGTAGGAGGTGAATTGTGCTGGACGTGTGGCTGGCAAAATGCTGGGCTGACTTCGCTTGGACAAGCCAGTCATCCAGATAAGGATAGACATGGATGTGTTGTCTCCGAAGGTGCGCAGCCACTGTCGCCAAGCACTTGGTGAACACCCTGGGGGCAGTAGTGACCCCGAAAGGCAGGACCTTGAACTGGTAATGCTGGTTGTTGATGGTGAACCTGAGATATTTCCTGTGACCTGGGTGAATGGGAATGTGGAAATATGCATCTTTTAGGTCTAGGGTTGCTAGGAAGTCCCCCTGACTGAGCAATGGCAGAACTTGTTGTAAAGTCAGCATGTGAAAATGTTCTGACAAGATGTACTGGTTCAGGGGTCTGAGGTCTAGAATGGGCCGGAGAGACCTGTCGTTTTTTGGGAATAAGAAGTACAGTGAGTACACCACTGTACCCTGCTGTTTTAAAGGCACAAGTTCTATGGCCCCTTTTTGCAGCATGCAGATTACTTCTTGCTGCAATAAGTGCAAGTGCTCTGCGGACATAGGACTGTGCCTTGGGGGTATGTTGGGAGGAGTGGAGGTTAGTTCCAGACAATAGCCGTATTGGATAAGTTGTCTCACCCACCTGTCTGTAGTAATGCCTTCCTAGACTGGCAAGAACTGCTGGAGTCTTCCCCCCGACCTGTGTTATATGGTCTGGCGGTAGTGACACGGCGTCACTGTTTATTGGTGGCGGAGGACCTGGCAATATTATATCCACGTCCTCTGCCTTTGGTGCTGTTCCCACGATATCCACCGCTGGTATTTTTGTTATAGGTGGTCTGCGTGCTCCCCTTGTTGTATTGGGCTTGCTGTGATGCTTGACCTCTAGAGGCTCCCCTGTTACCGGAGCGACGAAAGGAACCGCCCCTGAACTGTTGTGACTGCAGAGCCCCACATGGATTTTGCTGTCTCAGTGTCTTTTTTAATCTTTTTAAGGGTCGTGTCGACATCAGGACCAAAAAGAAAGTCAGGGTTAACTGGCTGATTGAGCAAAGTTGTTTGGATCTCTGGTTTAAAACCAGAGATGCGGAGCCAGGCATGCAGTCTCAGCATTACACTAGTGCTGATGGCCCTAGCTGTAGTGTCTGCTGCATCGAGTGCACACTTGATTGATGCATTTGAAATCAACTTTCCTTCCTGTATCAGCATTTCTGCTCCCTCTTTATAAGCATCAGGCAGGTGTTGTAGGAGCTGCTCTAACGTGGCGTAGTGGGCCCTATCATATCTGGCTAATAGGGCCTGTGTATTTGAGATCCACCAAATATTAGCCGCTTGAGCCGCTACACGTTTGCCAGAAGCTTCCAAGATTTTGGATTCATTGTCCGAAGGAGGAGCATCACCACTCGTTTGAGATTTCGCTCTCTTGCGAGCATTAGCCACTACTAGGGAGTCCAATGGGAGCTGGCCTTTAATGTACGTAGGGTCCACAGGCGCAGGCCGGCATTTCCTTTCAATCCTTGGGTTTACAACCCTTGCCCTTGTGGTCTCCTTGAAAATGTCAGTAGCATGTTTAAGGACACCCTTCAGCATAGGCAATGCCTTTACTGATCTTTCTGAGGTTGAGAAGGTATCAAACAGAAAGTCTTCCTCCACTGGGTCAGCGTGCATTTCCACGTCATGTTTATTGGCTGCCCTTTCAATCAATGCATTAAGCGCCGCCGTGTCTTCAGTAGGCGAGGTCTTGACAGTATATGACTGAGTATCAGGCGTGGTGTGTGGCTCATCAGGGTCAACAGGGTCAGTCCAGGGTTGAGGTTCCTCCTTATCTGCGTCAGCAGGATAAGTAAATTCATCCTCATTGTATCCCTCCCCCACATCCTCATTGGTGCGTGTGGGAGAATAGGCATAGTGTTGTGCATATGACTCCAAAGGTTCAAAGAGAACAGGTGAGGTGGCAGAATCCCTTTTCCTTTTGAGAGGGATTTTGTATGACTCCAAAGGATGTTCTGGAGCGATTTTACGTTTGTGGATGGTGAGTCTGCCAGAATCCGAGTCGATGAAGAGTTTCGACTGATTGTCATATGAGGGTGCCTGGAACACCACCTCCTCCTAAATGGACTGAGACCTGGAAAGTACCGACACCTTCTTGGACGTCTCGGTACTCTTTTGTGGCTCGAACGCTGTGGGTCGAGCGGTTGGGGGCAGTCCGTATTTAATTGGTGGAGGAAGCCCTGGAGACGAACTGACCTTTTTTGAGGGTGGCGTTGTCTTTGATCCGACTGACTTCGATGGATCACCAGCTTGCTTGCGGCCTTGCGTCGACTCGAGCTCCTGGTCCTCAGCAGGCACGGTCTTTTGCGTCGACGCGATGTGCTCTTTCGGGTCAGGTTTGTTCTTCGACTCGAAGGCCTTGCTTAACATTGGCTTGAAGGCTGTAAGCTTCGGATCGACAGTCTTTTTAGCCTTGAGTCCCTTGCCAGTGTCGCCATGTTTGGACGTCGACGGCGTCAAATCGACGTGCTTGACCGTAGAGACAGGCTTCGGCACCCCGCTCTTCGGGCCGACGCCCCCTTGTGGCCCCGAAGGGTCGATGACACTTAGACTTGATCGGAGCCGATGAATCCGAGGCCGTCAATCCGAGAACTGTCTTCAGCAGTTTCGGTTTCGATTTTGGTGGATCGACCGATGGCTCCTTATAAGTATTCTTAGCCGGGCCTTGACGCGAGAATGTAGAATGTGGATTAAGATCTTGGCTAAGGCCTTCCGGCGATGCCTCGACCTGAGCAGTAGAGAGTACAGTGCCAATATTGGGCTCCGCGACTTTGGGTGGGCCTTGCTCATCGCTTGAGTCGTCATCGACGGCTCCGATGGCCTCTGCGTCGTCTCCTACCTCGACAACGTCTTCTTCATGGACATAGTCTTCTTCTTCGTCCACATCGAAGTTAGTTGCTCCGACGCAGGGTCCGACTGCTGGTCAGGATCCTCTTCATTGACGACTTCACGTCATCGGCCTCGAAGATGTTCTCTGGGTCAGGCGCCGATTTCTGCGCCGACTGTCGTGCGGCGCGTCGAAGTCGAAGCGTCTTCTTTGACCGGAATTTTGAACAGGCCATACAGCTGGCCTCGTCGTGGTCCGGAGATAAACATTTATTGCACACTGGGTGCACATCGATGTGAGGGTATTTGGAGTTGCAGACGGGGCATCTCTTGAACGGTTTCCGTTCCATCGTCGATCGTTGTTGGAGCCTTTGGTGTCGAAAAGGCAAACGGCCTTCGATGTCCTGTTCGAAGAACTGGATCAAGTACAGGCACCGAACGAGAGACAATACCGACGCCTCGAAGGACTTTTGGCCTTGCGAAAAGTGTTTTATATCGATTCCGAACTTGAGTCAAGAAAGTACATCCGAACCCAATGGCGGAAAAAAACTATCTGAAGATGGAGAGGATGCCCATGCGCACTGGGGGAGGAGCCACCTATCTTGTGATACTTCGAAGACTCTTCCAGAACAACAATGTGAAATCATCCGGACCCAACACTAGGCGGCGATCTATGCACAGATATGAATTCAGCAGCCCACATGCCTCGAACCAATCTTTATAAATACCCAAAGCAAGTCCTTGCAGGGCTAGAGAGAGCATAAACAACACTTCGGACAATTGTACTCGTAGGGGGTGTATTTGCCAAGAGGCACACAAAGTGACTGACCTCCACCAGCATCCAGCACAGGTGGTTTTGGCAGATGGACTCCGAAGATGGCATCCACTACCTTGGGAGAGATGTGAAAAGCAGCCAACTGTTGCAATTCAATCTCCATGCATGGTGGTGTGGGTAGGGCCAGATGCAGGACCCTGCCCTGCTGCGGCAAAAGAACATCCTCGGAATCTCCAGCTCTATTACACTCTATTAAAATTTCAATTTCTTAAATTGTGATTGCATTTAAGGATTCTCAAATTGAGATTCCTTAAATGCAATGCATGAAACTTAAAAAAAAAAAAAAAAGAATTCGCACTTAGGGGGAGCAAATTATCGTGAGGTTCAACCTCATGGTAATTTGCGAAAACTTTGAAAAATGCATTTTTGCGCATTTTTCAAAGTTTCATGTTGTGAACACACATGCCCTTAGGGCTTGTGTGCACACAACGTATGTGCACAAATTGATTTCAGGGATGCAACAGGGTGTCCTTTGGACACCCCTGCACCCTTGAAATCGCATTCTCAATTTGCGATTCGCAAATTGTTAATTGCAAATTGAGAATGTCTTCCCCTTCATTCCAATGGGCCTCTAGGCCCATAGGAATAGGGAGCTATTCCTTAATTGCAATTCGCAATTTGCGAGTCGCAATTAAGGAATTTTAAGAAATCGCAATTTATTTAGCAATTTCTTAATGCATAGCCATTTGCGATTCCTTATTAGCGATTCCTTATTTTTCGCTAATAAGGAATCGCAAATAGCCATGTTGATGCATGTGGGCCTATATTTTGTTCCCATTTCAGAAATACATAGGTGGCTTTTATACAGATTTTCCCTGTTTATATTTTCCCAAATGAATTGCTTTTTATCCAGTACACAATAAAAAAGCATTGCAAGACTCTGCTCAGTTATTGGTGAACCTACAAGACCTATATATCCCCACAACCAGAAGGTTCTATGAGAAAACCTTGAAGGATCTACACAAATGACCCCTTGCTGAATTCAAAATCATGTCTGATTTACAGAAAAGTATAGCTTTCCAAGATCCATCATTGCTTTCATAACCATTTTTACCATTAACTGAAAGGAGGTCGAAAGCACAAAAAATAGCACAAATAAAATGCCAAAACTGTGTAAAATATGTTGGCGTTCTAACACAAGTCTGCTTGTCCCTGAGAGCTGGCAAGATGGGGATTTCAGCACCACAACCCCTTTGCTGATACCATTTGCAGGGAAAAAAACCAGACGCTTTGATTGGTCTTTCTTTTTCCCCCCAAAAAAACAAAATGTAGCTGTATTTTGGCTAATCTCTGGGTCCCCTCCAAGGGAAACAACTAAACCTGGACACCTTTAAAATCTCCATGATGTTGGGAGAAGAGGACGCAAATTTGGCGGGGATACCTTATGTGGTCAAAAAGTTACAGGGGTCTCAGAGCGAACTACCCAAATAGCTAAAGGAAAATGCTACTTCCCAGGCGGGTGGGCATGTGCAACTCTGCTGCTCTACATGCCAAGAACAGATGCATACTGGCAAGTAGCATTTTCCGTTCGAGGCATATGAGCTGCAGATTGCACACTGTGCATAGATTGTATAGCAGTACCCACTCTTAGCAGCAACCACCCCTATCTGGAATAATGTTTTGAGAACAGCCTGGCCCACATTAGCTTGTTGTTTTGTTCACACATCTACACAATAGTATTTTGTGAATGTGTGCGGTGTAGCCTATGTAGCTGCTCTGCAGATGTCATCTAGGGGAATGTTCCCTAAAAATGCCATTGAAGCCCCTATTTTCATTGTAGAGTGGGCTTTATGGGGGAACATATAACTTACGTTTAGCTTTGTGGTAACTAATCTGTATGCATTTGACAATCCATCTAGCTATCCCAGATTTTGAAATAGGATTACCTTTGTGTGGTAGTGAGAAAGACACAAAAAGTAGTTTGGTCTTACGAAAAGGTTGAGTTCTTTCTATGTAGTATAGCAATGCTCTTTTGACATCTAATGTGTGAAAAGCTCTTTCTGCTACTGACTGTGGCTGCGAGAAGAAAACGGGCAGTTCCACAGATTGATTGAGATGGAATGGAGAAATGACTTTGGGCAGAAATTTTGGATTAGTACGTAGAACTACCTTATTTTGATGCATTTGCAAGAAGGGTTCTTGGATGGTTAGTGCTTGTAGGTTCAAAGGGAGGTCTCATTAACCGTGTGAGAACAACGTTTAAATTCCACACAGGCGAAGGTGGTACTCTTGGAGGGATTATTCTTTTAAGGCCTTCCATAAAGGCTTTAGTGGCAGGCACTCTGAACAGAGATAGATGTCTGTTTTGCAGATATGCTGCTATTGCAGCAAGATGTAGTCTTATAGACGTATAGGCTAAGTTACATCTTTGGATATGTAGTAAGTATCCTGTAAAGTGTTGAATAGACACATTTAGGGGATCAATATTGTTGTTTTGACAATATATCACAAATCGTTTCCACTTGGCCGCGTAACATGCCCTAGTTGTTGGACGTCTAGCTTCTTTAATGACGTTCATGCAGTCTGGAGGAAGGTTCAGATTTCCAAATTCTAGGACTTCAGGAGCCAGATCGCAAGGTTGATCTGAGCTGAGTCCGGGTGCCTGATCTCTCCAAGGTTCTGTGTTAAGAGGTGTGGAGACAGGTGCAGTTTCTGGTGCGGTACTACAGACAGTTGTAGCAGTGTGGTGTGCCACGGTCGTCTGGCCCACGTTGGAGCAACTAGGATGAGGGTCAGAGAATGCTGCTGTAGTTTGCGTACTACTAGTGCCATGAGTGGTAGAGGTGGAAAAGCGTACGCAAATCTGTTTGACCAATTCATCCATATCGCATTGCCTTTTGACAGTTGGTGTGGATATCTGGCGGCGAAGCTTGGGCATTTTGCGTTTTCGTGGGTGGCAAATAAGTCTATTTGAGGTTGTCCCCACATCTAAAAGAATGGTTGTAGAACTTGCATATGAAGTTCCCACTCGTGGGTCTGTTGTGTTTGATGACTTAACAGATCCGCTATAGTATTTTGTACTACCGGAACATGCTGGGCTAGGAGGAATATGTTTTGAGGTATAGCCAACCTCCATATGTCCTGTGCTAGTTGAGAGAGTTGCAGGGAGTGTGTACCTACCAACTTCTGTATGTAGTATATTGCTGTCATGTTGTCTGTGCGGACTAACACAGCTTTGTTTGCTACTTGCTTCTGGAAAGCTTTTAGCGCTAGGAATATTGCCAGTAACTCCAGATGATTGATGTGGAGTAATTTTTGTTGCGGTGTCCACCTGCCTTGCATGGTGTGTTGCAGTAGGTGGGACCCCAGCCGGAGAGCGATGCGTCCGTAGTCAAGATTATCTGAGGAACTGGCTCTAGGAACGGTCGTCCCTTGGAAAGGTTTTTGGTGTTCCACCACAGCAGAAAGCCATGTGTCCGACCGTCTACCAACACTAGGTCTGTTACGTGACCTTGAGCCTGGTTCCATTGACGTGATAAGCAGTCTTGGAGAGGACGCATCTGAAGTCTTGCATCGGGTACTATGAAGATGCAAGAGGCCATCACCCCTATGAGTCGCATGAACACTCGTGCTGGGAGGGAGTGTTGTAGTTGAAACTTTGTTAGAAGAGTTTGCATGCTGGCTATCCTTGCTGGAGTGGGATAAGCTAGCACTGTTGAGGTGTTTATTGTGGGATGGCTGTAGATGAGACTTAGTGTGGTTTATTGTGAACCCCAAGTTGGGGAGCAGTTGGATGGTGGCATGAATGTGTTCCACGCATTGATTGTATGAGCTGGCTTTTATGAGCCAGTCGTCGAGGTACGGGAAGACATGGATGTGTTGTCTTCGTAAATGAGCTGCTACTACTGCTAAGCACTTGGTGAATACTTTGGTGCTGTTGTAACTCCGAATGGGAGTACTTTCAATTAGTAGTGCTGCCTGTCTATTACAAATCTGAGATACTCCCTGTGAGCCTTGTGAATGGGAATGTGGAAGTATGCGTCATTGTGATCTAGAGTAGCCAGGAAGTCGTTTTGCAGCAGGAGCGGAAGGACTTGTTGGAGTGTGACCATGTGAAAATGGTCTGACTGTATGTATATGTTTAGCGGTCTGAGGTCTAAAATAGGCCCTAGAGAGCCGTCCTTCTTTGGAATCAGAAAATATAGAGAGTAAACCCCCTTGTTTTGTTGGTGCAGAGGAACTGGTTCTATTGCACTTTTCTCTAGCAGGGACACTACTTCTTGCTTTTACAGTGATATATGTTCTTGTGACATTGGACGCTGTTTGGGTGGTATGTTTGGGAGGGTAGATGTTAGTTCTAGACAGTAACCTGACTGAATAATTTGTTGCACCCACCTGTCTGATGTGATGTTGATCCAGGCAGGCAGGAATTGTTGAAGTTTTCCCCCCACAGGAGTGGAATGTTGGGGGGGAATGGGAGAAAAGTCATAGGGTAAAGGCAGAGCGGGAGCTGTTCTTTTTGCCTCTGCCTTTGTTGTTGTTACCCCTGTAGCCCCCTCTCTGGTAGCCCTTAGGGAATGTGGATTGGCGAGGGATTTTGTAGGAAGTGGAGGGACTTTGAGGAGTAGCCTCTTGTGTTGCCTCTGTATGATGAGCGACGAAAGGAGAGCTTGCTGCTGCAAGGTTCCCATAGATTTTGCTGTACTGGTGTCTTTTTTCATTTTCTTTATAAACACGCCAACATTTGGGCCAAATGTGTCTTATCAAATGGCTGATTAAGGATGGAGTTTAGTACCGCAGGTTTAAAACCTGAAATACGTAGCCAGGCATGTCTACGTAGTAGGGTGCTGGTATTGATTGCCCTTGAGGCAGTATCTGCAGCGTCTAGGACACAACGGATGGAAGTATTAGTGATATTTTTACCTTCCTGTATAGGTTCATGAGCCCCGTTTTTGTATTTGTCTGGTAGGTGCTGCATTATGGATTCTAGTTCGTTGTAATGTGCCCTGTCGTATCTTGCCAGCAACACTTGGGTGTTGGCTGTGCGCCAGATCTTAGCTGCTTGTGCCGCTGTTCGCTTGCCGCAGGCGTCAAGGAGCTTAGATTCTTTGTATGGTGGGGAGGCCTCACCTGATGTCTGGGAATTAGCACTTTTACGTGCATTAGACACTACTAGAGAATCTAATTGTGCAGGACCTTTAATATAAACTGGATCTGTAGGGGCAGCTTTATATTTTTTCTCAATGCGAGGATTGAGAACCCTAGCCCTGACAGGATCCTTAAAAACCTCTTTTGAGTGCTTGATGACACCCTTAAGCATTGGTAAAATGGCAGTAGACCTTTGTGTGTTATCAAAAGCGTGTAATAGGAAATCTTCCTCCACTGCATCGGTGTGCAAGTCCACCCCATGATATTGTGCAGCTCTTTGGACTAGTAGGTTAAACCCCATAGTGTCATCTGTTGGGGAAGGTCTGGAAGGGTATGCATCATCTTGTGGGACGTAAGGCACATCAGGGGTGTTTTAATCATCCCATGGATTAGGTGACTGAGGGGGACTATTAGTGCCTGCTGGGTCGTGTGCATCCCCACCTATGTTGTCAGAATCTTTGTCAATATCATCATCTGTATTAGTAGATGGTGTAGGTGAATGATGTGGTGTAGGAGGAGGAACATTATGGGGAGGTGGTGGAGAAGGGACCCTTAATGGAGAGGTTGCAATGTCTTTCTTTGGAGGGGGATGAGTTGCTGGCGCCTCAAGTGGTCTATTCTTGGAGCTGAGAGTCAAATGTCCTGTTTTAGGATCCTTTGTAAGAGTTTTCTGATTGGGATCCGGTGTAAAAAGTTCTTCTGAGTGGGGCAAATCCTCCGGCGTCGAAGTTTTCGGTTCCGGGTGCTTTTTCGGCTCCGACGCGTGTGAATCTGGCGCTTTGGGCAGTTTTTTACTCCGCTCCGAGTGTGGTTTCGGCATCGATGAGCTGCTGCCAGTCTTCGGCGCTGTGTGCTTAGGTGTCGGAGCAACGGTCGGCGCAGTAGAGGAAGATTGCTTCTTCTTCGGTGTCTGTATAAGATTGACACCAGGAATAGGCTGTCGAGAGCCCGAGCCGCCTGAAGTCTTAGTGGGCTTCTTTGCCGGGCCCGAAGGCGGCGCGTGGGAAGCAGTGTCTCGGTGTGCACCCGGGCCTGGAGATAAGGGTGTGACTGAAGCCTTTTTTGAGGGCGTCGAGGAAGGGTTGGGGTCGATGGTCTTACTTACGACCCGTTGAGCTGGAGTGATGTCCTCGACGGAGTCTTCGGCATCTGGGGATCCGATACTCTTCGGCGTGCTGTGTTCTGGCACGTTGACGCCCTCTTCGAAGATGACGTCTGGGATCGAAGCGGACGAGCGAGCCATAGTTCTCCAAGCTTGTCGGTCCCAAATGGTTTTCTTGGAGCTGAATGAGGCACACGCCGTACAGTCTTTGGCCTCGTGCTCCAGTGAAAGGCAAAGGTTGCACACCTAATGTAGGTTGGTGTGGGGAAACTTCGACCCACATTGAGGACAGTGCTCCGGTGAAAGGCAAAGGTTGCACACCTAATGTAGGTTGGTGTGGGGAAACTTTCACCCCCATTGAGGACACTTCTTGAATGGCGTTCTTTCCATGAGCCAGAAAGCAAGGCCTAGGTAGGCCCGAAGGCCTTCGTCGACGTTGATGTAGCGCGATCAAAACCGTCAAACTGGGTGAGGATTGCGCGCCAAAGGAAATTTGGTTCCAAACTGGAGCGCAGGAAACACATCCGAGCCCGATGGCGGAAAAAACAATCTGGGGATGGAGCCGATGCCCATGCGCAATGTGGTCCTAAGGAGGAGTCACCTATCTCGTGACTTCCAAATAACTTTTCACGACAACAAACTGCAAACATCCGGGCCCAACACTAGGTGGCGATCTACGCACAGTGTGCAATCTGCAGCTCATATGCCTCGAACACAAGGCTTAGCACAAGTGGGGGGAAAGGCCTAGCAGCGAAGGAGTTAAGACAAACACTTATATACTAATAATAATAGTAAACACCCACTTGGAGAAATTTAACTTGACACAATAAAAACCAATTTAGTTAAAGATTGCCAGATATAAAGATAGAATTGATAAAACCTGAGGCTCAAAAAACATAATGAACGTCATTAGGATAAAAATACAGGTAAACATTGTATTCCAAATGTAAATCAATCCCTTCTTTTTCAAAGTCTAACAGCGAACATAAGAAATCTGGCAAAATTAAAACAGACAATTCATTAAGTAACATTTGTAAAAAGATAAAAGCGGGTCTAGCCTCAGAGAACTGTCTCCCTTTCAGTAAAGGTAAAATAAATCGCATTTGAGGGACACAAAAATGGTTCCACACCAGCACAAAGTGGAAGCTATCCTGAACTGAAAAATTGTAGCAGGTATATGGATTTGAATATTTACTTTATGCCACCCAATAGGATATGTTAAAAACCAATGCAGCTATTTCAGCCGAAAGCTAATTTCTAGAACCCATTTGTCTGAGGTGATTGTATTCCAAACAGGTAGAAATTGGGAGAGAGTGGAATGATCGGGGGTAGCGGGAGGAAGTCACTGCTTCTTGTTTGCGGGGTAAGTGCATGTTAAATTGCCTCTGCCTCTTCCCTTACTGTTGCTTCCTCTAAACCCACCTCTAAAATAGCCTCTTGATGAGGGTGATTGGTTGTTGCCCTTGTAAGAGGAGGGAATCTCTGGATATATTATTGGAACCACCCCCATGGACTTTGCAACATCAGTGTCTTTTTTAATTTTTTCCAGCGAAGTGTCAACTGCTGGGCCAAAGAGGTATTTCTTGGCAAATGGTTGGTTGAGAATAGAAGCTTGCACCTCAGGTTTGAACCCTGTAATTCGCAATCAAGCATGCCTGCGTAGAAGTACTCTATTGTTTACTGCGCAGGTTGCTGTGTCTAAAGTGCGCCTCATGTGATTAATTTATCCTCTTGAATATGGTCATTAGCCCTTGATTTATGCTCATCAGGCAGAAATTGCATTAGCTTCTGTAACTCATCATAATGAGCCCTATCATAGCGAGCTAACAAAGCTTGAGCATTAGCAAGGTGCCAATGATTGGCTGCTTGCAACGCTAGCCTTTTGCCCGAGGCATCAATTAATTTCGACTCCTTATCAGGAGGAGCGGCCTCACCTGTGGTCTGTGAGTTAGCTCTCTTGCGAGCATTGGCGACCACAAGAGAGTCTAAAGGCAGCTGACCCTAGAGTCTAAAGGCAGCTGACCCTTTATGTAGGCGGGGTCAGTAGGTGCAGATTTATATTTTTTCTCCACTCTGCGTGTAATGATTCTTGCCCTCACAGGATCTTTAAAGATCTCATCTGTATGCTTAAGCATACCTTTAAGCATTGGCAGTGTATGAGTAGTTCTCCGAGAGGAACTTAGGGTTTCAAATAAGAAATCTTCTTCTAAAGCCTCCTAATGCAGCTCCACCCCATGATAATGAGCAGCCCTGTAAAGTAGCTCAATATATCCTATGTTGTCATCCAGTGGTGAGGGTCTGGAAGGATAGAAGTCAGGGCCATTATCCGTGTTTGGGTCAGTGTCATAATCTACCCATGGGTCAGTATCCTGTGGCCTATCCTCATCCCCATCCCCTTCATCCTGTGTATCAGGTGATAGAGGTGGTAGTGAATGTATGGGTGTGATGAGTAAATTCGGATCAGTGGGCGAAGGAGGTGGAATGTAAGCTAGAGGAGGGTTAGTACCCACATTGTTTCTCTTCAGAGGAATGTTGTAATCCTCCTGCAGGTCCATTTTCCTTTTCTCAGGTAGTTTGGCATGGATATGTCCAGTGTCTGGATGTTTTACTAATTCTTTCTGTTTCAGATCCGAAGGTGGAACGTTGGACCAAGGTTTTTTTGGTGGAGTCTTTTTGTCTTTGGTCACTGTTTTCAGCGTCAAAAGTTTTGGCTGCGAACCCTTTGGCTCCGAGAATTTACTCTTTTGTAACTGTGTAATTGTTACCAACACATGCTTCGGTTTCGACTAGGCACCGGCATGGGGCCAACTTGAGCCCGTGCCGGAAGGCTTTTCCTTAGGTTTCGGATCAGGGCCAGAGGGTTGGGCGCCCGAAACTTTCTCTGTGCCAAGCTTGGACTGGAGCCTTTTTAGTCTTGTGTTGCTGGGGCAAGGGGGTTTCTGTACTCACGTTACGCTGACCTGGTGTTAATTTGCTCCTCTTCTTTTACGTCGGAGTCGACCACCAACACAGAGATGTTCTGCCTCTTCGGCTCCTCGAGTGTGTAGTTCTTCTCTATCGGAATCATCACAGAAGATGTCCGGTGCAGAGCCACCCTGATGCTGCATTTCGGGAAGTCAAGCCCAACGATTATGGAGCGTCTTCTTCAATCAAAACAATTGTCTCGTGTCGCAGTCTTTTTCATAGTGTTTTTTCCGGGGATAGACAGAGGTTGCACACTTCGAGCAAATCGGTGCAAGGAACGCGCGACACCCGGGACAGAGCTTGAATGGAGTCTGTCCCATCGTCTGTTAGCGAGGCCAGCGCGGGTAGGCCCTATGGCCCTCTACAAGCTTTCCGCTCAAAGGTCTGAGTGGAAACGAGTGGTAGCCGGGGAGGCAGGTGGGCGTGTGTGGTTCTGCAGCCCTACATGCCAAGAACAGATGCATACTGGTAAGTAGCATTTTCCGTTCGAGGCATATGGGCTGCAGACCACACACTATAGCTTAGATTGCACAGCAGTTTCTCCCTTAGCTGCGACCACCCGCATCTGTTGAAGTAGCTTGAAATAACGTTTTGAGTACAGCCTGGCCCACACTTGCTTGGTGTTTTGCCTGCACATCTATACAGTAGTGTTTTGTAAATGTGTGCGGAGTAGACTATGTAGCTGCTTTACAGATGTCATCTAATGGTACATTTCCTAGGAATGCCATAGATGCCCCGAACCTACGGGTAGAATGAGCCCTAGGGGGAATGAATAGAGTGTGTTTTGCTTTTGGGTAACAAATTTGAATGCACTTAACAATCCATCTTGCAATGCCTGATTTTGAAATAGGATTGCCCTTATGTGGAGGGGAAAAGGACACAAACAGTTGTTAAGTTTTACGAAATGGTTTTGTCCTATCAATGTAGTAGAGAAGCGCTCTTTTTACATCCAATGTATGTAAAGCTCTTTCTGCAACCGTTTGCGGTTAGGGAAAAAATACCGGCAACTCAATAGATTGGTTGAGGTGGAACGGTGAAATGACCTTTGGTAGAAACTTTGGATTTGTTTTCTGAACCACTTTATTGTGATGAAGTTGTATAAATGGTTCTTGAACTGTTAATGCCTGGATCTCACTCACTCTTCTCAGTGAGGTAACAGCTACTAGAAAGGCAACTTTCCATGTAAGAAATTGTAATTTACACTTATGTAATGGTGCGAAAGGAGGACCCATAAGTCTGGTGAGGACAATATTTAAATTCCATACTGGAGATGGTGGTATTCTGGGAGGAATTATTCTTTTGAGTCCTTCCATAAACGCTTTGATTGCAGGTACTCAAAACAATGACAAATGTTGTCTGTTTTGAAGATATGCTGCTATGGCTGCAAGATGTAACATAATTGAGGAGTACGATAAGTTAGATCTTTGCAGATGTAACAGGTAGCATATGATGTTTTGTATGGAAACATCTAAGGGGTTGACGTTGTTATTTGTACAATACACAACAAACCTTTTCCACTTTGCTGCATAACACGCTCTAGTGGTAGGATGTCTTGCTTCTTTAATGACATTCATGCAATCAGGTGGTAAATTTAGTTATGCAAATTCTAAAACCTCAGTGCCAAATCGCTAGATTAAGCTGCATTGGGTGTGGATGTATAATCTCTCCATGGTTCTGTGTCAGTAGATGTGGGGAGAGTTTTAATTTGTGATGTGGTACTACTGAGAGCTCTAGTAGAGTGGTGTACCACGGTTGTCTTGCCGAACGTTGGTGCTATGAGAATCAATGTGAGAGAATGTTGTTGTAGCTTGCGTACCACTAATGGAATTAGTGGGAGAGGTGGAAAAGTGTACGCAAATTTATTTGACCAGTTCATCCATACCGCATTGCCTTTGGATAATGGGTGTGGGTATCTGGAGGCGAAGCTTGGGCATTTGGAGGTGTGGTGTGTAGCAAACAGATCTATCTCTGGTTGACCCCACTTTTGAAAAAATGGTTGAAGAACTTGAGGATGAATTTCCCATTCATGTATCTGTTGTCTCTGACGACTTAAGAGATCTGCCACTTGATTGTGAACTCCTGGTAGATGTTCTGCTAACAGAAAAATGGTTTGAGGAATGGCCCACCTCCATATGCTCTGCGCCAGCGGGGAGAGCTGTACGGAGTGTGTCCCTCATTGCTTTTGAATGTAGTACATTGCTGTCATATTGTACTGTTCGGACTAGTACAGCTTTGTTTGATAGGTAATGTTGAAACTATTTTAGAGCTAGAAAAATCGCTAGTAACTCCAGACGATTTATGTGGAGTAGTTTTTGTTGCAGTGTCCATGTACCTTGTACTGTGTGTCTTTGTAATAGCACTCCCCATCCTATGAGAGATGAGTCTGTGGTTAGTATTATTTGTGGAACAGGTTCTATAAACGGCCGGCCCTTGGAAAGGTTTTTGGTGTTCCACCATTGCAGAGAGCGATATGTCCGGTCGTCTACCACCACCAGATCTGTTATTTGTTGCTGAGCCAGATTCCACTGACTTGCCAAGCATTCTTGTATGGGGCGCATTTGTAGTCTTGCGTGTGGTACTATGAAAATGCAAGATGCCATCATTCCTATTAGTTGCATGAACACTAGCGCTTGTAGTGAGTGCTGTGGCTGGAATCTTTTGATGAGATTCTGCATATTTTGTATTCTTGTTGGGTTGGGGTATGCTATTGCTTTGGAGGTATCTATTGTGGCACCTAGATACTGCTGAGACAGGGACGGTTGGAGATGTGACTTCTTTTGATTTACTGTAAATCCTAAGTTGTGCAGCAGGCAGATCGTTTGATACGTGTGCTGTACACATTGGTTGTATGACTTGAATTTTATTAACCAGTCGTTCAGATATGGGAAGACATGAATGTTGTCCCTTCTTAAGTGTGTTGCTACTACTGCTAGACACTTTGTGAACACTTGAGGTGCTGTAGTTACTCCGAAAGGGAGTACCTTGAATTGGTAGTGTTGACCCTCTAGTACGAACCGTAAATACTTTCTGTGAGATTGATGAATGGGAATGTGGAAGTAGGCGTCCTTGAGGTCTTATGTGACAAGGAAGTCACCTTTCTTTAGCAACGGTAGAACCTGTTGTAGTGTGACCATATGAAAATTGTTCAATTGTATGTATAGGTTTAGGGGTCTTAGATCTAGAACAGGTGTGAGGGACCCATCCTTTTTGGGTATGAGAAAATAAAGAGAGTAAACACCTGTGTTTTAATGCTGTTTTGGGTCTGGTTCTATTGCATTATTTTGCAGTAGAGATTCCACTTCTTGTCTTTATAGTATTAGGTGTTCCTGTGACATGGGACGCTGTCTGGGTGGTATTGTCGGAGGAGTGGAAGTGAGCTCCAGTCAATAACCTGACTGAATTATTTGTCTCGCCCACCTGTCTGTGGCGATGGAGTTCCAGACAGGTAGGAACTGTTGTAATCTCCCCCCGACAGGAGTGGAATGGTCTGGGGGATGGAAGGGAAGTCACTTATTGGGGGTAGAGGCGTTGCGATTATTGTTGCCTCTACCTTATTGTTGTTTTCTCTATACCCTCCTCTATAATATCCCTCACTGGGTGAGGTTTGGTTGGGCGCTTTGTAAGAAGGGGAGGTGTTATCAGGCGCCCCTATATGAGGAGCGATGAAAGGAAGGTCTATGGGCTTGCGTTTGTAAAGCTCCCATTGATTTTGCAGTATCTGTATCTTTCTTCATCTTTTCTAGTGCACTGTCCACTGCTGGACCGAAAAGATGTTGTTGGTCGAATGGTTGGTTTAAGATACTAGCTTGTACTTCTGGTTTGAACCCAGAGATGCGTAACTTTGCATGTCTGCGCAACAGTACCCCTGTATTTACTGCTCTAGATGCTGTGTCTGCAGCGTCTACTGCGCATCTTATGGAGGTATTTGTTATAACCTTGCCTTCTTGAATTAGATCAGAAGCCATAGTCTTATATTGTTATGGCAAGCGTTGCACGAGTGACTCCAACTCATATCAGCGGACGCACCTGATATGATAGGCGCTAGCGGCGGCATTTTAATAATTGTGTTTAGTGATCTTAAAACTGCAGAATTGTTTTGTTAGACCTCTGCTTCTCCAAATCTTGTTTCTACCTCGGTTGTCGCCCCGTTCCACCGCGGCAAGTGCCGATTGTTGTGGACACTTCCGATAGAGGCGTGGCCGGTGCCTTGAAAAGCCAGCAGCACAGTCTCACGCGCAGCGGACGCGCGCGGCTGGTAGACGGCGGGTTGCTGAAGGCTCGCCAAAGTGGAGCCCGTCTGCACCCGTCCACGCCTGATCGACACCAGACACCAGGAGCTCTTGTCTATACTATCTCCAATGGCCCCTTACGCTCGCGAGGACCTACTTGCTCTCCGCAGTCAGGCAATCTGCGTGGACCATCCCTGGCATCCCGGCACCATAGGCCTGCGGTGCAAGCATTGCGGTTACAAGACCACTGAGGCCTCCTCTAGGCATAGCCCCAACACTAGGAAAAACTGAGACTTTGAATATTTTAAAGCCTTAATTGCAGGTCTCTAGTTAAGCACTATGAAGATGTCTCCGAGCTTCTACTGGACCGAACTCCCGACCTATTATTTCTAACTGAAACGTGACTAGTTGATAATTCATCGACTATCCTAGCGTTGGCCCTCCCTTTGGGTTATTCAATACGCATACAAAATAGACCTAGTGGGAGGGGAGGGGGACTGGCCGTGATTTTTAAATCTAGCTACTCCTGTATCTTTTCCCTCACAAATATTGTTGACTGTGAAAGTGTGTTGTTTAAGATCAGGATTTCTGACACCTTTACTTTCACAGGTCTTTTGATTTATCGCCCCCCTGGGCCAGCGAGCACTTTGAAGAGTCACTGGCCTTGTCTATTTCGACCTTAGCCCTACAGTCCGCAAATTCTAGCATTTTCTGGGATTTTAACCTTCATTTAGAGTGCCTGGACACTCCGACCATATTGAACTTTTTGGGTGATCTGGAGGCATGTCAGCTAATTCAGTTGGTCAAAGGGCCCTCCCACTCAGCAGGCCATTTGCTGGATCCTGTGTTTTCTAACATTCCGGACATTACGGCCTCTGCCCCCCTTCCTCTTAGCTGGACAGACCATTTCCTTATTCACATCTTTATTATGATACCAATCTGTCCTAGGCAAAAGCCCTCCCTCCCCCTTTGGAGGCGCCCATGGCACAAACTAGACGGTGCCATTTTTGAGTCCAGACTCAAAACCTCCCGCCCGGACTGGCCCAGCAATCTGGAGGAGGCGGATACAGCATACAGGGAGTGGATTAATAAATTGCTGGATCTCCTTATCCCTAAGAAAATGTCTAGGCCCAAACACGAACAGTCCCCTCCCTGGTACTCTGAGGTACTCGCGATCGAAAAAAAGCTTTGCAAATCCCTTGAGTGTACCTGGAGACGCTCCTATGACCCTCTAGCAAAAATTAGCTATAGATCTGCCACCAAAGCCTATCACAGACTGATAAAAAAAGCTAAAGCCACCTATTACACCGATCTGATTAATTCCAGCACTAACCGTCCAAAAACCATGTTTTCCCTAATAAAGGATATGACTAAAACGCCTGAGGCAACAAGCAGCACAATAGTCTCCGGCTTTCAGTGTGATGATTTGGCCTGTTCTTTTGTTAACAAAGTAAAAGGCATCTATAAATTATTAAACTTTGGTGAGTCTGTTACGACCTACAGTGGAGCCACTGGCCCATATGATCTACCCTACTCTCTTCTTACTCTTCCACCTCTTTCTCAGACAGATCTGGAACTTCTGGCTTTTAAGGTTAAGTCTGGGTCACCAGATGACCCGGTAAAACCGGAGATGTTCCGATTACACCAGGATTCCATCTTGCTCGAGGGACGGGATCTGATCAATAGATCGCTCCAATCAGCTACAGTCCCCAGCTCCTGGAAACACGCTTTGTTGAAAAAGCCCACTTTAGATCCTTCGCGGCCAGAGAGCTTCAGACCCATCTCTTTGTTGCCGTATCTGGCCAAGGTGACGGAATCTCATGTTAATTCCATCTTGACCAAATACTTGGAGAGTAATGGGATCCAGGTTGAGTCTCAAAACGGTTTCCGAGCTAACCATAGCACAGAGTCTGCTCTTTTGGCAGTCACTGAGCAGCTGAGGGCTGCACAAGATCTGGGCGATACTTCCGTCCTGATCCTGCTGGACTTGAGTGCGGCCATCGACACGGTCTCCCATAAGATCCTACTTAAGCGACTTGGGGATATTGGGGTCGGGCGGGGCCCTGGATTGGTTTGCGTCTTTTCTATTTGACCGTTCCTTCCAGATCCATGCCCCACCGTACTCGTCCAGTAGGCTCCCCCTCAGTTGTGGGGTCCCACAGGGGTCTGCCCTCAGCACCACACTGTTCAATGTGTACGTCCGTCCCCTGGCCGTGTTAGCCAGGGAGCGTAATATCAAACTAACAACATACGCTGACGACACACAGCTTATTTTCACCTTTTCCAGTGACGCTGAGATGGACAGAGTTAAATTACAAGGAGATGTACTAGCCATCTCTTGCTGGATGTCTGAGAATTGTCTCCAACTCAACTCGTCTAAAACCGAGGTGCTCTTGGTCGGCCACCTCTTGGTCGGCCGTGATCCACAGAAGTGGGATGAGCATTGGTGGCCCCCTGCATAGGGTTTACCCTCGATTCCAAAGCAGGAATTTAAAAATCAGGGGGTTCTCCTGGACAACTCTCTTGCTCTCGACTCCCATGCAAAAAGAGTGGCAGGCACCTGTTACGGTCGTCTACGCTCTCTCAAGCCCATTTTAGGTTTCTTTGAGCCTTCCACCGTCAGACAATAGTCCAGTCCATGGTCCTATCTCACCTGGACTATTGTAATGTGCTTATGCTGGGCTCAAACCTGACAGTCACAAAAAGACTTCAAAGGACTCAGAACGCTGCTGCCCGCACTCTTCTTGCTTTGCCGAAACACTGCCCCAAGTCAGAGACTCTACGTCGACTACATTGGTTACCCATCAAACAAAGAATTCAATTCAAAACTCTTTGCTTAACTCACAAAATTCTTTATGGCCATGTCCCTCAAATATTGCAGGGACTCTGTACTTTCTACACTCCTACACGTGCTCTCCGTTCTGCTGATCTCCATCTCACCCGCACCATTAGGGTGCGTAGGAGTAGATCTGGGGGTCGCTCTTTCAAGTGCATGGCTCCGACACTCTGCAACTCCATCCTCTTGGAAGCAAAAAATACCATGAACCATCTGCTCTTCCGAAAACTAATCAAAACTTGGCTGTTTTCCTCCTTCTATCAATCAATCAATCAAGAAATTTGTATAGCACACTACTCACCCGGAGGGTCTCAAGGCGCTTGGGGGAGGGGGGTCCGCTACTGCTCGAACAGCCAGGTCTTGAGTTGCTTCCTGAAGGATAGGTGGTCTTGGGTAAGACGGAGGTGGATGGGGAGGGAGTTCCAAGTCTTGGCTGCCAGGTAGGAGAAGGATCTTCCTCCCATGGTGGCTCTTCGAATGCGTAGAACGGCGGCGAGGGCGTGGCTGGTCGATCGTAGCTGGCGGGTGGGAGTGTAGAAGGTCAGGCGGTTGTTGAGGTACCTGGGGCCCAGGTCGTGGAGGGCCTTGTGTGCGTGGGTGAGGAGTCGGAACGGGATTCTCTTGCTGACGGGGAGCCAGTGCAGGTCTCTCAGGTGTCCGGAGATGTGGCTGTGTCAGGTGATGTCCAGGATGAGTCGTGCAGAGGCGTTCTGGATGGGTTGGAGTCTTTTCTGCAGTTTGGCTGTGGTTCCGGTGTAGAGGGTGTTTCCGTAGTCCAGTCGGCTGGTGACGAGTGCCTGGGTGACCGTCTTCCTGGTTTTGGTGGGGATCCATCGGAAGATATTTCAGAGCATGCGTAGGATGTTGAAACATGATGATGAGACGGCCTTGACTTGTCTAGTCATCGAGAGGGAGGAGTCCAGGATGAAGCCCAGGTTGCTAGGGCCCCCCAGGTTCTAGGGCCCCCCTCCCGGACATCTACCACTTTCTTTCCTTTCTATTATGTGCCTGCCTTGCCCTACTGTTAATCCGTTTGCTAGCGCTGGGACGCCCCGTTGCTGGGGTAGCCACGCGCTATATAAATACATTTAACATAACATAACAAGCTCTGTCATATCTCGCTAACAGGGCTTAAGTGTTAGCAATCCTCCCTATGTTGGCTGCTTGCGAGATGGTATGTTTTTCTGACGCATCTAAAAGCTTAGACTCTTTGTCGGGGGTGGAGCATCCCCTGTTGTCTGCGAGTTAGCTCTCTTTCCCGCATTTGACACTACCAGAGAGTCTAGTGGCAACTGTCCTTTAATATATGCTGGATCAGTTGGAGCCGCTTTGTACTTCTTTTCTAGTCTGGGGTTAATTACCCTGGCTCTGACTGGGTCTTTAAATATTTCTGGTACGTGTCTTACCACTCCATTAAGTATTGGCAGTGTGGTTGTGGTTTTATGTGACGTTAACAGTGTGTCCATTAGAAAGTCTTCTTCTATTGGATCTGTATGTAAGTCCACTCCATGAAAAGTGGTGTCATCTGGGGGAGATGGCCTAGACGGGTATGCCTCGTCTTGTGGTAGATCTGGTGCATCTGGTGCATTATTATCTTCCCATGGGTCACTTGATGGCCCAGCCATATCATCTGGGTCATTAATATCATCCATTTGATGCTCACTCTCTACCTCTTGTGAGTAGGTATCCCCATAATCCTCATCTTGTGGTATAAGGCTATGTGTACTAGCTGGTGAATGTACAGGAGAGATCTCTACTGGCATTTCTACTTCTGGTGAAGGAATTCTTATAGGGGAAGTTTGAACATGCTTTTTCAGAGGAACTGGCAGTGGTTTAGGATAGTCCATTTTCCTCTTTTCAGGCACTGTGTATACATGCCAAGGCTTTGGATGAATGTTAAGAGTTTTTTGCCTTGCATCAGGTTGGAAAAGCTCTTCTATTGGTAAATACTTTTTCGGCGCTGATTTATCTTGTTTGGGGCCGAAAAGTTTAAGCTTTGCAGTTTCTATTGTCTTTGGAACGGTTTTTGGTTTCGGTTACGAAAACTTTTCTTGTCTTTTCTTTGGATCTGTGCTTTTTGGATCCGAAGCCTTTGTTCCCGGGTGTTTAGATTTGCCTACCCTTGGAACCGAAGTATGTTTCGGTATCGGATCTGTCTTTGTGTCCACTTTTTTCGGAACCTGGCTCGTTTTCGGCTCTGTAACTTTGGGAACCTCTTTGGGCGCTGAATTTGGTTTCGGCTCGCCTTTTTTCAGTACCGATGGGTGTTTCAGTGCCGGAGGTGACTTTGGCTTAAGAACCTTCTGCTTTTCGGGGCCAACAGACTGACTCGAGCCCGAGTCGACTGGAGGCTTTTTAGTACTCTTCGCTGCCAAGCCTGAAGGCGGGGCGTCGGAAGGTTTTGGTCGGTGTGCACCAGGACCCGAAGATGGAAGTGGAACCAAAGCCTGTCCCGGTATGGTGGGGTGAACAGAGTCGACGCTTTTACTCCCGACCTGTTGACCAGCTGCAAGAAGATCATCCTCTTCGGATCGATCCTCATTCCAGAAGCTGAATCCTCGGCTTCAGAAGCGACGTCTTCTTGGTGTTCTTCGGCGTCTACCTCGATCGGCGCCTCGTCGATGATGAGGTCTGGTGTCGACGACAATGATTGTTCCATGGCTCTTCGAGCTCGATGGTCCCCGATTGTTTTCTTGGACCAGAATGAAGCGCAGGCCTCACAGTCTCAACTCTCATGCTCTGGAGACAAGCACAGGTTGCAAACCTCATGAAGGTCAGTGTGGGGAAATTTGTGTCCACACTGAGGGCACTTCTTGAAGGGTGTTCTTTCCATGAGCCAAAGGCCCAATGGCGCAGTTGGGCCCGACAGACGCTGGAATGAAGAAGTATAGCCTTTCTTCAACGCGGGTAACCGGAATTGGTGTCGAAGTCGGTGTAGATTGATTTATGCATTCGAAAAGAGATCGGTAACGGGACCGAACGATGAACATATCCGAGCCCGATGGCGGAAAAAACAATCTAAGGATGGAGTCGATGCCCATGCGCACTACGATCTAAGGGAGGAGTCATCCAACAGACTAAGACTCTTCCAAGACAACAACAAAGTGTAATCATCCGGGCCCACCACCAGATGGTGATCTAATGCTATAGTGTGTGGTCTGCAGCCCATATGCCTCGAACAGAAAGCTTCTTCCTCCATAGTCACTGAGGGGGGGGGGGGGGGGGGGGGGGGGGGGGTGAGTAGGCCAGTGTCTAGTGACGTGTCCAGACCACTGGTGCCAGCAGGTCCCCAAACCAGCTGCCACTGACCATGGACTGGGTTAGTGTAGGCATAGGGATGCTGAGATCCTCACCAATCGTGTTCTTCTGTAAGCCCTTTACTAGCATAGGTCTCGGTCTCCGATTCAGGTAATGTGGGCCTGTTCGGACCAGAACCGACATTGGTCTGGCTCGGTAACGGAGTTGGGACTCATGATGGGTTTTTTGTGGCTTGAACGGACCATGGAGGAGATTGTCAAGTCGCTGCTCGCGCCGATCGGATCCATCAACGGATTCTATGGGGTGGACTTGCACCATGGGTGAACCCACTATTAGAAACCCAGTCGAAGACCCTCTTGAACCTGTGGGAACCGAAGGTGCTCCAGAGGGGTTCAAGCAGGCAAAAATGAGGCTCATGACCTTATAAAACTATCAGAGTGGGGCAATGGGGATCGCTCCAGCTCCTGGGAATTCAGGAAGCACGGAGCGGACCCAATCTCCGACACTGGCTGCACAGAGACTACTTGCGAACAAGGTCAGGACTTGTGGCATTGTTCCCTCACATCAGCCGAAGAATGGGAGCAACGTGGAGAAGTTCAGGAGCACTTCGACTTCTTGGACTTCTTCTTGTGGGACTTACCAGAATTAGTCCTGGAGTGAGATGTGGTCTGACGCGAGACACTCCAGGAGGGGTCCCAAGACCTCCCAGCAAACTATACCTGGAGCGACGCAGATTTGCATGAAAAGCGGGCAAGACCTTAATGGCCGTAAGTGGATGGCTTTGTGTTTCATGATCTTTCACTCTGCATATATAGCAGAGTCATGGCTCACCTCCAGGAACCACAGACACACCAAGTGGGGGTCAGTCAATGACATCCGTCGATGACAGGCACCACAAAGTTTGAGCAAAATAGGTTTCTTCGGGTACATCCCCTCAAAAAAGTTGTAAAGAGACACACTAGACTTCGCCAAAAGGGTGAAAGAAGTCAGTAATAAAATGTCCTAGGGAAGTGCGATCCAGATTTGAGTTGATAGTGAGGAAAAGAAGGAACTGAGTTCAGCATGTTGGGGTGGCACCTATATAGGCATCGCACACAACATTTTCGGCACAGACAACGGCAACGACGCCACAGGGAGGTGAACGATGCCACCTACTGGTACGAAAGGGGGATTGCCCAAACATTTACAGATCCATTCTGACACCTGCGAATATTCTAAGATAATGAATCTGCGGCTAGACGTCTTGATCAGATTTGTACTATTTTGACAAATTAATAC
This sequence comes from Lissotriton vulgaris, assembly GCF_964263255.1. Classification (NCBI taxonomy): domain Eukaryota; kingdom Metazoa; phylum Chordata; class Amphibia; order Caudata; family Salamandridae; genus Lissotriton; species Lissotriton vulgaris. Next base: position 2,044,856,887 of record NC_141691.1, read on the forward strand.
AGTAACATTACCGAAAGCTATTCCAGTTGCGGAATCACGTGGTGGTGTTTTAGTAATTTTTAATCCATTGGAGTATAACACTAAGGGCCAAGGTGTAAGTCGATTTCTTGCGTGCGCAAATGGGTTGTAGACGTGCTTGCGCCTACAAAAAAACCTGTGGCACATGTACTAATCCTATTTAGCAAGTCGCACATTGATTTGCTTCTTACTAAATGGGATTAGCAACTCGCTATTAGGAAGTGGCGGTCCAAGGCCGTCCCTTGCTAATAGCGACTCTGAACCCTATGTAGGACTGTTTTGTGAATGGGTGTGCAAACATGTTTTCAGAGCAGGCAGTGGGATCACCTGCTTGGGGTACCTAATTGCTGGACATTGAATCACTTGTCAGTGGTTATTTCTTCCCACTGGGCATCTCTCCGATAAAGGTATTGTTTTAATAGGGGATGCTTGTTAAGTTACTGCTAGGTAAGTTACTGCATGGTTGTAGAAGAACAATAGTTACTTACCTGTAATCTGTGGTTCTCCAGTATTGGTGTCTTTCATAGATTCACATGCCTGAATCATTCCCCGTCGTCGGAGTGGGAGCCCACGGTACATAAAAAAGTAGTGAAATATACCCTTAGTACATAAGAGATAACAATATACCCAACCAGGAAGTAAAGTAGCCCTAGCTACAGTAAAAGAAACTTCCACATTAGAACCTGTCCATGTCATTATGTATGGACCAAACTGCAGCCAATCAGGCCACAGCTCCCACCAGCAAGCTCTCCCCAGAGACCCAGGCTCTCAGATTTTTGTAGCACCGGAGTGTACCGGAATAAGTATAGAAGAAAAAAGCCAAGTGAGCCTCTGAGGGGAGGTGGGTGGGTGCATGTGAATCTATGAAAGACACCAATACTGGAGAACCACAGATTACAGGTAAGTAACTATTGTTCTTCTCCAGTATTAGGGGTGTCTTTCATAGATTCACATGCCTGAATCAGAGTAGTGAGCAGTAATAGTCATAGCATTATATACAGCTCTTGGACGCCAAGGCACATAGCAGTAATGCAGAAACCACAAAGGAATAATAAAATAGGCGTAAAAGAGCAAGAGGAGGTGGGAGAGAAATAGCAGAGGCTCACCTTATTGGAAAAGATTACGCAGGACTGCTCTCCCCACCGAGGCATCGGTGTCGCTCGAAGCTTCCAGACAGTAATGCCTCGTGAATGTGTGCCTGCTGGACCAGGTAGCAGCTCTGCAGATATGCAGGAGAGGCACACCAGCAAACAAAGCAGTTGAGGAAGCAACTGCTCTCGTAGAATGTGCTCTGGGCAAGGTTGGCAAGGGTTTACCCGCCTGTAGATGGCAGAGTCCAATCGCTGAAGAGACCCATCTAGCGATAGTTTGTTTAGTGACTGCACTGCCTTGACGTGGTTTGCCATGCGCAACAAATAACTGATCAGTTTTCCTGATGGCAGCTGTCCTGGAGAGATAGAACTTGAGACACCGCTTGATGTCCAGCGTGTGTAGAGTTCGTTCCGCTGGAGATTGCGGACTTGGAAAAAACGTTTTAATGATGACTGGCTCATTCAGGTGGAAATCCGATGGCACCTTGGGTATGTACCTCGGGTTGGTGCGCAGTATCACTGAATCATTTGTGAATTGCAAGAAAGGTGGTTTAGAGGAAAATGCCTGTATGTCACTGACCCTTCTGGCAGATGTCAAGGCCAGTAGCAAAGCCACCTTCCAGGTGACGAATTTTAGATCAGCTTTATGAATTGGCTCAAAAGGATGGCGCATGAGTTGAGCTAATACAATATTCAAGTGCCAGGATGGAGGCGGTCTACGGACTGGTGGAAACATGCGGAATAAACCCTTAAAGAATTGCTGGACAATCCTTGCAGAGTACAGCGAAGTTTGACCGTCCTGTCGGTATCTCGATATTGCCGCTAAGAACACCTTGAGTGTAGAGTGTGCCAAGCCCGATTTAGCAAGATGTAAAAAGAAGGGCAAAATCTTGTCTGGTTCAGCATGGATAGGATGTAAACCCACAGTCCTGCACCAAGCACAAAACCGCTTCCACTTGAGCCTGTAAGTTTTATTCGTGGAAGGCGCCCTAGCATTGTCCAGGACCTCCTGACAGTCTTGAGGAATGTTCAAATGCGCGAACTCATGGTGTTGAGGAGCCAAGCTGACAATTTTAGAGAATGAGGGTCTGGATGATATATTTTTCCGCCTTGTAGAGTCAGAAGATCCGGAATTTGAGGCAGCTGAACTGGATCGCACTCTGAGAGGAGAAGAAGCTGCGTGAACCAGTATTGTCTGGGCCACCGTGGGGCAATTAGAATCAGACGACACGGTTGTCTCCTCATTTTGTTGATGACCTTGGGGATCAGAGGGATCGGAGGGAAGGCGTAGGCAAAGATTTGTTTCCAGTTCAGAGAGAGAGCGTCCCCACACGACTCCTTGTGAGGAGTCCAGCTCGCGAAATGGGTGCATTTCTTGTTGTGGTAGGTCGCGAATAGGTCTATCTCGGGGCGACCCCATCTCAGGAAAATGTGGTCCAGAGCTGGCTGATGCAGTTCCCACTCGTGAGTGCTGCTTTTGGATCTGCTTAGGGAGTCTGCCAGGACATTGGCTACTCCCGGGACATGAACTGCCGTCAGGTTGATATTGTGTTCCAGGGCCCAATTCCAGATTTCCTGAGCTTGCTGAGACAAACGGGCCGATCTTGTGCCCCCCTGCTTGTTCAGGTAGTGCATGCTCGTCGTGTTGTCTGTTCGGATCAACACGGACGAGTTTGACAGAGTCACTTGAAATGATTTCAGGGCGAGGAAAATGGCCCTCAACTCCAACAAATTGATGTGCCATGTCCTTTGTTGTGCGTTCCATTTGCCACTGATTGTCATCCCTTGAAGGTGAGCGCCCCAACCTTCCAGCGAGGCATCCGTGGTGACGACGAAACTGGGGACTTCTTCTAGAAAGGCGCGGCCGACTTGCAGGTTGCGTGCCAGAGCCCACCACCGAATTGCGTGTTTCATTCGAGGTGTTAAGACGATGACATCTTCGAAGGAACCGGATACTTGCACCCACTGGTGGCCGAGTTCCTCTTGCAGTGGTCTCATTCTCAGACGACAGTTCGGAGACAGGAGAATGCATGATGACAACATCCCCAGGAAAGATTTTAATCGTCGAACTGAAACGCACTCTCTTCTGAGGAGTGCTCTCGCCAGGTCCTGGATCTTGGCTTGCCTTTCGTTTGAAATGAAAACCTGAGCTTTCCTGGAATCCAGAGTCGCTCCCAGGAAAGACGTCTTCTGAGACGGTGTCAGGTATGATTTCTCGAAATTTATTGAAAAACCCAAGTCTTGAAATAGAGACAGGCATGTTTGGACGTGACTGCTTGCGGTGGCATAGGAATTGGCCTTGATAAGGCAGTCGTCCAAATAAGGATAAATCTGGATACCTTGCAACCGTAAGTGGGCCGCCACCGGTGCCAACATCTTGGTGAATACTCTCGGGGCTGAACGTAGCCCGAAGGGAAGGACCTTGAACTGAAAGTCCCTGCCGGCCACTCTGAATCTTAGGAACTTCCTGTGCCTGGGGAAGATGGGTACGTGGAAGTAAGCATCCTGTAGGTCCAGGGTTGCCATATGTTCGCCTTCCGTCAGAAACTGGAGGATCTCCTGCAGTGACAACATTCTGAATGTCAATTGCTTGATAAATTTGTTGAGGGCACGCAAGTCGAGGATGGGGCGCCACTCCCCCGACTTTTTGCGTATCAAGAAGAAACGAGAGTAAAACCCTTGACCCCTCTGATGTTGAGGTACCTTCTCGATTGCCCCTTTCCGAATCATTGCATTGATTTGGAGGAACAGCTCCTTGAGATGTGCTGGGGGTGGTCCTTTTGGGGGCGAATTTGGAGGGGCTTTTACAAATTCCAATACGTGACCCTTTGAGATTACATCCAAGACCCATCTGTCTGTTGTAATTTTGGACCATTGAGAGTAATGCAGGGATATTCTTCCTCCAATTCGTGGCTGGCATAGGCAGAGTGGCGGCAGGATGTTTTCCTCACTTTTTGTTGGCGTTGTCTCTACCTCGATAAGTGGATTTTCCTCTGGATTGTGTAAAGGTGCTCCGCCTTTGGCCATAAGGCTGTTGTTTGTAAGGTTGGTACCTTTGGTTGTTTTGATTGGTCTGATATGGGCGTTGCTGGTAATAGCCCCCTCTGTTGGAGAAGTTACCCCTTCCGTTTGCCCCACGAAAGGAAGACTTACGGTACTGCAGAGTACCCAACGAACGTGCCGTTTCTGTATCCTTCTTAATGGACTGTAAGGCTTCGTCCACATGCGAGCCAAACAGGAATTCGCCGTCATAAGCCATATTTAAAACTTTGGCCTGTACCTCCTGGCGAAAAGACGTAGATTTTAACCATCCTTCTCGTCTGAGCACTGCAGCTCCTGCCAACTGTCTAAAACCTGTGGCCGCTACGTCCACTGCAGCGTCGATAATTTCCGACGACGCACATTCGCCGTCTTGTAGGATTTTGATGGCCTCAGAGCGGTCTGGCTCAGGTAATTTTTGGATGTATGGGGATATGTCAGACCACATTTGTCTGTCATACCTACCAAGAATTGCTAAAGAATTAGCAGCTCTAACCGTGGTGGCCGCGATAGTGGAGACCTTTTTACCAATGGAATCGAGGCGTCTGCCATCTCTGTCCGTTGGAATGGAGACCTGAGTTGAGGGGTTCCTAGCTCTTTTTTGCGCTGCCTGCGCAATGACTGAGTCCGTTTTAGCTTGGCCGATGAGACAGGCAGGTGAAGAGGCTGGCGCCCTATATTTTTTGTCGACTCTCGGCAATACTGCGGGAGCAGAATTTGGCGTGGCCATTATCTTAAGCCCTTCCTTCCAGATAAAGTCTATAATGGGAATAGACCAACTCTGCTTCTGAGACAAAGTCTTGAAATCATAAAGAAAGCAGTCATCTTGTTTCGCTTCCATGGAAACCAGAAATCTTTTAGTGGCTTTGTCCATAAGTCTATGGAAGTTCGCTATATCCACCGGCGGTGAGTCAGCCTTCGGTTGTTCCTCTGGGGATGGCGATTCAGCCTGGTAGTCCTCATACTCCGACGAGTCCGATCTAATCAACTCCCCCTCCTCATGGGTGTCCTCATCAGAATCGCCAACCTCCTGTTGATGGGGAGATACTGGCGTGGCAGGTCGGGTAGCCTGTGCCTCTTCCGGCCTATTAGGCCTTGGACCTCTACTCACGCGAGGCTGAGGGGAGGTAATATGCGAATCGCCCGATTCCGAAGGCGGGAATCGGCGATAATAATCGCTCAGCATATACTGCAGATTCTCGTAAAGTTCCATCGGCATCTGCATTCCTGTCGCAGAAGTGGGTACCGATGTAGGTACCTGGATTTGCTGTTCGTCTTCCTCCTGATCCTTTACATGTATTAATAAGTCAGAGGGACTTTCCGCCGCTTGAAACAGTTCATCTCCAGATTCTACTTCAGAATCTAACAGCCTATCTGGCATCTGGAGCGGCGATAATGGCGTTGTTTGAGAGGACCTCTTTTGCAGCAAAGCCGTAGTAGTGGCTGGAGAAGGAAGAGGTATGGCAGTGGTCTTTGCCGACCATACCTGTAGGTCAGTACAAGACGACAATTTTGGCGTAGATGGATTGCCTGGCAAAATCAAGCTCTGTGTCGTCGCTTTTGATGAAGAAGCTGATGGTTCTCTCGTTGTTAGAGATGGCGTCACCTTCGTCGACGTGTTGGATTTCGTCGTCGACGAGGGAACCGTCGACGGAGCAGTCTTCATCGTCGACGAGGTCGTCGACGGGGCCGTCGACGGGACAATCCTCACCTTCGTCGACGACGTCTTCGTCGACGTGTCCGTCGACGGGGTCTTCTTCGTCGCCGATGGGTCCGTCGACGACATCTTCATCGACGATGGTGTCGACGACAGTGAGGTCTTCTTTGTCGACGGAGCAATCGTCGACGACGACGAGGATTTCTTCGTCGACTGCTTCAGTGCCGTCGATGTCTGATCGTCGACGAGAGGTGTGAAAACCTTCGTCGACGAGATGGGTCGAACCTGCACATGAACAAAAGTTGGAGAGGAAGCTGAGGACATCACCATGGTCGATTTAGGTGAGGAGAAAGTCAATGTAGAAGTCATGGCAGAGGCAGCCTGACTGGAATTTGGCAACGTTGTTGGTGCCTTAGTCATAGGTCTCACTGGGGACACCAAAGACTCCGTTCTTTTAGAGCTCGGGACCTTCACAGATTTCTCAGAGGATTTCTGTGCCTTTGAAGTAGAAGGCTCCTGTGAGGCGAGCTGGTGTTTAGACACCTTAGCTTTCGGAGTAGGCACAGTACTCACAGCTCTCCGTTTTTTCGACCCCTTGGTAGATTCTGAGGCAAAACTTCCTACCTCAGAAAGTGGCTCATCTTTATTTTTCATTTTCTGCAGCCACAGCAACAGGCGACCCTCTCTGTCCCTGAGGGTTTTAGGAGAGAATTTTCGACAGATGCTGCAGTCCTTAACCTGATGGTCAGGGTATAAACAGTAGATGCAGCGAGTGTGTGGATCTTCCTTAAACAGTCTCGCCTTTCCACACGAGTCGCAGGCCCTAAAAAGGGATTTTGAAGAAGACATTTCCTTGAAGAAGAAACTTTATCCAAGAGAAGAATTGAGCAGAGCTCAGAAGGACTCCCTATCACACGACGTGCGGTAAAAAATCTGAGAGCCTGGGTCTCTGGGGAGAGCTTGCTGGTGGGAGCTGTGGCCTGATTGGCTGCAGTTTGGTCCATACATAATGACATGGACAGGTTCTAATGTGGAAGTTTCTTTTACTGTAGCTAGGGCTACTTTACTTCCTGGTTGGGTATATTGTTATCTCTTATGTACTAAGGGTATATTTCACTACTTTTTTATGTACCGTGGGCTCCCACTCCGACGACGGGGAATGATTCAGGCATGTGAATCTATGAAAGACACCCCTAATACTGGAGAAGTAACCTTTCCAGAACCACCTTGACCTTTTCCATAGCCTGCTCGGGCATAGGACTTCTAGACCTGTCTGTTCTGACAGGGGTGATGCTGTTGAAATCCTGAATGCTGCATGGTTATTTAAGTTTTCACATTCCCTCACACCTTTTGGCACTAAAACCTAGACTAGGCATGATGAGTCTGGAATGCCCCTATGGTGTTTGCCAAAAAACAAACGGGGTCTTGACTCTTAACTCAGCTAGGCTGAGCCAAATCTAACTAGAAAACAACACAAGGGCCAATGCTGAGGAATTCTTTAAACAAAGAAGGCTGGAAGTTTGAATTTAAGCAAAAACAACCTGCTCAATTTCTTAGCACCGTAAAAAGATTTATTCTTTTTCAAACATTTTTTGCTTTGTTTGTAACACAATTTTTTAGTGCAAGGAGAAGACACAATTTTTATGATATACAATATATACAACACTATCACGAGAAAATAAGCATTTCCATACTACAATCATACATGGCCGTCCAGTCATACGATAACACATTCATACACAAAAATAAATAAACAATAAAGAACAAAGAAAATGAATCCACGTATCGGTCATGAGTAAATTGGAAAAATCCCTTTTGATTATGCAATTTTAGAGTCTTTTTAATGAATCAACACCGAGAATCCATGTCTCTGGAAAATGGTGAAGGGACTTTGTTTTTGACACATAACGTGTAGACCAGATACGGGGATGGGATGGTCGACGCGTTTCAAACCCCACTCGTTAAAGGGGTTCTCCTCAGGACCAAATGGTTCTGGAAAAACAATAAAAAAGGTGCTTAGGGAAGGGTTCCATTACAGGCGAGATGAGAGACATGCGCCCCGTGAAAACAACAGCCTACCTTAACCTTCGAACCAAACGTCATGAAAATCCAAAGGCGGCGAATCAAAGAATTTCACAATAGAGTGCACGTAGTGGCTGTAACCAAAAGAACAAACGTGCTGAATTTAATAACATGCGCTTGCTCCCAATCGTTCAGTCTAACCTAATGTGCTGCTGGGTGGGACTCTTACCTGGAGTTCGACCGGCTAATGGCTTGCCGTCGGGTCCATACTTTTCCTTAAACCCGTGGGAAAGGTTTGTTTCCTTACTGGAAAGGAATAGAGACAGGCAGTCGGTAATCGATAAAACTGGTTGGATAAATTGGCACGCAGAGATGTTGCAGGCGGCCGCGTTTAACTAGCATCATACCGATAGAAAGAAAGGCATCCGTCCTTGTTTCTGTGGTGCAAGTTGTGAAAGAATTGCCGATGGTCGGGACTTGCACTTCCTGGTTTAAAAACCCCCAAGTGGTTCTGGGACTTGTAGTTTGGCAAAGGTCGGAAAACGGCAGAAAGACATGCCGGGAGGGCATGTCAACTGAGGGAATTTTTGATTGGCTCAAACATTTTAGATGTTGGTTTTATATATTTCTGAAATCTCATTCAAGCCTTTTAGGGCTGTATTAAATTTCATTATTAGTAGAGCCTCATGTTGAGATAGTTTTGCGTCCAAATCTCCTCCCCTTGGATCTTTTTCAATCTTTGAAAGCACAGTCCATTTCAAGTCAGTCTGTTCGTGTTTCATCCTGGCCCAATGATTGACTAGTGGGGCATTTTCGACTCCTCGCCTAATTCGGGATTTGAGCTGAGTAATCCTGCTTCTCACTTCTTGTGTGGTTTTACCAATATATACCAAAGGGCACGGGCAAACAATTATTACAGCTTTTTAGTAAGAGCTGCCCTCCCGAAAGTAAAAGCACCAACATTGAAAAGCCTTTTTGGACTTCCTCCCACCAAGGGCCACCATAAGTGCGGAACTTGCACTTGTTGTAATGAAACGATCGAGGATTCTGTGTTCAGTGTTGACAACATCCATTGGAAGCATGACACATTCACAAACTGTAAAAGCAAAAATGTGGTGTACGCCATTGTTTGCCCGTGCCCTTTGGTATATATTGGTAAAACCACACAAGAAGTGAGAAGCAGGATTACTCAGCACAAATCCCGAATTAGGAGAGGAGTCGAAAATGCCCCACTAGTCAATCATTGGGCCAGGATGAAACACGAACAGACTGACTTGAAATGGACTGTGCTTTCAAAGATTAAAAAAGATCCAAGGGGAGGAGATTTGGACGCGAAACTATCTCAACGTGAGGCTCTACTAATAATGAAATTTAATACAGCCCTAAAAGGCTTGAATGAGATTTCAGAAATATATAAAACCAACATCTAAAATGTTTGAGCCAATCAAAAATTCCCTCAGTTGACATGCCCCCCGGCATGTCTTGCTGCCGTTTTCCGACCTTTGCCAAACTACAAGTCCCAGAACCACTTGGGGGTTTTTAAACCAGGAAGTGCAAGTCCCGACCATCGGCAATTCTTTCACAACTTGCACCACAGAAACAAGGACGGATGCCTTTCTTTCTATCGGTATGTTGCTAGTTAAACGCGGCCGCCTGCAACATCTCTGCGTGCCAATTTATCCAACCAGTTTTATCGATTACCGACTGCCTGTCTCTATTCCTTTCCAGTAAGGAAACAAACCTTTCCCACGGGTTTAAGGAAAAGTATGGACCCGACGGCAAGCCATTAGCCGGTCGAACTCCAGGTAAGAGTCCCACCCAGCAGCACATTAGGTTAGACTGAACGATTGGGAGCAAGCGCATGTTATTAAAATCAGCACGTTTGTTCTTTTGGTTACAGCCACTACGTGCACTCTATTGTGAAATTCTTTGATTCGCCGCCTTTGGATTTTCATGACGTTTGGTTCGAAGGTTAAGGTAGGCTGTTGTTTTCACGGGGCGCATGTCTCTCATCTCGCCTGTAATGGAACCCTTCCCTAAGCACCTTTTTTATTGTTTTTCCAGAACCATTTGGTCCTGAGGAGAACCCCTTTAACGAGTGGGGTTTGAAACGCGTCGACCATCCCATCCCCGTATCTGGTCTACACGTTCTGTGTCAAAAACAAAGTCCCTTCACCATTTTCCAGAGAAATGGATTCTCGGTGTTGATTCATTAAAAAGACTCTAAAATTGCATAATCAAAAGGGATTTTTCCAATTTACTCATGACCGATACGTGGATTCATTTTCTTTGTTCTTTATTGTTTATTTATTTTTGTGTATGAATGTGTTATCGTATGACTGGACGGCCATGTATGATTGAAGTATGGAAATGCTTATTTTCTCGTGATAGTGTTGTATATATTGTATATCATAAAAATTGTGCCTTCTCCTTGCACTAAAAAATTGTGTTACAAACAAAGCAAAAAATGTTTGAAAAAGAATAAATCTTTTTACGGTGCTAAGAAATTGAGCAGGTTGTTTTTGCTTAAATTCAAACTTCCAGCCTTCTTTGTTTAAAGAATTCCTCAGCATTGGCCCTTGTGTTGTTTTCTACCTATGGTGTTTGCAGCACTGGTGTCGTTTATGATCTTTACAAGCATCATATCCACCTGAGAACCAAAAAGATTGTCACCATCAAAGGGGCAATTCGTCAGATGTTGCTGGAATTTTGATAAAGATCCAGACCCTCAGTCATGCATTTCTAAAGAGGATAATGTTGATATTCACCTACCTCGAAGCAGTGTCAGCTATATTGCAGCAAATGTTTGCATTAGAGATAATCTTCCCTTCTTAGACCAGTTAATTACCGCATTTGAGGTTAGTCAAGGAGAGCTTGATTTTCTGCTCCATTTCCTCCATATAATACCAATCATATTTCTTTGAGGAGGCCTACAGAACTGCGGATTTGCCACTGCATTGGTGACCCCACGCCATACATTTGATTGTGGCGTGGCTTGGGTGAATTCCCTCTTAAGTGTGGGATGGAATCCGATGGGACAAGAACCACCTCTTGTAGCATGGGTCATCAGGAGCTGGTCTTCATTTCTTCTCTACCCTTTGTGTGACCACTCTAACCTTAACCAGCTCTTTAAAATTCTATGCCATGTATTTAATCATGTTCCTAAGCATTGACAGAAATTGCATAGACCTTTCGGTCTCAGGAAACGTCTCTAAAACTCCTCAATGCCATGGAGCTTGACCTTGTGATTTTCAGCCATTCGCTAGATGATAAAGGGTCGCATCATCCGGAGGTGAAGCCTTCACCGTACAGAGGGTAGACATTGCAGTCCTGCCAGGAATCTTCCCCCAACATCTGGTGGGACTGGTTCAAAGTAGGGGTCCTCTGTGTCAGAAAGGCTTTCGTGGTAAGAGTTAGAGCGAGCATGGATTGAATGGACCGAGTCCTGTGGTGAAGGTGATCTGTGTGGCGACTGCAATATTGGAGGAATACGGCTTGTTGAAACTGGAGTGAGACTTGTGTTGTGCTGCCTATGCTTTTGTAACAACGTAGTGCTGGAGCACTTCAGAATAGCCTCTTCCAACAAAGTCTACTCTTCTTGAGGGGTATATAAGATCTGTGTCTTGTTCTAGAGGTCAAGCTAGAATTTTATTAGTAGATGTATTACTGCACAGTTTCCCTGGCTTCCAAGAGCTCAACAGTGGAGGATGTGTTCCTCAACGTCAAGGTTGTAATCCATAGAGTTATCCGGCCTCTAGGCCAAGTTCAGCGACAAAGGCTTTCTTTCAGTACCTTAGGTTCAAGAAAGCAACGCCTGGAGTCAAGGCTTAGAGACCTTGGATCGATGATTCTCGAGAGCAGAGGCAGGCTCTTTGTGCAGCGCATGCATGGGGAAGTGGCTGAATCCAGCTGCCGAGCCTCTTTGCTGAAGTTCAGGTCTCAATATCCAGCTCCCTTAAGAGCAGTGCTCAGTCTGAACAAGACTCTTTTCAAAGTGAAATCCCATGGGTCAATCCTTGGATGCTGGTCGATGTGTGTTGTGTCTGTTGTGGGTAAAGGACCTTCTGAGGCACCTGAAGTCTGTTTCTTCTTTGACCTTGGAGGAGAGGGTTTCTGAGCTTTGCTCTTCATGATTCATCAGAATACCAGATGGGCCTTCTTTCTCACATTAAGCTCCTTCAGTCTCCCTAAATGCTGAGGGTCCTAAATGGCTCAGCACTGCATACTGTAATGCACCTACTGACTCGAGTAATGGATGATCATTTGTTTTTAAAATTGAAATCCTTGTGGTCTTGAGGTAAGCAGAGATTGCAAACAGACACGGTGCAACCAATGGGATTTGGAGTTCCACATAGGGGAAAATTGGAAGGGGGTGTTCTCTTTAACTTAGTTAATATTTCGAGCCCTGAAGCTTAATGGTTGTTGATTGTTGTTCGACGATTCTGGATCTTGGGAAGTACTTCCAAACCAGGCGATAGTAACAAAACAATCTGAAGCGGAGTCTATCCTGGCGCATTGTGGGTTTTGAGGGAGGAATAGAGCGTTACCTGGAAACTGCAACTAATACTTAAACTTGCAATGTCAATGTCCAACAGAGATGGCAAGAATATGCAAAACATGTAATGTACTTCTGCAAATGCGACAAATGAAATGTGATCGATTTAAACAAGCCATAACAGTGTATCATAGAAGGTAAAAGCCAAGACAATCGGAGCGTATAGAAACAGAAAGCAGGCTGCGGGGTTTCTACTGGCAATTTGACACTGACTGAGGGAAGCACAAAAAAGGGAACAAATATTTAAATAATTTGCAATGCAGCTAACAAAAGAAGAAAAAGAACACACCTCTCGTGCTATGCAGTCTCTTGCCGCATTGGAATCGCGGACCCCTGGCAGGTCAACCAGCACCGCTCCGGTCTTCAGGACTTCAGCATTGGGAACATAGATCCGGACACATTTAACTATTGGCCACAGTTGTCCACCTTTCCAGTAGCGCATCTCGTCAGTACATGATTCAATGTATTTCCGTATGTTTCCACGGAACTTCTCTGCCTGTGGAGAAGGTGCAATAATGTTACGATTGATACAAACAGGTTTCTTAGCAAGAACAAGATACCCAATCAAGTAACATCCAGCTCCTAATTCTACAACCACCTATGCATATACCAAGGTTTCCTCCATCCTTGGGAAAAGACATTCAGTTCTTGTAAGCAGAGTGACCCCAACCACATGTCCCACCCAACATAGGAGAACCTGTCCATGCAGCACTGTTAAGTAGACCCAAGACTAAAGAATACCGGGAGATGTACAGAGGTTGCTATGATGAGTAACTTGCTCTTATCGTTGCAGACATCCTCAGGTCACATAATTGCAACAATTCTCAAGCTAATAACATAGGCAAAGGGAGAGGATATGGCCTAACATCCAGGGCGGTCAACCTCAAATCTGGGGATTCAGGTTCGAGTCTTGACAACGACGCTCATCATCCAGTGATTCTGGGAAAATCTCCTCGTAACTAACTTAAATGAATGGGTCCTTGTGTAACACAACTGGTGCTCATGTAATGGGCTTTGCTACCTGATACCTTCGGGTCAAGTTTGTGCCATATAACACTCCGAAGGAAAAGAAAAAAGGGAACAGCCTAAGATGCTCATACAAATAGCTTACCTAAAAAAAGCAAGTGCTCTAAGAAAATAAGATGCGTTATGCTGACTGGGGCACACGAGGTTTCAAGTAATTTATTATTTAGTTTTTATTCAGTTGGTCTATTATTGGTTTAAATAGCATATGAACTTTGTAGCAGTAAATTCAAATCATATTAAATTCATTCGAAAGAGTCAGCGGCATTAAAACAATCAAGAGTATTGATAAAACTGTCACAATAATCGAAAAGGTCAACCAATACCAGTTATTTGTCAATTGTTTTTAAAAAAATCCTTATGTCATCAATAAAGCAAACCAAGTGTAAGACAAGTAAACAACTCACTCCTTTACATATATTAACATTTCAGTCAAGGCATTCATTTGCCCTTTGGCATACCCTGCTACTTGGTGCAGTGCCACAACAGGCAACATTGATCTCTAAAAGTGAAAGATGTCAGATCACTGTCAATGTCTTACCTCACTGTGGGTCACCATTTTTTTCATAGTTACCCAAACAAGGCCTACCTTTATAATATTGTGACGGGGAGGGACTTGTGTCCGACAATATTGGAGAATGCAGTCCAGATAACATAAAAGACTGGTGGTCAGCTGTTCCCCTTTCTGTTTCCGACAAGCAGCCGGACTCAGCCTGGTTGGACGAATGGACTCGCGCAGGCTCAAAAGCAACCTGGGGACCCGAAGCTGAAAACGAACACGGCTCCTTTAACTCTGCCGTCGAGGGAGACGAGGCCCCACCCACCGGCAACGTCACAGGCTCCAAAGAAGGCGGAACGTGGAAAGTGGAGGACAGCGTTTCCCAAGGAGAAGACGGACGAGGCTGGAGACGAAGTGTGGAACCGGAGCCCTGCAGAGAAGAAGCCCTGACGAGCCCAGCAGTGGACAACAAGCCAGGAGGCCAACGGTCCTGCGATTCGCCCCGCCACACTCCCGCGGGAGGAGTGTGGCTTGCTAAGGTACGGGGCAAAGTGGCGGGCTGGGTGAATCGGAATACTACAGTAAACGAGTGAAACCGCTGCAAGTGTAGCCTCATTGTCCCCTTTTCCTTCACGAGCACTAATAGGCACTAGAGCTTACGTTTAGTCGCACTCCTTCACTCGGTGTCCCTCACTCCCTGGTCCCTATCAACCTGCGAGATTGTCAACCTGACCCCTTGTTGTCTCTTTTCTTTCCATGCACGCCTGGAGTTGAGGACCTTGGCCCCCGACGACCACTGACCACTTCCGGTCTGGAGAACTAGCGGCACCTGCGTGGAAGAAACGCCCTGGAACTCTCATCTTTTCCCAAAGGAGTCAGGACGGAACCCGACGAGTTTGCTTGCATTAGACAGACTAGTAGACGAAGAAAAGCATACTTAAAAATAAAACCTTCTTTGAAAACTTTATTCAACGTGTCAGATTCGCTCCCTCCCACCTGTCCTGTACCTGATCCCGTACAAGTGGTGTCAGAAGTGGGATCTCCATCACAGTCCGTCTGCACCCCCAAGATGGACGCCCTCATCCAACATCTAGTGAAGGGACATGAGAAACTGGAATGGGCGGTGGAGCAACAAATAACTTCAGCTCAAGCTGACCGGGACTTGTTCAGAAACACTATATCCGCCCAGCTGGACAGCCTTCAGAAAAATATCGCAACACCCACAAGTACAGTGGCAGTAGAAAACCGGGTACACGTACCCAACCCGTCAGGAATAGCTCTACAAAAATATGTACATGGGGAAGATCCTGACGCCTTCCTCATGAACTTTGAACCGGCCGCCAGAGCACTAGGGTGGCCGGAAGAGAAGTGGCCATTTTTTCTTGCCCCATTGCTAACAGGTGAGGCACAGTTTGCGTATCAGGTGGCCAACCCTGTAGGCAATGCTCCATACCCCCTGATCAAAAATGTGATATTGGATCATTTAGGGTTAGACTCTGAGGCGTATAGACTGCGCTTCAGGAAAGAAAAAGGGATACCTGGCGAAAACCCAAAGACTCTTTTCTTTAGATTGAAAATGATGGCAGATAAGTGGTTGAAACCTGAAAACAGTTCTAAGGAAGTTATTCTTGCTAAGATATATCTCGAACAATTTATGGACGCCCTTCCGTATGGCTCACAGAGATGGTTGAGACAGCACTCAGGTCTCACCGTGGAACAAGCCATCAAGATGGCAGCCAATTATGCAAGAGCACAACCCTGAGGAACAGTCTGGGAACCGGACAAATACCAAAAGAGCAACCACCGGTAAAACAAGAAAAAAAACCTAAACAGATAACAGAACCTGTAAGACCCAGACCACTTCCAATGGAATCACCCATGTCCCATGGACCTCAATGCTTCGAGTGTGGTGAGTAGGGCCACATTGCTCGCCTGTGTCCACGAAAACATCCGCCCGAAGAGCCAATGGAAGTGGGCTATCTCCCCAAAACCATTCTCTATTCTGCAGAAACTGGAACTTCCTTTCATGTGAGTATACGGATAAATGAACAAACAGTGAAAGCCCTTCTTGATTCAGGCTGTAGACAGTCAGTGGTACAAAAACATCTGATCCTCCCTAGTCAATACCTCCCTGATTCTCTAGTGCATGTCAGATGTGTTCATGGGGACGTTAAGCCCTATCCGATAGCCGTGATTACTGTACAGCCCATAGGCAAAGAACCAGCTGTAGTAAAGGTACGAGTGGTGGATTCCCTTACTGAGAAAATGATTCTGGGGGTATCCAATCCCGACTTTCTTGCCTTGTTTAGAGAGACAGTCTTCGACCGCCTCCTGACTAAAGACGGTCCCAAGGCAGCATACATAACCAACGATCCGTGGGTGGTGGATCGCAGTTTTCGTTTTGCTCAAGCTGAGGACAGAACTCTCTTCAATGCCTGGGAAACTGCGCATGATACCCAAGATTCCTCCACTCCTTTGTTTCCTAGGTTCGTTATACGTAACGACCTTTTATACAGAGAAGCCGACATAGGAAAGAATCCCCAATTGCTGGTCCCTTCAGCTTTCTGTGAGCAGGTGTTTTTTGCTCATGCTCACCTAACGGTTGGTCATGCGGGTAAAGAGAAAACGACGGATAGCAAACTACGTCAATTCTATTGGCCCGGGGTGTATAAAGACGTACAAGACTATTGCAGGAAGTGTGAAATCTGTCAGCGGAAGAATACTCACAGACCACCTGCTACCCCCCTACAACCAATGCCTATTGTTGGCACTCCCTTCGAACGAGTAGGGATGGATTTAATAGGACCGCTGCCCAAGACATCTAGAGGACACAAATACGCTCTTGTCATTGTGGATTATGCTACAAGGTTCATTGAAGCGTTTCCCCTAAGAGCACCAACCACAGCCAATGTGGCAGAGAAGTTTGTGGAATTATCCGCCCGAGTCGGTTTTCCCAAGGAGGTTCTAACCGACCAGGGGACCCCCTTCACTTCCCGTATGATGAGAGAAGTATGCAGGTCACTGAATATTCACCTCTTGAAGACTTCAGTCTATCACCCTCAAACCGACGGGTTCGTCGAAAGGTATAACCAAACACTGAAAACAACATTAAAGAAGATGTTATCCTCAGAAGGCCAGGCATGGGATCGCCTGCTGCCTATAGCCTTGTATGTGCTCAGGGCTCAAAAGAAAAGCAGCTTTGGATGTTCATCATTTGAACTACTATACGGACGTGTCCCAAGGTCACTCCTAGAAATCACGAAAGACACCTGGGAGTCACAAGACGCACAGGAACAGAAGTCTCTATTGGAGTAAACTCTACAGCTACGCTCTAAGCTAGGGAAACTAAGAGACCTCGCTCACACAAACCTGGAACAACAAATGCATAAACAGAAAATGAATTACGACAAGGGGACAAAACTGAGAACACTCAGGGTAGGAGACTGGGCCCTGCTTCTTTTGCCATCTGTCACACACAAAAACGAATGGGTTGGACCTTATGAGGTAATTGAGACTATTGGGAACACCACTTATAGACTCCGTCTGTCGGCCAATAAGACCCAAACCTACCATATCAATCTGTTGAAGAAATGGATCGGTCCAGTCCCAAAGAGCAATAATCTGGTACTCCCTACCCTGTCAGAAAAAACATCAACCCTAGACCAACTTGTCATAAATGAAGAACTTCCTGAAGAAATGAAAAAGGGTCTTCAAGGAATATTACAACCCTTGTCCAACATCTTCTCTAATCTTCCGGGCAAAACGACTCTTGTAGAGCATTGCATTGAAACTCCCGCTGGGAAAATTGTGAAGCAAAGGCCTTATAGGATCCCCGCTTCCAGACGGGAAGCTGTCAGGAAAGAGGTACTTGACATGTTAAAAATTGGTGTAATAAGGCCCTCTAAAAGCAATTGGGCTTCTCCAATTGTCATGGTCCCGAAACCGGACGGTTCAATGAGATTCTGCATGGATTTCAGGGCCCTGAATGCTATCTCCACATTCGATGCCAACCTTATCCCTAGGGTAGACGAGCTGGTAGAAAAGCTTGGGGACGCCGTGTTTATCACCACCCTTGATCTGACCAAAGGGTATTGGCAGGTGCCTCTCCGGGAAGAAGACAAGAGAAAGACCGCCTTCATCACAGACGAAGGTCTGTACGAATTCACCGTACTTCCATTCGGTTTACACAGCGCACCTGCCACATTCCAGCGTCTTATGAATCAAGTGCTGAAACCCTATACGTCATTCAGTGCGGCCTACTTGGACGACATTGTCATATACAGTAAAACCTGGGAAGACCATCTACAGCACCTACACACCATCCTGACGGCTTTACAACAAGCAGGCTTACACGTAAACGCAGAGAAGTCCTGAGTAGCCTTCAATACCGTCAAGTATCTGGGATATGTCTTGGGGAAGGGCACTATTGGACCACAAACGGAGAAGGTAAAAGCTATCCAGAACAACCCCTTTCCACCAGCAAAAGAGACCTGCGAGCCTTCTTAGGCTTAATCGGATATTATAGACGGTTTATCCCCTAATTTGCAGAGGTCGCAGCACCCCTTACTGATCTCTTGCGTAAAGACACCAGACTTAGGGAACTACAGAGTCCCTCAAAAGAAGCCAGAGATTCTTTCGTGAACTTGAAAAACATAACGACCGCCCCAATCCTAGAGTCGCCCAATTTCAAGAAAACCTTCATACTGGCCACTGACGCATCAGACTTGGGGATAGGGGCTGTACTCTCCCAGGTGGGGGACGACGGAATAGAACATCCCATTCTATTTATTAGCCGCAAGTTGTTCCCCAGGGAGTGCAGATATTCTACCGTTGAAAGAGAGTGCTTGGCTATCAAGTGGGCTATTGACAAACTGCACTACTATGTGGAAGGGAAGACCTTCCTTCTACAGACAGATCACACTCCATTAAAATGGATGTATCAAAACATAACAGTGAATGCAACGGTGCTCCGCTGGTTTCTCACTCTACAACCATATTCCTTTTCTGTGCAACATAAAAAGGGCACGACAAATGGGAATGCTGACTTTCTTTCAAGGGTCTTTCCTCTCCCCGATCGGGAGATTCCAGGGGGGAGGAGTGTGACGGGGTGGGACTCGTGTCCGACAATATTTCGTATCCGACAATATTGGAGAATGCAGTCCAGATAACATAAAAGACTGGTGGTCAGCTGTTCCCCTTTCTGTTTCCGACAAGCAGCCGGACTCAGCCTGGTTGGACGAATGGACTCGCGCAGGCTCAGAAGCAACCTGGGGACCCGAAGCTGACAACTAACATGGCTCCTTTAACTCTGCCGTCGAGGGAGACGAGGCCCCACCCACCGGCAACTTCACAGGCTCAAAATTAGTCGGAACGTGGAAAGCAGCGTTTCCCAAGGAGAAGACGGACGAGGCTGGAGACGAAGTGCGGAACCGGAGCCCTGCAGAGAAGAAGCCCTGACGAGCCCAGCAGTTGACAACAAGCCAGGAGGCCAACGGTCCTGCGATTCGCCCCGCCACACTCCCGCGGGAGGAGTGTGGCTTGCTAAGGTACGGGGCAAAGTGGCGGGCAGGGTGAATCGGAATAGTACAGTAAACGAGTGAAACCGCTGCAAGTGTAGCCTCATTGTCCCCTTTTCCTTCAGGAGCACTAATAGGCACTAGCGCTTACGTTTAGTCGCACTCCTTCACTCGGTGTCCCTCACTCCCTGGTCCCTATCATCCTGCGAGGTCGTCAACCTGAACCCTTGTTGTCTCTTTTCTTCCACGCACGCCTTGAGTTGAGGACCTTGGCCCCCGACGACCACTGACCACTTCCGGTCTGGAGAACTATCGGCACCTGCGTGGAAGAAACGCCCTGGAACTCTCATCTTTTCCCAAAGGAATCAGGACGGAACCCGACGAGTTTGCTCGCATTAGACAGACTAGTAGACGAAGAAAAGCATACTTAAAAATAAAACCTTCTTTGAAAACTTTATTCAACGTGTCAGACTCGCTCCCTCCCACCTCTCCTGTACCTGATCCCATACAAATATATAGAACGTTTGCGAAACGATTGACATGCAGATAATTTGGCTAACTCTGTCGTAAGGGCATATTGGGGGTAGCACTCTTGGCCACATTATTACGATTACTATATGAGAATGAGAAGACCCAAAAAACAACATTTTCTATGGCAATGGCACCATTATTGGATGCAACTTCCTTCTGAACTACAGATATTGAAAGATCATCCACAGGTTGTGTACAGATCATCTCCAGTCAAAATCTGGGCTCCTTCAATCAAATAATAGACTGGCTTCATAAGGCACGAAGATAACCCGAAGGTCTCAATTTACTGGCCAAGTCATGAGGGCTATAATGATGGATAGCCTTGCAGACAAGTCATCCAATCGGTTCCTTACCTCCAAAGTACCCAAAGTAGTCCCACGAGAAAGGAGACAAATAAATTAACCTGCATTCCCCCTACAAGCCCACCAGGAGCATGTAAAATGGCTTTCAAATGGGCAAGAAAGACTTAAGAAACACCGATCGAGTCTGATTTATCACCGTCAATACTGGCCACCTGGCACTGTTGGGAATGATAACGCAGGGCTGCCTATTCTCTCTCCAGATACCTTTAGATTGCCAAATTCTCCTCCACTATTCTTGACTACTGTAGTTATAGAATTCATGAAAGTCCTCTTTCCCACCTTTCCTCCAGCAATGAAAAATCCAATTAGACTGGGAACTCAACATGTTGAGAGGCTCTGCTAAGAATGCCTTTGAGGGGAGGAGCTACGCGGGCATCCAAGATGGTCGCGTGAGCAGAGAGCTCCCGAGACCCGCGCCGTCCTCCTTCATTTATCCTTCACCTATCCTGGTCATTTCGACGGGCTTTTGCAGCGCTATCTTCGCTGATGCTACTGATCCTTTTCCGGTCGAAATCGGACCTTGGGGACCACTTTTCTGCAACTTGCAACTTTCTGGCCTGCCCACGGGCGCGACCGGGGACTCGGCTGCCCACTGTGGCCGACCTGTAATTGAACAACAACGGCTGCCTGGCATCTGGCCCGCCGGAGGTGTATTGCTTTCACTTTCGGTTTCCTTCCCTTTGTTCCTGTCTCCTCCTATTCGGCCTTGCCTGCTGCCCCCTCAGTCTGCACGCTCCTCCGTTGGACTGGTAAAGAGGCCGCGACACCTCTGTCTCAGTGGCGCATCGGAGTTTCGAGACTTTTCTACCTGCCCGCCACTTCCCTTGCTAACCGGCAGTCTCTGATTGCGAGATGGCGACGAAAGCAGAGGCCGAAAGACGTCGGAAGGCTGCGTCCCGGGGGGGAACGATCCAGACGAACATGATTGAACGCTACACCCAGCCGAGAGGCTCCCCCGGGGTCGTATGCTTGGGTGCTGAAGGACTTCAAACGGACACATCGTCTGTGGCGGAAGTGTCGCTTCAAGACCTTATGGCTGCCATTACTGGACTCAAGGCTGACATGGGCCAACAGTTCGAAGCCGTAGTGACCAAAATAGATACGGTGGCGGTGGATGTGACTCTGATTCGGGCCGACCTGGCCAAAACGAATGAGCGGGTCAAGGCACTGGATCTTAAAACGTCGAGCCTGGTGAACGATATGGCTGAGGCGCAATCCGAAATTGGCAATCTGCGTGCATCGCACGACCTACTGCTCAGGCGGATGGAGGACTATGACAACAGGGCCAGGCGAAACAACATACGCCTTGTCGGAGTGCCGGAAGGCGATGGTGCGGTAGCGACTGACCTTTTGGTCGAGGAACTGATAGTCGCCCAACTGGCTCCGGCAGGACTCAGTAAGTTCTTTGCCGTAGAGCGTGCCTATCGTTTTCCCGGAGGCCAAGTGAAGCCGGGGAACTCGCCGAGACCTATCATTGCCAGGCTCTTTCACTACCGGGACAGAGATGCTATCCTCCAGGCCGCCCGTAAACATGGTCCCCTAAAGTATGACAATGCCTCCGTCTCAATATATCCTGACTTCACTCCTCAAGTGCAGCGGCAAAGATCAGGTTTCCTCGGAGTGAAGCGTCGCCTAAGGGACCGGGGTCTGAAATATGCCATGCTGTTTCCAGCTCGGCTCCGGATCGAATATCGGCAACGTGCCTACTTCTTTGATCAACCTGAACGTGCAGCCGACTGGTTGGACTCGTTGCCGGCAGAGGACTTTGGGAGCGGAGGCCCTGGTGGTGCGGAAGGTGGTGCAGCGGCCCAGGAGTAACAGATGCCCTGGAGGTTTCGATTGAGACTGTGCAACGTATTGTACATATTGACTTATTCTCGAATGACTCTGCCCGTGGCGGTGCGGTAACGGGTGATTTCTCCCTTCCTCCTCAGGGGGTTCTTTGTGTAGAAGTATGGGGCGACAGGCACACTGCAGTTGGGGGTGGCTTTTTAGTCAGCAGGGGTGCAGGGAGGGGGGTGTTGTAACGGGTTTGGGTTCTGGGGTTAGTGTTTGGGGACTGGGTTGTGTTTCGTTTACTTTGTTCTGTTCTCTGTTTCATGGTATTTCATGTCTTGCAATTACTGTACATAGTGGGTGCTGCTGGGGGGTGGGTGTGGAATGTTTTTGCCGTAATGGGGGGGGGTGAAATGCGGATTCTTTCTTGGAACGTAAATGGTCTGGGCGACAGGATTAAGCGGGGCATTGTACTGCAATTCTTGAGGCGCCACGCCCCTGATGTTGTGTTCCTTCAGGAGACCCACTTGATTGGCAATGCCTGCAAGGCCTTAGACCGCCGGGGTTATCGACTGGTTGCGCATGCGGGGTTCACCTCGGGTTCCCGGGGTGTGGGTATTATGGTGAAGTCTTCCCTCGCTCTTGCTATTGATGATGTTGTCCTTGACGGGCGTGGGCGGTATGCTGCTGTCTCTGGGAGGTGGGAGGGTAAACAGGTAGTGTTTGTTGTTGTTTATATCCCCCCGGGACTGCAGGCTACCACTTATGCTGATTTAGGCAGGACTCTCCTTGGGCTGCCAGATGGCTTGTTGGTCCTGGGCGGGGACTTTAATTCTGTCATGTCCGGCGACTGCGACCGACTACCCCCCAGAGTGTTGCCACAGTCCCAGATGTGGCTCAGTGAAATGGCTGACACTTTTGGTTTAGTGGATGTCTGGCGCTCACTACATCCCGCTCTCCAACAATACACCTTTCACTCTGGAGCGCACGGCAGCCTCTCTCGTATCGATTATTTTCTTATGTTAGCCTCCACTTTGTCCACTGTTCGTGAGGTTCGGCATCTTCCCCGGGGTATCTCGGACCACTCTCCCCTTCTGATTACGATTTCTGTGGGTAGTCTGCCTGGCAATAGAGTTCCCCCGATCCCGCCCTGGCATTTTAAAAACCCCCGGCTCCGCTCCGATGTGATTAAGGCAATAGATTGCTATTTTTCTGATAATTTGGGCTCAGTCACCTCCCCCACTGTTCTCTGGGAGGCCTTCAAGACGGTTATTCGGGGCTCCGCCTTGTCACTCATTGCTGCTGAGCGTAGGGTCAAGAGGGAGGCTGTTGTGGCTCTTGAAACCGAAATCACTGCGCTTGAAAGTGAGTTGGGTGGGAATGACACGCCTGCACTGTTGCACGAATTGGAATTGAAACAGGCGGACTATAAGGCCTGTGTCACGGACGCTGCTAAATTGATGCGGTCCAATCAACTTGGTCGACTGTATGATGTGGGTGACAAGGCTAGTAAGCTTCTTGCGTGGCTGGATAAGACTGAGCGTGCGAGTCGTGTTGTTCCCTCCATTGTTCGTGATTCTGGTGTGAATGTCTCTGATCCGGGTGAGGTTGTTGAGTGTTTTGTTGACCACTTCCGTATGGTTTATACGCCTGTTAGCGATCGAGATGAGGCCGACTCCAGGCTACTCCTGCGTGACATAGCCTTGCCCACTGTGTCTGAAGCGGATTGCCTCGCTCTGGAGGCCCCCTTTACTGTCGACGAGATTGCCCTCGCAATTCGTTCCCTTCGCTCGGGTAAGGCAATGGGCCCTAACGGACTCCCCATTGAACTTTACAAACTTTGTCCCGACAAGATGGCCGCCCACCTGCGTCACATGTTTCTCGAGGCGGTTGAGGCTGGATGCCTCCCCCTTGAGCAGCGCCTCGCTACCATAGTGGTCATACATAAGGATGACAAACCTCGTGACCGATGTGCCTCGTACCGCCCCATCTCCCTCCTTAATGCGGAACCCAAAATCCTCGCTAAGGTGCTGGCCTATCGGATGCTTGCTGTGATTTGTGACCTGATCCACCCGGATCAATCCGGTTTCATCCCTCACAGGAACACTGCTCTTAATTTGCGTAGGCTCCACAGTGTTCTCGCGAGAGCTTCTAATCTCGCCGAGCCAGCAGTGATCGCCTCCCTTGACGCCACGATGGCATTTGACACCATTGAATGGCCCTACCTATGGGCAGCCCTCGCCAAATTTGGCTTTGGCCCTAACTTTATCGCATGGGTCAAGCTTCTTTATGAACAGCCGCTAGCTCAGGTCGCGGTAAATGGAAGGTGCTCGGACCCCTTCCCCTTGGGCCGCGGCACGCGTCAAGGATGTCCCCTTTCTCCGCTTTTGTTCGCTTTAGCACTCGAACCTCTTGCCGCGTGGCTCCGATGGGAACCCTCGATCAAAGGGATCCAATGGTCCCCTGACCTCGAGGACCGTGTCTCCTTGTATGCGGATGACATCCTCCTTTATCTTACTTCCCCTCAGAAGTCACTCAATGTTCTATTCGACGTCCTCACGTCCTTCGGTAAAAATTCGGGATTGGTCATTAATTGGACCAAGTCCTGTGTCTATGCCATAGCTGGCACTCTACCGCCTCTCCCGCGCAGATTTCCCATCCTGGTAGCGACTGACGGTTTTAAATATCTGGGGGTCCACGTATCCATGATCTCTTCGGTCCGCTATGAGCGGAACTTGTATGCCCCGCTCCGCAGACTGAAGCAGGATGTTCGGCGATGGCGCGATCTGCCCTTATCTCCGTTGGGCCGGGCGGCGCTCTTCAAAATGATGTCGCTTCCCCGCTTCCTCTATGCCCTGCAGAATTTCTCCGACCCCGTTCCAGCCCGCTATTTCCATGAAGTTGAGAGTTTGCAGCGGCAACTTATCTGGGATGGCCGTGCCCGCATTGCCTTATCTAAGCTCACTCTCTCCTGGTACGACGGAGGTATTGCGCTGCCGGATATTAGACGATACTACTGGGCCTCGCACCTGAGCGCCATCAACCATGCTACATACTCGCCGGAGCCCGCCCCCGCCTTTGCTTTAGATAAACTGCTGTTGCCCGGTGGTAACTTTAATAGGGCGCTATATTCTAAGGCCCCCTTCCGACTCCTTACGGGCCCGACGAAATGTGCAGTGCGGGCGTGGCGAGACGCTACGGTGGCCACAGGCTGGGGTGGTAGACTGACACAGATGACGCCACTGTACGACTCGGAACGACTGGGCAACCTGTGGAAGACGAAAGGGTTTGAGAAATGGGACATGATTGGGATAAGTACTGTGGGGGACCTTTGGGCGCGTGGCGCGGTTAAGTCCTTTGAATCATTAAAGCTGGAATACCGGCTCGATGATAGGGAGCACTTCCGATACATGCAAGTGAGACATGCCTTGTCTTCTGTCTTCCCTTCCGGTACGGACGTTCCGCAGTCCTCCCCCTTGGAGGATCGAGTTCTAGATGGCCACGTCCCAGATAGTACCATCTCCCTGATTTATAAGAAGCTTATTAATAACAGAGCTGACCAGCTCGAGAAGCTCCGGGCTGCCTGGACTGCTGACGGACTCGAATTGGACGACGAGGACTGGCAGTCCGCTGTGTCCTCCCCTAAGGAGGTGGCTATACCAGCACGATTTCGCTTTGTCCAACTGAAAATTCTCCATCGCGTGTATCTCACTGGAATGCGTCTGGTGCGAATGGGTCTGGTTACTGACGGACGCTGCAAGCGTGGGTGTGGGATGGATGGTACCTTTCTTCATGTTCTGTGGGAATGTCCAATGATTGTAGCGTACTGGTCTAGGGTGCATGACGTTATGAGTCGTGTCATAGGGGTCCCATTGCTTCCTGAGGCGCGTCGTTGTCTGTTGAATGTGTGGGAACCGACTGACTGTACTGCTGCCCAGACACTTTGGGTCACCCTAGGCAATATGATTGCGAAGAGGGATATTGCGCAGCTCTGGGGCTCCCCTAGACCGCCGGTGTTAAGTGACTGGAAAGAGAACATGGACTGGTCCATGTTCCGAGAGAAGACGGTATATGAGGCCCGGGGGCGTCCGGGGAAGTGGTCCAGAGTTTGGGCCCCCTGGAATGCTTACCGTGGAGACATTTGTTCCCCTCCACTTGACTACGAAGTCCCTCTCCCCTCCTCTCCGTGATTTACGTTCCTTTCCTCTACTCACCACATTCTTTGCTCTCTTGTGCGCGCCACCCCCCCCATGCCCTCGTTGTTTCTCCAGCATCCATTCCCCCCCTCCCACCCCCAGCAACCCTTGCCAATATGATACCATGTGTTTGTTGTTTGTGTTCTCTTCGACAAAAACATAAAATTAAACCTTTCTTATCCTCATTGTATGATATTACGCTCTTGCCGATAATGTCGATGTGATAGATTGCTCCAGCAACGTACTGCCTCGTATTGCACTTTTCGCTCAGCCTGTTTTTGTCATAGCGGCCGGCCCTGCGGGGTTGTAGGCAGACGCTGTGTATTGTGCATTTGTAAATAAAGGTTTTTAAAAAAAAAAAAAACAAAACAAAAAAAAGAATGCCTTTGAGCCCATCTACAAGCCATCACTTTAAATTCTGTCACAAAAGATTGTCTTTCTTTTGTTGCCATTAAGTCAACAAAACAGGTTAAAGAAATTCAAGTGGTTTGTATCAAATAGCCCTACCTAAAGTTTGAATACAACAACATGAGTGTGAATACAAAGCCAAGATTCATCAAAAGGTTCCTTGATCTTTTCATCACAATGAAAAGGTCTTTGCCAGCTTTTTTCCACGCAAACTTCTGCTGCTTGAACATATTCATAGATAGGGTAACAGACTTTTGCCAACTTGACCAACTCTGATAACCCTCTGTCAAAGCATGGCTCACTGAATCACAGCTTTCATTTTGTTTTGCAGTGTCAAAACTGGCCGTCCTAGATTTTGTTTTTAAAGTTTTAAAGTATATCTTGACACTCTAAAGCAGCAGACAACCTGTCAAATGGCAAAAGATGTGTCAGGGCAGGTATGCCATTTTTGGGATTTAGCGCTCACTTGAGATACCTCACTGCAAATTTTGCAACCTTTCCATCAACAATACAGGCATCTGGTATAAAAGTAGTTAAACAGATTTTCCTGTTTTGCTAGCTTAGGCAGTGAAGTAGTGTGGCTCACTGGTTAGAGGCGGCAGACCCGAGAGCAGAGGACGGCCTGGGACCAGGGTTCGATTCCCGGCGCGGCAGGTTTCTGGACCAGGGTCAGCGGACTCGATAATTCTCTCGCCTCAGTGCCCACTCTGATCAGCGATCACACTCGGCAACTCTGGGCATTAGCTTGCCTCATCTTCACTAACGGCCCCACCAGACCGCCGGGGATGCCTGGTCTCACCCTGGAGATACCCATTAAGGGACCATCTCTCAGGGAAGCCAGGAAGGGTTTCGCAGCGGTCGAAGCGCCTTGGGACCCTACGGGTAAGTAGTGCGCTATATAAATGCCTATACATTTACATACATACATTTACAGGCACCAATTTCCAGACTGTGCAAGTGCATATATTTTTAAATATATAATCAAGACAGTAGATCCAGAGATTTTATTCCGTTTTTGTTCCAAAGTGATTCAATTGCAAACTTGGTGATGCCTTACAACTAAAATCTGCAAGGATAATTAAGTGAATTGCCAGAATAACCCTATGTGAACCTGGGTATCTATTTTAGACAGGAAAATTAGTTCTCTATAGAAATTCCTGTATAACTGCAATAACAATAGAACTATTTCTGATGGTGCGCCTAGCGAGGACAAAGTTTGACACAGGAGTTAATGATTTGCCAAAGCGAAAGCACTGAACAGGTCAACATGCAGAAGTGGAAATGACAATCTAAGCCCATTTGTATTTCTCTACGAGGCCATCTAAATTGACACGCTATTCTACCATTCCCTAACCCCTCTTGAACCCATACAGCGACTCTGTGATAACTATTATCCTCAGCCTTACCCAAGATCTTAGCGGAGGAGGCTAGGAGGAAAATAATGTGGTAGCACCTTGGATCACTTTTTAAGCCCTTTTTAAAAATCAGAATTACTAATGATCCCACACAGGTCATTGGGATATATCCACTAACTGCAGCATTCAATATTTGGGTCAACATAGGAGCCGTCTCCTAACAACTGGGACCCCACCTGGTCCTGCTGGCACTTTTCTCAATAGCCCTTACAACTTCATCTAGAGAGATCGCTTGTGAATGACTCACACTGAGTTGCACATATTTGATTTAGGCCATTATCTGGGTGGAGTAAAATATATGATTGATTAAAAATTATTGATCTATGCTTGCATCGGTACATGTGGATCTAAATCAGGAGCTGCAGTATCTTTCAGCAAAGGGGAATTGATTGTCTGCCAAAATAATACGCAATTGTTTGTGGTCACAGCTTTTTCGAGCTTTGACCAGTCTTCCTCTTGTAGCTCTCTTTTCCTAGCAGACAATGCCTCTCTATATTTTCTCCTGCATACTGTGACTACGAAATGATCTCTTGGGGATGTGTTTAGGGCAAGTAAGAGATTTTTTGATGCTTAGAAGCAAGAATGGTTAAATTAGCTCCGCTGGCCTATCTTGCAATGCCTGGCATTCAGTGTAAGATGAACATTAATACAGTTAGTAATTCTCTCAAATGCAATTTTAATGTTCCTAAAATTAGTTGCTGCGGATAAACAGGACTCAAGGTACTGCATTTTAACATGTATACTTATTTTGATAAACTAATTAAGTTAAATGTTGGACCATCTGAGGCTTGGCCCATTTGTTCTTGCTACTCCAATATTACTTATGATATTATGATCGATATTACGATCAATGTGCTCATTAGTTCAAAGTCGAATAGTAAGGACAGAGGGTTATAGTCCCTAACAGAATTAGGTTTGATTAAGAGATTAACCAAATTTGGAATAACTTTTGTTGATACTATAACATGATCGATAGTGGTGTCTCCTTCCCTGCCTAAAAAAGAACGCTGATGACCAGACTTGCCTTTACTATTATCTTCCTAAAGAGATAAATTATATTTAAATAAAATGCTATTCAAAGCATTCCCCTATGTATTATGCTAAAAATTTAGCTGAACTAAAACAGCATTTGTAATTCCACACAATTCCTTGTGCGGTAGAGAACATTTAGAGCTATAAAAATCAAAGGGGTGTGTATATAGTAAATTTAGAAGGAATAAATGAAATCAGAAAACTTCCCAGTTTACTAATTACCACACCACGTGTAGAATCAATCAAATCAACACTAGACTTATAAAGCGCGGCTAAGGCCAGGCGCTGGCAGCCCTGCTGCTGGCAGGGTTCAGTTGGACAGCCAAGTCTTGAGTCATTTCAAAGTTCAAAGATAAATTGATAGGAGAGGTAGAAGCTGTGTATTTTGCACCTGGAGATAAGGCGCATCTTTTGCGCTTCACAGGCGGGCGCGCGTTAGAAT
Organism: Lissotriton vulgaris; assembly: GCF_964263255.1. Classification (NCBI taxonomy): domain Eukaryota; kingdom Metazoa; phylum Chordata; class Amphibia; order Caudata; family Salamandridae; genus Lissotriton; species Lissotriton vulgaris. The sequence continues at coordinate 2,044,886,469 of NC_141691.1, forward strand.
GATACCACCTGTCAAGTTGCTGGGGACCTGCCCTGTGAATGGGGAAGGGGAGTTGTGCAGTGGTTTGGTCACTGCTGCCCCTGATAGAGTTGACTCTTCTAGATGAGGTGTTCCAGATGGTGAAAGCTCCCTCATCAAGTGTCGTGATTCTGCTATAGGTGCAGAGTTTACAGCGGTTACTGTGGGATAAAGTGGTCGTATTGTTGTTCCTTTGTTAGACTGGCTGACGGCCCCATCAAGGGGAGATCCTCCACCAAGTTCCTCAACTGCGCTGCTGAGTCAGGAGTGACAGTCAGGCGTCTCAGGAGTGACAGACAGGCGTCGCTCAACCAGTTCTATTGCTTTGTTAATATCGCCTACTACACGTTTAATTAAGCCATCCAGAGAGGAATTGAATAATGATTTAGTTGCGTCAGATTTGGATTTACGCTTCCCCATGATGGGAAGAAATACAGTACTAGGTGTAAGGTAATCTGACCTCCAACTCACTCCAGGTCTACTGGACTCTGTTTAGCAGCCCCACAGACTCTCCCCACTCCCAGCCTCACAGGGCCGGGGCTCTAGAACCCCCCAGATTCTGGACGGCCCTGAGAAGTTGCTACAACCAGACACAGATACTTAGGTGAATGCTGCCACACTGTGAGATGCTGTATGTCACTGTAAGCCAAAGGCATCAGCAGCTGGGAGAGAAACTATAAGAGATGGGAGATTACATAGCAAAAATGAAAACAAGTTACTTACCTGTAACTTTAGTTCTCCAATATTGGAATTTTTCAAAGATTCACATACCTGAATCATTCCCAGTCGTCGAGACGGGAGTCTCCGGTATATAAAAAAGCAGTGCTTAGTAGTATAGCAAACTGAAAAGAGGCCTAGGCCCATTTCCCTTTTGCAACCCATAGCCTTTGTTATGTAAAAAAGGCCCAAACATTTCCCTGAACCAATCAGAGCTCCTCACCCTCTAGAACACTCCTGAGAGAACCTTCTGCCCCTCAGATTTTTCGCGCACTTGTGCAAATAACACACTTCCTGTGCTAAATTAGAGGTGAGCCTCTCAGGGGAGGCGGGTGAGTGCATGTGAGTCTATGAAAGATTCCAATACTGGAGAACTAAAGTTACAGGTAAGTAACTTGTTTTCTTACTCCAGTATTGGAACTTTCATAGATTCACATGCCTGAATCAGAATAGCGAGCAGTGAAAAAACAAAGCACATTTTCCTGATACATTACATAATCATGCAATACCATTAGAAATGAAGCAGAATCTTATATACATCTATCCACACTTATATAAAATGTGACTTTGTAAACAAGAGAAATTATGCATGGAGGGATGCAAGAAAGGCTCACCGTTACTGGATGATATTCCGCAGTACCGCCTCTCCCACCGCAGCATCCGATTCTGCGGCTTCCTCCAAGCAGTAGTGCCTGGTAAAGGTGTGCGTAGATGCCCAGGTTGCTGCTCTGCAGATATCCTAGATTGGCACTCCTCCAAACAGTGCAGTGGATGTGGCCACCGCCCTCGTAGAATTGGCACGGACTCGTGCATTCAAAGGCTTTCCAGCAGCTTGATGACAGTAGACAATTGCACTGGAAATACATCTGGCAATTCCCCTTTGACAGTGGGAAACCTTTCCTGGGTGCGCTGAAGGCGACTAATAACTGAGAAAACTTGCGAAATGCCTTAGTTTCTTTCAAGTAAAATTTCATACATCTCTGAACGTCCAGCAAGTGCAATACTCTTTCTGCCGCTGTTGATGGATGAGGAAAGAATCGTTTCAACACCAATGGTTCGTTCAAATGAAAATCAGTTGGCACCTTCGGAATGAACTTCGGGTTTGTCCTGAGAATCATCCTATCCTCTTGAAATTGCAAGAAAGGCTCCTGAATCGTGAGCACTTGTAGTTCACCTACTTTTCTTGCTGAAGTCAATGCAATGAGAAGAGCCACTTTCCAGGACAAAAACTTCAGGTCTGCCCTGTGTATAGGTTCAAATGGTGGCTTCATAATAATAATAATAATAATAATAGGGGCATTTGTAAAGCGCTGAGTTACGCACACCGGCGTGTCTCCGCGCTAAGGTGAGAGAGGCGGAAGCTGGGATTTTAACTGAGGGGCGGGCAGTCTACCTGACATATAGGTAGGTTTTTAATTTAATTTAATTTCATCAATTGAGAGAGTACAATATTCAGATTCCATTAAGGTGGTGGAGGCTTTACTGGTGGAAAGACTCTGAATATCCCTTTCATAAATTGTTGGATAATCCTTGAGGACCATAAAGATGGGCCTGACGATGACCTCCTGTAGCGGGATAACGCAGCCAAATGCAGGCATGTGCTAATCCTGACTAACAGCAGAATGTAAGGTATAATTTGATGAGGTGCAGCAGTAAGAGGGTGAACATCATGTCTCTTACACCACAGACAAAACCTCTTCCATTTCATCCTGTAGGTTTTGTTGGTACTCTCCGCTCGGGCCTTGGACAGGATCTCCCTACACTCGTGTGAGATGTTCAGATGGCTAAACTCACAGTGTTCAGGAGAAAGGCTGCTAATCGCAAGGATTTCGGGTCCGGATGGAGCAACTGCCCTTTGGACATTATCAGAAGCGATGGAATTAGGGGCAACCGAATTGGACGGTACTCCGACAGTAGCAGTAGTTCCGTGAACCAGTGTTGTCTGGGCCACCACGGGGCTACTAGGATCAGCCTGCACGGCTCTTTCTTGATCTTCACCAGTACGCGAGGGAGAAGAGTAATTGGAGGAAAACCGTAGGCAAAGATGCCGGACCAAGCCATGGAAAACGCATTCCCCCAAGATCCCTTCTGCCATTTTCTGTTTTCCCTTGTAGCGAAGAGGTCCACTATCAGTGTCCCCCATCTTCTAAAGACGCTGCCCAGGATCCCCTGGTCTAGCTCCCATTCGTGGCAGGAGGATTTTAGCCTGCTGAGAGTATCCACCTTGACGTTCTGATCCCCCGGGAGGTGTTCTGCTACCAATGATATTCCTTGCTGAAGAGCCTATTCCCATATCTCCTGGGCTTCCTGAGACAGGGAGAGAGATCTCGTCCCCCTTGCTTGTTCACATAATGCATCCCCGTGGTGTTGTCTGTTCTTACCAGCACCAGCGAACCTTTCTATCCTTGGCAGAAAAGCCAGTAATGCGAAGCAGATTTATATGTAATTGCTGCTCCTGTGCCTTCCAACAAACGCTGACTTGAAGTTCCTGAAGGAAAGCCCCCATCCTTCTAACGACGCATCCATCGTTACCACTAGCGGAGCCGCTCTTGCCAGAAACATCAGTCCTTGAGACACATTTGCTTTTTGTGTCCACCACTTTGCTGCCTGTAGCATCACTGGTGTCACCCTTATCGTATCGTCGAAGGATCCCTCCGCCTGACGCCATTGGAGATCGATCTTTTCCTGCCATAGTCTCATCCTTACCCTGCAGTAAGGTACCAGGGGAATACAAGAGGACATCGTGCCCAGCAAGGATTTGTACCTGCGGACTGAAAGAGACATTCTTTTTACCAAGTCTTGGAAGAGGGACACAATCCTCAGTTGTCTTTCCTTTGAGGGAAAAGCTTTGTTGCATTCCGTTTCCAATATTGCCCCCAAAAATGTTATCACTTTTGTTGGGTGGAGGTTTGACTTTCCCTCGAGAAGAGTCAATCCTAGATCGGCGAATAAGTCTATGCAGGCCTGCGTCGACGCTCTGGCCTGCACCTTTGATGGTGCTTTGACTAACCAGTCGTCGAGGTAAGGAAATATTTGATGTTTTTGCTTCCTCAACACAGTCGCCACTGGAGCCAGACATTTCGTGAAAACTCTTGGCGCTGACTTTTAGCCGAATGGCAGTACCCTGAATTGGTAATGTCTTCCGGCTACCCAGAACCAAAGGTACTGTCTGTGTGCAGGATGTATCGGCACGTGGAAATACGCGTCTTGTAGGTCCAATGTGGTCATATGATCCGCTGGGTTTAATAACGGAAGGATGTCCTGCAAAGATACCATCCTGAAAGATTGTTTCTTGAGATAGGTGTTTAAGGATCCGAGATCCAGAATGGGGCGCCACTGGAGCTTGTTTTTCTTGATAAGAAAAAACCGGGAATAAAACCCCTTCTTTTCCTGGGATTTCGGTACCGGTTCTATTGCACCCTTTCGGAGCATTGTCCGAATCTCCTGCCTGAGTTGATGCAGATGGTTGGCTCTCTGGTGCATCGGTGGCGTACAAGGGGGCGCCTGAAGAAATTCTAGGGTGTGAGCGAATTGAACTATTTTGAGGACCCATTGGTCTGTTGTTATTTTCCGCCAATTGTGAAGATAGTGGGCAATCTTTCCACCCAGGGGAGCATCTGACAGAGCCGGAAGATGGAGGTTGTCATTTGTCGACGGGTGTTGTCCTTTCCTCGGCCAGCCCATCCTCTTGGAGTTGATTTTGTATATCCTCCTGATTGGCGCTGGCTGTATTGCGGACAGTAAGGCTGCGATGAAGAAGAAGAATATCTCAACATAGGAATGGAACCCCCTCTATATTATCACTGCAATGGTCAGGGAAAGAGAGGAAAAGCAAAACACTATCAAAGAAATATTCCCCCTTGACCTATATTATTTTACTGGTATATATCCAACACTTTACATTTCTGTATTTTTATACATCAGGGCAAACAACAGCTAAAGCCTTTTTTTTAAATTTTTATTATTTTATCTTTGGTTATTTTTCAGTACAAAAATGTCTTTCATTTATAAATTGATCACATCAGTTAATATATTTTATCAAAAAACACATAGTATAAAAACTCATCTTCAATAAGAGACTATTTCATGCAGGGAAAAAACAGATTACAAAACAATCAACATTCACACAGGTACATACACTCCTTACTTATCATACATGCTACATTCATTCTTGATTCTGCGTCCGAGGGATCACAGATGGAAGTGCAAAATACGCAAGGTCGACGCGTTTCGGCAGAATAAACCGCCTTCCTCAGGACCTATCTTGCAGAATACAAACAAATATTTTTATAGCCCCTGCATGGTTGAGTATCTGAAACGATAAATAACATACATTTGTTTCATTTCTTATAGTACTTTTTTCATTGTTCTAAATTACGATGCCCTATGTATGAACAAAAAAGACACAAAATACTTTACACACATTATACTTTCATTATTATGACTCTCTTGTGGTTGAACCTGCTGTGAGCAGAAGGATGACATTACCGAAACTCTCGTGATGAACATAAAACTCAAACCATTTGTATTATCTTCGAGTCCTGTCTATTAAAACTGGGTAATGTTTGTGGTTAGGCATTATCTACAACTGTTGTTAGGTAATAGATCATAAACGGAAACGATATAATTGTCTATCTGAATCCTCTTTAAGAAGAGAATTTTATCATTTTTTTTTTTTTTTTTTATAATTATTTATCTCCTCGCACAAATCAGTTCCATCAACATGACAGTTGAAAAGTGTTGTCTCCGAATTTAAAAATCAAGTACCTGAGGTTCTAGAAACGAATTCCTATAAAGGTACACGCATTTGCTGGGGGGTTGATTATTGTATGAATTCCTGTGTGAGATTAAAAATAGAGTCTGTCACAATTCCGTGTTGTTATTATTGTATCGAAGTTATTCGTAAACTAAGGCGGTTGCTTACCTATTTTATCAGATATTGTGTTATCTTCTTCTAATTGTCGGTGCCAAGGTTTGTTTTTTGTTGTACGTCTGGTGATGGACTGCAGGGACCATAAAGAATAAATACATAGAGAAAACCCTGACTGTCTGGTGCTACATATAGATGGCAGGTGTATTATTATATCACTAACATATTACTGACCTTGTTGATACAATGTTGGAAATTTGAGGCTTGAAGTCAATCTCTCCGTGTAACCCAAGGTGAATAACCGTTATATTATTATTTTCAAAGTTGTTTAAGTTTCTGTAGAGATATTAAAACAAAATGCAAAGAACTGATTTTCTAGTACTTTACTCTACACAGATTTAAGGATTCCGAGTAAATTTGAGCGGGATTTACCTTATTTCCGTCTTTGCCGCTAAGCGGTCTCAGACGGCTGTGTGTCAGGGCGATCCGATGCAATTTGAAGCTGTGTGGTGCCTTTCGCAGAAACGGGATATTTTTGGATTGAGATGCTCTAAGGGACGGAAAAATAAAGCACCCTCGTCACTACAGATTTCTCATGTTTGCTCATTATTAAACTAACTATCGCACATGAGAAGTAGTAGGCTACGCTACTCGCTGTACTTACTTCGATTCTTCTTTCATCCGGCAAAAACGTATCCGCGCTCACACTGCTACGGGAAGCTAGCGTGTGGATGTACTTCCTGTTTTTTATATCCGTGACATGCGCGCCATCTAACTAATCACATGGTAGAACCTATCAACCAGAGATATTGCAGGAAAGTTAGCAGCCTATCGGCAGTTAGATATGAGAGCGCATCAAATGCGGTCACGTGATTGGCGTAACGTGGCGGCCATGTCTGAGTGGTGATTAATTTATCTATTTTACGTGATATGTAAACATCCTTATATATTTATCTGTGATGTATTTCTGAAAGAAGGGCCACTTATATTACTGGTTATTTTACACAATATGTATCTTTTATAATTTTGTAATTTTAGGAGATTTAGGCGCTACTCGCTAAACATATTTGTGTCATTGTTGGGACCACTAGAGATGTTGGGACCACTAGAGATGTTGTCAATTATTTTATGCGCGTCATCTAACTAATCACATGGGTGAAGGTCATGGAACCTATCAGCCAAAGATATTACAGGATGATTAGCAGCCTAACGGCAGTAGGATATAGTTATTCTATGGGAGCGCATGGTTGGAGTAACTTGGCGGCCATGTCTGAGTGGTGATTAAATTATATATTTTCTGTGGTATATGAATATCCTTATATGTTTATCTGTGATGTATTTCTGAAAAAAGGGGTCACTTATATTACTGGTTATTTTTCACAATATGTATCAAATTTCGATAGTTTTTAGAAGATTTAGGCGCTACTGGCAAAACAAAAATGTGTCATTGTTAGCCTTAGTTTACGAATAACTTCGATACAATAATAACAACACGGAATTGTGACAGACTCTATTTTTAATCTCACACAGGAATTCATACAATAATCAACCCCCCAGCAAATGCGTGTACCTTTATAGGAATTCGTTTCTAGAACCTCAGGTACTTGATTTTTAAATTCGGAGACAACACTTTTCAACTGTCATGTTGATGGAACTGATTTGTGCGAGGAGATAAATAATTATAAAAAAAAAAAAAAAAAAAAATGATAAAATTCTCTTCTTAAAGAGGATTCAGATAGACAATTATATCGTTTCCGTTTATGATCTATTACCTAACAACAGTTGTAGATAATGCCTAACCACAAACATTACCCAGTTTTAATAGACAGGACTCGAAGATAATACAAATGGTTTGAGTTTTATGTTCATCACGAGAGTTTCGGTAATGTCATCCTTCTGCTCACAGCAGGTTCAACCACAAGAGAGTCATAATAATCAAAGTATAATGTGTGTAAAGTATTTTGTGTCTTTTTTGTTCATACATAGGGCATCGTAATTTAGAACAATGAAAAAAGTACTATAAGAAATGAAACAAATGTATGTTATTTATCGTTTCAGATACTCAACCATGCAGGGGCTATAAAAATATTTGTTTGTATTCTGCAAGATAGGTCCTGAGGAAGGCGGTTTATTCTGCCGAAACGCGTCGACCTTGCGTATTTTGCACTTCCATCTGTGATCCCTCGGACGCAGAATCAAGAATGAATGTAGCATGTATGATAAGTAAGGAGTGTATGTACCTGTGTGAATGTTGATTGTTTTGTAATCTGTTTTTTCCCTGCATGAAATAGTCTCTTATTGAAGATGAGTTTTTATACTATGTGTTTTTTGATAAAATATATTAACTGATGTGATCAATTTATAAATGAAAGACATTTTTGTACTGAAAAATAACCAAAGATAAAATAATAAAAATTTAAAAAAAAGGCTTTAGCTGTTGTTTGCCCTGATGTATAAAAATACAGAAATGTAAAGTGTTGGATATATACCAGTAAAATAATATAGGTCAAGGGGGAATATTTCTTTGATAATGAAGAAGAATATCTCCCCTGTTGGTATCCTCCTCTATACGAGGACTGTCCTCCTAGAGCCTTTGCCGTATCAGTATCCTTCTTGATACTCTCCAGAGTATCATCAATATGTTTCCCAAATAATTCTTCTCCATTGAAAGGGAGGTCTAAAATCTTGTTTTGCACCTCCGGCCTAAATGCTGTTGCTCGCCGCCATCCTTGCCTGCGCACAACCGCAGCTCCTCCTAATGATCTAAATGCTGTGGTAGGTATATCCATAGCGCAGTCTATGACTTCAGCCAAAGTCCTCTCTCCTTCCATGAGAATTTTCTTCGCCTCCTGCTTCTCTAGATCCGGCACCAGGTTAACGTATGGAGACAGGTCACACCACATCTGCCTGTCATACCTTCCCAAGATAGCTAGGGCATTAGCAGCTCTCACAAGCAGAGCCGACATTAATGAAAACCGTTTTCCCACGTAATCGAACCTTCTGCCCTCTTTGTCTGGAGGTGCTGCAATCGGAGCAGATGGGTTCCTGGATTTCTGTTGTGCCGCCTGAGTGATAACAAAATCCGGTTTGGGATGACCCAAAAGGCAAGATGGAGCATCAACTGGTGCCTTATACTTCTTCTCCAGTCTTGCCAGAACCGGTGTTACCGTTGCTGGCGTCTCCATGACCTTTAATCCTTCCTTCCAAATATGAGACACTATAGGCAGGGATCGTACAGATTTCCGATAGGAGTTCTTAAAGTCATATAGAAAACATTCCGTTTTCTCTTCTGTCATGGTCAGTGCAAATCTCTTAGTGGCTTTTTCCATCAAATTATGAAATCCACCAATGTCCTCCGGTGGAGAATCTACTGGTCTCTGCGGAGGAGTTGAAGGTGATGGGGCGATATAGTCATGCCATTCTGCATTTGTGTCTGCAATCTCACCATCCTCATGATCCTCATCCGAGGTATTGTGGTGTGTCGTCGGCGGTGGGGACCTAGCAGTAGGTTCCGGTACAATCTCTCTCCTACGGATCGGCGTCCATGGAACCGATCGTGGACGTGGAGTAGCCTCTAGGGCCTGTTGAGCGACTGGAGTCGCTGGGTATCTCTTCCTAGAATCCTCCAACATTCCCTGGAGATCCTTCAACTAAGAGGATGGCACACTTGTCATCTCCTCATCTCCTCCCGTTGCTGTTGGCGATATCGATGCTGTTCCTGGGGTTGTTCTTGATAACCCCCATATTCCTCCTCGGAATCGTCTTCTTGGTACTTGACATGTAATTGCGAAGGGCTACTGGCAATTCCATACTCCTCATCTTCTTCCGAATCTTCCTTCTCCAACAGGTGAGATGGCGGCAATGGGGAGACCTTGCTTTGAGATGTAACCTCCGGTGTTATAGGTTTTTTCCAAGGCACCAACCTTTTTTCTGGTGTTTTTTCCCTCGTCAACGAGATTCCTATCGCCGTCGTCGACCAAGTCATTGTCGTTGACGCCACCGTTGAAGTTGTAGTTACCGTCGACGCTGTCCTCGTCGACACTGCCGTCGTCGGCGCCGCCGTCGACGCTGCCGTGACACGGTCGTCGACGATATCGCCTTTTAAACTGAAGGGTAGCACTTTGAATTGGTAATGGCATCTTGCCACTTCGAACCTGAGAAAGTTTCGATGCCTGGGCTGTATGGGAATGTGGAAATAAGCAAGAAGTAGATAGAGAGAGGTTAGAGAATCCACTTTTTCCATGGGAAGAAGGAACTTTTGAAGAGCATCCTGAACAACTGTGATTTGATAAACTTGTTCAGTAACGTGAGGTCCATAACCTGCCTCCATTTCCCCTTCTTCTTGATGAGGAGGAATTGGGAGTAAAACCCCTGATTGAGCTGGTTGCAGAGTGCTTCCTCTCTGCATTCTTGAAAGAAGTGATTGAATTTCTTTTCTGAGATCAGGAAGATGACAAAGAGGAGCTTTACGTGGTGGAACATTTGGAGAGTATTGAACAAATTCTAGGGTTTCACCATGCTGAAAGATATCTAAAACCCACCTGACTAGATGGATTTCTATGGCGACTCATTGTCTTCTGTCAGCTGATTGTTAGCGTTTACGCCCTGAAGGTCTTAAAGAAGAAGGTTGGATCGGTAGGCTTGGTTGCAAAATTATGGTTGGTAGGTGTGAATGGGATAAGATTGGTACCACAGGTGAACTTGTGGCCCAGATAGGTATTGGAACTGAACTCTTACTAGGAAGGGCTGAAAACGGCATTGCTGGAGATTGCCTAGCGATCTGGCCATAATGGACTAGAGCGCCTCAACTATGTGCTTCCCAAAAAAACATTCCCATCAAACGGCATGTCTAGTACTTTGGCTTGCACTTCTGAATGGAAGGTGGTAGCCCTCAACCATCCCTGTCGACGCAACACTGCTGCTCCTGCCAGCTGGCGAAATGCAGTGGATTGAATTGCGTGACCCTTAATTGAGTGACGTCCCCTGGTCACAGCGGTATGCCCATAAATTGGGTTGTAAAGTTCCACAAAATATTTTGAAATATAAGTTCAAATTATTTTCGAATTTCAAAATTCTTCATTTTCATGATTTCCAAGATTAATTAATCAGTAAGTAATCCAGCCTTATGGTTAAATGCTTCCTTGTCCAATGCATTTCGGCTAAGCAATAGCCTTCATCAGGGACTCGATTCTATAAATTAAATGATCACATGTAAGGATATATCAGGGACTGTGGATCAAACTCATTTCTAATGTAACAATAATATCTTAAAACAATATCGAGTGGCTTAGTCTTTAAACAATAATACCACCCCGTGAGTCAGAGTGATAAAGTAGATGAGCAATAGCTGAGTCTGAATGTAATAAACCTATGTACGGGCGTGAAAAGAAGGTAAAGATGGTAAAGATGCCAATTGTAAAGAACCACCTGATCTTGGTCCTTTATTGTGGGTTCTTTACAATTGGCATCTTTACCTTCTTTTCACGCCCGTACATAGGTTTATTACATTCAGATTCAGCTATCATTTAATTTATAGAATCCAGTCCCTGATGAAGGCTATTGCTTAGCCGAAATGCATTGGACAAGGAAGCATTTAACCATAAGGCTGGATTACTTACTTTGATGAATTAATCTTGGAAATCATGAAAATAAAGAATTTTGAAATTCGAAAATAATTTGAACTTATATTTCAAAATATTTTGTGGAACTTTACAACCCAATTTATGGGCATACCGCTGTGACCAGGGGACGTCACTTAATTAAGGGTCACGCAATTCAATTAATTTACTCGTACTCAGAAGGAGAGTACACCCTGGAGCACGCAACAACAGCAAATAGAGGTGATTTAAGAGTGCAAGCGTGACAAAACTATTTCTGAAATGCGGTGGATGACACATCCATTGCAACCGTGATGAGCACAGAGAGGCTTTTTCACCTCCAAATAGAATAGATTTAATCTCCTTCTTATCCTCCGGGAGATACTCCAACGGAGAGGAGATGTCAAACAACATTGGTCGGTCGTATCTCCCTAGTATGGCCATAGCATTGGAAACTATAATGGAGGTGGCAGTAAGACAGAAAACCCATTACCAATGTTGTCAAGACTGTGTCCTTCTTTATGCGGTGGGGCCTTGCATGGAGATGATAGATTTTTGGCTCGTTGCTGTGCTGCCTACATTATGACTGAATCCAGCTTTGGATGCCCAAGAAGACATGCAGGCGAGTTGTCAGGGGCCTGATGCTTTTTGTCTAGCTTTGGTACAAAAGCTGGTATAGTTGCTGGTGTTCTCATGAGCTGAAGGCCCTCCTGCCACAAAAAATCCACAATGTGAATTGCTCTAATGGTACGCTGAGTGCCCGATTTGAAATCATAGTGAGAAACAGGCAGCCTGTTTGGCTGACATAGGTAGATCATAGCGCTGGGAGGCACGTTCTAAAAGATCATGAAAACCACCAATATCTGAGGGTGGTGAATCTGCAGATGATGGGATAGGAGATGGTGGCATGGGCGCTATATAATCGTCCCATTTATCATGAGTGTCCAGATCAGTATGGATTTCGCTTTTCTCCATCTGCTGGTGATCTATACCCTGGATGTCCTCAGTGATGAAGAGAGATGGAGGAAATACTTTTTCCCTTATGGACTTCGGAGGACTTTGGTCACCAAGGGTAGCAATAGGAAACTCTTGAGGAGGTGGAGGCTATTGACCAGTATTCGTGTCAGGAAAGCGCCCATAATAGTCATCTATCCTGGGTCGTAAGTCTGATACTAAAGAAACAGGTACATTTAACAGAGGGTTCCTGAAGGTGATGGTATTCCTCCTCTCGTTCGTCGCAGGGCTAATAGTCCTGGAAGGAGTCATGTGGCTGCACGGAGGAAGGATCTCTATCCGCAAATGAATAACCGCCTGAAAGCAGATGTATTGTTGTCCTCTTCATTCTCATATTGACCATTGACCTTTAACTGGGAGGGATTATAAGCAGAGCCAAATAAGCCCTCAACGTCAGACTCTTGGAAGTCCAGGAGATGAGCTGGAGGTAAAGGGGATATTTTTGAGAAGTCCTGTATTTGCTTTCATAGGAGCAGCATGTGGTTTTCCCCTCAGTCAATGGGACGGGCTAGACGACGTTGCCATCAATGATATAGCAGTTTGCAGCATTGTCGCCACAGCGTATGCAACCTTTGTCGGCGGGGAAGCCGTAGGCAGTGTAGTCGGAGGACCGATGATAGACGGGGAAATCTTCTTTGGCAGTGAGAGCCAGTAAATGGCGATAACGCAACCAGCGACAGCTGTGTGCCTGGCAACGCTTCTGCTGCAGTCTACGTCTTGACCGTCATCGTAGTGATTGTCGCAGACGAGGTCATCAATGGTGCGGAAACGTCTGCTTCCTTCACAGATGATGGCACCTTCGACGAAACCATCGACGGACTAAATGAAAAGTCCTTGAAAGGACTCTGTCGGGCAGAAGCCGGTGCCGAACCAGACCTAGGAGGCTACACATGGAGTTTTTGGGGGGTTTTCATTTTCTTGGTACTTGGATCTTTTGGAGCACCTATGGGTCAGAAGAGGAGCTGCCTTCCTTTCCCTTCCTGGAGGAGGAATGGGTTTTTCCCTCAGGTTCAGACCCGGAGTCTGAGGCAGCTTTCCTCTTTGGAGCAGCATACCATCCCTATCTTTGAGGGTTTTAGCTTTGAATGTACAGCAATATTTTCATTACCAGGGTTAATGGTCAGGATAGAGGCAATACAGGCACTGCTTGTGGGCATCTTATTAGAAAAGTCTACATTTTCCACCAGTCCTGCGGGGCCTAAACAGCCCTTTTTTAGGCTCTGGATTTTGCTTGAAAAAAACCAGGCAAAGACACAGTTTAAGAGTACATTAGATGTTGCAGAGTAGCTGAAAGCTGGAGGTCAAACGTTGAGTGAAGAATACACTGTCACTGAGCAGAGCTCCGAGAGACAAATATCACATGACATGCAGTTAGAAATCGGAGTTAAGATGGCTCTGTAGGGGAAGGATACTATAGGGTCTCTGCTCCGATTGGCTGAACTTTGGATGCTTTAAAAAGATGTCGAGAGGTTAAATAAACAGTTTTTTTTCAATGGAGCTCTAAGCTAATGTTTCAGTACTGCTATTTTTACTGTTACTATGGGACTCCCACCATGACGATGGGGAAGATTCAAGCATGTGAATCTATAAAGATACAATACAGGAGAATCATTTGAACTGCTATTGAAATGTTGTGAAAACACTGCACCTATCACTCTTCTCTTTATGTTTACATATATTTAAAATGAAATGAAACTATATGTAAAACTATTAAGTATGTATATGTGGTCGGAGGTGTTGTAGGTTTACCAGTGAGTTATTATAAGCCTCAAGAATCATAAGATTGCTGCAGCACCTATTCTTGAAAGTAGATTTAGACAAAGTTTGCCAAACAAGGTAGAGGGAATTGGATAGAGAACATCAATTAAGACATTGATGGGGGTTAATGAAAAGTACATATGTGATATGCTAAAACAGGGGGATGCTTGGATCTAAACATAAGATAGACCCAACACAGGGCATCTTTTCTGACATTCTGATTATCGTTGAAAAGATGGAAAATATAACAGAGAGATTCCAATTGACGCTAAATTGTTGATACACATCTTTTGAAGTTTGACTGAGGTTTGCCAAATAATTAATTTTTTTAAAGGTGCAAGAGGGAATGTTTGCTGCATTTTTAGATTTAGTGCTGCTTTCTAAGTGTGAAGAATGCAAGGATACAGGAAGAGCTAAGGTGGGATATGAAGAGACTTGAATTCTATTTAATATGTTTAATGACTGATAGGGTGGGTTACACCTTTTCTTTTTAATCAATCTTTCTTTATTTGGTTATTTTAGACTAATCATAAAAGAACAGATAAAAAACATTACATAAAATACACAATCAACATTCAATAGATGAATAAAAACAGATTCATTAATACATGCAACGTTAAAAATTCACAGAATTGAGATAACATGTAGCATATTTGAGAAAAGATCCCAACGTAAGAGACACTGTAACATCTGCAAACCTGCAGAGAAAATAAAATTGTGGTCTACATTGTGAGACCCCAGCTTTTTTAAAATAGGTGATAAAAATCTTTGCCTAAAAGGTTTAGACAATTTGCAAAACAAGGTAACGTGTACTAAAGTGTGGGGAGAAATATCACAGGGGCACACCAAAATGCTTTTTTGATCACATTGGTCCAGCGGAAACCACCTTTTTTTTAATCTCTCCCTTGTTTCATTTGTTGTTTTGTTCCCGCTCATGTATGGCATTTGTCTTTATAGAAACTTTAACACCTGGTTGGAATTGAAATGGCATACACAAGAATAGATGTTGGGAAAAGATGACTGTAGGGATATGTAACACAACTTTTCTTAAACCATTTTTAAGGTTTATTTACTTTAAAATTTGTAAAATAGTCTTGTTCCTAACTACCATACAAACTTTGCATGTGCACTGTGTATATTTTAATGAAAAAAATGTATAGCACACAATGATGTTAATACAGGACATATCCCCATATGCCAGACCCGGGATACACTAGTGCAAAATGGTTTTAAATTTGACATGTGATTAAACATGAACAAACAGTTTAAAGTTGATTGAATACTATTTAAACATATTACACTTTTGTTCTACGGTAGTGCATCACATGGTTCACAAGACGTGGTTCCAGCTCTCTTTGTTTCTTTTTTTACGCGCATCGATGGAGTGCGATACCAGCTTTGCACTTTGAACTATTTGCCATTGAGTACTTGAGACAAGAAAAACTATTGAAGTGAGGATGTACATTCTGTCATCTATTGATGTTTATATTATTATTTCATTCTACTGATAGTTCGCACCCTGGTTAAGAGCATGTTTGGAATGAAAAGAAGTAAAAAATGGGTTTGAAATATCAGAATTACTGGAGGTTCACCTTGGTTCATGGCTCAAGGAATGGACATGATCAATCAGTTTGAACAACTCGCATATGTTGTTTAAACATCAATGGTTAAATTAAACAGAATTTACCATACGTATGGGCTGTACACATTTGATGTTTGTTTTATTACATCCCATAGGTATAATTTTATTGATTAGATATGCTTCTATTTTTTAGATTAGTTTTAGATGACACGCAGCACATTTTTTTTTTTTTTTTTAAGTTTCATGGGGGAGTGACCACATGGTATGTTTAGACCAATTAGTATAGGTTTAAAGCGGAGGACATTTGTTTTTGTGATTTGAATGATCAACGATTGTTTGAAGCGGTATGGCGTTTCCAACCTCAGTAATGAAATTTGGTTTATTTTGAGTACGGATGTGGGTTCATTGTTTTTGGGAAGCATGTTGTTACCGCAGGCACGGATTATGAGCGGGGGACATAATTTACTTTCAATTTGGGCTCCCCGTGTGTTCATGAAGGTTTGTTATAATTTATGGTATTTCATTTTGGCATGTGGTAATTTGAATGAATACAACTGAATTAACAACAGAGGAATGGATATTCTGATGTAAGTTTTTTTGCTCTACAATTACCGCGACAAAAGGCAATGGCCTGAATTGCATTGGGTAGATTTTCAATACATTGATTTATGAAGAAATGTGAACCGCCATAAGCTGTTGTGAGGAATACCTAGAAGGGCACTTTATTGAACTGTCTACATGAACTTGATACTTGGAAGAAAACATTTTAATAAAGACTGGGTTACGTGAACAAACATTTGAAGTTGATTGAATACTGTTTAAACATATTCCAATTTTGTTCTACATTTGTGCCTCCCGGGTCGGGTTCACATGACATGGCTCCAGCTTCCTTGGATTCTTATTTTATGAGCATGGGCGGAGCGGATACCGGTTTGCACACCTATTTATTTGCCTTTGAGCACTTGAAAACAGAAAAACTATTGAAGTGAGGTGTGCATTCTCTCACCTATTGATGTTTATATCTCTATGTGCCTCATTAAAAGTTATGTTTGTTAACATGAATTCGTTGATACACATACTTCTATGAAAACAAGACATTTCAATTAATAAATGGAGACAACTAAGGCCATACATATGACAAAGGCGAAACATTATCCAAAGGTTTACACCACACACAAAAAGTTGAAAACTGACCAGAACAAAGTACTGGTCATTACCAAGTCTAATGAAAACAATGCACATTTAGAACCAACTAGAGTAGAGCTAGTCACGTTGCTGGGCAAGGATGTTAAACAGGCAACAATAGTGGAAAACATCAGAGGGCATGTTTAACTGGTTGAAGAGACACAAGGATCCGCTAGACATACAGGACAGAACTAGGCTACAGAACGGTCTGGGCCCAACAGGTACTGTGCATTGTTCTGAGGGTGATTTCCACAAAAATAGACCCACAAGGATTAGGATGGCCTGCATGGCCTCAAAAACATTCCCAAGTCTCTGCAGATATTACACAAAAAGCAAAAAGTCTTGATAAGAAGACAAAACTAGTAGTGGGTATGTGAACATTGTGATTTGCTGATAAATTATATGCAAAACTAAATGTAGGTGGTGGCTAATTTTACTGAATTCACAAACTTCATTTTACATTCCGTGTGTTGGTACTTAACAAGTTTGAAATCCAAGAGGCGGCAATCGTGAACTAAGACTCAGACGCCAGGAAGCAAGCTGGATCATGCGAGCTCACAGCCTCAAGCATGGCCAGAACACAGATGATGAACTGCATTATTTCTTATAATACTGAACTGCCCATAAATGAGATATTTCTGTAATTTTGTGAAGCCAGTTAGTACTGTATAAATGTTGACATTGTGATAAACTTCCTGACAATACGACTGCACA
Source organism: Lissotriton vulgaris (assembly GCF_964263255.1). Classification (NCBI taxonomy): domain Eukaryota; kingdom Metazoa; phylum Chordata; class Amphibia; order Caudata; family Salamandridae; genus Lissotriton; species Lissotriton vulgaris. Next base: position 2,044,903,924 of record NC_141691.1, read on the forward strand.
CTATCCTACCCCACCTTTCCATCCACTTGCCTATTTTTAGTTCCCCACTACTGATTCTATAAACATCACCTACAATATGCATAGGCTCATCATACTAGGCTTCCAGCCAATTCTGTTTAGCCTTGATTATTCGTCTGGCACTCCCAGCTCAGGTGGATGACTCCGTTCTCACCACTCTCCACTTCCTAAACTCTCTCTCATGATGACCATATTTCTCCTACCTGTCAATAACGCTCTCGATCTCACGCCTTATACTTCTCAAAGACCGCTTTCCCAATAGCACTTGATCGCCAGCAACACAAGAATAGACTAACAACTTGTGACATTAAAATACTTCTGCAATGGTGCTGACCCTTTCTCTCATTTTTCCATCCACTTGCCTATTTTTAGTTCCCTACTTCCGATTCCTTAACCACCGCCCGTAATAGACACAGGCTCATCAAACCAGTCTTACAGCCAAATCGGCTTAGCCTTAATTATTCTGTTGTCAGGCCCAGTTCAGGTGATTAACTCTGCTCCCACCTCTCTCCACTTCCCGTACTCCCTCTTATGATGACCATATTTCTCCTACCAGTAAATAACGCTCTTTATTTCATGCCTTTTACCTTTCATAGACCGCTTTGCACAATAGCACCTTGGTCACCCGCACACAAGAATAGACGTACAACTTGTGACATTACTACACTTCTGCATTGGTGCTGACTTATCGTCTCATTCGGAAGCTGCACACAAATAGAGTCCGTTTTCTATCACTCACACTTTTTTTCGACTCACAGAGGTACGTTCTAGTCGCTATGGGCATTTTTGGCGGGCCGGACGCGCCGGGTAGATACGTCATCAAGACATCGGCTCTTTAGGCGAGTCTTGCATCGCACTCAGTGTCTCACAAACCCGGAGAACCGACGGACTTCATTTCACTTCCTTACGACGGCAACATGGTAAGATAGTCAGCGAGATATTGCTTGGAGATTATCAGAGACGCTACGCATCACAAACTTTTCGTATAGACCCCTTTCCGGTTCGGACTCCAGCATACTGCCCAATTGTTTTTATCTATTCTTACTACAGCTCACAAACAAGGGCAAGCGGATTGGCTTCCCTGCTTGATCCGACTGCGTACCCGGCGGCGGAACATTCTACCCTTAACACGCCACCCTGACGCATTAGAAGCACTTCCTTCTCGCGTCTTCCTTTGTCTATACCCGATTAGGACCGGGTTGGAATTATCACCGGTCTCACGGTGAGTCCAGCTTTCACTAACGAGAATCTCTTCATTAGACTCAATTACAGTTGTTCCCTTTCTACCATACCCATTTCATAATTATCATTCATTCCCCTATTTCCCCCCCCCCCTTCCATAGACACTGCTTTCAGCCTAAAACTCCACAGGTATGTCTGCATCTTGCAGCGCTTATCAGCTCCATGTTTTCATGATCCAGAACTGTGATTTGCTAAACGCTTTGTTGTAACACTCACCACCATTTTAGAATGTTACATTGTTGTCTGATTACCGGGCGTCCTTCCTTTGATACACTGACTGCATGGGACTTCCTACTTTTTCTGTTGCACACAGCACATTTTATTCTAGCTGCTCAACATACTCGACATATTTTTAACTGACTCTTGATAGCCAATATTTTCTCTTCAGCATACTCCTTTATGACCCTTCCAACTCTTACATCCTAGTCTTGCCACCTTCTCAGTCTTTTTTGCATCTATTAACACTCCCATTGCAAATAGGTGCTCATCCTTAACTCATGGGGAATATTTACGCATGTATCTGATGCCCTTCTCGTCAGGCACCACACGACTCGATGATGATGATGTTTATTAATGTTAGATGCTGTCTCAAAAACTAGAAAACCATCTACCCGGAGAAAGGGCGCAGAGTGCGAACAACAAGAACTAGGCCTGCCCTCATTAAGAATTGAAAGTACGCTGCTTTTAAATCCCCAGTAACCCTCCTTCCTCGCATATCTCAGGACATCACAAAGTTTATTGTTACAGTAACACATATATGAACGCCAGGATTGCAAACCGATTTAAAGTATACTAATAAATATTAAGAGAGATTCAAGCAACATTGCTGTTACGGTTCGTTGTGATTTGACTCATGGAAACATTTCAGTTTCTCTCTCTATTTTATCTCCTTAATTTATAACCCCTACCACCGTTTCTTGGGATCAACATTGTCAGTTTTTTCTCGTTTGTTTGACGTAACGTATCCAATGTACATATTGTAAAAATACAATGACATTTGCATATTAAGTTGTGTAGGGGCACTGCATGCCACATACCACCTATACCACAGCAATGTAACTGATTGATGACTCGTTTTGCCCTTTTTTTCTCTCCCTTTTTGTTCCCCAGGATATAATCGACCGTATTTTGCATACTTAATTGTCTGTGATTTTCAGCTTGTCACATTTTCCCCACGTGACACACACCATGTGGGTTTTTCCTGCGTCGCTGCATTTTGGATTTGTAATAGTGTCAATAGCAGCTCACCACCACACTTATAAACACTCACATTTTATTCATGTCTCACTTGGGTGCTCTTGAAATCTTTAGACTCACACCCTGTCCATCTCCCTCCACCCTTTCTAGGTTTCCACGTCTCCAAGATAGGCCTTGAGCCAATCATCCCCTTCAATCACACCCTCTACACTAGCCACCCGACCAACTTCCCCGTCACAAACGTACCCTTACTCACCACCACCCTCTAAAAGTATTCTTTCATACTCTACTTTATCTCCCCGAACCTGAAGAGTCACGGGTTTACCCCGGTATTGACAAAAGACGTGTTGGCTGGTTATCTTGTGAAACAAATACTCACACCGGAAGAATAAATACCTAATAGGATAAAAACATTGGAGTTTGATCTTACCCTTTCATTGAATGATAACAAGACTCAACCTATAAACTGACTCAGGTTGTGTGCGCTTATATGTATACAGAAGGTTGAGCTCCTCTCCCCCTTCTTTTTTCTGAGACCAGGGTTATCTCAGATCAAGAAGCACCAACCACCTAAACCCCACAACTACCCCCTGACCACTACCTGTAGTGCGCCATCATATTTCTGGACACTCTCATAACCCTTCGCTGAACTTTGAAATCCAAACAGAGTCAAGGAAATAAAATTAAATGCAAGAAATGTCATCTACTCACTGTATCCCCTGAGATGTACTCTACTGTGCCCAGACGACAAGTGACTTCACGCATTTGCTTCAGCTCCGGCAGTTCTGCTATCCGCCCGTACACAGCCTTGACCCTGCAGAAGGCAGTCCCTGCCTCAGACTTACGATCTGGATTGCGCTTCTTCCAGTTACCAGATTTGTCTTTCATGTCTTTAATAAGAGCAACAAGTTCTTTATTCCACTCCTGTATATTAAGCAAGAAAAAGGTCAAAAGAATAATTAACTATAAATACAAATATAAACATCAGATAAATCAGCATACCAAAAGATTAGATGTTCAGCTTAGATCATACTGCTAATTTATCCAGCAATGCTCCTTCTAGTCTCTCTTTCTCAGAACAATCTCTATAATCGAAAAGAACAAAGCAAAGGCATGGCACAAAAATGGAGGCCATTCACAAGGGCAGTTCCGTCACTCAATGCCCTGTCCCTAATAATCCTGCCATATTTCTGCTCTGCTAAGATTGAATGCACAGATAGGTTTGAAAGGGAGCCCTTGGCAGACTCCAGACCTCCATATGATCCAGTCAACCTCCCAACTCCATTCTGGCCACAGCACTAAGATGCATCTTCTACAAGTAAGGCCCTTCTTTTGGTAAAATGCCTACAGCTTCAGAATGGCCCTACAGTGCAAGGGGTCCAGGGGTAATAGCTGGGATTAAGGACAGTAGAACACACACAGCACAGGCTAGGTGATAGAGTGAGAAAGAAACCCTCAAGAGTATGATTTAATTCTTTACAAATGGTGCCCATTGTCCTGTGTGGTATCTATAATATGGCCTCTGGTGAATCAACAACAAGCTCATAATTTGTTGGGCAACCTCATTAGACTAATTCTCAATGCAAAAACACTACCACTTGATCACTAGATAAACTGCAAGAATCTGCGGTGAGAACGGAAAATAGGAACCATAATTCAAGTGTCCTTTAGAGTACCCAACTTTGGAAGTCTGTTGGATTAATTAACGGTGGGTGGCCTTTATCTTTTTTTCTAAACAAGGAAAATATTATGTAGAAATCCCACCTGGTGTAGGTACACAATTGGACCTTAGTGCCTGCACTAATGGATCTTTGAGGCTGGCTTTGTGGTCTGAGAAAATTAGAAATATCTCTCATATTGTCTACTTTGGTGAACTATAGAATTCAATTTCAAAACCTGACAAAGCTTAAAGTACCACAACATTCCTAATCACTCTGTGCCACTGTAACATGCATTTTTCCTTAATTTTTATAGAGGAAAAGTGGGAAATCCTTACCAGACTATCACCCTGATGCCACATCAACTTCCCATGCCTCCAGAGAAGAATATTCCAAACTATTTAAACTATTTCTGATTCGGTTTCTGAGCAGCCCTCTTGTAACCATGCCCTCACCAGAAGTTTTACGACAAAAACCTTCCAGAGAGAAGAACACTAATTCATCCGACCCCGGTAAAGAGTATTGAGCCTCAATTAGGTAATACCAAACTACCCCAATCACTTTAGCAGAGGTATGCCAAATATTCCACCCTAGGCAATGGGACGTGCCTTCACTGTTGCCGCTCTCCTCACTTTGGGGGACACCTGGAAGAGGAAGGATTGCCACTACTCTTTCAACACAACTCAACTACCACTCCGTAACACGATTATAGCGCACAGCATTCATCGTAAATAGCTACTGGGTGAAAAAAGGCTGAGTGTGGCTGATGGGCTACTCCCTAACAAACATGACAGATATACTGTCTGCTGCACAACAGAATATAAAGCCCTTGTAATAAGGCGGACAGGATATTTCACGTGTGTGAAAGGTATCACATCCCCAAACTCTAAATGAAGTCCTCAGTAGGCCGGCCTGAATGTTCAGGAGCTAGCAATACTCTTTGTACTAAGAAGGTCTCATCTTAAAAAGAATCTCAGGTGTGAGTGAACCTCTGCACTCTAGGGACAGGTGGGGCACAGTACCCTAAAATGTACTTAGTTCTATTTATCCAGACGTTTGCCTATCTACTAGCCCTAAATTTGGGCAATCTGCTCAACTGAAGTCTACTCTGAAGATACCGTAAGGTTTACATCTTTGGGGTTCAATATGTCTGCCGCTTGAACCGCCTCCTGGTCCTCCAGGCTACGGTCCTCACACCAGTGGTACTCAGAATCATGCACTAAGGACGAAGGCCTCCACAGGCCTCGATCCTCCTCAGTCATGGGGAGAACCCCCATGAACTGCTACCTAATCTTGTGATGGAGTCCCTCCCTTAGGGATGTCATTAGTGGATCAAATTGCTGGTCTGAACCCCTGAGTTACAACTAGGTAGAGAGTATGATGTGTGGGACATTAGGCTTCCCAGAAAGCCTCTTTGACCCTTTCAAAGACAACCCCCTCCATTAAAGCATCCCACTTTCTCATGCCAGATTCAAACGCATCCTTGTTCAACTGGGGTTAAGTGGTCTCAGGCACCCGTGGACCTCCTTCCCCAGAGAGGAGGGAGAAGTTGTCAACAGCATAAAAACCTAAGGGCTTTTGATCACTGATCTTTGGGGCTTGGGATTTAACACTTGTGTAAAAACAGCTCCACTTTTACTTTCACTCCTCTTTCACCGAGTTTAAGAGAGGAAGAAATTGTTTGAGTAACAGTGAAGGGGTGGCTTCAAATGTTGAAAAATAACACTCTATATTTCCCTGAAAGTCCTTCCATTCTTTTATAATCGTAAAACATCAGAGAAAGTTTGCAGAAGAATTCTACAACATAAATCCAGAATTAGCAATAAAATTATGAATTCCCAAACGCCACACCTCTTCCCTAGTAGTGAAATATAACGCACGAGTATGGTTTGACTATGTGTGTGATCTCATGTAATTGTGATTTGTTGTTGTAGACTTATCCACCCTTGGAGACTGGTTGTTCTCATTGGCTATGCAGGCTTGTTACAGTACTACGGTGGATAAGGTAATTATGCACATTTAGTGAGACTTATTGAGAGTAGCATATTGCGTATGTGTAATTACTCTGTGTCTCTTTGTGTTCCAGGTTCTCCTCCCTGCTGTTCTCATCCTTCCATTCCCTCACTTGTTCACCCTACAGCTCCGTAACTTTTAGTTGGAGTTTGGGGATGTCAAGGGGTGGCCCCTTATTGCATCAACCGGACCCTGAGGAGTAGATATCTGACACATACCCTAGATACTACAGGTCTCTTCGACACATCGCATGCATATTAAGGGATGCAATTTCCGCTATGGACATCGAAAAGAGATTTACACACTAATAAAACAATATAAACCCTATATTGTTTTTTTTATTGAAACTGGACTATTCCCACACAAAAACCCAGGGCCATGGGAATTATATGGCAAGAGAGATCAAAAGGCCAAATGTAAAAAAAGACTCCTGGTTGCAAACAAATCGGCCGATCACAACAATTAAGATGCCTTTACAAGTGTATAAACGCAATTTGGTGACTTATTACTGAATCTCAATTTGCATTTACGCATTGGTATTTTAAAAAGGTGTGTTTTGGCAGTCTCTTCCAAATACTTAATAGGAATTGTATGTGTAGGAAAGCAGGATCTACTTTCATGCTCTGCCCCACGTTTTGCTGGTTTAATTATGTTTTTTGACTAGTCTGACCAGGATCCTGGTGGAGTGGAGTGGTGTGGCTCACTGGTTAGAGGCGGCAGACCCGGAAGCAGAGGACGGCCCGGGACCAGGGTTCAATTCCAGACGCGGCAGGGTCGTGGACCAGGGTCAGCGGACTCGATAATTCTCGCCTCGGTGCCTACTCTAACCAGGGATCACACTCGGCAACTCTGGGCATTAGCTTGCCTCATCTCCACAACGGCCGCCCACATACGCCGGGGATGCCAGGTTTCACCCTGGAGATACCCAGTAGGGTCCATCTCACAGGGAAAAGCCAGGACGGGTTCCCCAGCGGTCTACAGCGAGGAGATACCCCATGTGGGGTGATTCACGCACTTTACAAGACATAATTACATTACATTACATCCTGCTTAGGTACACTCTAGATTGGCTACTGGTGTACCCTGATAAGTCCTTAGTATTCGTAACTAAGGTACCCAGGGTACAAGTACACCAGAGGCCCCCCACGGACCGAAGCATGTATTATGCTTGTACGGATTCAGCTGTGTCTATATCACTGGCTGCAGTCTGCACAAGACCTCCGTGGGGTTCCTGGGTACTTACCGTGGGAGGTTCCTTGGGTCCCCACTGTGTATTTGTGCTACTTATGTGCTCTGTGTATTGTGTTTTTATCTCCAGGTAGGAGATAGTACAATTGTGTTAGTGAGTATTTGTAATAAAGTACCTATTTTTATAGCTACACTGTGTGGTTCTTTTTCACTTAGCCTATACTATAAGATTAAGCACCGGTACAACAAGCTGCGTTACACTCCTTCCAGACTAAGCCTCAAGGCTGCTCTCCACAGCTACCACTTGGAGAGCTTTCTAAAGTTGTCTAAGACCACTAATACCAGTCAGTCAGTCAAAAGCAATGTTTATTTAGACCTTAGTCTTTAAACTGCAATACCCAACAATATAAAACATTAAAACAGGGATAAATACGTATTCAATAACAAACAATAAAAACATATTCGTCAATAAATTCTTATTCCTAGATGTGCTTTTTGATGGCCGTATTCAGTCTAGGGGCCACAATACTAAATGCAAAAACATAATCACTCATTAAAATTCTACCTGTATGGCACAGGATTTTTTTTTAGTTCATATTAGGTTAAAATGTATATAATAAATAATCCTCATAAAATCACTAAAGACATTATAATTCTAAAAATATTATACAATATTTCGCTAGGAGCTTTTAACAGACTTCATATACTTTCCAAGTGCAATGGCACTCTCGAGGTTAGGCATTTCTGTGAGTAAGTCAACCGCCTGAGCACGAGACCTTATTTCATATTTTACAAAAACAGGTCTCAGATGCAATTTATGCTGAGGTATAAGCGCAATACAGTCTAACAGTATGTGCAGCATATCACCCTAATTGCCCAGCAGGCATTTACAATTCACATCTGGGTGGAGCTTATTGACCTTCTCCCTATGATTTGTCAGCCAGCGGTTAATGCCTATCCTAACTCTGAAAATTTCACATCTGAGGCACTTATTCGGAAGGGTGTCCAAGTAGGGGAACCAAGACTTGTGTAGCCAGGCTGCAGTCATAAATTGAACTGATGGTTTCAAGCTCAAATAACCTTGATCAAATGTTCTAGATGGCTCAATGCCTTGTGTCCTGAGATCATTCTTGGTGAATTCAGCCTGCAGTGACTGTTGGCAAAATCTCACCTTTACGTTCTCTGCAACCTTAATCATTTTCTTTCTTATCTCCTTGACCCATTTTAAACTGCTTGATTCGATCTCCTTCCTACACCAGAGGGAGACCTTCTGTACCCCCCCTCCCGAGCCCTGTCGTCTCCACAGCCTTAGTAAATTTACTTGGGCCTGTACGCTCCACAAAGTTGTACCTAACTCTAATCTGATTGCCTGGACCATTGCTGAACTGGGAAGCGAAAGTAGGGCTTTCAGGCATTTTCCCTCCTCAAAGTTCCAACTATCTTTGCCACTAAGACAAAGTAATTCTGATCCATACAGGACTTGAGGAGGCATCACTGCATTAAACGCCTGTAGCACAGGTCTATGTGACATGTCCCCATATTCACTGTTAAATTTTTTCAGCCCACACACTGAAAAAAAAGCTTTTGCTTTCTGGGCTGTCAAATGAGTTTGACACTTTAAGGAATTTTTAAACCAGACCCCGAGGTATCTATATTCTTTTACTACCTCCAATTTTAAGGGGCCTAGATACCAGCTAAATCCTAAATCTCTTTTTCCAAAACATAAGATTTTAGTTTTATCCACATTTACAGTTAGGGACTTTGACACATAGTATTATTGGAAGACATTAATTTCCTTTGAAGGCCCATCGCTGTCTGGTCAAAAATCACCAAATCATCTGCACAAAGCAGATATGATAGTTTCAATCCATTCATTTTAGGGCTGGCACTTCTATCAATCTCTAGGGCCTTTGGTAGATCAGCAAGAAAAATGGCAAACAACAGAGGGGCCAACACACAGCCTTGCCTAAGTCCATTTCCGATTTGTATTTTTAGAGTTAAGGACCCTTCCTTATCCACGATAATCTGTGCCCAGTTCTCTCTATGTAGTTCTTTAATTAAAGCAAAGAGCCCTTCTGGAATATTATACTTTCTAAGGATTTCCAATAGGCATTTGCGATCCACTAGGTCAAAGGCCGCCCGGAAGTCAACAAAGAAGCAATATAGCTTCCCATTTTTCTCTATTGACTTCCTTTCGACGGTCCACAGTGCAAAACAGTGAGCAATTGTCGAATGGCCATCTTTGAACCCACCTTGCTCTACAGGCACGATTGCACACTCCTCGACCCACTCTTTTAATCTACCTAAAATTATCTGTGTGAACACTTTTACCCCGATATCTAAAAGATTAGTCTGTAATTTTTAGGGGCATCCATGTCACCCTTCTTATGCACCGGTCGGATGACTGCCCCCCTCCAGTTTCTCTGTATTTTTCCTAGCTCTAAAATCTGTAAAAACATATGAGATAAAAATTCTGCCCACCATTGTGGCTGGGTTTTCAATATTATCGCAGACAGGTTATCGGGGCCGGCCGCCCTAGTCAGATTTAAACTTCCAATTGTTTTGCTAACATTTGTTACTGAAAAGTCTTCTGTTTTCAAGTCCCCTACCAGATCTATCCAATTTAAAGGCTTGTCTATATCAAAGGCTCGTCTACCACTAATATCACCATATGGGTTGTCTGGATTAGTGTGGGGTGCACCACTTACATAAGTGGGCACCATATACTAAGCCAGTCTCTCACAGCACGCATTACTGTTTTGCGACCAAATTCCGGTCGCAAAACAGTAATACTTTACCACCATTTTAAATGTGGTGGCAGCCCATTCATAAATGGGAAGGGGTCCCCTCGGAACCACTTCCCCTTCGATAATGTTGAAATAATATTTTTAAGAACAAATAGTGGTTCTACAGACCACTGCCTAAAAACAAATTTCATAGTTTCATTTATTTTTCTTCAAAACATCCCGTTTTACTTTAAGGAAAATGGACTGCTTTAAAAATAAAAAAATAAATGCTTTATTAAAAAGCAATCATAGGCATAGTGGTCTGCGGACCTCAGCAACAGGTCACCATACCAGTGATGGCTGTGATTTTAATGCGTCTCTAATTGTGACCTACCTCATTGTTATTCATGAGGTAGGTTGATTTGCAACCTAATAGGAATCACAAAATAAACATGTCATACATTTAGAATACTGTTTACTAAATAACAATCAAAAAATATTTGTTTTAAAATTGCTATTTCGCTGTTTGGGAACCGTTATTTTAAAGGCACATTCAACTGGTCCCCAAATTATGCGGCAGGGTTTACTAAATTAGGCAGTACATATCAATGTATGCTTCAGTCCTTCCACCAATTATTTTACACCTGACTTCAAAGACCAGCATCCAATGAGGTGTACCAGATGCTTTAATAGCAGGAGCGTGGGGGAAACAGATTCAGTGGCTTTAAAGAACATGTCAACATCAGTATCATAGGTCCCGCCTCACAGACCCTGCCAGGCCCCTTCCATGACACTGAGGGGACCAAAGATACTTGAATACCCTCAGAGCACCTAGGGGCTTGATTTAAATACCATTAATATACAATGGAAACTACCTGAAGCCCCCTCCCTGGTGGGTGGGCAAGGGCGATTGCCTCTTGGGAGATGGCAGAAAGTGCACTACTTAACAGAGAGGAGAGGGTGAGCTGCCGCACAAGCCTGGGATGGGCTCCTAGATAAATTTACAAAGATCACCAATGATGACACCCACCCACCATGATCCTCCTTGAAATACATGGATATTCACTGCATGACTCTATAGACTCCGTAGACATGGAGGAATCATTAGGACTCCAGATGGAGGCAATCTGGTACTCTTATAGATCTGTGGAGATGGGACACAGCAACTTTATAGTCTCATGCTTCAAGGAAGGAGGTGTCACTCAGCTTAAAAACGATGACTCAGATAGTTGAAGGGGCGTAGGATGTTGGATATGTTACATTTATTGTTTCTCTAATCTATGATCGACCCTCTGAAAGGGTTAAGATGCACTGCAAGGTTGAAATCTCAAGCATTCTACAATGGTTAGGAACTAGGAGTTATGTTACTGTTATTCTGCTACATGTATACAACTGTATTGTGACTCGCAGCAGAATCCTGAACTTTGGTGTTTCTTCTCCTTCCCGGCGCTGTTTTAAATCCTCTGCTGTTTCCCTTGCTGCGGTCGCTGGGAGGCTGCGAGTTCGTGGAGTTCCCTGACAACGAGGATCCACAGCGGGAGCCCGGGACTGTGAGGACCAGCATTCGTTCTACCATCCACAGGTGGTGCCTCTTCCCGGGCGTGCCCCGCCTCCTTTTCGGTACTTATACAAGCTCCCACCGCGGGACGCGCGCGAGACTCAGCCCGGGCAAAGGGCGGCCCGTCTGAGGCCGTCCGAGGTTGGATGAAGTTGGGTTGGGTCCCCCCCCTTAGTCTTGTTTGCTTAGCTGTTAGTGTCTACCCAGGGAGATACTCCTGTTGTTTTCATTCTGTCTACCTTAATAACTGTTGGCCTCTTTTGCTATTGTTAATTTAAACCATGCCGCTACGTTCTGGTAAAGAAAGACTAGTGCAATTGCAGACAAGTAGTGGGGTGGTAACTGGTCCCCTTGACACTTTTATAACCAGGGCGACTGGCTTCTTGGAAAAGAAGATAGCCTTTGCCGAGAAACGCCTATCGCTAGATCTTATTACGGGGAAGCGCTCCTCTATAGGGCGACTTGCAACAGTGGTTAGCCCGCAGGCACACCCTACAAATCCCATCCAGACTGTGGACACTGTGTTGGTGGACCTTCATTCAGAGGTGGAGAGTTTGTTCTCGAACTCTACTGAGGGTGGCTCACAATCCAGTGTTTTAATAGGAAGTAGTGGTGAAGAAAGTGTATTAAATGTTAGTACTGTTCAACCTGATCCTATTATTGAAGAACCCCAACGGAATATGCCTTGCAAGAGGAAGAGAAGTAAGGGCCCTCAGAAGGGGGGTACTTCTAAAATACCCAAAGTAAATAGTATTCTCCAGCCCATCCCTGCACCTGAAACTTTTATCTGCTCCCAGCCCTCCCTGTCTGCAACTAGTCCCTTGTTCCCCTCTCAGGTATCGCCAAGAATTTCTGCCATTAGCCCCGAGATCTCCAGTAAAGATGGTGATTATCTCATAAGTAAAATGGAACTATTAGTAAAATCACTTATGTTACCATTACTAGAACGATCAAGACTTATGAACTCAAAGCTAGATCTTTTGGAAAATACTAGTATTTTAAAAAGTTGGTAGATGCTCAACCCACTCCCCCCTATTCCAACTAGTATGCCTAACCCTCCAGGTGCCGCCATCATAACAAAGCGGCCACTTCAGGCCCCTGTTGAACAATCCAACATTCAACCTGTAATAAATAATCCTGCTAGTAGGGGTGGGAGCATGAAAGCTGATACAACACACAATACCGAGCCATCCACTGTGGTTCAAGCCCCGCATAATACCAAGTCTTCCACCGTTGTGCAAACCCCGAACCCTGCCAGGGGTGGTTCTAAATCGACCTTCATGTCCAAACCAAGCTCCAGAACTTTGGGGAGCCAAGACAGAAATCCTTTAGCCTTGGCACAGAGAGTTCATAAACAGGGATTTCCTTATATCGACCTACCTCCTGAGGCTACTCCTTTTACGATTGTCGTAACAGGCGTCTCAACCCTTAGGGAAGGAACAACCGAATCCCATGGGGACCTCAGAAATAAAGTCATATTTTGGTTGAATAAAAATAGACCCCTCCCTCCATCCCCTGTCCTGGAGATATTGAGTGTCAGACGAGTAGATTGGGCGGGACACTGCCCGAAGGACCTGGAAGGTGATTGTATTATTATCAATTTCAGAGATCCTTATGTGGTGGACTTTATACGTAGGGAGGCTAGATTTGGGAGGATGGGGGATGTGCAGTCATTGGGCCTCAGTTATTTCTATCCAAAACGATATAATATCCCTTTTGCTAACCCCCTAATGCCCAGAAGAACCTATGGGGAGAGATTTCCAATCAACAGGAATACATATACCCCATCCTTTCCACACTTGTCTAACCGCTATGAAGCACTCAAATCAAATCAAATCAAAAGGTACTTTATTCGGCAACTCAATACCATAACAGTGAACATGTTAAAAGGATACATTTCATCAACAAGCTTTAAAACCTTTAAAAAGATTAAACTAGTGACATTCTTGATATCAATAAAAGAGCAAAGTTCAAGTTATAAAATGATCATAAAAACATCATATAAAGTGCAAAGTGCTAAGGCCAAGTGCAAGAGACAGTGTGTAATAAAAATACCAATATTACCATGAGATGGGCCCTAGTATCAAAACAGGCAAAGACACATGGCTGCTATAAAAACAACTTTTTCGAAAGCCTACTGGCTCATGTTAGGAAACTTGCAATCCCAAAACAGACCAAAGGGTAAAGATAGCATTTGGAGGTACAGCAAAGCAGGCCTGACTTGGATAAAATGACAATCTCTAAGTAATGGAATTTTGTGCAGTAATAATAATCAGAGAAAAAAGTAAAATGGAATGTATCTTGGTCAGAGAAGTTGTCGCAAGAACAAGGTTTTAGGATACCAGGTTTTGTAAAACCTTGGGGGACAGCCAAAAGCCAGGGATCCAGATGCAGTCAGAATGAAATATTTCCTAGCTAACGTTACAGAAAGTTTCAATTCTATTAAGGACTCGGAGGCGAGGATTATGCCTTCTTTCTTCACTTTAATGAACAGCAGCGAAGATACAAAAAACTACCTTTCCCATGAACCAAAGGGAATGTGTAGTCAAAACAAAACAACATGGTAACAACCAATCACACCACTTAGAACCAGTGTCCAATCAGGGCTTAGGGAGCCCTCACATAGTCCATCAACAGTGTCCTCTCTTCCTCTTTCTGAGCGCACAGTCAGCCCTTTCTCGCTCTTCAGGAATCCTGCTTGTTGGGAGTCCGTGCCTGGAGATCTTGCCTCTGCATCGTCCTCCGGTTTCTCGACCCTGGTCCACCTTTGGGCTTCTTCCTTCCGCCTGCCAGCGGTCCGGCTCCAGCGCATTTCCTGCGGTCCAACTTCCGGTCCCTCACTAAAAGCGGAACGACCTGTAGCCATTGACACCAAGATAGAAGGATGCCACATCTCTTTCCTTTACATAACATCCATTGAAGATGAAGAATCAACCTATGAAGAACTCTCTGGTTTGGAGGGCATTGATTGACTCCGTCCTGTTATCAGCGGAGAGAGTCATTCTGGTAACCTTGAACAAGGGGTAGTTGACCCACTTAGTTTAACTCGTTTAGCTAGTCAGGATGAAGTATATTCGAATGTGGTTACTGGGAGAGTTTCAAAGGGGAACTCCCTGGATGGTATTTCGCCTATTGGTGGGGGGGATGCAGACCGAGAGTCAATGGCTTCCAATCATGATACCCCCCTCTCCCAGGACAGGGTACTTACAATAGCATCATGGAACATCGCAGGGCTTAAAGGGCGAATAGCTTCAGATGACTGGGCAGATTTTGTTGAGTCATTTGATGTCTTATTATTTCAAGAGAGCTGGGCTCCTGAACCAATTTTTCGAGCAGGTTAACTTAATTTTTATAAACCGGCCATCAAGGGTACCAAGGGTAGAGCACCAGCGGGTTTAGTAATTTGGGTTAGGCAGTCCATCAGCTATAGACCGGTGGAAATCCCAGTGAAAAACCCTGATATTTTGGGTATCAAGCTATGCCGTGAAAACCACGAGAACATTATTCTTATTAATATATATGCACGAGGCCTCCCTTGTGGGAGATGCCCAGCTATTATAGATGAGCTAGATTCCTACCTCGAATTGATTGGGAGAGATATTTTATACTCTTAGCAGGGGATCTAAACTGCACCTTTGAACCTTTTAGAAGTGAGGGAGAGGATTTGTGTTCTGAGGAAGACGACATGTGGAACATTCCGAACCTGACACTGAATCATATTAACAAGGGTTCCGAGGCTGCTCTGCATTGGCTAGGGTTGTGCTTAGAGTGGGGCTTGAGAGTGGCCAATGGCCGTACGGTGTCTGACAAAGATGGTCATCCTACGTTTGATAACGGGGTCAGTAAAAGTAGAATTTATTACATTTTGGTAAAGATGGAGTACTGGTCCTTCTTGGAAGACATGGTAGATGTGGATCGTCCTGAGAGCGACCATAATCCGCTATTTCTAAGCTTGAAGCCCTTGGGTAGTTTAGGCAGATCCGCTGCAGCTACGTGTGTTACAGCAGAGGCTGTTTCAACAAACGACAGAAGGAGGGTCAGATGGTGTAGGGTTCTGGCGGATCCCGTCATGTTAGATGGCATAATATTGGAAGTCTCAACAACTCTGAGCGCCATACAGGATTTATCTTCCGGAACGGAAGTAGTGCACCAGATTAGTGATCTGCACAAGCAGTGTTTTAATAAATTGAAGACTCTCCTTACCCTACCGCTGAAGCTTGGGAAAGCGAAAATACTTAGCTCCAGTAAGAAATGGTATAACAAAAAATGTAGGGAGGCATTTGGTGAACTTAAAGCTATTAAATCAAGGGTAACCACTGAAATTAAACTGGTGCGACAAAAGTATAAAAGGGTAGAGTGGGAGGCGAGGAGAGAGTGGGACGATTGCTACTGGTCTGATTTATATGAGGCTAGCCTTTCCTCTAACCAGACTAAGTTCTGGGAAGTGGTTAAATGGGGCAGAAACCCAGACTCGAAGTGCCCAGTTAATCATGTCTGGGTGGAAGCATGGGTGGACTGCTTTTCATCCCAGTTCAAAGACCCGGAATATGAACTTTGTGATGCATAGGTGACTTGGGTCCCATTGTACCCATCTACTTGTCATCCCCTGGTGTTTACGAATGATGACACGGAGTCTGCACTCTGGTCAGTTCAAGCAGGGAAAGCTCCCGGGATGGATTGCATCCCGGCTGACTTATTTAAAACTGACCCCCAACTCTGGGTTCCTTATATCACCCTGGTTGCTAATGCTATTACCAAGGGGGCAAGGATCCCAGAGTCCTGGAAGGGAGCGGAAATTCTTCCCATTTTTAAAAAGATGGTTCGTTCGGTCCCAAGTAATTATGGCCCCATAAGTCTTATAGATTCCATGCAGAAAATATTCGCAAGGATGATTCTTGCCAGGGTTCAAGGGTGGATGGAGACAGAGTGTATTCTCTCACCACTACAGGCAGGATTCAGATCAGGCACTAGAACCATAGACCAGGTCTTTTGATTTGTCCTGATTTACTGGAAGGTGGTGCTGTTGGGCGGAGGGACCATCTATGTCGCCTTCATGGACCTTAAGTCCGCCTTTGATCTTGTGCCTAGGGCAAAATTGTGGGCTGGACTAGATAAGCTGGGACTGCCGTCAGAACTCCTTGTAATCCTGGTAAGACTGCACGAGGGCAATTTTGCGAAAGTGAGGTGGGGGAGACCGGGGCAGGTAACGGTGAGTTTTCCAGTCACGAGGGGTGTCCGTCAAGGGTGCGTTTTGGCACCTACCCTTTTTTATTATTTATTAATCAGGTGGTGAAATTTTTTTGCAGACACTCCAACTGATGCGCCCATATTAGGCGGGACTAAGTTTCCTTTGCTCATCTTCGCAGATGATACATTAATCCTCTCCTAGACACGTAGTGGTCTTCAAAAGGCGATTAACAGATTCGAGGATTTCTGCAAGCTAAATGATCTGCAAATAAATGTGAGCAAAACCAAATTTATGGTTTTAACTAAAAATTGTCCCATTAAAAGCCATGTTAGCATGAATGGTGTAGCCCTTGAACAAGTGGATGTCATGACCTATCTAGGAGTGACCTTAGATTATCGCCTTCGTTGGAACCCACAGGTTGACGCCCTCCACTTAAGATCTGTACGTCTAATGGGTTGCCTAATACAGGAACAAAGAATGTCCTTGACTAAAAGAATTTTTCCAGCATTAAAGATTTATGAAGCAAAAATTAACTCTGCAATTTTATATGGGGCTGATCTTTGGGGTTATAAGGACCTTACCCCCTTAGTAAGAGCTCAAAATAAATGTTTGCGTAAACTGGTAGGCTTACAGCAATCCACGCCAATTAAACCCCTTCTGTTGGATATGGATGCAAACCAATAAATGAAATGGCACGGTATCGGATGGTAGCATTATGGAGACGGATCTAGACGTCGCCGTATCTTAGTCTATTTGCTAATGAATTAGCGGAAGTAAAAACAATCATGGGTTCTGGCAATATCCCATGGCTCCGGGAAGTGAAATCAATCCTGGAAAGTATGGGACTTCGCCAATCCGGGGTCAACTGTGTTTACCTCTAAAAAAGAATTTAAAATGCTTTTCTGGGCTTCTGTTAGAATCCAACTTGTTGCACTGTCAGATGCCACCACCCTAACGGGTCGATTTTTGGTGCACAAATTGGATCCCTTACTTGAGAACTATTGGGATGTTATTACTAGGGGCCTGGACAAAAATTATATCACCAATTCAGAGTGGGGACTTTACCAGTGAGGTCTTTTACCTAGAAATGGCATGGTAATACAACTGAATACTGTCCCTGGTGTAATGACCAAAAGGAGAGTGTGGGTCATTTATTCTTTGCCTGCCCAGCTTATTCAGCTGCTAGGAATAAATGGATTAAGCCCATTTGCCGCCAGTTGAATAGTAGAGGGAGTGTAGAGGCGTTGTGGGTTTAAGAACAAACACCTCAGAGATTGTGGTTATAGGAGTAGCAAAGTACCCAGGGTGGGCCTGGGTTATTAGAGCTAGACACCTTCATGTACATAGATTATAACTTTTAAAAATGGTTTCTTCCTTCATACTTTAAAAAATTACTGTTTAATTCTTGTATTAAAATGATGAAGTCTGGATGAATTAAGATCTTGTTAAATTTTAATGTATTTATGATTGTTTTTATCACCCATTTTGTAAATTGTCTTTTATGATGTAAAAATCGAAAATAAAGACGTATGAAACCGAACTGAAACGGACTATTTTTTTTTGTACTTCAATAAAAAAGGTTTTATTTAAAGTGACTGTTACCTATAAAGTGGGTCATCTCAAAATATGTTTTTTAAAACAGGGAAAAGCTTAAAGTCAAAGAACCACTTTCAGCTCGCTGGAGAACAGATCCTTTATTAGTTCCATTTTCCTGTTCAATGTCCATGGAAAGAAGGAAAATATCAGCACTTGGAAGTCAGAGGTCGTGCATTAAACAATTTGTCGTATAAAAACTTGTGTGATCCAAATGAATTTAGAAAATTCTACCAACGTTTCAACATCATCTGATCCACGTACCTTTTTGGAACATTTTTTAGTACTGTTATCATCCAAACTATAGAGCCTGAATAAACCAATTAAAAAAACAATTGGGAAAAAAACTGATCCATTGTTTACAGAAAAACGTGTCAAAAGTAAGCTTCTACTCAGCAGAGCAGAAATACATTGGCAACATTCATATGAGACCCAGTCCAACATTGGGTATCTTACTCAGGCTGGAAATATCACTTCCAAATTGAAGCAAAATATGCTACTTCAATAAGCTTTTGACTAAAATTATAGATGAATTCAGAAAAACACAATTTGCAATTTTATTGTCCAGCCATCAGCTGCTTTCACAGAACAACTTTCCCATTTCTTTTTGGATAAGATTAGGCAATGATAGTGCAAATCGAAGCTGATGGTACTATTTAACCATAATGTATTGAGGACTACAAGCAACCTAGATCTGTTCCTAAACAAAGAGGCCTACTTAGACACTTTCCTCAACATTACAAACGCCGAGCTCATTTCTTTGAAGCATCAAAGGTGTCCCTCTGGGTTTCAATCACATATTTGCCCTTCTATTTATATTCAGTTATTGGCTCCATCTTTTAGTAAAAAGATCAGACCACATTTTACGCTATCTCCTCCTGGGTATGGTCGAGTAACAGCATGCTGGAAAGAAAGTACAATTGGGCCCATTAGTAAAGAAATCATTTTTAGGCACACCACTTCCAAATTTTTTTTCAAATTTGTAACCACAATTCTACAAAAAAATAAAAAGACTCTTCTCAACTACAGGAATTTGTTTATTCAAATGATCTCTTGGATTATAACCAGGCTGGCTTTCAACCACACCACAGCAAAGCCTTCAAGCAACGGCAGACGCTAGTGAACTGGGAGCCTTAGGAGCTCATTATTATGGCAGTCGGATCGAAGCAAGATTGAGGGCGCCCGACAAAGAGGCGCTAGTCACACCTGTTATAGTTTGATCAAACCGCTGTGTAGGCGGTCAGAAACTGCCTTTTTCTATACTGCAGCTTGTGCTGCGGTTTATTTCTGAGCCGCAGCTTATTTCTGAGCCGCAGCACAAGCTGCAGTAGAAAAAGGCATACAGTGCCTGGCACACAATGCATGGATGTTTGGGGGTACCACATGTGCCCCCCGGCCACTTAGCAGTGGCCCAAGGGGGACAGGGGCCTTGCTTGGGAACCCTAAAGTGCCTTTCTGACAGCCTTTTCAAAAGTCCGTAGGAAATAGACATTGTGATCCTGACAGTGGTGCCTGAAAAGGCACCGCCTCCACTCAGGATCAGGATTCTGACCTCTGCCCGTTGGGATCAGTAGATCCTGTCGGAAGTGGCAGTAGGCCCGAAGAGCTGTCTGTCGTGTGACTGCCACCAACGGGCTGTAGGTGGTGGTCCTACAGGCATCATAATGTGTCTCTTAGTGCTTCAGGACCACTAAGCAGCTTTCAATGCCGTTGATCACACAAACTTACTAAAAGTACTATTTGATATGGTTATACGGGTCATGGCACCATTATGGCTGAAATCATTCATGATATCAAAGACTTAAAAGAACAAGTTATTCAGGTAGATACTTTATCTAGCTGCAGATTTCACACCTAATCCACAGGCGTCAGACTGGATCTGGAAAATCTTCCATAGTATATCTGTGGGCCAGAAGGTGGCGTTAAGCGACTCCACACTAAGGCCGTTGTGCGCCGGAAATGACGCATAGGGCCTAAATAAGAGTCACTCTAGAGCACTGACTTAAAGACTATCCTTGCCCACACCCATTTGCCCCAAAAGTGAATTGGTAGATAGCGTGCAGATTCCTAGACTTGGGACTTTATTAAAGGTTAGGTTTCAATCACAGAACGGAGAGGATGGGAGGGTCTTTTTTTTTTAAAATGTATTTATAGATTTTAGCAAAAACCAATACAAAAACATCGTCACATTCATACCAAGCATATAAAGTGCAATATAGTGTGGGGATCCATAATACATAGTATCAAAGTAGCACATATCCGAACATACATAGCACAAATGACATAGTAAAAGGCAATCAGGACTGTAACAGCAGTTAATTCAAAGAGTCAGGGGCTCCTGAAGCAAGTCAGGGTGGTCTCATAAATAATCGGTAAGGGGTTCCCAAATATCTGAAGGTTTCGAAGCGGCAAGTAGTTCTTTCGCATACAATGTAAAATTGTCTCTACACATCCATTATCCAGTCCCTGAATGCAGGTGTTCTTTTACTATCCCAGTGCATAGACACCCGCCGTTTCGCACGCAGTAACATTATGGCCACTAATTTCTTTTCCATAGACCTTAGGGGTATGTCGAGGCCTAGTAAACATAGCCTCGGGCTGCATTCTAAAGTACTGGACATCATCAGCCCCAGATGGCCCGTCACTGTTACCCAATATTGCTTCACCTTCCCGCAGAACCAGGCAAGGTGTGCAAAGTCTGCTTGATCTACCACCATTCGTCTGCATCTAGCATTGTCTCTTAGCTTGTACTTACACAGTTTGGCTGGGGTATGGTATATTTGGTGTATGTATTTATAATGGATAAGCCGGAGATTACCATTGGGCGTTAGCAATGTGAGCAAAGTACAACAAGCCGTCCAATCCTCCTCCGTAAGGGGGGCATCAAGTAGGGTGGACCAATTGTTTCGTGCTTTCATCGTGTCAGATCCAATGTCCAACTGAACCTGCCGGTACAGTCGTGATATGAGATGTGCGTGGGAGGCAGAGGTCAGTAGCATCTGCAACGACTGTAAAGTAGGAGGTTCATCGGGAAAGGAAGGGTACAGTAGCTGAGTAGCAGCTTTCAGCCTGTGATATAAAAATCTGAAGAGCAGTGATTGATTGGTGATATATGATAAGTCATCTGAAGTAATGAACGTGCCATTTGGGTAGAGGTCACCCATCTGGGAGATGCCAACCCGTTCTAAGAGAGACATGTTCGTCTCCATCGTCACTGGCAATGCGGGATGGTATGACAGAGGAAGGATAAGAGCATATATCGGAGTCTTGTGTGCCAGCTGGCTGATCCGCTGCCAAGCCTGAGAGGTGGTGCGAACTGTATTTATCTCCCGTGAGGTGAGGTGTGAGCGACTATGTGTGAGTACACTAGTCAGCGGGATAGGGTTGGCGTCTCCGTCCTCAACCGCAAGATGCGGCAGATATTTCACCAGGTGGTACCAGTAATATGCGAAGTACGCCTGAGCACAGAGATAATACAGATAAGCATCAGGTACTGCAAAGCCACCCGCGCTGTAAGGAAGGGAGAGTGTATGAAGGCTTATTCGAGCCTGCTTATTTTATTTTATTTTATTTTATTTTAGCTGTTTTATATCGCGCTCATATACTACCAGAGTGTCCTGGCGCGTAAAAAGAAACAGGTAAGTGGCCGAAGGGAAAGAAGAGAACAGAAATTTTCTTTTTCAATGAAGAAATTAGTAAGCAATTCTGAAGAGATAAGTTTTAAGTGCCTTCTTAAATGTCACAAAATTTTCAGTTAATCTCAGGGGGAGGGGGAGAGTATTCCAAGTCCTGGCTGCGGTAACAGCAAGAGATTGGCCTCCCAAGCGAACTCGCTGAAATCGGGGTACTCTTAAAAAATTACAATCTGCTGAACGCAGAGCCCGAGTAGGGACATAGCGGGAAAATCTGTCTCTCAGATAAGAGGGGCCAAGGTCATGAACTGCTTTGAAAGCTATAGTAAGAATTTTAAAGGTTATCCTCTGCGCTACTGGCAGCCAATGTAGTTCTTTCATGTGAGTCCGAGTACTTTCTCTATATGGCACATTGCACAGTAGGCGAACAGTCGCATTTTGGATAATCTGGAGCTTTGAGACCAAAAAAGCCGGAGAGCCACACAACAAAGAGTTGGCATAATCAAGTCGTGATAGAATAAGGGCTCTTGCGACCGACTCTCTTGCTGAAGAGGGCAGATAAGGAAAAATCTTCCTCATGGCTTTTAGGGACCCGAAGCACACCCCAGTGAGTTTTTTTATGTGTGCCTCGAATCGCAAATCCTCCCCAAACCAGACTCCCAAATTTTTAGCAGGGATATTGACGGCGCCTGGCTGGGGAAAATCAGAAGGCCATAGAGTTTCTCTAAAATTGGACGGAAACTGGCCATATAGTAAGATTTCAGTTTTATCTTCATTGCATTTCAGCTGTGCTGCTGCTAACCAATTGAACACAGCGGAGAGGCATGAACGCACTACCTCAGTGTCAGTGTTCGCATCTGGCCACGTAAACAGGAGCTGCGTGTCATCCGCATATGCTATTATTTTTGCTCCCATTTGTTCAGCTAAAAAAATAAGGGGAGTGAGATATACATTAAAAAGGAGGGGGCTCAAAGTAGAGCCCTGAGGCACTCCTGTAGTAAGGGATTTGATCGAGGATGAGTAAGGAGGAATCCAGACCTGTTGAGATCTTTCAGTAAGAAAGGATTTCACCCATTCCAGAGCAGAACCTACTATGCCGATATCGGCCAGTCGCGCCAAGAGAAGTGTATGAGGAACGGTGTCGAACGCAGCAGAGAGGTCCAATAAAATTAGGACCGCTCTGCCGCCACTGTCCAAGCACCCTCTAATCGCCTCTGTAACCTCCACCAGCGCTGTCTCTGTGCTGTAAGCTGCACGAAAGCCAGATTGGGCAGGATGTAACGCCTCTGAAGTTTCCACAAAGGCATTAAGCTGAGAGAATGCCAGCTTCTCACCAATTTTAGCCATAGCTGGTAAAAGGGAAATAGGTCTATAGTTATTCGGTACAGCAGGATCAGCGCCTGTTTTCTTTAGCAATGGCAAAAGCTTAGCCTGTTTCCATATTTTCGGGACAGTTGCAGTGGAAAAAGATAGTCCTATTATTTGGGAGATTTCAGAAGCCACAACTTCGGCTGCTTCAGCCAACACCCGGGCCGGACAGACATCCCCGGGAGCACCAGATTTTAAAGATTTAATTGCTGCCAGGGTATCCTCGACCGAAGGAGGGAAAAGTCTCTCCATAATGATGGTGGGAGGAACCTTAGTTTCATTGTTATCTATCATCTTGTCGCCTCCTCCAACTATTCTCAAACTGTGTTGAATATTAACAATTTTCGTTAGGAAAAAGGAGGAGAGCTTTTCACACCATTCAGTAGAAGGGCTCATGGATACCTGCTCAGCACAGGGAGAGAGAAAGCTCTTCACTATCGAGAAAATTTCCCGACTGTTGTTGCTAGCTCTCTCAATTCTTTTAGAAAAAAGCTGACCCGCTCAGATTAGCTTTACAAAGTTAGCGCGGATTCTGGCAAAGACCGAGGGGGGAGGTATGTTTATAAAGAGATAAAGCAGCTTAGGCAGAAGCACCATTTTTATCAGGGATATACTATCGGCCAGTGAGAGGGGAAGTGTAATCCATCTCTGTGTTTGCGTCTCTATGCGGTCAATTGCCACTCCATAATTTTGTCTGATCACCAGATCGAAATCCCTATGCACCCAAATTCCGAGGTATTTAATGGGGTCACTCTGCCAGATGAGGGGGAAGTCTAATTGTGGGGGCTTCGTGCGTTCAGTCAAGGGAATTACTGCAGATTTACTCCAGTTTATGTGAAAACCAGAGTGTCGTCCAAATTTCAAATACTCCTGCAATAATGGGGAGAGGTTATCCTCAGGGTCTCTAAGGTAGAGTACCATATCATCAGCATACAGTGATATACTGATAGGTCGTAGACGGAACCTGAGTGCAGTGTGGGCATAGTTCTGCTGTATCTTGCAGGCAAGAGGTTATAGCGCTATGGAAAAGAGGAGAGGAGACAACGGGCATCCTTGTCTAGTGCCGCGCTGGATGGAGATACTATCTGATATGTACCCATTGACTTTAATGCGTGCCATGGGCTGGGTGTACAAAAGAGTAATCCACGTTAGCAGTCTCAAAGGGAGTCCTATCTGCCTCAAGATCGTCAACATATAAGGCCATTCCACAGAATCAAATGCCTTGGCGGAATCTAGGAGGACCGCCACTGCCTGCAGTTTCGGATTGAGCTGGTTTAAAAGGGCAAAAATCGTGCGCAGATTATGAGTTGTAGACCAGGCAGGAATGAAGCCTGATTGGTCGGGGAGGACTATCGTGGACATAAGTGGTTGGAGTCTCGTGGCGATAATCTTTGCCAGTATTTTTACGTCTGTATTAATTAACGACAAAGGTCGGTATGATTCCGCCTTTGTGGGAATTTTGTCTGGCTTTAGCAATGCTACTATAAGTGCCTCATGTAACGTTTGTGGAAGAATCTCATTGTTATAGACCTCGTCGTACATTTCGAGGAGATGTGGGATCAGCACTTCGGAGTATGCTTTATAAAATTCACCAGTGAACCCATCTGGCCCTGGTGATTTCCCATTTGGTAAGGCTTTAATGGCTAAAAGTGTCTCCTCCTCCGTTATCGGCTGAGCCAGGTATTCACGATGAGCATCTGACAGCCATACCAATCCTATGTCTTCTATATGTTTCAGAATCTCAGACTCCGGCGCTGTATGCTGTGTAGTGTAAAATTCACTGTATGTTTTCATAAAGGTCGCCAGTATCCCTGGGGTGTCATAGTGTATCCGTCCCTGGTCATCTTCTAACTGATTGACAGTGTGTTGCCAATGTTCCGTGCGTATCGTCTGCGCTAGTATACGCCCTGGTCGGCCACCCTCGCCTAATCTGGGCGCCCTGTGGCGTCGAGACGTATATCTCATCTCGTCCTCCGCTAAGTTATTGTATCGATTTACCGCAGCCCGTAGGTTTCTTAGTGTAGTGGCATTGTGTGTGGTGTCGCCAGACAAAGGGAGGTGACATATACCAAGGGGATAGTCAATGATAAAGCCACTGGTTTATGGTCCGAGAGGGTTTTGGGAAGATGTTGAATGACCTTGGCCCAGGTGGATGCATGATCCGTTAAAAGTAAGTAATCTAGTCTGGACCAGCTATTATGCACAGTGGAGGAGTGGGTTCTCTCTTTCAGGAGGGGGCGGCGTTCTCTCCAGACATCATGAAACCGAAATTCCAACATGCCACTAAGAATTGCGCTTGTGATGTTCAGTAGTGTCGTTGCATCTGTCCAGTGCCGTGTCTAATGCAGCGTTCAGGTCCCCCCCCAGAACAGTTCCATGGGTGGCATGTCTCGTATTTTAGCAAACAGAGTAGTGAAAAAATCCGGCTCGTCTGTATTTGGTCCGTAGGCATTAATAATACCCACTTTGGTGCCTCTGAGGATGCCTGTGATTATTACATAGCGACCCTGGGGGTCTATGTGTGTGTTCTAAGCTAAACTGAGTGCCTTTGCGTACAAGGATCGACACCCTGCGTGCATATGAGTAGGTCGAGGATATCTAATGTATTGCCCACCTATAGCCCAGCGTGTTAGCTTTGTTAGGAAGGAGGTGCGTCTCCTGCAGGAGCGCTCTATCAATCGAATGCCTATCTAAATAAGCAAAGATCTGCCTGATTTTCTTGGGACTATTGAGGCCCCTAACAT
The DNA here is from genome assembly GCF_964263255.1 of Lissotriton vulgaris. Taxonomy (NCBI): domain Eukaryota; kingdom Metazoa; phylum Chordata; class Amphibia; order Caudata; family Salamandridae; genus Lissotriton; species Lissotriton vulgaris. The sequence goes on from NC_141691.1 coordinate 2,044,930,049, forward strand.
TCCATGTCAAGAGGTTCAAGGGTGTTCCCATTGCCATACTGTCATTGTCACATAATAGACATCACCTGCGCCGTACACATCCGTACATAGGCATGGATCTATAAACAAAAATTATCAGTGACCGGTTCTACCATAATATTTCCCACCCTCCCCACCCCCCACCCAATTCGCCATTCCAATCATGACAAAGCCTCTGCCCAGAACCCACCGTCTAAAGAAAGAAAAAAGGAATAACCCACTATCATACAACACGTTAACAACCTGGGTCTTCCTCCAAAACAGAGGGAGTCGAGAGGATGGGAGGGTCAATGAGAAATCTGTGGCTAGACAGAGTCTCTACCAGAAGAACCATTACCAAAGGTAACCAACTTGTTCTTCTGATAGACATCCAGCAGCAGAATCCTCAACTTTTGAATAGATACCATAGCAGTACCCAAAAAGAGGCCTGTGGATGGACTCAAACCAGGAAGTCCTCCAGAACTGAGATGCCAAAGAGGCTTGCTCGGCAGACAGGACTATCCATACAATAGTGATTTGTGAACTTACGGAGGGAGACCACATAGCTGCCTGGCAGATGTATAGGACAGGGACTCCATGAGATTACGCAGTGGAAGCATCTTTAGCACCGGTGAAATGGGCTTGCAGCCTTTGTGGAGACTGATTATTTGCCAATGCCCAGCTGATCTTAATGCAGAGCACAATCTAGAATGCAATTGGTACACTTCTGCACAGCCTAGCCTTTTTCACTCCGCAAAGAGCTGATCATCCTCCCAGTGGCATTTGATTGATCAATGAAGAAGCTGGGTGCTCTTTTGGGGCTCAACCGATGGAGCCTCTACTCCTCCTTAGAGAGGTGAGGTGGAGCATAGAGTGATGATTTAGCAGATATGGAATGGTGCCACACATTCTGGGACCAAGGATGTCCTTGTAAGCAGCACCAACGTGTTGGGGAAAAAGATTGTGTATGTTGGGTTAACACGCAAAGTCTGAACCTCACTCACATGCATGCTGAGGTAACACAGTTTTGATGATGAGAAGCTTTAAAATCCATCTCTCGAGAATCTCAAATATCAAACCAGATAAGTAGGGACATGGTTGAGGTCCAATCGGGACAGCCCAAAAGGAGATAGTGAAAACAAATGTTGGCTTCGAAAAAACACATCACAACAGATTAATTAAATAGAGAGGGCTGATAAAGCAAAGACAGCTAAAAGATAACCTAATACAGCGCCCAGGGAAAGTCATTGCCTGGTAGGACAGAACAAATGATAAAACATTGGACAGCTTAGCCTGCAGGGGGTCAATCTGGCACACCCAACACCAAACCACAAATTTGTCCCAACGAAAGACAAATACAGTTTTTGTTGACGGACATTCAGCTGCCAACATGACAATCTTCTTCAGAGGAAGGTTGAAGGTGTTCAGCTGTGGCATCTCAATCTTGAAGCATGATGGTAGAGATTGCGAAGGTAGGGGTGGAGAAAGCGACTGTTCTGCTGTGACAGCAAATCCTCCAGGAGGAGCAGCCCGATCAGAGGGCAGATGCTCAAGCCCAGGAGTGCTGGATACCATACTCTCTGCTCATGCACCCTGGCAGTCAATGATCCTGCCAGATGGCTCATCACCAAGAATATTCCTTGGTGGTCCAGCCATGTCTTGAGTTGCAAGCCGCCCTGGCAAAGGGTCCGAGACCCCACCCCACCCTGTTTGTAACAGTACCACATGGCAGAAGCGTTGTCCGAGCACCTCTACCAGTGACCCTTTGATGGATGGAAGGAAGCCTTTCAGCGCCAAGCAGATGGCCCTCAGCTCCAGAAGGTTGAAAGGGAGTAAAGACTCTGCCTCTGACATCCACCTCTCCCAGATGGCTGCCAACCCAGAAGCAATATATCAATCGAATAAGTTACTTACCTTCGGTAACACCTTATCTGGTAGAGACAAGATCTAGCTGCCGATTCCATCTGTTCAAATTATCCCCAGGCGGCAGACTGTCACGGGAAACCTTTCTACAGCAGTACATTTGCGCGTCAGTAGAGGGTGTTGAATGACACCGCAACAACATCATCCACAGGATGTGACTTCAACAGAGAACATATACGGTCTCGCCCGACGCCAGTTTCCCTTGCAACTACTTTCCATGCTAGAAAGCGGAGTCACATAAAGAAACTGCTATGGAAAAACTGTGACCAAAAAGAGCAAACCATTTTTTTGTTTACCAATGAAAGGCACAAGAGTGCATAGAAGGGATCTGGATGAAAGGCAAGAATCTTTTTGCAGAGCGTGGAGGATGGGTTATTTATAGGTAAGGTATCTGCGGCTAGATCTGGTCTATACCAGATGAGGTGATTCCGAAGGTAAGTACCTTATTCATCTGATAGAGACGTCTAGCTGCAGATTCCTTACCTTCGAAAGAGATAGCCAAAAAATACCATCCCAGAGGAGGATCTGGGAAATGATCCCAAAAAAGATTCTTGAGCAGGCTGTCCGGTCTGTATAAGAAAGGACAGAGAGACCCTTCGCCAGGATGGCAGGTGAGATAAAAAGTCATCCCATCAGAAGCAATGTGGAGATCCTCGTACGGAACCGGTTCTGCAAATGTGCAAAAAACATGGGAAAAGACATCATGGCAGAAGAATGAGAAGAGTTAGAAAGAACACTTCACATAAACCTACTACTATAACGCCCCCCGTAATGTGAACCGGGCCAAGTGAACAGGGCAGAACTCCAAGGACAATAGCTCAAGTTAATGAGCCTGAGCTCTGAGCCACAAATGTGAGCCATGCAGAGAGCATCAACCAATAGTTAAAGAAACACATTGCAAGCAAGAACACAACCCTGGCCACAGACCATGTGTGGTCAAAGGAAAAACCTTAAGAGGGAAAGAGGCTCTCGAACTATTTATTTGATACGTTTTATATAGCGCAGGCTAGACCTGGAGATATCAGAGCGCTTTAAATGAGGTAGGACATTGGTTTCAGAAAATTGTTACATAGTTACATCAGTTGCTTGAGCGTCATAACATAGAAAGGGAAACAGTATAACATAGTAACACGAGTAACAAAATCATAGCATAGCATTAGAAAAAAATCGGCAAGGGGGAAAATACTTCAGGGGACACAGAAAAGTCAGGCTGGAAAAGGGGAGGCAGACAGAGAGTCATGGAGGGAGGAGGCAGGGGAGGGAAAAGAAACAACGGGGAGACGAGGGAAACAATGTCCAATGTTCGACTGGGTAGGTGGCGGCCGAGGGGTGAACCAGAGCCAACTCCTCTATAGCTGCATAGGACAGCTCCAGCGGGCATCGGCCAAGGTTACTTGGGCACCGCGGTACAAACAGACGGTTATGAGGAGAAGTGAGAAACAAGTTACAAATTACATCAGTTAAAATGCATGTTCTGCAATGTAAAATATATGAATGTCAGCAGCCATACATGCCAAGAACAGATGCATGTTGGTAAGTAGCATTTTCCGTTCGAGGCATGTGGGCTGCTGAATTCATATCTTAGCATAGACTGCAGAGCAGTATCTCCTCTAGCGGTGGTCACCTGTACCAGCTGCAGCAGTTTGAAAAAGAGTTTTAAGAACATTCCTGTTTGTGAAATGGGATTACCCTTATGTTGTGGAGAAAAAGCAACAAATAGTTGCTTTGTCTTCCTGAATGGTTTAGTTCTGTCAACGTAATATAGCAGAGTCCTTCTTACATCTAGTGTGTGTAGGGCTCTTTCAGCCACTTACTGCGGGTTTTGGAAGAAAACTGGCAATTCTATTGACTGATTGATATGGAAGAAATGCGTTACTTACCTGTAACTGCAGTTATCCAGTATTGGTGTCTTTCATAGATTCACATGCCTGAATCATTCCCCGTCGTCGAGACGGGAGTCCCCGGTACATAGAAAAGTAATGTCCTATAGACATACATATAGAAAAGTAGGCCTAAGGGCCCTGCCTTAGTAGCCTATCTGTGTCCTTTTGTAAAAAGGACCAAACTTCTGAAGGTAGCCAATCAGCTACTACCTCCCTCTAGCACCTTCCTGCCAGGAGCCTCAGTCTCTCAGATTTTCGTACGCACCAAGCTAGGTAGACGTAGCATATGTTATAGAGGGAGAGATGAGACCTTCCTGGGGAGGCGGGAGGGTTGCATGTGAATCTATGAAAGACACCAATACTGGATAACTGCAGTTACAGGTAAGTAACGCATTTCTTATCCAGTATTATGGGTGTCTTTCATAGATTCACATGCCTGAATCAGAGTAGCAAGCAATACAATATGCATATTTGTAATGGAACATATTGAGCAGTCTGAGATAATACATATGATGCGACTAATAATTATTATTATTATTAAAGGGGTTTGTAAAGCGCCTGGTGACGCCTCCCGGCGTGTCCCCGCGCTGTGGAGAGAGAGTCAAGGGAGGAGGGAGGGGAAGGGAAAGCTAAAGGGCGAACAGATTTGTTTTCAGCAGTTTTCTGAAGGAGGACTCATTCTTAGCTAGTCTAATGTTGATGGGAAGGGTGTTCCATTTGTTGGCCGCTAGAGAACGGAAAGACCGACCTCCCATTCTAGCTTTTTTTGTGCGTGGAGTCTTGAGCAAACCCGTTCCCTTGGAACGAAGGGATCGGTTGGGCTCGTAGGGCATGGCTAGATCGGACAGATAAGATGGAGCTTTCTGAGAGATAATCCTATAACACCAGAGAAGTGCCTTGAATAGGATTCTCTTCCTGATTGGCAACCAGTGGAGGGTAGCCAAGGAGGGTTTAGAGGGTGCTCTTCGGGGAAGTCTTAACACTAACCGAGCAGCTGAGTTTTGTAAGACCTGTAGTCTTCTGATGTTCTTCTCGGAGGTACCTAGCAGAAGCACATTGCCGTAGTCTATACGGGAGGTTATAAGTGCCTGAGTCATGGTACGCCTGGAGTCTAGAGGGAGAAGATCTCATGACTCCAAAGCACTTTCCTACAGGTTTCTTGACATGGCTATAGTTTGTTGTCGATCCAGACGCCTAAGTTCTTCGCTTCCTGACTGGGGGAGGGTAAACGCCCCAGACAGGGAAGCCACCAGTCTTTGGTCCAGTTTGTGTCCATACCTCCTATTATGAGTACCTCAGTTTTTGTGCCATTTAGTTTGAGGCAGTGCTTAGTCATCCAATCTGCGAGATTGCTCATGCAAGATTTGAAGTTGTCAGCATCAGAGGTGGGGGCTTGGGACAAGGAGATCAGCAATTGAGTGACGTCGGCGTAAGAGACAAGCTCTACGCCGAATGATTGGACCACCTCTGCCAACGGCGCCATCAATAATAAGGAATAAAGTAAATAAATGTGCATACCAGTACAGGACGGTGGGAAGAAGAAGGGCTCATCTTACTGGAATAGATGGCGAAGCACAGCCTGGCCCACAGCTGCATCCTGCATCTGTTCCGTATCCAGGCAGTAGTGCCTGGTAAATGTGTTTGGCGATTTCCAGGTCGCTGCTCTGCAAATGTCCAGTACCGGAACTCCAGCGAATAGTGCCGCCGATGTGGACATAGCTCTTGTGGAATGTGCTCGGACTTTGGAGTGTAATGGACGTCCGGCCTTGTCATGGCAAAAAGCAATTGCAGATGATATCCATCTCGAAATGCTTTGTTTGGAGAGTGGCATGCCTTTCCTGGGTCTGCTGAAAGCGATGAAAAGCTGATTAGTTTTTCTGAATTGTTTTGTTTTGTCCAAGTAAAATTTCAGACATCTTTTTAGGTCCAAAGAGTGGAGGGACCTTTCAGCCGCAGTACTGGGATTTGGGATGAATGATCGCAGTACTAGCGGTTCATTTAAATGGAAGTCTGAAGGGACTTTAGGAATGAAACGAGGATTAGTTCTTAAGATCACTCTGTCTTCTCTGAACTGCATGAAAGGATCTTGTATGGAAAGAGCTTGTAACTCACTGACCCGTCTCGCTGAGGTCAAAGCTAAAAGAGGTGCTGTTTTCCATGAAATATATTTGAGTTCAGCTCTGTGGATGGGCTCAAATGGGTGTTTCATCAATTGGTTGAGGACTATATTAAGGTGCCATATTGGAGGAATCCTATGTGGCCGTGGAAATGATCTATAGAGTCCTTTAAGGAATTGCTTTATTAATCTGTTGGACCATAGAGAAGGTCCTTTTGAAGTTCTCGTAAAACGGGAGATTGCTGCCAGATGAACTCTGATAGAGGCATGGGCAAGTCCCGACGGTGCCAGATATAATAAATATGGTAGTAAGAGCTCCGGAGTTATCCTTAGGGGATGGAGATCGTTGTCTTTGCACCAAATACAGAAGCGCTTCCATTTCAAGCAGTAAGTTTTGTTTGTGCTGACTGCTCTCGCTTTAGCTAGAACATCTTTACACTCCTGCGGGATGTCTAGTTTGTAGAACTCTCGGTGCTCAGGAGCCATGCCGATAATCTGAGAGATTTCAGATTCGGGTGGAGTATTTGGCCTTTGGACATGGAGAGCAGAGCGGGATGTTGATCCAGATGGAGATCTGGTTGGATTGAGAGGCGATGGAGGTCCGTAAACCAATGTTGTCTCGGCCAGTATGGGGCAATGAGAATCAAGGTGCAGTGCTCCGTTTTCATTTTCCGAATGACTCTTGTTATCAGGGGAAACTGCGGAAACGCGTACGCAAACACGTTGCGCCATGCAATGGAAAATGCATTTCCTAATGACCTTGGTTGGGGATGCCAGCTTGCGAAGTTTTGGCATTTCGCGTTCTTTGCTGTGGCAAATAGGTCTATTTGCGGTGTCCCCCATTCCAAGAAGATGTTGTTTAGGACTTTCTGGTCTAGTTCCCATTCGTGGGACAGTGACCCCTGTCTGCTTAGAGCGTCCGCTATGACGTTGTCTTTGCCTGGGACATACTCCGCTGTTAGTTTTATGTTGTTGTGTACTAGCCAGTTTCAAATTTTCTGCGATTCGCGAGATAGTGTCAGCGAACGTGTTCCTCCCTGCTTGTTCAAGTAGTGCATTGTTGTCGTGTTGTCCGTTCTCACAAGCACTGCTGAATTCTTGATGCGAGGGAGGAATGCTTGTAGAGAGTAGAGAACTGCCCTGAGTTCTAGGAGGTTGATATGTAGTTTTGTTTCTTGTTCCGTCCACTTGCCGCTGATTTGCAATTCTTGCAGGACTGCGCCCCATCCTTCTAGAGAAGCATCTGTGGTGATGACATGCGGAGTCGCAGGCATCAAGAACGTCAGACCTTTCGTCAGGTTCTTGTCTGTTGTCCAATAAAGTAAGGCCATTGTTATTTGTCGAGTAATGACTATGTGATCCTCGAAAGAATCTGTACGTTGAGTCCACTGTTTGGTCAAGGCCTCCTGGAGGGGGCGCATTCTGAGCCGACAGTGAGGGATGAGTAGCATGCAAAAAGACATCATCCCAAGTAGGGACTTGAAAGTACGGACTTTGATGGTGTTCCTTGAAGACACTGCGGTAGCTAGAGTGATCAGTTTGTGTTTCCGTTCCCGAGATGGGAATGCTTTGGAAGATGTTGTATTTAAAATTGCCCCCAGGAATGTTAGAATTTTGGTGGGCTTTAGGGTTGATTTCTTGTAGTTGAGTGTCAGACCTAGGCTTTGGAAAATAGTGAGACAGGCGTTGGAAGACATTTGCCCGTCTGTCATAGATGGTGCTTTCACCAGCCAGTCGTCCAGGTAGGGGAAGACCTGGTGTCCCTGCTGACGTAGGAAAGCAGCAACAGGAGCGAGGCACTTTGTGAAGATGCGAGGCGCTGATTTGAGGCCGAATGGAAGGACACAAAATTGGTAGTGTTGACCTGCTACTGCGAATCTTAGGAATGTTTTGTGGCGCCTGTGTATTGGGATGTGGTAATATGAGTCTTGCAGGTCTAAAGACGTCATATAGTCTCCTTCCTCTAGGGATCCCAGGATTTCCTGGATGGTCACCATTCGAAACGATTGGGTCTTCAAGAACGTATTGAGTGCCCTGAGATCTAGAATGGGCCTCCATTTCTTTCTTTTGTGTTGTATTAGAAAGAAGCGGGAATAAAATCATTTCCCTCTTTGAGCTGATGGGACTCGCTCTATTGCTCCCTTTTATAACATTGAAGATATTTCTTGAAGGAGTAATCGTAGGTGTTTGTGTTGCATGTTGCGAGGAGGAGTAATTGGTGGGATCGATTTGAATTCCAATGAGTGGCCGTGTTGGATTAATTGTAGTACCCATCGATCCGTTGTTATGGATTTCCAATTGTGGAGGAAGTGTGTCAATTTTCCCCCAATTTTGAATGGACGAGACTGTGGAGTGACTGGCTGCTGCAAATGGTCATTGTCGTCCGCCTGCTGGTTTCTTCTGATTTTTCCCCCTGAAGTTCGATCTCCCGTAGGAGGTCTGACGACCTTGTTGCTGTTGCCTCTGCTGGTATTGTGAACGATTTTGGCGGTAGGAATAAGAGGATTTTCCTTGATATGATCCCCTGTAAGAGGGTTGACCCCTTCCCCGTGTCCTCGTAATGACTGGTTTCTGAATTGTAATGTGCTGAGAGCTCTTGCAGTGTCTGTGTCTTTTTTGATTGTCTGCAAGGCATCATCTATTTTGTCGCCAAATAGGTGTTGTCCGTCATAGGGCATGTCCAAGACTTTGTTTTGGACTTCCTGGCGGAAGGATGTCGCTTTGAGCCACCCTTGTCTGCGTAAAACTGCTGCACCTGCTAACTGTCTAAAGCCTGTCATAGCGACATCCACAGCAGCATCGATTATTTCCTCTGCTGACATCTGTCTTTCCTTGAGGAGTGAATGAACCTCATCCTTTAAATCTTCAGGTATATCCTTTATGTATGGGACAATGTCTTCCCACAATTGTCTGTTATATCTGCCTAGTAGCGCAATGGCATTGGCTACTTTGATAGTCATCGCCGACGTTGTAGAGAAACGTTTGCCTATGCCATCCAATTTCCTGCCCTCTTTGTCTGGTGGTGCTGACAGAGGAGAGGACGGATTTCTGGAATTCTTTTGTGCGGCTTGGGTGACTACCGAATCCGGTTTGGGATGTGCATTAAGGCAGGTAGCTGCTGTTGATGGTGCCTTATATTTTTTATCTAGTCGAGGTACCACTATTGAAACCGATGCAGGTTTTTGCATTAGTTGCTGACCTTGTTCCCAAATGGGCTCTATTATGGGAATTGATCTAGCCGTCTTTTTGATAGGATCTTTAAAATCGTATAAGAAACAGTCCGTTTGATGGGATTCCATGGTCATGTGGAATCTAGTGGCTGCTCTCTCTATCAAATTATGGAATCCGCCAATATCCACTGGCGGAGAGTCGGAAGTATTTGGCTCAGGTGTGGCTGGAGAATGAATGACATAGTCCTCATCGTCTCTGTTCCGAAACAGGTCGTCTCGAACCTCCCCTTCTTCAGGATCATTACTCTTCTCGTCAGATGATTGGATGTGATGAATAGTCTCCTTCTCTTGCGGAATATCCAAAGATGATGGTTTTATCTTTGGAGCTTGTTGCGGTCTGGATGAAGCTGGAGACTTTTCCGTAGAAGGGGCCGCTGGTGATTCAGGGAATCGTTGTTTGTAGTCTGCGATCAAGAATTGTAGATCGGTGACTATAGTTGCTGGGAGGCAGATCATAGGAGTTACTTGAGTCTGTACTCGAGTATGAACAGTTTCCTCCGTCATCATAAGGTCATCTCCATCTTCATCTGTGCTCTGACATTTCACAATTAAATCCGAAGGACTAGTAGCCTGATCGAATTGTTCCTCATCTGATTCGTCACTTTGTAGCAGACAAGATGGAGGTGATTTTTGTACCCTACTTGGAGATGTTAATTCTGGCGTAATAGGGTTTTTTGTGATCTTCTTTGATGGTATCAAATCGGATTTTTTCCATGGCATCGACGATATTGTCTTCGTCGACGGTGCTGATGTCGATCGTTTTTCTATAGTCGACGGTGCAGTCGTCGACGATTCCTTCGCCGACGGTGCGGTCGTCGACGATTCCGTCGTCGGTGCGGTCGTTGCCGATTCCTTTGTCGATGGTGCGGTCGTCTGCGGTGTTGTTGTCGACTGTGTTTTCGGCGTCGACGATCCAGTCTGTGTTCTCGTCGTCGACGGCTCTTTTGTCGTCGATGGCGTGCTCGTCAACGGTGCCCTTGACGTCGACGATGTTTTTACCGTCGTCGGTGTCTTCGTCGATGGGGCGCCCGATGTCGATGGCGTCCTCGTCGACGGCGTAGGCGTCAACGGTTTTTGTCTCGTCGTCGACGAGATCGAGATAGATGTCGTTGGCGGAGACTAGATCACCGTCGATTGCTGTTTTATAATGACAATCGATGATAGTGGCTTACCCGTCGTCGACGATTGAGTGGTCGTCGTCGTTGATGAAGAGGCTGACGACACCATCGTCGTCGACACGGTCGTCGTTGATGTAGAGACATATGTGGTCTTTTTTTGAAGAAAACGGCGACGAACTCGTCGACGACGACTGCATTGGCTTTCTGAATGTGGGAACATCTTTCACAGACTTGGCAGATTTTACCTCCGAAGACTTTGTGGTAGTCTTTTTAAAAGGAACATTTGAAGGGCCTGGGGAAGCCTCCCTTGGCCTCTTCAATGACAGTTTTGACGAAACTGAAGCCATTCCACTGCCCTCAGAGGACAGGACATCATCCTCTCTGGTTTTAAGTCTGTTTAGCCAGATGAGCAGTCTCCCTTCTCTGTCTTTAAGAGTCTTAGCAGAGAATGTTCTACAAATCCTACATTCTTTAGAAGAATGGTCAGGGTAAAGACAGTAGAGGCAAGTCTCATGCTTGTCTTCGACGTGCAGTCTCTTCTTACCACATGAAGTACAGGCTCTGAACAGACCTTTCTTCTGCTGATCAGCCATTGTTGTTTGTTGAAGAAAATATCCAAGAATTATGAAGAAAAGAGATAAATCCAAGAAACCTGAGGAGAACTCAGGTGGAGACTCCCTAGCACAACGTGCGGTAGAAAATCTGAGAGACTGAGGCTCCTGGCAGGAAGGTTCTAGAGGGAGGTAGTAGCTGATTGGCTACCTTCAGAAGTTTGGTCCTTTTTACAAAAGGACACAGATAGGCTACTAAGGAAGGGCTCTTAGGCCTACTTTTCTCTATGTATGTCTATAGGACATTACTTTTCTATGTACCGGGGACTCCCGTCTCGACGACGGGGAATGATTCAGGCATGTGAATCTATGAAAGACACCCATAATACTGGATAAAGTGGATATAACTTTTGGCATAAACTTAGGGTAAGTACGAAGCACTACCTTATTGTGGTGTATTTGCATGAAAGGTTCCTGAATTGTAAGTGCCTGTAGCTCACTCACTCGCCTGAGGGAGGAGATGGCAATCAAAAATGCCACCTTCCATGTTAAGAATTGTAATTCACATGAATGGAGTGGCTCGAAAGGTGGACCCATAAGTCTGGTAAGTACTAAGTGTAAGTTCCAGACTGGCGAAGGTGGATGTTTTGGAGCGATAATTCTTTTAAGTCCTTTCATAAAAGCTTTGATAGGTGGTATTCTGAACAGGGGCATGTGTTGTCCGTTTTTTTAGATATGCTGCTATAGCAGCCAGGTGTAGCCTTATGGAAGAGTATGCCAGATTGCATCTTTGAAGATGTAACAAGTAACAGATTATGTTTTGGATGGAGGCATCTAATGGATTGATTTGGTTATTATTGCAATAAATGACAAATCTTTTCCATTTAGCTGTGTAGCATGCATGCTCTAGTAGTTGGGCGCCTTGCTTCCTTGATAATGTTCATACAGTCTGGAGGCAAGTTAAGATATCCGAACTCTAAGACTTCAGGAGCCAGATCGCTAGGTTCATCTGATTGGGATGTGGGTGCCTGATTTCTCCATGGTTCTGAGTTAATAGCTGTGGCGACAGGCGCATTCTTTGATGGGGAACTACTGAGAGTTCTAGGAGCGTCGTGTACCATGGCTGTCTTGCCCATGTGGGAGCAACCAGGATCATTGTGAGTGACTGTTGCCTTAGTTTGCGTGCCACTAATGGAATCAGTGTTTTGGTGGAAAAGCGTATGCAAATCTGCCTGACCAGTTCATCCATATCGCATTTCCTTGTGACAACGGGTGTGAGAACCTGGCGGCAAAGGACTGGTATTTTGAGTTTTCTTTGCGGCAAACAGATCTATCTCAGTATGCCCCCATTTTTGGAAGAATGGTTGGAGAACTTGAGGGTGAATCTCCCATTCGTGTAGCTGTGTCTGCTTAGTAGATCAGCTATTTGATTGTCTTTCCCTGGTAGGTGTTCTGCTAGGAGAAAGATGTTTTTGGGAATCGCCCACCTCCATATGCTCTGTGCTAGGTGAGACAGCTGCGGAGAGTGTGTCCCTCCTTGTTTCTGGATGTAGTATATGGCTATCATGCTGCCCGTCCGGATTAACACAGGAAGGCTTTCATTGCTAGAAATACTGCTAGCAACTCTAAGTGGTTTATATGCAGTGTATTTTGCTTGACTGTCCAGAGCCCTTGGACTGCGTATTGAAGTAGGTGGACTCCCCAACCTGTCAATAATGCGTCCGCTGTTAATACTACTTGTGGAACTGGCTCTTGGAAAAGTCGCCCCTTGGAAAGGTTTTGTGGGTTCCACCACGGCAGAGAGTTTTAAGTGTGACTGTCTACCAACACTAGGTCTTTTAGTTGTCCTTGAGCTTGGTTCCACTGCCGTGCGAGGCATTCCTGCAATGGAAGCATTTGAAGTCGGGTATGAGGGACAATGAATATGCAGGAGGCCATCATGCCTATAAGCTGCATGAACACTCGAGCTGGCAAGGAGTGTTGTGGCTGAAATCTTTAAATGAGAGTCTGTATGTTGGCTATCCTGGCTGGATTTGGATATGCCTTTGCCACTAAGGTATCTATTGTTGCTCCCAGATATTGTTGTTTGTGGGATGGCTGCAGATGTGATTTTTGGTGATTTATGGAAAATCCCAGACTGTGCAGCAGCTGGATTGTCTGCGACCTACAGTTTGCACACTGTGCGTATGATTTGGCTTTTATGAGCCAATAGTCCAGGTATGGAAACAAGTGGATGTGTTGCCTTCTGAGGTGAGCTGCTACTACTGCACTTTGTAAAAACCCTTGGTGCTGTAGTTACCCCGAAGGGGAGAACTTTGAATTGGTAATGGTGACCTTCTATTGTGAACCTGAGATATTTCCTGTGAGCTGGATGTATAGGTATGTGAAAATATGCATCTTTGAGGTCTAATGTAGCAAGGAAGTCGCCTTGCTGGAGTAAAAGGAGTACTTGTTGTAGAGTGATCATATGGAAATGCTCTGAGAGTATGTATTGGTTCAGAGGTCTGAGGTCCAGTATCGGTCCGAAGGACCCGTCTTTTTTGGGAATTAGGAAGTATAGAGAGTATACTCCTGTTCCCTGGTGTTGAAAAGGGACTGGCTCTATGGCTCCCTTTTCTAGCATGGATGTGACCTCTTGTTGTAACAGTGTGATGTGTTCTTTGGACATTGGACGGTGTTTGGGTGGCATGTTGGGTGGAGTAGAAGTGAGTTCCAGGTAGTAACCATACTGGATAATTTGTCTCACCCATCTTTCTGTGGTAATGGCATTCCAGACTGGTAGGAATTGTGTTAGTCTGCCTCCGACTGGTGTTGAGTGATCTGGAGGGAGTGTGAACAAGTCACTGTTTGGTGGCGTGGAGGCTCTGGTGTTGTTGCCGCCCGTCCTCTGCCCTTGTTATTATTGCCTCTATAACCTCCTCTGTTGGAGCCTTTATTAAAAGTGCTCTGGGTATTACTTTTGTATGTAGAGGAAGTTTGGGATATGTTGCCTCTCCCTGAGCCTCTGAAGGAGGAGTAACGAAAGGAACTTCTGTATTGTTAAAAACTGAAGTGCGCCCATAGACTTGGCAGTATCAGTATCTTTTTTCATCCTTTCTAAGATGGAATCTACTGCAGGGCCAAACAAGAAATCTTGGTTAACTGGCTGGTTGAGGATGACTGATTGCACTTCATTCTTAAAGCCGGAAAAGCGTAGCCACGCATGTCGGCGTAGTAATACGCTAGTGTTGATGGGCCTGGCTGCTGTGTCAGCTGTGTCAGCTGCGTCAAGTGCACATTTAATGGAAGCGTTTGTGATAAATGTGCCTTCCTGTATTAGGTCGTTAGCTTTATCTTTAAAAGGATCTGGCAGGTGTTGTAATAAACCCAATTGAAAAAACAAACAAGAGTTACCTGGAAAAAAGACCGCAAAAAGACAGCTAGACCAACATGTCATCACAATGATAATGCTGGGTTGGAAAAAATTCCCATCAGCCCACCATTTATGGTGGAGTGTCGTCATGTGGGATGCATATCATAAACCCAAATCTCTCCCAACGCACCTGATAATGATGAATTTTATTCACACTTTATTTTCTTTTTCACGAGCACTGCACTCCATCAGTCCTACCTTTGAAATACTGTGGTTTGGAATAGTATTTTTCAAAATCCATCTGCGCATCATTATCAGGTGCGTTGGGAGAGATTTGGGTTTATGATATGCATCCCACATGACGACACTCCACCATAAATGGTGGGCTGATGGGAATTTTTTCCAACCCAGCATTATCATTGTGATGACATGTTGGTCTAGCGGTCTTTTTGCGCGACACAACACACAGGCAATCATTTGGACCAGGTAACTCTTGTTTGTTTTTTCAATTTGGTATAGGGGTTTGAGCTACCGTGGTCGTTCCCCTTTGACCCCCCCACCTGCTTTTTTCAGTTGTAATAAACCCTCCAGTTGGTCATAATTTGCTGTATCGTAGCGTGCTAATAGAGCTTGTGTGTTTGCAACTCTCCAGTTATTTGCTGCCTGGGAGACCACTCTTTTGCCTGAGGCTTCTAATATCTTTGACTCCTTGTCAGGAGGGGGAGCATCTCAAGTCGTTTGTGAATTAGCTCGCTTTCGAGTGTTTGATACAAATAGTGAGTCTAATGGCAACTGTGACTTAATATAAGAAGGGTCTGTAGGGGCTGATTTATACTTTTCCTCAATCCTGGGATTGAAGACACGCGCTCTGGCTGGGTCTTTTAATATGTCTGACGCTTGTTTTAGTACCCTTTTTAACATAAGAAGTGTACGTACACTTTTTTTTGAAGTTGGAAAAGTGTCAAATAGGAAATCCTCTTCTATTGGGTCAGTGTGCATGTCTACACCATGATATTTAGCTACACTATCCACTACTTGGTTAAAAACAATGGTGTCGTCAGTAGGCGACAGCTTTGTTGGATATGTAGAGGTGTCAGGGATGGGTTGTGGCTCGTATGTATCATAAGGATCATTCTGGGCATCCCATGGGTTATCCTGTACATCCTGATCCTAGGGTTCCACAAAATCATCCTGAGGATCTTCCCCCATGTTTTCTGTCTCATCATAACGTGACGGTGTAGGAGAGTAAGGCACAAAAGGCATGCTAGGAAAGAAAGGAGGTGTAAAAGGCTTTGAAGGAGATGGTCCAAAGTCTTTTTTCTTTGGAGGAACAGGGGAAGAAGTGTCAGTGTCCAATGGTCTTTTGTTCCTCTGGTAAACTGTTACGTGTCCAGGTTCGGGGTCTATATACAGTTTAGGTTGTTCTGCGCTCACTGGATCAGATGGAAAAGTTCTTCCTCAACTGTCCGTGGTTTTGGCGCCGATGTTTTTGGCTTAGTCACTTGTTTGTGGTGAGTCTTTGGCTCGAGGGCCTTCGGCTGTGGAGCTTTTTTCGGTTCGACTGCTGTTTTCGGGTCGGTGACCTTTTTTGGTTCGACAACTCTTTTTTGTTCGATGTCTTTTGTTGGCTGTACTGCCTTTTTTGGTTCGGCGACCTTCTTTGGTTCGAAGAACTTTTTCTGATCTACCTTTTTTTTTCGGTTCTATAACTTTTTTCGGTTCACCGTGTTTTTTGGGCTCGATGACCCCTTTCGGCTGGAGGATTTTTGTAGACTCGACGGCCTTCTTCGGGTCGACAGGCTTTTTAGTGTGATCTGGTTTTTGTGGATTGACACTCTTTTTCGGCTCAACGGCCTTTTTCAGGTCGACTGTTTTTTTGGGATTGACGACCCTTTTTGTTTCGACGCCCTTTTTTTGTATCGATGAGCTTCTTCAGCTCGACAACCCTTTTAGGTTGGACGGCCTTTTTGGGAAGAGTGTTGCTCGTTCCTGGGGTATCAAAAGGCTTGGGTTTGGTCTTCGGAGCCAAGCCAGAAGGCGGGGCCTCTGAAGGAGTTTGTCGATCTCGGCTAAGGCCTTTAGGCGATGCATCGACCGGAGCCTTTTCTTGAGATGGAAGCGGGGTAGGGGGCTTGGTACTCACGGTTTGCCCCGGTGTGATCTGGTCATCGGAGTCCGACTGGTCCTCTACGGCGACGATTTCTAGGCCGGAGTCCGCCGCTTCTGGGAGGTCATGTTCGTCGTCGAAAATGTTCTTCGGTTCCGGTGCCTGCCGCTGCTTCTCCTGTCTAGCAGCCCTTCGGTTCCGGATAGTTTTCTTCGATCGGAACTGAGCACAAGCTGGACAGTTTTCTTCGTTGTGCTCGGGAGACAGGTGTAGGAAGGTACCTCCTGACTATGGTTGCCCCCAACTTTTTGCCCTGTGTTTTAGCTGGTTTTTGACATAGTCGACCTGGGACCCTGCCAATCAGGACCCCAGGCCTACTGCTCTCTCTGTAAAATGGATTCCATGTACCCTAGGTGCATTTCCAATTGGTACTGGGCCACCCAATCAGACCCTGTAACTCAGGGCATGGGTGTACCTAGGGCTGCCAGGGGCTGCAGCATGTATTATGCCACCCCGGGCTGGCCTCCTAAATTTGACACAACTGGCTGCATGACAGCTGGGGCAAAGTTGTGTAATCACCCTTTGCTGTAGATATAGTATACCTATATCTAACCCTAAAAATGGACACACAGATTCCTATCAGTCACTCCTATGGCAGGCCTTAACAATCCTGAAGGCAGAGTGCTTGGAATCGTGTGAAATGGTGCTCAGGCATGAGCTGAGCCCGTTTGCAGCTTGCGGAACCAAGTCCTAATAGCTGTTCCATGATAACGCATACCATATACTCTTAAGTGCATTATAATCCTCGCGGTTAAATGCTATCTTTGGTATTGCTTTATCAAAACATGTCGAGTAAGGTGTCATACGAATTGGAATACTAACCCCTCGCCAATTCTGGCGACGGGGTTAGCATTCCATCCTTCTAGAGGGACACAACATGTATGTAACTGTGAACCCCGGTTAAAGTTAAGCAAAGCCTCAGCTCCACAAAATGGATGCTGCCACCACAGACACGAGTCTGACCTCCTGCTGCTGGGAGTCCTTCCAGCGAGGAGAGCCTGGACAAAGGGTTTCCTGTCAGGGGCGGTGGTAGCACCATCCCAGACATGGTTTTGTGTATCCTGGGTAGGCAGGGCTTTACAGGAAGGTGACTGCTGAGTGGCACCCCGGTGCTCACTACGCATAGGCCGGTCAGAACCAGTTCCAGGGACACACCAGCCCCTGGCCTGGGGAAAGTCCGGCATGGGAGAGGGGTGTAACCACCTCCCTCCTGGTCCCACCCATAGGCAGGACCTAGTCACCGGGTCAGCCCCCTTTTTTTAGTATAAAGATAGGAGCGGGCCCCCTGTTAAAATTAGATCATCTTTGGAATCAAGACACGACTTTCTGCGAAAGGACATCAAGATTTCTTCTTCAAGCTTCTCCCTTGTGACTAAGGAGTAGTCAACCTGCATCAAGCGGGCACCATCCTAAGAACACTGCGGTCTGCTGCAAGTCCTTCCTCCGGAATCCGACTGCCCAGCTCGACGAGACCCGGCTTCCCTGGCACCTCTGACCTCTACTCACCTCTACAGCCAAGCTGAGAACTGTGAGTGCGACGAGACCTCGAGGGACCGACGATCGCCAAGACTGCACGACTTCTTTGCAACAAGCCCACCATGTGCTCCACTGGTGAGTGCTTTGGGGTCCGAGAAGCCCCAACCCTGAGCAGCTCCAGCACCGAAGATCAGCCCTCCAGCATCTCCACGATCTGCGTGGGGCCCTTCTGCTTTTGCCTACTCACCGCGCTGTGTGGCTACTAGCCGGCTGGCTTGTGGCCTTCTTCACGACGCCCGACGACATCACTGCTGCTGGTCTGGTTGCTCCAGACTGGCCCTTGCTTTCTTGCAACAGAGAAGCACCCCGGACCCTCCTGGTCCACTCCAGACGCCATTTTGAGTCCACCGCGTGGGCTTGAATTTGCCAAGGCTTTGTTGCCCAATCCTGGGTCCAGCGACGCCGACAGCTTCATCCATCGTGAGACAGCTCGCTCCTCCATCCTGGTCGCCGACAACGCCTCCTGGTCCGTGAGATCTGCAGAGCACAGCGTCACCCACTCACCTAGTCGAGGTGACTACCATCCGGTGCCCTCCTGGTGCCACCTGACTACTGGCTAGTAGTCTCGAACTTGGTCCCCTCTGCTTTCAGGTGTCATCTCTCTTCAAGATACAGGCTTGGATCACTTCGAACTCTCTTCACTGGTCGCCTCCCAGCATCTTTCTTCCAGGCTCCTGGTCCGTCTACGAGGATTCCCGACGTCTTTTCAGACATAGGCAGCTGCAGCCCCTGGGCTAGGTAACTTCGGCATTTCGGTGCCCCAGCATAGCCTCACTATCCAAGGGTCAGAATCCACTTTCGTTTTCCTCCTACCAGGTCGGGTTCGGTGCACACTCTGCACCCGAGTCCCCTAGGCCTCCTAGAAGTAATCTGAAGATTCTATAGTCAAGACCTAGCGATTCCAAAGCCTATTAGTACTGTACTTACCTGCTAGTAATTTCGCATTCCACTTCCAGAGTATATGGTTTTCCGTGCCCCTCGGGCATTTGTATATACTGTGCTAACTTAAGTATTTTCATAAGAGTTTTTGTTTTGTGCTTAGTACCCTGTCCTCATAAAGAGTACAGGGCTGTTGTGATTCTTAATAAATATCTTGTTTATTTTCATAACACTTGTGTGGTGTCCTTTCACTTGGTATTCAAGGGGTATATGTGTGGTATAACAGCTGGCTTAACACGCCCTCTCGAGTCTTTAGCCTTAGACTGCTCGTATCCACGCTACTAGGATAGCTGGTCTATAAGGTTGACTTACAACCAATCATCGATAAGGGTTGCTGGACTGATACATAGTGTTCACTAGAATAGTGAGCACTGCATATCAGGCCACCTTCTCACAACAGGCACTTGTTGCATACTGTACGTTTATCAGTATGTGTGAATTTGGAGTGATATTGTGGGCACCTTTTAAACGGGGTTCTTTCCATCAGCAGCAGGCCCACGTGGAGTCGAAAAGGCCCAACGGCCCGTGTCGACGACCGGATCGAGATGGAAAGTATTATCAAGTCAAGGGGTATCGAACAAGAACAATACCGTCGAGCTAGAAGGCCTTTTGCCCTTAGAAAGTTGAAAAGTTTTGGTTCCGAAGTTAGAGTTGAGGAATAGCAACCGAACTCAATGGCGGAAAAAAAACAATCTGAAGATGGAGAGGATGCCCATGCGCACTGTAGTCCAGGGGAGGAGTCGCCTGTCTCGTGTTACTTCGAAGACTCTTTCAGGGCAACAAGGTGCAAACATCCGGACCCAACACTAAGCGGGGATCTATGCTAAGATATTAATTCAGCAGCCCACATGCCTCGAACATATATATTATAGATCTATATATATATATATATATATATATATATATATATACATACACACATACATTATCTGTATGTATACACACAATAAACATATATACACACACATATACACGCACACACACAACATATGCTAAAACTTACATTATGTAGTAAAATTTACACCATCAGACATGGGACAAAGATGACAGCAGAGTAGAAACAACCTCTCCACAATAGAGAATAAAGACCACAATGGAGGACTGGAAAAAGCGTCAAGCTGAACGAGGTCAACACAGGGAAAGCCTTATCAGACAGCCAGTCCCCCATCTTAAAAGAAAGAATATCAGACGGAGAAGAGACTGAAGCAGCAGACAAAAAACTGTGAACACAGTATGGGAAGGGAAATGCCATTAGTGAAGGCTCAATCAAAGAACAAGTGCAAAGAACCGAAGTAACAGATTGAGAGGCAGTACCTACAGCCTAACAAGCGTGGAGGCCAGAGCAAAGGAACCCATGCCCAGACAACAAGCCATGCAACATCGTGAGCGAGGATCCTGACGTCACCCAAGATCATAATTGGCATGCTCATTAGTACAAGGGAAGCAAACTGAATCCGCATCACAAGAAAGGAAAGAACACCAACCTACACACGAATCAACCCAGAGAGAGTGGTCAAGGAACCCACGTCCGTGAAGAAAGAAAAAATTAAAAATAGCCATAAACCCCTGAAAATAGGACAGAAGGAGCTTCTGAAAGCAAGTCAGGCTAGTAACAATATGGTGCGGTTGCTAAGTGAGGTGTCACAGAAACGTTCCCAATCCAAAGGTGAGAAGCAACAGCAGCCTTTCACATGGCAGAGGCATATTAAAACAAACCATGCAGAGGCATAGAAGCCAAAGGGTCGGCCGAGTAGGCCACCAACGCCTAGATACAGACAGAGCATGTCCGCAAGGAGCCTAAAAGGGAAAAAAGGGGGAAATAGGGCAGGAGCCCGTCTTGCTCACATATAGGGAAAACTAGAATAGAAGGTGCCAATGCCCAAAGAGTTAAAGAAGGGATGCAATTTAGGACAGGATCAGACAATGTACCCTATGCCAAGAACCATGCCCCTTCCCTTTACGTTAGCTAGGAAAAAAGGGCACAGATAGAGGGTAAGAAGGACCCCCCGAGCCCCCTCATCCAGCTTGCACCAGTGCACCAAATCAAAGCATGTGGAGTGCCCTATAAAGGGTACTAAAATGTCAGAAACATATGGAGGAATATGTTCAAGGCATACAGACTAAGGACAGGGAACAAGTCAACGGAGACAGCAAGGCAACAGTAAATCCGCACAATACCATGAAAACACCTTTATCAGAACTTGGGTAGAAAGCAAGAGAACACAGTGTAGCCACCGGCATCCAAACCAAGCAGGGCCAGAAAATAAGAAGCATCCCAAAACAACCAGGGACCACATCCTGCCATTGACAAGGTAGAATGCAAGGGGGAAAAAACGCTGCAGAGGCAGGCACACCGCACCTGATGCCTCTCAGGTGACCAGTGAAAAAAAACAAAAAAACAACAGGCACCGCACCAGAACGGCTCACACAGAAACAAAATGAAGGAGACCATCCCTTGCCAGATTGAGTGTGAGGGAAGAGAGGACTATATAGCAATCCAGGATTAGGATTTCCTTCCACTCCAACTAACCCAAAAACAGCGAAAAGCGAGTCAGCTTGAGAGACGAACAGATATTGACCATCGAAAGGCATGCCCACCAAGGCGGACTGAAAAGCCTCCGTGAAGACAGAGGTGCATAGTCAGGTATGCCGGCATAAAGCTACCAAAAGGGTTAGCGCTCGCCAGACAGAATCTATGGTATCCATGACAAAACGTATCAGCAATTTAGCCATCTGACGGCCATCCTCAGCCACCTGAGCAAGAGTTTCCTGAGAGTCATCAGGGGCTGAGGGGAGAAGGAGCAAGACCAAATCCCACGACACATGAGGAAAACAGCCCGAAACATAAGCTGTATTGAGGGTCCACAAAGCGGAGCTGGTGGCAGAAAAGATAGCGAGCAAGAGCATCTAAGCTTCTAGACTCTGTCTGAGCGGACGTCAGGCACAGCCCAGATGTCAAGAAAACCGGTCCCCGGGAGCTTGTTTCCTTCCCAGTGTAAGAATTGGCTTTTGTAGTTTGGTTTGCCCTGTTCCCATCATGCACTGGGACAGGAACAGACTAATTTGCATACAGCCAGGTTCTGAAACTGGGATGGTGCAGTGAGCTAAAAAACGGTGTTGGATCTAGCCCTGATCTCTTGACTGGGTGAGAGCTTTCTGCTTAATTCAGAGACTCTGTCCCTCACCACCCCTTGTTGTAAATATTTTTGTCCACCCAAGCGTGGAAGGGTATTCTCAGATGTGAGACCCTTGCTCATTGCACCATCAGGATTCAAGCAAACCGGGCCGAAGACGGCTGTAATGCCAGAAACCGGTCCCCGGGAGCTTGTTTCCTTCCCAGTGTAAGAATTGGCTTTTGTAGTTTGGTTTGCCCTGTTCCCATCATGCACTGGGACAGGAACAGACTAATTTGCATACAGCCAGGTTCTGAAACTGGGATGGTGCAGTGAGCTAAAAAACGGTGTTGGATCTAGCCCTGATCTCTTGACTGGGTGAGAGCTTTCTGCTTAATTCAGAGACTCTGTCCCTCACCACCCCTTGTTGTAAATATTTTTGTCCACCCAAGCGTGGAAGGGTATTCTCAGATGTGAGACCCTTGCTCATTGCACCATCAGGATTCAAGCAAACCGGGCCGAAGACGGCTGTAATGCCAGAAACCGGTCCCCGGGAGCTTGTTTCCTTCCCAGTGTAAGAATTGGCTTTTGTAGTTTGGTTTGCCCTGTTCCCATCATGCACTGGGACAGGAACAGACTAATTTGCATACAGCCAGGTTCTGAAACTGGGATGGTGCAGTGAGCTAAAAAACGGTGTTGGATCTAGCCCTGATCTCTTGACTGGGTGAGAGCTTTCTGCTTAATTCAGAGACTCTGTCCCTCACCACCCCTTGTTGTAAATACAGATGTCAAGAAAGGCAGAGCGGGTCTCCAGGGGCTGGATCGTGCTATGAGCTATAGACCAGTTCACAGAGGGCTGTGAAATAAGTTTAGCCCAAGAGCCCAACAGAATATCAAAAAGTGCTTAATTGACGGGGAGCACAGGTTCAATTCTCGTCAGTCCCTGATGAAGCACCTCAGGTAACGGATCAATGGTCCCTTCTACAGCAGGAGGTTCCAGCCCTAAGGCTACCACAACTCTCCGTAACATATCAGCAAAAGCGAACTGACCTCCGAAGCATCGCTAGGAGAAAACGAGACTGAGGATTAGGAAGAATTAAGGCCACTAGCTTCAACCAAGGTTAGATACCCAATGAAACTCCTGATGAGGCTGAGGGACGTCAGTTATATCATTCCAACATCATCAAAATACCTGTGTTCCAAGGGGGATCCTCAAAGTGGAAAAAGGTAGCCCAGAAAAAACTGGTCTGTTGACGAAGTTTCCAACGTCAGAAAGAAGACACCCCAGCATCGAGGAGGAAAGGCAAAGTAGGGGCGAACGGCACCAACGGATCCAAAAAAGGTTTCTAGGTGGGAACCCCAAAGGGCTCTGCACCAGAGCCGAGAAGGTGTCGATCAAGGATCAGTCAAGACCTCACCGACCTTCTTTGGGCCAAGACATGCACCAAAGGGACACTGAGAACCAAAAATGGCATGGAGGAAGAGGTAGTATTCCCTCATCTGAGCCAGAGTCGTCTCTGAGGGGGGAAACACCAGAAAGCGGGGGGACAGATTTTCGTTACGACTGAATTCGGAGGAATAGGAGGCGTGTCTGGGACACCGTGTGTACGCGGTAAGGTTGAGGAAGGCAGCAGCTCCGACTGCCTACAGAGTAAATTACCAGACAACAGCGAGGACAAAGGACTTTGGGATCTGGCTCTTGAGCAGTCATCGGAGGGAGAAGAGGACAGTGACCGACCAGGGGCCTGCGACCACCGCGCAGTTAACAGAGTCATGTGGCACTCCTGCAACGCTGAAGACCGAAGCTGGAAACATGAGCCGCACCATTCTGAGTCAGGGTGCGTGTCCCGACACCACAAGCAGATAGGATGAGGGTACGGGGTCGACACCGTAGTTCACAGGAGCCCGAAGATAGCTAGAAAGAAAAGCATACTGTTTCGTCGATGACTAAGTAGGCCAAAAATGGCCAGAGGTACCGCTCTCCGAATCCACAATGTGGAAGCGCGGAAAGGAAGAAACTAACGTCAGGGGATGGTTTATATGGACTCTCTTGGTGTCAGATCTGGTGGAGGATGTTACGGAGTCGCTTGGCGCCCTCTACTGACTCGCAGGGGTACTGCTCTAGAACAGTGTCCTAGTCCAGTCTGGCACCTGGGAATAATTCAAAGGTAAGGAATCTGCAGCTAGACTGCTCCATCAGGTACTACTGTCCGCTCTGGGTAAAGAAGGGAGAGGGTTCTTCCGCTGGCCCAATTGCAGGCCAGTAGCAATCACTGCAGATCTTTCACTGTCTCCTTTGAAATCTAAACGTGGTTGGAGGGGTCCCCTGGATGTTGGGCCCACTTAGACTTCACATCTCACTGCGGAGCCTGCATATGCCAGCTGTTGTGCTCAACCAGTAGGATGCAGAAGGTAATCAGTCCCAGAAGCCTCAGACTCAACCGCATTGAAATCCAGGACCAAGGCTGAAAGATTGGGATCACAGCTTGAATATCCCCAACTCTCTTTCACAAGGGAAAGGTAAAAAACGTAATTGTGTCCAGAATGGCTTCTCTGAAGGAGACCATCTGGGAAGCATTAAGCTGTGACTTCAGCATGTTTATAGTGAACCTCAAAGATGGCAGGAGGTTTGCCATAGATTGGAGTTGGCCTTCAACAGTCAGTCGTCAAGGACCGACACCTACAACCTCCAAAGTTGTGCTGCCGCCACCTAAATCACTTTTGTGAACACCCTAGGGGCACTGGCGAGACCAAAGGGGAGCACAGCCACCAGGAAATGTTCCTCTCCCACTAACAATGGCAGGTAGCACCGATGGGCCGGTAGGAAAGGAATCTGGAAATTGGCGTCCTGCTGGTATAATGCTACCATCCAGTCTCCAGAGTCTAGGGTGTGCATTATGAATTTCTCCTTTCAGAGGAAGAGATTTAAATGGCACAGATCTAAAACAGCCCAAGACCTTCATCCTTCCTGGCCATCAAAAAGCAGTGGGATTAGCAAACAAATCCAGCTTCTAGTGCTTGCACCCTATTTACAGCCCATTTGGCCACAACTGACTTTTTGCAGCAAGATGGAGAGATGACCCTTTGCCAGTTGATGGATAGGCAGTCGAACGTTCAGCGGGATTGAAAGGTAGGGCAAGACGTAACCCTCAGTGACAATTTGATGGACCCACTTCTCGCCATATAAATGCTTGTCAACCCTGATAGAATTGATGGAATCTGCCTCCAACCAGGTGACTGTGACCCTGCAAGGGGACACTAGAGGGCTGTGAGCCCGAAACTAGTTCCAGGATGCTTGTTTCCGGTCCAGGGAAGACATGGCTTGGCAGTTTGGTATGCCCAGATGTGTGTCCCTCGCTCACTTTGCCACTGGATTCAAGATAGCCTGGCTGATGAGGGCTGTGAGCCAGAAACCGGTCACAGGATGCTTGTTTCAGGTCCAGGGAAGACATGGCTTGGCAGTTGGGGCTGGACTGTTCCCATGAGGCACAGGGTCAGACTGATTTGCGTATAGCTATGTCTGAACTGGTGTGGCAGAGTGAGCTAAAGAATGATGATGTATTAAACCTAGATCAGTTGACTGGGGGTGAGTGCTAGCAATGTTCAACACTCTGTCCATCATCCCCTTTGGTTTTGTTTTGTTTACACTAAAGGCATGGCAGGTGGGGCTCTTGGTGGAGCAATATAAATAAAAGTCTAAAATCTGAAACTAAACTGGTATTTCACAATCTCTATGCGTTTGGCCTCCAGCAAAACTTCATTGGGTCTATGGACCAAGATTTTCAATCTACACAATTCAACTGCCGAAAAAAAGCAATTCATGTCCGAATAAAAAAAATTCAATCCTAAAATTTGAAAATCTCCTGAGAACCATCACCCGGAGGACAGCACATCTTTCTAAACTGTAAATAAGTTCAACATAGTCTTGCACCATAGAGAACATTTTCAAACAAGTATCAACAATGCCTAAATGTCTAATTTAGACCTGAAAAGTCAAGTCAACCCAACTATTGTGTTTGCCATTGTTTTTCTCCATTTGGGGGTGGTTGACAGGCACTACCAATGGAAATACATAATAGGTGATCGAACATGACTGCTGTTCAACCAAATACAAGTAGAGAATATCAACCAAGAGTTGAAGCTTAAGCCCCTCTAAATATACTGATTCTCCGAGTAGGAGTTCTGGAAAAGAGAAGGGCTTCAATTCACAGGAGAATGTTCGCTCAAGAGAAAAGCAAATAGTATGCAATCAAAAGTGTGACCATAATATGCTGTTGCAATTATTAATGTACTTCCAAACTCCCAGAATTCCAAGTAATGTATATTTTTGTAAAATTAAACACACTTTCTAGAACATTCCTGCTTCTGATCATAGCCAAGTACTGAAAAAGTAAACCCTAATCAGGAAGTTACTTTAAAACGAAAACAAATACCTCCTCAGAAAGGAATTCCACCTCCGCTTTGTATTTATTTTCCTTAGAGCTTCGAGCAATCTCAACAACCACAGCAGTGCACGCCTGCATTCCAGAGGTTGGCAGGACAGCTTCTTCGTCAAGAAGGGCATTTAACAAGCTGCTCTTTCCAGATCCTGTATCACCCACCACAGCAATGTATGTCTTGGAGGGCTCCTTTGTCTGGGCCTTGAGGCTTAAAATTGAGTCTCTAGAAAACACAATAAACACATTTAATAACTTTCCTCTGTAATGACTTGTAGTTCTTGAATTGGTTTGAGTTTAAACAGATGAGGGCATTAAAAGGGAAAATGAGGGCAAGTTACCATATTAACGTTTGTAAGGTAGTAGATAGGTCTTTCATCATCCATGACTACGCGACCACCCTCTACAATCTGGGAAACTGCTTGTCTTCGTACACAATGAATATTGGACAAAGCTTTGGCCTGTTCCACAAACTGCATTTTGAATGAGTTTACACTTTTGACAAAATGTATTACTTTTTGGTATTCACAAACTGCCCTGTTGTAGAAACTCACATTTTGTACTAACTTACACTTTTGTAGTAAGTCCAGCACTACTCATGACCAACCACTGGTACTGCGACACCCTCGGATAGCAAATAATGGAGGTAGGAATGCAATATAAAACCCCACAGGAAATAATGCTAAATTAAACAAATTAAACTTGTTATTTTTTTTTTTAAATAGTACATATTTATAATTTAATTATACAATAGTTTAATAAGCTATTTTGAATCTAAAAAATGATACATTATTACACAAAATTGTATTTATTTAAAATAATTGTAAACATCATATTTGTTCTGGCACAGTAAAACATGTTTTTTTCTCTGTGGGAATACATTTTTTAATTTAAAGCTCAGAAAAATATTTTTAATTTAACATATTTCCATTAATTAAAGTTTTAATACACTATAATATAACAGTGCCGAAGCATGTTTATTTTGTTACATTTTAAGTAGATATATAAAATTAATCTACATTTGAATTTAACAAAAATATTTTTCATGCTTATTTTCCAATTAAATCAACTTTATATGACCCCATATTTGACCATGTGGAGATCTATGCCCTGGCTGTGGAGTATTCCTATGACTAAGTATAAGGAAAATTAAAAATATATATAACTCAAAAATAAATATTACAATAATAAACATGTCATGAAAAAATAATAAATCGATCTTTTTTGAAGTCTAAATTAACAGAAATTCACATCTAAAGAAAAAATGTTTTAATGTGCTTAATAATCATTAAGAGTGATCTATAGAATTAAATACAATTAATATAATTAATTTTAATAAGAAACTGTTATTGTTTTAATTCAAAATGGATCAAATTATTTTATAGTTGAATAATAAAAACACAATTTTTATTAAAAAAGTAACATTAATTTATATTTATGTTTTTAACTATTTTAAATAATTTAACAAGCACCTCTGCCCAACTAACTCCAACTATGATTCTCTCCTATGGACTTATACTTTGTGTTCACCCAAGGTAATTTCAATGAGAGTCTGCAAGTGCTTGACCTTACTCAGGAGTGACAATAGTTTCCACAGAAGGGCAGTGGCTTAGGCCTGCTGGGTAGGATGGGCTGGGCATGAGGTATGTGACACTTGTCCGCCCAGGAAGAGCAATTGGGAGGGTTCATGACTTTAATTTACTTAAAAGAGACAACTGTAGGCCTACCTATTCATAGTTTACTGTAAGAGACAGTGAAGCCAAATGTCCCCAGGACAGACTTTAGTGAATTATCCTTCATCCTAGCAGGAGGGAGAGCTGGTGCCAGGGCCAGATTGGTGTAGTGTAGGTGGAGGGGACTGCTCATTTCCCTAGAGACGCACCACTGGGTGGACCCTGGCTTTTCTGACCTAGTGGAAGTGGTTTGACAGATTTAATTTGCCTTGAATAGTTCCACTCTGCAATAGTTTGCAGTAAGGATAATAGAGTGTGAGGTAAAAGTGGGTTGGGTCCCCCCCTGGAAACTTTTTCTTATTGGTTAGGGAGTGCCCAGAAATCCCCTCCAACTACTAGCTGGTGAACTGTACACAAATAGACCAAACCACCAGCTCTTCAGAACAATTTCTGGACCTTCGTCACAATGATTGAAGGACCTTCTTCATGTCTAGTTGCGGCATATTACTTCAAGTAGCAATGGCAGACTCCAGGCTTATACACTAGTAGTCTCGGAGATAAATTCGGGGAAAAAAAACTCCGTAGGAAGGACAAAAAAAAATGGAGTTCAGGTAAATCTAGGTCAAATGTCTGCTGGATGCCTTTGTTGATTGTCTAGGATGTTACATTTCAGTTTACAGGTTTGCAGATTTAGGGTTAACATTTCTCAGACCTGATACAAGAACGTCTTAAGAATCTAGAATACTCCAAGCATGGAACACAGTCAAGGTAAAAAATGGTGAGAACCCAGTAGAGATGTGAGAAGTTATTTTAGGCAAAATCAGCTTTTGTTAATACATTCTTCCAATTGATTTGGGAAGAGGAAATGTAACATCTTAAAAATTCCTCAAGAGTTTCCTGTAGCCACTCTGTTTCGCATTCCTTTGAGGATGAAACATAGAGGTCAATTCTCTTCAGATACCTAGTTAACGCTGCAAGAATTTTCTAAATTTCGACACAATTTGAGTAACTCTATGAGAGATAATCTTTGATAGAAATACATGAATCTTACATATGTCAGAAATGAATACTCTGGCCATTTTTTAATGCTGTTGGAATTTTAGGTAGAACAGAAAAGTGAGAGATTTAGAATATGAGTCAATAGTGACCATAATCATGCTATACTTCCCAGAGGAAGGTCGATTGACAAAGTTTGTGATAATGATTGCCTAGGGTTCAGTGGGTATTTCTGGTATAAGTAATAACCCAGTTTTCCTTTGTGTTTTACATTTATTCTGATTACATTTCTTATGAACAATCTGTTACATTGTGGTTAAGTGACGCCTAACAAAACTTTCTTTAAATCCATTCTTCTGTGACTGTTCTGCTATTATGGCCAGAAACCAAGGAGTCACGGCATAACTGAAGCAAAGTTTTCTGTAATCTCTCTTAGGGAATAAAGTTGGTTATAAAAGACTATTAATCCTTTAACAGATGTTAGGTGATGCCTTGGAACACAGTTTGAGACAAGGGAGATGAACCTTCCTGGTGTCTTGAAAAACTAATTCCAAAAAGGATGAGGTTAGGGTGGAGATAAAGGCCTGAGAATACGTGATCTTTTCAAATGAAGCTGAAATTATTTTTATCATGGTACAGTCTGCATTAGGAGCTGACAAAGTGAGTAGATAAAAACACCTGTCCTTGCGTCATCGGAATCTGGTCTACTTGCAGTCCTTTTAGAATGGTCGAAGGGCGAAGGGAAGCCTAGCCTCATTTTTTAAAACACTTATTTCAACCCTAGTAAAAACGAAAAAGGAATTGGGGTTGAATACCTGTGTTCCGTCATAATGTAATTGAAGAATGCTTATCCTGATGCAGATTTAATCATAACTGGAGGCTTTATTCTGATCTTATTTTATATTCCGGAAAATGAAGCAGACCTGCAGAAACTAGGCACTTGAGGGGAAATTCCAGCTCAATCTCCATCACCAACAAAAAGCTCTGACAAACTTGGCAAAAACGTCGTTAGTTATTGTCCCTCAGTAGGGCTGACGGTCCATAATGCTAGCAGGTTTCCTAGTGACAGTCCACCAGCATGGACCAGGATAAAAGAAAGCTGTGTCTCACATTTGGATTGTACTCTGGAATACAGACTCTTTAGTCACAGCCAAGAGCTCTGTATTGACCAACGCCAAGAAAGCGACCAAGTACGTACCCCAAATTAACATCATATCAACAAATATCCAAAGCTATTGAAAGCCAAAAGCTGTGTTGCATGATGGACATGCTGTGAATTGGAAGAGAATGGGATGGGAAATACTCGACGCCTGCACTATGTTTCTGCGAAATCTTCTGGATCTGGGGAACCCTACTAGTAATTTATAAAATGCATCTTAAGGATATCCCAAGGAAAATCTGCAACTAAGCCCAGCCTGTAATGGTACCAGCAAAACAATGGAAGCGGAAGTGAGACACTGGAAGAAGCTCCCGAACAGGCTGCTACAACAACTAAGAATAACTCCACAATGCCTAACATTAAAAATGGAAATAAAACAAGTAAGGAGTAAATTGAAAAAAGAACTTTGGGAGTTCAGGAAATTAACATATGAGGACTCCTGAGCAAAGATTACTTGGGCCAGTAAGAAATAAGGGCACAGTAAGCTTTTGGCGAATGATTAATATGAAAGAGGACTGACAGAGAATATCCAAAAACGCAAATTTCAGCAAAAAGACCTAGGTAAGGTATTTAACAAATAATTTCTCAGCATTTGAGGATAAACCAAGTAACCCACATCATACAAAATATGAACAGCCACATATGAGCACCCTCACGAACAAAACCTTTCAAAACTAAGCCAATGCCAATGTATTTTTCTTCAAAATCGAACTATGCCTAAAAGGCAGTATGGATGCCTGGTTGGAATGCAGTGAGTGGGATAATGACCCATTAAGCTTTTGGCGTAAAGATATTCAGAAAATTATCACAAAATCCCATGCTGATTGTGGGTCAGGACCAAATGGCACTATTTAAAAAAGACCCTACATTTTGAGCTAATGGGCTCAATGTACTCGATAGCCATATCTTACACACACAAGAAATTCTTGCAACTTGGAAAAGCTCAATAATTTAGCCAATCTATAAGGGTGGGGAATTTGACGAAAACAAATAATTGTCATCTGATTGTACTGATCTATGCTGAAGCTAAATATTTCGCAAACCTGTTGCTAACTGACCTTTAAACCCGGACAAATGAACAAAGAATTTTCCCCCTGAATCAAGCTGGATTTCCTCTGGATCTGTATCAAATCTGTTGGCCATCTCCATGATAATGACAAATTCAGCCCAAACGTGCTCGCCTCTTATGCGAGTTTTGTTGATTTCAAAGCAGTACTTGATAGAATTTCAAGAAAACACCTCTGGGGAAAGTTATGAACTTGGGTGTTCCTCTGTGCCTTTTACGAGCGATAGAGCAAGGTAGGGCTTACATTCCCGCACCTGTAACAAAAAAATAGTGATATGATGGGGAGCCGCGGCCAATTGGCAATTAGGTCAAGGGAGCCACAGGTCAAAAAAGTTTGGGAACCTCTGGTGTAACTTACTTACCCTGACTAGAGTGAGGGGCCCTACTTGGGCAGGGTGCAAACCGTTGCCAACTAGAGACCTTGTTTCTAACAAGGACTCCTATAAAGACAAAGGAGTTCTATACAGATTCCCATAGCCAACAACATTGGTTGTTTAAAGGGCTACATCATCCACTAGAGACTTCTTAAAAGGAGGAAACTGAAGCATCTTCAATGAGTACGCATTCTGTTCAGGCTTGTGCACTTCCATATACCGAACCATGTGAGGTCATACAGAATACATCAAACTTAACATGTGTCAGGGAGGCCTGGGCTTTAGCAGAAGGGCAGGCCTTAGCCCTGTGTGCCGGTCTAGGCAAACACTATAGCATTCAGTACATTCAACATGTACTGTGATCAACACCTCCTCCTTTGAGCTCAAGGAGCCGACAGGATCCCTTACAAAGTATTTTGATGAAGCTGCTGAGGGGCTGTACATCACTGCATGCTGTGCTTAGGGCCTCCATATATTGCTAGGGGGGAGGGAGGTTAGTATGTTGCATCAGAGTATCTGTGGCAGTGTGGAGTCAGTGACTGAGCTTCCATGCATTACTGTGTGTGAAACCTATTTGGAGTTTCCATTACACACTTGTATCACACAGAATAACTGGTTGACAGGACATCTAGAGTTGCCAGGCTTCAAACTTTCCTTTCCTTTTTTTGTTCAGTGATTTAGTATTGTTATGGTACAAGGTGGGATGTGTTGTGGTGTGTGCACTTATATAATCATTATCATGTGAGGTTATATAGAATACACCTAGAGCCATAGGCACTGGCACAGGAATGGCATGGCAGAAAAAGTGACTACAACAAAACAGAAGCACAAATATGTAGGTTCATCATGAATCTTCATTTGGTTATAATTATAACCATAAGAAGAGCAGAAATACAGAATGCATACATATCAAAAGGATGAGATAATAAACACCCAATACCAGTAAAAAAAGAGAATCTAGAGATTATATTGGTTTTAAAATCCCCCAAGCGGGAAACAACAAATTTAACATGTTTGTAGGGTAAGCAAAACAATAAGAGTAGGACGAGCTTGCTTAATATTTAGGGGTTTCAGTATCAGGATAATAAATAATTTTGTCTGCACTCTAAAATACTTGTAAAGGAAGAAAAAATGCAGGGTACTCTGCGGGAGACGTACTGTCTCAGCCGCAGGATTCCATGGTGCCATGTCAGATCAAACCACTGGGGGAATCCAGAAGAATTTGCAGCAGGTTAAACTTGACTCTAACCAGGACGAATCTACACCTCTAATTGATAACAATAGACAAGTAAGGCTTCATAGCCTGAACTGTTTTTAAGAGCAAACGCCCCCTGCACCATAGGTTTCACCAGCATATCCAAGGAATTGCATTATTATTATTATTAAAGGGGTTTGTAAAGCGCCTGGTGACGCCTCCCGGCGTGTCCCCGCGCTGTGGAGAGAGAGTTTTAGGAGGAGAGACAGAGATGGATCCCACTAAAGAGTGAATAAATGGGTTTTCAGTAACTTTCTGAAAGATGCCTCTTTCGTTTCTAGTCTGATGTTCGTAGGGAGGGTATTCCACTTCTTGGCCGCCAGAGTGCGGAAGGAACTACCTCCCATTCTAGCTCTTTTAGAGAGCGATGTTTTGAGCAAGCCCATACCTTTAGATCTAAGGGATCTGTTGGGCTCATACAGTAGTGCCAGATCAGATAGGTAGGAAGGGGCTTTTTGGTGGATAATTCTGTGGCACCAGAGGAGTGCTTTAAATAGAATCCTCTTGTTAATGGGTAGCCAATGGAGGGCGGCCAGGGAAGGCCTAGAGGGAGCTCTACGGGGAAGTCTTAACACCAGGCGGGCTGCTGAGTTCTGCAAGGCTTGTAGTCTCCTGATGTTTTTCGCGGACGTGCCCAGCAGCAGCACATTCCCATAATCTATTCGGGAGGTGATAAGTGCCTGAGTCATGGTACGCCTGTAATTCAAAGGGAGTAAGTCCAGGGTACGATTGAGGGTTTTCATGACTCCGAAGCACTTACATGCATGCACATGTACATGCATGCACATGGTGCAGAGATAATCAGGAAGGATCTGCCTATTAAACTGAGCTCCCTCCCTCGTTCAGATCTTAATCCAGCAAAGCAATGGCCTAAGAGCAATTGTGTCTCCTATGTATTTTGTTCCAAGCTCACCATGGACAGGGAAATCCAGTGTACTTTTGGGGACCTGCAACAAGCGACTCAAGGAATCCTGGCTGTAGCTCAGGAGTCCTTAAAGCTCTTCTGACCCATGTCTGCCTTCTGCTCGAAGAGAGAGGTGCCATCAAGGGCTTGTCCATGAGCAAGGCAAGGACAGCCCCATAAAAGCCAGATGTCCTCAGCCAAGCATGGCATCAACAGTCACCTTCATGGGAATTGCTCTGCCCAGCGAGTCAGTTGTGTCTAAGCCACATCGAATGGAGAACTTTCCTGCTTCTCTCCCGTCTGATATTGCTTGGGGGAGAATGGCCTGGGGCTCTCTTCACGGATCAGTGCTTGACAGAAAGAACTGAGGTGGCGCTTACATAGGTGTTGTGTATGTCATTTCCAGCACCGCTGACGCCACATGGAGCAGACGGACGCCACCTACCAGCGCGCACAAGTTTTGTTCAAAGAAATAATTTCCGGATTAATTCAAAGTTATGGAATCTCAGGCTAGATGTCTCTAACAGATATACTTATTTTTTTTTTTTTTTAAATCTCTTTATTCGCATCAGGTTGGTACACATAAGCATACAGTCACATAGCGTGTGGAGAAAATCAGCGACATCATTAACAGGAATACAAAATGAGTCGTAGTCAGGTGTGACCAACAATATGATGAGCAGTGCGACACATTCTAGAAACTCCATTTTCCGTTATCTAGTTCTGTCAGTAATAACACATGTACAAAGACGATGCAAAGAGATAAACAAAATGCAAAAAACCATCAAACAGAGAAATGCCAACAAGGGAGAGAGAGCGAACAACAACACATTGATCATGTCAAGGTGGTAATAGCGGTAGCATGGGTGACCACGGGATGCCGGTGTAGCCTAGAAGTGAGTGTTAGCAGAACAGGCATGGCAGACGGGGACCAGCGAGCGAAGAAACAGGGTATCATACAGCCCTCTGCAAGGCAGCCACCAAAGGGGTGACTGCAGCACCATTCCACATCTCGGCCGCAGCGCGGGAAGAAACAACTAGCCAATCTCATCACAGTAGACAATGCAGCCTTGTCGGGGGAAGAACAGCTATCCCACCCTTTCTGGTACCAGAGAGCTCGCCGCCTGTGATTGCGCAGCCTGCGTTAGCTTGCTAATGTACTGTCTGTATGGGCCCCAGATGTCGACAGGGCGCGAGGAGGTTGGGAGCTGCGCGGAGTATTCCACATTGTTTATGTTGCACTGGGCCAGACTGCGGAGCCATGCTTTTGAGTTGGGAATGCGCTTAGAACCCCAGAGCATAGCAATTTCCCTTTTTGCGAGCAGAAAACCAATGGCAGCGAGTTTCCTCGTGGTGCGGGGAAATTCAACAACATACCCCATCAGTGCAATCTCAGGTATGGGACTCAGGGCGCACTCTAAAATGTTACCCAGTATGTGGTGCACCTGCAACCAGTAGTCCTGCAGTTTGGGACACGTCCATGCTAGGTGGGCAAAGTCAGCGTGTGGGGCTTTGCATTTGGGACAGTGATGTGGCCTTGACGGGTCAAGTCTGTGAGCCAAGGCCGGTGTGAAGTACAGCCGCCGCAAGAACTTAAAGTGTATTAGTTTGTGCCTGCTGTTGATGGAGACATCTTTGGTGGCCCGGCAGCAAGCGGACCATTGGTCATCAGTGATGGCTCCGCCCAGATCCGCCTCCCATGCTGCACGTACTCGCGCGTCTGAGGCAGGAAGTGCCGCCATACATAATTTGTACAGCTTAGACACAACATGCGCACCATTGGGGGACTGTATCAAGAAGGTCAGGGCCTCCAATTCTTCGGGAGGAAGCGGGAAAGAGGGAAACTGTGCTCTGAGCATGGACCTCAACCGGGTAAGAACGAATGAGTCCATGAACGTCCGATCGGTAAAACGGTGGTCTTCCGAAACCGAAAAGACGTGTCCTTCCGGGAACAAATCCCCTATGGTATTAAGCTGGTATTTGGAAAGAGTACGACAGACCACCGTTTCAGAAGTGATAGGGAGCCAGTGGGGGTTCGGAAGTGGGAGAGCCGGTGAATAAAACACGTCCCTCCGGAGCAGTCGACGCAGCTGCAACCTGTGAGAAGGTGGCCTGATATGCAGTGCTCACTATTCTAGTGAACACTATGTATCAGTCCAGCAACCCTTATTGATGATTGGTTGTAAGTCAACCTTATAGACCAGCTATCCTAGTAGCGTGGATACGAGCAGTCTAAGGCTAAAGACTCGAGAGGGCGTGTTAAGCCAGCTGTTATACCACATATACCCCTTGAACACCAAGTGAAAGGACACCACACAAGTGTTATGAAAATAAACAGTTATTTATTAAGAATCACAACAGCCCTGTACTCTTTATGAGGACAGGGTACTAAGCACAAACCAAAACTCTTACGAAAATACTTAAGTTAGCACAGTATATACAAATGCCCGAGGGGCACGGAAAACCATATACTTGAAAAGTGGAATGCGAAATTACTAGCAGGTAAGTACAGTACTAATAGCCTTTGGAATCGCTAGGACTTGACTATAGAATCGTTAGATTACTTCTAGGAGACCCAGGGGACTCGGGTGCAGTGTGTGCACTCTCACGCGAGATGCGGGACAAAGTCTATGGTAGCTAGAATTTGCAAAGTTAGTGTTCTCGGGCGAACCCGACCTGGTAGGGAGAAAACGAAAGTAGATTCTGACCCTTGGATAGTGAGGCTATGCTGGGGCACCGAAATGCCGAAGTTACCTAGCCCAGGGGCTGCAGCTGCATAGGACTCAAAAGACGTCGGGAATCCTCGTTGACGGACCAGGAGCCTGGAAGAAAGAAGTTGCTGGCAGGCGACCAGTGAAGAAAGTTCGGTGGATCCAAGCCTGGATCGATGGAAGATGACACCTGAAAGCAGAGGGGACCAAGTTCGAGACTACTAGCCAGTAGTCAGTGGGCACCAGGAGGGCACCGGATGGTAGCCACCTCGACAAGGCGTGTGGGTGACGCTGGGCTCGGAGATCTCACGGACCAGGAGGCGTTGTCGGCGACCAGGAAGGAGGATCGAGCTGTCCCACGAAGATAGAAGCTGTCGGCGTCGCTGGACCCAGGATTGGGCAACAAAGCCTTGGCAAATTCAAGCCCACGCGGTGGACCTAAAATGGCGTCTGGAGTGGACCAGGAGGGTCCGGGGTGCCTCTCTTCAAGAAGGAAGCAAGGGCCAGTCTGGAGCAACCAGACCAGCAGCAGTGATGTCGTCGGGCGTCGTTCAGAAGGCCACAAGCCAGCCGGCTAGTAGCCAAACAACGCGGTGCACAGCAAACAGCAGAAGGGCCCCACGCAGATCGTGGAGATGCAGGGAGGCTGATCTTGGATGCTGGAGCTGTGCAGGGTCGGGGCTTCTCGGACCCCAAAGCACTCACCAGTGGAGGACACGGTGGGCTTGCAGTAAAGATGTCGTGCAGTCTTGGCGATCGTCGGTCCCTTGAGGTCTCGTCGCACTCACGGTTCTCAGCTTTGCTGTAGAGGTGAGTAGAGGTCAGAGGTGCCAGGGAAGCCGGGTCTCGTCGAGCTGGGTCATCGGATTCGTGATGAAGGACTTGCAGCAGACCGCAGTGTTCTTTAGGATGGTGCCCGCTTGATGCAGGGTGACTACTCCTTAGCCACAAGGGAGAATCTTGAAGAAGAAATCGTGAAGTCCTTTCGAAGAAAGTCGTGTCTTGATTCCAAAGATGATCTAATTTTAACAGGGGGCCCGCTCCCATCTTTATACTAAAAAAGGGGGCTGACCCGGTGACTAGGTCCTGCCTATGGGTGGGACCAGGAGGGGGGTGGTTACACCCCTCTCCCCTGCCGGACATTCCCCAGGCCAGGGGCTGGTGTGCCCCTGGAACTGGTTCTGACTGGCCTATGCGTAGTGAGCACCGGGGTGCCACTCAGCAGTCACCTTCCTGTAAAGCCCTGCCTACCCAGGATACACAAAACCATGTCTGGGACGGTGCTAGCACCGCCCCTGACAGGAAACCCTTTGTCCAAGCCTCCCTCGCTGGAAGGACTCCCAGCAGCAGGAGGTCAGACTCGTGTCTGTGGTGGCAGCATCCATTTTGTGGAGCTGAGGCTTCAGTTAACTTTAACCGGGGTTCACGGTTACATACATGTCGTGTCCCTCTAGAAGGGTGGAATGCTAACCCCGTCGCCAGAATTGGCGAGGGGTTAGTATTCCAATTCGTATGACACCTTACTCGACATGTTTTGATAAATCAATACCAAAGTTAGCATTTAACCGCGAGGATTATAATGCACTTAAGAGTATATGGTATGCGATATCATGGAACAGCTATTAGGACTTGGTTCCGCAAGCTGCAGACAGGCTCAGCTCATGCCAGAGCACCATCTCACACGATTCCAAGCACTCTGCCTTCAGGATTGTCAAGGCCTGCCATAGGAGTGACTGATAGGAATCTGTGTGTCCATTTTAGGGTTAGGTATAGGTATACTACACCTACAGCAAAGGGTGATTACACGACTTTGCCCCAGCTGTCATGCAGCCAGTTGTGTCAAATTTAGGAGGCCAGCCAGGGGTGGCATAATACATGCTGCAGCCCCTGGCAGCCCTGGGTACACCTATGCCCTGAGTTACAGGGTCTGATAAGGTGGCCCAGTACCAATTGGTAAATGCACCTAGGGTACAGGTGGTAATTTAGAAAGAGAACAGCCAGGCTGTGGGTCTGATTGGCAGGCCCACAGCCCGAGAAAGTCGTAAACCAGTGAAAGAAAAGCAAAAAATCTGGGTGATCATAGGATTGCAGACCCTACTCTCCTACATGACCCCCCCCCAAAGTTTGGGACAATAAGCTAACCTTGACCAGGTGAGTCTTCTTGTTCTAAGTGGAAATATCTGGAGAGCCCATCGGCATTGCCATGATCAGTACCAGGTCTATGTTCCACTGTAAAGTCCATCCCCTGTAGGGAAATGGACCACCTAAGTAGTTTGGGGTTTTCACCCTTCATCTGATTTAGCCACAAGAGGGGCTTATGGTCGGTCTGAATCTTGAAGTGAGTGCCAAACAAGTATGGCCTCAACTTCTTCAGGGCCCAAACCACAGCAAAGGCCTCCCTCTCATTAGCTGACCAATTCTTCTCTCTAGGGGTCAGCCTTCTGCTTATAAAAGCAATGGGCTGGTCTTGACCATCAAAATTCAGTTGAGAAAGAACAGCTCCCACACCCAACTCAGAAGCATCTGTTTGGACAATGAATGGTTTGGAGTAGTCTGGACTCTTAAGGATAGGTGCTGTGCACATGGCCTGCTTTAGGTCATCGAATGCTTTTTGACAGCCTGCTGTCCACTGAACCTTTTTTGGCATTTTCTTACTTGTCAGTTCATTTAATGGTGTCACAATTGAACCATAGTTCCTGACAAACTTTCTGTAGTATCCAGTCAGGCCCAAGAAAGCTCGAACCTGAGTCTGGGTGGTTGGAGGAGCCCAGTCCCTGATTGACTGTATTTTGCTCTCCAGTGGCTGAACCTGGCCCCCACCTACAAGGTGGCCCAGGTATACAACCTGTGACTGCCCTATCTGGCACTTGGTGGCCTTGATAGTGAGGCCTGCTGCTTGCAGAGCCTCTAACACTTTCCTCAGGTGGACCAGGTGATCCTCCCAGGTGGAGCTAAAGACAGCAATATCATCTAGATATGCTGCACAGAAGTCATCCAGCCCAGTAAGGACTTGATTCACCAACCTTTGGAAGGTGGCAGGTGCATTTTTCAGACCAAAGGGCATTACCACAAATTGATAATGCCCACCAGGGGTTGAAAATGCTGTCTTGGGCTTGGCATCCTCAGCTAACCTGATTTGCCAATACCCAGCTGTTAAGTCAAATGTGCTTAAGTAGTTGGCAGAAGCCAATCTATCTATACGCTCATCTGCCCTTGGTATTGGATGGGCATCAGTCTTAGTGACTGCATTGAGACCCCTGTAGTCTACGCAAAACCTCATCTCTCTCTTACCATCTTGGGTGTGAGGCTTTGGCACTAGCACTACTGGACTAGCCCAAGGGCTATCTGAGGGTTCAATGACTCCCAACTCCAACATTTTCTGCACTTCAGTTTTTATGCAGTCTCTAACATGATCAGGCTGCCTGTAGATTTTACTCTTAACTGGCAGACTGTCACCAGTGTCAACCTCATGGGTACACCAATTGGTCTGACTGGGTGTCAGAGAAAACATATGTCTGAAAGACTGAAGAACCTGTTTACAGTCTTTCTGTTGATGCTCAGAGAGGCTGCCACAAAAGACAACACCATCTACTGACCCATCATCAGGATTCTGAGTGAGCAGGTCTGGGAGAGGGTCACTCTCTTCCTTCTGTCCCTCATCTATGGCCATGAGCAAGCTCATGTCCTTCCTGTCGACATATGCTTTGAGCCTGTTGACATGGAGCACCCTGTGGGGGCTCCTGGGAGTTCCAAGGTCCACCAGGTAGGTGACCTCTCCCTTTTGCTCAAGAATTGTGTGGGGCCCAGACCATTTGTCTTTGAGTGCTGCTGGGGCCACTGGCTCCAACACCCACACCTTCTGTCCAGGCTGGTAAACAGTCAGGACAGCCTTTTGGTCATGCCAAGCTTTTTGAAGTTCTTGACTGGCCTTAAGGTTTTCAGATGCCTTCTCCATATACTCAGCCATCCTGGAGCGGAGACCAAGTACATAGTCCACTATGATGGTTGCAGGCTTTTTGAGAGGTCTCTCCCATCCTTCCTTCACCAAACACAGGGGGCCTCTCACAGGATGCCCATACAAAAGTTCAAAAGGGCTGTAGTCAACCCCCTTTTGTGGGACCTCTCTGTAAGCAAACAGAAGGCAGGGAATCAGGACATCCCATCTACGCCTGAGCTTTTCAGGTAGTCCATGAATCATCCCTTTTAGGGTCCTGTTGAACCTTTCAACAAGCCCATTGCATTGTGGGTGGTAGGGTGTAGTGAATTTGTAATTGACACCACATTCCTTCCACATAGCAGTTAAGTAGCTTGACATGAAGTTTGCACCTCTGTCAGAGACAACCTCCTTAGGGAAGCCCACTCTGGAGAACACTCCAACTAGGGCCCTTGCCACCACAGGGGCTGTGGTGGTCCTAAGTGGAATAGCTTCAGGATACCTGGTGGCATGATCCACTACCACCAGTATAAACTTGTGCCCTGATGCTGTCTGGGGTTCCATTGGACCAACAATGTCAATCCCCACTCTTTCAAAGGGCACCCCCACCACAGGCATTGGTATAAGGGGGGCATTTGTTGTGCCACCTGACTTACCACTGGCTTGGCAAGTGACACAGGAGCGACAAAACTCCTTGGTATCCTCATTCATGTGAGGCCAGTGAAAGTGTGAGACAAGCCTGTCCCAAGTCTTTGTCTGGCCTAAGTGACCTGCTAAGGGAATCTCATGGGCCAAGGTAAGTAGGAAACCTCTCTGAGACAAGGGTACAACCAGCCTCCTGGTCATGCCAGGCTTGGGGTCTCTTGACTCAGTGTACAGGAGTCCATCTTCCCAGTATACCTTGTGGGTACCTGTGGCGTTCCCAGCAGCCTCAGCAGCAGCCTGCTGTCTGAGGGGTTCAAGAGAAGGGCAGCTTAACTGGTCCTTCCCCAGGTCTTCCCTTGAGGGTCCCCCTGAACCCAAGAATTCAACTTGATCAAGTTCAAACTCTCTGGGCTCAGTTTCCCTCAATTCCTGTAGGTCAGCCTCCTCTGAGACTTGATCCTCAACCTGGGGCAAGGGGGAAGGCACAGCCTTAACCCTACTGCTCTTCTTCTTGGGAGGTGTCTGGTCCATTGTTCCAGGATCCAGCACCTGTTCAGTGGGGCATTTCCTGGCCTGTGACCTGGTCACAGCAAACACATGTGCTGGCAAGCTTAACATTTCCATGTGAGTCCTCTGCTCCACTTCTGACCATTGTGATGACTCCAAATCATTGCCCAACAAACAATCCACTGGGAGGTCTGAACTAACTACAACCTTCTTTTGGCCAGTTACCCCTCCCCAGGAGAAAGCTACAATTGCCATACTGTGATTGGTAGTGACATTGCTTGCATTGGTCACCAGGAATTCTGTACCTGGCATGATCTGTCCAGGGTCCACAAAGTTAGGTGTCACCATGGTGACGCTGGCACAAGTGTCCCTATAGGCCTGAGCCATCTTTCCATTTATGAAAGGCGTCTGTCTGTATTTGCCCAAAGTATTGGGACTTACATCAGGGGACATATCCATATCCCCTGTACTGACAAGGACAGCCTGAGTGAGTGTACCAACTAAGTTGTCACACCCCTCAGAACCCAGGGTTAACCCTACTAAACCCTTGGGAGGTGCACTACCACTGCTGGCTGTACTAGGGGGCACAGGTGCCTTAGGGGCTGCAGTGGCAGGAGTCAGCCCTCCTCCTTTCTTGGTGCACTCACTAAACCAGTGAGTTTTACTTTTACAGTATTGGCACCACCTTTTAGATTGGCCTTCTTGGTTTTTCTTTTTCTGGGGAGCCTGACCCCCACCCTCTTTGGGTTGTTGGGGACCTGTCGAAGACTTCTGGTCATTTTGTTCCCCCTTTGTATCTTTACCCTTCTGGTCTGCTTTCTTCTGACCACCTTGATTCTGGCCCTGGTTCTGTTTAACTCTTGTTCTAACCCATCTGTCTGCCTTCTTTCCCAATTCTTGGGGAGAGGTCAGATCTGAGTCAACAAGATGCTGATGCAACAACTGGTTCTGACAATTGTTTAAAATTTGTTCTCTCATCATCAAATTATACAATCCTTTATAATCAGTAACCTTACTGCCCAGC
Organism: Lissotriton vulgaris; assembly: GCF_964263255.1. NCBI lineage: Eukaryota > Metazoa > Chordata > Amphibia > Caudata > Salamandridae > Lissotriton > Lissotriton vulgaris. Next base: position 2,044,972,658 of record NC_141691.1, read on the forward strand.
AACCAGCCCTCAAAAGCCTTAGTGGCACAATCTACAAAGTCAGACCAATCTTGAGACGGAGTTTTCTGGGTATCCCTGAACAGCACCCTGTACTGCTCAGTGGTTAGGCCAAACCCTTCAACCAGTGTATTTTTCAAGACTTGGTAATTGTTAGCCTCCTCTACCCTTGTGGTGAGGAGTTTGTCTCTACCTTTTCCTTCAAAGGAGAGCCACAAGATAGCTGCCCACTGACTCTGGGGAACACCTTGCACAGTGCAGGCCCTCTCCAAAGCAGTAATCCATTTGTGGATGTCATCCCCTTGTTTAAAGGGGGGCACTATCTTACCAAGGTGTTTTGTGTCAAAACTCCTTTCCCTATTGCTAGGTACAATGCTGCCACCAGTGGGGACTACCCCACTTAACTGTTGCTCTCTAGCAAAGGCAAGCCTTTCTTTGGCTAGGGAAAGTTCTTCCCTTTCAATCCTCAGATTAGCTGCCCTTTCTTTAGCTTCATATACTCTTCTCTGAGGGGATGTCATCCCTCTTTGAGAAGAGTTGTGAGAGCCATTGGTTTGAAGGGATCTGCCAGAGCCTCTTGACAGAGATCTGGCTCGTCCATTCCCAATGTTAAGCTGACCTGACAGTAGCCCTGAGGGTCCCCCAGTACCACTATCATGTTTGCTTAAGTTGGACCTGGTTAGTCTACTGACTTCTACCTGTCCCTTGTCTGCCTCATCCCCAGAGGGATCCTCATTCTCATCATCCTCTACATCTTCAGTCTCAGTTGAGAGGTGGATGAGGTCAGGATTGTCTCTGGTTCCCTCAAGGGGAGGCATGCCTCCTTCTGGATTAGAAGGGCTAAGAAGTCTCTCAGCCTTTCTGGCATCATAAGTCTCTAGGAGACCAATCAGAAAGGAGGTGGTGGGGTTAGACCCCTGCTTAATCTTCCTAGAGGTACATACTTGTCGTAACTCATGGAAGCTAAGCACAGTATATCTTGAAGGGATGACCTGTGGAGGGTCAACTGACACAAGGGGAGACTCAGAGTTTCCTCCTTTGTCCGACATACTGTTTCTAGTGTGGTGTAAGTGATGCACCTACCTACACTATGTGTTTACCTACTGATCCCTTGCTAAGAGTTGCAGCCAAGGTGTGCTAAGCCTTGAGGAGCTGCAACAGCTGGTTCAGTAGAACTCAGAGTATTCTAAGCTTGATTATATGTACTAACAGTACTTATGTGATCTTTCAACAAGATATTCTTAGGATACGTGTGGTAAAACAACAGCAAGCTCAAATCCCAACCGCTGCTCACCAATGTGAGAAGGTGGCCTGATATGCAGTGCTCACTATTCTAGTGAACACTATGTATCAGTCCAGCAACCCTTATTGATGATTGGTTGTAAGTCAACCTTATAGACCAGCTATCCTAGTAGCGTGGATACGAGCAGTCTAAGGCTAAAGACTCGAGAGGGCGTGTTAAGCCAGCTGTTATACCACATATACCCCTTGAACACCAAGTGAAAGGACACCACACAAGTGTTATGAAAATAAACAGTTATTTATTAAGAATCACAACAGCCCTGTACTCTTTATGAGGACAGGGTACTAAGCACAAACCAAAACTCTTACGAAAATACTTAAGTTAGCACAGTATATACAAATGCCCGAGGGGCACGGAAAACCATATACTTGAAAAGTGGAATGCGAAATTACTAGCAGGTAAGTACAGTACTAATAGCCTTTGGAATCGCTAGGACTTGACTATAGAATCGTTAGATTACTTCTAGGAGACCCAGGGGACTCGGGTGCAGTGTGTGCACTCTCACGCGAGATGCGGGACAAAGTCTATGGTAGCTAGAATTTGCAAAGTTAGTGTTCTCGGGCGAACCCGACCTGGTAGGGAGAAAACGAAAGTAGATTCTGACCCTTGGATAGTGAGGCTATGCTGGGGCACCGAAATGCCGAAGTTACCTAGCCCAGGGGCTGCAGCTGCATAGGACTCAAAAGACGTCGGGAATCCTCGTTGACGGACCAGGAGCCTGGAAGAAAGAAGTTGCTGGCAGGCGACCAGTGAAGAAAGTTCGGTGGATCCAAGCCTGGATCGATGGAAGATGACACCTGAAAGCAGAGGGGACCAAGTTCGAGACTACTAGCCAGTAGTCAGTGGGCACCAGGAGGGCACCGGATGGTAGCCACCTCGACAAGGCGTGTGGGTGACGCTGGGCTCGGAGATCTCACGGACCAGGAGGTGTTGTCGGCGACCAGGAAGGAGGATCGAGCTGTCCCACGAAGATAGAAGCTGTTGGCGTCGCTGGACCCAGGATTGGGCAACAAAGCCTTGGTAAATTCAAGCCCACGCGGTGGACCTAAAATGGCGTCTGGAGTGGACCAGGAGGGTCCGGGGTGCCTCTCTTCAAGAAGGAAGCAAGGGCCAGTCTGGAGCAACCAGACCAGCAGCAGTGATGTCGTCGGGCGTCGTTCAGAAGGCCACAAGCCAGCCGGCTAGTAGCCAAACAACGCGGTGCACAGCAAACAGCAGAAGGGCCCCACGCAGATCGTGGAGATGCAGGGAGGCTGATCTTGGATGCTGGAGCTGTGCAGGGTCGGGGCTTCTCGGACCCCAAAGCACTCACCAGTGGAGGACAGGGTGGGCTTGCAGTAAAGATGTCGTGCAGTCTTGGCGATCGTCGGTCCCTCGAGGTCTCGTCGCACTCACGGTTCTCAGCTTTGCTGTAGAGGTGAGTAGAGGTCAGAGGTGCCAGGGAAGCCGGGTCTCGTCGAGCTGGGTCGTCGGATTCGTGATGAAGGACTTGCAGCAGACCGCAGTGTTCTTTAGGATGGTGCCCGCTTGATGCAGGGTGACTACTCCTTAGCCACAAGGGAGAATCTTGAAGAAGAAATCGTGAAGTCCTTTCGAAGAAAGTCGTGTCTTGATTCCAAAGATGATCTAATTTTAACAGGGGGCCCGCTCCCATCTTTATACTAAAAAAGGGGGCTGACCCGGTGACTAGGTCCTGCCTATGGGTGGGACCAGGAGGGGGGTGGTTACACCCCTCTCCCCTGCCGGACATTCCCCAGGCCAGGGGCTGGTGTGCCCCTGGAACTGGTTCTGACTGGCCTATGCGTAGTGAGCACCGGGTGCCACTCAGCAGTCACCTTCCTGCAAAGCCCTGCCTACCCAGGATACACAAAACCATGTCTGGGACGGTGCTAGCACCGCCCCTGACAGGAAACCCTATGTCCAAGCCTCCCTCGCTGGAAGGACTCCCAGCAGCAGGAGGTCAGACTCGTGTCTGTGGTGGCAGCATCCATTTTGTGGAGCTGAGGCTTCAGTTAACTTTAACCGGGGTTCACGGTTACATACATGTCGTGTCCCTCTAGAAGGGTGGAATGCTAACCCCGTCGCCAGAATTGGCGAGGGGTTAGTATTCCAATTCGTATGACACCTTACTCGACATGTTTTGATAAAGCAATACCAAAGTTAGCATTTAACCGCGAGGATTATAATGCACTTAAGAGTATATGGTATGCAATATCATGGAACAGCTATTAGGACTTGGTTCCGCAAGCTGCAGACAGGCTCAGCTCATGCCAGAGCACCATCTCACACGATTCCAAGCACTCTGCCTTCAGGATTGTCAAGGCCTGCCATAGGAGTGACTGATAGGAATCTGTGTGTCCATTTTAGGGTTAGGTATAGGTATACTACACCTACAGCAAAGGGTGATTACACGACTTTGCCCCAGCTGTCATGCAGCCAGTTGTGTCAAATTTAGGAGGCCAGCCAGGGGTGGCATAATACATGCTGCAGCCCCTGGCAGCCCTGGGTACACCTATGCCCTGAGTTACAGGGTCTGATAAGGTGGCCCAGTACCAATTGGTAAATGCACCTAGGGTACAGGTGGTAATTTAGAAAGAGAACAGCCAGGCTGTGGGTCTGATTGGCAGGCCCACAGCCCGAAAAAGTCGTAAACCAGTGAAACAAAAGCAAAAAATCTGGGTGATCATAGGAATGCAGACCCTACTCTCCTACACAACCAAGCCCAGGAAGTAGTGGAGGCAGTCTGGATATCCTGAGGGTCGCGGGGCAGGCCCCTAGGCAGTAGCATCTTGAGGGCAACAGGCCACGCTAGGTCCGCCTACGGCCTCAGATGAGGTATCCGGGCGTCAGGGTGAAACCAGGGGTGTGCATAAGCGCACTGAGCAACAAGATAGTAAAGGTAAAAGTCTGGTACTCCAAAACCGCCCCGTTCATAGGGCAGAGTCAGGGTTCGTCAGGAGACACGCGGATTCTTGTCCCCCCAAACCAGTCGCAGCAACAACGAGCGTAGCTGGGTGAAGAAAACCTTGGTTAGTGGAATCGGCATATTGTGGAACAGGTACAGGAAACGGGGAAGCACTACCATCTTTATGATAGCTATGCGTCCTGCCATGGAAAGAGGAAGGCGAAGCCAGTGGGCGAGGTTATCTTCCAGAAAGTCCAAGGCCCGGCCGTAGTTCAGGCGGACCATGGAGACTGCATCCAGGTGTACGTGGATACCGAGATATTTCACAGAGTCCGCGTTCCAGTCGAGTGGGAATGGACAGTCCCAACGTACTGTGGCGGGCGTAAGAGGAAAAATATCAGACTTGCGCCAGTTGATACGGAGGCCCGAGTACTCCCCGAACCGGGTTATCTCGAGGAGAAGGGGTTCCAGGTTCGTCTCAGGGGACCGGACATAGAGTATGGTATCGTCCGCATATAGAGAGATGAGGAGCGGGCCAGTACGAAACTGGAGGCCACGATGCAAATGCCGTTCTTGAAAGTGACAAACCAATGGGTCCATGGCTAGGATATACAACAGCGGGGAAAGAGGGCAGCCCTGTCGGGTGCCCCTCAAGAGTGGGAAGCTATCGGAGATGGTGCCATTAAGGCGCAGTCGCGCCCTAGGGGCGGCATAGAGCAGTTCTACAGTGGCGATGAACATCGCGGGCATGCCCATCCGTCGCATAACAGACAGAAAGAAAGGCCACTCCAGGGAGTCAAAGGCCTTCTTGGCGTCCAAAAACACCGCCGCCGCCGGGGTGTCAGGGTCTGAAGTAGTGTGGCTCACTGGTTAGAGGCGGCAGACCCGAGAGCAGAGGACGGCCCGGGACCAGGGTTCGATTCCCGGCGCGGCAGGTTTCTGGACCAGGGTCAGCGGACTCGATAATTCTCTCGCCTCGGTGCCCACTCTGATCAGCGATCACACTCGGCAACTCTGGGCATTAGCTTGCCTCATCTTCACTAACGGCCCCACCAGACCGCCGGGGATGCCTGGTCTCACCCTGGAGATACCCATTAAGGGACCATCTCTCAGGGAAGCCAGGAAGGGTTTCGCAGCGGTCGAAGCGCCTTGGGACCCTCCGGGTAAGTAGTGCGCTATATAAATGCCTATACAAACATACATACATACATTCTGTGTAGGACAGAAAAAAGAGTTCTAAGATTAAAGGAGGTGGAGCGATGGGGAACGAATCCGGATTGGGCAGGGGAAATAATCTGCTCCACTAGGAGCGATAAGCGGATTGCGAGGACCTTGGCCAAGTGTTGTCTAGCAGTGTGTTGTGTATGCAAGAAGTTCAATTCTCTGTCTGCGACGTCCCTGAAGTCTTGCAGCAGGCCCAGACGTTTGATCTCTAAAGCGCCATCAGGGTCAGGGAGTCTGGAACTATCCAACACGGCAATGTCTTTCTCAATACGAGTCATTGTGGCTCGGATCTCGCGTAAGGACCCAACATATTTCGTGATGCACACCCCCCGGATGGTGGCCTTGAAACCCTCCCACAATGCGGCCCATGTGTCAACAGTGCCCATGTTAAGCTCAAAATAGTCTTCTATCGCCTTGCGAATGTCTTCCTTAAAAACGGGGTCAGCCAATGCCTTGCCAGGGAAGCGCCATTGCCTCTCGTACCCTCCCAGTCTGGGAACCAGGAGAGTCAAAAGTATAGGAGAGTGGTCTGAAAAGGTACGTGGGAGTATAGAGTGTGTATCCACCCAACCAACCACACCCGGGGAGAGAAGCCAATAGTCAATCCTAGTGCTAGTATTATGATATCCAGAATGATGTGTGTAAGCGGGCGAGTGGGGGTGAAGCCGGGCTTCGACATCAATAAGGGGATAGTGTGCACACATGGTTGAGAGCACAGCACGAGAGTGAGGTTTGCAATCCGGTGATGTAGAGGTGCTATCCCGTGCAGGGTCCATCAACAAATTAAAATCCCCACCCACCACCAACATGTCAGTGTCGATGCGTAGCAAAACGTCATGGAGACCCTGGAGCATGGCAGGGGAGTCGGTGTTGGGCCCATACACTCCAACAAAAGTAATCTTAAAGCCGAGAAGCGTCCCAGTGACCACTATATATCTACCCTCCTTATCAAGAACGCTATCAGAGTGTACAAAGGGGACCCGCCGGTGCGCCAAAATGGCTACCCCTCGCGCATACCTACTGTAGTTAGCGAAGAACCTGTGCGCGCCCCAGCCCTTGGCAACCATAGCAGAATCAGCCTGCCCCAGGTGTCTCCTGGAGGAACAACACATCCACCCCATGTCGAGCTGCATAGTTCAGGACTTGCTTCCTTTTTCTAGTGTCGTTGAGTCCCCGAACATTCCACGACATCAGAACCAGTCTGGAAGGACCGGGCTGCTGAACTACTCTAGCCATGCAAAACCGTACAGGACATCAGTGAACAATCTTGTGTGTATCCGCCGCTGCCCCCCCACAAAATAGGCATCTCTCAGAGCGAAAAACAAAGCATGCACAGGAACATTCCAACTAATGCATGAAACAATCCCACCCAGCCTCACGTGAACCCCCCGGAGGCACCACCCAGCCCAAAAAACAATACCAACAGCAGTATAAAGAAGCAGGAGTCCAATGCAAGTCTTGCAAAAAAGAAACATTCTCAGAAAAGAGCACCAAGCGGCTCGCGCCATGGGGGGAGGCAACGCTCCGCCGGGCAGACGCAACATTCAGGTCGACATTCAAATCGTATCAGCGTGTAAGAGCCCTGCCAGGAGATTCAAGTAGTTAACAGTGCAGCGCATTAGTGAGTGGCCTAGAGAAGGGGAGACAGGAGTCAGCCCTGTCCGCTCTCAGCAAAAAGGTCGGCGCTAGCCTGCGAGTTCATGTCCGGTGGGGATTGCTGCGCTTTATCCGAGGACCGTGGCGACCCTCTATTTTTATAGGCTAGGCAGAACTCTTGTGCCTCGGTGGGAGAGTCAAATATGCGGAACCTGCCATCGACGTCTACCCTCAGTCTAGCAGGGTACAGCATGCCATAGCGCAGTCCCAGTTTACGCAGCGAGGCCTTGACGCCAGTGTATTTGCGACGGGCATCCTGCACCATCATCGTGAAATCTGGAAAGATAGAAAGCACCCCACCCTGCCATTTCACTTCGCCCGCCTCAAGAGCGGCTTTCAGGGCAGCATCCCTGTCCCTAAAGTTCATGAGTCTGGCAATGATGGGGCGAGGTGGCAGCCCTGGGGCGGGCCGAGGACCCAAGGATCTATGTGCCCGTTCCACCACGAAGCCAGTTGTGAAAGTGTCTCTGCCGAACAAGTCAATCAGGAGCTGTTCCACAAAGTGTCAAAGCGGCCAGTGGCCGTCGTCTCCGCCACACCAATAATGCGAATGTTATTGCGCCTACTACGCGCTTCCAAATCCTCGTTCTTAATGGCCACCTCCTTAAGGATCTTCTCCACCCGCTCCAGTCTTTTCAGCGTGGAAGCAGCGCCATCCTCCAGGTCAGAGACTCGGGATTCAGCCACATCTAGACGCCTATCGTGGGACTGGATTTTCGCGCCCATCTCGGCCATCTTCTGATCAAGGGCGTCAAAGCGGGAGTCAATGGTTTGAACCCCGCTCGCATCTCGCCAAGCATCTCAGCCACCATACCCGCCATGTCCGTCGATGGCGCAGGGCTAGCCGAAGCAGCAGATCTGGTAGGCTGATTGTCGGCCGAGCAGATGGGGGGGTTTATCGAAGCTGAGCTTTTTCTGCGTGGGGTCCTTCCGTCGCGTTGTAGCCGGTGGGCCCATCCCGCCTCCAGCCGTTCGTGAGGATGAGGGATCAATAGTAGGAGCAAAGGTGTGGGCAGCGCTGGGGACAGGCGTGTGTTGATGGTAAAACACAGCGGTGGGGGCAAGAATGCGGAGCCCCCACTAGACGGAGATACGCGGGGCCGCCTGAGAGACCCCCGAGAGACCCCCCCCCGTGCACCTTTCGCCACCCCCCGACCGCACCCAGGGCCAGCCGCCCGCCGTCCCCGCCCGTCACCACCCAGCCCAGGCAGGCCCAAAAAATCGAGGCCCCGGCTCCCGAGGCCGGACCAGGCCCGAAGGACCGGATCAGCACCGGGGGCCAAAAACCCCCACCAAAGGAGCCCACCCGGGACCAGTAACGGACCGGGGAGGGCACAACAGCGGCCCGAATGCCAAGGGGGGGGGACGTGGGAACCAGAGGGAGACTCACCAGGCGCTCCGGCGCGATAGGGCTCACGTCCGGCGGGACCAGACAGGCCCCACCGCCCCTCCGCGATCCTCAGCGTCCACGCCGTCCCCCGGTCTCAGGCAGCAGCCATCAGCACACCACGGCCTCCGGGGACAGAAGCAGGCATTTTCCGACCCCAGGCATTGTCGGATCACATGGGAATGTCGCCTTTTTCCAGCCCGTCCGGCGGAGCTCTACAATCAGGCGGCCATTGCGATCGCCTGCGTAGCCACGCCCCCCAACAGATATACTTATTTGAAGTTAGATATAGATTCAGACATTGATCCAAAATCGATCTGCCCGGCCTGAAGCCATATTGAACCTTGGAAAGAATATCGTTTTCATCCGCCCACGACATCGCCTGCTTAAAAGTACCCTACCCAAGACCTTCACCACAGATTCAATCAGTGATATTGGGCTTAGAACTGGTGATTGTCCATGTCCCCCTTTTTGAAAACTGGAAAAATTACAGCAGCGGAACATGAAGGTGGAGTCTCCTCCCTCACTGCAGCATTAAAGACCAACATCAGAGCTGGACCCCAGATCTCAATGTTGTCCAAAAACAGATCCGGGCTGTCCACTCAGGACATGGGGCCTTATTGCAAGACAAACCCCAAATACTCTGGGATACTTCATCCAGCATAAAAACGACATTGCATCTATTTCTCGCTAGTCCACCCAAGTCCTCCTCAACTCCACTGAGGCCACATTTAAATACCCTCTCAAAATGTTACCTCCACTGTTGCTCAGAGATGTGATAGCATATAACCGGGCCAGTTACATCAGTAAAACAAGGCTTGTTTATCACCCTCCAAAACAGAGAGCTATATCTGGTCTCACTACCTTGAAATAAATTATTCCACAAACGTTTGCATAAAATAAGTTTACAGTTTTCTAGAGCCTTCCTGTGCTCCCTTCGAAAGGAGACGGCAAGATCCCTGTTTCTGGGTACCTGCTTCAGAGCGACCTTCAGTTGACTGATGGTCAAAAATGATCGGGGATTTAAAAAAAAAAAAAAACAGACCACAAGACAAAAAAAATTGCCAAAAGTAAAGAAGTGAACAAGTAAATTCAATTATTATGAAGATCAATTAAGATTCTAGGATATATTATTGGAGATACAATGTTGGTATAGAACAAGGTATTAAGCAATAGTATTTAATTTTAAATGCATCACATGCGTGGTTATCTGGAAACCAGGTATCCTGGCATTTTCAAAATGCGGCCGTCTTCCTCAGTATCCTCAAACAAAGCAAATAGTTCCGAGCACTGAGCGGGATTACCAAAAAGGCCCACCTGGCAAATCTACTGAAGCAAAATCTGGAAATTGGAGTCAATGAACTCCAGAGAAATGAAGAGTTCAGTTAGACACATGCAGGATAAAACACCTTTTTAGATAGTGAGAGGGTGACATGACGAACTAAGCAGTAGCAAAGGTCAAGTGCTTTAAATGGGCAGCCCTTCTGCACCAACAGGTAAAGTATAGAGTTGAGCTGGGTAGTAATGTGATGCTTTTTCTGACTCAGGGGATCAGGAGGGCAGCAGCTGAACTTATGGCAGTAGTAAGAGAGAAAGACAAACAGTAACAATTGTCAAGGAAAGAAATAGTCATCATCTGAACTTTGTCTTTGCCCTTTACTCAAAACTCAGAGAAAAGAAAATAACAAAATCAAAATCAACCCCAGATTAAAGAAGAATCAATAGGATAACAAAAGGGCCCACACGGTCAGCCAGAATGAGTCATATCAAGAGACAGATTTTTTCAAAAAGGAACATCTCGGTTTTGGCCAAATGTAAGTGGAAAGAGGTAGTGTCTCTCCACGCCACAATAAACAAAGCTTATTTAACACATTTTAACACCTACCATGCTCATAACGAGCTCACCTCGTCATGAGCCACGGTGCTTGTGTGCTCATGACGAGCTGAGCTCGTCATGACCGTTAGAACGCTTGCACGCTGGGCAAATTCCCCTGCTGTACGAGCGTTCTAAAGAAACGAGTGTGGTCATGACGAGCTCAGCTCGTCATGGGCACCAGACCAGAGTGGCTCATGACGAGCTGAGCTCGTCATGAGCACCGGGGGACTGCGCACACCCACCTCTTCCCAGCGCAGCGGGGAAATATGCCCCGCAGGGAAGGGGTTAAGTAAACTAATGAGCTAAAGAAACTAAATCAAACTGTGTGTTAGATTTGGGAAACACATATGATAGGCTGCTAGAATTTGTATTTCAAAGATAGAAAAAGAATGGTTATATGCATGTGAAAATAATAAAATAAATCAACCTACCGCCACTGCTTTATGTGCCCATCTTCAACACCTTCAACATCGACAAGAACCTGCTCCATCTCATGAAGAACAGCATGGCATTCTTGTAATTCAAACTGAAGGTCCTTTTCTGAAAAAGCCCAGTCTCTCTGTACTGCCCACTCTCTGAAGACTAATTGGTGCACTGAGCCTGAAGGAGGAGTATCGCTGATAGTACCAGAATTGCTAATGTGATCACATTTTGGAAGCTCACCAAGAGGCCTTTGAAGAGAAAGGTCTTCAGCATGATCCAAACTCATTTGACCTTTAGAAACCAGGTCCCTGTGACCAGCAGAATTTTCCTCATCTGAAGAGTATACTCTCTCCAAATCCATTTCAGGCTGACTGAACTCAGAATCATCGTCAAACATACATGGAAGAAGCAAATTTTCTGGAAGTTTACGGTTCATAAGATCTTCCACACGCAATGGCGGATTAGAGGAGGGTTCGCGTTGTGCAGAGTCTTTATCAGAATTTATATTTGACAAAACTGGAATAATTGGGGAGTGAGGTGCAGAATAATCCTGCACTCTTGGGTTTAAATTAACATTTTCTTTAATATGCTCTTCACTTGAAGACAGTCCACACCCACTGGAGCTGGTCACCTTCTTATTGAAGAATGTCTGATGTTCAGTTTCTCTGGTCTGTCTCTCTTCCGATAGAATATTGGATGACCTCTGTGACAGGAGTACATCTTCCCTGTTATGCAAGTCTGTATGCCCCTGCCATCCAAATCCACCTCCTGATGTATCCCCATTATCGTCATGTTCAACCTTGAATTCCATTTTCACAGGCTGTTCTTCTTCACTGCTGTCAATCACAATGGGAGGGTAGCTTGATTCAGGAGCGTCCATTATGCTTCCACTGCACGAAGAGCTGCAATGTTTTTTTCCAGTATGAGGCACACTGCTGGTAGATAAACCACTTTTGCCAAGAATGCGACAACGTTTTAGCCTCTTCGTTGACAAGCCATGCTTCACCTTTGGTGAAGGCAGAACAGGTTTCTCATCTTCAGAATCAGAGGAAATTACAATGAAATTACTGCATTGGCTTTTAATTATCAAGGAAGTAGAGTTTTCAAAATCTCTGGGTGCTTTTCTCTTCAAATGTGTTGTGGAAGGGACAGCTCTCCCCTTGAGGGCAGAAACCTTTTCTTGTAGAAGCAAATCCCGATCTTTTCCATTATAGACTTCATCTGAGGAAATAGATAAAGTTTATTACTTTCAGGAAACAGACAATGATGTTGGATGGTTAAAAGGATTTACTCACTGCCAACATAGATCATCACATCAGTGCATGTTGAAGGTTCTCGAACTGCAAAACATTAGCAGACTGCTTACAGTGATTACATTTCACCCTGAGCGAGTTAAGTCTTCAAATGCTAACTACAATTCACCTACAATTACATAACACTGGCTCTGTGGAAGTAGCTTCTAGCATTTCTTTCCATACATACCCATGCTGAAAAAATACTTTTAAGAAAACATAAAAAGGAACCACAGGAAAGCACAGCTGGGCCTATGTGGTCCCTTCAATTCATGTCTTCCAAGTCTCAAGTTTAATTCATGCTTTCTCAGGATCACCTACATTTATCACATTCATTTTTAATTTGATCCACTTCAGCTTGAAGTTGTAACAAACTCTGCATACTACCACTGAAGAATAAAAAATTATTATATATTTTAATTTTCAGACACACCGCCCTGTCACATATTTCCAAAACCTGCTTACCTGTTGTATTGTTTTATTCCTTCAAATATTTTGTTGCATATACCATATTCCTCAATCTTTTCATCGACAAAAACAATTCCTCCAATGTGATAATTGTTTACATTCTTATGTCCCAGGTGGTGGTTTTAAACCAGGACTGTTTATTAGCTCTTGTCTTACTTGTCTTCAACATGCACAGACCATTTCAAATATTAACTAAAGAAACAGAAGTGAAAAATTGTTGTGTATGATGTTTTTAGTACACTTAAATACTTTCCCTCCAAAAGAAAGCATTTCTTTTAAAAATCTGTTGCTTTAATTCCTGAAGAATGGATCATGATCAAGCACAAACCTTAATGCTCCAGGTTCTGTACAATACTCGTGTGCTCGTGTGCATGCAACCATTCCCGACATTGGTTTATGTATGGAGAACATTAACCCAGGGGACGGTTGGATGAATGTTGTGTAGAGCGAATACTAACACCAGTAGAACTGTCAGACTATATTTCTTTTATATATTTAACTAATCCCTCGCAAAATGCTAGGAATTTGATATAAAAGGCCATAGATGCTAAAAGAGAGAACCGTCAAATCGCAGACTATGTCTCACATAAAAATATCACAGGGACATCTTAAGAGTATGCCTTAAAAATATGAAAATGTGTGACAAAATAGTTTGGGAAAAACAAAAAAAGATCAAATTCTTTTATGAAAATTCAAAATAAAGCCTGGAAAGTATGGCCAAATTAGATAATTGCTTGAATAAGAGGTGTAGTAGGTAAAAAGAATAGTGTAGCGGGAGATGGGTTTAGGAATTGTTTAGTGTAAAGGGAGGTGAAAGGGGAGGAGCAAGGAAAGATGTACTAGTTTAGGATTAGGGTTTGTGTTTAAGGTTATGTGTGAGAGTAAGGGTTAAGACAAGGGATAGAGGTAGGGATAGGATTAGGTGTTGGGTTACAGTAAGCAAACATTTAAGATATAGTTTAAGGGTTGGTGCAAAGGGAACGGGTTATGGTACGGATTAGATTATGGGATCGAGTTGGAGTTCTATACGATTAGGGGGTACAGTAAGAAGTGGTGTAAATGATGGCTCAAAGTTAGGGTTATGATCAGAATTAACATCAGATTGCTGGATATTTGTTGACTGAATCTCTCGTCTACAGTGATGACGTTCTCGCTGGGTGAAGTTTAGCTGAGGACGTTTGCCAGCATAGTCATTTTCCAAGGTTGTGGAAGGTGTGTCCACGGACAGAGAGATCATTGAAGATGATTTCATCGCTGTAGCAGTCATTTTAGGGCAATTTCACCAGCAAAGCTTTGCATGGGTAGGAACCACCTTCAAATAGGATTTTTCTTTGGTTTCTTGAGCCAGGAGAGCAGGGAAGTCTAATCCTTCATGGTAGACTCAAAGGACTTTTACGCAGTAATCGTCTGCAGAGAAATCGGCTTCCATGGCTATTAAACATTTCTTAATGTAGAATCAATACTTCTGATTGTACATGTGCAAGAAGATTCAGCATTCAGGGCTCAGAGGATGGGGTCTTCTCTGTTATTCGGAGTCTTGTCACTAAAAGTGCTGCAGTTCAGTCTTTTGATGCATGCACTCATTGCCTTGTGAAGGAAGTATATGCTTTTAGTGTGGGTCTTGTCAATCAAGATTTCCTTGCCCCGTAAGACTTGAAAAAAGGTAGTGTATTCAGCCATGATGAAGGGAGAATATATGAGGCAAATGTAGGCATCAACCTCCCAGTCACTTGAAGAAAGGAGGCAGCACCTGAATCCCTAACAAGATTATTTTAGAAAGTTTAAGAAAAAAAAAGAGCAGAGCTATGGAAATTCTCGCTTGTCCTGAAGGCGGTGCAGCAGAAAATCTGTCAGTTTGAGCCTCTGAGGAGGGTTGGAACCCTTTGACCCTGCACCTCAGTGGCTGGACATTGGGCCATAAAAGGAGTTGGATGGGCTGTTGCTTATTTATGAATGGCTGACCATTTGCTTTCAGTGTCAGTTGCACTATTGAAATGCAAAGTTAACATTGACTATTGAAGGTTCTCAGTCTGACGTCAGACAATAATTCAAGCATGGAATCTATGACGGATTTAATGCTGAAGAAGAACAATTTTTACTTACCTGTAAACAGGTGGTTCTCCAGTATTGGTGTCTTTCATAAATTCACATGCTTGAATATTCCTCGTCGTCGGAGTGGAAGTCCCACGGTAAATAAAATAGCAATAACATACTCATAATATATATATGTAAAAACATAACAAATGAAATACACATTATAAAAGAGGCAGTAAATGCCTAGACATAATTCCACATAGGAATACATAAAGAGAGAAAAAAAATGGTCTATTCCTGTCATTATGTTGGTCCAAACTGTAGCCAATCATGCGGCAGCAGCCCTCCAGAACCTTCTCCTCAGAGCTCAGTACCTCAGATTTTAGTGGGCACAAGAGTGATCATAGAATCTATTAGGAGAAGCGAGCCTCTGAGGGGAGAGGGTGGGTCGCATGTGAAGCTATGAAAGACACCAATACTGGAGAACCACCTGTTTACAGGCAAGTAACACTTGTTCTTCTCCAGTATTAGGGTGTCTTTCATAGATTCACATGCTTTAATATAGAATAGGAAGCAGAAATGGCCAGAAAAGGCTTCATAGTCGTAATACACATGAACAGACTTAAAAGACATATATATATATATATATATATATATATATATATATATATATATATATTAGTCATAACAGTAAAATGGTAAACCATAATGGAGGAGGGAAGACAGAGGCTCACCTTATTGAAAAAGATTGCGAAGCACAGCCTGTCCTACTGCAGCATCTTCTTCATTGATGGCACCCAGGCAGTAGTGTTTCGTAAACGTGTGCTTGCTGGACCACGTGGCTGCTCTGCAGATCTGATGCAGCGGTACACCGGCGAACAAGGCAGTTGAAGACGACATCGCCCTGGTGGAATTGGCCCTCACAGAAGACTGTAGCTGCAGATGCAACTTGGTGTAGTTGATTGTGAATCCCAAGTCGTGCAGTTTTTGATTGGTCTGCGTTGTGTGACCTAGCTTTTATGAGCCAATCGTCTAGATATGGGAAGACATGGATGTGTTGTCTTCTGAGATGTGCTGCTACTACTGCTAGGCACTTTGTGAACACTCTTGGTGCAGTTGTGAACCCGAATGGAAGGACTTTGAACTGATAGTGTTGTCCTTCGAGTACAAACGTGAGATACTTCCTGTGAGAAGGATGTATAGGAATGTGGAAGTAGGCGTCCTTTAGATCTAGTGTTGTAAGTAAATCGCCTTGTTGTAGCAATGGGAGCACTTGTCGCAAAGAGATCATATAAAAATGATCTGAGTGTTTATATTGGTTGAGGGGTCTGAGGTCGAGAATTGGTCTTAGTGTCCCATCCTTCTTGGGTATTAGAAAGTACAGCGAGTAAACCCCTGTACCTTGATGTTGTAAAGGGACTATTTCTATTGCGTCCTTTTGAAGAAGTGATAGGACTTCTTGTTTGAGCAGCGTCAGATGTTCTGTGGACATTGGGCACTGTATGG
This sequence comes from Lissotriton vulgaris, assembly GCF_964263255.1. Lineage (NCBI taxonomy): Eukaryota > Metazoa > Chordata > Amphibia > Caudata > Salamandridae > Lissotriton > Lissotriton vulgaris. The sequence goes on from NC_141691.1 coordinate 2,044,988,729, forward strand.
GTGGTATGTGTGATGGGGTAGCTGTAAGTTCGAGGCAATAACTATACTGGATAATCTGTCTTACCCACTTGTCTGTTGTTATAGCACTCCAGACAGGTAGGAACTGTGTTAGTCTGCCCCCCCCCCGCCCCCCCACACAGGAGTAGAATGCTGTTGGGAGAGCAGAGGCAAGTCACTTGTTTGTGGTGGAAGAGGTTCTATTGTTGTTATTCCCTCTATAATATCCTCTACCAGAGGATGCTTGTGTGTTCGCTTTGAAGGAAGCTGAATTGTCTGCTCCAGCTTGTTTGGAGCCTCCTCTGTAAAAGGAGTGACGAAAGGAGCCTCTAGCTTGGGTGGAGCTCCCATAGATTTGGCTGTATCTGTATCTTTTTTCATTTTTTCAAGTGATGGGTCTACCTCAGGACCAAACAATTGCTGTTGGTTAAATGAGTGATTTAAGATGGTAGTTTGATTAAATCCTGAGATGCGTAGCCACGCATGACGTCTAAGTAGGACACTAGTGTTTATAGCTCTAGATGCAGTGCCTGCTACGTCAAGAGCGCACTTAATTGAGGCATTAGAAATTAATTTGCCTTCCTGTATTAGGTCATTTGCCTGCACTTTGTATTGATCAGGAAGATATTGTAGCAATGTCTCTAACTGATCATAATGAGCCCCATCATATCTTGCAAGGAGGGCTTGTGTATTAGCTAAACGCCATGTATTGCTAGCCTGGGCAGCTATCCTCTTGCCTGAAGCATCTATGACCTTAGATTCTTTATCAGGGGTTGGTGCTTCCCCTGATGTCTGTGAGTTAGCTCTTTTTCTAGCATTTGACACTACTAGGGAATCTAATGGTAGCTGTCCTTTAATGTAGGCAGGATCTACAGGAGCGGGTCTGTATTTTTTCTCTATTCTAGGGTTTAAAATCCTATTATGTACGGGATCTTTAAATACCACAGGGGCATGTTTAATAACCCCTTTGATCATAGGTAGGATCTGAACAGATCTTTGTGATTGTTCAAAGGTATCTAATAAGAAATCATCTTTTGCCTCATCTGAATGCATGGTGACTTTATATGTGGCTGCTCTGTTTAATGAGTGCCCAAAACCAATATTGTCCTATGGTGGAGAAGGTTTGGATGGGTATGTATGTGGGTCAGGAATATCCGGCACATCTTGTGTGTTTGGGTACTCCCAGTCTGGATCATCACTAGGGTAGGGGAAAGGCTTATCTGGATCTACCCCCCCTCCCATGCTGTATTCATCATTTTGAGGTGTACGTGAAGAATGATGAGTTATCTGGAGAATTTACAGGTGAGATATTAGTAATAGGAGATGAAGGAGATGAAGGAGAGGGAAGTATAGGAGAAGAAGGGTGCATAGGGGATGTGGCACTATCCTTCTTGACAGGCACTGCAGGTGTAGGTGTTGTGTCTGACTTCCTCTTCCCGACCAGTCTTTGGATCAATGTAAATCTTCTTTTGTAGAGGATCAGGTTGGAAAAGCTCTTCTCCTTGTGGAACTGTTGCCGGCGGCGATTTTTTCGGTTCTGGGCGTGGTTTATCCTTGTCTTTACGAGAATGTGTGATATGCAAATCACTAAGGAAGCTCACATTCTCGTATTATGTAAGGCACTGCTAGGCACAGTGTGACAAGGTCAGCGCCAACACCAACCAACCTGAAGAACAATTGTGAATCAGTGAGTGCACGGAGATCACAGGTTTTTTTTTATCCTTGTCTTTAGCCTTAGGAGCTGTGATAGGGTCCTTTGGCTTAGGTTTCGGCATCAAAGGTATTGTTTTTGGAGCCGAAGGCTGTTTGAGGGCTTGATGGTGTCGGAAACATGCTTTGTAGGTTTCGGTACCGAAGGTATTGGCTTCGGGGTCGAAGCTGGTTTCGTCGGCTTAGAGGCGTCAGAAACTGGCTTCATGTTTTTTTATTTTTAAGTCGATGGTTTCAGAACCGGGGCTTCTTTTGGTTTCGGTGCCGAGGGGGCTGGTGGGATCGGCACATGCGGTTTGCTCGGTAAGGAGCTACCGGAAGGCTTAATTATTTTCTTCGGAGCCGGGCTCGATGGCGGGGCTTTCGAAGTGTCTTTTCGGTCGCGACCGGGCCCCGTGGGCGGAGTGTTGACCCTGGTCTTCGATTTTGATGGGGATGGGTCAGGGGCAGTAGTACTCACGCATTGACCCGAAGGTATAGAGTCATTGGGGTCGTCTGCCTCGGACACGATTTGTAGATCGTTAGAATCTTCCTCTGGAACGAGCGGAACCTCTTCTTCGTCAAAGATATCCACCGGTTACGGTGCCGATCTGTGCATGTCGTGTCGACGGGCCCTCCGATCTCGAATAGTCTTTTTCGATCGAAAAGATGCACAGGCTGTGCAGCTTGACTCGTCATGTTCCGGTGATAAGCACAGGTTACAGACCTTGTGGTGGTCACAGTGTGGAAAATTTGCTCCACACTCGGGGCATTTTTTAAATAGCGTCCTTTCCATGAGGTGTAGGCCTTATGGCGTGGATAGGCCCAACGGTGAACGGAATCGAGCAGATGAGTTGAGTCGATGTTGTTATCGAAATTGTTTATAACTTTTTTTGCATTGAACTACCGTTCGAGGTAGATTTCGAAACGGAGCAGAAAAGTTACATTTGAATCCAGTGGCGGTAAAAAACTATCTAAGGATGGAGCCGATGCCCTTGTGCACTATCTTCCAAGGGAGGAGTCCGCTATCCTGTGACTACAAAGACTTCTTTCAAGACGACAACAACATGCAATCACCAGGTGGCGATCTAATGCAAAGTGTAGAATCTGCAGCTCATATACCTCGAACAAGAGGTTTACAAAGTACGGGGGTGCCCGAAGAAGTGGGACTAAAAATGGGGCACGTGGAACGCCCACCAAGGTGATTTATGTGTGTCCCCAACGGTTGAACTTGAAATGCAACAGACTGAACGGAGTCGTAACAATGCACTTTGCTAGTGATAATTGTTTCACACGCCAGATACGTCATGATCTAATGTGTCACCTGCCTCATGCTCACCTATGTGACTTGTTGTTTAAATCAATAAAATAAATTTTTTAAATAAAAATAAATAAAGGAGGCATTTTATTTGACTATATAACCTAAGTTCCTGTCAGAAAAAAACAGAAAATGAAAAGGACAGTTGAAAACCGTCAAATGAAGCAGTCGTCAGAAAAATCCACTTGAGATTTTTTAAAAGAATAAGCCAAGAAGGCAGAGCTCAGTGTTTCAAGATCGTGTCACTAGGAGCCAGAAACAAAATGAAGCACCTGCCACCTGCTAGGCATAATTGGATACTGGTGGTCTCTGGGTTATTAAAGCACGCACAGACACTATTTTACACTCACATAATGGCAGCCAATAGGGGTTCACTGTCCTTCTATCCTTCATCTCTCTATTTTTGCAAAAAGGGTTTGTGAAAGATTTAAGCTGTCTACGAAAGTATTTTGCTTTAAATATAGACATATAAGGGTTTCTTTACCTTTATTTAAGCATAATCTGAAGACTCTGACCATTGAAGCCTTCCTTATAGGGAGTATAATGTTACCTTAAGTGTTTCTACAGCATTCCTGAAGCAAGGTGAATATCTACGCTTAAGAAGTCATACTACAGAAAAGTGCTCTGGGATCCCCACACGTGGGCAGAACTATTCAGTACATATGACTTCAATGTAGATTTCCCTGACAGAGAAGGTTTGCGTTCCAGGTGATTTACTGCGAAGGGCCATATTCTTTGCTGCTTGAAGACCACATGTGTTCCATGTCTTGACTAAGTCTCATCATACTTAGAGGAGAAGTGTGGCTCAATGATTAGAGCAGCAGACCCTGATGCAGAGGTCTAGCCCGGGACCAGGGTTCAATTCCCCGCCTCGGCGGGTCTTGGGCTAAAAAATTCCACGTACCTGATAATTCTGGCCTCGGTGCCTATTCCAATCATGGAGTCCCAGTCTGCAACTCTGAGCAATAGCTTGCTTAATCTCCACAACGGCCCCCACAACGCTAAGGATGCCTGGCCTCCACCTTGGGGGTGCCCAGGAGTGGACGCCTCACAGGGAAAGCCAGGATGGGTTCCACAGCGGTATTCGTACAAGCGCCTTGAGACCCTTGCGGGTGAGTAGTACGCTATATCAAGTATCAATTTACATACTGCATGTGTTGGGCGTCACTGTATTCTGAAAAACAGAGACTGAAAAGGAATACCCTTCACAAGGTATCTAGAACAGAATTAGAATTTTGCATGCCAATATTAATTACCAAGACCACATTTTAGCTAGGCATTCATCCAGACATGGCTAAGAGCATTCTTCGTTCAAAAGAACATCAAAGCTACTACAGAGAAGATTTTTGTAAAGGTTCTTGTTGCCGGATTCAGTTTGACTGGAAGATGGGCTAAGAAAATCTTTTAGGGTCTGCACAAATAGGAGGACATCTTTTTGTAGCACATGGTATGGATGGAGGTAGTATATGCAGCCAGAACTTATATCATCATAATTTGCATGACTATAGCAAAAGAAGCGCTTTCCTCGGCGCAGGGTCTCTTAGGCATGAGGACAGTCAGGAGAGGAGTCAAGATCCATGCATCTTGAAGGTCATTATACCCGTTCTTCACATGGAAGGGTTGGATAATTTCCTCACTGGTATGGCAGTCATTTTCTGAATCTGTACGAACAGGGAATGTATAGTGTGGGACATACCTTGTGAATAGGGAACACTAAGCGGTTCCAAGGCAGGAGGCGAGAGGCAGCTGTTCGATAGAAAGAGTGCACCCTCGGTCATAGCATCGCCGACTTGGGAGTCAGGCAGCACTATGGGTGCCCCCCTCCTCAGGCGTCTATGGTATCAGCATCATCGTCAACGTTCCGGGAACCAGCCTAGGTCATGGAGGCAGAGTCGGTACTGGTGATGTTGAAGACCTGGTGATGGGCTCGGAGGGTCCAACTGGCACTGAGGGTGAACCCACCTGTGGTATCCCATGTGGAGGACCTCACAGCTTTTTGGGGTCCACAGACACGCCATAGGGAGTCAGAAATGATCCTAAGAATCGGAACAGGGCCGCAGAGAACTCTTCAATCTGCCTCAGTATTGCAGGCGACCTCGGAAACTTGCGTTGTACAGGGACAAGTTGTAGGAGCAGGAATGAGAGGTATGGCGATGCCCACATGCCTTTATCAGGAGAACATGAGTAAAGGGACTGGACTGAGTCCCGCTTAGAATTTTTCTGTTCTTCAAGTTTTCCAGATATTTGGAACAAGGCTAGGATCGGCCTCTGGATCGACCTCTGCAATTTTGAGAATGAGAATGAAACCAAGACTAACCCTTGGACGACATGAGTCTTGAGGTGCATGGCAACATAGTTTCAGTCTCAGAAGGCTACCGGTGTCATCAATGCGCAGTCACAGCAGGCCTTGGAGTCGTGGCCCAACCCCAGGTACCACAGGCAAACCAAACAGGCAAGGAGGTAGCTACGAATCTGCTTCGAGTGGCGTATAAAGAAAGGTACCTGCGTTCATGCACAGGATCGGCATTTAGATTGGCTCTGCATGGAATTTCTTGAACGGAATGGCATCAGTGAAGAGCTGCATGGTGACACCTTCTGGCACGCAGAGGTACAGCTGAAAATGTTTCCAGATCCAGTCTGACACATGTGGAATATTCAACAGGTGATGAACCCACAACTAGTAATCTCTATCTTAACTCACCATTTACTGCGCCTTTTGTTTTGGATACTTCCAACTTGCAGTCAGTATTCTCTCTGTTCTGCTGGAACAGAAAAGTCCTCTGCATGGTAACGGACATGTACCCCTGCCCTGAGTAACCAACCATGCAAATTTTTGTCATAGGTAAACATGGATCTGGAGGTGCGTGGGTAAACTTGCCACAATGGCGGACGCGTCTCCTTAGCGCTCCACTTCACATCCTCCATTATCCGTAATTTCTCGTACCAACGGAGGGTCGCGGGGGCCCTACATCCGTGGTGGACGCACCCCGCTGCAAAGAGTGTCTCCAGCGGACGGCGAGAGTCGCATGAGAGGGCCTGCTGCTGCGGCCTTGGCCCTCGCTTCTCGAAAACGGATTGGGCGAGAGCTCTCTTTTGATTGGTGGGGTCCCCTCTGGTGTGGTGCGGTGGCGGGCAGGCCTCCTGTGGACCGCTGCGGACCCCGCTGGTGGTCGTGGCCTGATGGCTGTAGGCCTATGCTGGGCGAAGTAAACGTCAAGCATGCGAGGATTGCGGTTGGAAGGTGGAGTGCTGGATTTCACCCACCCCTACTGTCTGCAGTGCACGAGGGGCCCTGCCGGGGGAGGAGAGACGCACGTAGTAATCTGGCTTCCCCGTGTGGTGGAGGGGTGCGGCGAGAGCCTACTGGCTGATACACAAACCCCCCCCCAAGAGGAACCTCACAAGTGGAGTTGGTCTGTTCTGTCAACCATAGTAAATAAAGCTGTGCTCAAACTGAGGAACCTACACGCTGCCTAGGCCCACTGACCTCATATCCTGCTCCCCTGGCTGGATTCACGCTTTGTTTGGGTAGGAGGTCGGCTAACGCAACACATTCTCTTGCTTCTTCGAGACCCTGGGAGATGGACTCTGTGTGGCTGGGAGTATACTGGTGTGCAGCTAGGCCTCGAGTGACTGGAGTCCCTCAAACTGTTTCCCCATGTATGCTAAGGAGCTGGACCTACTGGGCCTCGACTGAAATGCTGGAAACCATGTCTCGGGACGCGGGGGCTAAATCTGTGACTACGTTGTTATTGCCCAAGTCTGAGATGGGCCGCCTACGGCCCGGAGCTGGTGGGCCTTCTGGCCAGCTGCAAATGGTTCGGGCACGGTGGAAAGAGCACCAGATAACTCGCCTGGTGAGGTCATGTCCCACAAGCTAGACGCAGTCCTAGCTGCAGTGGAGAATTTGGGGACCTCCTTGGAGCAGACGTGCTCTTCACTGGAGGGCAAAATAGACTTGGTGGTTACAGACCTTAACCTTTTACAAGCCGATCACCACAAACTTGTTGACAAAACCCGAGCACTGGAAGACACCGTGGAAGAATTGGCCCCGAGAATTCAGGAGGCAGGCGTCCAGCTGAAAGACTTGTTGGCAGTTGTGCACATTCTGAAGCGTTGTGCAGAAGACTCTGAGGGCCGCTCCAGGCGTAGCACCGTCCGAGTTGTGGGCCTGTCAGAAGGCGAGGAGGGGTCAGATCCCCCCAGCTTTGTAGAAAACTGGATCCGAGAGCTGTTGCCCACTGGGAAGTTGACCCAACACTTTGCCGAGGAGAATGCACACAGGGAGCCGGAAGGCCTCCTCCCCCAAGAGCTGGCCCGATAATTTTTATTCCAAGTGTTACACTATAAGGACAGAGACTATCATGCTGGAGGCCCGTAAACCGCAATCGATACAGGTCAAAACCAGCCGAATCATGTTATTCCCGGACTACGCGGCTTCTGTACAGAAACGCCGGCACTCTTTTTTTGGAGGTGAAGCGCCGGACGCGCCACCTGGAATTAAAATACTCGCTGCTATTCCTGGCGCGGCTCCGAGTAGTCGCCAAAGGTAAAACACAGTTCTTTGATACTCCTATGGCTGCATGTGACTGGCTGGACTCAATGTTCCCTGGACGCTCCAACACCCCCACTGAGGTACTCAGGGATACCAGGCGGGGGAGACGACAGAGAAGACAACACGGGGCCCGGGAGAGTGACAAGGGGCTCGAACACATCATCAAACACATGATACAAGTCAAGCGCAGCGCACTGCAGGTGGCAGCTGAAATCAACAAGGTCTTAAGAGAATCGATATCCGGAGAAAGCCCCCAGGAGCAGGGTAGCGAGGATGGAATCAGTGGACATTTCTTCTTCCTCCGTGGATTCCATTATCCTGCCTGAGGTTACCCCACAAATGGCAGATGATATTGCATAACACTATGTATAGGGCTGGGAAGACCAGAGCAGCTGTCTGACCTTAGTGGAAACACAAGTAACATTTCTTTATACTCTGTACTAGTGTATATCTAACAATGTATACTCATATGTATGACTAGTCATCTCATTTGGGGATTGCTATGCTTCTACTTGCCTTTGTGGGGACGGGGGCGTCCTATGCATTTGCATCTTTGTTAGGTTGTGCGGGAGCCACTCACCTACAGGGGGTATGGGAGGACTAGATTACCGGTCCCTCCTATTACAATTTGTCTGGAGGGAGATGTCTGCATTCCCTCTCTCAATTGCTGACGAAATTGCGACCTCACCCCACCAGCCATAAGTGACTTTGCAAACTGGTTCGTGGTTTGGATGGCTGCCTGTCACAGATCTGCCCTTATGGTATTCTTAAACTCACTTTTAGCAAGTTATTGTATATTATGTTTAAGTTGTTGGGACACATTCCCACTGTATTCTCCTGAGAACGCACCTCCACGAGTCCTATGCCCCGTTCTTCATCCGCAGTGTGGGCCGACACACACACCTAAACCACCACATGTCTTTATACTGCTGCCACCATGACACCCACATCAATTCATACCTGGAATGTAAAAGGCATACACACACCTGCCTGTAGATACTTAGTTTACTCTTATCTGAAACACCAGACCCATATAGCCTTTTTACAAAGCAACGCATCTCTCCTCTTCTGAGATTGCCTGCTTACAGAGGAGATGGCACGGACAACTATACGCTACAGGTTATTCAGCATTCGCCCAACGGGTGTTAATCTGTATCAAGCTGGGAACCCCCTTTATGATGGAAGATAAGATTATTGACCCGGATGGCCGTTGTGTGGTCAAGGGTAGGATGGACGGTAGACACATAGTTTTGGGATCCCTATACGCGACGAACACTGACCAGTAGGCTTTCCTCTACTCTCTCTTGTGCAAGCTCTCCGGCTGGCATGGGCTGCCCTGGCTGCTGGGGGGAGATCTAAACTGTGTAATGGACACAGGGCTTGACCGTTCCTTTCCCCCACTCTCCGGCACCCCAACGGAGCTAGCAGCGAGTGCACCGAGTACGTGGAAGGCGCATTGGGGCCTGGTGGAAGTCTGGTGACAGCGCAAATCAACAGATATGGTATGTTCCTAATATTCGGGTTCCCACTGCCTACAAGCGAGACTGGATAGACTGATCTGCACAAGAGACATAACTTTGGTGGCAACCGACACAGGATACAAGGCCAGAACTCATTCTGATCAAAGTCCACAGTATTTGCAGCTGTCCTGGAACAGGGCGCCGTCTCACATTCGCAGATAGCACCTTCAGGCGGAGACTCTGGAGGACCCACCATTCTGGGAGGCCTTGAGCTCTACCATCGCCTCTTACTTTAGCGAAAATGCCCACACTGCATTCTTGTGCCTCCTGGAGTGGGATGCCTTCAAGGTGGTGGTCAGGGGCCATTGCCTTGGTATTCAAGTAGGAATGCGTAAATCCCTGAAAACAGACCCTAAAAAAATTGGAACATGGGTTACTCTGCATGGAAACCCATCCAGAGGAGACCCGGTCTCTCAAAAGCGGGCTCTCGGCAAAAAGAGCAGAACACACCTCCCTGTTGGAGAGGTTGAGATGCCTGAATTACAAGGCACACTCTGCCCACATGCACACCGCAGCGGACCACGCAGGCAGTTAGCTGGCCTGGCTTGGCCGTCATAACGACGCCAGATAACCCATTGCCGCAATTAGCCCTCCCGGTACGAACCTGGTGTAAGCTCAGGCCGAAATGCTCTGCATATTTACATGTCACTATCAGGGTCTATGCATGTCCGTAGCTGTGTCCTCCTCTTCAGAAATAAACCAACATCTTGCCTCAGTTGGTCTCCCTCATCTTACTCCGGAGCAAAGACGGGAACTGGACGAACCGATATCCCCAGAAAAAATACAGGCTGGCATTCGTGCCCTGGGGACGGGAAGGACACCTAGTCCGGACGGTCTCCCTATAGAGTTTTATAAAGCCTATGCCACTCTCTTGGTGCCGCAGTTACAAATGGTGTAAAACAATGCGCTTTCGGACTTCTGCCTCTCGGCCTCGCAACGGGAGACACTCCTGGCTACCCTCCCTAAACCAGACAGGGATATAACTGAGCTAGGCTCAAATAGGTCTCTGGCAATGCTTTACACCAACTACAAAATCTTAACCAGTAATATTGCATCCAGGCTGGCTCCTTTGGTCCCTTCGCTTGTGCACCCCGACCAAAACAGATTTGTACCGTCACGTAACACTTCTCTAAACATACGGCGGTGCTTTCGCCTTCAAGTATATGTACCCCAGGAGTGGCCTGGGTCAGATTACCTTATGCTCCACCTGGAAAAAGCCTTTGATTCACTCGAGTGGTGTTACTTATTCTCGGTCCTCCGTCAACTTGGGTATGGGGAGCGGTTTATGCAGTTAGTGCAGTTGCTATATACGGACCCCCTTGTCAGCGATACATCGGGCAACAGATATCTGAGCCCGTTCCCATTGGCAGGGGCACCAGGCAGAGCTGTCCGCTGTCGCCTCTGTTCTCATTGACAATGGAGCCACTAGCAGCGGAGCAAAAGTGGTGGAGAATGGAGTATACCCTTAGGAGGTGGCCTACATGTCCTGTCCCTTTAAGCAGATGACCTGCTCCTATACCTGAGGGATATCCATAATGTTTCGGATGTGGTCTCAGTGTCTCTACTGCGGTTTGCCCAACTTTCTTGGTCTGTGGTTAGCTGGAGGAAGTCTTACCTATATCCTTTTAATCCTAATTTGCAGGACCCGAAATTTACGGTTAACGGGGAAAACATACAATGGCAACCAACGACCTTTCGGTACCTAGGGATCTGCGTCTACCACTCTGCTGAAGAAATCATAGATTGCAACCTCACCAGGGCAATAACGTCCATCAGATCTCAGATGAGGTTCTGGCATACCCTCCCGTTATCTGTTATGAGATGCGTTGCGCTCCTAAAAATGATAGTGTCGCCCAGGTTGCTCTATTATTTTGCCAACCTATCAGTATATATCCAAGCAAAAATGTTTCCCGAGTTGGAACACTGGATAAGGGAATGTATTTGGAACAGAGGGAGACATAGGGTGGAGTTACGCAAGCTATATGTGCCGGTTTAACAGGGCGAACTAGCCATCCCCAATTTTGAGCTCTATTACTTTGCTGCTTAATTGCAGTGGGTGTTAAAATGGCTGGTGGGCTTGTGGCTGGAGGACTCAGCAACGCTATCCCCTGCTTGGTCACTAACTAATATATACCATCTACTCCACCTCGCGACTAGGACAGCCGTGCCTACGCCTGGGCTATTGGCCGTGGAGCACTGCTGGGATAGGCGCGGTCTGTACCTCACTCGGGTGACAGCCCCATATGCACCAGCGTTGTCCCTGCAAGGGGTAGGGTGGTCACCACAGGGACAGAACTGGCGTCTTGGCAAGCGGCAGGGGTAGAGACGGTGGGTGACTTGTTCGGGGATGGTAAATTGCTGACGTATGAGGGCCTTTCACAGGGATCGTACATTCCACCAGGCCAGTTCCTGCTAAATAACTCGCTATTAGCCTCACTGACGTGGGCCTGGGGAAACCTACATACTAAACCTCAACAACATCTGGTAATACAATATTTATATGTGATGGGGTCGGGCAGCCACCTAATACACTGGCTGACTGAAGCACTCTGTTGACACACTCGAGGGACCCACTCACCTCCTAGTGGGTTAAATGGGAGGCAGATAAGGGGAGCCCCTGGATCGTTGCGGAGCGGGACAGGGTTCTGGAAAGATCTACACATATACCGCGGAACACCAGGTTTCGCCTAATTCAATGCTACATTATCCATAGGGTATACTTCTCCCCCAATAATTTAAATAGGTATTTCCAAACAACCTCTGCGGCATTTCTCCGATGAGCCCTGGTGGGGGCGGGTATCCTGCACATGCTTTGATCATGTGAAGCTCTGCTTCAATACTGGAGAGGGGTGACTTCCCGCCTGGCCACATTTACAGAACGAACCAAGTTACACACTTGGTAGACTGTACATTGAACATGTTCCCTAGATCAAAGAAACACAAAGCAACGGCCAGGTTTCTGGACCTAGGTCTGGTCACAGCTAAACGACCAATTACACGAAGGTGGAAACACCGACATCCCTCCCACAACAGCTTATGGAAACAGTCTCTTCTAGTATGGGTGCAAGTGGAAAGCACAGCACTGAACAGGGAAGACATTCTGGGGCTCAGAAAATATCCTATCGCAAAACACTGGGACTCCATGTTAGAGGAATTAAAACATCATACACCCAGAGGATCAGGACCCCACCTAAGCTGACACGGGACCAGAACAGAGACTGAGGATAGAGGGCCTATTTGTGGTTAGAAACTTTGTGGGTGGAGGGCATCACACAGTAGATTAATTAAAAACGAACAAGGTGACATAGCGGGCAGCGTGGAGGGAGGGGGGGGATGATTTATAAACTAAAAAAACAAAAAAGAAAACAAATGGGAAAACCCAGCAACTTTGTAAAATTTGGTTTGTAACTGTTCAATAACGTAATATCTCTGGCAGGTTAATCCATGGGGGGCCCGGCACTGACCTGGTTGTTTCAACCCAAGAATCACAAATTACACTTTATTTAATACAAGTTTGTCATTTGGCTTCTATCCTGGTAATGCATGCAAAACACCCCCTCAATTGTCAATTATATTGTTGTGACATTAGACTGTCCCACAAGCAGGCCTAATGTTTTTAATGCTAATTAGTGTAATTTATCACCAAAGTTGACACTCATTTCTGTTTTTCTTGGTTTTATTTAAACACATCAACGTAGGATATATATTACAGAAAATGCCAATGAGAGATGTAAAAAAAAAAAAGAAAATTGGCTTAAGATAGATCATGTGAGTGTGCCATGACATAGGCTGGTTGTAGGAAAGTATGATCTTTCTGGCCTGGTTTCAGAGCGTTTTGACAGTAGTTCACTGGGATCCTACTCACCGGGACACCAGTGGCAGTGCTCTCTCCTCTAAATTTCTTGGTAAGTACTTTATACTCCCCACAATTGGCATACTGGGGTACCATTGTAAGTGCCTAGTATATAGTACTGAGGTTCCAGGGCATTAATACACCAGGGGTCTCCCATTTGCTGCAGCACGTAATATGCCACCCATGGGAGCCCATGCAAACTCGGTCTGCAGAGCTGCCATTGCAGTTTGCGTGACAGGGTGCATGCACCCTTCACTTTAGATATAAGGTTTTTTTTATACCCTGGTCACTGCACTTAAAAACTACAAGAGCCTTTAGTCCAATGGCAGGGCGCATGGTTCGTAGTGTGTGGGTACCCCTGCCCGAATAGGCACCCATTTTCTCGGTTTTGTAAGTGCGGGGCAGCCATTTTAAGGTATTTAAATAATGGCTAACTAAAACCTGGTTTATGTTCGGTATCAAATATGCTGGAATCATGCAACAACACCGATTCCAGTGTTAGTTGCACCATAGCAAATGGGGACTCCTTGGAGCACCCTCCCCCCCAATACCTACCTGTGCAGCCTTACAGGGTCTGCCTGCCAGTCGCGCTGCTGCCAGCCTCAGATACTTTTCTTGCCGCCGTCCTCTCCCCCCCTCGCTGATGAGCCTAACTCAGGCAGAGAAAACTGAACAAAGGATTTCCTGCGTAGGAGAGTAGCGAACACCTCTCCTTTAGAATTGGTTACGGTGTGGGCGCTTCCAAGTGCCACCAGACTGCATAGAAGGGCACATTTGGTGCCCTCCTTGCATAAACAAGTTTTTCCCAGCCCAGGAGTCCTTGGCTCCCGCTCTGGTGGAAACCACACCAAGGACACGGGAGCATCCAGCTCCTCTATAGGTATGTGCCCCAGAGCTCCTCCAGGGGGCCACTTGATTCAGCCATCTTGAATCTTGGCCAATGGGAGCAACTGACTGGCTGAGCTATCTAAATAGCAACCCTGACTCAGACTGCATCCAAGCCTGAGGTAATCTCCTTTGCAATAAAGGAGTCACTTCCCTGCATCCGCAGACACCTCTACGTCAACAACCAGTTTGCTGATCCTGTTGTCCAATGGACATCGCCTGGCTCTGCAACACAGGAATTGGTTTGTTGGTTCTTCCGAATCCTGACCAGTCTTCCCTGCAGGTTGAGAGCCTGTAATCCCTCTTCAGCCAACATGGACCGCCTCCCTTTGCACCACATGTTTGTCGTTGCTACGGCTTGTTGGGTTTCTTCACAGAAGATCTTCAGGCCCCAACTGCCAACAACACTATACAACTCCAAGCGCATTGTCCTATTGGAATCCTCTGCATTGTGGGCCTTCATGTCCTTTGCACTGTTGAAGCTTCCTTGCGACCTCCTGCGCCTGCTGCCAACGGGTTCACCATAGTCCTGCTGGCTCTCCATCGTGCTGAGGGCCAGTCCTGACTTACCCTTGCTGGGTTAGTGCCCCAGACCTTGCTGTTCTGCAACAAAGCAAATTGCCGGCCAATAACCCTCCTGCACGCGTCAACCTGGCTCCTGGGCTTTTACAAGATTGCCTAGTCTCCACAGCAGCTGTTTCATCTTCACCGTGCTACAAAAATCTTCTACCAGGGCTGGTATTGTGCTCCTGTGCCTCCTGGTCACCTCAGGGTGGTTTGGACTACATCCCCTTTGCTTTCAGGTTCTTCTCGTCTGTATTCTTTGTCCTGGTTCCACCAGCCTGATCCACAAGATGCTAATGCTGAGGTTGGTCAACGATCCTCCATTGGCGTCTACAGAGGTTTCTGACGCCACTTCACCCCTAAGCACTTGGGCTCTCTGGTGCAGGTATCCATATCTTCTAGGTATCCGAAGGTGGCGTGACACTCCAACCTTCCTTGATCCAAGTGCTTCCATTGGGGTCTTTTGGGAAGGGTCCTAGAACTCAAATATTCCAACTGTGACTTACCCTGTGTTGTCCTATTGACTTCTGACCCAGTGTGCACACGGACGCCTTGGGGTCCCTGGCTACTCACCTTTGGTGGTTCCTGGTTTCCCCTGTGGTCCTCCAACCTTTGGTACTAGTCCTGTTTTGGTAACCATTTCACATTCCCATAAATTAGTATATGGTTTGCCCACTGCCGTAGAACAAAACAACAGGTGAATGAAAGCTAATTGCGCTGGGAAGAAATATAGTTAGTGTAACACAAAATCTAGTAAGCTCTAAGGATAAGGTTCTGGTCACCCACCCAGAACCAAACAATGTGACAAAGAGACAGGTCACATGTGTAAACTTGAGAAAATAAACATATATCCTGAGCTAGTATCTCTTCAGTATCACAGTCCCAGTATCAAGTCCACAAAAATTATTTTTTCCACAGTATCTTCGTTTTATCTTCATTTATTATCCATTCTTAGGTAAATCCAATCTTCACCAAGAAAGCATACAATAACCGCTGCCTGCCAACACGTCTTTCGTCATGGTCTGGTTACCAAATGACTTTGTCAGGGCATTTGACTAGAATAGCGCCTCATCAGTTTCTAGGCGATGTACTTTAATCCATAAACAGCATCCATTCATATGCTCCGAGTACAGAGCAGTGTCCACGAGGTTACCAGTGCAGTCGGCGTTCAGCCCACTGCCCCCTCCTTCCAGGGGGACTGGTGTATTTTTCTATGCTACTTACCTGATTCTAAAGTATGTCATGCACACTTGATATATCCACCTTAGAGATATATCAACTTATTATCTAGTGTGTGCTAATAAATACTAAGTGTTTTTGTACTCACCTGGTGTGGTTCGTTCTTGTATGTAATCTTGCTGACGTACATTGTGGTAATTGTACCCGCTCTATATTCTCCTGGATAAGCCTTAGCTGCTCTTCACTGCTACCCTTTGAGAGCTTTGGCATTCAGGATCCTACAAACTACCCCTAAGGGTTACCTGGACTCAGTGCACAGTGCCTCACCATAGGTGGACACTATATACTGAGGCAGCCTCCTACACCGATCTCTGATTGCAGTTTTGCTGGACTGGGAGGGTCGCCCAAAGCACTCCCCTCATAGTGGTGGAAGGTTACAGACTTCCCCAGTAGTTAAGCAGCATGAGTGTGGTGGTGGCAGCATACTGTATATTGATCAGTAGGAGTGAACAGGTCCTTTTTAACCTGTGTCACTGGAGTGAGGTTTAAAGGCTCACACAGTATTTTAAAGTCATGCTTCTGTGGACTTAACTCACTCTTGCCCTTCATCAGTTAGACGTGAAGTGTTGTGCAGGGGTGGTGACTCTGCACTCACTGGCTGTGTGTGCACCTGGGAAGGGTACAGTACAGGGGGAAGGAGTAGTCCTGTGCAGTGTTTGTGCATAGTGAGCTCATGTTCTGGGTGTATGTGTACCTGCGGGGAGTACAGTACACGAAGGGTGTAGTGTTGTGTAGAACGACCATGTTGAATGAGTGTGCTGACCGTAGGTGTGCCTGCAAGTGTCACAATACAGAAAGGCTACAGTAATGAGAAGTTAGCACACAGTGAATGTGTGTTTCTGTGTGCCCCTTTTGTGGCTAAATACATGGAGGTAACAATAGTGAACAGTATGTGCGCTGTGAATAACATGGAGTACAAGTGTGCACTAATGATACATTACATGAGGAGGTAGAGGAACCCTCCCCACCCCCACAGATTTGTGTATTGCTGCAATCCAGGGGGCTGAGTGGGATACGCTGGAGGAGGGAGAGCGAGGCTCCCCTTGTACACTTCAAAAGGTTATCTTTGATTCAGCGAGGAAGAGACCTGGACACATCTCAGGGTGTAGATGGGGATGATAAGAGAATCATAAAGAATGGAGCTAAAAGTCAGCGATTAACCATTTGATCCACATATCATGTGGCTGACATCCAGGTGGGAACTCTAGTCGCCCCATTGCATGTGTTGTAGAACTACCAGCTTCGGAGTCTCTCTTGCTGTTATAAACTGTTTTTCAAGAGAGAGCGAAGTATGTGCTTTAAAGGAAGTAGAACCCCAACATAAAATTCAAAGATCAAGACCCTAAATCACATTTGGTGTCTGAAACTGGACTGTATGGTAGGGAGGTTGAGACCCCAAAAATAGACACCTGCAAACAGCCAGACGGGCTATGTGAAGAGGAGAAGTTCAGCAAGACTCCTGCCTATGACTCCTATCAGAGTGCGAGGGCATCACCCTGGGAAACCAAGACCATCTGCTCTAGAGCCTGGAGTGCCAGCGCCTACCTGCTTGCCAAGACCAGTGAGCGCTGTAAGGAAGAGGAGAGTGTTGGAGGCCCAGTGTTGAGCCCTGTAGAGTAGACTCCCTGTGCGAGGTCTGAGGGGATGGCTGCGGCACTGATTGGGCTGTTGCCAGTGTGCAGGATTGAATCAGCAACTGGTGTATGCCAGGAGAGGGCGGCCATGAAGATCACTGTGTAAAAAGATTGCCATGCAGTAAGGGCAGAAGCCTGTGCTAGCACTATTGAAGAGACCCAGTGCGTCAGGACGGGCCACCATGGAAAAGACTGCTTTGGGGTCAGCGTTGAAGCCCGAGCGACAGTAGCAGTGATCCCGCATATCCGGAGGCGCTGCTGTGGTAAGGACTGCTGCCTGGAAAGGGCTGAAGCCTTGCGTAACAGTGGTGTGGCAAACCTGTATGCCAGGACTGGCTGCAGAGATTAAGTGTGCCATATTTGTTCAGGTAAGAGCTTGTGAACTGTGAGCAGCTGTGACCAGTAGTTCACCAGGAGCAACGAGAACATGGAAACTTACCCCACAGGAGGAGTGCGGAAACACCTCGGATTGCTGGTGGAGCACAATTGTGTAGGGTAAGGAAAGAGCCTGGGCTTGCCAAGTGCTGCTACTTAGTAAGCGTGCAGCCGACTCACCTGAGCAGGACCAGTGATGTTGAGAAAAACTGTGGACGGGGCGCCTCCAAGATGCTGCACGCTTCACTTGTACCAGAGCGTGTAAGACTTGCTATGGGCCTACTAGACCCTGCAGGACTCAGTGTTGAAAGCGCTGCAGTGTTAAGACACTTTTGACTGTGTATGAAGAGTCAGAGTGGACTCTTGCAATGAGGGCTGCTAGTGAGCATTTGCTGGATGCGGCTACCAATGAATGGGGAATAAACCCAATCACATTGATAAGAACAGGTGGGACTGGGACTTGCCAATGGAATACTAGAGCCCCAACCTAAAGGAGGAAAATTATTTTTTCTGTGAATGCCGTAATCATCTTTTGAATGAGTAGAGTTAGAAATAAAACACTTTTTAATTTTTTTTTAATAAAAGTAGCATTTGGCTGGACATTAATTTTATGCAGCTGCTGTGCGCTTTTAGTTGTGAGCTGTGTTCACTAATTTGTATAGCGGCCCTTACCCGAGGAAGCCTGCTCGTTCACGTCTAGCACTGAGAGTCAAGTGCAGAAGGGGTACTTGGCCCAGTTGCTCGCGCTCCATAATGGTTGGGTCCTGGGAAATCAGGAGTTAAAGGTCTTGACCCCCATGCTTAGGCCAGTTACTCCTGTGTGCCCCATGGCCCTCTAAAAGGGGTTCTGACACTCACTATCTGCTGTGAGTGGGAGCACCTTGCACAAAGGTTGTGCCTGCACCACAGCCAGAAAATTACATTCGAAATGGAACTATTCCTGGTTCCAGAGCCTCAGACTGTGGAGTCACGTCCTGATCCGGAAAAGGAGTATAAAATGGTGATCTAAACAACCCCACTTTGTTCCAGGTTCTTTTTGACCAAGGAAGGTAGTGGTATGCATTGTCATATGGCTGGTGCCTGCCTCACAACCAGTATCTCAGAGTTGAAAGTACAACACCTGAAGTCACCATAACTTGCAGGAGAAGCTGTGGAGGTTGTCTTTTTGCTCAGAGAGGGAAGGAGAGTGCCCAGTTCCGCAGGAGGAGAAATTGTACAAGAGGAGAAACCTAGCCATGTTACTAGTGCACAGATCAGCAGGAAGGCACAAACTTAAGCATGGAGTAAGTTTGGTGCTGACCCGGGCTGAGAGAGATCCCTATGGTTCATTTGGCTAACTACTTGAAGGGACATTAACACTCCTAATCAGTGCGCAGACCAGCATTTTCACAGTGACCTTAAAAGCCCACTTGCCACTGCAGTTGCTCTGTGTATGACCACCTCACTGCCACTAGAATCAAGGGACTTCCCAAACCACCAGCAGGCCTCAACTGTTAACGGTAGGATGTCATCTGATTCAGTATTCCATGCCGCAACTTTGATATGACCCTAGAAGCAAGGCTGCCTCCATAGCCTGGGTCCTGCAGCTGGAAAACCCTGCAGTATGACTGCAAAGATAATGGGATGGCTGGTACAATGCTGAGCGCAGCTTCACCCAGTCAGGTAACATGAGGCCATGTTTGAAAGACTAAGACTACCTGGCCTTAGAACTGAGTAGGTAAACACGACCAGTGCACCACCAGAACTTTTAAGCAGAAACTACAAGTCTAATGGCACCTAGTGGTCCCGGGCATTGGCCCATTAACTGAACAGCATTAATAGTGAACTCACACTTGAGCAAATTATTGCCTGATATCCCATATATGTAAATGTCTTGCACACACGGCTGGTGGCTACAGCTACAGAGGCCTAGTGTCACAGTGGGGCAAGGATCAGTACCCCTGATCACACCCCAGGTGTGCGGGCTATATACAAATTGGTTATAACCCATTCAGATTTGTAACATCCTGTACCTGTGCCCCACTATTCTTTATAGTATTATTAATACGCTTTACTTTTTAAAAGAAAAGCACTGATAGTATCTTATGGGGTATTTTGGCCGTCTGCCAGGTTCAGAGTTCTTGAACCCCACTGCCTCCTTAAGAAGCCTGTGACTGCCTCATCTAACTACCCTGAGAGTTAAATGTTGAAAGGATCTACATGACCCAGTTTTTAGAGCTATATTATTAATAATAATAATACTCTGATATGTATAGAGCGACTTATCACCCATGAGGGTATCCAGGCACGGGGAGATGAAGTGATTTTGCCCAGAATCGCAGGATGTTGAGTCGACGCTGAGACTTGAACCGGAGTCAACAGCACCGAAGTCGGCAGCTCCAGACGATATGCCACATCCTCTCCCTTAGAGCCATAGAAGGGCTGTCCCTAGGACACCACGGTCAAACAACCTCAACCATCACTGTGTAGCGATTTCCTGCCCAAGTACCACCAAACAGGCTATTCACTGTAACATTCCTAAATCAGCTCCCAGGCTTAGAGCTCGAAAAGGCCCCTGGAACTACAGCTCCCAGCAGGCAGTGGGGCGTGGCAAACTGCGGCACAGGGCGGGCCAAATATAAGCACCTCCCTCGCAAGGGGAAGGTGCTTGACAATCACTTTGATGGCGTGGAATGGCGAATGGTGTTCCCCGCTGGATTTCAGCAAGAAGAATTGCAGCGTTTTGATCCTGTTTCCAGTGACCAGCATTTAGCCAGCTTCCCAAAACTCCCCGGAGTCTGCCTACGAGGTTTCAGGTATTCTGAAGGAGCGTGGGTTCGCCTCCTTAGTTTGCCCGTTTTTGTGTCTTCCGACAATCAGAGCCGCAGAACCTCAAAAAGCACTGGAGCGCTTTATGGTTACTGCGACTCTTTACCAGTGCACAGATTGAAATCGTTATTCCTGGCAGATGTAAAAGAAACACCGGTGCGCTTTCTTTTTGCATCTTAGACAGTGGCTTTCAGTTCTGTTACATTCGTGTGTCAGCCCACACCATTTGCGTTTCTATTTTTCCGCATTTCTGAAAGATAATTCTATGGAGCATTCAGCTAAGGCTTTCTATTGATTTATACTTTCCGGTCACGATGAACAGAGGATTGGTCTGTAGCTGATCCTTGACCAGCCTAAAGATAATTAACTTGGTACCTTGACAACCTTTATTTTCTTAACAAGAGACAAACATCCTTTATTATCATCAACATGGAGATTGTGTATTAAAGGACACTGAGTAAGGGGTATTTTTGATCAACTGGAGTAACTGAATTCAACAGATCCTTTTGTTCTCCTTACTTCTTATGATTTGAGACTTTTATATTTCCAAGAGTATTCTTTTTTGGATTCCTATCAGTAGAATGTCTTTCACCTGTTGTTCATAGATTGACATGTATCATTTGTGTACCTTTGCTGCAGAGCTGCTGGTGAGTGGGTATAGAGAGATGGTTATCTAGATACCCCTGTTTGAGAGTGAGCTCCTCATGTGTGTTATATTGTCTTCCTGATCTGCAGGGTCTCATTCCTACTGGTGCTGTGCAGTCTCCTAGACCAGACCCTGAAAAGACCCAAACACTTGCAGCTAGTTTATTATTTTATCCACTTCCCTTTTCCCCTGGGCACAATCTCACGCAGCAGGGTTTTCTTCCTCTGTTGGGGGTTGCGTTAACGGGAATTGGGGGGGATTTGCATCGATCATCGTCTTTGCTGGCTACAAGGGAAAGGTTAGAGGCGTTTAATATATTCTTGTGCTACTGACAGCCTGACACACGGTTGGGGTTCAGTAGTCCTCGTCTTCCTCAAACTTGGTCATAAATTGCATTAAAACAAATGACATCTAGGGAATAATGTGTTTCTCAAGGACCAAAACTGGTGACAGTCACAGAGCGCGCAATCCAACCAGAGGTGCTTGGGCCATGGCACCACAAGCACAAACAGTGCAGATCTGTGTCACATAACTAGGAGTGTCAGTGACACAAGTAGCATAGTTTGAACCCAACTGTGTGAATCATAGGTAGGGGGTGGAGGCAAGCGCTGAAGCCTGCTAAACACCTAAACCAGGAACTGGGGAAATCTAAGAGGGAGACCGTAACAAAGATGGCAATCAAATACAGAGGTGAAAAAGAAAAAAAGGCACATAAAAGGCTGCCTCCCATGCACATTATTAACTTCCTGTAGTCAAGTGCATAGGAAGGGAATATCATTTGGACACTGGTCATCATGGGTGATTAACACCAAGGAAAGGCCTGGTGGCAAATGCTAATTGTAACATAGGAGGAATGCAATTTATCATCATCTCCTAATTCAAGTGGGATGCTACCGCTGGAGAAAATGCAATTAACGCTTATCATAGCATTTACACAAGGGTATAAAAAGTCCTACAGGATTCTTTTGCTCTTGGTTTTGTAGATGCTAGCCAAGGGTAGTAAGCACTATACAAATACAATTACAATACAATACACACACAATCAAGCATCACAGGAGTTGCCCTTCAATCAGAAACCTAATTAACACACAAACCCTTTCACAAAGGTATACCTTTGGATCGTGAATCCCCAGGACTGGCAATAGCAGAATGGTGACCACAAGGTAACCGCTGGCCTTCAGTATGTGACATAGAAGAATGGTGACCACAAGGTAACCGCTGGCCTTCAGTATGTGAAACGGTCCATGCAAACGCCGTTGAGGAATCCTTTTCAATCTCAAACACACTTGCGTGCTCCTTTCTGTCACCATAATCTTCTGGACCGGGCTCTTTTTCTTTTGAATAACTAAAAGAGCTAGCCTCCTCATATGGGTGGTTTACGTTCTTAGGCAGAAGTGTATTAGTATGCCTATGGTCTCTCTCAGTTTGTGATACTGTGAAATTGTCTTTTTCATTGTTGCAGCTATCTAGTTCTTTTTCACTCCACAATGACGTGTCACTGCTAACTTTCAGCTGGAAAGTTTTTCTAGAGCTACAGGTTTCTGCAATCTCACCACAAAGTTCCAGAGCTTTCTCACTTCTTTGTTCTAGCTGCCCTGCATTTTTGGTACTGCTACAATCTTCTTCTGCAGTCTGTTCATATGTATTAGAAGAAAATGACCAGCCACTTTTGTCTATTGCCCCTTCTGTGAAAGGCTGGCTTGTGTCACCTCGATCAAGCGACTTTGTAAACTGCAAACATGAATCTTTGGATTCAGTGACAGTCAGAATCTCTTCATCGTCACTGGCAATTGAGTTGTTTGCATCAAAATCATGAGTGTCTTCAATATTTTCTAGTCTGCATGTCCCACCATCTGTCTTTTCCATTTGCGATTTGAATTGTTCCAGATTGAGGGAGGAGTCACCCAAAGCATTGGTGGCCTGTAGGATATCACACTGTATTGCTTCATCAACATCTACACCAACAACTGTGCTTGCTTTATGTACAAAATCCTTTCCATCACTTTCAACATGGGCTGATTCTTTTGCTGCTGTGTTTGAAATAGTTTTGGAAGTGGGAACTTCAACCAGTGCCACTCCTGTGTCTGAAAAAGTTTGAGATTTATTTTTAACATGCCCATTCAATTCCTCTGATGCAAGGGAGCATTTGTCAATATCTTCAGAAACTTCTCTAAACCTGCATTTGGCATCTGATGTAGAAACAGACTCATCTAAATCAACAGAATCCGAAAGACCAAAAACATTTTGACTGACTACATTGTTAAGTTTAGATTTGCAACCATTACTGATCTCACCTTTCTCATTAATAGACTCATTTGTGATTTTATTGTTAATCGACTGGACACAGGCAATATCTTTTTTGACAGTGGGATCATCCATATTGTTCTTGACCTCTTGAAAGCTAGATTCAGCACTCACTTTCCTGTCACTGTCACACCGAACTGGGGAAGTTGCTTTTGATTCTGTCGAGTAGGCTTTAACAACTACACAAATCCCCATTTCAGCAGGTGCCTCAATATTTTTTGATGTTTGTGAATCAGTTCTTTCAACTTTTGATGAAATCGGAGATCCTTTCGCTACATTAATATTTGAAATGGTGTCTTGGCTGACAAATGGGGGATACGATGCAGAGGACTGGTTTCCACAGGGCTCATTATAGTCATGGTCTTTCGTGTCCCCAGGACCAAGAGCAGGGCACGACAATGCATGTGAATCTCCAGAATTTACTTGAATTTTTGAATGCTGCATTAGATCTGTTGATCCACATCTAGCCTGGTTCTGCTCCTCCAACACGTCATTTGCACAGCGACCAAGACATTTGGATCCCCTTAGCTTCTCTGAAGGATATGATGCATCTAAACAATCCCCTCCAATCTCTCCTCTTTCTTCATAAAGAAGCTCTTGATTTTTGCAATCGGAAACTTGGGAGTCAGTCTGCTCGTCTATCACCAAAGAAGACAGATCGGTGTCTTCTGAACAATCGCTAAGGCTACGGGGGCTTCCAAATGAAGAACCTGATGATTTGGTATGTCCTAAATTATAACAATGGTCTATGTATACGTTGTTATCAAGGGAGTTTTGAACTGCAGCTGCATCTGAATCTGAATTGTTAGCATCCATAATACTTTCTGAACACAGCATCTGGTTTGAAAATCCACAACTGGTCTTATCTAGTTCCTCAGATGAATTGCTTCTACTACTATTAACTGCAGTTTGAACAGGTAAGTCTGCAGTAATCTCTTGAATACTGCATATTGCACTCTGCCGCTTATCACCATCTAAAGAAATAGGTTTGTTTTCATTCACGTTTCCTTCCTTATACTGTCTCGCTGCTACATCGTTATCCACCAGAGTTACTGTTGCTCCTTTATAATTATCAATACCAACCATATCCATTTCTTTATAATCACTGTCTTCCTTTTCAGAGTCAGTGGAAATGGAATTAATTTTTTCCTCAGGCCCCACAGAGGCGCCATCTTCGTTTTCAGAAACGGATAAAATACTGCCCTGGCTGCCGGATGATGGGTTTGATGCAGCAGTGAGGCCTCCTACTTCACAATCTCGATCCATACTCAACTGGCTTATCACCGATGCACTTATAATCTCATTTTCAAAGTTACTTTTTGAACAGGGTTCTCTGTTTGCAAACTGAATAGCTGAAGTTCCTATTCCCTCACTACATGTTTCTTGTTTTTTACCATTCATCTCTCTAGACTCCATCTCCTCTTCAAGCATCAGCGACTTGTTTGTCTTTTCAACAATCACAAGTCGGTTACCAGACGAACAACTAGACCACTCCTCATCCTCTGAAGTACTCACTTGATTGTCATTGAAGGTATCTTCATCGCTGTCTATCTCAATCCTGACGCTTTCAACACAGGGGGATGATGCTGCATTTGAATATTCGCTATCATAGGTAGCTTCTGAACAGGAGATCCCAATTGTTGCAACTGTTCTTTCCTGATCAATTCCCACATCTTCCAAAGAATCAGCTACCTCGTTTTCCAAAAAAGAGGACTCACTCGAGCTATCAGTAGGATCTAATATTTCAGTTTGACTGCAAGATAATAAACTGGACCAGTCACTTTCAGAGGAGACGACTTGATCACTAGATGTCGTATTTACTTCTGAATGAGAGAAAACTAGACATGGTTGCTCCTGTATTTCTTTGGATAAATGTGAGTTTTGGATATCCGAGTGTGCTATACTGATATTTTTTACTTCAGATGAGGCAGAGGACACAGCAAGATGTTCAATTGTTTTTTCCAATATATTTTGCGTGTTGGCTAAGAAACTCGGAGACTTAGCATTACCCAGGTTAAGGACTGGGTTTTCACTTACAATATTTTCCTCATCCAGGTGTTCTTTTCCATCATCAACAAAAGGTGATGATTTCTCATCTGACAATTTATTTCCTGGGGAGTGGACCTTTTGTGTTAAAGAAACACTGGCATTATCAGGTTTATCTACAGTAAGTGTTTCATCCTTGTCATTTTCCTTACATGCAATGGTGAGTTCTTGTATGAAGACAGAAGAAACATTCACTTTGTTTTCCCTGTCTAAAGCTATCTTTCTATTCAAGGTGTTTTCTTCAAAAGCAGTCTGTTGCGGATTGCTTGCAGCCTTAGTTATTGAAGCTTCAGACCCAACTTGAACTTCCAAGCATTCCAATATCCTTAAATTTGTATGACAACTTCGGCCCAGGTCTTCATCAGAATTTTTATCTTTTCCAGCTCCTTTTTGCGAGTTGGCTACTGCTACTTTCTGATCAAGGAAAGAGCCATCAAGTTGTTTGATAGGTTCTTGGGCCGTGCACTGTTCACCTACCGAGAAACTTGAAGATTCCTCAAAACTGAAAGTAACATCGTGAGAGCCAGTTTGACTTGCATCACTTGTCATCAGGTCATCTGTATCCAAGCAAACTGGCCAAGATGATTTCACAGAGTCAGGTTGTGCTCTATTTGCTAAACAGTGACGTGTTTTTGATGTGCTAATGCTATCCTGGTCCAATTCATAATTAGCAGATGGTGAATGAGCAGAACTATGGCGCTCTGAAGTACAGACTGTTTGATTAGGGTGCAAGACAACTTCTTTAGACTGCCCTTCTATTTGATCATTGTCTGCACAGCCTGGCAGGGTTGTATTCAGAAGCAATTCTTTCATATGAATATCAGAACTATGGATATCTTTTTCAGAACAAACGTTTATCTGATCTGTTTCCATAGGAGAAAAAGCATTGGAAACATTTGTACTCAATGAATTATCTTCCAGGAGTCTGACTTCAGGCATGGAGGAAGGCAAGTCCTTGTCTTTGATGTCCCCTTGGATCCTGCACTGGCTGACACTGGAGCCTTGAAGAGACTCATCACAGCTGAAAGAATTTTTCCCACAATCATTATCTTCCACTTCACGATCAATGTGAACATTTGAAACTGATTTAGAACCAGTGTCCATTTGCTTTTCTGGACACTTACCCACTTCTTCTAACCTTACACTGATCAAACAGGATTTATCTTCAGAAATTCTTTGGTCATTGCAGGCTCTGTATTTATTACTAATTATTTCTTTTTCGTATCCAAGTGAAGCAGCATCTGGGAGTGTAGGAACATCGTAATTTCTGTTATCCACAGATGAATTGTTGTTCAAGCCAGGTGTGCAGAAGTCTCTCTCTTCTTTAGACACACTTGATGCATTTACAGCACTTTCTTCCACAGAGACACTTTTCCAATTATCGATTTCAGAATGACCTTTGGGCCATTCTTTGTCACTGAGTGAACCAACAGTCACATACTTTTCCATTTTGCCACTACTGTTCAAAGGCTTCAGAAAAAAACTTTTGACAAGTAAAGCTACTAAGCCTGACTCTTGCGCAGCATTTCTACGAACATCCATTTGACTATCACCAGCTGAAATGCTGTAAGCGGAGTGCCAATATTTTAAGAATTCTCTAACTAAGTTTCCAACAAGCTTAGCACGATAGTCATTTTGGTCAGCAATAAGTAGAGACTGCGAGGAAGATTGTGAAAGGCATGTTTTTTTGGGAGGACTGGACTCCTCTTCAGGATTAAAAACCTCCACGAATGCCCTTTTTTTGTTCCTATTTTCAGAACAGTCTTCCTTAACATCTGCTTCATTGAAGGTCAGAGACATATCGGACATTGAATCCAAAACGTCAATTTTAGAATCTAGAACTGAGGCACTGCAGGGTGAGCATGGCTCTACAAACTCAGTATCACCACCTTCCTGCAGTGTACTTGGTGACATGCCAGGCAGGAAATCTTGGCTCAGTTTGTTGCCTCCGGAAAGCAAGGTTCGGTCATGTGCCTTTAAATGGAAATCCGTTGCTCTGTCAGAGACTTCTAGAGGTGCAGATGGAAAGGCATGTGGTGCCGACTTGCTGATTTCAGATAAGCTTTTCTGAGTGCCTAGTTGATCTCCTCTGCCAGAATGTGACATGTTGGCATAATGCTCAGGTCCAGTCTCACCAAAAGAAGAAATGTTGTCAAACTCATCATTTTCTTTCATTTGACATCTTACCATTTTCTTCCCTCCATTTGAGATCTCTGATTCAATGGTTGTTTCAGAAACTTTGATGGCAGCCACAAAATCAAGATCTTCGATATCCTTGTCAGATGCCAATCTTAATTCTGGGGGGCTCTCCAGGCTGGTCCTTTGTCTGCTATCTTGGTTTTGAGCATTGGATTGGCTAGCTGTGTCAAGGCTGTTTTGATCACCTTGATCTTCTTCATGCTTATCCTGCACCATCAATGGAAGCTCACACTGCCTGGTACTTTCAATGGAAGAGGTAACAGTATTCCCATCATGCATTTCGGACGATAAATGAGGAACAGGTAATGGTGTCTTTGCCGTACATTTTGGAACATGCTCTTCTTTGTTTAAAAAGCATTCAACAAGTTCAGTTTCTGGCTTCTCACAAGGTTCATGATTTTCTTCAAATCGGGCCACATTTCTATTAATGGAGGTTGCAAGTTGTGCTTTGTTGGATTTTGCCTCATTTAATAATTCCTTCTGGCCATCAATGTGAGGTGTTCTTTCAATCTCAGGCTTCAAGTGTCCTGCCTGATCACCTTTCTCAGATGAGTTGAGTTCCAAACTGCTGTGGGATAGTTCGCCTTCATCAACTTGCACACTGCTCTGTGTAGTGCCAACACTGTTGTCTAGATGTTCTGAAGAAGGTTTGATATCCATTTCAGAAACATCCTTACCCACAAGAATTGGCAACGCAATGGATGGAGAGTCTGTCTCATGCAGGGTATTTGAAAAGCACAAATCACACTGAGGACTACTTGGCATAAGCAAAGGTTTCTCACTAAGCATTTTACTTATGTTATCACAAGAATCTTTTTTTTCTGCATCCTTCTGGGAAGCATTCTTAATGGTATGATCCTTCATTGCATCAATCTCCTTGGCCACATTTTCCTTGTCTTTGAGCTCACTGGCCTCAAGCTCCATGACAATTGTTTCTTCAGCCTCAACCTCTTTGGCCTTCTCTTCGTTGGCTTCAACAACCTCCTTAGCCTCATTTTCCTTCACCTCATTCTCACTGGCTTCATTTTCCCGGTCTTTAACCTTCATGCCAGCGTTGCTGACATTTTTTTCTTCCATTTCGTTTTCACCTTCTGTGTTGTCATTAAGTTTGATCTCTCTCTTAATGGAAAATGGCATTCTTATTGTGCCCATTGAAGAGGACAACCTATTACAGCTTGTGGCTGGCAGTGGCATGGGGCCAGAACTGAGGAGATTGTTGGTTTGCAAAATATCTGTCATGGTTGAATTTTTGTCAGGACCTATTGCGGGGATAGCTCTTGAAGATGTGCCACTTGCAAATTCAACTGGTACTTCTTGTAGAGGTGCCTCACTATAATGTGTATCCTCTTTCCTTGTAGTACATGTTTCAAGATGAGTAGCATCTAAATTAGGGCTTAGGCGGGCATTCTTTTCAGCCAGTGGAAACCTTTGTACTGCAACTATTTGTCTGTTATTGTCAGAGAATGCCTCTTCTGGCTTCAGTTCAGTAGAATCTGCTTTGATCTTTTCATTCGAGTCAGGCACAGATGGCATCAATCTGCATGTCTGATTATTAGGTTCTTTTAATTTCTCCTCCACATTCACACTTGTGAAACTTATCAATTCAACACAAGAAGAATCACAAATTGGAGATTTCTCACCTCCAGCTGTCAAGCAGTTTTCTGGAAGAGTCACAGTATCCTGGTCAGTTAACACAGGACAGCAAGTTTGTATCTGAGGTGGGCACAGCACATTTACTGGAAGTACATCAAATTTGCAAACATCCTTAAAGGGCTTAATAGAAAACCCACTTGTAGAAAACTCTGTAAGTTGCGTTTCCTCTGCTGATTTACTTAATGAAATGGGAGGGCAGTAAGCCTGCTCATTTCCAGTACTTAACACTGTGAACTTATCAGTGACTTTTGCTCCCTTCTTCATGGCATCCAAAGAGTTCAACGAGAGAGGACTCTGCATTACAGTGTCTCTATCCCCAATGACTGAATCTCCGAAAGCACTTGTGTGCGTAATCTTCAGCTCAGAATCTGTGTCTAGTAAGTCTATTTCCATTTCATTTGCTGTAGGTCTAGGATGCATACTTATCAGTAACTGACCATGCTTTACAGACAAATCTCTCATGCCACTTGATATTTCAGGTAACAAAGGAGCACGAGGGCTAGTTTCTTTTGGAATCGTAGACTCAATTTGTTTGGATGCAATTCCTAGCTCTCTCTGGTCACCTGCCTCAAGATTGCAATCTAAATCACTTGGCTTGTTTGCGAGGTGGCTTTTGACATCACTATTAGACCAAGAAAGGTCTTCAGACTGCAAAGTTGTCTTGTTTTTATTGCTTCCAGGATGCTCCCTGAAGACAGAATAGGATTGCATATCAGAACTATTTTCTTGAGCACACAAGTCACTTTTGCTTTCTCTATTGAAAAGGGAAAGTAAACCAGTTTCGTCAACCTCAATTTGAGTCTGAACTACTTTTTTAGAATTTTCACTTGCACAAATACTTTCCTGCATCATTACTTCATTGGACTTTCTGAAACCAATTGTGGAGATCTCGGAAACTGGTCCAGGGCAGCAAGATTCCTCTACATTGAAAGTATCCACTGGAGGTTGATACTGACAAACCGGTGTTTCGTTTTTACAACTGGCATCATAAAACACGCTAATAGAGGGGGCACCTTCAGACCCTAGCGACTCTACAGAATGAAAGCGTATGTGATTCTCACAGTGATCCTGCTCATTCACAGATGGAATATTCTTTTCATCAATTTTTGTTTCTTCTCTCAGTAATTTCTCACTGATGCCATCAGGCTCTACAATCGCCTCCCCTCGGCTGACATGCAAACTGTCTTTAGCATTAGCTGCAATATCTCCTTCATAACCAGCTGGGTAACTCTGATACACAGGCATTTCTTCAATAACAGGACTTAGTTTTTTGGTACAGTCAGCAAACATCTCTGCATGACCTATGTGGCATGCATGGTTGTTGATCACTTTACTTCCCTCGAAATTCTCACTGGGTGCTTCAGAAGTTATATGGACCTGGACACGAACATCGGCAGCAGCATTGAGAGTAGATGGGTGGGGAAGAGGATTAGTCAAACTGGGAAAAACTTGAATTTTACTAATGTCAGAACCTTCATGGTGTATATCCATTTTATCACTGCTATGCCCGGTCCCAGCCAAAATGCCCATGTCTGCTGCACGGTTCGTTTCCACTGTGGACTTTGGCATCCGATCTCCTGGATTGGACTCCTTGAAGCACATCCGGACACCAGCAGAGCTAAGAGGACCATGCTCTACACTTGCATAATCCGTTGTTTGTTTGGCTAAATCAGAACACACATTCTCCTTACAAACACACTCGAATCTGTGGAGACTTGGAGAAGCACTTTCATCTTCCACTTGCAGAGTTTCGGAGTGGGCTACAGAACAATCATGTGTTCTTGAAGGCAACATACCCTGCACAAACCCATTTGCATCAAGATTTATATTGGCATTGTTGACCTGTAGCAACACATCTTCCGAAAGGCAAATCTTATGCATGGGTTTTATTTCTTGCTCCAAGTTTATTACCTTGGAAACAGAACCATATTTGCGCAGTTCACCTTCAACAAATTCAGAAATGGGAGGAACATGTTTTGCATCAATACTCTCAGACTGACAAGCACACTGTGTGGAATATACAGGATCCGCCAATTGATTGTGTTGTCCAACCTTGCAACACTCCTTTGAGTTACTCAGTATTCTTTGCATTCCAGGCAAGGTTTCAAAGTTTGTTTCATGAATGGGTGATTGTTTCTCACAGGCAGACACTGGCAGTATGTTACTGTCGTCATCCGCCTCTTGGGAAAAGCCAGATTGCTGAATAAGCTTTGGGCCTTTGTCTGAAGTATATGCTAGCTTTGCAACTGAAGTCACAATATCATATTCGGGTGAGTTGGAACGAAGTATAGCTGATTCAGAGCTAGAAATTGTCTCAGTAGGATTCGCAGTTTTTGGTGAAGTTGAGATTGCGGGTATTGAACAAATTCCAGCTGATTCATGTCTTGAGCTTGTGCAAACATTCATCAGTGGCAATGCAGATAAAGATGACTTTGATGCCAAAGACGTCCCTGCTGCTGGTTCTCCTGTGGTTGTAATGGTGAAAGTAAGATTTGACGTGTTAGTAGTTTCAGATGCCCACACAGGACCCGAGAGAACCGAAAATCCAATCTTCTTTACAAAAGCCAAGTTGTGGCTTCGCAGATCAGGAACTTGCACAGAGGTGAGGACAGGCCACTGGACCTGAAAGAAAGAAGGTGTAGTCAGTATATGTATTACTATAAAGTACGGTCAGGCAGCACAACAAATTCAGCAAATATAAAAGGAAAAAAATAGTCCAAATATCATTTGCTATGGAATACAAGGTACAAGATTTGAGGTTTGGGTAATTAACCTTCTTTCAAATAGGCCACTTTTGACCAAATATTAATACATTTGTCTTTGTTGAACACAGGCTCTCTTACTAGTCATATCCGTAAAAAATGATAAACCATATCCAAATTTCTAAGGCACTATTTCTAAACAGCCCACATTATACAAGAAAAATGTTACTCACCCTGTAACCTTTTGTTAGCATTGTGTAGCATTATGGATGCATATTCTTTGAATATGATGTTTGCAACTTGTTATTCTTTCAAGAAATGTGGATCACTAGATCTTTTGTAGCTCCCTTCCTTAATCCACACTGCACCAGGTCACAGACTCCAACTCAGATAGTTTTCTGCTCAGCTATTGAGTAGTACAAGAGATGTGTAGTAATATAGATAAAGGTAAGTTTTATAGTTAGATAATGTAATAGAAATGATCAGAACATCTGTGATCATCAGCCGCCACGGGGAGGTAGGTGTGAACAAGCAATTCTACAGCACTACACGCTGCGAACAGATGGTTGCGGGGTAAGTAACATTTTCCGTTCATAGCATGTGTGGTTGTTGTAGTTTGCACAGACCGCAAGACAGTTTCTAGGCAAGCGGTGGCTAGTTACGAAGAAGTTTGAAGTACTGCTCTTAAACAGTTTGGATGACTGACTGCTGACAGCCTGACTGTCCAGAGTAGTGTTTAGTAAATTTGGGAGGTAGTTACTAGGCAGTAGCTTCACCAATATCTGCTAATGGGTGTTACCTACCAAAGTCATTGTTGCCATTTTTGCACGTGGAGTGTGCTCCCGAGGTTCATGCCTGAACTGGAATGGGGTGTCCCATATGGGGTTTAGTAAATGACACAGAGTTGTTTTGTATTACAAAAGGACTTCTGTAGATGCAATACGGGATTGCCCTTTTGGGATCTAGTGTGTGCAAAGCCTTTTCCTCTGTAAAATCTGGCTGCAGGAATAAGATGGGGAGCGCAATGGTCTTTGTTGAAGTGAATCGGTAGGCATTAAGGAATTATTCTAAGCACAACCCTATCCCTATGGACCTGCATGAATGGTTCCTATATAGTTAGGGCTAGCAACTCGAAAAAGGGTCTGAGGGAAGGGATTGCCACAAGGAAGGTTAACTTCCATGAGGTGGGATAGCATTTTCTAGATGTAATGTATGGCTGTCATGTTATTCATCTTTATTAGAACTGTTTGCCCTGGATGAGGTGGAAAGAAAGGATCTGAATTTGAGTTGTTAGTTGGGTCAGCTCTATTATCTTACCATGGGATCATCTCATGGCATTGTCCCCTCTCCAGGTGCAAAAAGCTCAAAATAAGGACTTCTGGGGTCTGAAAATTGTGTGTACACATTCTTAAGGGGACTCAGGAGACTGGGGTGGTGTGCAAGGATGAGGAAGTGGCAGTAGGGGAGAAGAGTACCTTGGAGTAGGTTGTAGACTTGTGCCCTTACATCTAACCATTTTATGTGGTGGAGGTATGGGTGTATTGAAGGATCGCTCTCCCAGGAAAGATAATTTGCGCTACTTCGGGATGTGAAACGTTATGTGTAGAGAGTTGGATGGGGGCAGCTTTGTAAGGATCTTCCAGTGGATGAGCAAAGTTTTTTTATCAGGACCTCCTGCAACTCCTGTGTTACAAGCATTTGTGGTGCCAGATCTCAGTATCTAAAGTGTTTTTGCTACTCAGTTGGAAGACATTTTTTAGGCAACCTTCAGCACTGATTTTGGCTTCAAAGGTGAATGGGTCAGAGCCTCAGTAAATAGGCACATTCGAAGGGTGCCATTACGGGGGCTGGACGAACAGGTGCAGGAGGACTTGGGAGGCCCAGTGACCTTGCATGAGGTCAGAGCTGCCATCGCGGACATGACAAAGGGAAATACACGGTTTCCGGATGGACTCCCGGCAGAGTTTTATGTGACATATGTTGCCCAATTGGCGCCAAGATTAGTGACCCTATGCGTAGAGTCCCTACACCGTGGTGGCCTCCCTGAGTCGACCCAGAGTGCGTTGGTGATACCCCTCACCTGGACTAAAGAGGCCAACCCCTCCCCTGGACTAAAGAGGCCAGCGCCCCCTTAACAGAGTACCAACCACTCTCCCTGCTCAACCTCGATTTCAAAATCCTCAGTAATATATTGGGTGCCACCTTTCACCCCTATTATTTGCCCTGGCAATTGAACCCCTTGCAGAGCTGATCCGGCAGGGTGGAGCAGGGATAGGTCTTAGATTAGACAGGTGAATGCATATGATTTCATTGTATGCTGATGATCTGTTGGTGTACCTGGAAGCGGCGGTACCTGGCACCTCAACTGCGCTTACACTCCTGGAGCGGTTTGAGGCACTGTCAGGCTTACGGGTTAACAAGAAAAAAACCTACTTGTTCCCTCTGTTGGGTCCGATACCGCAGCCAGTATTACTACCAGCCGACATTAACTGGGCTCCCCACTCATTTAAATATCTTGGTATACACGTTTTTCATTCTCTGGAAGACCTACGGGAAGGGAACCTGGATAGGGCACTACGGTCTCTCCAGACTTGTGTGCATTTCTGGGGCACACTGCAACTGCCTATCATGGCAAGAATCTTCCCACTCAAGATGGTCATGTTGCTAAGACTGTTGTACTTTTTTGTCAATTTACTGACCCTGATGCCCCGGGGATGGTTCAGACCTTCTGAATGCCTTGGTGAGGGACTTGACAGGGGGGACGACAGACGAAGGGATTCCCTGCGAACGCTACAACGCCCAATGGCGGAAGGAGGCCTGGGTGAGTCATATGAACACTTGTTACTTACCTGTAAACAGGTGGTTTTCCAATATTGATGTCTTTCATAGATTCACATGCTTGAATTTTCCCGTTGTCGAAGTGGGAGTCCCACGGTAAATAAAACAGCAATAACATACCAATAACATATGTATGTAAATACATAACACATGAAATAATACTAGAAAATACATAATAAATACTCAAAAACAATTCCTACATAGGAATACATGATAGAGATAGAAAACACTTGTAACATATTCCTGTCATTATGTTAGTCCAACTACAGCCAATCAGGTGCCAGAACCCTTCCAGAAACTTCTCCTGAGAGCTCAGACCCTAAGATTTTCGGAGCACAAGAGTGACAAAAGAGTCGATGAGGAGAAGCGAGCCTCTGAGGGGAGGAGGGTGGGTCGCATGCGAATCTATGAAAGACACCAATACTGGAGAACCACCTGTTTACATATAAGTAACAATTGTTCTTCTCCAGTATTAGGGTGTCTTTCATAGATTCACATGCTTGAATAGAAGAGAGAGCAGTAACATCCGTAGAGGTCCGATTGCTATGCAACAGCATGGAGAAACCAAAGGGACAATAATAATAATACAGTCATGTAAGTACTGATAGCAATCATATAAAACCATAGTGGAGGAGGGAAGACAGAGGCTCACCTTAGTTACAAAGATGACGAAGTACTGCCCGTCCCACTGTTGTATCCGCCTTGTTGATGGCATCCAAGCAGTAGTGCTTCATGAACGTGTGCCTGTTGGACCAGATGACTGCTCGGCAGATCTGATGAAGCGGCACACCAGCAAACAGGGCGGTAGAGGATGACATCGCCATGTGGAATGAGCCCTCACTGAAGACTGTAGAGGCTTGCCGGCCTGCTGATGGCAGAAGACCATGACTGAAGAAATCCAACGTGCAATAGTTGGTTTGGTAACAGGGCGCCCTTTATGCATGCGTCCGTAGGCAATGAACAGTTGATCGGACTGGCGAAAAGGGGCTGTTCTGCTGATGTAAAATTTAAGGCATCATTTGATGTCCAAAGAGTGCAATCGCTGCTCTGCCGGAGAGTGAGGCTCGGCAAAGAAAGTCTTTAAGAAAACAGGTTCATTTAGATGGAAATCCGTAGGCACCTTCGGCAGGAAAGTTGGGTTGGTGCGAAGCACCACACGGTCAGGTTTGAATTGAAGAAAAGGAGGTTTAACAGTGAAAGCATGAAGATCACTCACACGACAAGATGAAGTCAGAGCAAGGAGAAGGGCTACCTTCCAGGTCAGAAACTTTAAGTCCGCCCTATGGATAGGCTCGAATGGCGCCTTCATTAGTTGGGCTAAGACGACATTGAGATGCCAAGTGGGAGGAGGATGCCGAAGAGGTGGGAACTTCCGGAACAGTCCTTTGAAAAACTGACGAATAACTCTGGAAGACCAGAGAGAGGGGGAGCCATCCTGCCGGAAATGAGAGATTGCCGCCAAGAAAACTCTCAAAGTAGCATGGGAAAGCCCGGATTGAGCCAGGTCCAAAAAGAACGGAAGTAGCTGCTCCGGAGTGGAATGGATAGGATGGTTATTCGTAGCCACGCACCAATGGCAGAACCTCTTCCATTTGAGCTTGTAAGTCTTAATGGTAGACGGAGCTCTGGCCTGAGCGAGAATGTCTCTGCATTCCGGCGAGATATTTAAATGCGCAAATTCAAGGTGCTCAGGTTCCAGGCCGACCATTGTAGAGAGAAGGGGTTCGGATGGCAAATTTGAATCTTGTCCATCGTGAGGAGGACCGGTCGAGGATGAAGGAGGATGGGCTTGCACTGGGACAGAAGGAGCAACTCCGAGAACCACGCCTGTTGGGGCCATCAGGGGGCGATCAGGAGAATGTGGCAGGGCTGCCTCCGCATCTTTCACAGCACAAGAGGCACCAACGGGATCGGAGGAAAAGCGTAGGCGAATAGATCGCACCAATTCATCAAAAGGGTATTCCCGCACGACCCGTGGTGGGGATGCCAACTTGCGTAAGATGGGCATTTCCGGTCCTCCGGTGTTGCAAAGAGATCCAGAGACGGACGACCCCATCGTTGAAAAACGAGGTCGAGGGTTGGTTGATGCAACTCCCACTCGTGGGTCGATGACGTGGACCTGCTGAGGGAATCCGCTAGGATGTTGGAGACGCCCGGCAGATGCACCGCCGCCAGGGTAACTTGATGACGGTTTGCCCAATCCCAGATCGACTGAGCCAGCCGAGACAAGAGTGGAGACCTGGTTCCGCCCTGCTTGTTGACATAGTGCATACTGGTGCTATTGTCCGTCTGAATGAGCACCGATTCCCCTTGAATCACAGGAAGGAACGACTTGAGCGCCAGAAAAATTGCCATCAACTACAGCCTGTTGATGTGCCAGGAACGTTGAAGCAGAGACCATTTGCCTTTGATGGAAAGGCCTTGAAGGTGAGCACCCCAGCCTTCTAATGAGGCGTCTGTTGTGAGCGTGAGTTCTGGAGTGGTGGAGAGGAAAGAAGTTCCTGTCTCAAGGTTGGACTGTGGCGCCCACCATTGGAGAGCTGATCTCATGCGAGCGGTGACACTCACAAGGTCGTTGAAAGAACCGGAGACCTGACGCCACTGTACGTCCAATTCCTCCGGAATGGGGCGAGTCCGTAGTCTGCAATTTGGGATCAGTGCAATAGAAGACGATGCCATCCCCAGAAATGACTAAGATCCGGACAGAAACGGACAGTCTTGCCCGAATCAGAGACAGAGGCATGTAGTGCTGTAGATTCACATGATGAGTGTAAGTTCACCATCTAGTGTTGGGCTCTAATAATTAAAGTTGTTTTTGTTCGAAGAAGTTTCTTTGAGTCACAAGGCTGTGTGACTCCTCCTTTTGGAGATACTGCGCATGGGCATCAACTCCACTGCCAGATTGTTTTGCCGCAGGTGGGTGAGAATGGGGTTGTAGTATGCATCAGTAATGTGATTTACATGCGAGTGATGCCCCTTAAAGTATGTAAATGGCAACCTTCACAGGGTTCTGGGGAGGAGGGATGGAGCATGTGAATCTATAAACCTACATGCCAAGAACAGATGGTTACAGGGTAAGTAACATAATACGTTCGAGGCATGTGTGCTGTAGATACACATGCTGTGCATAGACTGTAAAGCAGTCGCTCTCCCTAAGCGGTGGTTAACCTGTGGGGGTAGCAGTTGTTTGTAACTCCTGCGCTGCGCCCGTCTGTCAACTGCCATCGCGAGCACTACCTCCGTAGTGCTGTGCACATCCATTGGCCGACGCGGCCCGCCCACATAATCAAACCGCGGCGGAATTTGCGCCGCGGTTAAGCGGTTAAAAGTTTTTAGTACCGCTTGGCCAACATTGGTTGTTGACATGCAAATACATTCACACAGTAATGTTTTGTGAAGGTGTGTGAAGTGGACCATGTTGCTGCTTTACAAATGTCAGCAATAGGAATGTTCCCTAACAATGCAATTGAAGACCCTATTTTAACAGTAGAGTGAGCTTTAGGGGAAACACGCAGGAGTCTTTCAGCTTTAGCATAATACGTTTGGATGCATTTTACTATCCATCTTGATATTACAGACTTAGAAATCGCATTTCCAATGTGAGGAGGAGAAAAAGCAATGTGTAAATGCTTAGTCTTTCTAAATGTTCAAATTCTGTCGATATAATACATTAAAGCTCTTTTGACATCTAAAGTATGTAGAGCCCTTTCTGCAACTGAGTCAGGTTCTGGAAAGAAGACAGGTAATTCTATAGATTAATATGAAAGGTGAAATAACTTTTGGAAGGAACTTTGGATTTGTTCAGAACACTACTGGATCTCACTGACCCGTCAAAGTGAAGTGATAGCAATTAAAAAAGGCAACTTTCCAAGACAAATATTGTAGTTGGCAAGAATGTAGTGGCTCAAATGGAGGTCCCATAAGTCTTGTTAGTACAATGTTTAAGGTCCATGCTAGTGCAGGTGGAAGCTTAGAGGTAAAGATTCTTTTGAGTCAATCCATACAGTCTTTAATAACAGGTATTCTAAACAAAGATAAGTGTTGTCTATTTTGCAAGTTGGCTGCAATCATTGCAAGGTATAAGCATATTGAAGTATTGGCTAAACCTGTAGTTTGCAAATGCAACAAATAAGAAATAATTGTTTGTACTTGTGCATTTAGAGGGTTGACTTTTTGCTGCTGGTAGTTTAGAACAAATCGTTCCCATTTGGCAGCATAACATGGTCTTCTGGTAGGTCTAGGAGTTTGTTTAAGAATGTCCATGCATTGTTATTGTAAGTTTAAGTATCCACTTTCCAAGACCTCAGGTGCCATACCGCAAAGTTAATTTCCTTGAGATTGGAATGTTTTATTGTACCCTGGTTATGTGTGAGAAGGTTTAGGTTAAGTGAAAGCTTCTCATGTGGAACTAGGGAGAGCTCCAGTAGTGTTGTAAACAATGGTTGATAAGCCCATGTTGGCGCTTTGAGCATTTGTGTGAGGGAGGTTTGTCTGAGCTTTCTTACCACTAAAGGAAGCAGTAAAAAGATGTGGAAAGGCTTAGGCAAATATCCCGACCAATACATCCATAGAGCATTGCCCTTAATTAGGGGGTGTGGGTACCTGGATGCAAAATATGAACATTTAGCCTATTCTGGGGTTGCAAACAGGTCTATTTGTGTGAACCCTAATTTTTAGGTCTCGGCTAGAAGCGAGCGAAGCTCGCTCTCGCCAGAGACCTTATTGTTAGCGGCTCAGCTTCCCAGGACGACAGCACTGGCCGCGCGCAAGGCGATTTGCGCCGGCCACGCGCACGCGAACGCGCTGTCCTCCTCGGAAGCTGAGACGCTAGCAATACCTCCCGCTGCTTGCGCATGCGCCGTGCCCAATGGAAGGTTTCGGGCTTACGCATGCGCCGTGCCCATTACTGCAGGACCGGCCGCGGCAGACCCGGGGCTGCGGCCGTCAACGGAGCGCGCAATGACGATGCAAGTGTTTGTTTTCTTTCTTCGGCTCCTCCTCACGTCGCGTGGCCATGTTTGTCCCAGTCATATGACCGCAAAGAAGGAATAAAGAGACAGCCCGGGTGAGTCATAAGAAGCCGAGCACGGGCTGCTGTGTGAGCAAAGGGCGGCAGTGAGGCCACCGGAGTTTTCCGGGACAGATTTAATAGCGACTAAAAGTATGGCTTGTTTCATATCTAGGCAATATGAGGAAAAATGTAAAAAAGGGAAAAGTCTAAACAATGCATGACTTGGCTATTTACATATTTGTTTGCACAGAAATGCTGAGAGCACTGATCTGATGGTGTCTAGTCTCATTAAATCTATATAAATCAACATCCATTTGGAGGGAAAATAATTAGCGTGCGCTTTGTGAGCGACGAGATCTTACACCAAAGTGTTTAAAAGGAAAGTTGCACATCCCATGAATCTGGTGCCAGTTTCGCTCCAGCATATTGGCCCGGAATCTAGCACATCCCAAACAATGTAGAAGGGGCAGTTAAACTCACATAATCCAGTAGTAAACAGTAGGCCGTAGTTTAGATCCATTTATTAACCCAATCCATTCAGAGCTGTAGGGAGGTGTGCGCAGGTCTACCTTTTGACACAACACTGAGCAGACCGAAAAAGCTTTTCTAGCCTCAGCAAATGAGGGCAAATGCACATTTCTAATTATGAGGGCTCCTTTGGCCGTGAAGCCTTTCTCTACTCTCGTTGATTAAATGGTCTTGTATTAACAAGTATTGTGGATTTTACGAGGTCACCATGGTACCAGACTCTTGTGAGTGGAGGGACGACAGCTAAAACCTGGCTTCACGAGATTCCTCATAGTAAAACCATCAGTTACCTAATTGTTTTATTTCGTGCAGAGTGGTGAGTGCAGAGTGGTGAGTGCAGAGTGGTGAGTGCAGAGTGGTGAGTGCAGAGTGGTGAGTGCAGAGTGGTGAGTGCAGAGTAGTGAGTGGTGAGTGCAGAGTGGTGAGTGCAGAGTGGTGAGTGCAGAGTGGTGAGTGCAGAGTGGTGAGTGCAGAGTGGTGAGTGCAGAGTGCAGAGTGCAGAGTGCAGAGTGGTGAGTGCAGAGTGGTGAGCGCAGAGTGGTGAGCGCAGAGTGGTGAGCGCAGAGTGGTGAGCGCAGAGTGGTGAGCGCAGAGTGGTGAGCGCAGAGTGGTGAGCGCAGAGTGGTGAGCGCAGAGTGGTGAGCGCAGAGTGGTGAGTGCAGAGTGGTGAGTGCAGAGTGGTGAGTGCAGAGTGGTGAGTGCAGAGTAGTGAGTGGTGAGTGCAGAGTGGTGAGTGCAGAGTGGTGAGTGCAGAGTGGTGAGTGCAGAGTGGTGAGTGCAGAGTGGTGAGTGCAGAGTGCAGAGTGCAGAGTGCAGAGTGGTGAGTGCAGAGTGGTGAGCGCAGAGTGGTGAGCGCAGAGTGGTGAGCGCAGAGTGGTGAGCGCAGAGTGGTGAGCGCAGAGTGGTGAGCGCAGAGTGGTGAGCGCAGAGTGGTGAGCGCAGAGTGGTGAGCGCAGAGTGGTGAGCGCAGAGTGGTGAGCGCAGAGTGCAGAGTGGTGAGTGCAGAGTGGTGAGTGGTGAGTGCAGAGTGGTGAGTGCAGAGTGGTGAGTGCAGAGTGGTGAGTGCAGAGTGGTGAGTGCAGAGTGGTGAGTGCAGAGTGGTGAGTGCAGAGTGGTGAGTGCAGAGTGGTGAGTGCAGAGTGGTGAGGGCAGAGTGGTGAGGGCAGAGTGGTGTGTGCAGAGTGGTGAGGGCAGAGTGGTGAGGGCAGAGTGGTGAGGGCAGAGTGGTGAGTGCAGAGTGGTGAGTGTGCAGAGTGGTGAGTGTGCAGAGTGGTGAGTGTGCAGAGTAGTGAGTGTGCAGAGTAGTGAGTGTGCAGAGTAGTGAGTGTGCAGAGTAGTGAGTGTGCAGAGTAGTGAGTGTGCAGAGTAGTGAGTGTGCAGAGTAGTGAGTGTGCAGAGTAGTGAGTGTGCAGAGTAGTGAGTGTGCAGAGTAGTGAGTGTGCAGAGTAGTGAGTGTGCAGAGTAGTGAGTGTGCAGAGCAGTGAGTGTGCAGAGCAGTGAGTGTGCAGAGCAGTGAGTGTGCAGAGCAGTGAGTGCAGAGCAAGTGTGCAGAGCATTGTGTGCTGTTGAGTGCAGAGTGCTGTGTAATGCCAATGTTAATGACAATGCCCATTTATTTTTGATTTAAAGAAAAAAAATGTCATGAGCAATGCCAATAGCTCTACCTTTAATGATGCCGAGACCATTGCATTGCAAATGCTTGTTTGAAGTATGGTAGGAGGACTTCAGAGTGGAGTTTACATTTGTGGACTCGTTGCTGCATCCTACTCAGATAGTCTGAAACTTGATTGCTTGTTCGTGGTACCTTTTCTGCCAGGAGATGAATGTTGTGATATAATGCTAAGCTCTATTTTTCCTGGGCAAAGCAAGATAATTGGAGAGAGTCAGTACCCCTGTTTTTGTAAATATTTTAGTCATGTCATATTGTCCGTCTAGATTAGGACAACTTTTTGCTGTAGGTGAGGCAGAAAGGCTTTCAGTGCTCTGTGAACAGCTTGAAGCTAGGTAATTGATATAAAGACCTCTGTGTTTGGAGTGCTTTGGAGATGAGCTCCCCAACCCGTGAGGAAAGCATCCACTGTGAGAATGATTTGGGGAACTGGGTCTTGAAACCGCCATCCTATGGATAGGTTTTGTCGATTCCACCTCTGCAGAGAGTGATGTGTGCAGCTGTCTACCAACACTAGATCTTGTACTTGGCCCTGTAACTGTGCCCATTGATGTTAGAGACCTTCTTGAAGGGGTCTCATGCGCAAATTGGCATGTGGGACTATTGTGAGGCAGGGTGCCATGATGCCCAAAAGTCACATAAGTGTTTTGACAAAGACCAGAGTCCGGGTCTAAAATTGTTGGATTAGTATAATAATGTTTTGTATCCGGTCTGCATTTAAGCATGCTAATCTCATATGGCTCCCAGATATGGTTATATTGTAGCTGGTTGAAGATGTGCCTTTTGTAGGTTGACGGAAAACTCTTGTTGATGCAATAGGGTTATTTTTGTCTGTGTATGCTGTTCGCAAAGGTTGAGTGAGTTTGTTTTAATCAGCCATTCGTCCAAATAAGGAAACACATGGATGTTTTGTCTACTCAGATGTGCTGCCACTACTGCTAGTGAATACATGTGGTGCGGGGAAAATCCCAAAAGGAAGAACCTTGACTTGATAATGCTTCCCTTGGAAGACAAACCATAGATATTTTCGGTGGGCGGGATGGATAGGTATATGGAAGTAGGCGTCCTTCAAGGCTAAGGCAGCCATGAAGTCTCCTTTTTGTAATAGCAGAATCACTTCTTGAAGAGTGACCGTCTTCGTCACTTCTTGAAGAGTG
The DNA here is from genome assembly GCF_964263255.1 of Lissotriton vulgaris. NCBI lineage: Eukaryota > Metazoa > Chordata > Amphibia > Caudata > Salamandridae > Lissotriton > Lissotriton vulgaris. Next base: position 2,045,031,919 of record NC_141691.1, read on the forward strand.
ACCGTTTTGGAAGGGTATAATGATTCAGTGGCCTGAGGTTGAGAATGGGTCATAGTGTTCTGTCCTTTTTGTGACTAAGGAAGTATAATAATCCCCTGTTTCTTGATATTGTTTTTTGACTGGTTCTATTGCTCCTTTGAGTAAGAGAGCGGGTATTTCCTGTTTGAGGAGATCCTGCTGTTGTATCGATAATTTAAGCTTGCGAGGTGGAATATTTGGTGGCGTTGTAATGAGCTGCAGACATTAACCATGTTGGATAATGTCCAACACCCATTGGTCTGTGGTGATTGATTTTCATGTTGACAAAAAAGTTCTGAAGACGACCCCCGATAGGTGTTAAATGGTCAGGGGGAAAGGTGGGGGGAGTCATTGTTTGGTATTTGTATATGTGTTACTGGTATTATTCCCGCAAACCCTTCCCTTGAAATTATTTCCTTTGTATGAGCCCCTGTAAAAGGTCTTAGCAGTGGAAGATAGCCCTTGATTTTTATAGGCTGACCCTGTGTTGTCTGTGGAGGCAGATCCGTACCTTGTTTGAAATTGGGATTACGAAAGGAGCAACAGTAGGTATTAGTTTGTAAAGCCCCAATTGATTTTACGACCTCAGTGTCTTTCTACATTTTCTCAAGGTCTTTGTCCACTTGAGGGCCGAAGAGGTGTTCCTTATCAAATGGGAGTTTAAGGATTGCCTGCTGCACTTCAGGTTTAAAGTCAGAGACATGGAGCCAAGAATATTTACGTAATAGCAGGCTGGTGTTTAGGCCTCTAGCTGTCGCATCTAGAAAATCTAATGCGTATTTTATCGAGTTGTTTGTAATTAGCTACCCCTCATTAACAATTTCCTGCCCCCTTTGCTTCTATTCCTCTGGGAGATGTTGGAAGAGCCCCTACATTTCATCCCAGTGAGCACTTTCGTAACTAGCTAATAGGACTTGGCTGTTGGCAATATGCCAATAATTTGCAGATTGTGCTGCTGTGCATTTTCTGGAGGCATCAATCAATTTGTACCCCTTTTCTGGGGAAGGCGCATCCCCGAGATTTGAGAGTTAGCCCTTTTTCGTGCACTAGAGACTACGAGTGAGACAGGAGTTAATTATTCTTTAATGTATAAGAGATCGGAGGGTGCAGCCTTATATTTTTTGGCAATGCATGGTGTTAATATTCTAGCTTTGACAGGGTCCTTAAAAATATCTCCTGCATGACGTAGCATTCTATTTAGTAGTGGTAAATATTGTGCCAGCTTAGAGAAGAGTGTATTCGAAAAAGAAGTAATCTCCGTTGTGTCCTTATGTAAATATGCTTGATGAAAAGCAGTCACCCTGGCTATTGGATCTTGATAGGCAGAGACATCATCCGGTGGTGATGGATGTGTAAGATAGAGGTTGGGGTCTGTATACCCTTGTGGTTCAATGTCGTAGGCTTCTCCAGGATATGTGTCTTGCGGAAGTTCGTCATCCTGGTCAATAATGGGTGAGTGAGAGTACATGTTCACTCCCTCAGATTCCTGTGGTGAATTAGGTGGTGGAATGGATGCTGGGGTGGAGTTTGTGGGTTTGGTGAGGTAGGATTGGGAATGTGTACAGGGCTAGTGGCACCATCCTTCTTATTCTAAGTCTGTATAAAAATGTCTAGAGCCTCTTGAAAAGTTAACTGTCTTTTGGAGGACTGAGGCTTTGACGGCTAAAGAATTATCTTCTCTGTTTCGGGCTGAATTTGCAAGATGTTCTGGATTACATTGAGCTGTTCCTCCAGGACATCGAGGATCGGTTTGTGAAGAGTTTTCAGTCTGAAGGTGAAACAGGTCGGAGCAGAAGGATGTTTCGGTGTCGGTGTGCTCGGTAGCGAAGTACTGCGACTCTTTGTCTTTCAGAGTCGAAATGGAGGTTCAATAGTTTTGGACTCAGTCCTTGAAGATGTGGAGGCCCCTTGTGTAGGCCGAATTTTTCAGTGCTGAGCCCAAGGTTTCAGAGTCTGCTTGTCGGTGCATGCCAAGGCTTTTTTGCAGTGGTGGACCGTGAGCTGTTTTTTTCCAGACAGAGCTTGTTTTGGCCTTTGGATCGGAGGGTGAATGTACTCACGGTCCGATGCTTCTGTGACGGTTGGAAGATGGCGGAGTCCTGTTTCAAGTCTGACCCAGAATCGGAATCCTGTATGGATGATTCCTCTTGGGCTGCTAATGCCTCCTCTTCTTCCTCCTCTTGTCGACCGAAAACGTCAGGTGAGTTGTCTGTGCTGAATTTTCTGGTGCCGGGTACGTTGATCCCAAAGAGTCTTTAATTGGATTGGAATGATTTGCGGGGCCTCACAGGTTTCCTCTCGATCTGGCGAGAGGCATAGGTTACAAACTGAATTTTGGTCAGTATGGGGACATTTAGAGTGACACTTCGGACAGAAATGGCAGAGTACGCTCCATTAGCAGCTCATTTTCCGCTAAGTCTGTCGAAATTAAAGAGGCCCGTAGTCCGACAAAGCGAGTTGAACACAATGTAACTATGCGATCGAGACAATACCGTTGAGTGAAGGATCTACTAGTGAACCAAGAGAGACCAAAAAAGTATCTAACCACAGTGCTAGAAAACAATTTGTAATCATCTGAGCTGGCGGACTTATGCACAGCATGATTATCTACTGCACCTGCCTCGAAAATGTGATTTTCAGAATGTTCGCCATGTTCAGAGAATTCTACTAGCAAGCAAATCAGGGTAATCAAGGTCTCATTTACCTCATTGAATTCCTTAGATCGTACAGAGTTAGAAACTGTTTTAGTTTTAAGAAACTGGCTTTTCCAAGCAGCTTTATCTATGATATATATCTCAAAAGCCATCCGCAAAATTGCTGGTCTGTGGGACCACTCGGTAAGTATGATTTTTTTACAATAGTATTATCTTCAATTGGAGCTCCTACCGTTCAAATCACATCATCCATACATAGTTCAAATCCAGCGATCATAAATATTTATATTTCATGATATTCACTTCTTTTCTAAAAAATAACATCAAGTCAAGTCAAGTCAAAGAATTTATATAGCGCACTACATACCCAGAGGGTCTCAAGGCGCTTAGGGAGGGGAGGAGGATTACTTGTCAAATATCCACGTTTTAAGTTGCTTTCTGAATGCTAGGTGGTTCTGGGTAAGGCGAAGGTAAGTGGGGAGTGAGTTCCATGTTTTAGCAGCCAGGTATGAGAAGGATCTGCCTCCCATGGTGGTCTTGTTGATGCGAGGTACAGTGGCGAGGGCTTGGCTGGAAGAACGTAGTTGGCGGGAGGGGGTGTAGAAGGACAGTCGTGAGTTGAGGCATTCTGGTCCGATGTCGTAGAGTGATTTGTGTGCGTGGGTTAGCAGTCGGAAAGTGATCCTCTTATTGACGGGTAGCCAGTGGAGGTCTTTCAGGTGACCAGAGATGTGTTCGTTGCGTGGGATGTCTAATATGATCCTGGCTGAGGCGTTTTGGATTCGTTGGAGTTTCTTCTGGAGTTTAGCGGTAGTACCTGCGTAGAGGGTGTTTCCGTAGTCCAGTCGGCTCGTGACCAGAGCATGGGTGACTGTTTTTCTGGTTTCGGTGGGGATCCAGCGAAATGTTTTTTTGAGCATGTGAAGAATGTTGAAGCAGGATGAGGATACGGCGCTGACTTGTCTGTTCATTGAGAGTGAAGAATCCAGGATAACGCCTAGGTTCCGTGCGTGGTCTGTCGGGATGGGTGCTTTTCCGAGGGCTTCCGGCCACCAAGAGTCGTCCCCTGCAGAGGGGGATGTACCTAAGATGAGGACTTCTGTTTTATCTGAGTTCAGTTTCAGACGGCTGTGTTTCATCCATTCGGCAACTTCTTTCATTCCTTCGTGTAGGTTGGTTTTGGCGGTGCTGGGGTCATTGGTGAGAGAAAGGATCAGTTGAGTGTCATCCGCGTAAGAGATGATGTTGAGGTTGTGTTGGCGGGCGATGGCCGCGAGGGGGCTCATGTATACGTTGAAGAGGGTGGGACTGAGTGAGTGAGGACCCTTGGGCTACGCCACAGATGACTTCCGTGGCCTCGGACTTGAATGGTGGAAGGCGGACTCTCTGGGTTCTTCAAGTGCTTTTCCTTGGATTCCGATGTTTCTGAGGCGTTGTAAAAGGGTGCTGTGGCAGACTGTGTCGAAGGCTGCAGAGAGGTCGAGGAGGATGAGGGCGACTGTGTCTCCATTGTCCAGTAGAGTTCGAATGTCGTCTGTTGCTGCGATGAGGGCGGTCTCAGTCCTGTGCTTTGCTCGGAAGCCAGATTGTAAGGAGTCGAGGGATTTGTTGGCTTCGAGGAAAGCGGCGAGCTGGTTGTTGACAGCTTTCTCGATTACTTTGGCCGGGAATGGAAGGAGCGAAATGGGGCGGTAATTTTTGAGTTCGGTGGGGTCCGCTGTGGGTTTTTTCAGAAGGGCGGTGAGTTCAGCGTGTTTCCAGCTTTCCGGGAAGGTGGCGGAGTTGAAGGAGCAGTTGATGACGTCTCGGAGGTGCGGTGCTATGACGGAGTCTGCTTTGTTGAAGATGTGGTGAGGACATGGGTCTGTGGGGGATCCTGAGTGGATGGAGTTCATCAGGCGGATGGTGTCCTCAGTGGAGATTGGGTTCAAGTCGTTAAGGGTGTTCAAGGGGGGAGAATGTTCAGCATATGGTTGGGTGGGTTGGTCTCCGGGTTGGTTGTCGAAGCTGTTGCGGATGTCTGCAATTTTGTTGTGGAAGAATGAGGCTAGGGAGTCGCAGAGGACTTGAGAGGGGGTGATGTCGTTGGAGTTGGCCGAGGGATTAGTAAATTCCTTGACGATGTTGAAAAGTTCCTTGCTGTTGTGGGCGTTGTTGTCAAGTCGATCCTTGAATGCTGTTTTCTTGGCCTTTCGGATTAGTTGGTGGTGTGTGCGGGTGGCGTTTTTGAAGGCGTCCTTGGTGCTAGTGGTTGGGTCTTTTTTCCAGGCCTTTTCAAGGGAGCGACAGAGTTTCTTGGACTTCTTAAGATCATCGTTGAACCATGAGGCCTTCTTGCTGCCAGGTTTGCTTTGACGTTTTTTCAGTGGTGCTAAGGTGTCGGCGGTGTTGGATAACCATAGGGTGAAGTTGGCGGCGGCTTGGTCTGGGTTAGAAGAGTGGGCTGGGGTGTTTAGAAGGAGCGATGAGGAGATCTGGTCGATGGTGATTTTGTTCCAGTTTCTTTGCAGAGTTGGTTGGGGGTGGTTGATGGGTTTTGGCTTGTTGTAGGTGAAGTAAACGCAGCTGTGGTCAGTCCAGAGGAGATCCGTAGTGTGGCTGAAAGAGACATGATTGCTGGAGTTGAAGATGGGGTCGAGTGTGTGACCTGCGATGTGGGTGGGGGAAGTGACCAGTTGTTTAAGTCCGAGGTTGGCGAGGTTGTCCAAGAGGGTGGTGGTGTTGCGGTCGTTGATCTTTTCAAGGTGAAAGTTGAGGTCTCCCAGAAGGATGTAGTCTTTGGAGGGGAGCGCGTGTGGAGTGATGAAGTCCGTGATGTCTTCACTGAATTTTGCGCCGGGTCCTGGTGGTCTGTAGAGGAGGGTGCCTCTGAGTGTGGTCTTGGGGTCGATGTGGATCTGGAAGTGAAGGTGTTCGGAGTTGGCGAGGTTGGCGTCAGAGCTGGTTGAGATGCGGATGGATTTTTTTATGGACGATAGCAATTCCTCCTCCTGTGTGGCCGGTACGGTCCTTGCGTGTGATCTTATAATCTTCAGGGATGGCAATGGTGATGTCTGGGGCGGAGGAAGCGTTCATCCATGTTTCTGTTAGGAAGGCGACGTCTGGAGAGATGGTGTCTAGTAGATTCCATAGGTCAATGGCGTGCCTGTGGACCGATCGGGTGTTGAGAAGGATGCATTGTAGGTGATTGGGGTCGGGAATCTGTGGTGTGGTCGTAGCGGAGATGTGGAGATGTTGTCGGTGCCGATGAATTTGCAGGAGTAGCAGGAGAAAGGTCCATGGGTGTGTCCAGGAGCGGCTTGGACGCAGTTGGGGGCGCGACCGGGGTTAAGGGCTAGGAGGGTGGCGGCATCGTAGGTAATGCGGGAGGGCTGGGTAGCGCGAGGGGCAGGGGGTCTGGCGCTGGGCGCGGTCCAGGCGCGGACGGGCGTAGACGGGCTTACCTTTGGCGCACCTTCGGCGCGCAAGGGGCGCGGTCGCTGCGCGTGAACGCTGCGCGCGGGAACTGCTGTCATATATGGATGGTGGAGGGGGAGGGGCGAGGGCGGCTCAGCTGGGAGGCGGGGCGGGTTTCCTCCGACCACAACAATAAACAAAATGGCAGCGGAGCGCTGGTGGATAACGCGCAAGCACAGCCAAAGTTACACAGGCAGTTACCAAACAAAACAGAGCAAAAGCGGCAATGAAAGTGATGACAGAGCACAAAAGCGCTAATCAAGGCAGAATGCAGGAAATGACAATGAGGCGCTGCACAACGATACCAGGTGTCGTCAAGACACTGGGGAGCGACCACTCGGCTCGGGAGAGTAGAGCGAGTCACAACGTTACGAGGGAGCGGAGCGCTGGAAATACTATGTGGGAGGGCGGCTCAGCTGGGAGGCGGGGCGGGTTTCCTCCGACCACAACAATAAACAAAATGGCAGCGGAGCGCTGGTGGATAACGCGCAAGCACAGCCAAAGTTACACAGGCAGTTACCAAACAAAACAGAGCAAAAGCGGCAATGAAAGTGATGACAGAGCACAAAAGCGCTAATCAAGGCAGAATGCAGGAAATGACAATGAGGCGCTGCACAACGATACCAGGTGTCGTCAAGACACTGGGGAGCGACCACTCGGCTCGGGAGAGTAGAGCGAGTCACAACGTTACGAGGGAGCGGAGCGCTGGAAATACTATGTGGGAGGGCGGCTCAGCTGGGAGGCAGGGCGGGTTTCCTCCGACCACAACAATAAACAAAATGGCAGCGGAGCGCTGGTGGATAACGCGCAAGCACAGCCAAAGTTACACAGGCAGTTACCAAACAAAACAGAGCAAAAGCGGCAATGAAAGTGATGACAGAGCACAAAAGCGCTAATCAAGGCAGAATGCAGGAAATGACAATGAGGCGCTGCACAACGATACCAGGTGTCGTCAAGACACTGGGGAGCGACCACTCGGCTCGGGAGAGTAGAGCAAGGATTAATGTAACAGTTTCTCTGGTGTCACAAATACAATGTTCCTGGGATAGTACCCCCTAGGAGATAAGGACTGTCAATCAATCAACAGAATTTGTATAGCGCGCTACTCACCCCTAGGGTCTCAAGGCGCTGAATGGGGGTGGGGGGTTCGCTACTGCTCGAACAGCCAGCTCTTGAGTTGTTTCCTGAAGGAGAGATGGTCCAGGGTCAGCCGTAGGTGAGTGGGGAGGGAGTTCCATGTCTTGGCTGCCAGGTAGGAGAAGGATAAGGATCTTCCTTCGACGGTGGATTTGCGGATTCGTGGGACGGAGGCGAGGGCGAGGCTGGCGGATCTGAGCTGGCGGGTGGGTGTGTAGAATGTGAGGCGGCTGTTGAGGTACTTCGGGCCTGTGTCGTGGAGACCCTTGTGTGCGTGGGTGAGGAGTCTGAACGTGATCCTCTTGTTGACGGGGAGCCAGTGCAGGTCTTTCAGGTGGGCAGAGATGTGGCTGTGGCGAGAAATGTCCAAGATGAATCGTGCTGAGGCGTTCTGAATGCGCTGGAGTCTTTTCTGGAGTTTGGCTGTGGTTCCAGCGTAGAGGGTGTTCCCGTAGTCCAGACGGCTGGTGACGAGGGCCTGGGTGACCGTCTTCCTGGTTTCGGTGGGGATCCATCGGAAGATCTTTCGGAGCATGCGCAGGGTGTTGAAGCAGGATGGCGAGACGGCGTTGACTTGCTTGGTCATCGTGAAGGAGGAGTCCAGGATGAAGCCCAGGTTGCGTGCGTGGTCCGTTGGCTTGGGTGCGGTGCCCAGGGCAGGGGGCCACCAGGAGTCGTCCCAGGCGGAGGGAGATGGTCCGAGGATGAGGACTTCCGTCTTGTCTGAGTTCAGTTTCAGACGGCTGATCTTCATCCATTCCGCGACGTCTTTCATTCCTTCCTGGAGGTTGGCTTTGGCGGTGGCGGGGCCGTTGGTGAGGGAGAGGATCAGCTGGGTGTCTTCGTCGTAGGAGATGGTGTTGAGGTTGTGTTGGCGTGCGATGGCTGCGAGAGGGCTCATGTAGACGTTGAAGAGGGTGGGGCTGAGTGAGGATCCTTGCGGAACGCCGCAGATGACTTCGGTGGCCGCGGATCGGAACGGGGGGAGGCGGACTCTCTGGGTTCTTCCGTCGAGGAACGAGATGATCCACTCCAGGGCCGCTGCTTGGATTCCGGTGTTGCTGAGGCGCTGTATCAGGGTGCGGTGGCATACGGTGTCGAAGGCTGCTGAGAGGTCCAGGAGGATGAGGGCAGTAGTTTCCCCGTTGTCGAGCAGGGACCTGATGTCGTCGGTGGCTGCGATGAGGGCGGTCTTGGTGCTGTGGTTTGCTCGGAAACCGGACTGTGAGGGGTCGAGGAATCCGTTGGTCTCGAGGAAGACGGAGAGTTGTCTGTTGACGGTCTTCTCGATGACTTTGGCTGGAAAGGGGAGGAGCAAGATGGGGCGGAAGTTCTTCAGGTCCGTGGGGTCCGCGGTGGGTTTCTTCAGGAGGGCGCTCAGCTCGGCATGTTTCCAACTCTCCGGGAAGGTGGCGGATGCGAAGGAGCTGTTGATGATGTTCCGGAGTTGGGGTGCGATGGAGGAGTCGGCTTTGTTGAAGATGTGGTGTGGGCATGGGGTCGGTAGGGGAGCCGGAGTGGATGGTGTTCATCAGGCGGGTGGTGTCTTCGGTGCCGACAGGGGTCCAGGTGCAAAGGGTGGTAGGGGGGGGCGCTGGTTCGGTGGTTGGGTGCGTGGTCAGCGCGCCGCAGCTGTTGTGTATGTCGGCGATCTTGCGGTGGAAGAACGAGGCAAGTGAGTCGCAGAGGTCTTGCGAGGGTGTGATGTTGTTGCAGGCGCTGGGGTTGGAGAGCTCTTTAACGATGCTGAAGAGTTCCTTGCTGTTGTGGGTGTTGTTGTCCAGTTGTTCTTTGAATGTTGTCTTCTTGGTGGTGCGGATCAGCTGGTGGTGTTTGCGGGTGGCGTTCTTGAGGGCGGTCATGTGTTCTGATGTCTGGTCGTGGCGCCAGGCTTTCTCAAGGGTGCAGCAGGTTTTCTTGGAGTTTTTGAGGTCGTTGGTAAACCACGAGGCTTTCCTGCTGCCGGGTCTGCTGGGAGGATTCTTCAGTGGTGCGAGTTCGTCGGCGCAGTTGGTGAGCCACTGTGTGAGGTTGCGGGCTCCTTCGTTGGGGTCCTTCGTGTTGGTGGGAGGGTTCTGGCTGAGGGCGGTGGTGAGCTGGTCGGCGGTGATCTTGCTCCAGCTTCTGCGGGGAACCTGTTGCGGGTGGTGGTGGGTCGTGGTTCTCCTGAAGTTGAAGTGGACGCAGCTGTGGCCTGTCCAGTGTAGTCCGGTTGAGTGGCTGAAGGAGATGTGCTTGCTGGAGGAGAAGATGGGGTCGGGCGTGTGGCCGGCGTAGTGGGTGGGGTGTTCACCAGTTGCTTGAGTCCGAGGTTGGCGAGGTTGTCCAGCAGGGCGGCAGTGTTGCAGTCCTTGTTGTTCTCCAGGTGGAAGTTGAGGTCCCCTAGGAGGATGTAGTCAGTGGAGGTGAGGGCGTGCGGACTGACGAAGTCTACGATGACTTCGCTGAATTGTGTGCGTGGTCCCGGAGGTCTGTAGATGAGGGTGCCTCTGAGGGTGGTCTTGGGGTCGGTGTGAATCTGGAAGTGAAGGTGCTCGGCGGCGGTGAGGGAGTCGTCGGAGTTGGTCGTGATGCAGATGGTATTTCTGTAGACGATGGTGATGCCTCCTCCGGTTTGGTTGACGCGGTCCCTCCGGGTGATCTTGTAGCCATCCGGGATGGCTATGGCGATGTCGGGGGCTGAGGAGGCGTTCATCCATGTTTCTGTGAGGAAGGCGACGTCTGGGGATGTTGTGTCGAGGAGGTTCCAGAGTTCAACGGCGTGCCTGTGGACGGAGCGGGTGTTGAGCAGGATGCACTTAAGGTGGTTGTTGCCGGAGCTCGGCTTGGCGGGTGCGGTGCAGGTTCGGAGGCAGGTGAATTTGCAGGCTTGGCAGGTGAAGGGTCCGTGGGAGCGTTTCGGGGTGGCTCGGTAGCCGGCGGGGTTCCAGCTGGCGTTGAGTGCGTGGAGGGTGGCGGCGGCGTAAGTTCGACGGGTGCGTTGCAATCGTTGAGGGCCAGGGGTCCTGGCGCTGGGCGCGTTCCAGGCGCGGACGGGCGCAGACGGGCTTGCCTTTGGCGCGCCTTCGGCGCACAATCGGCGCTTCCGCTGCGTGGTCGCTTCGTGGTCTCCATAAGTTAGGAGCCGGGAGGGAGGAGCAGCTGGGTGGCGGGAGCAGGGCGGCGAATGGGCTGGAGGGGGGCGGGGCTGCAGGGAGGCAGCGGCGGGAAAATACGGCAGTGGGCGGCTCAGCGGCAGCTACGTCGTCCAAGGCGGCAGCGGCAGCGTGATCAGCTGGGCGAGGAGGCAGGCTGGGAGAAAGCAGCGCGTGGGGGCGACCTAGCCTAGAGGCAGGGTCAACGGTCGCTCCAAGTGTAGAGTGTAGACTGTAGAGCATCGAACCACCTACTCACTGCGGACCAGATTATAGCGCCTCTGGCTCTTGCTATCCTACCTGTGCAGATATATAAACTCTCTAAGTGATGAACTGTGAGAAACCTACTGATCCACTTTTGAAAAGAGGGGGGTTCTGGTCTAGCCATGCTGCCACAATATTTATCCGTTTAAAAATTGAACAGACTATATGCCTATCCTTCAGGCCGTGAGCGTCTACCCCTAGTAATACCAGCTGAGGTGTGATGTTTAAGAATGTGCATATTTTATTCCAGAGCTCACCTAATTTCACACAGGAGAAGAATATGTGCACAATATCTGCATCACTATCTCCGCAACTTGGATACTTCAAGTCCGTTCTTTAACCCCCATCTAGACAATTTTCAGGTGGGTATAGTACAAGTTATATAATGTTTTGTAATGCTGGCTTTTCAACCTGCCACTCAGCTTCACCTTATGTCCCACCCTTAAAGCTTTCTGAAAGGGGACATCACTTCCCTTGTTGTGCAGTTAAATCGTCTGGGTTTGTTTCTATTAACAACCTATATAAAGCCTGGATTGTAATTCAGCCAGCAGCTCTCAAAGACTCCACAATTGGTATTTTATCGAGCAATATTGATTCCTTGTTCAATTTTAGCACAAACTCTCTACTTTGTAAATATTTTAAAAAGCTTTGCTGTGGTATTCCATATTTACACTGCAACGCCACAAAAGTGGAGGATTGGACATCTGAGAAAAGATCCCTTGGCTTCATTATTCCCTCCCTTCTCCACATCATACAAAGCTTGTCCTGAAAGACCCCAGAGGACCCCCAAAGTGGAATATAGGCATTTTATCGAGAGATCCAGAGTTTGTCTTTCAGGGCTACCCACATTCTTTAAGCCACCTAGACCGTCTTAAACTAAACTTATTTGTAGTAGCCGGGCTCTAGAATTCTTAAGAAGCATCCCTTGACCTCCTTTCCCAGTGTTAACACAGATGCTCAGGAGATCCCCTGCTCTTCGTTCTGTCCCCTACAACCCAGTATTATTGGTTCCATGAATTGTAACATAGCAGCCCATAGATAAAGCTTATAGCAGTGGACAGCCCAGCCACCTCTATCCAAGGGGAGAGCTAGAAACTTCAGAGCTATTCTCACCCTTTTATGCTCGCAGATACCCACTCCAAGCGGGATTGCCCTGAAATAAAGGTCTTTAGGAAGTACCATCATCCTAAATACATTGGATTGCACCATCGTCTTCAAATGTAAATTATTTATATGCTCCAAAACTCTTTTGATTTTGGGCAGCAGAGGGTCGTAGTTCGCTGGAATGATATCCGCATAGTAGGAGTGATGACTACCAATGAGATAAGTCGCCCTACCAGTCTTCCGAATGTCCCTGCTGGTGGAATTATTACACATAATTGGAGTCTTCTCTCTGTTGAGGAGATATCCTGATAGCTGCCTGACAATTGTTGCCTCCATCTCAACTTCTTTAATCGCACCAATGGGATCAGTAGTAACAATGTCGACATAGTCGACATGTCGACATAGTTGGCATACACCAGTACTATAGTCATCAACCCATTCACTATCACAGTTCTTAAGGCTGGATTATTAATTAACTTGTCCAGAAAGGTGTCTATACATAAAGCAAATAATAGATGGGAGCATGGGCAACACTGTGGTCCTCCCCTTGTAATCTTAATACTTTCTAATTCCAAGCCCATCATTTGTATTTTAGCTTTGAGATTTTTATACTTAGTGTGAATAGCCTCCAGGAAGCCGGGCCCAACTCCAAATCTCTCCAGTGATTACCACAGATATACCCATGTGACCAGGTCAAAGGCCTTTTCTGAATCAAGCAGTATCATTACAATAGGATTCCTCCTGCTTTCTGCTATATCAAACAAGGTTATAGGTCTGACATGATCTGTTGTACCTCTACCTGGGATAAACCTGTGCTGCCAGGGGGACACCGATCTGGCAACGATCCTTCTAACACCTTTGAGTAGATTTTAAGATTACAATTGATTAACGAGATTAGCCTATATGAGTCAGGATTCAAGGGTGGCTTCCCCTTGGACCACAATTCAGCTGCTGATTCTCCTCTTTGTGAGTCTAAAAAAATATTCTTAACATATATTCTGAAAAGAAATTACGATAACATTTGAAGGGGAATTTATTTGGTCGATCTGCCTTCCCCAGTCAGTGCAAGAGAGATCATTGCCTCCCTCAGTTTGTCCATCACTCAATAAAGATCGATTCCGTCCTCTTCCCAGAGTTTTAAGACTTTATCAAGTATCAATAAATAATATTGGTGCAAAGTCATTCTTGTGCCCTTTTTTCATAGTCGGGCCCGGGCATGAAGGGTCTGCTTGCTTCTCAAGACAAGGGTGAGGGGGGGTTTGCACATATGTGAGCGGGTTTCAGCAGGCTGAGGAGGGACACGGCTGAGGGTAAGGGAAGGCTTGGGGGAGGGGAATCATGGACCATAAAGAAAAATTAGGAAATAGGGAACTAGTGTTAAAAGAATGGAAGGGGAACTGAGGGCAATTGATATTGTTCTTTCCTTTCAGATGTTGGTTGGGAAGGCTCCTCCCACCCTTTACCGTTCAGTTTGCCTTAGCGCCGGGAAACCTCCGGGTAGCTGCGCGCTTAACAAATGTAATTATAAATAAATAAGTGGTTTGGGGAAGTGGTTCCAGGAGGTGGCCAGGGAAGTAGCCCGTATCTGATAGGTTTTGCTGTACCAACTGTGACTGGCCTGTCCTGGGATTATCTCATGTCTCTATCTCTCTCATTTTCTGATCATTGCGCTGAGGAATACGATCCGTATATTATCTGCTAACGTCAAGGACTTACAAGGGGGTCAGGGTGATAAAGTGGCTGCGGATAATGAAGGCCAAGAAACACACATCTCGTCAGACAGAAAATGGGTGTTTGAGACTCTGGGGTAGAATTATAGTCCTCTTCACACAGGGGGCGATGAAAGGGGGAAGTGGGGAGTCCTATTAGGTAGATCAGGTCTGTATGATGTGAGGAGATCCTCAGATAAACTGGGCAGATTGATTTTGGCAGTGTGTCAAGTAGGTGGGTTTAAGTTTATTGCACTTTGTTACTTGCACCCCGCAATCTCGAGCACTGGTATTGGCTATCCTACGGTGGGAGCGCGGGTCCGCCATTTTTAGACAGTCTCTTGGTCAGCGGGCTAGGCTTTTTGGTCACAGACGCTACTTAAACACAGCCTGGCGCGAGCATGCTCGTTGTGATTTCTCCTGAAGCTCAGCCGGGAGTGTATTCTAAACGCTGCTATTAATGCTATACTTGCACCTTGATTTCTATATTGTTTAAAAGGAGTGTGCTTCATTTATAGTGGATGAAAACAAAGATTGCTTTCATCACAGAATCTGCATCAGGTCCGTACTTAGTTAAGACAACGCCTCCTAATTGTGTATGTTATACTCTGAATAGGCCTATCGGAAGAGGAGGCGGATTAGCAGTTATCTACCATTCCTCTCTTATCACTACATTTAATCAGGGAGAGGTGGAAGGCTGCGAGGCTTTAGACTTCTCCTTTCGCCTATATCTTCATTATACCTTTCAAGGCTCTCTCATCTACAGACCACCTGGACCTAGAGGCCGTTTCATTGATCAGGTGGGCAGAATTATGGAAATTGGTCTTATCGCCAGTTCTTACACTGTTTTAGGCAATTTTTATTTCCATTTGGAAGCCTCTTCAGACCCGGACACAGCCAAAGTGTTAGATTTAATGAAGGGCAGTAACTTGGAGCAACTTGTGACGGGTGCCACTCATCAGGCAGGACACATACTTGACTGTATTCTTTCTAATAATCCACAGTTGCAAGTTACTAATATCCTTCCGTTACTCTGATCTGACCATAAGGCTGTATTATTTAACCTTACTAGCCCCGATCGCCACACTCAGAAGCCAGGTAAAAAAAAAACAGGTGAAAAGAGCGAGGAATAAAGTAGTGGCCGAAGAGTTGTCAGACGTCCTCAATAAGACCTTAATCACACCCCCTACAAATATAGAAGAGGCAACGCAAGCCTACTCTAGCTGGTTAGAAGTAGCAAGAAAAACTAGCTCCCAGAAAAATGTGTTATCACACAAGACGGCAACCCTCCGCCGCTTGGTACTCTCAGGAACTAAGGGAACAAAAACTAATTTGCAAACATCTGGAGAAAGGAGTACAAGGACAGTGAGGAGGAGGAGGAATATAAACGTGGCCTTGCCAAGTACAAACAGCTGATTCATAATGCAAAGCTAATATTTTTCTCCACTAAGATTAACAATGTAAAAAAAAAACAGCAAGGGAATTATTTAACACAGTCAGCAGTTTGGCCAACCCAGTGGCTATTACAACTACCCCTAGTCTAGAATTCTGTTAAAAATCGGCTAAATTCTTCTATGGGAAAATGGATGCCATCTTCTCCACTTTCTCTAACGTAACACCTAAGACTACTTGGGGCCAAATGGATGACAAACACTGAAAAGAAAGCTCAACTGGACACATTTGCCCAGCTTACAGTTACAGATACTTTTAATCTTCTTAGGTTTGTTAAATCTGACTCCCATTCTGACCCATGCCGGATACCTATATTAAAGTTAGTGGCAGAACCGGTCTCCAGAGTCTTGACCCCCATTTGTAATACTAGGTACTCAGAAGGGTACTTCCCGCTAGAATGGAGAAAAAAAACTCTATTCTGCCCCTACTAAAGTAACCGAATCTTGACGCAAAAGACCCCAACAATTTCAGGGCTATATCCAGACTCCTGTTACGTGCAAAAATTGTTGAGAAGAATTTAAATGCAAAACTCAGTCAATTTCTGGATCTACTCAAGAATTAGACCCTACCCAGCATGGTTTCAGAGGGGAACATAGCACTGAATCTGCTCTCCTGAAATATACTGAAGAGATCCGAACTATTTTAGATCAAGGGGGCAAGGCTGCTTTGATCTTTCAGCAGCATTTGATACGGTCCATCCCGATTTATTGATGGACCGGCTGCAGGAGATCGGAGTACAGGGCTCCGCCGGGAGACAATTTGAAATCTTTTCTGTCAAACCGGAGTCAGTCTGTGTCTTTGGGGAATTCTCGTCCGAGCCTTTTTCATTACCATGTGGGGTCCCGCAGGGGTCCTCTTTGAGTCTGACACTATTTAACATATATGTGTCCTCTTTGGCGCCCCTTATTCAGTCCTTTGGGTTTAGCCTGACCTACGCGGATGACACCCAAATTGTGGTCTCGTTACAACCAGATGAGTGGTGGAGCACGGCGGGCAGTTTTAAGGACTGCATGAATGCTGTAGGGTGTTGGATGGCCCAAAACTGTCTTAAATTGAACTCCGGTAAGACGGAGGTGGTATGCTTCGGAAATGATCCTAATTTTTGGACCCCGGAATGGTGGCCAGGCACCTTGGGTCCTCTCCCCTCACCTAACAGGAAGGTAAAAACCTAGGAGTGCTGGTGGACCAGAAGCTTAGTGTCAGAGACCAAGTGAATTCAGTGGCCTCCGCTACGTCCTTTGCTCTCAGGTTCTGCAAGAAAATTCTGCCGCTTCTACCTAAAGAGTGTCACCAAACAGTCGTCACAGCTCTCACCATGTCTAGGCTTAATTATTGCAACAGTCTGTATTTTAACATCCAGGAAGGAATAATGCAGAAGTTGCAACTCCTGCAGAATGCTGCTGCTAGATTGGTGCCAAGAATTACAAAATACACACCAATCTCGAAGGAGATAAGGAAGCTGCATTTGGTTGCCAGTTAGGAAGCACACCCAGTTTAAAGCTTTGTGTCTGATTCACAAGGCGCTTCATGGGACAGGTCTGGCTTATTTAAAAAAGAGTTTGGTGCCAAGAATTACAAAATACGCACCAATCCGAAGGAGATAAGGAAGCTGCAGGTTGCCAGTTAGGAAGCACACCCAGTTTACAGCTTTGTGTCTGATTCACAAGGCGCTTCATGGGACAGGTCCGGCTTATTTAAAAGAGTGGCTGTATTGGTATACTCCAATCAGATCACTGCGCTCATCTGATGCTAAGCTGGTCTATGTGCCATTTGCAAAAAAGGCCACCTGGGGTGGAAGAAGCTTTGTAGTGAATGCAGCTAAGGCCTGGAATAATCTTCCACTATACCTCAGAGGTATGACCAGCTTACTGATGTTTCGAAAAGCTTTAAAAACTTGGCTGTTTACAGATAATCTGACCTCTGCTCTGAGCTTAGGGCAAGATTTCACATAGCGCCAGGACACCTACGGGTAACAGTAGCGCTTAACAAATGTTATATTAATAATAATATCTATGGGTCCAATATCGATGAGGGCTTACTATTTGATCTTAGACCTAGCATCCTGGCCCACACCCATTTCATTGTGCAGAGATTTTAACTCTCATATAGATCTGATACATACTCAAAGCCTAGAATACTCGCAGGGAAAACCCAGGGTTTATCGTGCACTTATACCGTTGAACGAGTTACTTACCGTCGGTAACGCATTATCAGGTAGATACAATATCTAGCTGCAGATTCCTTACTTTTGACTTGCCCAGACGTCAGATAGGATCTGTAAACTTTTTGCGCGAGCAGTACCCCAGGTGTCTCTGTCTGGCTACACTCAACATCGCAGGCATCGGTTGTGACATAGCAGTCACCTATATAGGCGCCATGCAGGCACGTGACATCCGTTCCTTTTCACTTTTTCCACGCCAGAGGCACAGAGCCATGAAGTGAACTGACTATTGTGTGTCAAAACTAGGGCCCTGTAAAGGGAAACAAACCTAGTCCTATAAATGTGCATGCAGAGCGGGGAGGCATGAGTGGGTCTGAAAGGAATCTGCAGCCAGATATTATCTCTACCAGATAATGGGTTACTGAAGGCAAGTAACTTGTTTATATGATAGAGACTTCTAGCTGCAGATTCCTTACCTTTGAATAGATGCCCAAGCAATACTTCTTGGTGGTGGGCTACAGACAGATTTACTAGACCAGAAATGGCCTGCAGGACCGAAAGATCAAAATGCCTGTCCCTGTGGACTTGACTGTCCAGGCAGAAGTGTTTTGCAAACATATGCAGTGAAGCCCACGTTGCAGCCTGGCAGATGTCAAGGACTGGCACTCAACAAGCCAACGCAGTTCTCGCAGCCTTCCCCTTGGTGGAACGGGCTTGGGAGCTTTCAGGGGGCTGCTTCCTAGCCAGGGCATAGCAGATTATAATACAGATAACGTACAGGCACAAAATGGCTCGTTTCTGCACTGCCTGACTTTTTTGGCTCCCACGTAACCCACAAAGAGTTGGTCGCCTACTCGGAACGCTCTTGTGCTGTCAAGGGATGATGGAGATGCCCCTCTTCCTTAGAGGGATACTGAGGAGCAAAAAAGGTGGGCAGTGTGACACATTGACCCAGATGAAATGGGGTCACCACTTTTGCACGGAATGAGGAAAAAGTGCTAAGCACCACCTTATCCAAGAACGTCATGCGGTAAGGAGGCTTGAATGACAAAGCCTGCTACTCACAAACCCTCAGTCAGCATGGTTCTACTCCAGTCTTAAAACAGAAAAGAGTTTCTGCAAGAAACTGGAGCAGTGCTGGCGTCTCTCCCATTATGCACTAGATAAAGCACACTTTAAATCTGCTTTATCTAAATATCCCAAAAATATAAGATATGCCAGCAAAGCTCATATTGTATCACAAATGGAGCAGGCTGGGAATGCCTCCAAAACCCTAAATACGATACTCAAAACCTTTACTCAACCAGAAGCATGTAATAATGAGCAGGCACCCTCGCAAGCCTTACGCAACAAAATAGCTACGCACTTCACAAAGAAAATTGATTTGATTTGCGACAATATTACCCGTGATGGAAGGTGCCAACTCAACTTATCTGCTGATCTCTCACTCATTCGAGCTACTGTGCAGAAGTTAGAATACGATCACGCCCAATGCTGTAGAGTGCTTACTCGCTACTATGAAATCAGGCTCATCCCTTGATATAATCCCGGCAAGGACCACCTCACTACTATCCAAACAGCTTGCCACTCCCATCTGCTCCATTCTTAACCTCTCACTAAACAGTGAAGCATCTCTGAACAAACTGCAAGTGGTCCAAAGCACCGCTGGCCGACTGGTCTCGAACGCTCCCTCCCTTCCCCTTTTGCAGAGACTGCATTGGCTGCCAGTGTGGAAGCAGATCAGTTTTAACATCTGCTGCAATGTGCATAAATCACTAAATGGCAAAGGCCCCAGTTATTTGGCAGAGAAATTCAAATAATACCAGCCTCCCAGGACACTACGTTCAGGGACCAAATCTCTACTTGTAGTACCACACTGCTAAAAATCTCGGCTAGGCGGGAAAGCTTTTTTTCACTTAGCCCCTACGTTCTGGGACCAATTACCAATCCATTGGCGGGAGTGCTCTGATCACCTGCAGTTCTATTGCTCTTTCTTGGCCGAATAAGCGAGTTCGCTAGCGCGGAGAGACCCCTTGGGGGTGATTCAGGCACTTTATAAATCCTAAATCAAATCAAATCAAATCTGGGCAGATGTTAGCGTCACTAGAAAGGCTGTCTTGATGGTAAGCAGCCAGAGGGGACAATTGTGTAAAGGCTCAAAGAGAGCACACATGAGATAGGTCAGAACCAGATTGAGATCTCACTGTGGCATGATTTAGGGCATAGGTGGAAGCATATGTCCAAGCTCTTTTAGAAACCTATTCACAATAGGGGATATGAATATGGAGGGCTGGTAAGGCAGCCACTAAAAAGCGGACAGAGCAGAAAGATAACCTGAGAGTGCCCAAAGCAGAGCAAGATTATATTAAATACTGCGGGAGGAAGGTCGAAAGCCATCAAATGTCGCAGCTCAATCTCCACACAAGGAGGTGGAGAGTAGATAGGTTCGGGTAGAGGACCCTCCACTGCTGCAGCGACAGAAGAGGAAGGCTGATTGGATCGATTCATTTGAAGAAGCTCTGGATACCAGGCTCGCCATGCCCCAGTCCGGAGTCACAAGAATGACTTGGGCCCAATCGTTCTCGATCGTTTTGAGGACTCTGGGCAGAAGTGGTATGGGCGGAAAGCTGTTGCCAAGCGATAGCCGCCTTGGAAACTCCAGCACAAAACTGCTGACATTGCGTGTGCTCTTCGGAGGATAAGCAGATCTAACCAAGGAGACACCATTTGTGATCCGCTAGGCACCAATGGCTGAGTTAGTCTACCGTGGCGTTCAGGTAACCGGACAGGTATTGAACCACAAGGGTCATGCCCATGTTCCAGCCATGTCCTAAGGCGTAGGGTCTTCTTGCTGCAGTACTGCACGGAAGACGTGTTGTCCAAGGAACGCTTGCACCAACCTCCCCTTGACAGGGAGAAGAAATGCTTTCAATGCTAGCCGGATCGCTTTAAGCTCCAACAACATAACGTGGAGCCCCGACTCCACCGGAGACCAGTGTCCCATGATCTCCATCTCTCCCAGATGGCCGCCGCATTCCAGGAGTGACGCATCTGTCACTAATGTGAGAGCTGGTTGGGGAAGAGGGAGAGGTCTGCCTCTGACCTAATCGTGGTTCATCAACCACCACTGCATGACTTTTGCAGTTCCCTCCGAGATATGAACCATGTCGGAGAAATTCCCCTGATGCTGCACCTACTAGAAAGTGCCAGCAGTTTCAGAGTAATTCTCACCTAAATCCAGTATAGAGGTTGAAACATCGTTATCATAACCTGAATATCCTGGACTCGCTGTTCCGGAGGATAAGCCCGAAACTGCACTGGGTCCAGAACAGTTCAGATGAAAGGGAGCATCAGAGAAGGAGTCAGGTGTGACCAGCAAATTTATAGAGAACCCCAACAAATGCCGGAGGTCCTCTGTAGTCTAAAGGTGGGAGACAGCAGCCTGGGGCGAAGGCGCCTTCAACAGCCAGTGGTCGAGAAGGGGAAGACTGATAGCCCTAACCTGCGCAGATGAGCTGCAACCCCTGCCATTACCTTGGTGAAGAACAGAGGGGCACTGGTAAGGACAAAGGGGAGCACAGTGGCCTACCTTGAACCACAAGTAACGTCAGTGGGCAAGCAGGATGGGGATGTGAAAATACGCATCCCGCAAGTCAACGCTACTAGCCAGTCTCCCTGATCTAGGGCAGACACGACCTGAGCCAACGTGAGCATCTTAAATTTCTCCTGTTTGAGGAAGAGATTGACAGTCCAGAGGTCAAGAAAAGGGCATAGACCTTTGTTCTTTTTCGGTATCAGAAAGTAGCAGGAGTAACAACCACTGCCTACTTCTGAAATCAGAACCTTTTCTATAGCTCCTTTGGCCAGGAAAGCTGCAACTTCCTCTTGGAAAAATAACAGATGATCCTCCACCAGCAGTTCTTGAGTTGGCAGTAGAAGAAGAAAAGAAAGAAAGGGGATAGAATAGCCATCCTGAATAATCTGCAAGACCCATTTGTCGATGTTATGGACCTCCAATGCAGTAGATGATATTGAATTCTCCCTCCAACTGGAGCGGCATGGTCTTGCAGGACAAAACTAGGAATACTTGGAGGCTGCAGCTACTGGGGGCTTGGTGGCAGACAACTTCTGTCTACCATTCATATGAGGTCAAAATGTTCAGCATGCACGTCCTCACACAACTTGGGGAGTCTGTGCAAGACGGTGGCTGAGGTATGGCTGACGCAGTTGATAACCCTTCTATTGCCACAAAAGAGGCGAAAGGTAAACTGGTCACAAGATTGTAACCAAGAGGCCCAAGCTCAAAATGCCTTGAAGTGCTCCAATCCAGAGTCTGCCTTCTCCCCAAAGGGATGAGTTCCATCAAAGGGCATAACAGGAGGCTAGCCTGGAAGCCTGATGTTTTTACAACCAGGCATTCCGCCATAAGGCCACCATCGGCAAAACAGCTCTACACAGCGAGTCAGTCATATCTAAGCCCCACCTAAAGGTAAACTTTGCTGCATCCTTCTCATCTCAAGTGGAGACAGCATACCAGTATCTGGTGAGGTCTCCAGTCCAACAGCCTCCCAAAATCCTCATAACAGTCCAGTTCCTCAACAGGAGTGCCAAACCGTTTTTCTGAAGGGTCCAGAGACCCCTCACATTCTTCTCTCAAGCCTGAAAAGGCCTCTTCAAAATGAACAAGAAACGATGTAGAATGTTTGAGCTCTGTTGGCACCAGAGTCTACGTGACTGACATTGATCCAACTCAGAGTCATCAGGTATCAGAATGGAGCTGGGGCTGGCGCTGGAGCCTCGTCTTCGAGGCCAGCACAAGGGAAGGTCATGTTGGCACAACCAGTGCCAACCTGGAATCGTATCTATGAGAACCCATCAATGCCGAGCCCGGAGTGATACCAAATCCTGGTGGGGCCTCTCCCATCCCTGCGGGGCCCAAAGGCGAACCGAAGGGGTTGGCCAGATCAGATATGCAGAGCACGGCCTCATGGAATTCTTTTATTTGAGAAGGATTCGCGCTGGCTCCCAGAAACGGGGGGATTCTGTGAAACCCTGCCTAGAGCGTCGATGCTCCCCACCCTTCTCGTAGACCGACGACATGCAAGTTGAAGTCGAAGTGCGTTTGGACTTCTTATGCCTCTTCCCCAAGTGTCCCGAGGACCTCAAGTGCGACGAATTGGGGCTCCTGCAGTGGTCCCACGGCTTTCTCTTCCTTGAACGTGATCTCCGAGGAGTCCCGCTGGATATCGACTACCGGGCCTCAAGGAGCTTCATGGATTGCTTCCACATGGCCTTCGGAGCCATGGCCGTCAGAGCACAATGTTGAGCCGTGGTCTCGTTCGAGACACTACAAACATTCAAGATGGGGGGTTGGTTACCGACATGGAGCGGTGACAGACGCCATACTGCTTGAAACTTAACTGTCAGGAAGTCATCCCTGGACACATTTGAAAACAACCTCTCGACAACATTTTTTTTAAAGCCTGTCAAAAAGAGATAGTGGGGTAACTTCTTCGGATCAGCACTAACTGGCGCAGAAAGAAAATAACTGACAGCGCCCACCTGGGTGACGCCTATAGGCGACCATGACATCACAACCGGCGACGTCCCGTGGAGCCAGACAGAGCTACCCGACGGCACGCAGGGATACTACTGCTCACATAAAATGTTTCCAGATCCAGTCTGACGCCTGGGAAATTCGAAGTTAAGGGATCAGCAGGTAGAATTCTCTATCAGATAATGGATTTACATGGCCTGGTTGATGTTTGGGCAACGTTAAAAAGCCCTGATCCAGGGTTCACATGTAACTCTTATCCACACAACACACACGTAAACCTGGATTATTTCTTGGTATCATCTACGTTACTATGCCAGGTCAGTATATAGAAGTGTCCAAGAATTTTCTCAGACTATAACCCTCTGTTATCAGTAATATGTTATGTCTCTTGAGGCTAGAGTAAGAAATACCATGTCATTCGATAGGATGCTTCTGTCAAAAGCATGAAGTATGACGTCAATGAAGATTACAGGTATACTTTTCTGATGAATATTTATCTACTGTTTTACATTGTTTCTGAGTTTCTAGCCCCTACAATATACTATAAAACACCTAGAAACTATACCCACCAGCTTAGAAAAAGTTAAACACCTTTAGCGAGTAAATTGGTTTGCCAATCGCAATACAATAGTATTAGTTGTTAGTGGACAGCTGTGGTAAACAAAAGTATCCAAATAGCATACTGCACAGTAAACACTGACTGCTAAGTGACAATGTATTAACCCTCAGAGCAAGACATACTTTACTTACCGTTGGCATCCCTGTAGAGGAATGTGATGCAGGAAGTATCAAAGCATGCTCTCCATGGCACAAACAGCGTTCAAACTGCAAAAGTAAATTAAAGTAGTCACTGTTACACTAAGCACTTTGTTTCTTGAGTTATGCAAGTTGTTTTTTGAAGGATGCCTGATTGGTTTACTTTGTCATTAATTATAATTTCAACAATAGATAGAAAGCATAAACCTTAATCTACAGATAACTTAAAATGAGTTACAAAACTAACATATGGCTAAGGAAAAGTTAGCTCAATTCAGTGCTTAATCATATGAATCTTTATTATATTTATCAGCACTGCACAACTGTACACCCATTAGGTATCCTGAAAATCTTTATCGGACAGAAAAATTACACTGTCCCATTAATGCAACTAAGGAGATCCACAGCTGCAGAATAGGGACAGTTGATGACTCAATGTAGTTTGTTAGAGGAGCTCTGAGCCCGATCAGGCGAACTGCCAGTATGTTGTATCCATGACAGCTGAGCTACTGCCAGCCAAATTCCTCTTAACTAAAGTAAAGACTTGTCACCTCCATGCATAGCAATTCAAAACCAACGTGCTTCTAGACACAGTAGCCTGGATGTTCATTAGGAACAGGACCCATTCACTTTGATTTCGAGGCAGGGATGCATTCATTGTCAACTAAACAACCCCCAACTTCACAAAGTTAACATGAAATTAGTTTTCAAGTGGTGTTTATCTTCAGGCTGCCCAGAGGGGCAACCAAGTCTTACAATGAGGCATCAGTTGTGTAGCCACTGGAGGCCACAAAGGGAACCACGTTTTCCATTTCAGAAAGCGGGAAGGAAAAGTCCACCTGCTCAAAGTTTAAATGGGATCCGAAGGAAGGTAACTTAGTTGTTTTAGACAGCTACGGCTAGGACTCCTTTGGAGTAATCTCAAGTGCAGTTGTGCTGGAAGCACTAGTAAGAAGCACAATGCCATTAAGTCCAGGAGGGACTCACATGGCCTGGCAATTAGCACAGGTTCTCCAGCAGTGGACCTTTTAATAAATATATCTCTTTTTTATTAGGTTTTTGAGGAAAAACACAGATTATCAACATTGGTTTATTAGAGTTATTAAAGAGTATTTCATCTGTGTAGGAAGGTAGATACCGGACTATGGTTACCCCCGACTTTTTTGCCTGGTGTTTTGCTGGTTTTCCGACTTAGTTGACCTGGGGCCCTGCCAATCAGGACCCCAGGCCTACTGCTCTCTCTCTAAAATGGATTCCATGTACCTTAGGTACATTTCCAATTGGAACTGGGCCACCTTATCAGACCCTGTAACTCAGGGCATCGGTGTACCCAGGGCCTACCAGGGGCTGAAGCATGTATTATGCCACCCCTGGATGGCCATCTAAATCTGACACAACTGGCTGCACGACAGCTGGGGCAACGTGGCGTACTCGCCCGTTGCTGTAGGTATAGTATCCCTATATCTAACCCTCAAATGGACACCCGAGTTCCTATCAGCCACTCCTATGGAAGGCCTTGACAATCCTGAAGGCAGAGTGCGTGGAATCGTGTGAATTGGGCTCTGGCACGAGCAGAGCCCGGTTGCAGCTTGCGGAACCAAGACCCAATGGCTGTTCCATGATAGCGCGCACCATATCGGTAACTTCGGTATCGCGTTATCCAGACATTTCGAGTAAGGTGTCATACGAATCGGGATGCTGCCCCCTCACCAATGCTGGCGACGAGGTTGGCATTCCGTCCTTCTAGAGGGACACGACATGTACGTAACTGTGAACCCCGGTTAAAGTTAACTGAAGCCTCAGCTCCACAAAATGGACGCTGCCACCACAGACACGAGTCTGACCTCCTGCTGCTGGGAGTCCTTCCAGTGAGGAGAGCTTGGACAAAGGGTTTCCTGTCCGGGGCGGTGTTCGCGCCATCCCAGACAGGGTTTTGTGTATCCTGGGTAGGCAGGGCTTTACAGGAAGGTGACTGCGGAGTGGCACCCCGGTGCTCACTACGCATCTGCCGGTTAGAACCAGTTCCAGGGTCGCGCAGCCCCTGACCTGGGGAAAGTCCGGCAGGGGAGAGGGGTGTAACTACCCCCCCTTCCTGGTCCCACCCCTAGGGCAGGACCTAGTCATGTACCCACCCCTTTCTTTAGAATAAAGGCCGGAGCGGGGACCCTTCCAACTTAGATCATCTTTGAATCAAGAACTACTTTCTACGAAAGGACATTCAAGACTCTTCTCAAGATTTCTCCCTTGTGGCTAAGGAGTAGTCACCCTGCGTCCGCAGGCACCATCTAAGAACTCTGCGGTTTGCTGCAAGTCCTTCCTCAGGAATCCGACGACCCAGCTCGACGAGAACCGGCTTCCCTGGCACCTCTGACCTCTACCCACATCGTCAGCTCAGCTGAGATCTGTGGGTGCGACGAGACCTCGAGGGACCGGCCATCATCAAAACCTGCACGCCTTCTTAAACCAGCACGATCACCGAAGGAATCCTCTGGTGAGTGCTCTGGGGTCCGAGAAGCCCCGACCCTGAGCAGCTCCAGCACCGAAGCGCAGCCTCTCAGTATCTCCACGATCTGCGTGGGGCCCTTCTGCTTTGCTGTTCAGCACGTTGTCCGATCACTAGCCGCTGGCTTGTGACCCTTTGACGACGAACGACAACCAACGTTGCTGGTCTGGTTGCTCCAGACTAGCCTTTTGCTCCTTTTTACGAGTGGAGCACCCCGGACCCTCCTGGTCCACTCAAGACGCCATTTTAGGCCCACCACGTGGCCCTGAAATCTGCCAAGGCTTGTTGCCCCAATCCTGGGCCCATCGACGCCGACAGCATCAACCTTCGTGGGACAGCTCGCACCTCCATCCTGGTCGCCGACAACGCCTCCTGGTCCGAGAGACTGCAGAGCCTAGCGTCGCCCACTCACCTAGTCGAGGTGACGGCCATCCGGTGCCCTCCTGGTACCCTCTGACTACTGGCTAGTAGTACGAACTTGGTCCCCTCTGCTTTCAGGTATCATCGATCTCTGATCCAGGCTTGGATCTCTACGAACTATTCTCCACTGGTCGCCGGCCAGCAACTCCTTCCTTCCGGCTCCTGGCTCGTCAGCGAAGACCCCCAACACCTGTAAGACTTGTGCAGCCGCAGCCCTTGTGGCTAGGTAACTCCGGCATTTCGGTGCCCGCATAGCCTCCTTACTTAAGGGTCCCGAGTCCCTCGCTTCCGACTTGCCTTATCGGGTCCGCCCGAGACCACTAGAACTTTCCGTGCCCTCGGGCACTCGTATTAATTGTGCACTTGAAGTATTTTCCTAAGAGTTTTGTTCTGTGCTTAGTACCCTGTCCTCATAAAGAGTCCAGGGCTGTTGTGATTCGAATAAATACACTGTTTATTTTCATAACACTTGTGTGGTGTCCTTTCACTTGGTGTTCAAGGGGTATGTGATGGTATAACAGCTGGCTTAACACGCCCTCTAGAGTTTAGCCCGAAGACTGCTCGTATCCACGCTACTAGGATAGCTGGTCTAAGGTTGACTTACAACCAATCACCATAAGGGTCGTTTGGACCGATGCATAGTGGTCACAATCTGTATTACATAGGATGACAGAAGTAATCAACTAGAAAGCCCACAAAAACCAGGGAGGGCCCAGCTGCCTTTTCTCCCCTGCACCCACAAGTACTTTAGAGCCAGGAATTATGCTTTAAAGAGAAAAAGAAAAAAAAGAATGTGGTAGGGCCGCCCGCCTAGGCATCGAGCCATACCCCCACTTCAAAGACCCCAACAGTCTTTCTGTCCTCCTGGACGACCTATATGAGGCTTACCCCCAACTGGGTGGGAGGAGAGAAAGCCTACTAGAATCCAGGGACATACACACCAGGATGAATTCCCATCCCTAATGGCTCAAACAGTCTTTCTGCCCCACATGGGGCAAATTGGGGCTAAACCCACTAGAGGCAAGGATTATACTTAAATCAAAAAGAAATGATGGGTTAAGGCCTGAATGCCGCCCCCCCACCCACCACCCCTAAAATGCCCCAAAAGTCCTTCTGCACACTTCGGGCCTAAAGCATCTCCATGCTCACTGCAAGTGAGGGGTAATTTGGGTTTTTTTGTGGGTGTAGTTTTGGCTGTATGGGCTGGTTGGAGGAAGGGGGGTTGTTACGAAAGGTCACAGAAAAACCTAGTGCTCATGAGTGGGGGATGCAGTGCAGTGGTAGGATGGGCAAACCCCACACCCCATCCTGTTTCTCCAGACGTTCTCCTGATGGGCTTTCTGACCGCCTGGGCCAAGCATAAAGCTGGTAAACACCCCAATATGCTTTCCAGGTGGGCTGAAATTCCATCATACTACCAAGGAAAAAAGTGACACAAGGAATGGGGTTTGATGCTGGATTAGCTTGACATAAGTCCTCTACTTCCCACCCCTTTCGACCCGGACCCAGGCAGTATTTCTGCCCTAAGGAGAGGCAGAATGGCCATTTATGGAACCTAGAGATCCAGGAATACAGGACGGTGTGACTTTTGTGGATCCCATGACGTTTTCCTACTAATAACACCCGACGAATGTCAAGGTATCAGTAAAAAAAAAAAAAATGCTCCATACCAATTTTTCATTCATTAAATTTTACCACATGTATTAAGGTATGGCCAGTACACATTGATCATTATAAGCTGCAGCTCAGTTGTGGCAATGGGTATTAGGTGTTTTTGGACAGCCAATAAAGACTATATAGCCCTGCAAACAGCAAAGTCTGACAGACTTAACAGTATATTATCTTACTAATCTGTCATCATCCTTAAAAACCACAGATGAAAAGGTTGTCACTTATTTCTATTTTCTCCTACTTGTTTTTATTATATTTCTGATTTCAATGATTAGTTTATTTTCAGAAAACCATGAATGATCTCACAAATTACGCCTTGCTGAATTCCAAATGTGTCTGCTTTCCCAGTACACCCAGGGATATTTAGACCTGCTTATACGTGGGGCGTGGGGCCCTTCTGCTTTGCTGTTCAGCACGTTGTCCGATCACTAGCCGCTGGCTTGTGACCCTTTGACGACGAACGACAACCAACGTTGCTGGTCTGGTTGCTCCAGACTAGCCTTTTGCTCCTTTTTACGAGAGGAGCACCCCGGACCCTCCTGGTCCACTCAAGACGCCATTTTAGGCCCACCACGTGGCCCTGAAATCTGCCAAGGCTTGTTGCCCCAATCCTGGGCCCATCGACGCCGACAGCATCAACCTTCGTGGGACAGCTCGCACCTCCATCCTGGTCGCCGACAACGCCTCCTGGTCCGAGAGACTGCAGAGCCTAGCGTCGCCCACTCACCTAGTCGAGGTGACGGCCATCCGGTGCCCTCCTGGTACCCTCTGACTACTGGCTAGTAGTACGAACTTGGTCCCCTCTGCTTTCAGGTATCATCGATCTCTGATCCAGGCTTGGATCTCTACGAACTATTCTCCACTGGTCGCCGGCCAGCAACTCCTTCCTTCCGGCTCCTGGCTCGTCAGCGAAGACCCCCAACACCTGTAAGACTTGTGCAGCCGCAGCCCTTGTGGCTAGGTAACTCCGGCATTTCGGTGCCCGCATAGCCTCCTTACTTAAGGGTCCCGAGTCCCTCGCTTCCGACTTGCCTTATCGGGTCCGCCCGAGACCACTAGAACTTTCCGTGCCCTCGGGCACTCGTATTAATTGTGCACTTGAAGTATTTTCCTAAGAGTTTTGTTCTGTGCTTAGTACCCTGTCCTCATAAAGAGTCCAGGGCTGTTGTGATTCGAATAAATACACTGTTTATTTTCATAACACTTGTGTGGTGTCCTTTCACTTGGTGTTCAAGGGGTATGTGATGGTATAACAGCTGGCTTAACACGCCCTCTAGAGTTTAGCCCGAAGACTGCTCGTATCCACGCTACTAGGATAGCTGGTCTAAGGTTGACTTACAACCAATCACCATAAGGGTCGTTTGGACCGATGCATAGTGGTCACAATCTGTATTACATAGGATGACAGAAGTAATCAACTAGAAAGCCCACAAAAACCAGGGAGGGCCCAGCTGCCTTTTCTCCCCTGCACCCACAAGTACTTTAGAGCCAGGAATTATGCTTTAAAGAGAAAAAGAAAAAAAAGAATGTGGTAGGGCCGCCCGCCTAGGCATCGAGCCATACCCCCACTTCAAAGACCCCAACAGTCTTTCTGTCCTCCTGGACGACCTATATGAGGCTTACCCCCAACTGGGTGGGAGGAGAGAAAGCCTACTAGAATCCAGGGACATACACACCAGGATGAATTCCCATCCCTAATGGCTCAAACAGTCTTTCTGCCCCACATGGGGCAAATTGGGGCTAAACCCACTAGAGGCAAGGATTATACTTAAATCAAAAAGAAATGATGGGTTAAGGCCTGAATGCCGCCCCCCCCCACCCACCACCCCTAAAATGCCCCAAAAGTCCTTCTGCACACTTCGGGCCTAAAGCATCTCCATGCTCACTGCAAGTGAGGGGTAATTTGGGTTTTTTTGTGGGTGTAGTTTTGGCTGTATGGGCTGGTTGGAGGAAGGGGGGTTGTTACGAAAGGTCACAGAAAAACCTAGTGCTCATGAGTGGGGGATGCAGTGCAGTGGTAGGATGGGCAAACCCCACACCCCATCCTGTTTCTCCAGACGTCCTCCTGATGGGCTTTCTGACCGCCTGGGCCAAGCATAAAGCTGGTAAACACCCCAATATGCTTTCCAGGTGGGCTGAAATTCCATCATACTACCAAGGAAAAAAGTGACACAAGGAATGGGGTTTGATGCTGGATTAGCTTGACATAAGTCCTCTACTTCCCACCCCTTTCGACCCGGACCCAGGCAGTATTTCTGCCCTAAGGAGAGGCAGAATGGCCATTTATGGAACCTAGAGATCCAGGAATACAGGACGGTGTGACTTTTGTGGATCCCATGACGTTTTCCTACTAATAACACCCGACGAATGTCAAGGTATCAGTAAAAAAAAAAAAAATGCTCCATACCAATTTTTCATTCATTAAATTTTACCACATGTATTAAGGTATGGCCAGTACACATTGATCATTATAAGCTGCAGCTCAGTTGTGGCAATGGGTATTAGGTGTTTTTGGACAGCCAATAAAGACTATATAGCCCTGCAAACAGCAAAGTCTGACAGACTTAACAGTATATTATCTTACTAATCTGTCATCATCCTTAAAAACCACAGATGAAAAGGTTGTCACTTATTTCTATTTTCTCCTACTTGTTTTTATTATATTTCTGATTTCAATGATTAGTTTATTTTCAGAAAACCATGAATGATCTCACAAATTACGCCTTGCTGAATTCCAAATGTGTCTGCTTTCCCAGTACACCCAGGGATATTTAGACCTGCTTATACCACAGGGATATTTAGACCTGCTTATACCACAAACTGTTAAGAACGGAAAAAGCACAACAAATAGAAAATAAATCGACTACCACTTAGAAAAATGCAAAAACTTTGGGTTGACAAAATAATAATAATGCTCTGTCTTTTGCGGAATGCTGAGAAGAAGCTAATCTTAGTACAGCAAAACTTTTGCTTTTGACATTTTTAGGAAGGAAAAATACTTTTTTGCACAACACTTGTTTTTAACCATTTTCTCCCAGAAACAATTTCCTATATTTTGTCTGTTTTCTCGGTTCCTTGATACCTTTAGAATCTCCAATACGAGGGGCGCAGATTTGGTCTGGATACTTTTGTGGAAAAAAAAGTTATGAAGTATTAAGTGCAAACTGCCCCACACATAAAAAACGCTCTGCAGCAGAGGGAACAAGCCTCAGCAATTAAGGGCTTAATACGCAAAAAGAATCAGAACTTTCAGCCCTAAGGTTGTGTGGGTTTGTGGTGGTGGGCTGGGGCTCTGGCGAAACATCTGTCAACTTTGAATTCCATGCTGTCTCAAACTTGTTATATGGGTTGTGAAGTACTTTAGTCAGTAGCACCACTATTAGATTTCAAAGACAGAGGTGTCACTGTGCCATGCTGGGGGCGTTCGCTTTCATTAGTGGATGACTAAGTTTTGCTTTGTCGCCACCAGGCAATTACAACCGAAGGGTAATATGTAGGATGTTTAATCAAGGGAAGGAACTTGTGGTTTGGACAATTTTTAGTATTATAAGGGTCCAGTGTGCATGTCCAGGACAATAATTAAGCAAAATTAGGCACAAAGTTCCCCGAAAGGCTGAGATGGATGTGTGTGATAGTGTATAGGGAAACCAAGAGGGGAAAAGGAGGTGGGGGAAACCCCTCTTGGGAACTAGAACCCTCACACACCCAGCAAGCTAGGTGTCATGCTTCATCATATGGGTCCTGCTCCTCGTTGGACTGGCGCTGCAATGTCCGACGGGCACCTGCGAAGGGGCTCTTTAGCGGAGATCTTTTGTTCCTGCCATATGGTGCATGCGTGTGAGAGGGCAAAAAGAGTGTAGTCGTGAGAAGGTGGTGATGATAAAAAAGGGTTGGTCAGTCCACAAGGAATTTTATTAGCGTGGCTGACCCCCTAATAAAATTCCTTGTGAAGCATGACACCTAGCTTGCTGGGTGTGTGAGTCTCACTGATGTTTGGAGGTGGCTGCACCCGGGGCAACTAACTTACTCCTTTTATTCGGCCCCCCATAAGGTATTCTCAAGACTAGACTATATCTTAATGTCCAGACAAGACTTAACTACGGACTCGTCCGCAGATTACAGGGCGAGGGGAATCTCGGACCACTCACCTTTATTGATCAAAATAGGTCACAGACGCGGAGCAACAGGGGCTACCTGGCGATTGGACGCTTGGGAACTCAAAAACCCGGCGATCCTGAAGGGGGTGCCGACAGATGTGCGAGTCTATCTAGCTGACAACGAGGGAACGGTGGACTCAGGAGTAACCCTCTGGGAAGCCCTGAAACCGGTCATGAGAGATAGGATAATGAGTAGAACCTGAGAAGAGAAGAGAAAACTTCAGGGAATAGTGGCGGAGGCCGAGCGGACCATAGTGGACCTGGAGAGAGAACACCTGTGTACCAAATCCCCTATTGCCCTGAGAAAACTGGTAGACGCACAACGACTGTACAGGGACCTAGTGACAGATGAGGCTAAGACACAGAACCTGGCCATCCTTCACCGTCTGTATGGCGTGGGGGACAAATCAAGCAGACTCTTAGCATGGCTCAGTAGGAAGGAGCGGGCAGCGCGGTGGGTGGAACAGGTTAGGGACATAGACGGGGGCCTTGCCTGCCAAGACACACACACACACACACACACACATCGCTGAGGCCTTTGCGGCCCACTACAAGAGTTTTTATAGAGCTAGGGACTTCGGTTCGAGGGGTGATGCTCTCCGATATATGAGCCAGATTAGTCCCATCCCTAGACCCGGAATCAGTTAAGGCCCTTGACGCTGACATTAGGACAGATGAGGTTTCTTTGGCGATAGGCAAACTGAGGCTTGGAAAGGCCCCGGGACCCAATGGTTTCCCGGCAGAATTCTTTAAGTGTACGACGGACATCCTGGCTCCACACTTGAGAAACCTCTTCTTAGGTTCCTACCAGGACGAGAAGCTCCCTGCTGACCTCTCTGCGGCGATAATCGTCCCCATCTATAAAGAGGGTAAACCGAGGGAGGACTGCTCATCATACAGACCCATATCCCTCCTGAACACCGAGGTGAAGCTCCTTGCGACTGTCCTGGCACTCCGGTTACGGACGGTGATACCGGATCTGATACACCTAGACCAAGCCGGCTTCCTCCCTGACAGAGCCACAAAATTCAATCTCAGACGAACACACAACTGGCTTCAAGTGGTAGGGGATAGAGATGCGCCGCACTGGTTCCTCTCCCTTGATGCGGAAAAGGCCTTTGATGCGGTTCACTGGCCGTTTCTGGCAGGGGTCACAAATTCCAAGCCTGGGTTCGTCTCCTTTACACTGCTCCACGAGCCAGGGTAAGAGTGAACGGGAGTCTCTCCCGAGAACTCCAGATCCAGAGAGGGACCCGGCAGGGGTGCCCTCTGTCGCCCCTTCTCTTCACACTCACCATTGAAATCATGGCGGCCAGGGTCCGACAGAACTCAGTAATCAGTGGTTTCAGGTTGACAAACGCAGATGCGGCCCAGGAGAAGCTGTCCCTATATGCGGACGATGTCCTCCTATACATCACTGACCCGGAGACGACCATCCCGGAGATATTCCGGGAGTTAGAAAGTTATGGTGCCCTGTACGGTTATAAAATTAACTGGCATAAATCGATCTTATATGACCCATTGGGAGGTGGTCGCTGGACGACATTGCCCCAACAATTAATAACTACTACGGAGGGCTTTCAATACTTAGGGATTTACATTACTTCTCACTTCAGAGAAATATAGATATGGTCTCACAGAATTCGATCGCAGACATGGACAGATGGCGACGCCTGCCTCTCACACTCTTAGGACGAGCAGCCCTATATAAAATGATTATTCTTCCCAAATACTAGTACGCACTACAAAATGAATATTATCCCCTCCCGGATACATTGCTCCACAGACTACATTCGGATCTCCGGACATTTCTTTGGCTAGGAAAGCAACCTAGGATAGCGCTGAACACGCTTCAGAGGCACCAATATATTGGCGGAATCTCACTCCCGAATCTGGAAGCCTATTATTGGGCGGAACACCTGACCCCGATTAATGAGTGGTTCCATTTACCGGTGGACCATCCCACCTATGCCCTAGAACGACACACACTATCCACACACAACCTGTTGCACTACTTGTAGGGAGCGTCAGCGCAGCATAAACTGCTCCCGGCTACCCGTACGACATTACGAGCATGGTATAAAGCAATGAAACGCACGGGCTGGGACAAGACCCCCACTCGCCAGACACCACTCTGGCACTGTACATGGATGCGTGAGATGCACAAACTAAAAGGTTTCAAACGCTGGGATGATATTGGTATCTCCACCATTGGGGATGTTATAGCTAGGGGAGAACTGAAGTCCTTCCAGAAAATGAGAGCTGATTATGGCTTGCAGAGCTCGCAGTTTTTTTAAGTACACCCAGTTCAGACACGCATGGAAAGCGCAACAGATACAACTGTTAGAGTTGCCGGAGTACGCTCCGCTAGAGGGACGGCTTCTACAGGAAAGGATTCAGGGGAAGGCAGTCTCACTTACATACAAAACACTAACCAACAATATGCTGGGGGACCTTGCGAAGCTCAGAGATACCTGGGAGAGGGAAGTAGGAACATTGGAAGATCTAGACTGGGAGTTAGTACTGATGCACCCCTGTGAGGTAGCGATAAAATCAAGGCTGCGCCTCATACAATATAATGTACTGCATAGGACCTACTACGATAGGGTACGATTACATAAAATGGGGAAAATCGAGAACGACCGATGTCTCAGAAGTCACGGAGATGGGGGAGGCTTTTATCATACGCTATGGGATTGCACAGTGATCCAACTTTACTGGTCCCGTGTCTTCTCAGAATTACAGGAGGTCTTGGAAGTTCCATTGCCGCAAGAGCCGAAGCTGGTTTTGTTAGGAATGTCCAATGATGTGGATTTGCCACGCCCACTTATAATTTTCCTGGTCCTAGCACTGGTGGTGGCCAAAAGGGACATTGCGAAACGATGGGGGTCTCCGACTCCTCCTGACCTGGAGGAATGGAGGCAAGGACTAGACCTCTACATGGCGGTTGAGAGGGTAACCTACAAATCCAGGGGGTGCCCGAGGAAGTTTCGCAAAATCTGGTCTAAGTGGAGACAGTATCATGGGCTGGATGGGGAATTGGGGAATGATTGATATTACCGGGGCGTCCTTAGTTCAGACGAGGGGGGGCAGATGGGGATGGAGGGGGGAAATGGGGAATTGGTACCTTGATGCAATGGGGAATTGGTACCTTGATGCAAAAAAATTTTTTAAAAAGATTAATTGCGCATACCTGCACTATAATTTGTCATCAACACCGCTGTTTTAGCGAGTTCCTGGCCGGTACATTCGTTTTTGGCAGCCATTTTGGGGGTAGCTAGGGATGTCTGGCGGCACCATCTTGTGAGCGCTCTATTGCTCAGGCGTGACCGCGAGGCCCCTACATAAAAAGGTCTTCCGAGGCAGCTCGGCCTTGGACAAGGTACCCTTATGTTACGCCGCGCATTTGTGCTACTTGCGCTCTGGGCGAGTTAATCTGTGCAAAGCTATTGTATTTTAAAACTTTCCTGTTTTGTGCATATTTTCTTTTAAAAATAATTTCTTCACCCCTGATTTTAATAGGATTAATAGCGCATACCTGCACTATAATTTGTCATAACCACCGCTGTTTTAGCGGGTTCCTGGCCGGTACATTTGTTTTTGGCATCCATTTTGGGGGTAGCTAGGGACGTCTGGCGGTGCCATCTTGTGAGAGCTTTGGTGCTCACGCGAGACCGCGGGGCCCATACATAAACCTGTCATGGACATGTGCAGCGGTGACGCGCAGCGGTCGCTCCGCACTCGCGCCGGAGTCGAGCCAGAGTCCTGTCCGTCTGCGCCCATCCGCGCTTGGACGGGCCCAGGGGCCATAACCACTACTCTGACTCCGGACGCACTCATCCATCGAACATTTGTACGTAAGTATACTGGTGAGGAATTAAAATCTCTCAGATCCTCTCCTCATACTAATTGTACATCTTGTGTTCTGCCAGCTCATAACTTTAACTGTCATGGCTGTGGTTTTTCTACGGGGAAAATGATCAGATGGAAGGCAATGAAACGAACACCTATGCGGGGCAGACCGGGGGCCACTAAAACTTTTTCTACATGCTCCAAACTCCAGTTCTGGAGTATAAATTGTAGGTCTATCCCCAAACACAAAAATAATATCTACGACTTCATAGTTGATGAGAGGCCGGTCGCCATGTTCCTTACTGAGACCTGGCTCCATGAGAGCTCCAGACCAGATATTGCCATGGCAATTCCCAATGACTATGTCATGGTAAGGAAGAATAGAGATACTGGCAAAGGAGGGGGTATCGCGATAATCTTCAAATCCAGTTATAGTTGTAAGTTTGAAACCTTTCCCTTGCCTGGATGTGAAGCTGCGCTTTTTAAATTAGCGATCAGCCCTCAGTTTACCTTGTCAGGTTTCCTGGTTTATCGTCCTCCTGGTAAATCCAACACTTGGACGACTTCCTTTTCCGAAACTATTGCCCCACTATCCCTGAGGGCTGCAAATTTCACCATCCTTGGTGATCTCAATCTTCATTTAGAAGATCCTCTTTGCACCGTTAGTAAACACTTCTTATCAGATCTGGAAGCCCTTAACATCACACTGTGCAATTCAGGGCCCACTCATTCTGCTGGGCACTTGTTGGACCCTATTCTTTCCAATCTTCCATACGAGTGCTCACTGAATGCTCGTCCTTTGGAATGGTCGGACCATTATGCTGTCCATTTTTCCTTGCCTCCTACCAAGATTATGGCCAAGGGCTGTAATGGAAGGGATGAGCATATACGTCATTGGGGTAAACTTGACATCACAAAGTTTAACCAGCACCTATGTGACACTCTTCCGGGTACCGATATGCCTGTATTGGAGTCGAACACGGTGGTATCCCAATGGCTAATTGCCGCCATTCACAAACTCCTTCCCCTTACTCCTAAGCACTCTCTGTCTCATCGTCCTCCTGTGCCATGGTCCTCAAATGACTTGAAGCTCCTGGGGGCTACCTGTAAGGCCCTCGAAAGGAAATGGAGACGTTCTTACTCCAGCTCCCGTAAAGTAGCTTACAAGGAGGCCTTAAACGAGTACCATAAACAAAGTAAAATGGCGAGAGCAGCCCACACTGTTAATACGGTGACGCATGCCCAGAATTGTCTCCGTACACTTTTTTCTGTGGTAAAGTAATTAACAGGAGCAGACACGACCCCTGTCCCCCCTGCATTGGATGAAGCCCAATGTAATTCCTTAGCTGAATTTTTCATTGCAAGGTAGAATGTATTTATGATTCCCTGAGCCCCTCTACTATGGTTGATGAATCATTGTCAGGATCTGTACTGACTTTAGAGAAATCACCATTTTTAGCTGTGAAGCTCACGGAATGGCAATTGTTTGACGATGCCTCCTTTTTCTCTTGTCTGAACAGCATCAGATCTGGCTCCCGTGATCCTTTACCTGCTAAAGTATTGAAGCTACTGGATCTTAGCTCTCGTCGTGTACTGATGAAACTTCTTAACCTATCTGAGTCCTATGTTCCGCAGGAATGGAAACATGCGATGGTTGTTCCTCTCCTCATGAAGGCAGGAGCGGATGTGTCCAACTTGTCCAATTTTAGACCTATCTCCTTGTTGCCTCTTTTTTCCAAAGTCCTGGAAAGGCATGTTAATACACTGTTAAGTCATCTTGTTGAGAGTTTGGGGTTTTTACATCCTTCCCAGTCCTGTTTTCGAGCGTATTACTCCACCGAAACCACACTCTTAGGAGTCACCGAGAGTTTGCTGATTTTAGTCCGTTTCTGGACCCGGGGGGGTGGGGGGGGGGGTGCAGAAAGCCTTACTAGACACCAGGGAGTGTTTTATATTTTAAATGGAAGTAACCCTTTGGGCAAGGGTTGCTCTCTTATAGGCCTAAATAATTTTTAAAACTATTAGTTTTTGCTGTCTCTCTGCAGAGTAGGTGCTGGGGAGTGTAGCGGTCTCTTGCAAGTGAATCGTATCGTTTTTGAGTATATAGATCTTTGTGATAAAGGCACACATTTTTTTTACTTACTTATTTTGCAGTGTTGGTTGTTGTTGACTTGTTTGTGCAGTCTCCTTTCTTACTAAGGATAATGCCACAGGATTACTGCTCAGCAGGTTGTTGGTATGCTTTTTGAGTCTTCCTCTGACCACGGTTCAGAGACTGGGGAAGATTTAAGCACTGAGTTTTCTCTCCACATGGCATCATCGGATGATAAAGCTACTCTCAGTGCGGATGAAGCTACTCTTAGTGCGGATGAAGTGCCTGTGTTAGAGGAGGACATTGATGTGCTGATAGCGCGCCAAGAGGCATCTGGGCTGCAGCCTGGGCCGGCAAAGCTTCCTGTTGGTATAGTGTGGCAAGAGGCATTTGGGTTGCAGCCTGGGGCTTCCAGGCTTCCAGTTGGAAGTGATGACCTCTGGGTTGCCCCAGGCATGGTGCAGCCTGCATTGCCAGACTTCACTGGTGTTCCAGGGTGTAGACTGAATACAGAAAACTTTTTGCTGATCATTTTTTTCAGTTGTTTATGGACGATGTGTTTTTGGCAGAGACTATTGAGTCGACTAATTTGTATGCCAAACAGTTTTTGAGGGACAACAGTGCCAGCCTTAAGCCCCATTCTAGAGCTACCTGGTGGCCTCCCACGAATCTGGAAGAGATGAAGATGTTCTTGGGATTAACTTTGTTGATGGGCTTACTAAGGAAGCCATCAATGACTTCATATTGGTCTACTAGTCCCTTGATGGCAACTGCTATATTTCCGGCAGTCATGAGTGGTGATAGGTATTTGCTTCTGCTTCGGATGCTGCATTTTGTCAATAATGGTTTAGCGTTGCCACAAGATCACCCTGAGTGTGACCGTCTTTTTAAGATTAGGTCCGTCATTGATAACTTTGTAGATCGATTTTCTGAGATCTATGCTTCAGGGAAAGAAATATCAGCGGATGAGTCTTTGGTCTTGTTTAAGGGCCGCTTGGTTTTTAGTCAATACATTTCTAGTAAGAGGGCATGCTATGGAATTAAGCAGTATATGCTGTGTAACAGTAGGATTAGATAAGTCTCTAATTTCAGGGTGTACACTTGTAAGGAATCCAGGATTAACCCCCCTGGTTGTCCGTCCACTTTTGGAGTGACTGTTAAAAAGTCCTCTACCAAGTTCCCACACAATGTTCTCAAAGTTCACCATTTATATGTAGATTACTTCTTCACTGGTGTGGGGTTGTTCATGGAATTGGCCAAAGTGGAAACTGTTGCTTGTGGCTCAATCAGCTCTAACTGTAAAGGTTTCCCACAATAACTTGTTTGTCAAAAGCTTGTGAGGGGACAGTGCAGTGGGTTGAACTTCTAGCTGTGAAGTTTTCAGACATGAGAGATGTCTACATGCTGACTACCATCCATGATGAAAGCACTTCACCTATGACTGTTTGGGGTCTGGTTTCTGAAGCGTGCAAACCGGTGTGTATTTTAGACTATAATAGGCACATGAGTTGTGTTGACAGAATAGATCTGAGGTTGGAACCTTACGCTGCTCTTCGTAAGGCTTACATTTGGTAAAAGAAGTTGGTTATCCATCTTTTCCACTTGGCAACCTTTAATGCTTTAGTTGTTTTCAAGGATTCTTGTCCTGAGTCAAAGATGACTTTTGCAAAGTTTCTGGAGTCTGTAATAGGCAGGTTTGTTTTAGTGGAGTGGTGGAGGATGTGGCTAGATTGAAAGATCGCCACTTTCCTGATCACATTCCTCCCACACCCTCAAAAGAATTTCCCAGTAGGAGATGTAGAGTCTGTTGGTGAAGAGGTACGCGTAAGGAGACTCGTATGTACTGCCCAGAGTGTTCTAACCGTGGGCTGTGTGCGCCTGCTTGTTTTAAAATGTACCACCCGCAAAATAATTTTTGGGAGCATCCAAGAGTGGTAAAGTGAACTACCTGGTCTCTATTGATTAAGATTTTTTGTTCAGTTCCAATAAGGCATTTTTGTAGTGTATTTTGTTTCAGATTTTGTGTTAGTAGATTTGTATCAATTTGCAATTTGTTTGTGTTTTTTTATTTGTATAAAAAATCCTAAATGTGATGGCGGTGTGTGTGAAATGGCGCTTGGCTGGCGGTGTTTGGACTGGCGCTTGGCTGGCGGTGTTTGGACTGGCGCTTGGCTGGCGGTGTGCTTGGACTGGCGCTTGGCTGGTGGTGTGAGAGTAGTGATTAGCTGCTGGTCACAACACACACTGCTAGCCAAACACCACTCCACACAATTTATTTATTGATGTATCCATTTATAGAGCGCCTGGTTACACCAACGGTGTGTCCCCGCGCTGAGACTCCGAACAAGGTACTAAGGAGAGAGAAGACGACAGCTGTTACACCGGTCAATAGAACGTATGCTAATTTTTCCTACTCGTCCTTTTTATCAAACAGCCACGTCTTTAGTTGTTTGCGGAATCTACTTTCACACGTCTCTGTTATCATATTCATTGGAAGGATGTTCCAGGTCTTGGCTGCTAGGTATCTAAAAGAACGACCCCCATCCTGGCTCTGTAAATTCTTGGTATAGTGACCATGGATTTGTCCATAGATCTTAGATTTCGTCCAGGGGTATAATGGATTAGTATTGGTGCAAGTATTTTGGGCTGTTTAGTGTCTATGGGCCAGATGTAGGTAAGGTAAATGGCATTTACCGATTCGTAAATACCGAATTTTGCCGATTCGGTATTTACAAATCGGTTATTGCAATGTAGGTATTTTTACCGAATTATTTACCGAAACTTATAAATTCGGTAATTACCGAATCGGTATTTACCGATTTGATAATTGCCATTGATTCCTATGGTCATAGGAACCAATGGCAATTACCGAATCGGTAAATACCGATTCAGTAAATTTACCGAATTGACAAGGGGACAGGGTGTCACTTTGACACCCTGTTGCACCCCTGATTCAGGCTTGTGTGCCTTGTGGCACACATACAGGCCCTTAGGGCATGTATGTGTGTCACATGGCACAGGTGTACATGCACAGATATGTACACAGGAATTCGTTATTTACCATCAAATAGTATTTGGTGGTAAATAACGAATCCTTAAGGGCCTGTGGCACTGTTTTAAGTGCCACCTACATCTTGATTTACAGAATCGGTAAATTTACTGATTCGGTATTTTGCCGATTCTGTAAAATTTAGGGCCACTACATGTCAAACATCAAATACTGGTCTGTAACGGCCGAAATCGGCGGTTACCGACCTGTATTTGGTGTTCTACATCTGGCCCAAAATGCGGTGGCTGTAGCACATTGCCTTGAAAAGCACTCTTTTTTCCATTGGTAGCCAGTGCAGTCCTACCAGTGCTTTCTTCATACGGTTTTTTTTTGGTAGTCTAAGCACCAACCGGGCAGTCGCGTTTTGACCTCTCTGTAATTTTGCTAGTCCTTTCTTTGTGGCCCCCAGGTATAGCAGGTTACCGTAGTCCAGTTGGGAGGTAATTACAGCATGTACTATTGTTTTTCTCGCTATGGTGGGAGGAGATCAATGATCTTTTTCAGGGTTTTTATGGCTCCATAGCATTTGCCGGCCACTTTCCTGATCTGGTTGTCAAATGTCATCTTGTCATTGAACCAGATTCCTAGGTTTTTAACTTCTGCCTTGGGGTGGGTACTATACCTAGAGATTCGGGCCACCATGCAGAGGACCAGATGGTGGGTGCCTTACCCACAATCATTACTTCCGTTTTGCTTCAGTTTAATCTAAGGCAGTGGTTGGACATCCACTCTGCCACATGCGCTAGACATTCGGAGAAACGGATTGCAGCTTGCTCTTGATTTTGAGACTGCAGTACAAACAGCTGCGTGTCGACCGCATTGTGAGAAGGTGGCCTGATATGCAGTGCTCACTATTCTAGTGAACACTATGCATCAGTCCAGCAACCCTTATTGATGATTGGTTGTAAGTCAACCTTATAGACCAGCTATCCTAGTAGCATGGATACGAGCAGTCTAAGGCTAAAGACTCGAGAGGGCGTGTTAAGCCAGCTGTTATACCACACATATACCCCTTGAACACCAAGTGAAAGGACACCACACAAGTGTTATGAAAATAAACAGTGTATTTATTAAAATCACAACAGCCCTGTACTCTTTATGAGGACAGGGTACTAAGCACAAAACAAAACTCTTACGAAAATACTTAAGTTAGCACAGTATATACAAATGCCCGAGGGGCACGGAAAACCATATACTCTGAAAGTGGAATGCGAAATTACTAGCAGGTAAGTACAGTACTAATAGGCTTTGGAATCGCTAGGACTTGACTATAGAATCGTTAGATTACTTCTAGGAGACCCAGGGGACTCGGGTGCAGAGTGTGCACTCTCACGCGTGATGCGGGACAAAGTCTATGGTAGCTAGTAAATGCAAAGTTAGTGTTCTCGGGCGAACCCGACCTGGTAGGAGGAAAACGAAAGTGGATTCTGACCCTTGGATAGTGAGGCTATGCTGGGGCACCGAAATGCCGAAGTTACCTAGCCCAGGGGCTGCAGCTGCATAGGTCTCAAAAGACGTCGGGAATCCTCGTAGACGGACCAGGAGCCTGGAAGAAAGATGCTGGCAGGCGACCAGTGAAGAGAGTTCGAAGTGATCCAAGCCTGGATCTTGAAGAGAGATGACACCTGAAATCAGAGGGGACCAAGTTCGTGACTACTAGCCAGTAGTCGGGTGGCACCAGGAGGGCACCGGATGGTAGTCACCTCGACTAGGTGAGTGGGTGACGCTGTGCTCTGCAGATCTCACGGACCAGGAGGCGTTGTCGGCGACCAGGATGGAGGAGCGAGCTGTCCCACGATGGATGAAGCTGTCGGCGTCGCTGGACCCAGGATTGGGCAACAAAGCCTTGGCAAATTCAAGCCCACGCGGTGGACTCAAAATGGCGTCTGGAGTGGACCAGGAGGGTCCGGGGTGCTCCTCTCTTGGAAGGGAGCAAGGGCCAGTCTGGAGCAACCAGACCAGCAGCAGTGATGTCGTCGGGCGTCGTTCAGAAGGCCACAAGCCAGCGGGCTAGTAGCCAAACAACGCGGTGAGCAGCAAAAAGCAGAAGGGCCCCACGCAGATCGTGGAGATGCTGGGAGGCTGAACTTCGGTGCTGGAGCTGCTCAGGGTCGGGGCTTCTCGGACCCCAAAGCAC
This sequence comes from Lissotriton vulgaris, assembly GCF_964263255.1. Classification (NCBI taxonomy): domain Eukaryota; kingdom Metazoa; phylum Chordata; class Amphibia; order Caudata; family Salamandridae; genus Lissotriton; species Lissotriton vulgaris. Next base: position 2,045,075,202 of record NC_141691.1, read on the forward strand.
TCACCAGAGGGACACTCGGCGGGCTTGTTGTGAAGAAGTCGTGCAGTCTTGGCGATCGTCGGTCCCTCGAGGTCTCGTCGCACTCACGGTTCTCAGCTTGGCTGTAGAGGTGAGTAGAGGTCAGAGGTGCCAGGGAAGCCGGGTCTCGTCGTGCTGGGTCGTCGGATTCCTAAGGAAGGACTTGCAGCAGACCGCAGTGTTCTTAAGATGGTGCCTGCGGATGCAGGGTGACTACTCCTCAGTCACAAGGGAGAATCTTGAAGAATAAATCTTGATGTCCTTTCGAAGAAAGTCGTGTCTTGATTCCAAAGATGATCTAATTTGAACAGGGGGCCCGCTCCTATCTTTATACTAAGAAAAGGGGCTGACCCGGTGACTAGGTCCTGCCTATGGGTGGGACTAGGAGGGGGGTGGTTACACCCCTCTACCATGCCGGACTTCCCCCAGGCCAGGGGCTGGTGTGCCCCTGGAACTGGTTCTGACCGGCCTATGCATAGTGAGCACCGGGGTGCCACTCAGCAGTCACCTTCCTGTAAAGCCCTGCCTACCCAGGATACACAAAACCCTGTCTGGGACGGTGCTAGCACCGCCCTTGACAGGAAACCCTTTGTCCAGGCTCCCCTCGCTGGAAGGACTCCCAGCTGCAGGGGGTCAGACTCGTGTCTGTGGTGGCAGCATCCATTTTGTGGAGCTGAGTCTTCGTTTCACTTTAACCGGGGTTCACAGTTACATACATGTCGTGTCCCTCTAGACGGGTGGAATGCTAACCCCGTCGCCAGAATTGGCGAGGGGTTAGTATTCCAATTCGTATGACACCTTACTCGACATGTTTTGATAAAGCAATACCAAAGATAGCATTTAACCGCGAGGATTATAATGCACTTAAGAGTATATGGTATGCGTTATCATGGAACAGCTATTAGGACTTGGTTCCGCAAGCTGCAGACAGGCTCAGCTCATGCCAGAGCACCATCTCACACGATTCCAAGCACTCTGCCTTCAGGATTGTCAAGGCCTGCCATAGGAGTGACTGATAGGAATCTGTGTGTCCATTTTTAGGGTTAGATATAGGTATACTATATCTACAGCAAAGGGTGATTACACGACTTTGCCCCAGCTGTCATGCAGCCAGTTGTGTCAAATTTAGGAGGCCAGCCAGGGGTGGCATAATACATGCTTCAGCCCCTGGTAGGCCCTGGGTACACCTATGCCCTGAGTTACAGGGTCTGATAAGGTGGCCCAGTACCAATTGGAAATGTACCTAAGGTACATGGAATCCATTTTACAGAGAGAGCAGTAGGCCTGGGGTCCTGATTGGCAGGGTCCCAGGTCGACTATGTCAGAAACCAGCTAAAACACAGGGCAAAAAGTTGGGGGCAACCATAGTCAGGAGGTACCTTCCTACACGCATAGGATACCATTGACCCATTATATTGCTCTACTTGTTCTGCCAGCGGAGCCACATACAGATTGAAAAACGTTGGGCTCAAAATTGAGCCCTGTGGTACTCTCTGTGTAGTGGAAAAGTCTTCGATAAGTGTGTTAGTTGTGACACTTGAAAACTCTTCCGGAAAGGAACTATGTCATCCATTTCAGTGCCCCACATCTGATGCCACAGGCTTGACTCTGTAGAAGTAGTTTATAGATACGGTATCAAACGCCGCACTGAGATCCAGCAGGGTCAGTGCTGCCGTTTGTCCCCAATCTGCCTGCTTCCTCAGTTCTTCCGTAGCTAGTCGAAGGGCAGATTCTGATGAGTGGGCCCTTCTGAAATCTGACTGAGAGGGGTTTAACAGGTTGTTTGAGTTGATGTGTTCTGTCAGTTGTTTATTAACGTTTTTATCTGCGATTTTAGCTACGAAGGGAAGTAGTGAGATTGGCCATAGGTTCTCTAGCACGGTACTAGCAATTGATGGTTTATTTTTCAGTGGTTTAACAATGGCCTGTTTCCATTTGGGGGGGACCAAACCTTGTTGGAAGGAGCGGGAAATAATTTTTGAAATACGTGGCATAATCATGGTTGCTCCCTCCATTATTATTCCTGGTTGGGCTCGGTCCCGGAGTGAACCTGATTTTATGCCCTTAGCTGTAGCTGTCAATTCTGTTAGTTCTGGGATACAGGAATTCATCTAGAGTGGTCCATGTGGTGTTTACTTGCTCGAGATAAATTTGGCTAGTTCCTTGTCTTGCTTCTGCTGGGAAGGAATCATATCTTTTTAACCTTCTCTGAGGAAAAAAAGCTGCCATCTTATTGCAGCTCTCTACAGATGCTTGTGTGTCATTATCTATTGGTGTTTTTAGAGATTTTAGGATAGAAAACATTTCTCTCGGGGCATTGTTAGCTTTCTTTATACTGTCTGTGTAGAAGGTGCATCTGGATTGCTTAATCAGTGAGTGATAGTCTTAATTCTTCCCTGTAGATCTTTTTGGCCTGGCTACAGTATTGCTTCCTCCATTGACGTTCAAGTTTCTTACATTTTGCTTCAGCTTTTTTCAGATCATCACTGAACCAAGGGGCAATTGTTTGTGGTCTCTTAGGTATCCTCCTGCTCCAAGGGGCTACCTAGTCTAGTGCCTCTGTGATCCACAAATCCCACTCGTTATTTGCTCTGTCAGCTTTCTCATCTAATATGGGGGTGTTCTTCATTAGAGCCTGCTGGAAGGGGCGTGGCTTGGACGCCGATAGCGATGGTCACCTGAGAGCTCGGCTCCGGGACTGAGCCCACTTTTATCCTGAAGATCGGGGCAGTTGGGGCGCCCCGACCCCCACAAATCGAAGATCGGGTTGAGGCTGACCTGATGAGGCACCTGGGGGTACCCGAAAACTGATTATTCTAGCTGAAAAGCGAAGTTGCGGAGGAAACGGAGCGGAGCCCAAGATGGAGCCCGGGCCATCACGATAGCCTTGCAGAGCCCTCGGCCTGGAAAAGTCTACCAGATCTGCTTGAGCTTACTCCACGTCTCATCTTTCCGAGAGGCGACCCTCCGGCTGGCGGACTGGGAGTGTCCGGACGCCGTGGGCATCCCTGGACTGATTGATAGTCGCCTTTTTCTCGGCGCCGGCTAGTCGCAGGCGGCCGGAGGCTCTGATCGGACCGAAAGAACAACTCGAGACGATTGGCTGTATCCCGCCGAGAGCCTGTATTTGCCGGGTCCCAGGGAACTTTATGGGCGGCACTGCAACTTGGCCCAACAGGAATTCCAGCCGCACTGGTGGCTACAACTCGAGGTCTCCCTAGGCCCGGCGGGCCTACGCCGATCGGCGCTTATCGACCCCCGCCTCCCCCTTGGTGGCCTCCGGGGTCTCAGCGGTGGTTCATCCCGAGAGATCGGAGTGGTGGCAGAACTTGGCGAGGACGAGGACGATCGAAGGCCCTCTTCGCTACGACCGCACACCAAGAAGACAACAGCCGACGCCCATAATTGGTGGATAGCCTGCCGAGCTTTCACCTGTAGGGCACATCCGCCATGGGGAAACCAAGGGGACCTAAAGGAACACCCCCGGCCGCCTCGGACACGGAGGCGCCGGACAAGGACGATCGAGGTGACCCGGAGTGTTCAGGAGGCCCTCACCTACAGCAGCAATTTGACCGGGTCCTGGAGGCGATCGCTAATACGCGATCTGCCCTACAACAAGACATCGCCCAGGTTGCGACAAGTCTAGGCCTCCTCAGGGCGGACCATGGTAAACTCTCGGACAGAGTCAAAGAGGTGGAGAGCTCGGTGAAGGTACTGGAGCCGGCGCGGAAGACTCTGGCTGCTACGATGAAGGATGCCCTGTCCCGGATCGGTGACTTAGAGAGACGGGCGGAGGACTCTGAAGGGCGTAACAGGAGGAACAACATTCGTGTAGTGGGCCTACCGGAAAAAGTCGAAGATGGTGACATGGTGGCCTATCTGGAGGCCTGGCTCCAAAATGTGGTGGCGCCGGAGGGTCTGTCCTCCTTCTATACCCTGGAGCGTGCACACAGGGTGCCGGCGAGACCACCGCAACAAGGCCGCTCCCCATGCCCAGTGGCGGCGCGCTTATTACATTTTCGAGACAGAGATCTGCTCCTCAATGCTGCCAGGCATAATGGCCCTTATCAAGTGGAGAACAGCCAAGTGAACATTTTTCCGGACTATACTTATGAGACTCAAAGAAAGCGGACCTCCTTCCTAGCGGTCAAGCGTGAACTTCGGAGCGAGGGTATACAATACTCTCTCCTCTTTCCTGCGAGGCTCCGCATCATCCTTGACGATAAGACCCAATTCTTTGATACCCCGGAGGACGTCTGTACTTGGCTCGAACTATATAGGGCTGGCAAAGATGGTTTCGGGTCTTCCTTCCAGTCGACTTCGGAAACCGGACAACAACGGCGTTCCAAGAGACTTCGGAGCCGCCGCGGCAAACCGGGCAAGCCTTCGACTGTGAAGACCATGGCTGAGCGGCGAGGAGTGTTGCAAATGGTTTCCAACCTATCTGGCTCCCAGGGCGGCCCCATCGTCGAAGAATCGGAACCGGGCGGCGAGGGGGCTCGCTCGGACACGGAGGACTCAGAGACTGATAGTGTTACCTTGCCAGTAGTTACTCCGGACTCGGCTGAGGGCATGCTGGATGGGCAGGGATGAACTCGGGTGAGCTGATTCCACTTGGGTGGGGGTTTGCCGTGGGGGGTGTGGGGGTTGTGGGTCGTGCTGCTGAACTATGAACCACTGGTGGGGTTGGGGGGCCCTGCTATGTTTGATACTTTTGATTTGGGGCTAGTTTTAGTCTCGGTAGCCCGAGGCTCGATGGCCCATTGCTGGCACCCGGCCCGCACTTAGCCCTTAAGGCTTACCTGCGGTGGCGACCGCAGGATTAATCGGGGAACAGGGGTTTTCCAGGGACATGGTTTGGATGGGAACTAGATGGTGCTATTTGGGTCCTGTTCTGGGGTGGGTGGGAAGGGGTTTGTTTCAAAAGGAAGTTTGGTTGCTGTTGGAGGGGAGGACCGCCATTAGTGTTGACCGGATTGTTGCCTGTTTTTTGATTGCGCGTTGTTGGGAGAGCCTGGGAGCGATGATGTGGGACAATGGCTGAGATCGCTAATGTGAAATGCGTCACTTGGAATGTGCGGGGTCTTCACACTATGTCCAGACGCCACAAAATTCACGCTCATCTAGTGCGTAGAGGGGTGCAAATAGCGCTGCTGCAGGAGACACATCTCACCAAGGCGGAAGGGGCGGCGCTACAGCGTAGATGGAGAGGGCTGGTTTACTGCACTACTTACTCAGCTTACGCGAGGGGGGTACTGATATGGATAGGGGCTGGGGTTCCCCTGCAGGTTTCCAAGTCGGTGGTAGATCCGGAGGGTCGCTACGTGGCTATCTCTGGCACATTGGGGGGCAGGGCGCTGAATATCTGTTGCGTTTATGCACCTAATGTGGACCAGCTTGCCTTCCTCTCCGGGTTGTCGGGCTCCTTGGCCCATTTCTTGTCGGGAACCCTCCTGCTAGGTGGCGATTTTAACTCGGTGGTGGATGTCGACGCTGACCGCTCACACCCCCCCCTTCCGGACTCCCCGGTCCGGCGAGTGGCTAAAAGGCAGGAAGGAATGGCAGACGCATTGGGGGTTGATGGATATTTGGCGTGCGCAACACCCCGACACTAGAGACTATTCATTCTTTTCTGGCCTGCACGAATTACATGTACGACTAGACGGGTTTCTGGGGTCGGCGGAATTGGTGTCCGCGACAGTTCGCTCTGAATATTTGGCCAGGACCATCTCGGATCACAACCCCCTCCTAGCGGACTTCCGTCGGTTTCCCGGGGTCCCTAATGTACCTACTTGGAGACTGCGCCCTGAGATCTTAGAGGATATAGTCTTCAGGGCGGACCTGGAGGACAAAATTTCTGACTATTTTGCGACCAATGGGGGCACTGCTGGATCGAGGGCGTCGGAATGGGATGCATTCAAGGTAGTGATCAGGGGCTATTGTATATCTAAGAAAGTGGGAATGCGTCGTGTCATCCTCGATGACCTGGCCACTGCGGACCGGAAGCTCCGCAAGATGGAACTTCGCCGCCCCGGCCATCCAGAACTTCAGGACCGTACTGCTGCGGCGAGGGAGGCGGTGGCAGCGGAGGTCAAAAGACTGCGCTGCTTTGATTATAAAGCCTATACCACCAGGTCGCTCACGGAAGGGGATAAGTCGGGCGCGCTTTTGGCTTGGTTGGCCAATCCCACGCGCCGGACCTCCCTGACGACGTCCATGCGCACGGCGGAGGGTCTTGAGGTGCACACCCAACCGGAGATATTAGATTGCTACCAGCGTTACTACGAACGGCTGTACCGCAGTAACCTGACTCGAGATCCCACCCTGGTCGACGATTATCTGCAATCCTTAGAGATTCCCGCGCTGGAGCCCGCCGTGGCCAAGGTTCTGGGCACCGATATTGAACTGGGGGAAATCCGTAGCGCCATAAAGGGGATGGCGAGAAATAAGACCCCGGGCCTCGATGGGCTCCTGGTCGAATTTTACTCCACCTACGTGGACCTATTGGCGCCCGACTGTTAGTAGTCTACAGAGAAGCGAAGCGCCTGGGACGACTCCCCGGCTCGATGTGTGAGGCCTTAGTAGTTCCCCTCCTCAAACCTGGTAGGGAGTCAGATGACCCGGCGTCTTATCAACCGTTATCTATGTTAACGGTCGACTATAACATTCTAAGCAGTATATTGGCGTCGAGGCTGCTGGGACACATGCGCTCCTTGGTACACGAAGACCAGGCAGGATTTATCCCAAAACGCAATACGACCATGAATATTCGCCGGTTATTTCGACTGCTAGAGGAACCGCACACGGAGGCCCTGTGCCCATTGGTCCTTTCGGTTGACCTGGAAAAGGCTTTTGATAGCCTAGAATGGGACTACTTGTGCAGAGTACTACTGCGCTTCGGTCTAGGAGAGGGCTTTATCAGGTGGACTACGGTGCTTTATGCCTCGGCGTCGGCCAGGGTGAGGGCAGGCCCGCTGATCTCCCAACAGTACCCAGTAGAACGAGGTACGAGGCAGGGGTGCTCGTTATCTCCATTGTTCTTCGCGTTAGCGGTGGAGCCACTGGCGCATGTCAAGTCAAGTCAAAAAGCTTTATTTCGATAAAACAATTATCATAAAAGCAACTCAATAAATCATATGGTACAATTAAGAGCAGTAATAGGTTTAAAAAAGACTTTTTTGTCTGTGTGCTTAACAATAAAAAGGACAGTAGTTTCAGTGATGATTGTTTGCACAAGTAAAACTAGCCAATTAATTGATTGAGTTTTTACAAATTGGTGAATCAAGAAAAAATGGCAATTCATTGAGTTAAGACATTTTTAAAATAGAATTAAACAGTTAATTTTAGCCTTTTGGCTCGAATGGACCAAGCCCATGATAAAAATTTGGCTAAGGCACAAGCGTAGGACACACGACTATCGGATATAAGTATCCTAATTGCCGCCTCATGACTCCTAGTGCCCAACTGGCGACATAAGTTTTTAAGCCAGACCCTCCTCGGAGTTGTGTACTCGCTGCACTCAAACATGAAATGTGCCAATGACTCCGGTTTGGCGAGACAAACTGGGCATAACTCAGACATTTCCATATGGGATTTCCATCTTGCGATGAAAGAGTTAAGAGGAAGGGTTCCTGCTCTGAATCTGAAATACAAGGCCCTATCAAAAGGTTTTCCAATTACATCAAGGTACAATTCCCGTCTAGGACAATCTTTGAACCTCAGGAAGTCCTCTGTGAGCCTGCCCATGGTGGTACTAGTATTCCTTTGTGAGCGGATCCAGTCCCAGTACAGCTTTTTGAGGACTAGCTTCGGGGGTGAAGTTCTATTCGACCAAGATTCAATTTGGCCCAGCTTTGTTAGCAAGATCTTCATGTCTCTCAGCCATTTGATTTTGTGCCAACTTGGCGATGACATGATTTCTGCTAGACCACTGGCATATCCACTTAGTTCTTCCACCCGCCAGATGCGTGCCCATAACAATAATGGGCGAAATTTTGCAACATCATCAATCTGGGAGCAGCCTAAGTCCAGCATTAGAGGGAGTGTAGGGGTGCCTTGCGGGAGGGACATAATTGCTCTACAAAATTTGTTTTCGGATCTCGGCAGAGCATCAGTAATGGATGAACCCCAAAGTTCGGCCCCGTAGAGGGCAGAGCTAACACCTTTAGCTGAATAAATCTCGAGGACTGTAGCTATAGGCCCTGTTGTGCAGGATCGTTGCTCTTTCAAAAGGGCTCCTGTAATCCTCTTGTGGCTCATCAACATTTTATCCAAGTGTGGGGTCCAATCCATTTTGTGCGATAGGCGTATCCCAAGATAGTCAAAGACCTCTACCCTTTCCAAGAGCTCGGCATTCAGAGTGGGAGAGCGAACTTGTTGTTTAGGAGGATTCAGCACAAGGTACTTAGTTTTACTTGTATTTATTACCAGACCTCGTTTGGTGCAAAAGGATTGAAAATTGTCCAAAAGTCTCTGGAGACCCATTGGGGATTTAGAGATTAAAAGCGTATCATCCGCGAAGAGGAGGGTCGGTATGCGTTCGCCAGCCAGGGATGGTTCATCAGAAGGATGTTTCTGGAGATGCTCGACCACCCCATTGATGTAAAGAGAGAAAAGGGTGGGAGCTAGAACACATCCCTGGCGGACACCTCTCTCAACCGGGATACTACCCGTTTTCTCCCCTCCAGGGCCCCACCTGACTTGGGCAAAGCTATCTTGGTGCAACCTAACTAATAGGGACAGCAAATAATGGGGCAGCCCCATGTCAGCGAGTACTTTCCACAGTGATTCCCTAGGTACAAGGTCAAAGGCAGTCTTTAAATCGATAAACGCGAGATAAAGACTGCCTTTGCCTATGACCACCACCTTCCAGTACACCATCATGAGTCTGAAGGCTTGCTCTATCGTCCCAGGGCCCACTCTGAAGCCTGCCTGATAGTCAGAAAGAATTTTGTTTTCTTCTACCGAGTTTAAAATTCTGACTAACAGGACTTTGCCGACTACTTTTTGGCCAATGTCTAACAAGCTAATCGGCCTATAGTTAGATGGATCATCCCTCGATACTTTTTTGTAAATAGGGACTACCTCAGCCCCTTTCCACGATGAGGGAATAGGGGCACCTTTACAAATGGCAGCAAGGAGGGAGTGAATCAGTTTACCCCATTTCACGCTGTCAGACTTTAAGAGGTCACCAGGAATGCCATTGGGACCAGCCGCTTTTTGTGGAATAATAGTGCTTATTGCATATTCCACTTCCTTGATCGTAAAATCAAAGTCGGTAGGCCGAATTACATAAATTGGAGTGAATAATGGTAGAACCACCCCGCCCTCATCAAGATCACCATGACCGGTATAAAGTTTAGAAAAATGATCGACCCACGCCTGGATTGGGATATTGCAGGTTATCAGATCACTATCTGGTCTAATACGGGCTCTTATGGTATCCCAGAACCATTTCGAGTCTTTTTTAGCGCTAGCTTCTTTGAGAGTTGACCAGTAGGCATCTTCCCACTCCCTTTTTGCTAGCTCCAGTGCTCTTTTATGTTCTTGCCTAGCCATCTGTATTAGTGATTGGGACTTTCCCTTGACCGCCTCAATTAGGCGTGTCTTGGCTTTCCTACATGATGCAGAGTACCAGTCGTGTCTCCCTTTAGTTTTGTTTTGGGGCATGGTTTTCCCTGCGGTCCCTTTTACCCAAAAAACTTCCCCTATTGTTTTTACGGCTGCTTCATATATAGATGTTACCCTATCTACTGCCATAAGTGGGTCTATTGAACTAATTTCTACTTGTGAGACTTTAAGCACTTCTTCAATAGTGGAGAGTTTATCAACATTGCTCGAGATTTTATTCCACTTGAGGCGTCTTCCACAAGAGGAGACAGTAACCCCATGTGGACGATTGGATGGTACTAACGGCACTCCGGAGGACCAGGGATTCATTATGGATAAAGAAAGTGAATTATGGTCACTCTCTATGGTCGGTATAATAGCCATATCAATGACCGAACTCCAGAGCCCCCGGTCCAACAGAATATAGTCAATCCTCGAGGAATGACCAACTCTGTTGAATGTTGGGGCACCCATCCGGTCAGAAGATGTGCGGCCATTAGCTGCTCTCAGTCCAAACTCTAGAGTCAATGCGTTTAGCTGTATTGCACTACGAGTCCAGCGCTTGATAGGAGGGATAGAGAGTGTGGGAATACCCCATCTACTGTCCTCTTCTCCTAGATCAGGAATTCCTTCCAGGGGAAGTGGCTCATATGTGCAGTTAAAATCTCCTGCTATTATAATGTGATCAGGTTCTTTATGATCCCTAAGTTGAGCCTCAAGCTCGGATATTACAGGTGAAGTACACCCATTTTTGGAACCTCTAGCATAGACATCGTAGAGATCTAAAGTCAATCCACCACGATGGCCAGATAGAGAAATACCAAGGATATCTGGATTATCTGTCCGCTTGATAGTTATTCGACAGTTAAGTGAGATGCTTACCCAAATGATAAGCCCCCCTGAGGGACGCCCCTTCCTTTGCTTGGGTTTTTCAGCTGGTACAAAAATAGTGACAAACCCAACCCGATACAGTGGCTCAGTGCTCCAGGTCTCCTGGAATACACAGATCTTATGAGCTTCAATCAGGACGTTCCACTCAGGCAAACCTAATTTCCTAGTGATCCCCGCAAGGTTCCAACTAAGCATTTTTATTTCACCATTTGTTAGTTTACCTCCAATGTTGGTAGTAATTTTGGGGTTAGTTAGGTCTTCACAGTCCCTAATTAGGGCATGGGATATTGGTTTAACAGCTGCCAATGTTGGAGATTTGGGACAGAAAGGATGAGAGATGGCTAAGGAAGCATCCTCCATATCCCTATTAGTATCAGGGTTTAGGGCTGAAGCTTCCGTGAGGTTAAGTCAGTCTACCTCGTCTAACACACAAAATCTATTTGGGTGGGCAAACTGTGAAACAAAGGGATCAAAAGGAGGGGGCAATCCTTGCCACGGTTGTTGCCACTGGTGGTTAGCAAGTTGTGTGGGCTGAAGGGGTTGCTGCCACTGCTGAGTAGGATGATGGGGGGGTTGTGAAGGTTGAAAGGGTTGTTGCCACTGAAAAGTAGTATGCTGTGGGGGTTGTGGAAATTGTAGAGGTTGCTGCCATTGATAGGTGGTATGTTGTGGAGGATGCATGAACCCTCTGCTAGTTGGGAAAGCAGGCCGATGGAAATTTTGTCTTGGGGGCATGGGTAGGAAGTAGGACAGGCGGAGTGGATTAATTTGGGTGGCAGGTCTGCTGTTAGGTGTGTTACATATATAACTTGCTGCCCCTATATCCCTGAAGTAAACTGTAATTACATCGCCTGCTATAGTCTTCGTATTCCTACCCACCCAATCTCCTCTACGTACAGAGAGAATTTCGCCACTCATATGGCTGGGTAGGGGTTTGTGTAACTGGAGCCACTGGGCGCATTTATTTCTTAGCTCTACAAAAGTTTCTTTTACTCCCTCCTTCAGTGGCGGAACGGCCGTCAGGACAACCACAAAGGGAGAGACTTCCGGCGGCAGGCTAATTGTCTTAAAGCGCGCCTGCTTTGTCTTGGATTCTTGAGGCTTGTTTAGAGAAGAAGATACTGTTGAGTTAGTGGCATTCCCATTTGGGTCTTTGGATTGTGGGTTGTCTGCTTTGGTTGGACCAGTAGATGTTTGCATAGCTGAAGCAGAGCCCACCATGTTAGGGGTAGGTAAGGGTGCAACAGGATTGTTACCTGTTTGGGTCAGATGTTGTATAGCTGGTGCCTTACTAGCTAATAGAGTATTAGCCTTGATAGATGGGTCTTTTACGTGCTTAGTGCAAGGTATATTTTTGGAAGGTACTTCTTTTGCCCCTTGCGGCTGCGTAGACCCAATCCCACTCGTCTTGTTAGCACATTTTGAATTTATTAGCGACGTTAATCTATCAAGCTTAGAGATTAAAGGCTTGATTTGCGCCGCTATTGTGGCTTCAAGATCCGATTTCAGGTCTATTACCATATTTTCGACCCAGCAGGGTATGCCTGATGCAGAGTTCGGGGTGGGCGAAATCAGGTTATGATTCCTAGCTTTAGCTTTAGGTTTTTCCTTAGTCTTAGTCTTAGGCGCAACCTTTGTAGAAATAGTAGCCCTTCTCCCTGAATCAATCAATGTAGGAACCGCTCCTGTGTCAGGTTGCCTATCTGCACTCAGTTCTGGCTTATCAGATGATTGACAGGCTTCTAGATCTGGAGTGGCCTCAAGGTCAACATAAGACGGATCGGAGTCAGATTGAGTCACTGATAAGTCAACAGCGTTCGGGACTGTGAACGTGCCAGCAGCAGTTAGGGGTAGGGGTAGGGAACAATTATTCGAAACTTGCTGGGAGGGAGAATTTGCAGTTGCAAGAGAGCCCAAAGACGAGCACTTAGCGTTCATAAGGTCCAAGGAAACTCTTTTTTTCCAACAGGATGATGCTCTTGTCGATGGTTTCATTTACCCGCGAAATAAAATGGTCTATGGGTCCAGTCACTTGTGCCATGGCCATAGCTTTTTTGGTGCTACTTCTGGTTCTATTGCGCATGGTTGACATCTGCACTATGGAGCCAAATACAACAAAATGGCCCTCACAAAGGGTAGATATTAGATCTTGTGGCCGGCCACGCTATACTGGAAGAGAGGAAGAGAATCACAGGGCCGCCTACCTTGCGAATGAATAGGAGGTGATAATGCAGGGGTTCTGGGCCAGGGCCGTCCTCTGCCGTCCTCGAACGGCCTCAAACGGCCCTGTCTTTGCCCAGTCTTCGCCCGGGCTGCGTCCCGCGCTGCAGGAGTAACATGTAATGATATAGGGGCGTAAAGGGCGGGGGGCGGGCCAGCAGGGAGAGCGGACCGGAAGCTAGCCGTCGGTCTTGCAGGGACTTCTGGGTATTGAAGTCCCCGCACGCTCGCAGCCCCGCTGAAGCCTCACGCCCGTTACCGCCTTGCCGCCGCTGCCAGGGAGTGCTCCTCTGTGATGGTCGATGCCCCGTCACTCACGGGCGAGAAGTGGGTCCTGGTGGGCTGGTGCGCTGCTGAGTCTCACTGGTAGAGCCAGGGATTTCCGCCAACAACGAGCAGGTGAGTGTCCCATACGCTAAAAGTCTGGAACACTTTTAAAGAGCCTTCGAGGGGCGGGGGGCGGGCCAGCAGGGAGAGCGGACCGGAAGCTAGCCGTCGGTCTTGCAGGGACTTCTGGGTATTGAAGTCCCCGCACGCTCGCAGCCCCGCAAAAGCCTCACGCCCGTTACCGCCTTGCCGCCGCTGCCAGGGAGTGCTCCTCTGTGATGGTCGATGCCCCGTCACTCACGGGCGAAGCGGCACCCGCAGAGCGGGTGCGGCGAGAAGTGGGTCCTGGTGGGCTGGTGCGCTGCTGGGTCTCACTGGTAGAGCCAGGGATTTCCGCCAACAACGAGCAGGTGAGTGTCCTGGCGCATGTCAGTTCGGACCGGAGCTTCTTTCGGCGGACTGCGGACCTTGTCTGGACAGCACTATATCTCTCTGTATGCTGATGACCTGCTGCTCTTCCTTGAGAATTCAGATACTGCTCTAGACGGGGCTGCAGAGGCTCTGACATCCTTCGGGGAGGTCTCGGGCCTTAAGGTGAATTGGGCCAAGACCTGTCTATTTCCAGGTCATAGGTGAGAGCCCAGACCCGACACCAACAGAGTGATTAGGTGGGAACCTAGCTGCCTCAAGTACCTGGGGGTGTACGTGTACCATGACTCCGCCGACCTCCTGGACGGCAATATAGCCCGCTGTATTCGCGCGTTGCGAGGCAACATGGGCTTCTGGGCTACCCTGCCGCTTTCGGTGGCGGGGCGTATAGCACTGTTGAAAATGGTGGCACTACCCCGGTTGATATACTATTTCAGGGCGCTTCCGATTTGGGTCCCGCCGGCCACCTTTCGGCTCCTGAGATCCATGGTGGTGGGGTTCCTCTGGGGATCGGGCCGCAGGAGAGTGGCACTCAAGACCCTGATGAGACCGAAGTAGGAAGGCGGTCTAGCGGTGCCAGATTTTGAAAAATACTATCTGGCAGCTCAAATGCAGACCTTCACCCAGGAGATAGCGAGAGAGTTTCGTGGCCAGGAGGATGGGAAGGGCAGGGGAATGCCCAGACATGTTATTTCCTTCATCGCACTACGCCAGCGCTTAGCCCTGCAAGACTTAACGCTTGAGGAACGGACTATTAGGTTGTGCTGGAATCGCGCCCACGCCCGGGGGGGAGCTAAAACTCCCATATGCACCGGAAATACCGCTGGGGATGTTAACGGCCTTGCCGCACGGGGGAGACTGGTCGCGCCTAGGACATTGGGAAGATGCAGGCTTGCAGTTAGTGGGGGACCTTTATGAAGACGGGGTGTTACTACCCTTCCAGGAGATCCTGGACCGTTTCGACGTTCCCCGAGGCGATTTCCTCCTACATACAGCTCTGATTAGAGCAATTCAGACGCACTGGAAAAGTGGTATGGAGGAACCGCCTACGTCGCCGGTGTGCCAATATGTTATGATGTCCGCGGGGACGGTCAAGGCAGTCACGTGCTTATATAATAGACTGATTAATGAGGGTTTGCCCCCGCTCACCACACTGCGGAACCGTTGGGAAGCCGACATAGGAAAAGAGATACCGGAAACGACGTGGACACAACTAATGCACCGAGCCTGGAAGGGAGCGCGCCACGCCCGGTTTCAACTGGTTCACTTTTATATACTCCACAGGGCCTACCTGACCCCGGCAAAAATCCAGCAATACTTCGCCACGGACACGGCAGATTGCCCCAGATGCCGAGCACCCGAGGCAGACCTCATTCACATGCTGTGGTCCTGCCCTGCGCTGTCCTCATACTGGCTTCTGATCGAGGACACTCTTAATGGGGTTACTGGGAGAACTTTGACTGTCGACGCAGCGGTGGGGATCCTACATTGGTTCCCGCATACCCCTAAAAATAAAATATCAAGCAAATTTATAGACTTAGGGCTCATTCTCGCTAAAAGAGAGATAACCAGGAATTGGAAGGCAAGAGTTGGTCCAACGGGAGCTAAATGGCACAACAAACTTTTGAAATGGGCCACAGGGGAGAGCACTTTACGATACCAACTGGCGAGGCGGCAGCAGAATGAGAGGGCGCTAGAAACAGCATTGGAATGGGAGACATTAGTGCAGGCCCTGCGAGATTACTGCGCTTCCAGCGATTCTGAGGGAGATGACGCAACACAACTTGAGTCCTGTTAGACATCCACAACACTGATCTCTACGCAGTTACCTAGGGTTTCTTCCCACGAGCGCTTGCTACACGTATCACACACTGATGGCGGAGTTGGGAGGGGGGAGGGAGCTGAGTTGAGCAACTGTTGGGGAGGGTTTGTTCCATTAGGTTGATTTAGAAAAGCAGACGAAGGCCGCTGGATTATCCGGATCAGCTTCGACTTTATACCGGATCCCCAACTGCGATTTTGTAAGCAGACGCCGCCCGACCCTCGGGTTGTGGGCTGAATGGCTGTGTATCCAAGATGTTTTCTCACAGGGATCGGATGTTTTTTTATTTTCACTGCAGATATGTTGCTGATCTAACATGTAACTTTGGCTAATCCCTGCAATAAAAATATATTTAAAAAAAAAAAAAATTAGAGCCTGCTGGAAGGTGGTGGAATTGAAGTTATTCCATTTCCTGGTGGTAATCGCCTTTGTTTGCGAGTGTGATTTTTTCCTAGGAAGCGATGTTTTAAAGGGCATTAGGTGGTGGTCCGACCATGGTATGGGCCATGGAGACTCCACCTCTAATTCTATAATATTAGTAAAAATCGGGTCCAGAATGGAAAATGCTACTTACCAGTATGCATCTGTTCTTGCCATGTAGAGCTGCAGAATCGCTCACGTAGCAATAGATCGCCACCTGGTGTTTGGCTCGGATAATTGCAGGTTGTTGTTTTCTTGGAAAAAGTCTTTGTAGTCACGAGATAGGTGACTCCTCCCTTGGACAATACTGCGCATGGTCATGGACTCCATCCTCAGATTGTTTTTCGCCGTGATGGGAAATGGAGTTAGTAGAAGTGCTGGGCCTTTAATATAAACTGGATCTGCAGGGGCAGCTTTATATTTTTAGGTTTTGCCTGGCGAAAGCTGCGCTCTGCGCAGCTTTTTCGCGCAGGCGAAAACCTAATGAGTATAGTAGGGGAGACAGGAACGGCCCCCGTCTTCCATTGGCTAGCTCCATAAATGGAGGCTAGCCATTGGAAGACGGGCCTGTCTGTCAATGCCGGACCAGATTCGGGGGCGTTCCCGAGAATTTTTGGCTTTTGGCTACGTCACGCTACGTCAGCCGAAAGCCAAAAATTCTCGGGAACGCCCCCGAATGTGGTCCGGCATTGCCGGCACCCGCCTTCCTGCTCAGGGCCGGGGAGTTTTGTTTCCATTTTGGTGAGTGTTAAGTCGTTGTTTATAGTCCCACGTGCTTTGCAGAAATGTGTCCTGGCAAACAGTACGTCTGCATGATTGTTGAGGAAAAGGTTAACTGTGCTTAACACACCACCCTTCTCGCTGTAGTGTTCTCGAACTTTCAAGGGGATATTGAGTTTCAATGATGTACCCGCCTTCCCAGAACTGTAAAATGTACGGTGATGATAAGTCAGTTGCCTTGATTGTGTGGCGCCGGGGCACCGCTTTCTTACCTAAGGTTGCCCTTCTCAGCCAGGAAGCAAAGGGGACGCTGGGGGGGATCTCTGGAAATTCCCGCGTTCGGCGCGTGAAGGGCAAGAGTGTGTGCTCCCTGTAGGAGGCAGCCTTGAGGTGCTTGGATGATACTAAGGTGGGTGTAGTGTCGGTACATACATAGCAGAATCCAAGCAGGGTCCTGCATGAGGGCTGGCAGTAGTACAGTGCGGAGATGGGTGGGTGTGATGGAACATCAGATGCATTCGCTACAATCTGCGTTTGCATCAATATTTTCTTAAGGTCGGTCCTGGCAGTGTGTGTTTTGAGTACTTGGGGAGAGGGGGCGTAATCTCCTAACGCATGTGACCCCGCCCTGGTTAATTTGTAAAGCAAAGTGTGTGGAGAGAAGATGGCCACGTGTGTCTCTTGGGCTGCTGCGTCCAGTTGGCAGAGGGGGTGGGGGAGATCCCCCTGCCTTCAACTCACGTTTAATGCCTCCTCAACACAACCAAGTGCGTCTAAAGAGGCGACAAGTGTGCGCATGCGGGTTGGATGCCCACTATTATATGCGGCGGTGCCAGTGAACCTTATTAGCCTGTAGCATTTTTGCATTGAAATATTGACACAGTGCGATGTTAAAAGCAAAACTACAAGTCCCAACATGCAAAGTTCTGTTGACTAACATATCAGGATTGACTAAAGTTATCACACATGGACACTTTTTGACCGTGTTTCCTTCGGTCTTCCTTTGGGTCATTATAGTCCCTCTTTTCTCTAAAACTCATACATTTAAGGAATAAAAGCTCAAAGAGGGTGGAGAAGTCCGAATCGTTGAAACCTGGCTTTAGACACATGGAAGCAAACAACCCGAGAGGCAAGAAAATTAGGCAGGAAAGCTCTTACAGAAATGCTAAAATAAACATTTAGCAAATATTTTCCCAGTACTTGTATACATACTCCATTAATGTACTTTCTCTGTATGCTTGAAGACAACCGCACACTGAGCCATTTCTTCTAAACTCTGTAAAATAAGTGTAACTTCTGTGATTGAAACAAATAGCGTTTTGTCTAATGGAATTATCCCTTTCCAAGTTCCGCAGCTGCCCTATTTTGGACGAAAGATCTAGATTACAAAAATGTATGCAGCGGGGTCAATGCGCCTCGAGTGAAGGAAACAGGAAATCCTCATGTGAGGCTGGGCTGCTGATTATTTTTCTGCAGCACGAATACTGTCGAGTCCTTCCGTGGCGCTTGCAATGTTAGTCAACTTAATTTAATTTGAAGTTTAACGAACTATAAAACTGGCCATACATACAGTTTGCTGCTCTTTAGAATTGTATTACGTAAAGCAAGTACCTTTGATCAGATATGCAAGAGTAGCATGTTTACGGAATTAATAACTTTTTGTTCGGGTGATATATTTTCATAACCTGACAATTTATATTTTACTTTGGAGGACATTGTGTGAACGTTCTATTTTTCTCTGGTGAAGGATTTTGTGCATTTTTAAAACTCAAATGAGGCCGAACAAATTATGATAATTCTCGCCTTTAGTACTCTTTAAAGGAAAAGTTCGGCATAATAATCCAATCTGTGCATTTTAAGATAATACATCTTCAGCTGCTGTGTTTTTACCGGCGCCCGGTTGAATTTTTAGGTAAATTGACAAAAGGAATGCAACGCCCATATCCTGTTGAAAAAGGCGCAATACATTAAGGAACCGGTTGCTACCGATTTTGCGTTCTTCACGCACCCTGCAGTATGTGAATATAAATTAATCACACCATTGTATTTGGGCCCCCTCCTGTCCCCATAAGTTTTTTTACATTTTCAATGCAGTGGGTGTGCCCTCGACCACCTAGGGTATTTTCTTTATCAAGAAGTTGCCTCTTTCCTTTGTTGTGCCGAAATGGTTGTGTTTGGAGGTCCATTAGCTGGGCAAATGGGAGAGCGCTTCCGCCGGTTTGTACTTCGCATGAAACAGCCTTATTTCTGGGGTAAGCAAGTTTGCATCATAGACCTCCACAGGCCGACTTTAGCCTGGGTCCCATACCCCGGCACTGATGGATTCTCAAAAGTTATAATATGCAGGAAAACATATAATGACATTTCCTAGGAGGAAGCAAATATTGGTTAGGCACGTACACCTGAAAACATTGAAAACATATGGTTAATCCCTATCTATCATATTTACCTAGATCAGGGTTCGGGAAGAACTTCAGACATGGGAACGCTCAGGTATGGGGACCAGATTCCAGGAAGGGTAGGTCTACACGGGACACCCCCTGGGACTGCTACTGGGACAGGACAGGGGGGCTCTGTGTGGGTGTGGGTGGGGGGGCTCTGTGTGGGGGGGGGGTCTCTGTGTGGCTGTGTGTGTGGGGGGCTCTGTGTGGCTGTGTGTGTAGGGGGGGCTCTGTGTGTGTGTGGGGGGGCTCTCTGTGGGTGTTTGTGTGTGGCATTTGCGAGAGATTAAGCTATTGGCATTGTAAATGACAATTCCATGTATTTATGTTAAAAAAAACAAATAAAAATGTCAAGAGCAATGCCAATAGCTCTAACTTTAACAAAGGCAAAACCATTTCATTGTAAATGCCGGTTTCTCAATGCGAGGATTGAGGACCCTAGCTCTGACGGGGTCTTTAAAAACCTCTGTTGCGTGTTGATGACGCAATTAGTAAAATGGCGGTAGACCTTTGTGTGTTGTCAAAAGTGTCTAATAGGAAGTCTTCCTCCAGTGCATCGGTGTGTAAGTCCACCCCATGATAATGTGCAGCCCTTTGGACTAGTAGGTTAAAACCTATGGTGTTCTCTGTGGGGAAGGTCTGGAAAAGTATACATCATCTTGTGGGACGTAAGGCACATCTGGGGTGTTGTAATCATCCAATGGATTAGGTGACTGAGGGGGACTATTAGTCTGTGCTGGGTAATGTGCACCCCACCTTCATAATCAGAATCTCTGTGTACATCATCCTCTGGATTAGGATATGGTGTAGGTGAATGATGTGGTGGAGGTGGTGTAGGAGGAGGAACAGTATGGGGAGGTGGTGGAGAAGGGACCCTTAATGGAGAGGTTGCAATGTCTCTTCTTTGCAGGGGGAGGAGGTGCTGGTGCCTTAAGTGGTCTCTTCTTGGAGAGTCAATTGTCCAGTCTTAGGATCCTTTACAAGAGTTTTTTGCTGTGGATCAGGTGTAAAAAGTTCTTGTGATCAGGGCAGATCCTTTGGCATTGAAATTTCCGGCTCTGTAGGTTTTTTAGGCTCAGAGTCGGTAGTTGGCTTAGGAGTGTGCCCTTTCGAAGTGTCTTTTGCGGGGACCTGTTTCTTCGGTTCCAATGGGTTTTTTGGCTCCGATGCGTGCGATCTGGAACTTTGCTTGATTTTTTTACTCGGCTCTGAGCACGGTTTTGGCATCGATGAGCCACTGCCAGTCTTCGGCGCTGTGTGCTTGGGTGTTGGAGCAACAGTCGACGTGGAAGAGGAAGATGGCTTTTTCTTCGGTGTCGGTACTGGGTCGGCACCGGAAACAGGTTGGCCTGAAGGCTTAATGGGCTTCTTTGCCGGGCCCGAAGGCGGAGCGTTTGAAGCAGTCTCTCGGTGTGCACCCGAGCCCGAAGGTGAGTGTGTGACCAAAGCCTTTTTTGAGGGTGTTGAGGAAGGGGTGGGGTCGACAGTCTTACTTACGACCCGTTGAGCTGGAGTGACTTCCTCGATGGCGGAGTCTTCGGCATCAGAGGATCCGATACTCTCCTCGGCGTGCTGGTGTTCTGGCACGTTGACGCCCTCTTCGAAGATGTCGTCGGGGATCAAAGCGGACGATGCGAGCCATAGTTCTTCGAGCTAGTCATTCCCAAATGGTCTTCTTGGAGCGAAATGAGGCACACGCCGAACAGTCTTTGGCCTTGTGCTCCGGTGAGAGGCAAAGGTTGCACACCTCATGTGTGGGGAAACCTTGACCCACACTGAGGACACTTTTTAAATGGCGTCTTTTCCATGAGCCAGAAAGTGAGGACTAGGTAGGCCCGAAGGCCTTCGTCGACGACCTGAAGATTTCGAAGTGGTAGAGAATCGCGTCGATGTAGCGCGATCTAAACAATACAGTTGAACGGGGTGAGGGTTGCGTGCCGAAGGAAACTGTTTCAAACCGGAGCGCAGGAAACACATCTGAGCCCGATGGCGGAAAAAAACAATCTGGGGATGGAGCCGATGCCCATGAGCAATGTGGTCCAAAGGAGGAGTCACCTAACTCGTGACTTCCAAAGAACTTTTTATGACAACAACAAACTGCAAACATCCAGGCCCAACACTAGGTGGCGATCTATGTATGCATAGTGTACAATCTGCAGCTCATATGCCTCGAACATATTTTTTCACGTCTTAGAAAAGAAACCTTCCATTTACAGAATACCAGATTTACAAAAACACATTTATGCACAATGTTATATTCCACTTAAAAACGAAAAAATTCAAAGAAAAAAAAAATGACAAGTGAAACAAACCTAGACAATCGTGTGAAATAACATTACCATTGAAAGTAAAACAAAAAGAAAAACAATGCCGAAACTCAAGTTTCCTGTTGGTTGTTTTGTGCATGTGAATGAGAAAGGATGGATGAAGGGGTAAAGCTATGCTTGATAATGTATGGAGCAGGCGACCAGGTGGACTTCTACAAAGACGTAGTCTACTGGTGTGGGATATGTTCAGGGCTCATTTAACTCCAAGCACCAAGCAAAGGCTGGCAAGACTAAAAACAGATGCTGCAGTTATACCTGGAGGATTGACATTGTTGGTGCAGCCACTGGATGTGTGCCTAACCAAGCCATTTAAAGATCGCATCCGAGAACAGTGGAATGAGTGGATGGTTAGCGGTGAAAAAACATTCACAAAAGGAGGAAACATGCGTGCTCCACAGTTGGATGTTTTGTGCACCTTTGTTATAAAGGCCTGGAACGACATCGATGCAGAAACTGTCATATAGTCTTTCAAGAAGTGTGGCATATCAAATTCATTAGATGGTATGGAGGACGACTACTTGTGGCAAGATGAAGAGGATGCCGAAGCAGAGACCACATCATCTGATACGGAATTGGTACCAGATCCATACGATGACTGCCTTACAGATGTACCACAAGATCTCATTGACTTACTTATGAGATCAGATGACGAAGAGGAGGATGTTGAAGGCTTTTAAAGGGAACGTTGTAAATCCTGTAGAAATCGCTTGGATTTATGAAAAGTTATGGAAAGTTTAATCCACTTGCACTGTTTCATGCACTAATTTATGTTTACCGTACCGTACATGTTTCATGACAAACAGGTATATTCACAAGTGACAGTTTTTCATATGGTTCAAAATAAAAATATTGCGAGTAAAGCAATATTGTTTATACAACCAATTTGTTTGAGTTCAGTCTTTGAGTTAGTGAAATAAACGCTTAACAATGTCCACTGATAAAACCTTACTGCTCACCCACAGGGAGGAGGATTAGAATCACTAATACGGTAAGTTCAAAATACATTCTCGGAATGGCTATGCAGGACTGCGTTGGACTGCGCTGGAAGTGGGGGTAGTCTTATACGGCGAGTAAAGCACAAAACCTAAATTTTATCAAGCAAAGTAGGGGGTCGTCTTATACGCCGGGTCGTCTTATACGCCGGAAAATACGGTACAACACCAGTCCTAGTTTTTACATAAGGCACCAAGCGGACCTTAGATTCTTAACTAGACGTTGTTTATTATCCTGCCTAGGCCAAGAGACCGAGGGTTATGTCTTCAAACCAATGTTGCCTACATAAGAGGAAAAAATTATTACTACATTCCTCAAGGCACATTCCCCCAAGCACACAAGAGCCAACGTGTTTCGAATCCCAGTACTTGTATACATACTCCATTAATGTACTTTCTCTGTATGCTTGAAGACAACCGCACACTGAGCCATTTCTTCTAAACTCTGTAAAATAAGTGTAACTTCTGTGATTGAAACAAATAGCGTTTTGTCTAATGGAATTATCCCTTTCCAAGTTCCGCAGCAGCCCAATTTTGGAGGAAAGATCTAGATTACAAAAATGTATGCAGCGGGGTCAATGCGCCTCGAGTGAAGGAAACAGGAAATCCTCATGTGAGGCTGGGCTGCTGATTATTTTTCTGCAGCACGAATACTGTCGAGTCCTTCCGTGGCGCTTGCAATGTTAGTCAACTTAATTGAATTTGAAGTTTAACGAACTATAAAACTGACCATACATACAGTTTGCTGCTCTTTAGAATTGTATTACGTAAAGCAAGTACCTTTGATCAGATATGCAAGAGTAGCATGTTTACGGAATTAATAACTTTTGTTCGGGTGTCTATATTTTCATAACCTGACAATTTATATTTTACTTTGGAGGACATTGTGTGAACGTTCTATTTTTCTCTGGTTACTGTTTGGATGTTGTCTTAGGTAAAATATGTCTAGTATTTGGATTGCTGTATATCTTCTTTTGTTTAGTGTCTCACTTTTCTTCAAAAGTTCCAGGATGGGTTTCGGAGACTTTGTGAGGCTTGCTTTTGTTTTCTGCACCCGTTCCTCGACTGTGTCCCGGTTCACTATCCTCAGCACAGCTTTGGGGTCACGCTACAATCACTCTGGCTTCCGCTGCGGGCTCAACGGTTGGGCTGATATCAGCACAGCGACCACCTCAGACCAATCTTACTTCAGGGCACATGTCGTATTTCCCCTCAGCTCCAGCTCATCAGTCCGCTAACTCTCGTCGCAATCGCCAGCAGGGCCACTCTCTTCAATTATGTCCCGCTCGCTCGCCTCTCGGCTTTTCAGGCGTGGCTCAGAGCACAGGTGCCCAAGAACAGAGGAGGAAGGGAATATTTGTGTGTGTCGTGCTGCATCAAAAGACACTTCCAGTTTACTCATAACTACGCACTCACTTCGTTGTGACCGCCGATTAGTCAATCTCTGCTCTCCCACGGAAGGGCGACCGTTCGAAAGTAGTCGGCAACTTCCGCCCGGCCCACCGTTCCTTACCACCAAGGTTCTCTAAGGTAGTCCTCATTCACCTCCATTCAGTGCTCGGCCTGGTCTCGGACCATCGTCATGAGTTCTCGCCGCTCCCCCATCGGTCACCTCTAGGGTGGTGTTTCGTCGCTTCGCCACTCCTCCGCTCAGCTGTGTTCCCCCTCTCAGCACTCTCTTCCGCTCCGGCAGATAGAAACTGCTCCCAGTGGGGAGTTTAGTGAGTTCTCCACTAACGTGGGTCCGGGGGAATAACCAGCAGGATCACTGCTCAACACCTGGGTCCCAGCGCTTCGGTAATTGTTGCGGCCCCCTCCTGCTAATGTTTATGCGTTGGGCTTCCCGGCCGACCAACCCCAGGCCCCTCTAGTGCAGCGGAGCTCCACCGGGCCGGTCTCCGTAGAATGTCGAGGTTGGCAAGCGGATGTCTTGGGGGGCCGGGGAGGCCCGTATTGTGTACCGCAACACCGTCTCCCAGAGTTATAGGCCTCGATTGCAGCCGCAAAAGGGAGCTGGCCCCGATTCCTCCTGGGGATCCCGGGATGTTCTTCGCGCTCTGGGTCGGCCAGGGATCGGGGTGGAGGGCGGCCAACGGCCTCTATCTCCTACGCGGCCAACACGGCTCAGAATGAATTGGCCTCTACCTTGGGCATCCGCCGTTGGCGTGGTCCTCTCCGAGTGGCCCGGCAGGTGGTAACGCTATGTTCGATAGATTCCAGGGGGAAGGGTCCGACCGCACAGCCCTCAGAGCAATGGTCCGCCATACAACGGTACAGCCCTCCGCAGCTGGCCGACCGATCGCCTCTCATATTCCTCATGCGCGGTTCCTCCGAGCAGGAATCGCCCCCCAGATGTTGTCCCTCAGCTCCGGTGGTGTTATCAAAGCTCTAGGGGAGCCGCAGGATCGTCTGGCCACGGCCGCTCGGGGTCCTAGAGCTTCCTAGTGGCCGACATTTTGTCTGCTCGGTCCGAGGTACCTCGGGGAACACGCCGGCTATCGTTCTCGGGTTTTCAGGGTCATACGAGCAGCGCTCCGCAGCTCCGACGCAGGAGAACCCTTTCCCCCGACTCTCAAGGGGAGACAGGGGTCTCTAGAGGCAGTACATCAGGATTATGGGGGGCTCGATCAAGGAGCTCAGCGATCAGGCGACCTCTTCCATCGGCGCCAAGACACGCCCCCCCATTGTGGTATCATGCCATGCTGCTCTTTCATGAAATCATGGAACCTTGTATTCTGGAGGGTTCCATAAACTGCTGCTCCTTCATGACATCTTATAACATTGTATCACAGCGGTATGCAGGAAAATGGGAGCTCTAGTGAACCAGAAACTCTGTCCTTTTAAACTTAACCCGAAAAGATATTGGCTGTCGGGATGTATAGGAATGCTAAAGAATGCATTTTTCAAGTCAATGACTGTGAAAAATGCAGCTTCGGGGTCTATGGCAGTCAATAGTGAGGAAATATCTGGGACCACTGGATATTGTGGGATCACACATTTGTTCAGTTCTCGAAGGTCAACCACCAGTCTGTAGACTGAGGGTGCATGAGGGTCATTCCTTTTGAGGACTGGAAGGACTGGAGAATTGCAAACATTTGAATCCGTCTCCACCACCACCCCATGTTCTATGAGTTCTTGAATGATGTTTAGTAAGGCTTGTTCAGCCTCGGGTGGAATCTTATACTGTCTTATACGGGGTAGGACTACTCCCTCCTTGAGTGTGACCTGGTGTGGTGTAATGTCCATGTATCCTACGTCAGTCGAGCTTTTTGCCCACAGATGTTGTGGGATGTCATTAAGTCTGGGGTCGAATTCTTTGACTGTGAAATGCCCTTTGAAATCTCGTAGAAACAGTTTTATTCCCCCCGGTGAGCAGCATATTACTGCTCCTAGTTCTTTAAGTGTCTTAATTCCCAGTAAATTCTCCGGACACGTTTCTGTAAGGACTAGGTCATTAGTACGTGTCAGAGGACCCACTCCTAAAGAGACTTGTTCAGATACTTTGTTCATTATTGGTTTGCCTGGAAAGCCCAGAGATATATTATGTGAGCCAGAGATAGGAACCTCTGGGACTTCCTTATGACTTATGGTAGTCCTACTTGCCCCTGTGTCTATGAGAAATGTTCTATCTTGTCCCAGTAAGTGGGCTTGTACATATGGGCAGTTTTGATCCACTGGAACTGGGATGAGGGGCAAGTCACCTTCTCTCTCTAGGCTATTTCATGAATATGGTGCAAACTCGGGGTAATCTGACTGTGCATACTGGTACATCTGTGTGGCAGCGGCAGCAGGAGTTTGAACCTGCGGGGGCGCAATAGTCTGAGGCTGCTGAGTGTTTTCTGGTCTGGGAGTGTGAGGGCGTTCTTTTGTTTTTCCTGTCGCTATGTTGTGTTTCAGGACTGGACATTCCCTCACAAAATGGCCCTGCTGCTTGCAGTAAAATGCAAGTACCTCTATTGGCCGCCACATTACCTTTGGGGCCCGTGTTTACTGGCGCCGTCTGTGCAACCAATACCTTCATTTTTGTATCTTTTACTCTTTTCTTCTCTTGTTCCTGTTCTTTCCTTATTCTGTTGTGGTGGTACTATAAAATTTGTAACATTTGGGAAGGACTATTTGCTTGCCAGGTGCTCTCAATTTTTAACACCCTGTTTCTGATCTGGGGTAAGGCGTTGTCTACCAATTTAGATACAAAAAGGTGGGGATATGCCTCGCTACTAGGTGCGAGTCCACTGTTTATAGCGAAACATTTCTCCAACCTGGTGTAATGATCACCCGTATCCTCATCTGGCTTTTGTTTACAGGCAGAAATAGCATCCCAATCTTCCTTTTTTGTTGTTAATAATAGAGGCAAGACCTGTATGAGGAGACTGGGCAACTCTTTTACGCATTCACCCAGACCTTCACCTGGCTTTCTGTCTGTCTCTTCTTTTTCTAGGGCAGCCCACGTAATCTTTTTACCACCTACCTCCCAGTCCTTTTCCTTTAGTTTGTCGAATATACCCGTAGGTAGAATTACTTTAAGGAGTATTACTATATCTGGATATGTGAAACTACCCATTTGGAGGATATCCTTCAACTCTCTATGAAATCCTCCAGGATCTTTTTCGTGAGGGGGCACCATTTTTTTCCTTTCCAATATTTCTAACTTGGTGAGGGGAGTGTACACATGTATTTGTCGCATTGTGCCATCTGGCTGTGGTATGGGGTGGACTTCTCGCAAGGGGTATTGGCCTATACTATAAGTTTCATGATCTGATGTAGCTAAGGTAAGTTGCTGGTAACGGAGGCGCAGGTCCAGAATGGTATTGATCAATTCCGGTCCCCGAGACATCCATCTATCTGTCACTACTTCTTGTAACAATTTGTATAGCTTATCTGGTAGGTGGAAGTTATTCTCGTATAAGGTAGCCAGGTGTTGGACCATATAAATACCTGCTAGTCGTCGTTCTGTTCGGGGAAGAGCCAGAAACATTTGTGCTATTATATCTGGGCCATAAACCCGGTGCTGTGATATCCAATGGGTGGCAGACCGGGCCAATTCTTTTTCTTGTTGGGTAAGGGGAGGCTCATTGTCAATCCATTCATCCAGGGCTCTTTCCGTGAGCTGGAAAAGGTCCTCGGGAGAAGGATCTAGTCTTTTAACTTTCTGTGACACTCGCGGGGGTCGCCACTTGGGGCCATGATAATGCCGCGCTACACCCAGGAAATGTATCCTACCTAGTGTCGGACCCTCATCTTCCTCTCAGTTGTCTTCCTGTGTAACTTTCTCAGAGCTAATAGTGACAATTTTCTTAACCAATCTTTTATTTATTTTGTCGATCTGATGTCCCAGATCATGTGCCCCCCTGTGTATTTGGTCCCTAAGGTCTATTAACTCAGAGTCTACGTTCCCATTACACGGGTCTAGTTCCCGGATCTAACAATTTATGATGAACCGCAGGAGTAGTCCCCTGATAGGAACTTTTCTGTTCTTCATGACCTGGGCCAGAGTATCCGGATTTTCCCCCGTTCGTATTAATTCATAAACTCTATCCAAATGTTTCGTTATATCAGGGACCTTTTGGAGTTGACCCAGGGCTTGTCTTAATCTCTCTGATATCGTGGCCATTGGGCCATTACCAGGTTCGGGGTCATAAGGACACTCAAGAGGCGGGACATCATTTTTATCCTCAGCCCCGTTCCCGGGCACTCCCAAATCAGAGGTGGAACCACCGGCTACTAGCTCAGGTGCACGTGTAGACGGGCGTGTCATAGGCGTGTTAACATAAGCGGGGGTGGTTTTGACAGATAGGCGGGGAGAAAATTGTCGGGGACGGTGGGAGTTATTTTCACTGGTGATTTAGGGTGTTCTTCTATAATTTCTTCTGACAGAACGGGAGAAATGTCAGTAACAAGGGCGTCTTTCTCTGTCTGTCTGTTCAGCTAAGACCTTCTCGCCTTCCTCCTGTAATTGCTTCTCTTTAGCCTGTTCCGACATTCTCTTACTTTTCTCAACTTTCCCAAGTTTCTTCTGGGCCCTCCTATGTGCCTCCTTCCGCTATAACTCAATGGCTTCTGTCTGTGAGGGCCTCGCCTTTCCTTTCCATAACTCTTCCTCCACTCTCATAATACATTCCATGTCCCAAGTACCTGTGGCAGGCCACCTATACATCGTTTCTAAATTCTCGGTATAGTCTACCCAGAGGTCTAAGAACAATATGGCTCCCAGTCCATGTTTGTTATACATGAAATGTCCAGGCGTGTCTCTAGGCGGGACTTTAACCGGTTTCTCTAGTATTCTCTTTTTGGTGTTTATCATACGTAATTTGGAAAACAGAGGCATTTTTAAACACGACCAATTATTGTTAAAACTTGAAATATACAAAAATATTTTATATACTAAAGCATAGTGCAACCATACCGGTCCCACGAATGAGACTCGTCTTTACCGTGTTCCCAAATGGAACCAGTCTTTATACATTCCCAGTTGTACTCACCAAGAAGCAAAACTCGAAGACCTGGTCATCGGACTCTTGACGCTTGCGCAGGAATATCGGGGCTCCAAAGACCTCGGACTCAGCGCTCTCACAGGTCGGGCTCTGGGTTGGGACACTCCGCTATCTTCTCCACCGCCTCGTGTGGATGATCAGTCGCAGTCCGTCTCCTCCTCGTCCCGAGGGAGTTAGCGGGAACACCCCGCTGTTGTGCACTTGAAGTCGGTCGAAAGTATGGAAGGGACAGGGACCGGACCGGACCTACATCGCCAGCGCGTGGGGAAGAGGGAGCGTCCCTGTTCAGGCGCCAATTAATGTGGTAAATAAATTATTTACACTGCCGGAATTTCTATAGATATCAAAGAAGGGTAATACATAAAATGAGGAGCAGAGTCCGTGGTCTTCGAGTCAAAGGGCTTTATTCCAGAACTCGAGTTAAGGGAGAGCTTCTTCACCAAGCGGGTTCAGGAGTAGTCTGCTTTACTTGAAACATGGCAGCACTTATATACATTACTTTCACAATCAAAGGAAGGAGTTCCCTGGGCATGATTTAATTATTCGTGATACAATCATACAGAAGACAGAGCAGGCTTGTTTTCATTTAAAGGACGACTTGAATCACATTTGTTAGAAATAGACAAATACATGGCATCAGGGTGATTGTGGTGACAAGTTACTAGTATCTGGGGACAGAGAATTGAGGCATTGTTACAGGGTCATTTTTTATCTGAAAGGTAAAAGGAAACGAGGCATTGTGTGCTCCTTACTTCCACACAAGGGCGGTGATGTTCCACAATGGTATGTGTGCACAGCTGGAAAGAAGGAGAATGGGCCGTGTTTAACTATTTTCTTCGTGTCTGTCTCGTGTACTTGATCAGTTTACTTTCGATTGTTGACCGAGCCCGTGGCTGCCCCCGGAAGCTGAGAGATCATTGATGAGCGAGAGCTGCTCGTTCTTTGATAGAGTTAGTGGGGGGGGGAAATTCGGCGAGGCAACCATCTTACTGACGTTTTGTTTTAAAGAAATTTTGAACAGGACAAAAACCTGTAAGATGCATAATGGCTGGCCATCATTCTTTGCATGTGTCAGTACAACGAAAAGACAGGCAAGGGAGGGGGTATAATAGGACTTATGTTTAAGAAAAGGAAAAACCGGCTTGCCTGGTCGGTAATATGGTGAATAGGGTGCATGATGGGACACCAGGATGAAAAGAAAGTTTTTAGTCAACTTTCCACATTCCCTCCTTGTACCATAGATAACCCTATTGCAGAAATTCTTAGTCGATTTCTATGTTCATTAAGTTGTACACTTGCCCTTGCAACATGATCATTTCATTTTTCTTTCCTCTGTTTCGTGGACGAGGAGTACATGTAGTGGCACACAGCCCAAAAAGGGCGGAAGCATCACCTGTAGTTTGTGAGTTGGCGCGCTTACGAGCATTTGAGACCACCAAAGAGTCGAATGGCAGCTGTCCCTTAATATATGTTGGGTCCACAGGCGCCGGTCTGTATTTTCTTTCAAATCTGGGGTTAAGAACCCTTGCTCTAGTGGTTTCTTTGAAAATTTCCCCTGTGTGTTTAAGGACACCTTTTAGCATTGGCAAAGTTTTAACAGATTTCTCTGAAGTGGAGAAAGTGTCAAACAGGAAGTCTTCAACTGGGTCAGCATGCATGTCCACATCATGATTTTGTGCTGCCCTTTCTATCAAAGCGTTGAATGCAGCTGTATCTTCTGTTGGTGAAGTTTTAACAGGATAAGAAGGAGTATCAGGAATAGTCTGTGACTCCCCCTGTTCAGCAAGGTCTGGCCAGGCTGGAGTCGGGTCATCCTGATCCGTGTCCGTAGGGTAATTATATTGTTCATCATCGTTATACCTCATATCCTCAGTAGTGGGTGTGGGTGAGTATGCAGAAGTGTCCTGGCCATGGTACCTCACAGTCTCAAAAAGGACAGGCGATGTTGAAGAATCCCTTTCTTCTTGAGTGGAATTTTATATGATTCCAGAGGATTTTCTGACCTGATCTTCCTTTGATAAATAGTAAGTCTACCAGATTCGGAGTCGATATGTAGCTTCGACTGATCATCATAGGAGGGCTCTTGGTACATAACGTCCTCTTCTAGAGGACGAGTCCTTTTTCCCAATGACACCTTTTTGGGCGTTTCGACCCCAGGTTTTGGATCGAGCGCCTTAGGGCGTGCATTCGGGGGCAGTCCGAATTTTATTGGTGGCATAGTGTCTTTAGACAGACTGACCTTCGGGCCGGCGTCTATGGAGGCCCGACCGATTTTGCCTTTTCGACAATAAGTTTTTGTCCCTGCGTCGACTTCGGTGATTGTGGCGTCGGAGGCGCGCTTTTCTGCCTCGACTCGACGTGGTCCTTCGAGGCGCTTTTGGATTTCGACTCGAGGCCTTTGACGAGCTGCAGCCTGACGACTTGATGCTTCGGATCGAGAAGCTTCCGAGACTCGAGTCCTTTGTTTGTGTCGCTGTCAGTCGACTTCGTCGGTTCTACGTGCTTTGTTTTAATGGTGGACTTCAGCGCACCGATCTTCGGTTCGACACTCTTTACTTTTGACCCCGCAGTGTCGTCAACACCTTTTTTCTTCGTTGACTCCGATGGGTTCGAGCTTTTCGATCCGAAGACTGTTTTCAGCAGTTTCGGTTTCGACTCGATGGCTTTCGGTTTCGTTTTAAGTAGTTGGACCGATGGCTCATGTGATATATTCTTAGCCGGACCTTGACGCGGGGCTATAGAATGTCCTTCATGATCTTGGCTAAGGCCTTCTGGCGATGCCTCGACCTGAGCCCTTGGAAGTCTTTGAGTGTCTGTTTCGGGCCCCGTACCCACTGTTGGGCCTGGTTCATCGCTTGAGTCGTCATCAACGGCTCCGATGGGGGGGGGATACGTCGTCCCTTACCTCGACGACATTATCATCTTCGACGTTCTCTTCGTTGTCTTCATAATAGTTGGAGTCATGCTCCGAACCGGGATCCGACTGCTGTTCTGGATCCTCAGTCTCAACACCTCATCGTCCTCTTCGTCGAAGATATTCACCGGGTCGGGCGCTGGCTTCGACATAGTTTGCCTGGCTGCACGTCGGAGTCTAAGCTTTTTCTTCGACCTGAATCGAGCACAAGCTAGACAGTTGTCCTCATTGTGGTCTGGTGATAAGCATTTGTTGCACACCGGGTGTACATCGATGTGCGGGTACTTCGAGTTACAAAGGGGGCATCGTTTGAACGGGATCCGTTCCATCGTTAATCGGCCTCTGGTGTCGAAAAGGCCACGAGGCTCTCTTCGATGTTCTGCTCAAGAATAACTGGAACAAGAACTCGGCGCCGAACGAAACAATACCGACGACCCCGAAAGGCCTTTTGGCCTTTAGAAAGTTTCCGAACTTGAGTAAAGAAAAGTACATCCGAACCCAATGGCGGAAAAAAACAATCTGAGGATGGAGAGGATGCCCATGCGCACTGTAGTCCGGGGGAGGAGCCACCTATCTCGTGATATTTCGAAGACTCTTCCAGGACAACAATGTGCAATCATCCGGACCCAACACTAGGCGGCGATCTATGCACAGATATGAATTCAGCAGCCCGCATGCCTCGAACAGTAAGATACTATCTACTTTAACCTCTGTAAAGCCTCTGGGGATCCAATGGACTCTGTGCACACTATACCTTACTTTGGTATAGTATATACAGGGTCAGCCTCCTACAGGGTTCCACTGAGTAAGCAATGCAACAGTTAGACCTGTAATGAGCTCCTTACAACATATGCTCCTGGTGCGGTCCATCTACTTTCCTGTACAATCGACTGCTTCCTCTAACAAAGCCTGTTGACCACCTATATTTTGTGAGCCTGCATTCCAGTTACGTTTACCAATAATCTTCAGTTAACTCATGAAAGAGAAAATACTTGGACACTACGGAAATTCCTTTATGTCGAAAGGTGTCTCGACGCCAGCTCAGAATATTCTATTCCCCTACACATCACCTATCTCAGATGAAATTGTCAACATTGACCATAGTTAGGATTGCAAGGTATTTCTCAGTCAAATGTACTGTTGTGTTTGCAATTTTTCAGGATTAAGTTCTAGTTACTTATATTTAAAATTGAAAACGATTTTTACAAAAATGCATGCACAGGTTGTGGTCCTTTTATAAATATCACAGAATCTCGTGGTGAAAAACTCACATTTTTCGCTAGAAAATCTATTTCGGCCATATGATGGCGTTTTTATTAATTCTACCCTCGCTTACTTCAGAGGGTATTCTCGATACATCTACCATATTTAAATGTTGGCAGAATGGGAAGTCTGTAGCAACAGAGATGGAGTTCCCTCTCTGTCAACATTATGGTACACCCATCCAGTTTTGATTCTGCCTGACCATAGTTTGATGTAGGCAAGCCCCCAGAGATTTGGCTATAGGTCTACCTACCTAATTTAAATGGCTCAACATACAGCTGTTTTTTCCATGCCAGTTAGCGCCGGGACAAATCTGGTGGCAAGAGGTGCTGAAAAGTGCTCAATGCACTCCTCACATTAGGAGGGGACTTTTTTATTTTCAAAAAGAAAATTCTGCTTTGGGATTTTAGTTTTGAAAATAATATTTGTATTTTTTTATTTTGCAATACTTCATGTTTGACAGAGCCCTCCGGCAAAGTTACAATGCACTGGCAGAAACCACCTTGACAGCAGTTCCTCTCAATGCTTGAAATGTCCTTCAGGCCCACTGACGTTTAGCTGTCTATACTTCCGCCAAGGCGACACAGTAAATTACTCAGTCGCCCTGTCGGATAACAGCCAGACTTATTTTTTATCAGACCCTAAATATTTTATTGTGGTGGGGCTTGTAAATAGAAAACACCTCAGGGAGAAGATACAGAGATGTGTGCACTGTAGAGTAAAGAGCAGGGGAAGCAACAAATCCAATGAAGGGGTTTTATATACACTATGGAGTTTATCATCACTAAAGGTGAAGAATGTGCCTCAAAGCTTAAGTCATCTATACTTGCAATGAATTATAGCATGTCTAGAAATTTCATAATACATTACAGAAAGAAAATCAAAAAAATATACCAGAAAATAGGATTCGGATTTGGGCTGTCGGACTCTGGTTCCAGGTTCAATACTTCCACTTTGAGGATGACCAAACGTTACAGTGTCACCTTCCTGCAAATTCACTTCACCTGAAGGAAAGAAAGAATTATATTTACCCGAGTGTGGAACAACCTCTATTTAAAAGAGATTTTTACTGACCACTGCCTTTTATCAGTATCAAAGCACGTTTCATTTTTATTTTTTTGATATTTTTCGTAGCAAGAACCAGGTTCCAGGGATAGTTCGATTGCTTTATTGAGGTCAAAAGGTCATACAAGAATTTAAATGCACACAAAACAAGTAGTTACTGTACGTTATGGCCCTTAGGTCCTATCCATGTTGTGTGTGTTCTTGCATGGATGTTTCCAGTTTCTTGGTTTATTCAATCAGTTCCATGACCATCAACAGAATGTTTTTCAGATCCATTTAGTTCGCTCTGTTGAGTGGGGAACATTCAGCCAATAAGTGTCAAGTAGCTGCTGACCAATCCAGCAATCTGTGCACACTACTCTGCTAGTCCCTGTTCCTATGGGAGAGCATGGGTGAAGGTGGAAGAGGTGGTCCATACACAGATAACGTTTGTCAAGAGAACAATCTTCAGGTCTTTTATGACAGGGATAGGGCTCTGGCAAGGGCAAAGCAGATGCCAGTTTCAAAAGTTTTCCCCCAAAAGGCTGTCTGTAAGGTCTTAAAATTGATTGGTGAAAGCCTTTTAGTTGGGCTGTTTTATCAATCAATCAATCAGTATTTATAAACCGAAGCAAATCACCAGTGAGGGTCTCAAGGCGATGGAGTTGCTAGCTGCTTCGCAGAGAAAGCAGTGAAAAATTAGACAAAAGCAGGAGAAAACACTAAGAAAAAAAGGGAAGAGAGAGAGGCAAAAGCAGTAAAAACAAGGCAAAAGCAGAGGAAAGCACTCAGAAAAAAAAGGAGAGGAAGCAGGACGGTGCAGCAGCATGTAAGAGCTAGGTCTGGGTCAGAGTTTCACGGCTGAGTTAGTTTTGCTCTTTGGTCAGATTTCTCAAAATTTTTGTGACCCTTTACTTGGGACATCTTTGTAGATGGCACTTCACCAGTCCAGTCATGGTAGACTTGAGGATTTGAAAAGAGGGCCAACGTTGTCCAAATAGAGTACCAGCTGGAAATTACTATGTATGCGTAGTTGTTACCTTGCTCCTTTTTTCCTTGAAGTGATCTTTAAGAGAATCAAACAGGAGCAACCTGTTATTCAATGTCTAAGATTGTGTTCAAGATAAAGGGATAGAAGGATTATGTTACTTAGCCGTAAGCGTTGATTCTTGGCATGTAGAACTGTAGATTCACATGTTTTGCATACTCCTGCCATCTAGTGTTGGGTCTGGATGTTTACAAGTTGTTTATCTTCAAAGAAGTCTTTCCAGTCACGAGGTAAGGTGGTGACTCCTTTCGGTGATGGTGTGCATGGGCATCAACTCCATTCTAAGATTGTTTGCCAGCAGAGGGTGAGAATGGAGTTAGTAAAGGTAGTATTGAGATGTCCATAGGTATGTATATAAGATAAGAAAGAACTAAAACACGTATAGGTACCCGGGGAAGGGGGTGGGCTCATGTGAATCTACAGCTATACATACCAAGAACAGATGCTTACTGTGCAAGTAACACTTTCTGTTCAAGGCATGTGAGCTGTAGATCACATGATTTGCATATACAGCAGTATTATCCCAAAGCGGTGGCTAACCTGTAGCTGTTGCAGTTGTTTGGAAAAGTGTTTTAAGTACTGCCTGGCCTATATTAGCTTGTTGCCTCGCTAACACATCTACACAATAGTGTTTGGTGAATGTGTGCAGTGTAGACCATGTTGCTGCCTTACAGATGTCAGCTAAGGGAATATTCTGTAAGAAGGCTATAGTAGCCCCTATTTTGCGTGTAGAATGCGCTCTAGGGGGTATTGTCAAGGTTCTTTTAGCCTTTAGATAACATGTTTGGATACATTTAACAATCCATCTTGCAATGCCTGATTTAGAGATGGAATTGCCTTTATGTGGTGGCAAAAAAGCAACAAAAAGCGGTTTTGTTTTACAAAAATCTTGTGTTCTTGCTACATAATATAGTAGAGCTCTTCTAACATCTAGTGTGTGTAGAACTCGTTCTGCTACAGAACTAGGTTGAGGAAACAACACAGGTAGCTCAACAGATTGAGGCGGAAGCCGGGAGGTCTCTTGCCTTTTCTGAAATTTTAAGTGTATTTCCGTGATTTTACTCGCTGGACACTTGTGCTTCCTAATTTTATTATTCAGGCTATTGCAGTGTGTAGGGACCCCCCAGCGCTCAGCAGCGCTTTAAAAATCATCTTTCCCCCCCTCCCTGCAGCTCCGGTCCCACCCTCGGCTGAGTGTTGACGCCGAGGGCTGGGCGCCGGTTTTTGGCGGCCATCTTGGGTCGGGCTGGGTTGGGGAAGCCATAGACAAGCGCTATAAAAACAGGCAATAATGGCTCCGCGCAGCGGACGCGACCAGCGGACGCGACGGACCTGCGCCGGAGTCGTGCCAGAGTCCTGCCCGTCTGCGCCCGTCCGCGCCCGTCCGCGCACGACCGGGCCTAGGGCTCAGGGACTCTGGCACGCGCACCTGCTACTCCTCAGCAGATCTCCTAACTCTGAAATCTGACAGGTATACTCTATCTCCTACTATATGTGCCACTCTTAAGGAAAATCATATCTTGCACACCCCTAGCCGTAAGAACTTAAGCCGCTCAACCCCCCTAAAGCTAGCCACCCTCAACACCAGGTCTTTGCAGAAACACCACTTGGAAATCTTCACCCTCTTACAGGACGAGACTATCGATATCCTAACACTCACCGAAACATGGTTGAGTGATGCCTCCTCTCCGGATATCATTGCCGCCCTTCCCAGCGGGTATGATATGATCTGGCATAATCGACCAGAGAGGGCCCGAGGTGGGGGTGTAGCAACGATCTTTAAAAGGCAACTTATGGTAACCAAAATCTTAGCAGAGACCATAAACACCGTTGACCTACTGGGGATAAAAATTACCTCGAACAACTCCTGTCTTATTATTTTAACAGTATACTGCCCACCCCAAAGTACCCCCATGTTCAATGATCTCTTCATTCCCATCATATCAGATCTATGCACACGTTATAAAAATATTCTGGTAACGGGTGACTTTAATGTCCATTGGGATAAAAGTGATCAAAACTCATCCGTCCAGACTTTACAGACCACCATGACCGCCCT
Source organism: Lissotriton vulgaris (assembly GCF_964263255.1). Taxonomy (NCBI): domain Eukaryota; kingdom Metazoa; phylum Chordata; class Amphibia; order Caudata; family Salamandridae; genus Lissotriton; species Lissotriton vulgaris. The sequence continues at coordinate 2,045,112,237 of NC_141691.1, forward strand.
TGGACTGACACAACTGGTGGAAGCCCCAACTCATATAAAAGGCCATATCTTAGATCTCATCTGGTCCTCGACACCAAAAGCGGTCATCACAAGTATTTCACCTTGTATCTGGTCGGATCACCACCTTATATTATACGACCTACCGCAAAATATCTATCAGGCCAAATTACCGCTAAAAACAAAAAAAGTGCGCCAATGGAAGAAAGTGAATTCAGAAACCCTAACCAAAGTCTTGCCCAAATACAAACAGGATCTTACTACCTTCTCTGATAGCACAGACCTAGACTCAAAGTATGATGCGATAATAACCACCCTTAGGCAATCAATCGATGAGCTAGCTCCTGAAAAAACACAAAAAGTAAAAGGTGTAGAGAAAGGAGCCCTCTGGTTCACCGAGGGTTTACGTGAACAAAAAAGAAAACTTCGCTACCTCGAAAGATGCTGGAGGAAATCTAAAAAGGATACTGACAGGGAATCATATAGATCATTGTTTCAATCTTTTAAAAAGCTTATTACATCAGCTAAAAAGGATTACTATGAGACACGCATTAATAATGCTACTAACATCCAGAGAGAGACCTTTCAAATTCTGAAAGAGCTGAGCAAGAAGGAGGAAAAGGCAGATATCCAGATCGACTGCGATACCTTTCAAGGTTACTTCCTCGAAAAAGTAGCGACCATCTTGTCCGATATCAAGAAGGACAACCCAGTCTCTTATATCGATCAACCGCCTCCTCCATGTTCTTCGGTCCCTGTTTTCACCAGCTTTCCTGAAATTGACTCCACCATGCTGAGACAACTTGTATCATCCACTAAATCAGGCTCTCCCGCCGATCCCTGCCCGCCTGACATCCTTCGGCTAGCAATGCCGATTCTAGAAGACCAAATCTTAGATCTTCTAAACACTTCATTAGCCACTGGAACACTACCATCTACCTTCAAAGAGGCACGCGTCAGACCCCTGATAAAAAAGCCTGGAGCAGATCCAACTAGCCTGAAGAACTACAGGCCAATCTCCCAGCTGCCATTTCTGTCAAAGGTACTAGAACAGCATGTATTAAAATCTCTGTCATCCCTCCTGGAATCTCACCACCTCCTCCAGGTGCGGCAAGCTGGTTTCCGTGCCCACCATAGCACGGAACTAGTAATGCTGTCAGTACTAGATGAGCTAAGATGCATGGCTGACGGTAAAAAGCCAAGCGCCCTGATTTTATTAGATCTTTCAGCGGCGTTTGATACCGTCAGCCATGCACTGCTCCTGGACAGACTGGCTAGGTTTGGGATAGGAGAGCAAGCCCTCAAATGGTTAACAGCTTTCCTTACAGGAAGGACACAGAAGATTCAGTTGGCAGACCAGGTCTCAGACGTGGGCATTTTAGCCTGTGGAGTCCCGCAGGGATCAGCACTCTCTCCGCTCTTATTCAACCTGTACTTACAACCATTGATAGAGTCCCTGGCAAACATGAATTGCAAAGTCTTTAACTATGCCGACGATACGCAGCTGTTGCTGAGTATCGATAATACTCTATCGGCTCAGTCTTTGGCCCAAGACATACTACGATTTACTGTGAATTGGATGTCGTCCAATTTGCTGAAAATCAATCCAGATAAGACGGAAGTGCTTGTAGTCTCAACCTCTACTTCCCCCTGGAATGATTTATTTTGGCCACAAGAACTAGGACCCACCCCAAAACCGTGCCGTAGTGTCAAGAGTCTTGGGATGAAAATTGACCAGGAACTCTCGATGGTCAACCAAGTATCTGCTGTAGTTGGTTCCTGTACCAACTTGATCAGGCAACTACGCAAACTCGCCCCCCTGCTCTCGAGAAACATGCTGCGAACTATTGTCTCAGCCACTATAGTGTCTCGAATAGACTACGGGAACGCGCTGTACCTCGGCCTTCCAAAAAACTCCATCAACCGTCTTCAGGTTATCCTGAACGACGCAGCACGTTTGATCTTTGGACTGCCGAGGAGGACTCATGCCTCCCCTCTGCTCTACAGGCTACATTGGTTGCCTATGACGCAGAGAGTAGAATTTAAGAGCATGTGTATCTGCCACAAAGCAATCCACGGACAGGCGCCAGCCTACATAAAAGAAAGGCTTGAGATATACGAACCTAAGCGCGCCTTGCGATCATCCGGATCTTTTCTGCTATCCTGTCCACATTTCAAGTTAACAACAAAAGGAGGCAGATCTTTCTCAGTTCAGGCTCCGACCATCTGGAATAAGCTACCGGAGGCGCTTCGCAGAGAACCTAATCTCCTCCTTTTTAGGAAGTCCCTGAAAACCTTACTTTTCAAAGACGCATTCCCATCTCAATAGTCGGCTACCAGATCAGACACCTCTATATTCTTTTCCTTCTTTGTTGCTGTACTTGTTCAGTAGCGCTTTGAGACCTGTAGGTGAGTTGGCGCGATACAAAACACAGTTACAAATTACAAATTACAAATTGATGTGAAAAGCAGAAACCACTTCAGGTAGAAATTTGGGAAAGGTTCAAAGAACCACCTCGTCTTTGTGAAGTTGAAAGAAAGGCTCTTGGATAGTTAGTGCCTGGAGTTTGCAAACTCTCCCTAGGGAATGATTGCAATCAGAAAAGCAACCTTCCATGAGAGGAATTGTAATTGGCACCTGTGCATCGGTTCAAAAGGTGGACCCATTAACCTTGTAACGACTATGTTGAAGTTCCACATTGGGGCAGGGCGAACTCTTGGTGACATTACCCTTTTTAGTCATTGCATAAAGGCTTTAATCATTGGTACTCTGAATAGAGATACGTGTTGTCAGTTTTGAAAGTATGCAGCTACTGCTGCAATATGCAATCTAATGGATGTACAAACTAATCCAGATTGCTGCAAGTGTGAAAGATAACACATGATGTTTTGAACCGACGCATCAAGAGCGTTGATATTATTATCGTTACAGTATATAACAAAACGTGTTTACTTCACTCCATAACACGCCCTAGTAGTAGGTCTCCTATGTGATCATCCTTTCAGGGATCTATAGGCATTATATTGTCCCCCACGTCCCCATCATCATCATCATGAGGTGGTGGAGTTAGTTGGTGTGATTAGTATATGACCCAAATCTGGAGAGGTTGGTTTAGGGGAATGTGGTAAAAGAGGGGATGGAGGAAGGTTAGTACCCACATTCTTTTCTTGAAGGGAATGAAGAAAGGTTCTTCTTCTAATTCATGTTTGGGGTTTTGAGGTGACTTAGTAAGAACATGTCCTGTATTAGGATTTATATAGAGTTCATTCTGTTTTGGTTCCGGTTTGGGCGTTCGGACAAAGAAATTCGGATCCTGCCACTTTGTGTTAGGAATTAGCCGATTTTTTCTTCCTTCTATGCTTGTGTATGCTTGGTATTCCCGGTGTCCTCTTTCTGTTTCTTTCTTTTTGATAGCCTCCGCCCCATTTTTTCCCCTCCTTCCTTATCTGGGTTCCAGCGCCAGTGTTCGGTGCTTGGTTTCTAGCCTGGTTGGTTTTTCTTTAACTAGCCAGAGTGAGTTACGGGGAGTTAGCGTTTTCTCCCTCTGGGTGTTTTCTTCCGCGTTCGGAATTCAGACGCTGGGAAGCTTGCCGAGCAGAACGAGGCTTCGTTCTGCCTCTTGGATTCGGTGCGCGTCGGACGCCTGCCAGTCAGCTGTTCTCCCTCGGAGTTACGTTGTATTTTTGATCGAGGGCGTACTGGTAGGGATTGGGACATTTCTAATTGCTTTTGGACCAAGTTTATTTTACTTATTGGGTGACCCTCGGCGGAGCCGATTTCCGGGTTTGGTGTAACCTTATTCACATCGTTATGTGAAGTTTTTGGACTATTTCTCGAAGCAGTTTTGCTACTGGCGTTTTTCAATGAACGCGCTTTAGTTTGTGGCCACAAGTAGGAAAAACGCTATGTAATTACAGCATTTTTTGCTGTTAATAGCCTTTCAAGGGTTTTTTTGTCAGAATTATGATTTTTTCCCCGCTTTAAACAAAACGCTGAGCAACAGGGAGTCTGTCGACTTCAATTTTTCTGGACTATTCCTCCACAAGTCTCACTTCTGAAGATTCTTCTATGTCACACTGGTAAGGAGAGGAATTGGGATGTGTTGGGCAGTATAAGGGTGTATTGAGGAGGATTCAGGTAAAAGGACACTGGGAATTGAAGTGACTTTGTTTTCTCTTTTGTTTCTTCTCTTGTTTTGCTGCAGGTTAGAAGACCTATACATATATACAAGAACAGGGTCTGCCTAGCTGAAACATAGAAAGAGCCTTGGCGTTTCTCTTTCTTTTTGTTTTTTCCTACCATCTCCCTTTGTTCGGTCTGCTATCACGCTGTGATACATATGGGCGTGTTGCGATCCGAATAGGGGTAGAGGATTGGGGCCATCCTCGCTTCCGTGGTGTGGGTCAAGTCGGGTGAAATCCAACACTTTGGAGGCACAGATTTAGATTTCGGCACCGAGGATTTCAGTGCCGGGGTGGAATCACTTTTTGGTGCCAAAGGTTTTTATTCCAAAGGAGGCTTAGAATTGGGGGTCCACTATTTCGCCCCGTAGCAGTTTTCGGCTTCAAGGCTGACTGTTTCGGCTCGGTGTAAGTCTTCGGCCAACTTGAACCCGAGCCAGAAGGCTTAGAGATGTGTTACAGTGCCGAGCCAGAGGGCGGGGCGTCAGAAACATCTTGTCGGTGCCGACCGTGGCCCGAAGGCGGGGGTGGGACCAAAGCCTTTTGTTTCAGCTGAATTGGATTTTGAGTTAAGGGGCGTTCGGTACTCAAGGTACGTTAACCATGTGGCAACTCTTCTTCCGACACAGAATCCAATTCTGGAATGGAAGAAAGTTCCTCTTGTTTTTCCTCTGCATCTTGTGCGTCGAAGTTTTGTTCAGGTCCTTCACTGAAGAGGTCGGGCGTGTATTCGACGTTTTGACTCTGCATCTCACGACGTCGAGCTCGACGATCACGGAGCGTTTTCTTCGATCGGACGCAGTCTTCTTCGTTGTGCTTCGGAGACCAGCATAAGTTGCACACTTCATGTGAGTTGGTGCGCGGATACTTTACGTGGCACCGAGGACAGAATTTGGATGGAGTCCGTTCCATCGACCGCAAGGTGGACCAATGCGGTTAGGCCGGATGGCTTTTCCGAAGATCATCGATTGAAATAGAGTTTTTTTCTCATGGGATACGATACGCGGAGAAGTGGGATATGCGTATGAAAGAATACCAACGCAGGTATAGCAGATTGCGCACCAAGGGGAACCCGAAGAAACTGTCCCGAAGCGAAGCCCAGCAATACACGTCCGAAACCGATGGCGGATATAAACAATCTAACAATGGATTTGATGCCCATTCGCACTATCACTGAAAGGAAGAGTCACTTACCTGGCGCCTGGGAAGACTTCTTCAAAGATAAACAATTTGCAAACATCCGGACCAAACACTAGATGGCAGGAGTATGCAAAGCATGTGATCTACAGCTTACATGCCTAGAACAGGTGTTTAAGCTTCTGCATAGCATGTTTGCGTTCAACAATCCATCTTGAAATGCCAGATTTAAAGATGAGATTGCCTTTGTGAGGTGGAGCAAATGCAACAATCAGTTTTGTTTTGCGAAAATCTTTAGTCCTTTATGTAGTACAATAAGGCTTTTTTCACATCAAGCTTTTGAAAAGCTTGTGCGGCTAAAAAATTAGGTTGAGAAAAAAAAGTAACTCAACTCATTGGTTTATATGAAAAGCTAGAACTACTTTGGAAAGGAATTTGGGGTTGGTGAGATGAACTACCCTGTCTTTGTGGAGCTGAAATTAGGGTTCTCCCAGGTTAATGCCTGTAGCTCACCAACTCTCCTCAATGAAGTGATGGCAAAGAGGAAAGAAAAATTCCATGAAAGAAACTGCAAAGGACAATTATGAAATGGTTCAAAAGGTGGACCCATACGCCGTGTAAGGACAGTGTTAGGATTCCACACTGGTGCAGGGAGAAATCTTGGTGGTATTACCCTTTTTAAGCCTTCCATGAAGGTTTGATTACTAGTACTTTGAACAGTGATAAATGCTGTCTGTTTTCCAAATACGCAGCTACTGCTGCAAGGTGCAAACGAAGAGCTCTATAAGCCAGTCCAGTTTGCTGTAAGTGCAACAGGTAACAGATAATATTTTGTTGTTTTTAGAATAGACAACACATGTTTTCCACTTTGATGCATAACAAGCTTTGGTAATAGGCTTTCTTGCTCCTTTTAGAAGAGTCATACAGACTGGTGGTAGATTTAAACAACCAAACTCTATGACTTCAGGAGCCAGATCGCAAAATGTAGTTCTGTGCGATTTGGATACCGGATTTCTCCAAGGGTCTGAGTGAGGAGCCTGGAGGTAAGATGTAGCTTTTCATGTGGAACTACTGACCGTTCCAACAGGGTGGTGTACCATGGTTGACGGGCCCATATTGGTGCTACCAGAATTAGGCGTTAGGGATGTTCTTCCGAACTAGACACGGAATGAGTGGGAGAGGCGGAAAAGCATAGTCAAATATCCCTGACAAGGTCATCCATAGAGCATTGCCTTTTGAGAGTAAGTGTGGCAAACTGGAGCCAAAGTTTGAGCATTTTGCATTGTGAATTGTCGCAAACAAGTCTATTTGTGGGAAACCCAATTGTTGGAAGTATGGAAGGAGAACTTCCCACTCTTAAATTTGAAGCCTGTTTCTGCTGAGAAGGTCGGAATCAGATTTTTTTTACCCCTGGAAGGTGTTCTGCCAGAAGATAAATCCAGTGATGGATTGCCCAATTCCAAATGGCTTGATAGAGGCATGACAGTTGGAGAGAATGAGCAACGTTCCCCATCAGGTGAGTTTGAACAGCTTTGAGCGCTAGAAACACTGCTAGAAGCTCTAGATAGCTGTGGAGACTTTAGTGCTTGTCGCTCCACAGACCTTGTATTGTGTAATCTTGGAGATGGGCACCCCAACCTGTCAGAGATGCGTCTGCTATGAGCACGATCTGTGGAATAGGGTCGATGAAAGGCCGCCAGGACGCCCTTTGGATACATTTTCTGGGTTTCACCACTGCAGAGAGCGATGGGTGTGGCCGTCTACCAACACTAGATGGGTACGTTGACCCTGCGACAGATTCCACTGACGTGCTAAGCACTCTTTTATAGGATGCATGTTGAGTCTTGCATGTGGTACAATTGTGATGCAAGACACCATCATTCCCAGCAGTTGCAGGAACACTCTGGCTGGTAATGTTTTGTTGAATTGAAACTGAAGTATCATAGACTGAATGTTGTGAATTCTGGCTACATTGAGAGAGTTTGGAGCGTTGGGAGTGTTGAGAGTAGCCCCTAGATAAGACTGCATCAGTGAAGAATGCAGGTGAGATTTCTGTGCATTGCCCGTGAAGCCCTGTTAAGTACGTCTATTGTGGTCTGAGTGTGTCGTAGACAGTTTTGGTAAGTGCTGACTTTGATGAGCCAGTCGTCTAGGTAGGGGAAGACATGAATATGTTATCTTCTGAGATTAGCTGCGACTACTGCCAGTCATTTGGTAAATACTCTGGGGACAGAATTCAGTCGAGGCAGGAGTACTTTAAATTGGTAATGTTTGTCTGCTATTACAAATCTGAGGTATTTGCAATGAGCTGGATGAATTAGAAACGTGAAAATATGCGTCTTCTAAGTCTAGAGTAGACAAAGTCTCTCTTCTGTAAAAGTCGAAGTACCTGTTGAAGGGTTACCATGTGAAGGCGCTCTGACAGTATATATTGGTTTAACTCTCTGAGATCCAGAATAGGTCTTAAGAAGCCTTCCTTTTTGGGGATCAGAAAGTAGAGAGAGTAAACTCCTGAACCTTGGTACTGTAGTGGAACTGGTTCTAAGGCTCTCTCGAGGCCGGGTCACCCCCTTGCTCCCTCACCTGCTCGCCTGCTGATCCTTGCTCCCTCGCCTGCTGTTCCTGCCTGCCGCCATCGACTCCGTCGCCCCCCAGCACCCCCGAGCGGCCCAGCCACAGCTGAGCCGCCCGCTCGCCACTTTTTCCCGCCGCTGGCCCCCTGCAGCCCCGCCCACCACCGGCCCATTGGCCCAGCCGCTCGCCCGGCCCAGCAGACCCGCCCTCCCGTCCCCCTTCTTATGACGCCCCCTGAGCGACCGCGCAGCGGAGGCACGCAGCGGGAGCACCGAATGAGCGCCGAAGGTGCGCCAAAGGTAAGCCCGTCTGCGCCTGGACCGCGCCCAGTGCCAGGACCCCTGGCCCACGAGGACCCCAGCCCACCCGCCGGACGTACGACGCCGCCACCCTCAACGCACTCCACACCGGCCGAATCCCGGGATGCTACTGAGCGACCCCGAGCGAACCCACGGACCCTTCAGCTGTCACGCCTGCAAGTTCTCCTGCATCCAGACCTGCCCCGCACCAGCACCCGCCAAGCCGATCACCAGCAGCAACCACCTCAAGTGCATCCTACTCAACACCCGCTCCGTCCACAGACACATCATCGAACTCTGGAACCTCCTGACACCACAGATCCTGACGTCGCCTTCCTCACGGAAACCTGGATGAACGACTCCTCAGCTCCCGACATCGCCATACCAGAGACCGAGGCAACCAGACGGGAGGAGGCATCGCCATCATCTACAGGGACACCATCCGCATCACGACCAACACCGACGACACCCTGACAACCGCCGAACACCTGCACTTCCAGATCCACACAGACCCCAGAACCACCCTCAGAGGCACCCTCATCTACCGACCCCCGGGACCACGCACACAATTCAGCGAAGACATCGCCGACTTCATCAGCCCGCACGCCCTCCCCTCCGCTGACTACATCCTCCTGGGGGACATCAACTTCCACCTGGAAAACAATAACGACCACTACACCACCACCCTGCTTGACAACCTCGCCAACCTTGGACTCAAGCAGCTGGTGACCACCCTCACCCACCTCGCCGGACACACACTCGACGCTGTCTTCTCATCCAGCAAGGACATCGTCTTCAGCCACGCCACCGGACTCCACTGGACGGACCATAGCTGCGTCCACTTCACTTTCAGAAGATCCACGATCCACCACCACCAGCAACAGGCTGCTCGAAGAAACTGGAACAAGATCACAGCAGACCAGCTCGCCGCTTCCCTGAGCCAGCACCCTCCCGCAAGCTCAGCGAACCCCAGCCAGGCCGCCGACAACCTCACAAAGTGAGGTTGTTATAGCGCTGTGTGTGCATTTCTTCCTAGCTCGTTTTGTATAGAGCTGGGTGTGTCCATTGCTGCTCGCTCTGCATAGCGCTGTGTGTTATCTGTGAGAGCGCTGTGTTTGCATCATACTGTAACTCGTTTTGGAGAGATTTCAACTGACCTGGATCAGCCTTTGGCGCTGCTCGCTCCGCTCCGCATTGCAACGCTTTGGTTTACTGTAGGCGCTTTGATTCCATTAGCTGCCCCTGCCTCACTTTCACTTTGACCCTCCATTTTGTTTGTGTTGGTGCTCCCTGGGCCGCCCCTCCTCCCCGCTACCGCCTCCCAGCTGCTGCCCCTCCCACGCTCCGCCCCCTCCACCATCCATTTATGACCATTGCCCCCACGCGCAGCGTTCACGCGCAGCGATCGCGCCCCAGTCGTGCCGAAGGTGCGCCAAAGGTAAGCCCGTCTACGCCCGTCCGCGCCTGGACCACGCCCAGCGCCAGACCCCCTGGCCCTCGCAATGCCCAGCCCTCTCGCATTACCTACGACGCCTCCACCCTCCTAGCCTTTAACCACGGCCGCTCCCCCAACTGCGTCTACGCCGCTCCTGGACTCACCCATGGACCCTTCTCTTGCAACTCCTGCAAGTTCGACGGCACCAAAAGCAGCTCCTCATCCACCAACACCAATCAGAGACCTGACACCAACCACCTAAAATGCTTCTTGCTCAACACCCGCTCGCTCCACAGACACGCCATCGACCTCTGGAATCTACTTGACACCATCTCACCGGACGTCGCCTTCCTAACAGAAACATGGATGAATGCCTCTTCAGCCCCAGACATCACCATTGCCATCCCGGATGGATACAAGATCATCCGTAAGGACCGCATCGAGAAAACAGGAGGAGGCATCGCTATCGTCCATAAGAATTCCATCCGCATCTCAACCAGCTCAGACGTCAACCTTGCCAGCGCCGAACACCTCCACTTCCAGATCCACGCCGACCCCAAGACCACACTCAGAGGCACCCTCCTCTACCGGCCTCCAGGACCCCGTGCACAATTCAATGACGACATCACTGACTTTATCACCCCACACGCCCTCCCCTCCGATGACTACATTCTATTGGGAGACCTCAACTTTCACCTGGAAAAGAACAATGACAACAGCACCACCACCCTTCTGGACAATCTTGCCAACCTCGGACTCAAACAACTGGTCACTACCCTCACCCACATTGCTGGTCACACACTCAACCCTATCTTCACTTCCAGCAAACATGTCTCCTTCAGTCACACCACAGCTCTTCACTGGACGGACCACAGCTGCGTTCACTTCACATACAATAAGACCACAATCCACAACCATCCTCAACCCACCATGCGAAGAAACTGGAACAAAGACCAGATCTCCTCATCACTTCTTCAAAACCCTCCTGTCCACTCCTCAAACCCCGACCAAGCAGCCATTAACCTCACCCAATGGATATCCAACAGCGCCGACATCCTAGCACCGTTGAAAAAACGTCTAAGCAAACCAGGCAACAAAAACGCCTCCTGGTTCAACGATGATCTTAAGAAATCGAAGAAACACTGTCGCTCCCTCGAGAAGGCCTGGAAAAAAGACCCAAACACCAGCACCAGGGACGCCTTCAAAAACGCCACCCGCATACACCACCAACTAATCCGGTCTGCCAAGAAAGCCGCATTCAAAGACCGTCTAGATAACAACGCCCACAACAGCAAGGAATGCAAATGCTACTTACCAGTATGCATCTGTTCTTGGCATGTAGGGCTGCTGACATTCATATCTGTGCATAGATCGCCGCCTAGTGTTGGGTCCGGATGATTGCACATTGTTGTCCTGGAAGAGTCTTCGAAGTATCACGAGATAGGTGGCTCCTCCCCTGGACTACAGTGCGCATGGGCATCGACTCCATCCCCAGATTGTTTTTAGCCATTGTGGCCGAGATGGAGTGAACTTTGTGAGTGATGACCATGGCATGAAATGCATGTAAACACTGCAGCTGCTACAGGCGCCGGGGAGGAGGGCGGGCGATATGAATGTCAGCAGCCCTACATGCCAAGAACAGATGCATACTGGTAAGTAGCATTTGCAGTTCGAGGCATGTGGGCTGCTGAATTCATATCTGTGCATAGAATACATAGCAGTCCCTCCATTAGCGGCGGCCGCCCGTGCCAGCTGCAGCAGTTTGGAAAAGTGTCTTGAGAACAGCCTGCCCTACAGCTGCCTGCTGTTTAGAGTGCACGTCTACACAGTAATGTTTTGTAAATGTATGTGTGGTAGACCATGTGGCTGCTCTACATATGTCCTCTAAGGGAATGTTTCCAAGGAAGGCCATAGAGGCCCCCAACTTTCTGGTGGAGTGGGCTCTTGGTGGAATTGTAAGAGTGCGTTTAGCTTTTGCATAACAGATCTGAATACATTTCACGATCCACCTAGCAATACCAGCCTTGGAAATAGCGTTACCTTTGTGGTGTGACGCAAAGGCAACGAAAAGCTGCTTAGTCTTTCTAAAATCCTTGGTCCTGTCAATGTAATACATTAGTGCCCTCTTGACGTCAAGGGTGTGGAGCATCCGCTCTGCCAGTGACTCAGGATTTTGGAAAAACACTGGCAACTCAATTGTTTGGTTTATGTGGAATTGAGACACAACCTTGGGCAGAAATTTAGGGTTAGTGCGGAGCACTACCCTGTTAGCATGAACCTGGAAGAAAGGCTCCTGAATTGTGAGGGCCTGGAAAAGTCAAGAACTGATGTTCGCAGGAATGTAGTGGCTCAAAGGGAGGACCCATCAGCCTTGTAAGAACCACATTGAGGTTCCATTCTGGAGCTAGAGGGGTCCGTGGTGGAATGACCCTTTTGAGTCCTTCCAGAAAAGCTTTGATAGCAGGCACCTTGAAAAGTGAAAGGTGCTGTCTATTTTGGAGGTATGCGGCCATCGCAGACAGGTGAATGCGGATGGAAGTAAATGCCAAATTACACTGGTACAGATGAAACAGGTAACAGATGATGTTCTGAATGGAAGCATCTAGTGGATTGATGTTGTGGTTTGCACAATAGATGACAAACCGCTTCCATTTGGCCGCATAACAGGCTCTAGTAGTGGGCTTTCTTGCCTCCCGAATGATGTCCATGCAATTCGGAGGAAGGTTAAGGTAGCCAAACTCTAGGACTTCAGGAGCCAGATCGCCAGGTTGAGCTGTTGCGGATCTGGGTGCTGAATGTCGCCATGGCTCTGCGTCAGAAGGCTGGGTGTGAGGCGAAGCCTTTGATGCGGTACCACGGACAGTTCCAGAAACGTGGTGTACCATGGTTGGCGAGCCCACGTTGGAGCAACCAGGATGAGGGTCATCGAGTGCTGCCTGAGCTTGCGTGCCACCAGCGGTATCAGGGGTGCTGGGGGAAAAGCGTACGCAAATTTGCCTGACCAGTTCATCCATATCGCATTGCCCTGCGATTGCGGATGTGGGAACCTGGCGGCAAAGCTTTGGCATTTTGCGTTCTCCCTTGTGGCGAACAGGTCTATTTCTGGATGACCCCATGTCTGAAAGTACGGCTGGAGTACTGAAGGGTGTATCTCCCACTCGTGCATCTGGTGGCTGTGCCTGCTGAGCAGGTCCGCCATCTGGTTGTCCTTGCCTGGGAGGTGTTCTGCCATGAGAAAGATGTTCCTCTGAATGGCCCACTTCCACATGCTCTGAGCCAGATGAGACAGCTGTGGAGAGTGTGTCCCTCCCTGTTTCTGAATGTAGTACATGGCTGTCATGTTGTCCGTCCGGATCAACACGACCTTGTTGCACAGATGTACTTTGAACGCCTTTAAGGCCATGAAGATTGCCATCAGTTCCAACACATTGATGTGCATCTTCTTCTGCTGTAGTGTCCATAGTCCCTGCACTGTGTAGTGGAGTACATGCGCTCCCCAACCCTGGAGAGAAGCGTCCGTCGTCAGGATAATCTGTGGCACAGGTTCCTGGAACGGTCGGCCCTTGCAAAGGTTTTGTGGATTCCACCAATGCAGAGAGTTGTATGCCCGACCGCTCACCAACACTAGGTCTTTCAATTGCCCATGAGCCTGAGTCCACTGACGTGCTAAGCACTCCTGAAGCGGGCGCATATGTAGTCTCGAGTGCGGGACAATGGAGATGCAGGAGGCCATCATGCCGATCAACTGCATGAACACTCGTGCTGGAAGTGAGTGTTGAGGTCTGAATTTTTGAATCAGCGATAGAATGCTGTTGGTCCTCACTGAATTTGGCTGTGGTGTAGCCACCAGAGTGTTTATGGTCGCGCCCAGATACTGCCGTATGTGAGCGGGCTGGAGATGGGACTTTGGGTAATTCAGTGAGAATCCCAGATCGTGCAGAAGGTGAATGGTTTGGGACACGTGGTCGGCGCACTGTCTGTGCGACTTTGCTTGAATGAGCCAGTCGTCCAGATAGGGGTATACGTGGATGTTCTGACGTCTTAGATGCGTCGCCACTGTCGCTAGGCACTTTGTGAAGACCCTGGGCGCCGTGGTGACCCCAAAGGGCAGAACCTTGAACTGGTAGTGCTGGTTTTGAATGGTGAACCTTAGATACTTTCTGTGTGAAGGATGCAGGGGAATGTGAAAATATGCATCCTTGAGGTCCAGAGTTGCCAGGAAGTCCCCTTGCTGAAGCAGTGGGAGAACCTGTTGCAGAGTAAGCATATGAAAATGCTCTGACAGAATGTACATGTTGAGAGGTCTGAGGTCTAGGATGGGCCTGAGAGATCCGTCCTTCTTTGGGATTAGAAAGTACAGGGAGTAAACCCCTGTTCCCCTTTCTTGCAGTGGAACGAGCTCTATTGCCCCTTTTTGCAGCATGACTTGAACTTCCTGCTGCAACAAGTGCAAGTGCTCGCCGGACATAGGACGGTTTTTTGGAGGTATGTTTGGTGGGATGGAAGTGAGTTCCAGACAATAACCGTACTGAATAAGAGATTTGACCCACCTGTCCGTGGTGATGGACCTCCACACGGGCAGGAACTGCTGGAGTCTCCCCCCGACCGGTGTTGTGTGGTCGGGGGGCAGTGACAAGGCGTCACTGTTTGCTGGCGGTGGAGGACCTGGAGCTGTTATTTCCACGTCCTCTGCCCTTGACGTTGTTGCCACGGTATCCACCCCTACCCTTGTTGGTATATGAGGATTGGGTGTTAGTCTTATAGAATTGTGTGGATTGTGACGCTTGACCCCTTGAGGTGCCTCTGTTATTGGAGCGGCGAAAGGAACCACCCCGAAACTGCTGGGACTGAAGGGCACCCATAGATTTAGCAGTGTCAGTGTCCTTCTTCATTTTTTCAAGTGTGGCATCTATTTCAGGTCCAAACAGGTGGTCTGGATTTACTGTTTGGTTGAGGATGGTGGTCTGAATGTCTGGTTTAAAGCCTGATATTCTGAGCCATGCATGCCGGCGCAGCAGAACGCTAGTATTTATTGCTCGCGAGGCGGTATCAGCCACATCTAGAGCACACTTGATGGAGGCATTGGTAATGAGTTTTCCCTCCTGAATCAGCATTTCAGCGCCCTCCTTATACTGATCTGGCAAGTGCTGTAGAAGTGTTTCTAGGGTGTCATAGTGTGCCCTATTGTAGCGTGCAAGTAGCGCCTGCGTGTTTGATATGCGCCATATATTGGCTGCCTGCGCAGCAATACGTTTCCCTGATGCCTCAAACACCTTTGATTCCTTGTCAGGGGGAGGAGCATCACCCGTGGTCTGTGAATTGGCTCGTTTACGTGCGTTGGAGACAATTAAAGAGTCCAGTGGCAACTGTCCCTTGATGTACATTGGGTCAGTGGGCGCTGCCTTGTATTTCTTATCAATGCGAGGATTGATGACTCTTGCCCGGGTGGGCTCCTTGAAAACCTCTGGCGCATGCTTTAGCATACGCTTTAGCACACCCTTGAGCATTGGCAATGTCTTGACGGTCTTTTCAGCCACTGAGAAAGTGTCAAAAAGAAAATCGACATCCACTGGGTCAGCATGGAGGTCGACATCATGGTTGGCCGCAGCTCTTTCAATTAAAGCGTTGAAGGCTGCAGAGTCCTCCGTTGGGGAAGTTTTTGCAGCAAAAAGCTGCGGCTCGTGTCCTGACTGAGGGTCCTCAGGGTCGCCCCCAGCAGACCATGGCTCATGTACATCCTCTGGGTCCGAGTATGCTGGATAATTATACTCGTCCTCCTCGTCTCCGTCACCCTCCCCAGCGTTAGAGTGAGTGGGTGAGAGGTCCAGACCCTGTGGAGATGTCGGCTCCATAGGGGCAGATGCACCGGCAGAGTCCAACTTCTTTTTAAGGGGAATATGGAAATGTTCCAACGCAGGCTCCGGGGTGATTTTCCTCTTGAGGAGAGAGAGCTTGCCTGTGTTGGCGTCGATGATGACCTCTCGACGCTCCTCGTCTGCCAGTGGTTGATGCCGTGGCTTCGGCACCACCAATGATGCCTTCGGCGTTGAAACCAGCTTTAAAGGCACCCCGGCTCATGTTTCGGAGCGAAGGCCTTCGGCGCCGTTCTCGGCGGTAGCGTGAAGTGAATCGGCGTCTGCGCCTTTGCCGGCTTCTGTGGAGGCTTGTGCGGCACAGTGTCCTTTGGCTCGGTCGCCGCAGCCTCCTCCCGAATCCGCTGAAGGGACTTCGTGACCTTCTTGGTGAGGGATGGGGAGGGCCGGATCGGCTCGAGCGAGTCCTCCGAGTCCGGATTTGGGTCGGCGACCAAAGCAGCCGTCTTCGGAGCCGACGCGGCACCTCCCTTTGCTTTCTCGACTGGGATCGGTGCAGTCATAGACTTGGGGTCGTCCTGACGCTTCTTCGGGCCTTCTTATGGTCATCGACCTTCTTGGCGTCGACGCGACTCTTTAGAGCGTCGACCAGCTTCGGCGTCGACGCCGCCGCGTCGGGCGTCTTAGCCTTAGGCTTCGGCACCGTGGTCTTCGGATCGGCCATCTTGGCGTGGCTCTTGAGCTCGACGACCATCTTGGATTTCTTCGGCGCCGAGGTCTCCGGCGCCTTTGACCCAACCAGTGCGACTTGCACTTTCGGTTTCGATCCTGATGGTGTTGACCCCGATGGCTTCACTTTCGGTTTCTGGACCGGGAGTGGCGCATCACCAATGTCCGTGGCCGGGCCAGGAGGCGGGGCCGTGGGACGAGGATTGAGGTCTTGGGTAAGGCCCGAAGGCGATCCCTCGACCTGGGCCTTATGATGGGGTTTGACACCAGAGTCAGTCTGAGGATGCTCCTCCTCCGAGCTATCCTCCACGGTGGCAATGGCCCCGTCGTCGTCCCCTACCTCCTCGACGACTTCCTCGAACTCTTCGTCTCCCGCGTCGTAGTCTTCCTCGCCCTCCGACGCCAGGTTAGAGTCCGAAACATTTAGGATGGTGTCGTCTTCAACATCCTCTTCAAAGATGTTTGCTGGTGGGGGTGCCGAACTCTGGGCCTGCAGTCTTGCGGCCCGGCGTAGCTTGAGAGTCTTCTTCGACCGGAACTTGGAGCAGGCCATACACTTGGCCTCGTCGTGGTCCGGCGACAAGCACTTGTTGCACACTGGGTGCACGTCGATGTGGGGGTACTTTGAGGCACACACTGGGCACCTCTTAAATGGACTTCGTTCCATGTTGAAGTAGTCTGGAGCGTCGTGTAGGCCCGTCCGCGCCGACAGCACGCGGAAGGGCAGCAGTTGATCGGAGCCGATGAATAACCAACCCGACCGATAACAATACCGACGCGAGATCCTAAAGACCTTTTGGTCTCAAGTAAAGAAACTTAAACAACTATCGATTCCGACAGAGGGAACCGAAACACATCCGAACCCAATGGCGGAAAAAAACAATCTGGGGATGGAGTCGATGCTCATGCGCACTGTAGTCCAGGGGAGGAGCCACCTATCTCGTGATACTTCGAAGACTCTTCCAGGACAACAATGTGCAATCATCCGGACCCAACACTAGGCGGCGATCTATGCACAGATATGAATTCAGCAGCCCACATGCCTCGAACTTATTCAACATAGTCAAAGAATTTACCAACCCTTCAGCCAACTCCAACGACATCACTCCCTCTCAAGCCCTCTGCGACTCCCTAGCTTCCTTCTTCCACAACAAGATTGCAGACATCCACAACAGCTTCGACTACCAACCCGGAGACCAACCCACCCAACCTTCCGCCGCACCCTCCCCCCCCTTGAACATCCTCAATGACTGGAACCCCATCTCCATTGAGGACACCATCCGCCTGATGAACTCCATCCACTCAGGATCCCCAACTGACCCATGCCCTCACCACATCTTCAACAAAGCAGACGCCATCATAGCTCCACACCTACGAGACGTCATCAACTGCTCCCTCTACTCCGCCACCTTCCCGGAAAGCTGGAAACACGCAGAACTCAGCGCCCTTCTGAAAAAACCCACAGCTGACCCCACCGAACTCAAAAACTACCGCCCCATCTCGCTTCTTCCATTCCCGGCCAAAGTCATCGAGAAAGCTGTCAACAACTAACTCGCCTCCTTCCTCGAAACCAACAAATCCATCGACCCCTCACAGTCCGGCTTCCGAGCCAAACACAGCACTGAGACCGCACTTATCGCAGCAACAGGCGATATTCGAACTCTACTGGACAATGGAGACACAGTCGCCCTCATCCTCCTCGACCTCTCCGCTGCCTTCGACACAGTCTGCCATAGCACCCTTCTACAACGCCTCAGAAACGTAGGAATCCAAGGAAAAGCACTGGAATGGATCACCTCGTTCCTCACTGGAAGAACCCAGAGAGTCCGCCTCCCACCATTCAAGTCAGAGGCCTCTGAAGTCATCTGCGGAGTGCCACAAGGATCGTCACTCAGCCCCACCCTCTTCAACGTATACATGAGCCCCCTTGCGGCCATCGCTCGCCAACACAATCTCAACATCATCTCCTACGCGGATGACACTCAACTGATCCTATCACTCACCAAAGACCCTAACACCGCCAAAACCAACTTACACGAAGGAATGAAAGAAGTAGCCGAGTGGATGAAGCACAGCCGTCTGAAACTGAACTCAGACAAAACAGAAGTCCTCATCCTAGGCACCTCCCCCTCCGCCTGGGATGACTCTTGGTGGCCTGAAGCCCTTGGAAAAGCACCCATCCCGACGGACCTCGCTCGGAACCTGGGCGTCATCTTGGACTCCTCACTCTCGATGACCAGACAAGTCAACGCTGTTTCATCTTCTTGCTTCAACATTCTTCGCATGCTCAAAAAAATATTTCGCTGGATCCCCACCGAAACTAGAAAAACAGTCACCCACGCACTGGTTACGAGCCGACTGGACTACGGAAACACACTATACGCCGGTACCACCGCAAAACTCCAGAAAAAACTCCAACGCATCCAGAACGCTTCAGCCAGGCTCATACTAGACATCCCGCGTAAAGAACACATCTCTGGTCACCTGAAAAACCTCCACTGGCTCCCCGTAAATAAGAGGATTACCTTCCGCCTCCTAACCCACGCACACAAAGCACTTTACGAACTTGGACCCGAATGCCTCAACACACGACTGTCCTTCTACACCCCCTCCCGTCAGCTACGATCCTCCAACCAAGCCCTTGCCACTGTACCTCGCATCAACAAAACCACCATGGGAGGTAGATCCTTTTCCTACCTGGCAGCTAAAACCTGGAACTCACTTCCCACTCACCTTCGCCTTACTCAGAACCACCTAGCATTCAGAAAACAACTTAAAACTTGGATATTCGACAAGTAATTCCCCACCCTTCCTCTAGCGCCTTGAGACCCTATGGGTATGTAGCGCGCTATATAAATCGCTTAACTTGACTTGACTTGCGCAGATGACCTCGCCCCACTGAGGACCCCGCCTAGCAGACCCGGCAGCAAGAAGGCCCCATGGTTCACCGACGAACTCAAGAGCTCCAAGAAGAACTGCAGAGCCCTCGAGAAAGCCTGGAGAAGGGAGCCAACACCGGACAACATGACCACCCTCAAGCTCGCCACCCGAAAGCACCATCAACTGATCCGCGCCACCAAGAAAAAAGCATTCAAGGACCGGCTGGACAACAACGCACACAACTGCAAGGAACTTTTCAACATCGTGAAAGAGCTCTCCAACCCCAACGCCGGAAACAACGACATCACCCCATCGCAAGACCTCTGCAACTCCCTCGCCTCCTACTTCCACAACAAGATCGCTGACATACACAACAGCTTCAGCCCACAAACAAACGCTCCCAACGACAGCACCAACGCCCCCCACCACCACCCTCAGCGCCTGGACCCAGATCAACACAGAAGACACCATCTGCACGATGAACTCTATCCACTCCGGATCCCCGACCGACCCGTGCCCCCACCACGTCTTCAACAAGGCCGACGCTGTCATCGCACCCCACCTGCAGGACATCATCAACACCTCCTTCGACACCGCCACCTTCCCTGAGAGCTGGAAGCACGCCGAACTCAGCGCTCTACTAAAGAAACCAACAGCGGACCCCACCGAACTCAAGAATTACCGCCCCATCTCGCTCCTCCCGTTCCCAGCCAAAGTCATCGAGAAGACCGTCAACAAGCAGCTGGCCGCCTTTCTCGAGACAAATGGATCCCTCGACCCCTCACAGTCTGGCTTCCGAGCCAACCACAGCACCGAGACCGCCCTCATCGCTGCCACCGATGACATCCGAGCCCTGCTGGACAACGGTGAAACAGCGGCCCTCATCCTCCTAGACCTCTCCGCGGCGTTCGACACTGTCTGCCACCGCACCCTAGTGCAGCGCCTCAGCAACATCGGAATCCAGGAGAAAGCACTGGAGTGGATCATCTCCTTCCTCGCTGGAAGAACACAGAGAGTCCGCCTACCACCATTCAGATCTGCAGCCACGGAAGTCATCTGCGGCGTTCCTCAGGGCTCCTCGCTCAGCCCCACCCTCTTCAACGTCTACATGAGCCCCCTTGCGGCCATCGCACGCCAACACAACCTCAACATCATCTCCTACGCCGACGACACCCAGCTGATCCTCTCCCTGACCAACGACCCCGCCGCCGCCAGAACCAACCTCCACGAAGGGATGAAAGACGTAGCCGAGTGGATGACGACCAGCCGCCTGAAACTGAACTCCGACAAGACGGAAGTCCTCATCCTGGGCTCCTCGCCCTCCGCCTGGGACGACTCCTGGTAGCCCCCCGTCCTGAGCACCGCACCCAAACCGACAGACCACGCACGCAACCTGGGCTTCATCCTGGACTCCTCCCTCTCCATGACCAGACAAGTCAACGCCGTCTCCGCGTCCTGTTTTAACATCCTGCGCATGCTACGGAAGATCTTCCGGTGGATCCCCACCAAGACCAGGAAGACGTTCACCCAGGCCCTCGTCACCAGCCGACTGGACTACGGCAACGCCCTCTACGCCGGAACCACCACCAAGCTCCAGAAGAGACTCCAGCGGATCCAGAACGCCTCAGCCAGACTCATCCTCGACATCCCCCGGAGCAGCCACATCTCCGGACATCTGAGAGACCTGCACTGGCTCCCCGTCAACAAGAGAATCACCTTCCGTCTCCTCACCCACGCACACAAAGCCCTACACGACCATGGCCCGAGCTACCTCAACAACCGCCTCAACTTCTACGCTCCCAAACGCCACCTCCGATCGACCAACCATGCCCTCGCCGCCGTCCCCCGCATCCGAAGAGCGACAACAGGAGGAAGGTCCTTCTCCTACCTGGCCGCCAAGACCTGGAACACCCGACCGACCGACCTTCGCCTGACCCAAGACCACCTCTCCTTCAGGAAGAAACTCAAGACCTGGCTGTTCGAGCAGTAGCGGCACCCCCCCCCCCCCCCAAAGCGCCTTGAGACCCTCCGGGTAAGTAGTGCGCTCTATAAATGCCTTGATTGATTGATTGATTGAAGGCTTCATTTAGTAAGAGAGATTGCACTTGTTGTTCGAGCAACTAGGAGTGGTCTGGCGTAAATTTTTGAGAGTGAGGTGGAATGTATATAGGATTGACGGTAAGGTCTAGGCAATAACCATGTTGGATAATTCCAATCACCAATTTGTCAGTTGTTAAAGATTGCCAAATGGGGAGAAACTGGTGAAGTCCTTCCTGACAGGTGTGGAATGGTCGGAGGGAAGCGTGGGGAAGTTACTGCTTATTAGGGGAAGGGGAATTACGGGTTGTGGTACCTTTACCCTTGAGGTGGTTTCCACTATATCCTCCTCTAAAAAAGCCTCTTGAGGAAGAGGACTGGTATTTACCTTTGTAAGAGGAAGCCTTCTGGTCTGAGTGTGCGGTTTTGAACCCTGCTCGGTAAAAGGAGCGGGCCGACAAGCCTGTTTAAAAGGAGACTGGAGTGCTCCCATGGAATTTGCCACTTCAGTGTCCTTTTTCATTTTCACAAGCACCTGATCGACCTCAGGACTAGAGATGTTATCTGTCAAAGTGTGTTATTTAAAATAAATTGTTGGACTTTGGGCTGAAACCCAGAAATAATAACCTAACATGCCTTCTGAGTAGAGCGCTAGTGTTGACCTCTGTAGCTGTGGTGTCAGCAGCATCTAGAGCACATCTTATTGAAGATTTGGAAATTAGCTTTGCTTCATGTACCAAATCTTGCGCTTTTGCTTTATGCTCATCTGGGAGATATTGGAGCAATTGCTCCATTTCATCCCAGTGTGCCCTGTTATATCTGGCTAAAAAGTCCTATGTGTTTGCAATGCACCAGTAATTGTCAGCTTGAGCATCTATGTGTTTGCCGGAAGCGTCTATTAGCTTGGACTCTTTATCAGTGAGAGGGGCGTACCCAGAGGTTTGGGAATTAGCTCGCTGACTAGCATTGGACACTACCAGTGAGTCTAGCGGTAACTGGCCCTTAATAAATACCGGATCTGTTGGGGAGGGTTTATATTTTTTATCGACTCTAGGAGTAGAGATGAGTGCACGCACAGGATCTTTAAAAATGTTGTCATCAAGTCTCAGCATACCTTTAAGCATAGGGAGTGTTTGGGTCGACCAGTGTGTGGATCTTAGTGTCTCAAACTAAAAATACTGTTCTAAGGATTCTTTGTGTAGTACCACCCCATGGTATTCTGCGGCCCTGGCAATGAGTTCCTGATAAGATACATGGTCCTAAGGGGGAGATGGCTTGGCAGGGGAAAGGTCTGGATCATTGTCTAATGGAGGTGTGATGTAATGTAATGTAATGATACTTGTAAAGCGCACTGTTACCCCATCTCGGGGTGTCCTGGCGCTGAAGACCGCTGGGGAACCCGTCCTGGCTTTCCCTGCGAGATGGTCCCTTCTGGGTATCTCCAAGGTGAAACCAGGCATCTCCGGCGTCTGTGGGGGGCCGTT
The DNA here is from genome assembly GCF_964263255.1 of Lissotriton vulgaris. Taxonomy (NCBI): domain Eukaryota; kingdom Metazoa; phylum Chordata; class Amphibia; order Caudata; family Salamandridae; genus Lissotriton; species Lissotriton vulgaris. Next base: position 2,045,134,804 of record NC_141691.1, read on the forward strand.
GTAGAGATGAGGCAACCTTAATGCCTAGAGTTGCCGAGTGTGATCCCTGGTTAGAGTAAGCACCGAGGCGAGAATGATCGAGTCCGTTGACCCTGGTCCACAACCCTGCCGCGGCGGGAATTGAACCCTGGTCCCGGGCCGTTCTCTGCTTCCGGGTCTGCCGCCTCTAACCAGTGAGCCACACCACTTCACTCCTCTATGTGCAAAGGATTTAAAGTTGGAGAAGAAGATGGAAGTGGAGGGGATGCTGGAGGCAGATGAAAAGGGCTGGTACCAACATTATTCTTCTTTAAAGGGATCTTGTAATGAGTCATCAGGAAGCTTTACAAGGCAGCTTGGTATGAATATGTCCAGTTTCTGGGTTAATATAAAGTCTCTTGTTTGGGATCCAATTTTGGAGGAACAATGTCTAAATGTGGATCCAAAGGGACATCTTTCAGATTCGGTGGCGACATTTTCGGTGCTGGGATGGGATGGCCTTTGGCCATGGAAGATCTCAGCTTCAAAGGCTGTTTCTTTTTTGGCGTGGAATATTATGGCTCACACCCAGATTTGGACTTTGAAACAGAGGATTTTGGTTCCAAAGAAGATTCGGGTGACTCGGTCTCGAGCCAGAAGGCTTGAATGAGTGTTATGAAGCTGAGCGGGAACGGGGGGGCGTTGGAAACGTCATCTCGGTGCCGACCTTAACGAGAAGGCAGAGGTGGTGCCGAAGCCTAAGGTTTTTTGGGAGTGGGTTGATGGGACCAGGGGTCTTCAGTACTCATGTCACCCTGTCCCTACGGAAGTTCTTCGACATTGAGGTCACTCTTGAGCTTCGAACTCGACTACGGCACGGAGAAGGCCTCTTCCTCCTCCGCCGCCGCACCAATTTCTTCTTGCCCGGATTCTTAAACGAAGATATCCAGCGTGTCTGTGATGTTTTGATGCTGCATTTCTCGACATTTCTCGACATCAAGCCCGACGATCGCTAAGGATTTTCTCTGACCAAAACGATCTGCAAGCGTTGCAGTCTTCTTTGTGCTCCAGAGACAAGCACAAGCTACACACCTGGTGTGAATCAGTACGTGGATACTTTGCGTGGCACAGAGGACAGAATTTGAACGTTGACTGAAACGATACGCGGAGAAGTGGGAAACCCGTACGAAACAATACGTCGAGTGGATTGTGCACTGAGGGGAACCCGAAGTCCAGTTTTGAAAGAGAGCAGAGCAATACACGCCAGACCCCAATGGCGGAAAACAACTATCTAACAATGGAGTCGATGCCCATGCATACTATCACCGAAAGGAGGAATCACCTTACCTTGCGACTGGAAAGACTCCTACAAAGATAAACAACTTGCAAACATCCGGACCCAACATTGGATGGCAGGAGTATGCAAAGCATGTGTATCTACAGCACACATGCCTCAAACAGGGGTGAATCAGACTGATTTGACCATGAGGACCTTATGCGTGAATTTAAATAGGCAATTTAGCATACCCTGGGAACTTTGTCTGAGATATCAGACTTCAGACTGTCAAGTAGCCACACTGAAGTACAACAGCAGGGTCAAAATGGCAGACACACAGTCGTTAAAGAAAAACCCACCTTAAATACAACTCTGAAACCCCAGGGAACCCTTGGTATGACCAAGTACTTAACGCACTGTGTTCACTTCCATGACCGGCTTTACCCTACCAGGTGGAACCATCCTATTTACAACATGGAAAAGAGTAATTAATCGGCGACTCAAGCAGACCTCGATTGACCGTCTGCAGCTCCACTGGAACTTTGATGCAGCCCAGCCACTAAATGACTCCTAAATGTGGTAACTCACAGACAGATTTTCTACATGGGGTCACTAGTCCTGCTAATTAAAGATTTGAACCCCTCCTGGGACTGCTTCAGTGAAAAGAGAGATAGCAGAATTTGTTCCTTTTAAAAGATTTGTGTTCACATCTGTTGTGCTGCTGTCCTTTCCTGGAACATCCGAAAAGGCAATGATATGTCTAGTCTACTGGCCTCGAACATGCCAGGGAGATTCTAGTATTTGCTTCTCAAATTCTACCCCCTGGGCCCTAGCAAGATGTGCCAAATGTGTCCCCATACTCAGGCAGTTTCTATCAGTGAACTCGTTCATGGCCAGTAAAGAAAAGCAAATGAAAATGAGAGCAGGCGCCTGAGAGATGGTGGAAGAACCCTGCATTGCACTGACCGCATTGGTGAAAGTATATATTTTAAGCAGCTAAGATAAGGATCTAACTGTTGTGGCATTAATGACAATGATAATTATTAGTTAATGAAAGATTTGATAGGCTGTTTACAATTTTCATAATTGCCACATGTTTTATGCATTTTATCTGATAATTGTTTTATCTTCTCTAGAGCGTAGCTATTTGTAATGGTTTAATTAAACAATAAAGCTTACAACTGCTATAGGTAAAGGGCATGTTTATGAAACGTAATGTGTTTAAGCAGGAAGTAACATTTATGTGCCAACAACCATGTGTCTGTCAAACCCAATACTCATCCACTCCCCTATCCACTCACCTATTAATCCATCTATGAATATCCATCCCTCCAAATACATTTACCCTCACTTATGCAACTATCCACAGTTTCCCAAGTTAATCATCCACTCTCGACACCGACCACATATCGACACCCTTGCATTAATCTGTCAACCCACTATTCGTCGATCTATCCACACTTGGATTTTTACAGCAAAGCAGCTGCAACCATCCATCTACCCACCCATTACTATATACACCTGAAGCCATAAAAATATTCAGCCAACACTGTAGATAACACCATATATGCATTCAGTTTAAACAATATCCTTTTGTCTCTACATGTGCCCGCTTGTGTCATCTGACTGCAGGAGAGAGAGAAAGCCGAGAAAGTGTGTGTGTGTAGCTGGGTTTAGTCAGAATGCCTATGGGTCCATATGTGTTTTCTGTTTGGGCATCCACACATCACACAACATACAAACATTAGAACGAAGAGCAACCAATAACTGTCTCTAGTTATCAGGGTTCACCTCCGGAGAGCCAGCAAATTATGAGAGGTTGTCATAGGGAACTATATTCTCTGTAGCAGGTATGTTAACTCGATATGTTTTACCACATGCAGTTAAGCAAGGAAGAGGTTTGATTGGCTGTTAAAACTAAGTTGTCTATTCTAGTGTGATTAAAACTGTCTCTCTCCTCCCTCCTGTTGCATTCTAGCAATCTGATGTAACTTGGGATCCCATGCAGCACTTGTAAAATCTATTAATCTGCTTAGTACCAGATACGCTTTTTCCAAGTCTCTCAGGTGGCCAAAAAGTGCAGTTTGGGGTGCACAGGAAGACTGTTTTGTATTGAAAATACGTTCTCATTTGCAAAAGAAACACAAGGGAAGTGTCACCCTAAACTTTTGAGATTTGCTGTGCATCTCTTCGACATAGTCAACAACAAGAGAGAAGACCCCACAAGTTCCAGGGAACAGGGTGCTATAAACAATAAGTATAAAGAGGATCCCTGGAAGGCACAGTTCATTCACTCCTTCATACTAGAAACAATTACTGTATGGACTGTTTTTTCTTCTTGTTTTTAAATGACAACATTGATTATGTAATGCATTGTGTTTTATCTATTTATGTATGTTTCCCTTTGTTTTAATTAAAAAAAAGTCTGTGAACGGTATAAAATAGTTTATGACCAATGATTGTTTCTAGTATGAAGGAGTGAATGAACTGTGCCTTCCAGGGATCCTCTTTATACTTATCATCTCTTCGACATATGCAGTCTTTGGAACAACACAAACAAAGATTTACAGGGATTGGTTCTAACGAGCAGAAGGACAATAAAGGAGCATATTCTGAGGGTGGAGACCTAGATTAAGACATCACCTAAACAATTATCGAGAGCTTCAAACAGTTTCAAGCAGTTTTCTAGTAGAAGCATGGGGGGAATTTTTTTTTTTTTAAAACAGTCACATCAAAGAAACTGATAGTTGGCCAGCAAACCAGGCGACAGGCAAGGTAAACAAGCCTTGCAGATTGTCCATCGAACAGTATAACATCTTCTTACACCCGAGCAATAAATGCACTTTAAAGCTATGCAGAAAGCACTTTAGATGACACTACCTTCAATCCGGATGTCATTGACGTAAATGCCCGTCAAACTGGAATCCACAATTTTATATGTGTCTAATGGAGGGATTCGGATGACTCTGGCATGAACCCGGGAGATGTAGTCCTTGCAGCTTGCAGTGGGGCAGCTGATGAAGTAATCCACAACATCTTGATTCCTTCCAATAAGTGTAGTCACCTTGTTGAAGCTTTAACACAAAATATTAGACTTGAGCTTTTATCATCAGTGCCTGACTATGATGCAAGTATACAAGACAAGGGTTTGCTATTAATGCTATACACTTCATGAAAGTATTACACTTTACTTTTCCACAGGGATACAAATGTTAATTAAGTACATTTAAAGCACAGAGCATTTAACGAAGAACTGAAAGTGTTTGGTGTAATTCTCACTAAACACATAAAATAGGAAGAAGAGAAAGACAAGAAAAATGAAGGAAAGTCAAAGGCAGGGAAGAAAGAAACAAACTTTTAAAGAAGGAAAGAACAAAAGAGGAAGACAAAGAAGGAAAGCAGGCAAGAATGAAAGGCAAAAACAGATGAAGGGAAAAGGCGAAAGAAAGAAAAAAGGAATAAAGAAAGAGACCAAGAGAAAGAAAGAAGGCAAGCAAAAAGAAAGATGAAGGTATGAAAGAAAAAGACTTTGCAATGCAATAGGTCTTGCATTTGTTAAAGTTAGAGCTGTTGGCGTTGAAAAGGACATTATTTTTTTTACTTTTGCTTTTTTATTTGCAGTGGAGTGATCATATTTGCATAGTGCTATTGCCTTTGGTATCACCTTGTGGCACTGGAGAATGAGTCAATGGGAAATAGGTCATGAGGGAAAGGAGATAAGAGTAATATGCTGCCTGAAAAAAAGTAACAACATTCTGGAAAAAGCATAGACTTATAGGGAATGCAAGATCAGGTAAAGCATGTGAAATGTAAACAGAAAAACGCAGGGCTCGCAGAATGCTTTGACGTGGCGATGGACAGGAACAGGGAGATGCAACTCCGAAGCTGCAACTACATTATATAAAGCGGTGCTTGTAAAATGGGTGCCGCACTGAGGAATATTGAAAGTCAACAACATCTTGGAAAAAGCAAACAGTGATATGGAATGCAAGATCAAGTAAAGCATGTGCAATGTAATCAGGAACAACATGGTTACCGCACCTGTGCACTGTGAGAACTAATCATCGTAGGCTAAGGAGCTGTGATTAACTGTACATGTTTACACTGCAACTTTCGTGTAGTGCAGCACAGAGCAAAGAACTGAATACCCAGATTTCACTGCTGGAGCACGGAGTCCGAGCACCACGCCCAATGCCTGACAGGGGCACAAAGATCTGCCGCTGTGCAGGATCAGATCGCCATCCCAGTTAGAAGTGAAGTCAGTGGTAGCCGGCGAGGATCCGGGGGTGAGAGGGTAATGTAAAAAGAAGGCAAAAGGAAAAAAGTACCTTTTTACACAGTTTCCTCACCACGTCTCTCCTCTGCAGTCCTTTGCTCCATCCAGTCTTTCCTCCGTGGTCCCCGCTTCAGCCAAAATAGGAAGCACACTTAGGCTCCCCATAGCCAATCACAATGCTGCAATGTAGCGTTGTGATGTCTGAGCACTGTGGATCAGAGCTCGAACAGGCAGTGGGAGCCTGGCATGTTCTCCACCAAGAACGCTATACAGCCTGGGTGAAAACATGCAAAGTGCGCATGAATGTATGGCCGGCCCGAGACAGCCAGCCAAACATTCATGTGCACTTTCAGAGTGTGCCTGCCTACCCCTCCTCCCCCTGCCTCAAGAGCAGAGCAGGCACGCCGGCCCAACCCGCAGAGACGAATCAGCAGGAACAAATAAAATCGCAATAACCTGATGTTATTATTTTATTTTTCCTTTATTTCACTGGAGGAGCTGCCCCTAGTTGGATAGTTGGAGTAAGACATTTTTTCTTCGGTCAACCTTGAATTGGGTCAATGAACACAGCATGCCTACTGGCCCGTTACTCCCACTCCCTGTGGGAAACAGTTGTGCAAGTGTTGCCACGGGTCCCGAAAGAGGCCTGGGCCATCCTCTCCCAATCGATATCAGACAGTAAAGATGAGGCAACGTTTGCCATTCGTTGTGGTCTTGATACGACCAACTCGCTAGGGAAAGCAATTTCATCAACGGTGGCTGTTCCACGCCATGGCTGGCTAAGAACGTCTGGCTTTTCTGGGGACTAGGCAGACATGACCCTGGCCCCAAGGTCTCACAGGCTACAGCCAACTCCATGGGCCGCTCAGTGGCCACACGTCCTCTGTCCACCTTTCGCCTCTTTCGTGGCTACGGAAAGTGTTTTCACCCGCACTAGCCATATCCCAGCCCCAAGACTGCGTAAGTTCTGCAAACTTGAGGCACCTCGTTCCGACCCTGTGGGTCAGGCGGCCAGAGGTAGGGACAGTCCACCACCCACCCTGCAGCCTCCGCTTCCAAACCCTCCTAGTCCGGTCCTTCAAGATCATGAGCTGGCAGTTGGTGACAGGATCAGTCATCACCTCCACCACTGGCAAAACATCACGTAGGACAGGTGGGTTTTTCAGATAGTCCAGAGGGGCTACTCCCTCCCCTTAGAGTCTACCCATGCCTCCAACTTACAATCAGCTGACATAGGATCACCGGACTGCTTCAGGAGGAAGTCATGGTTCTCTTGGATAAGGGAGCCATAGAGAGGGTTCTGGCGCCAGAAGCAGGCTGTAGTTGTTATTCCGGCTACTTTCTGGTCCAGAAGAAGGAAAAGGCCTGCACCCTATTATAGATCTGCAAGATCTTAACTACTTTACCCATAAAGAAAAGTTCAAGATGCTCACTTTGGCTCAGGTCTTGTCTGCCCTGGTGACTGGATGGTCGTGTTGGACTTGTAGGACGCCTATTTTCACTTTCTCGTCCTACCTGCTCATCGGCACTACCTGCATTTACCGTAGGCCACAAGCACTTTCAGTTCACGGTGCTCTCCACTGGCATTACCAGCATCCCTCGGGTGTTGACCAAGCTGATGGCAGCGGTCGCAGGTTAACTGCGCAGACCAGGGTTGTCAGTCTTCTACTATCTCGACTGGCTGTTGAAGGTGAGCCCGCTCCAGCTGTCTTCCCCCACCTTCAGACTTCGGCGTACCTCCTGCTTTCGCTAGGGTTCACTATCAACATGCCAAAGTCACACGTTACTCCTTCTCAGACGCTCCCTTTCATAGGAGCTATTCTGAACACAGTGGAGTTTTGGCCTATCCTCCCAATCAGCAAGTCCAAGATATTCAGGCTATGATACTGACGTATCAGCCCCAATCCTAGATTTCAATGAGAATTACTCTGAGGATGTTGGGCCTCCTGCATCCCGCTTGTGACACATGCCAAATAGCATACGCAGGCTTTGCACTGGGACCTGAAGTTCCAGTGGGTGCAGCATCAGGGGAATCATTCTGACATGGTTCAGATCTCAGAGGAAACTGCACAGGCCCTGCAGTGGTGGCTGACCAACAGTGATTGGGTCTGAGGCAAACCCCTCTCCCTTCCTTAATCAGATCTCACAGTAGTGCCAGATGTGTCACTCCTAGGCTAGGGATGTCATCTGGGATAGGTCATCTGAGGACTCTGGTCTTCGTCAGAATCCAAACTCTACATCAACTTGCTGGAGCTCTGAGCAATTTTTCTTTCAATCAAGAGAAAGCTGGTTTAAGTGTTCACTGACCTTACCACTGCCATGTGGTAAAGCCCTAAACAGGGTGGGATTGGGTCGTGGACCCCTTGTCAACATGCCCTGCGTCTCTGGAAATGGTTGGAACAACAGGGCATATCCTTGGTGGTTCAACACCTGGCAGGTTCTCTGAACACCAGAGCGGACAAATTCAGCCATCGATGCCTACAAGATCACAAATGGCATCTTTATCCGGAGGTGATGCAAGGTCTCTTTTAACAGTGGGGAGAACCTTGTTTTGGTTTGTTCGCTGAGAATGCGTAATGTCAGCAGTTTTGCGCGCTGGATTTTCCAAGGCGGCTCTTGCTCGGAGACACTTTTCACTCGAGAGGAGCTCAGGCCTTCTATATGCCTTTTTTCTCATACCCCTACTGCTCAGAGTGCTCAAGAAGATCAGGAGTGGCCGGGCCCACGTCAATCTTGTGGTTTCGGACTGAGCATGGAGAGTCTGGAATCCGGAGCTTATCCAATTGAGAAACGATCCCCCGATCAGGTTGCCCCTTCGGGAGGATCTTCTGTCACAGCAGCAGGGGAGGGTTCTCCACCAGAACCGGCCTACTCTACGTCTTCTTACTTGGAGATTGAGCAGCAGCTGTTGATGGCATTCAACCTTCAAACCGAAGTTTGCAACGTTATTTTGGCGGCCTGGATGCCTTCCACCAAGACAGGGTAAACCTGCCAGTCGAACTAATTTGTGAAATATTATATTGAAAGATCTACTGATCATCTTTCTGCTTCTTCTCTCAAAGTTCTACTTTTCATTTTGACCCTTGCCCAGCAGGGCTCTGCTCTGGGCACTCTCAAAGGCAACCCGGGCACTCTCAAAGGGTACCTTTCGGCCCTGGCTGCCTTCTTGAGGTTGCCAGACCAACCATCCTTATTTAAATCCTCTATTGTAAATAGATTTCTTAAGGGGCTTATACATATGTTCCCTCCTGCCCCTTCAATCATGCATTACTGGTACCTTAATTTGGTTCTAATGTTCCGGATGTGTGATCCATTCGAACCTCTGCACAATTGCCCCCTCTAGCTGCTCAGCAAGCCTTTTTTAGTGGCAATAAATTCTTCCAGGACAGTAAATGAAGTGCTTCGCACTAGGGCCTTTTTCTTACCGTTGCAACATGAAGGTCCAGTCCTCGACATTTGTCGAGCAGCAACGTGGGCATCCCTGCACACGTTTACCAAGAAGTACAGACTGAAGAGTCAAGTCAGCATGGACAGCCTTTTTGGCCGCTCGGTCATGCAGGACCTCCTGGTCTAAATTGATCCGCAGTCCCTCCTCCAAGGATGGTATTGCTATATTTATTAAATGGTAAAACATCTGCAGCTAGATGTCTCTAATAGATGGAAAAGTTACTTACCTTCGGCAACGCCTTATCTGAGAGACATGATCTAGCAGCAGATTCCTCATCGACCCACCCATCCTCCCCGCACTGTGAACAGGTTGCTCGCGTCAGGGCTGACCCAGTTTCAGGGCCCTAATTGCTTAAAAACACACCAATGTCTGTGCACCGCATGGCTCCGGAATATTCTGGCCTGGAAAGTAGTGAAAAGTAACTGATGTCAGTGCGCCGAGGTGGTGCCTAAATAGGTGGCGCGGACTTCACAACAGTGAAGACAACGCCGTCAGACCAAGATGATGCCATCAGACGAAGATGACTGACACCACCTACCGGCACTCAAGGGTATTGCTAAAAAGAAAATCTGCCAGATCCAGTCTGATGGCTGGGAAATTCAAAGATAAGGAATCTGCGGCTATATAAGGTCTCCACCAGATAAAGAGTTATAGAAGGTAAGTAACATGTCCTGTATACATGCAACCTTATCTGTCTAGCTATCTGTGTAGGAGGCTGGCTTAGTATATGGTGTACACTTATTTAAGTAATGCACCTTGCATTAATCCAGGCAACAATGATGGCGATTTTAGCTGTCTTTGATAACCATAGAAAGCTCTCAAAGTGGTAGCTGTGGAGAGCAGCCTTCAGGCTTATCTCGAAGAATTGTAAAGCAGATTGTTTTACCACATTTAATCAACAGTGTAGATTAGATGAAAAAGAACCACACAGTGTTTATAAAAATAAGTTTATTTATTACACAACACAATCACTAACACATTGGTATATTTTATAGCTGGAGAGATCAATAGTACACATGAAAATACTTCAATGTAATAAGGTAAGTAGCACAAATATACAGTGCTCTCCAGGGTGGCTAAAAGCATGCACTGAAAAAGTGGAATGCGAACTGCAAGGAAGAGCGGGACTTGGACCAAAAGACTCAGAGCAGATGGGAGAACAAGGAACAACCCAAGGTAAGAACCTAGGAAACCACAGAAACAGTGTGCAGAGTGGAATCGCTGCAACGTGCTTAATGGAAGTTGAAGGAGACATCACAGTTGCAGTTTTAAGGAAGAAAGACCCCGAAGAAGCACTGTGGAGAACGGAAGAGCCACCCACCCGTGGATGCCCCAGCAACCAGGTTACCTGCACCAGGTAAGCCAAGTGCATAGGGGTGAAACTACATCGGAACCTGCCATAGACGACAATGGAAAACTTTGGCAAAAAGGTCTCTAGAGAGGTTTATAAGGTTGTCCAGTGGAAGCCAAGAACAGACTCTTTAATAAGAGAACTTGCAAGCAGAGTGGACAGTCTATGCCACTTAGAGGTGACCAGTAGGCACGGAAGAACAATATCTCAGGAGAGTTGATGAGGACCTTGATGCTGCAGCTGTGGGGACCAGGCAAAGCTGAGGAAGACCAGGAGCCGGGCACAAGCTGTCCCATGTCAGATGTCGGCATCTAGGTGGTCGGTGTCCGGAGGGAGCAGCAACAAGTCTGGTGGCAGCAATTGGCTTGGAGAGGGAAAAGATGCAGTCGTGGAGATCAGCACAGACCATGGAATTTTCCAAGTGCAGAAGAGTCAAAGCAGGCCCTATACAAGCAGGGGAGCCCACCAAAGCAGAAGAAGACCCTCGAGAGGACCCACAGACCGAAGGCACAGGAGTCGCAAAAGAACCTCAGGCAGCTCCCCAAAGATGGAGGCCCATGGTGCAAGGGATGCAGTGAGTACGTTGATCTTCAAGGGATGAGGTGCCGGAGGTTGGAGCTTCTTGTGCCCGAAGATCTATGGAGTGCAGAGCCAACCAGCCTTGGCAACAGCAAGGTGACGCAGTGCACAGGGGTTTAGTCCCAGCAGCTCAGACGAGGGATACAGTCCTCCAAATTGCAAGGCAGACAGGTCAGGCCTCTGCCCACAGAACTATCACCTACGTTGCGGAGCCTCAGGAAGTCAGTAGGACGACAGGAGCAGCAGACCAGTTAGCTTTGTTGTAGTGCCTGCAGATGCAGGGGTATGACTCCTTCACTCCAAGGGAGATTTCCTCGGATGTCCTTGATGCCTACAGGTCTTCTGGCAAACCTGAGCCAAGCACAGCCACAGACCAGACAGAAGACTTGAAGAACAGTGAGATCAGGAGCAGCAGGAGTCTTCCTTGATGCAGTCTTGGTTCCAGTCTAAGTCTAACAAAGTCCAAGAGTCCAGACGGTCAAGAGTGTCTTTGTTTCAGAGGTGAGCCTTGTTCCATAACGAATCTGAGGACCCACCCATAGGGGAGCCCTTAAGTATCCATGGAAAGACGGGAGGAGCTACGCGGGCATCCAAGATGGTCGCGTGAGCAGAGAGCTCCCGAGACCCGCGCCGCCCTTCTTTATCTATCCTACAATTATCCTGATCATTTCGACGGGCTTTTGAAGTGCTACTCTCACTGATGCGGACAATCCTTTTTTGGTCGAAATCGGAACTCGGGGACCATTTTTCTGTCGTCTTCAACTTTCTGGCCTGCCCACGGACGCAACCGGGGTCTCGGCTGCCTACTATGGCCGAGCTGTAATGCAACAACAACGGCTGCCTGGCATCTGGCCCACCGGTGATTCCACTTTCACTTTCGGTTTCCGGCCTCATTGTCTCTGTCTCCTCCTACTCTTTCTTCGCCTGCTGCCCTCACAGAGCGCACTTTCCATCCTTGGGTTGGCAAGGAGGCCTGCGGTATTCCCTCTTCGAACTACACTTTGGAGTTTCTGGATTTTTCTCCGTCCCACTGCCTCTTTTGGGTTCTCGGCCGCCACTGATTGCAACATGGCGACAAACCCTGAGGCCGAAAAACGCAGGAAGACTGTAACCCGGGGGGGGGGGGTCGATCCAGTCCAATATGATCGAACGCTACACCCAGCCGAGAGGCTCCCCCGGTGTCACCAGCGTGGGCGCTGAAGGACCTCAAACGGACATGTCGTCTTCTTCTGAAGTATCGCTCCAAGACCTATTGGCTGCCATCTCTGGACTTAAGGCCGATATGAGTCAGCAATATGAAGCCATCGTGTCCAAGATAGACACGGTGGCCGTGGATGTTACTCTTATTCGGGCCAATCTAGCCAAAACGAACGAGAGGGTGAAGGCACTAGACCTGAAGGCGTCGAGCCTGGTGACGGACATGGCGGAGGCGCAATCTGAGATTGGGAATCTGCGTTCCTCGCATGATCTGCTGCTTAAACGTATGGAGGACTACGACAACAGGGCCAGGCGGAATAACATACGCCTAGTTGGAGTGCCGGAAAGTGATGGTGCTGCCTCGATCGATTTATTGGTCGAAGAACTTATCGTTGCTAAGCTTGCTCCGGTTGGACTCAGTAAGTTCTTTGCCGTAGAGCGCGCCTATCGTTTTCCAGGAGGACAAGTGAAACCAGGAGGCCCGCCGAGGCCTATCATTGCAAGGCTATTTCACTATCGAGATAGAGACGCTATCCTGCAGGCCGCCCGTAAACACGGCCCGTTGAAATATGACAATAATTCTATCTCCATCTACCCTGATTTCACTCTCCAAGTGCAACGACAACGATCTGGATTTCTCGGAGTGAAGCGTCGCCTGAGAGACCGGGGACTGAAGTACGCCATGTTGTTTCCAGCCCGACTGCGGATTGAGTTTAGAGGACGTGCCTACTTTTTTGATCAGCCGGAGCGTGCTGCTGACTGGTTGGACTCGTTGCCGACAGATGACTCTGAGAGCGGTGGCCCTGGTGGTGCAACGGCTCAGGAGTAATATGGGCCCCCGGAGGTCCAGATTGAGACTACGTATTGTACAGAGTAAATTAACTGTGTGCTCTATGTTTATGCCCGTGGCGGTGCGGGAACGGGTGATTTCTCCCTTCCTCCTCGGGGCGTTCTTTGTGTAGATCAGATGGGGCGACAGGCACACTGCAGTTGGGGGTGGCTTTTTAGTCAGCAGGGGTGCAGGGTGGGGGGTGTTGTAACGGGTTTCTGTTTGGGGCTGGTTCCTGGGGACTTGGTTGTGTTTCGTTTTGTTTGTTATGTTTCATTTTTCATGGTATTTCACTGATCGCAAGTATTCCGAACTTGGGGTTGTGGAGGGGGGTTGGGGTGGATTGCCTTTGCCGCAATGGGGGGGGGGGGGGGTGAAATGCGGGTTCTTTCTTGGAACGTCAACGGGTTGGGTGACAGGATCAAGCGGGGCATTGTGTTACAATTTTTGAGGGGCCATGCCCCTGATGTTGTGTTCCTTCAGGAGACCCACTTAATCGGAAATGCTTGTAAGGCCCTCGACCGCCGGGGTTACCGCCTGGTCGCACATGCTGGTTTCACCTCTGGGTCCCGGGGTGTGGGTATCATGGTGAAATCCTCCCTAGCTCTTGCTATTGACGAGGTTATCCTTGACGACCGCGGGCGGTATGCTGCTGTCTCCGGGAGGTGGGAGGGTAAACAGATTGTGCTGGTTGTTGTTTATATTCCCCCGGGGCTACAGGCTACCACCTATGCTGATCTTGGCAGGACTCTTCTTGGCCTTCCTGATGGACTGTTAATCTTGGGCGGGGATTTCAACTCTGTTATGTCTGGTGAATGTGATCGACTTCCCCCTAGAGTCCTGCTGCCGTCCCAGATGTGGCTCAATGAGATGGCTGATACTTTTGGCCTGGTGGATGTTTGGCGCTCACTACATCCTACACTCCTGCAGTATACTTTTCACTCTGGTGCGCATAGAAGCCTCTCTCGTATCGATTATTTCTTTATGTTAGCTTCCACTCTGTCCACTGTCCGGGAGGTACGACATCTTCCCCGGGGTATCTCGGACCATTCCCCCTTGATGATTAAGATTTCTGTGGGTGGTCTACTTGGTAACAGGATCCCCCCGGCCCCTTCCTGGCATTTCCGCAGCCCCCGGCTCCGCTCAGATTTGGTGAAGGCAATTGATTGTTACTTTGATGAGAATGTGGGCTCGGTCACCTCCTCTACTGTTCTTTGGGAGGCCTTCAAGACGGTTATCAGGGGTTCCGCTCTATCACTCATTGCTGCTGAGCGTAGGGTAAAGAGGGAGGCTGTTCTGGCTCTTGAAACTGAGATCAATCAATCAATCAATCAGTGACACTTATTAAGCGCGCTACATACCCGTAGGGTCTCAAGGCGCTGGGGGGAGGGGGGGGGGGGGGGGGTGCCGCTACTGCTCGAACAGCCAGGTCTTCAGCTTCTTCCTGAAGGAGAGGTGGTCTTGGGTCAGGCGCAGGTCGGACGGGAGGGAGTTCCAGGTCTTGGCGGCCAGGTAGGAGAAGGACCTTCCTCCTGTGGTCGCTCTTCGGATGCGGGGGACGGCGGCGAGGGCATGGTTGGCTGATCGGAGGTGGCGTTTGGGAGCGTAGAAGTTGACTCGGCTGTTGAGGTAGCTCGGGCCTTGGTCGTGTAGGGCTTTGTGTGCGTGGGTGAGGAGGCGGAAGGTGATTCTCTTGTTGACGGGGAGCCAGTGAAGGTCTCTCAGGTGTCCGGAGATGTGGCTGGATCGTGGGATGTCGAGGATTAGTCTGGCTGAGGCGTTTTGGATCCGCTGGAGTCTCTTCTGGAGCTTGACGGTGGTCCCGGCGTAGAGGGCGTTGCCGTAGTCCAGTCGGCTGGTGACGAGGGCCTGGGTGACGGTCTTCCTGGTCTCTGTGGGGATCCACCAGAAGATCTTCCGTAGCATGCGTAGGATGTTGAAGCACGCCGAGGAGACGCTGTTGACTTGCCTGGTCATGGCGAGGGAGGAGTCCAGGATGAAGCCCAGGTTTCGTGCGTGGTCTGTCGGTTTGGGTGCGGTGCCCAGGGCGGGAGGCCACCAGGAGTCGTCCCAGGCGGAGGGTGAGGAGCCCAGGATGAGGACCTCCGTCTTGTCCGAGTTCAGTTTCAGGCGGCTGGTCGTCATCCACTCGGCTACCTCTCTCATCCCTTCGTGCAGGTTGGCTCTGGCGGCGGCGGGGTCGTTGGTCAGGGAGAGGATCAGCTGGGTGTCGTCGGCGTAGGAGATTATGCTGAGGTGGTGTTTGCGTACGATGGCCGCGAGGGGGCTCATGTAGACGTTGAAGAGGGTGGGGCTCAGTGATGATCCTTGGGGGACGCCGCAGATGACTTCGGAGGCCTCTGACTTGTACGGTGGTAGGCGGACTCTCTGTGTTCTTCCGTCGAGGAAGGAGATGATCCATTCCAGCGCCTTGTCCTGGATTCCGATGTTGCTGAGGCGCCGTACTAGAGTGCGGTGGCAGACCGTGTCGAATGCCGCGGAGAGGTCTAGGAGGATCACGGCGCTTGAAAGTGAGTTGGGTGGGGATGACACGCCTGCATTGTTGCACACTTTGGAACTAAAACACGCTGACTACAAAGCTTGTGTCACTGATGCTGCTAAGTTGATGCGAGCGAATCAACTAGGCCGACTGTATGATGTGGGTGACAAAGCTAGCAAGCTCCTGGCATGGCTGGATAAGGCTGAACGAGCGAGTCGTGTTGTGCCTGTCATTGTTCGCGAATCCGGTGAGAGTGTCTCCGACCCTGGTGAAATTGTTGATTGCTTTGTGGACCACTTCCGGAAGGTTTATACGCCTGTTAGTGATCGAGATGAGGCTGATTCCAGGCTGCTACTGCAAGATATAGCCCTGCCTACTGTTTCGGATGAAGATGGTACTGTCCTGGAGGCCCCTTTTACCGTTGATGAGATTGCCCTTGCTATCCGATCTTTACGCTCGGGAAAGGCGATGGGCCCAAATGGGTTGCCCATTGAACTATACAAACTATGTCCGGACAAGATGGCCGCCCATCTGCGCAACATGTTTCTCGAGGCGGTTGAGGCTGGAAGCCTCCCCCTCGAGCAGCGCCTAGCTACCATAGTGGTCATTTATAAGGATGGCAAGCCTCGTGACCGCTGCGCCTCCTACCGCCCCATCTCTTTGCTGAACGCAGAACCCAAAATCCTGGCCAAGGTTCTGGCCAATCGGTTGCTGAAGGTGATTTGTGACTTGATCCATCCGGATCAATCCGGTTTCATCCCGCATAGGAACACGGCCCTTAACCTGCGTAGGCTCCACAGTGTTCTCGCGAGAGCTCCAATTCTCGCCGAGCCGGCAGTGGTCGCCTCCTTAGACGCCACTATGGCTTTCGACACTATCGAATGGCCCTATCTCTGGGCGGCTCTCGCTAAGTTTGGCTTTGGTCCTAACTTCATCGCATGGGTTAGGCTCCTTTACGAACGACCATTGGCTCAGGTTGTGGTAAATGGTAGATGCTCTGACCCCTTCCCCTTAGGCCGTGGCACTCGTCAGGGCTGTCCGCTCTCCCCGCTTTTATTCGCATTGGCGCTTGAGCCCCTTGCTGCGTGGCTTTGGTGGGAACCCTCTATCAAGGGGATCCGATGGTCTCCAGATCTTGAGGATCGTGTCTCCTTGTACGCGGATGACATCCTTCTTTATCTTACTTCCCCTCAAAAGTCGCTCAACGTCCTCTTCGACGTTCTTACGTCCTTTGGTAAAAACTCGGGATTAGTCATCAACTGGACCAAGTCCTGTGTTTACGTTATAGCCGCGGCGCTGCCGCCTCTGCCTCGCAGGTTTCCCATATTGGTAGCGACTGACGGCTTCAAGTATTTGGGGATCTATGTGTCTATGGTCTCTTCGGTCCGCTATGAGCGGAACTTGTATGCTCCGCTCCACAGACTCAAGCAGGACGTGCGACGGTGGCGTGAATTGCCCCTCTCCCCATTGGGCCGAGCAGCACTCTTTAAGATGATGTCGCTCCCCCGGTTTCTTTACGCCCTGCAGAATTTTTTCGATCCTGTCCCTGCTCGCTACTTCCGTGAGTTTGAGAGTTTACAGCGACAACTGATTTGGGATGGTCGTGCCCGTATTGCCTTGTCCAAACTCACCCTCTCATGGTATGATGGTGGTATTGCGTTGCCGGATATTAGACGCTATTACTGGGCCTCACATCTGAGCGCTATCAACCATGCGACGTACGCTTCGGAACCTGCTCCCGCCTTTGCTTTGGATAAACTATTATTGCCCGGTGGCAACTTTAATAGGGCTCTGTACTCAAAGTCACCCTTTCGACTCCTTACAGGCCCGACGAAGTGTGCAGTGCGGGCATGGAGAGATGCTACCGTGGCCACGGGCTGGGGTGGTAGGCTGACGCGTATGACGCCATTGTATGACTCGGATCGGTTGGGTAATCTGTGGAAGTCGAAAGGATTTGAGAAGTGGGACATGATTGGGATCAGTAAGGTGGAGGATCTGTGGGCACGGGGCGCTGTGAAATCCTTTGAGGTATTGAAATTGGAATACCGGCTCGATGATAGGGAGCACTTCCGATACATGCAGGTTCGACATGCCCTGTCCTCCGTCTTTCCCTTTGGTACCGATATCCCGCAGTCCTCCCCTTTGGAGGATCGTGTTTTAGACGGCCATGTCCCCGATAGCACTATTTCCCGGATATACAAAAAGCTTGTCAACAACAGGGCTGACCAACTTGAGAAACTTCGTGCTTCCTGGATGGCTGATGGGCTCGAACTCGATGACGAGGACTGGCAGTCAGCTGTATCCTCCCCTAAGGAGGTGGCTATCCCGGCTCGGCTTCGTTTTGTCCAGCTTAAGATCCTCCACCGTGTGTATCTGACCGGAATGCGTCTGGTACGAATGGGTTTGGTTTCGGATGGACGGTGCAGGCGTGGATGTGGTATGGATGGTACCTTCCTTCATGTTCTGTGGGAATGCCCGATGATTGCAGCCTTTTGGTCTTAGAGTGCATGATGTTATGGGTCGTGTCACCGGGATCCCCCTCCTTCCTGAAGCACGACGTTGCCTGCTCAATGTGTGGGAACCGTCGGATTGCAATGCTGCCCAGACGCTTTGGGTTACTCTGGGCAACATGGTCGCAAAGAGAGATACGGCGCAGCTCTGGGGCTCCCCTAGATTACCATTGCTCAGTGCCTGAAAAGAGAACATGGACTGGTGCATGTTCCGAGAAAAAACTGTGTATGAGGCGCGGGGGCGTCCCAAGAAATGGTCCAGGGTCTGGGCTCAGTGGAATTCGTACCGCGGAGACATTTGCTCCCCTCCACTAGACTATGAGGTTCCTCTTCCCTCTTCTCCATGATTGACGTTCCCTTTCCAATTTCCAGTATAGCCTTTGCTTTCTCCCTCGTGCTCGCCCCCCCCTCGCCATATGTACTCCTTTATCTATTAGCGTCCTTTACCCCCTTCCCCCCCTCCTGCGACCCTTGCCATTATGATACCATGTGTTTGTGTGTTGTTGTTCTTTTCGACAAAATCATAAAATTAAACCTTTCCTATCCTATTTGATACGGTGCTATGTTCCATCCGACAATGTAGTCTCGAGAGATTGCTTCAACAACGTACTGTCTCCAAATCTACGTTTCAACCATCCGTTTATGTCATAGCGGCCGGCCCTGCGGGGTTGTAGGCAGACGCTGTGTACTGTGCATTCACAAATAAAGGTTTTCAAAAAAAAAAAAAAAAGTATCCATGGAAAGGGTTGAAACTACTCTGGGAGGGGCTGGACGGGGGGGTTGGGGAGGGGGGGATACTCCCCTGTCTTTTGTACAGTTTCTCACCAGAGCGGGAACCAAGGGTTCCAGAACTGGCTCAAACCGGAGTATGCCAGGAAGGCACTGCCAAATGTGCCCTTCAATGCAGTCTGGTGATGCTGGAAAGTGTCTCCACCCCAGACCAATACACTAAGCTTTGTCGGGGAGGTGGTCACACCTCCCTGTGACAGGAATCCTATTGTATTACCTTCCCCTGCTCAAGCTCAGCAGCAGGAGGGCAGAACAGTGTCTGTGGTCGGCGGCAGCACTAGCTTGTGGTCAAACCCTGAAAGGCTGTTACTGGGAGTACAGGGGGCTTCTCTAAGGGGCCCCCAGTACATAGGACCATACCTCCAAAACCGGAATCGGTGTTTGGGGACGATTTAAATATGTTTATACCAAACATGACCAGGTACCGCGCAACCATTCTATAGTTAGACCTCTCGTAATGACTGATGTCCATTATACGTCTTAAAATGGCTGACCGCACATACGAAGCCTGGAGAATTGATTTCAAGGTTTGTAGGGGTATACTGCTCATGCAGGGGCACCCTCACACTTGTAATCAAGTATCCTGCACTCAAGACTGAAGGGACTTCCATAGGGGTGACTCGTAGGTTTCAAGTGTAGTGACCTCAGATTGAAGGAAGAACCAACTCACAGAGATTCCAATGGCAGGCCTGTAGTCATGGTTGAAGTGAACTCCCATGGGTGGCTTAATACATGCTGCAGCCCATGGGAGACCCCTGGTGTACCCGTGCCCTGGGTACCTCAGTACCATATGCTAGGGACTATTAGCCAATCGTGGAGGTACAACAATACTTACCAAACCTAATTTGGGAGGGAGAGAGCACAGTCAAAACACACTGACCCCAGGCAAAAATAGGGGTAACCATAAAAGATGATCCTACTTTGCAACAATCTGTCCACCTATCTATCAATCTATCTATCTATGACCTCCCTATCTGCCAGACTATCTGCCTACCTGTCTGGCTGTCTTACTCTGTCTGCCTACCTATGACGGACTATTTGCCCATCTACCTTTTTATCTAGCGGACTGTCTGTATCAGCTATCTATCTATCTATCTATCTATCTACTTATCTTTTCATACCTGTCTATGTATCTATTTACCAAAGCAACTCTCTCTATCTATGCAACCTTGTCTATGTATAGAATTCTAGTAATCTATCTTTGCAAACCTGTCTCTGTATCTATCTATTGAGGCAACTATCTTGAACTGTGCAATCTGTCTATGTATGAAACCTTATCTATCAATCAATCTATCAGCCTATCTATGTGCCTGGCTTCCTATATATGTGACTTTATTTAGCTTTTCAAAGATATCTTTTAACCTATCTTTTCAACATTTCTTATCTATTTGGAGTAAAGAATTACAAACACACTGCAAAAAAGCATTCGCAAGCAAGCAAGACAGCCAACGGCAGATCAACTTGCCTTTTTTTTTCTTCAGGTCCTCGGTTATCCAAGACATTTAGACTTTGCTAAAATTATGTGTGTAGCATAGTTGTAGTGCTTTTCAGGCAGACTTCACCTACCTGTCTGTTGCTGTGTAATTTGAAAGCACTTTGAAATATTTCAGGCTGTGTGCTATACAAGCCCCCCCCCCCTCTTGGATAGGACTTAAAAGACTAATGTTGCTCCATGTAAGAATCTAGGCCACAGAGATGGTGCACATGGCAAATGACCTGCCTCTTAATACACTAATGTTCTTGTTGTCATGGCAGGAGTTGAGCGGACAGGAATATTTTTAAGTGCAAGTTTAAAAAGCAGTCGTTTTTATTAAATACTCCTCTATGCATTGAGAACATCTGATATAATAAATTGAAAAACGCTTCTGACGGTTATATAAAGTCACTTTTTGAAAAAAATGTAAGTCCTTAGAATATTTTTATATGGTGTCTGTGCACAGTTCAGTGTCACATGTTTCCAGGGGCCTGGATCGTCAATGTGCTTTTGGAACTCAACCATTGGCTCGGCTCTCCCTGTTAATTTGTTGGCTTGCAAACCTCCCCCCTCAGCTTGCCCCCGCCCCTATAATAACGTGTTTGCTCGCCCACCTTTAGCCCCTGCGCATTTCTCGCACCCTGACACAGAAAGGCACTGCTGATAATAAACTTATGTTTGCGGACGACACCCTTTTAATATCAAAAACCCAGCAGGGCCTGCAGGCGGCCCGAAATACATTTTGGGAATTTTGCCAAATTTATGACCTACAGGTGAACGTAGCAAAAACTACATTTATGATACTTACAAAATTTAAACCTGTGGTGGGACACGTTACAATGAATGGTATTCCGCTTGAATAGACCAATGTCATGACTTATCTAGGGGTTTGAGAATAAGCTTAGCTGGAAGCCCCAGATTGATACTCTTTCACTCAAGTTGACCCAGTTATCGGGGTGTTTAGTTAAAGAGCAGAGGTCCTCACTAACAAAAAGGATAGGTCCTGCTTTAAAGATTTTTAACTCCAGGATTAGTTCAGCGATCCTGTACGGAGCGGACCTCTGGGGTTTCGCGGACTTATCCCAAATTGTTAAAATCCAAAATACATTTTAAAGAAATTTAATAGGCCTCCCTCGCTCTAGCCTATTGAAGCCACTTTTAATGGACCTAGGCTACCACTCAACTGATGATGTGGCACGGTCAAACCGGTGGCCTAATGGAGGAGGATCTGGACTACTCCGGAACTGGCTCTTTTTGCTAAAGAAATCATGGATGTTAGATCGGTCATGGGCTCGGGTAACCTATCCTGGTCTAAAAAAGTAAGATTGCTACTAGTAGATATGGGATACATACAAGTAACTTGTGGTCTGATCCAGTAAACAATCGCTTCCCTTCGAAAAAAGCCTTTAAAGATTTATACTGGCTTTCAGTCCGACAAAAACATCTTGCACAATTTAATACTTCATCCCTGTCAGGAATGTTCTTAGAATACAAGCTCGATCCGTCCCTAGAAGATTATTGGGACATTATCACTAAGATGAGTGATAGGAAGCTATACCATCAGTTTAGGATCAGTTCTCTGCCTACAAGAACGTTCACTAAAAATTGTAAAGGACAGGGGGATGATTTTTGTTTTTGGTGTGCGGATCAGAGGGAGTCTATTGGTCATATATTTTTTGCATGTCCTGCCTATGCAGCCCCCCGTAAAAAATGGCTTAATCCTATTTGCCAAAACATTGGCACTCGGGTGGGGCTGGAGGCCTTAAGGATTCTCAGGACTGATACTAGGGAATGCATTGTAGTAGCAGTAGCAAAATTCCTGGGTTGGATGTGGACTATCAGGACCATCCATCAGGTTAGAGGCTGACTGGGTTTAGGATCATTGTGTTTTTATTAGATCTTAGTAATTTACCTTTTATATTGTATTATTGTGGTATTGGTTTATGGTAGTAACATCCTTTTTATTTAAGCATAAAAACTGTATTACGTGCATATATTGTGCTATTTTATGGTCTTTTAAATCTTTGGGTGTGTAATTTTAGATGTTGCTTTTATTATGTGTGTGTCTTTTATGATGAAATATTCGAAATAAAGACGTATGAATTCAACTGAACTGAATAAACTGTAGCATCAGGTGACGTCGAGACACTGCACTTACCACCTCCTGCATGTCTGAAGCGTCATCCTTTGCATCCCCCCCTGCTCCGCCACCCAACCTGCAGCAGGTTTCGAGCTCTAACTGTTACATTGCACACTTGCAGCAAGTTTTAAACGTAGGTAAAAAGCACAGACTCTGGAGAGGTACCCACTGGATGTAAGTGGCCGCTCCCTCGACGGAAGGTTGGCGCCCGATCCTGCGCAGGTGGAATTTGGGCGCCTCGTTGCTGTTCATGTCTACGTCCTCCGCCATCTTACTAACATCTAAAGCAGCACCTGAAACAGGAGAACAGTGTCAGTGTTGCAGCACTTCTTTCTACCCCGAGCCATGGCACGTTTAATCACCCTGGAGCAGAGCAGGCGCAGCGGCGGCGTTTCAGTAAGTAATGCTAAGCGCCTGTCCCGCCCTGCTGGCAGCTTCGGCAAACCAGAGACCACTCCAGACTCACTTTTCATTGCAACTTCCGGTTTATATTTCGAGACTAGAGCTGCTCAACCGTGCACCTCATATTCTCCTCATGCATACAGGAACAAGGCAAAATAAAGCGACTTTCTCGACACAGATCTCCAGCCAAACTACAACCCTTCAGGCTTCTAAAAAGAATAGCTCGTGAGCCACTGGTAGCCCCCTCTGTGAGTAGCTCTGCTGTGTGCAGCACAGCCCACTCATTTTGAAGCTTTGCTTGGCTGAATTAATATATGTACACCAACATTAAAAAGTGTGCATTTTAGACAAAAATGTATGTATTGTCAGAACTCCCAAGCTAATGTTTAGATTTCCCAAAAAAACTTGAAGTTGATATTTGAGTGATAAGTAATGTAGCACTGGGGTATTTACTACTAGTATTATTCCCTTTGCGTTAGGAACATTTTGAGCTACACAGTCAATGTATTTATTACTCATCTAAAGGCATTCTAAATAGACAAACTCCTTTTCTACATTATTGCTGTCAACCCTGCCTGATACACAGAGGTGTCCATTGCTGGTAACCTTGCATGTGTTGGGCACTGATCTAATCCGGTCCAATGTGGTCACTAGTACATCACTAATAGTATTAGTAGTTTGTGATGATTTTCATTACCATAAGTAGCTCTCACTACAGAAAAGGTTTGAGACCCCTGCCATAGATCCATCATCATTTGGGGAATCCTCCATCACGGAAGAGCATCACCTTGATGTTGAAACATTTAAGTGTTAAAATTATAAAACTATTTTTCCATAACCAGATAACATTACAGAAACCTGCAGGTTTAAAGTTTTCTAAATGTAGTTTGCCTTGCACTACCCCATGATGCTGAGCGCTGAAGAAACAACCCTCTCAAGTTTGTTTTCCCAAAATTTTAAGAGCAAAAAAAACCTACAAAGGGAGTAAGGGAGGACACTCAGACACCTTGAAAGGATACCCTTGATAGATTAGGTTTAGGTTATGACGACTATCTTTCACAGTTTATCTAGTCTATACGATTATCAACATATGAAATGTCACCAACTCTGAAAACGTGACCTACTGCAGCGGGTGATGAAAATATGACCATGCGGCGAAGCTAGGGACCACAGCCCGGTTCTCCAGAACTAGTTATCCATGGAAGCGGCGGAGTGAGGTGGGGTGGGGTGGGGAGGTTACCTCCTTTACAATGGTGCACCTACTGATGAGGCTAATGCTCAGTAATGTGGCAGACATGTAATACGTCCTCAACGTGGAATCCAATAATGGGACTCCGGCGGGCAAAACACTCGACCACCAAAGAAATTGGTGGAGTCAATGCTCACCAACGAGGACCAACAGAGAGGCAGACCAACTCCAAACACAACATCTTCTGTGACCATTCAAGAGCAATCCGGATCACCAGCACATGGTCCTGCGAGCAGGTCCACCTGAGGCAGGCTCCTTGGGCAAAAGTCAACCAAACTAGCTTCTGATGGAAATGCCATTGATGAGCAATAGGACACTTGCTCTGATCATCCTCTGTCCCACTCAAAAATCATGCAAGATGGCTCAGAGCCGGCAAGTTATCGTAAAGTCACAGCCCAGCACCATAAATGCATGTAATCCAATCTTAGGGGCTCAAGGCCCATGCAGCCCTGTTTGCTTCTGTACCACATACTTGTGTTGCCCATGAGGACCTGAGCCCTCCAAGGCCATAGGACAAGAATTGTTTTATGGCCAACCAACGTGCTGCACCCCCTGCTAGAGCACCAGAACCCCACCAACTAAGAGAAAAGGCATGGGAGACTGAATGGTTTTCCACAAGTCAGATGGTCTAGCACTAACCACCGGTGTAGGTCCCTACACATCTGAAGGAATATGAATTCTGTCCGAAAGAATCCTCCAGTGTTTTGCTAACTGCAAATAGAGGCGCCAGTGAAGAGTGTGTGTGTGCCACAGAGCACACAGAACAAGGAGTATGCTGGAGGCCAGGAGTGCAAGCAGCCACAGAACCATCGGAGCTGAAAGGCTCCCACCTGGAACATAAGTAACATAGTAAGTCCCGGGCTCGGCTGAACAGGGAGAAACTCTCTCAGATCGATTGGGTCCAAAGATTTCAAAGGAGGTGCAGATACCATATGGGATGCAGGTGCAACCTAGGGGGACTGATAAAAAATACTCCAAGTCAAAGAGCAAAAAGGTAATCCCTTAACACCAGCTGTCAAGAGTTCACCTTCAATAGTCAGTAGCAAAAGAACAGAAACACATGCAACCGCGGCCTGCAAAGACTAGCTGCAGCACCATTCAGACTTCTGTAAACATGAGAGGCTGATCAGAAGACCCCAGGGATCCTCAAATGCTGTGCAAACTGTCAGCCGGCAAGTTTGGTATTTAACAGACCAGTAGGACACCTTCTGCAGTCTACTGGTCGGGAGGCCGGTCGCTGTCCAGCTAAGACTTGTGTGTATGCATCTCGATACTGCATTCACCTTTCATCTTTCTCCGTCATGGAGTTTTGTACACCCACAGTGTGTATTGAACAGAAGGGAGAACATAGCTACCTAGTTACATTTCAAGAAACGTGAATGCCTCAGATGTACAAAAAAATCTATTAATCTGCTGCTGGCAATCTTCAAGATTGTTGAGTAACTACTAGCTACTTGATTATCAGAATTTCTCAAACTAAGAAATCTTATAAATCGTTAGGAGATGGGCTTCTGTCCACGCAGAGGTACTGAAAAATAGTCACTATGACAGACTAAATGAGGGACATCCTGGATAAAGACGGTGCAGTCTGGGTTTTACCTTTGGACAACTTACTGCAGAAAAACAATTTGGAGCTGGTCTAGTTACTCCTCGATAGCACGTTCCCACTCACTAAGACCAGCAACATTTTGATCTCATGTGGAGTACCTCAGGGCTCATGCCTGTTCTCAATGTTATTAAACCTTGACATGCTACAACTATTGCAGGTCATTCGCTCATTTGGATGTTGTGCTTTCTCCTACATTGAAGACACCCACCCTGTGATGCATTTGGGCCACCAAGCGCCTCGTTTGGCGACTAAGCTGCATAATTGTGTGACAGCACGTGCAGCATTGGAGGTGTAACAACTTAAAGCTCAATGCTAAAATAATGGAGGTCCTACTGCTAGTCAAATAGAAACTGTCTCTGATCAGCCTCATTTGTCAACTCAGTTGTCAACACTTGATTCGGTTTGCTGAAAGTATTGAGAACATGGTTTAATGTTCTCTCTAGAGAAGCGCGTCTGACCAAAGTATCTGCCTGTAACATGGCCAGACCACACTACTGTGATGCCTTATAAGCCACGTAACAGCCAGCTCATATAACAAGGTTGCAACACACTGAAATATTTGTGGTCAGAATGGTTTCTAATCTAAGGAAACAGGAAAACATATGGATTGTAGGACCAGGGCTACATTGGCTGTCTTGGATCAACAGCCCATGTTCACGGCATTGAGCGTGGCTCAAACACTTTTCAATCCACTCGGGTCACCAATCTGCTCTTGATTCATTATTGCCTTCAAAGGATTCTGTGATGAACAAGCCACTTTCTGATGCCAGATTTCCCAAATTCCAAGAATTAAAAATTAAAATCATACGGGTAGGTCAGCAGGGTTAGTCATACATTTTGTTATCAGGCCTCCAAGCCCTTGAATGACCTCCCTGTGTTGAAGGCACATTTCTAATGAAATGACTTTCAGGAAGGTCAGAAAGAAATTCTGGTTAAAATACTCTGATACTGAAAAAATTCCTACCTTTGGAACTCTTGGTATTAGTGTTGTTTATTTAGGTTTTAGCACACTGGCATACCGAAACTTGAGGGGGCCCCCCAAGAAACCACTAGATGGTCTACATTGTCCTTGGTTTCTTAAAGAGGATCAGAGTAAGATTATATCCTGGTGGTCACCGGAGAGCACAGGAAAGGACTCTGCTTCTGAAGCAAACCCGTTAGTTGATCAGTGGACATACCTTAGTCCTTGTGAAGATTCTTTGACGGAAACCAGAAGCAAGTGACAAAGCCAACTTCCACTTACCATGGATTGGTAACCTACAGTAAAACTCTGAAATGGAAGACTGAGGCTTTGGAGAGTCTGGGGCAAGAACTTACTGTGTAAAAAAACAACACACTTGTAAAACGGGAGGTACCAATCTATTGGTTTTGGAAGCTAAAGAGGGGCAAACGCTTCTGATAAAAGATTACATCACTTTCCCGCTGCATGGGTTGTTTAACTTTCATCTAATATCTCTGACTTGGGGTGGGAGAAAAAAAGCCTCTAGTGGCAACTTGCAGACATTCATTTTCCCCAGATTTCTTTTTTGGGATTTTGAACAGCATAACAATATCGTCAAATTACAACATAGGCGTTCAGCGCAGACAACACTGCAAAATATTGCGATAAATACCCAAATAGTGGGAAAACTGAGGAGGTTCATATAGTGACAATCCTAACCGGTAATACAGAAATAAACATTCCGGTTAAGAAATTCCTTGAGTTACCACTTAAGCGGGAAGCGAAAGTGGAATAGACCAGGTCGCTCACTACGGGGGGTGGTCTATTGGGGGAGGTAGGTGAGACGTGTGAGAGTCTGGGGATGTAACCAACTAGGATGTGTTAGAGTATAGTCAATTCAGGGCCCATATGCGCTGCATCAGTGGCACATCTCGTCCACGGTGATCTAAGGAGCCGCTACTGCCTTCAGATACTCCTCCCAATACAATGGCTGTGTAAGCTCTGCGGATCAGTGTGTTTTTTTATTTAGTGGCTCAAACTCAGCATACAGTTCTATTTTTAGGTCTCAAGGCCAGGTCTCACGAAAAGGGGGAGGGTGATTTCCAGACCATTGCTTTGTGCTTTTTGGCTAGTGCAAGGACAAGGTCTAAGAGTCTGTGCATGCATCATTTTGGTAGGTTTTTACGCATTTTGGCAAGCCTAATTAGCAATTTTTGGTGTCCATTTCTATCTGTCAGCCTACTGTTTGAGATAAGTGTGTTGTTACCGCCTCCCAGTACACCCCTATGACCAGGCATACCCACATGTATGATAGAAATCTGCATTAACTTCTGCACACCACGAGTGCACGTGAGTGACACCTGGGTACATGCGGTTATCTCGACTGGGGTTAAATATATACAATGTACATAATTAAGTTGAAGAAGCTTGAGGCATGAACTGGCAGATATTCTTGGCTATGGCTAGACATTTCACTGTCCAAGCGTAAGTGAGTTTGAAGCAACCAGGAAAACTATTCCTTTGAAATTCTTCATCATCTTTGAATTGACGGATATCTTTTTTGTTGCTTTGTGCATATTTTCAACACACAAACTTTTTCATTTAACTACACTGGTTTGGTAGCTTTATTGAATTGTCACTTTATTCAAGCATGGTTTTCTTTTCTTAGCAGGTGGGTTCTGTGGAGGGTTTTGACGTATACAGAAGTGTGGCGCCTTAACTGGTAGTGGTATGTGTTAGGTAAAAAACAACAATAATGAAGACGGTGCAGCAAGGTCAGAGGAGACCCCGAAACCTCTGCAGAGAGTGGCCAGGGCCCACTCAGTAATTATGACAAGAATCCTGTGCACACGTTAAGCGAGGTGTATACATGTATCATGCTTATTCAAAAGAACACAATATGTTGTAAATGAAACAAAGTGGACACAATAGAAAGTCTTTTTGTTCTTCAAAGGATTGTAATTGATCTTCCTTTGTTGAAAGGTAACTTCAAAAGCAAATGACCAGCTGACACGTGTTTCGTCAAGAGGGCACAGAGCCTGTGACTCTTCAGGGCTGGGGGTGAGATGAAAGACATAGTACAGTATGGAAAAATTTGTACATGGCGTATTGTCTGTGAAATGGTGCATGGCGCAGAAAATCACCTTACGTGAGTGAAAACACTTACGGATGTGAAAGCAAGAAAAAAATACATCTCACATGTTAGGTAGTGACATCACACATGAGATAGGTAGAAACCAGGTGAGGAAATATAAAAATATGGTTCCGCGAATACTGAGAAAAAACACAAGACATCAAAAAACAACCAATATTTTAATCTAGAAGAACAGAGTCGGTACTCTGGCTAGGAACCCAAAAAAGAGGATAACGTGACGCGTGAGGTGGTGACAATTGGACTGGTAGGTAACAGTATCAACAGTAAAAATTATATAGGTTTAGAAACAAGACAGCTTTACAGTATGGAAAATAAGTCCCATAGGCTACGCCGGCAACATAAATGAAAAAAATCAAAAGGACGTTCCATTCAAGAGAACAAGCAGATTGGCTCGTTAGACAGAGAAATTAAAATCAACATTTCATTCATGGGTAAAGGGTAAAGACCCGGACGATGCACTAAGTCTCCTCCTATTAGTGGAGGTAATGACTGAGATAGTGAAAAAAAAACTGCGCAATCATCGGACCAAAGCATTAGTGTTATCTTGCTAAACGCGATATGGGGGAAATTAGTGGGGGGCGTGGCTTGGGCGCCGATGGTGGAGGTCGCCTGAGCGCTGGGCTTCGAGATCGAGCCCTTTCTTATCCTGTTTGCGGAACGTTGGAGCTCCTGTTTCCACTCACGAAGGAGGCGGAGAAGATCTCCTGCGAAGTGACTGCGGGACACCCCTGCCTGACCCTGCAGTCGAGTGTGCCGAGCTTTGCGGACGACCCTGGGCGCCGAGAACAACCTGACAAAATGCCGCCCGCAGAGTCACTCTGACTCTGAAACCACCGAGGTCCTTGACTGCCCCTGGGGACCCAGCGGACCACTAGATACAGCGGCGAGCCCAGGCGACACATCCTTCCGGGCGGAGGCCGCGGAGCGGTGCAGGACGCGAGAGGCAGCGAGAACCGCCTGACAGGATTGCGGGCGGCTCTGGTGAGCGGCGTGCCCCTGGAGCCGGAGGAGGCCTTCCGCTGCCGGAGCTGGTTTGAAACATCGGCTTACCTCATACTACAGAGAAATGGCTGGACTTCCCGAGGCCTGGCTCTGGGACACAAGCGGTGACCCACTTGTGCGGACAGTGAGGGGAGTAACGGTTCGCTTCCTGCCTCCTCCCCCTCCCCTCTGCGACCATCGGAGGCGCGTTGGGACGCCCCTGGGACAGGCTACCGAACGGCCGCGCTCGAGCTGGATCATGGCTGCGGGGGTGAACGGAGGACCGGGGGGACAGCCGGGGAGTCCCTGTTATGTGCTGCGCGACCCTCAGGGGGGGCACCGCGGTGAGCACTCTGCCGCTTCGGATGATGCTTGCCGGCGAGAAACTTTGGCCATCAGCGCCCGACTGCCGGAGTCCTGTTGGGAGACCCCTCTCCGTCGGTGCGACACCCCTTGGGCCCCTGGATACCCTTGAGCCCACCCCCCCCTGTGCGAGAGTTGAAGCGGGGGCGTAGACGGTGTACTTCTTGTGGTGAGGTTACTCCGCAACAACGAGAGGCCGCCCCACAGCGAGAAAACGGACTGCTAAGCTCTGGTGCTCATATTGATGGCCGAGTGCAGCGGCTGGTGAGGGACGGCGCGTACTAGGGGCCCCCTGCGAAGCGGCGCTCTTACAACAGAGCCGGAGGACTACCGACTGGCTACGCATGGCTCTGTGAGATACGCCGGGCGGACCCTTTCCTGCGACCGACCCTAAAGCGATTGGGACTGGTCCTTCCCTGGGACGCCTAAGAGTTTGACTGGTGCGTGGGCGGCCTGGTCGGTGGCCGGTGGGGCTGAGGGCCCCTTGTTGAGACTGGCTGGAGCTAACGCTGAATGGACTGCCGCGCTGTGTGGGGACCCCCGTTGACTCGTCTCCCCCTCCGCCGGAGCCTTAACACGCCGGAGGTCAGTAGAGTTCCTGGTTGGAACCATCTCAGACAGGTATCACTGTTATAGCCTGCCGACGACCTGCTGATGGGCTCTCTGCGACTGTTCTTTTGAGCCCGAGCTACGCACACCCAGGTGAGATCCCTCCCAGTCACCGGGGTATCCACTAGCCGAGGTAGACCTCGGCGAGATTCGCCTGCCACTGGGCGGCTCCTCCCCCGCTCGTTGCGGACAACATTGGACATTAATACCGACATGGGAAAACCGAAAGGAGCCAAGGGCAACGCGCAATCCACATCGGACGCAGAGATGCCGGAAAGGGGAGATCAACCAGACCCGATACGCCACGGGATCCGCACGTACAACACCAGCTGGACAAGATCTTGACGGCGATAACAGATACCCGTGCGACACTTCAACAAGATATAGCACAAGTGGCAACGGGGCTCGGATTGCTCAGAGCGGATCACGGCAAGCTTTCTAATAGGGTCAAAGAGGTGGAGGACACGGTTCGCACCCTGGAGCCAGCGCAAAAAGCCCTCTCAGCCACTATGACTGATGTGTTGGACCGCATAGACGCACTGGAGAAAAGAGCTGAGGACGCTGAAGGGCGCAATCGCCGGAACAACATCCGAATCGTAGGACTGCCAGAGAAAATTGAAGGAGGCGATATGGTTTGATTTCTTGAAGATTGGCTCCGAACAACGGTGGCACCGGAGGGTCTGTGGTACTGAAAATTCTGGACCCGTGTTATAAACATCGTCGTATCATGACGATTTTGGTACCAGCAGACCGAGAATGATTAGAATACTATGCACAAGCATTTTCGTCATATTCGGGTGACGAAATCACCCTGAAATCAGAGTTTCCGTCCTGAACCCTCGGGTTCCATTTTGTGAACGGCAGCCATTTTGTGATTGCCCTCACATAGGCCAAATGACTAAGGCCAAAAACGAGTCTGAAGGACACGTACACCTTTGCTGACTCCTCTGTGACCTGGGCAAACTGACTCCACTGCCTGAAGCCAAACCTGTTCGGCCAGTTGCCGAATGAGATTAGTATCAAGGCACAACATATCATAAACCTTTCATCGCACACAAACCATGCCTAATCTTACACCCAGCAGTCCCTGTTTCTTTCTTTATGACTTGCTTTACGAGGAGGAGGTGCCCGTTTTTATTGGGGGTCCGTCGATTATCTGATGAAAATACTGGGTCTTGCCGGGTAATTGTTTGTGGGCCGGACAAACTGAAATATGGGCTTGTCATCAGGACTCTGCTTTTTCTTTGTTATTTGCTCTCAATGCAGCACATCAACACAGTATCCTCATCCTGTTTCCACATGCTCCGCCTACTTCGAAAGACTTTCAGATGGCTCCCCACACACTCATCACCAGTAGACTGGACTATGGCAACGCACTTTATGCCAGCCACCACACAGCTCAGGAAACTACAGAACGTTCAAAATGCTGCAGCCAGACTGGTCTTAGACATCCACCGCAGCAACCACTTGACAACCCCTCCGACAACTCCACTGGCTGCCTATCAATGAGAATCGCCCTCAAGCTCCTCACACATGCCTACAAAGCTTTCTATGACCCAAGACCAGAATATCTGAACCACCTCCTCACCTTCCACACACCCGCCAGACAACTCCGCCTAGCCCAACTAGCCTTGGCCTCCGCCCCGCAGATCCACAAAACCAGAACTGGAAGAAGATCATTCTCCTACCTCATCGCCAAGACCTGGACCCCCCTGCCCCTCCACCTCAGGCAATCCCGGTTGTTGACACAGTTCAGAAAGGACCTCAAGACCTGGCTCTTCGACTGAACCTCCAAACCTAGACGGATCAGTAGCCCCCACCCCTTCAACACCTTGAGACCCTTAGAAGTGAGTAGCCGTGCTCTAAAAATCACTGATGGTTTAGGTGGTTGAATCCTTGACTTCATACTTTACTGCGTGATCAAACTCACATCACTCACTACTGGTTTCACCCATCCTCATCCTTTTGACCGTGCAGTCTTTGCCTAGTAATAGGCCTTCTAATTGCAGGACTATGGCCTATACGGGTTGGACTAACAAGATAACAGGCAAGGGCTACAACTTCACATTTTTGCTTAGACGTGAGTTACGATTATGTTGGGGACAAGGTCCTATCCAAGACTAGATCAGCGTGTAATTAGTGTAGAAAATTATATAATATTCTTACACGACCTGAAGCACATATGGGCCTCCATGTTTGCTTTTGCACCATGACATTACACCCTCTAAAAGATGTATGTGAGTAGACATGGTTGGCTTCAGGGTATATATGTATTATGTGATGGACTGAAGAGAAACCATGTATCAGCCATTAACACATTAATCAATATGCAGCTGTTTTATAAGCTTGAGTCGCTATGTGCTTTCACTGCTTACAATACGGTCACTGCTCAGTGTGAGAAGTTGGCCTGATATATAATGTTCACTATTCTAGTGAGCACTTTGTATCAGTCCAAACAACCCTTATTGATGATTGGTTGTAAGTCAACCTTATAGACCAGCTATCCTAGTAGCATGGATACGAGCAGTCTTCGGGCTAAACTCTAGAGGGCGTGTTAAGCCAGCTGTTATACCATCACATATACCCCTTGAACACCAAGTGAAAGGACACCACACACGTGTTATGAAAATAAACAGTGTATTTATTTAGATCACAACAGCCCTGTACTCTTTATGAGGACAGGGTACTAAGCACACAACAAAACTCTTACGAAAATACTTTAAGTTGCACAATTTACACAAATGCCCGAGGGGCACGGAAAACCATATACTACAAAAGTGGAATGCGAAATTACTAGCAGGTAAATACTGGACTAATAGGCTTTGGAATCGCTAGGACTATGTTACTGAACCTTCAGATTACTAGTAGGAGGCCTAGGGGACTCGGGTGCAGAGTGTGCACTCTCACGCGGGATGCGGGACAAAGTCTATGGAGGCTAGTAAAAGCGAAGTTAGTGTTCTCGGGCGAACCCGACTAGTTAGGCTGAAAACGAAAAAGGATCTGGACCCTTGGATAGTGAGGCTATGCTGGCGCACCGAAATGGCGAAGTTACCTAGCCCAGGGGCTGCGGCTGCATAGGTCTGGAAAGACGTCGGGAATCCTCGTTGCAGTCTATGGAGCCTGAAAGAAGAAGTTGCTGGCAGGCGACCAGTGAAGATTGTTCGGTGGATCCAAGCCTGGATCGAAGATGGAAGACACCTGTAAGCAGAGGGGACCAAGTTCTGAATCACTAGCCAGTGATTAGATGGGCACTAGGATGGCACCGGATGGAGTCACCTCGACCAGGTGAGTGGGCGACGCTGGGCTCTGCAGTCTCACGGACCAGGAGGCGTTGTCGGCGACCAGGATGGAGGTGCGAGCTGTCCCACGATGGTTGCTGCTGTCGACGTCGCTGGACCCAGGATTGGGGCAACAAGTCTTGGCAAATTCAAGCCCACGCGGTGGACCTAAAATGGCGTCTGGAGTGGACCAGGAGGGTCCGGGGTGCTCCTCTTTTGGAAGGGAGCAGGGGCCAGTCTGGAGCAACCAGACTAGCAGTGGTGATGTCGTCGGTCGTCGTCGGGAAGGCCACAAGCCAGCGGGCTATTAGCCAGACAACGCGGTGAGCAGCAAAAAGCAGAAGGGCCCCACGCAGATCTGGTGGATGCTGGAGGGCTGGACTTCGGTGCTGGAGCTGCTCAGGATTGGGGCTTCTCGGACCCCAAAGCACTCACACGAGGATCCCTCGGCGGTCGTGCTGGGCAAGCGTTGTGCAGTCCTGAAGATGGCCGGTCCCTCGAAGTCTCGTCACACCCACGAATCTCAGCTGGGCTGATGATGCAGGTAGAGGTCAGAGGTGCCAGGGAAGCCGGTTCTCGTCGAGCTGGGCAGTTTTGATCCGGAGGAGAGACTTACAGCAGACCGCAATGCTTGGATGGTGCCTGCGGATGCAGGGTGACTACTCCCTAGTCATCAGGGAGAAATCTTAGGAAGAAGTCTTGAGTTCCTTTCGTAGAAAGTAGTTTCAGGATTCAAAGATGATCTAATTTGGAAGGGTCCCCGCTCCTGCCTTTATCCTAAAGAAAGGGGTGGGTACGCGACTAGGTCCTGCCCTAGGGGTGGGACCAGGAAGGGGGGTGGTTACACCCGTCTCCCATGCCGGACTTTCCCCAGCTCAGGGGCTGGTGTGCCCCTGGAACTGGTTCTAGCCGGCAGATGCGTAGTGAGCACCGGGGTGCCACTTGCAGTCACCTTCCTGTAAAGCCCTGCCTACCCAGGATACACAAAACCCTGTCTGGGATGGTGCTAGCACCGCCCCTGACAGGAAACCCTTTGTCCAAGCTCCCCTCGCTGGAAGGACTCCCAGCTGCAGGGGGTCAGACTTGTGTCTGTGGTGGCAGCATCCATTTTGTGATGCGGAGGCTTGAGTTAACTTTAACCGGGGTTCACAGTTACATACATGTCGTGTCCCTCTAGAAGGGTGGAATGCTAACCCCGTCGCCAGAATTGGCGAGGGGTTAGTATTCCAATTTGTATGACACCTTACTCGACATGTTTTGATAAAGCGATATCAAAGATAGCATATAACCGCGAGGATTATAATGCACTTAAGAGTATATGGTACGCGTTATCATGGAGCAGCTATTAGGACTTGGTTCCGCAAGCTGCAAACGGGCTCAGCTCATGCCAGAGCACCATCTCGCACGATTCCAAGCACTCTGCCTTCAGGATTGTCAAGGCCTGCCATAGGAGTGACTGATAGGAATCTGTGTGTCCATTTTAGGGTTTGATATAGGTGTACTATATCTAAAGCAAAGGGTGATTACACCACCTTGCCCCAGCTGTCGTGCAGCCAGTTGTGTCAGATTTAGATGGCCAGCCAGGGGTGGCATAATACAAGCTGCAGCCCCTGGTAGGCCCTGGGTACACCTATGCCCTGAGTTACAGGGTCTGATAAGGTGGCCCAGTACCAATTGGTAAATGCACCTAAGGTACACGTTGTAATTTAGTGAGAGAACAGCTAGGCTGTGGGTCTGATTAGCAGGCCCACAGCCAGAGAAAGTCGTAAACCAGTGAAACAAAAGCAAAAAATCTGGGTGATCATAGGATTGCAGACCCTACTCTCCTACACACAGAACTCCGAATTCTGTGCTACTATGCTGTAATGTTAACCAGGGTAGCTTCAGAATGTATATGCACTCGGAGTGATTTAAGAGAAACCACGTGTCAGGAGGTAATGTTTGTTTATACAATCCCGGAAATGGTGGCATTCATGTGTTGTTGACTTTTTTTGTTATCTTTGAAACTGAATAAATAATCACACCCCTCCAGGAAGGTAAGCACCATGACTCACATCCCTTAGTGCGGTGTCCATATTGTACACTAGCTAGAAAAACATGACTTCACTGAGAATCCATTCTTTTCACGTCTACAAAAAATAAAAACAGAAACTCTGTCTGATCAATTAAGAACACAACTGAACGGTAGCCAAATAAAACACAGATAAAACTCACTAGCCAGGCTGTCTACCCTCCTCACACCCCATTTACAACCATTGAATATGTCACCCCCATGACCAGAAACCAACAAGAATCATTTATATTGAAGCAAAATTTGGTAGTGGTGTTTCCCTAAATGGGAAAGGATCCGCACTATCACTTATTGATTTGCTTAGAAAGAGTCAAATGGGCTTCTAGTATGCTCTTAAAACCTTTAGTTGAGGCGGAGTGCTACACAGACCACTGTCACCCACTACCAAGAGTAACTATTACCAATCCAAAAGGTCGGGCAAGTCGAGACATACACAATAGGGTCAAAAAGAGCACAATCCTAAGCAAATGTAAAGCAAGTGATATGTAATCACAAAAAGTAGAAACAAACAATTAAATAAGGTCCAATTGAGAATATCTGTACGACTTCTTTTCCAGATAAGTTACAAAATCAATTATAGTCCATGTATGTTCATTTCTCCATTTATTCACAAGGCTTCATAAAAAAAGAGTCAACAAGAGCAGCCAACACGTGTTTCGTCGGTACATCCAATCCGTACCATGACTTTTTCAAGGCTGAATGAACGGATCAGAACGTGGTGAATCGTTGCCTCGCTCATTAATCTAAGTATAAAAGGTCAGGTCTTGGACCCATATCATATAAGTGGTGAGCATTGTCCGATAATCTTCAATGTAAGAATCAAAAAGTCGAGGCTATGGGGGCGTGGCTTGGCGGGCGATCATGGCGGACGTAGCTTGCTAAGAGCTCCCGCCGGCCCGATACTTATCCTGTGATTTCTCCTGGCCCCCGGACCCGTATTGTGTGTTTGGTCAGGGGTACCGGCGTCGGATGACACGAGGAACACTCCGGCGCTGAGAGTGACGCGCTGGGACCTTTCTCGGCGCTGCGGCGATCCAGAGCGGTGAGCGGCCTGGTGCCGGTCGGGCGAGCCGGGGCCTCAAGTTTGGCGCACCCGGACTGGGGGTCTCGATCCTGGGCCTGCGGCGCTGTTCTTTGGCCGTGATTAGAAGCTGCCTGCTGCCAGCGACCGGCTGCGGAGTCCCCCGCCTCTCCCCACCATTCCAACGGTGGGGGGCTTGACCCTATTGGGGGCCGTGGAAGACCTGCGGCCTACTCGGCCTTAGTGGAGCCGGGACCTAGAGTTTGGTGGTTCCCCGCCCGGAGTCGTCGGCCCTATCTTCTGGACCGGAAGTGCGGACACATCGGCGCCCCCCGGATCTGAGGGGTCGGTCGGGCGCTGGGCCTGAACTGTTGCCCTATCCTATCGCTGTGGTCCCCGGAGCAGTGGCCGGAGAGCTTGTGGACTGACCTGGAGTGACCCATCTCTGCGCTGTGCCGGGAGTACTGGTGGGCCCGGTGTGGGCCTGGCGCCGACCTGCGGAGGGTGTCCATCGAACAGTGAGTGCTGCCCCCCCCCCTCCCTCCCACCTCGTGCTACGGGACCTGCTGTGGGACGTGGGGCCCCGGGAGTTCTCTGTGGGCCCTAACCAGCCGATCGGACCGGAGGTGTCCCCTGCGGTGTCCTGGACCTGGGGGGTGCACGGGAGCGGACGGCAGGGGTAAACACTTGGGGACCTGCCCTGCGGGGGTAGACGGCAACGATCTGCTGAGCGCTGGTGAGCGGTGCTACCTGGGGGCCTACCTGTGATTTGCGGGCTGCTGGCGAAGGGGTGCCGAGCGGCTTGGTGTGCTCTGGACGCCCCGCCCGGGACCAGGGGAGAGGACTACCACACGGTGCGACCCCGTTCAGGCGAGTGCTGCTGATTTGTTATCCCTGCAACCGCCATGACCAGGGGGTCAGCCGCCGCTAAGACTGGACCCATTGATAAATTTACCGGCCCTGGTGGAGGGGCTGGAGCGGCTGGTGGGGGCCAAACTGCTGGACCGGACAACGCGGCGTTGCTGTCAGCCATTACACAGTCCCGCGACATGCTGGACGCGAAGATTGGCGCGGTGGGTGCCGATGTGATGCTGCTGCGCCAGGATCTTCGCAATGCGGTCGCCCGCATTGCTGAAACGGAGACCAGGGTCACGGCGATGGAAGGGGATGTTGGCGCTCTCAAGCGGAAGGTTGCCGACATGGAACAGACTCAACGGGGCCTGGCGCTTCGGGTGGAGGATGCCGAAGGGCGGGCGCGGCGAAACAACCTACGCTTTGTTGGCTTTCCGGAGGACTGCGAGAAAGGGCCCATGGATGCCTTCCTATCCCGATGGCTGGAGGGCTGGCTACCCCCGGACACCCTGTCGCGCTGCTTCGTGGTGGAGCGTGCACACCGCGCCCTGACGCAGAAACCGCCGGCCGGGGAGCGGCCTCGCCCGATCATTGCCAGGTTCCTCAACTTCCATGACCGGGATGTTATCCTCCGGGAGGCAGGCTTAAAGACACTCTGCTTTACGACAACCACAAGATCATGATATTCCCAGACTATACCAAACTGGTCCACCAGCAGAGGCACTCCTTCCTGGCGGCTAAGGCCAAGTTGCGTGGCCTGAAGATTCAATACTCGCTGCTCTATCCTACTCGCCTCCGGGTGATCTTCAACTCCAAGACCCTCTTCTTTGATACACCGGAGGCCGTCTTCAACTGGACCGATGAGGCGGTCAGACTTCGACCGCATGTCCAGCCGGGGTTGCACTCCGGGTCGTCGCGTGGCTCATCACAGGACCGGAGCAACTCGTCAGGCAAAGGAAAACGGCACCGCAAGTCCCGCTCCCGGCGGAGGTCCTTGTCCCGGGATCCCCTTCTGGGGAACACACAGCCCGATACGGACCAATCTGGCAAAGACCCCTGATCACCATTCGCTAGGATTATCTACTGATCGCCTGCATCTGTGACTGTGCACTGCGGCTGCTGAGCCCTGGTCGGTGAAACGGACATTGGCTGGTGCAGTATTGACCTCTTCTTTGGCGTATACTTGGGCCCTTGTGGTCAGGTGCCTCCCGGTGGTGCTTTGCTTGTGACTTTGCCATATGTTTGATGGGGTTCGGGGCACGTACTATGGGCTGCCTCCTCCTGTTGGGACTGGGGGGTGGTTCTGGGAGCGTGTCTGTTTAGTTCGGGGGGGACTGGTTGGGATCCATTGGTATGGCTGGCTTTGGGCGCTGTGTTTTGGGCCTGAAGTACCGTATACCGTGACAGATACTTCATTGTTCATTGAGGTATGGGGGTGGGGGAGGGGGGTACTGGGGTGTTTGGTCTCTGGTGAGTTGGGTCGGGTTTAGCGGGGTAGTGGGGGTCAGGGTTGTGTTCTACGGGGTGCACGTGTTTCTTATGATGTTGGCAGCTGGAGGGTTGGGAGTCTGGGTCGGGCTACGGGGATTGCAGGAACGGACCCATCGTGACAATGGCTGATGCTCCACGATTTGTGCCGTCTGGTACTCTTATGCGTATATTGAGCTGGAATGTCCGGGGGCTCCTGGACAAGATCAAACGGGGGGCTGTGCTTCGCTGGGCAAAAAGGGACTTGGCTGATGTGCTCCTTCTCCAGGAAACGCACATGCTGGGTACTAAAGCACTGAGTCTGCAGAGGTTTGGCTTCCACCAGGTGTTTCATGCCGGGTTTGCTAGGGGCTCGAGGGGGGTGGCCATCCTGGTCCACAAACGATTAGCCTATACTCATGAGCGTCAATGGCTCGATCCTCAGGGCCGATTTGTGTTTGTACAGGGGAAGATTGGTGTGGAGCCTGTAATATTTGGTAGTGTGTATGCCCCCCCCGCTGCAGTGGGCCCTTGCGGAGCGGCCGTTTGCCTTGTGGGCCGAGCTTCCCCGTTCCCTGGCTGTGATTGGTGGTGACTGGAACGATGTGTTAGATATGACTTTAGACAGGAAGAGGGGGCGAGGGGTCGCGGCGGTGGCCTCCCCTACAAAGCTGAGTGCAATGATTGATGGTCTTTGATGGGTGGATGTGTGGAGGCATCTTCATGCAGAGCGACGGGAATACACCTATGTGTCTGCTGTGCATGGCTCCCTCTCGCGCTTGGATTGTGTGTTTGTACCGGGGGCCTTCCTTGACAGGGTGAAGGGGGGGGGCGATCCGGCCTCGCGGGCTGTCCGACCACTCCCCTGTGGCGGTTCAGATGGACCTTTGTAAAGCGCGCCAACCGTTCAGATGGCGGATGTCTACGTGGCACCTGCAGCAACCGGGCTACTCCCGGCATCTGCGCGGCGCGATCGCCCACTATTGGCAGGACAATCTTACCGAGGGGGTTGATGCGGTGACGGTGTGGGAGGCCATGAAACCTGCCTTGAGGAGTGTCGATATTGCCTGGTGCGCTTCTGCTCGCCGGACCCGACAAGAAAGTATTGCTACTGCTGCGGAACGTGTGGAAAGGCAGGAGGCACGACATAGGGAGGCAGCCGATGATGTGAAGCTGCGGCTGCTTCTACAAGCGCAACAGTCTTACTCCTCGGTCTTGTTAGATGAGGCCCGCCAGGCGTGGCTGGCTACACGTAGTAGAGTATACCAGTGGGGCGACAAGTCTTGCACCATGCTCCACCGGCTGTGTCAGCAGACTTTCCAACCGATCACCCTGCCGGGGCTGGTCGACGATGCGGGGGTGGCAATTACGGACCCCTCGATCCTTGCGGCGAGCTTTGCGCGCTACTACGAGCATCAGTATACCTCTCGTGAGAGCCTCTCCCCCGACTGCATTGAGGCTTACCTCACAGCGGTCCGCCCACAAGCGGTACCTGATGATGTCTGTGATGCCCTAGATCTCCCCCTGACAGATGAAGAACTGGGTGAAGCACTGGGTTAACTTAATGTGGGTAAAGCGCCTGGGCCCAGCGGGTTCCCCAGCGAATTCTACCGGAAATTCCACCTACAGCTCGGGCCGCATTACAGGCGGGCACTGGAACTAGCTCGGGAGCGGGGTAGCCTCCCCCCAGACTGGCGTCACGCCGAAATTGTGGTGTTTCAAAAGCCGGGCAGACCCCCTGAGCGCCACGAGTCGTACCGCCCCATCTCCCTTATTAATTTTGAGGCCAAACTCCTGGCCAAGGCGCTTGCAAATCGCCTGCTTCAACACATCTCGGCCCTTGTTCACCCAGACCAGGCGGGATTTATGCCGCGCAGGGCGACGCGACACAACATTCGGCGGGCGCAGGCAGCGATTGACGCGATTGGGACGACCGGGGACCAAGCGGCACTGTTGTTGGCTGACATAGATAGTGCCTTTGACTCAGTCAGCTGGACCTACCTCTTTGCCCTTCTGCCACTACTGAACTTGGGTCCGGTCTTCATCTCCTATGTGAAATTACTCTATACTAATGTCACCGCCTCGGTGCGTGTTTCTGGGGCGATCTCTGCGCGGTTTCCTGTGGCCAGGGGCACTCGTCAGGGGTGTCCCCTCTGCCCGTACCTCTTCGCGCTGGCTATGGAGCCTATGGCCGCCCGGGTGCGCCAGGATGCGCTCTATCGGGGTTTCGTGTGGGGGACGGACCACTCGGACCACATTGCCTTGTATGCGGATGACGTGCTCTTCTTTATGACCGACCTACACCGTGTACAGGACCTCGTGTTCTTGAGATAATGCGGGAGTTCAGTCAGGCGTCTGGGCTCTTTCTTAACCCTCGCAAGTCAACCCTGTGGGTACTGGGGGGGGCCTCGGTAAGCTGCCAGTGGGCTGCGTCCCTTCAGGTGGCGGCCGATGGCATGAAGTATCTGGGCGTTTTCCTCTCAGCCTCGACTACCGTGGCGTGGGATCGGAACGTCCAGCCGGTGTGGGACAGGGTCCAGATAGACGTTAAGACCTGGATGCGTATGCCCCTTAATATCTATGGCCGGTCGGCCATATTCAAAATGGTGGCCCTGCCTCGGCTCCTCTACCAACTACAGAATCACCCATATAAAATCGACCCGCAATGGTTCCGCAGTGTCAACTCGGTACTGGGTAGATTTCTGTGGGCCAGGGGTGCTTCTAGGGTGGCACTGCGTACCTGCTTTCTCTCTACCTACTGTGGCGGCTTGGCGTCCGCGGATCTACTATCGTATTACCAGGCCTCCCATCTCCTAGTGCTCAACGAGTGGTGGTATGGGGACCGTGGTGATCCGGCCTATGCACTGGAACATTCATTGATGGGAGGTGCCACACTCCACACCCTGCTGTACTCGGCCAGACGGAGGAGGGCTTTGCCAAGGGTCACTCAGGTGGTCTTCGCGATCTGGCGGCAGGCTTTGCACCGTATGGGGTGGTGGGGCAGGCTGACGGCCGAGACACCGCTGTGGCACAACGGCCTACTACCAGCGCTGGCCTCCTTGTCCGGGTTTGGCAACTGGGACGCGATCGGGATCTCGTCCCTCGGTAATGTCCTTAACGTAACTACACTTAAGTCCTTTCAGGACCTTAGTTCCGAATATAGTCTGTCTAGGTCCCAATTCTTTCGGTATCTTCAGTTCCGCCATGCCCTTGGCCCTAGCCTGGTGGGGTTGGAGCAACTCCCCGACTTTAGTCCTATTGAGGCTAGACTGTTTATGGGCGACCTGGGCGACAAGAAGGTCTCTCAGATATACCGCTCCCTGGTCACACACTGCTCCCCCTCCCTTTCGACATTGAAGGCCTCCTGGGAGAATGATGTTGGCCCCCTGGATGACGATGATTGGCGCGAGGCCCTTGAATCCCCCCGCGGCGCAGCTATAGCCGTCCGTCTTAGATTTATTCAATTCAAGTACCTTCATAGGGCCTATTATACTAGAGAGCGGCTGTGGCGGGCGGGCCTCATAGCTGCTCCAGAATGTCTGAGGTGCGGTGCTGAAAGGGGGACGCTTTTCCATACAGTATGGTCCTGTGAGAGGCTGACCCGATTCTGGGCCGGGGTGTGGGACTGCCTGTCGGAGGTATTG
The DNA here is from genome assembly GCF_964263255.1 of Lissotriton vulgaris. NCBI lineage: Eukaryota > Metazoa > Chordata > Amphibia > Caudata > Salamandridae > Lissotriton > Lissotriton vulgaris. The sequence goes on from NC_141691.1 coordinate 2,045,177,772, forward strand.
GGGTGGGACATTCCCCGTACCCCTAGGCTGGGTCTCCTTCATATTCTGGAAAATGTTGGGGGTAACGCTTACAAACGACACTTGCTGCTGTTGGGACTAGTGGTGGCCAAGCGTGATCTGGCCCAAGCATGGAAGAGCGAACGTGCCCCCCCACTGAGTGCATGGAAGTCGGGATTGGACTTTCTAATGGGTCTAGAAATACCCGTATTTGAGGCCAGGGGGTGCCCCCGGAAACACTACAAAATCTGGAAACGGTGGGCAGACTACAGGGGTTTGGACCTCGATCCCCCGGCTGATATTGATGATGTACTGGCCCTTGATGTGGATCCCGTGCCCTAGGCTATTAGCCGACACTGACTCTGATTTCCATCTCATGTTGCTGACCTGTGATCACGTGCACTGGGCTAGGATGGGATAAGGGGTGGGTAGCTGGGGGGGCGTTGGGGGGGGGGGGGTGTTGTTGGGGATAGGTGGGTGGGGAGGGAATTGGGGTGTGCTTTTCGTAAAACTCTGGGTTCACTGCCATGCTTTTATCTGTGTGTGTTGCTGGCAGTCTCCTCCTGACTGTGGAGGGCTGTCCTGAACCTTGCTTGAACTCTCAATAAAAACGGTTTTGAAAAGAAAAAAAAAAAAGTCGAGGCTATGTTTCTCATGCAGAGGGACAGTTCCAATATGAACATTCAAAATTAGCAAGTTGCAGATGTAAAGTGGTCGAAATCCACCCAATGTATAGATGGTCCCCAGTAGGTACGCAGTATCGGAGAAAATCTACAGGTGTGCGCATGATAACGCGACATAAACATGTTTATGTCACGTTATCATGCGGACGTGAAGATACACACAGAGCTCACAGCTATTATACCGCTTTACAACGAACTGCACACCTGTAGATTTTCTCTGATACTGCTTACCTACTGGGGACCATTATACATTGGGTGAATTTCGACCACTTTACATCTGCAACTTGCTAATTTTTAATGTTCATGTTGGAACTGTCCCTCTGCATGAGAAACATAGCCTCGACTTTTTAATTCTTACATTGAAGATTATCGGACAATGCTCACCACTTATATGATATAGGTCCAAGACAAAGACCTTTTATACTTAGATTAATGAGCAAGGCCACGATTCACCATGCTCTGATCCGTTCAATCAGCCTTGAAAAAGTCATGGTACGGATTGGATGTACAGACGAAACACGTGTTGGCTGCTCTTGTTCACTCTTTTTTATGAAGCCTTGTGAATAAATGGAGAAATGAACATACATGGACTATAATTGATCTTGTACCTTATCTGGAAAAGAAGTCGTACAGATATTCTCAATTGGACCTAATTTATTTGTTTGTTTTTACTTTTTGTGATTACATATCACTTGCTTTACATTTGCTTACATATCACTTGTTTTACATTTTGCTCTCTTTGACCCTATTGTGTAAGAATCATTTATATAATCGCCTGCCCTGCAAAAGTGAATGACTGCTTATGTAAACAAAAGAACTGCACTATACTTTAGTCACGATTTTGACCCTATTGTGTAAGAATCATTTATATAATCGCCTGCCCTGCAAAAGTGAATGACTGCCTATGTAAACAAAAGAACTGCACTATACTTTAGTCACGATATTAAGGAAACCTTTTTTAGGTTGGGGAGGCCTGAGCTTTATACTGTAATAGATTCCAAAACATCTAAAGATATTGCTTCTACAAAATATGCAATGAAGGAGCTCCTATCCCTGGAGAGGGAAGAACTTGAATTGAAAAAACCTTGTGTTAGGGCCAGTCTAATGTTGTCAATACCTAATGACCTAGAGAGTTACCTAAATATAGTGACCCATCCTTACCACAGGTTTATTTTAACTCGTTTTCGTTTTAATTTGATACATTTTAACCTTGGATTTTATCCTGTTTGGAGTACCCCAGATAGGGCTCCACCATGTCCCTGTGATCAGTTCTCTGTACAAGACACTATGCATTTTGTAATGTTTTGTAGCTACTATACTGATGCGCGGAGAAAGTTCCTTGTGCCCATACTTAGGGAAGTTGGATTTATTTTGGTCAAACCTGCTCTTATTTATTTACAACTGTTACAGACTCCCAGGATTATGTTTCATGTGGCTAGTTTTCTGGTGAGAGCTATTAGGAGCAGGAATATTAGATTAAAAAATATGTCTACCTCCCTCTGTAGCACTGATTGTGCACTTTAATTAGGCTTTTGTCATCATATCTGGACTGGATATTTAAAATGTATTTTAGCAGGGACATTTGGTACTAGTAATGTTTAACTCGACGGGGAATTCCTAGTTCTTTTTAAACAGTCTTTTAATACTCGTTTGCACACTAGCACCTTGCACTTTATACACTTTTTATGTGTTATGAATTGTAATATGGTATATGATGATTTTTATCTTGTTGTATTTTTTAATTGTTTTTTAATCTATGACTTTTTTTGCATTGTTTATAATATAATGTAAATTGTTTTTTGCCATTGCCTTTGTATGATATTAAGTTATCGCAATAAAGTACTTTGACTGACTGACACTTGTTTTACATTTTGCTCTCTTTGACCCTATTGTGTAAGAATCATTTATATAATCGCCTGCCCTGCAAAAGTGAATGACTGCTTATGTAAACAAAAGAACTGCACTATACTTTAGTCACGATTGGTAGATGGAAACGTTGGGATTCTCTTTTTAGAATTATAAAAACTATTTACAAGTTTGGATCCCTCAAAGGCGGATGAGAACTGGTTTGCTGCAGACATTGCTGCTGCCCGCCTCCGGTAATGAACACACAGGAACTGAAGCCCATAACTATTCAGCAAGGGGTAAAAGCCACCGCGCCTGCTCGCTGAGCCTGGTCGTCGCCTTGTGACCTGCCATAACAAAAATAATAAAAGGCTCAGAATTCTGAAAGAATAATGGATGCTACTCTGCAGCCTCCGTCGAGCCTCTAAAGTTCCGCGTACTGGAACCCCCTGGGCGTTACGTCCTGCGTGACATCCTAGTCTGCGCCACCTCCTCGCACGAACATGGTGCCCAGCACTTTGTACAAACGGAGCAAGGCAAAAGTGCTTTCCTCCCCTGCCTCTCCCCCCTCTCCTACGTGTAACTTTAAACAGACTGGATTTTGCAATAAACAAAACAGTATTAAAACAACTGCATTAAAAAATGCAGGACACACAGCCAAATATAATTGAAGCGCTCTGAATATGGAGGCACAGAGAGGATTTGCAAGAAGATTGGTGTGTGGATCTTTTATGTCTTCTGTTTTAAGGAGCTGGGCTCTTTGTTGATTGCTCATGGCGTTAGGTAAACTAAAGTTTATTTGAAGTGGGGGAAGTGTGCCTGCAGAAACTGAGGAGCAAAAACAAAACCCAAAATCAGACCCACAAAGTGTTTCCCTTGCGGAAGCGAGCAGGGGCACCATCTGTTTGCAAGTTAATTACAAACAGATGTCGCCAAAGCTCGCTCCCGCAAGGGAATCGCCAAACGTGCACGCGTTGCCATTGAAAGCAATGCCAAGAGTGCATATTTTTGGGCGAAAAAGTGAATCGATTCCATGAGGCGTTTTGCAACACATGCGCGCAGCGTAGGCAAAACCTAAAAAGTGCATAAACAATTCTTATTGTCTGGTGTGAGAACATTTCTATTGGAATAGGAGGCCCATTAATATTATGCACTACTACTGAAACTGTATTCATTTAAATAATCCTAGCATCCTCCCTAACAAGAAAAGCATTATTCAAAATGCAAATTCATTGAGTGCACTCATTCGTTACCTAAGAGAAAAGCTCTCTGAAAAAGATTTAATATGTAACCCCATAAGATTTAAAATTTAGTCTAGAAAGCGGTACTTACAAAACTATTGTCTTATGTGCCACACTTTCTTAATGGTGTGTCCAAATGAATGCGTATGGTCTCATTGTCAGTGTGTGGTGTGGCCCATTCTCACATCCTTGTGACATGGTTCTTATGCCTCTGTGCAGTGACACATTCTTTTTTTTTTCCAGAACAAAATGCAGTGACACATTCTTTACAATTTGTTATACCAGGTCTTCTTCTAGTTTACTGATATGTCCAACTTCTGTGCTACTAGTTGCTGCTGAATCTTGCTTCTTTTCTTTTTTTCCCCCTCAAAACTTTGCAATGTCAACAACTATTACCAGTTTCAAGTAAAGTACTTTAATAAACTGTGGGCGTAGTAAAGTGTACAGAAAAGCCAGCCATGAAGAACTAAAATAATAATTTAAAATATTGCTCTCTGTTCAAACTCATCAATATTTGTGCCTTGTGTTCTGAAGACCGATTCCATTCCTTGTGCTGTGACATTTGTGCAGCATGATCGTTCTTCATGCCCATGCTTAGTACCCTGCCACCACCACTCTCAAACCTCTGAGATAATTTCTTGTTCCCACTTTGCCCTCTGTGTTGATCCTAGGTTCCTGGTCTCTGTGTAGTGGTGGTGTTCAGTCTTATGAACTTGTTCTGGTATGTGCCCATTCTTAGTGCTACACCTACTGTCCTCCATGTCTGTTCTATCCACCATGATATGGCCCAACTATCTGTCATGTGCCTGTTATGCCATGTGCCCACTGTTTGCACAGTACCCGGACTTGTGCTCTCAGTGGTCATTCCCTGTCCTCTAGACCAATTATCAGTGCCCGGCTAAGCATATTCTTTGTCTTGGAGAGGGAGTAAAGCATTGTCTCCATCCTCTGCATACTACGATTATTCTGGACTGCCCCATTTGGTCTAGTGTATCCAGTCGCTGTCACTAATTTATGCCCAATGAGCCTATTCAAGTCACACAGCCTCAAAAAATATATTACAGACAAGATTCCTTAAAACTCCACCATCCACCCAAACCAAATGGCACACTTACATTCCAAAGGCAGAAAGGGACCCCCCCCCCCAATCAACCGATACGTGGGAGAACATTTGCTCTCTTGCCCCACCGCACTAAATAGTCCCTTCACTCAAACTAAATTATTTTCAATTTCTCAATCCATTGAGAGGAGGGAGAAGGGCGAGAGGAGCTAGCAGCTTAAATGCCTAATTCAAGCCAAATTTAACCCAAGACAATAATTCTTGGCCTACACATTTCTTCCCTTGGTTTAGAATTCCCAGACCTAGATTTGCAATGCTGGACCTGTTATTATATTCCAACTCACACCTGGTGGTCTTGAGTGACTTCCCTAAGAAACACTAAAACCTTCCAGAATAACCTTCATGCCACTCCAATATTTCCAAAAAAATCCGGAAATCGCTAGATGCCTTTATTGTGAATCGTAATTGACACCATATTATCTGAAGGATATGGTCATTTTCCATCCCTCTACACACAAAACACATCCTCCCATGCACCATCATGCTCTACCCCCCCTTCTCTCCACTTTGGTACTATATACCCATTCTATCAACATCCCATATCCTACATGAATATCTACCACTATTTTTTATAAATTTGATTATCATAAAATGCTATTGTTTATTATGCCCGAACAATTTTTACTGTATTTTATATTGTATGTTTATGGGGCATTTGTCACTGTGTACTCGCACCCCAGACATGTATCTCTTATATGTATATTGTGAATTATGCTTCTTTTCTTGTTGTCCCTTAAATTAAAAACCTTAAATAACAAATTTACTTAGCAAAATAAAACAATAGGTTGTTGGGTCATTAGCAATCAAATAATAAACATTTGAATATCTATTATGTTCAGGAAATGTTATTGACTCATGAAGATTCACAATTTATTGAGGTAACTGCAGTGGTATGAAAAGTTGAGATTTTAAACAAGTGTGCTAACGCTGCATTAGACAGTTTCTCAAGTGGATCCAAGGAAGCTGTAGGAAGGGCAAAACCTAAAAAGAAAGCTTACAAAAAACTCCATTAATTCATGAAGTCCAAAGAATTAATAGCGATATTTCAGTTAAAAGCACATTTAGATTATCAAGCAAGGATACGGTAGAAAGGAGAAAATATAGGTGTGGAACTAAAGAGCACCTTGCCTTTAGCAAGAGTTGCCTGGCAACTCATCAAAAGTGCTCTGCTTCTGCTACAACAGGGCACCATGCTAAAGTATGCAGGAAACTAATAACAGTAACATAATTAACTTTGTAAAGGAGATCACCTCAGATTCCAATTCAGTGTCTGGTACTTCAGAGTATGAAGCTACAAAAAGTTTGAATGAGTGTGTGTTGGACGTTAGTGGTGTTGATGCCCAAAGAAGTGTGTGCCCTTACTAAAAGTCAAAGTAAACCCATATGTGAAATAACACTGGGTGGTGTCGAAATTTAAGTATTAGCGGTTTCCTCATCCTGAGTTAATAAAGTCCAGGAGGAGATATCTGCGAGTGTACTTTGGAGTAAACTTATACCATCCGATATTTGTCCTGATAGTTTCACCGAGAAGCCAATACCAATGACTGCTTACTGGGCTGTAACTATTCAATTTACATATAGAAAGGTAATAGGAAAGTTGCATGTTATAGATGAAGGTCCCTAAATTTTAGATTGGACAGATCAAACACCAACAGGCCGGAACAAGCACTAGTGGGTGAAGAGAGTGAGAATATGGGAAGGAAACTACTGGAAGAATTACCTGATTTTTTTCTGTGAAAATGAGTGCCTTTGTTGCGTTCTGCCACAAAATTAATTGAATTTTTAAAAAAATGTAAAAGGGAGCGATATATGGGGTACATAATCTGCCATAGGTGTCAAAAGAAAAAAAGGCAACGATCAAACAGTAAAGGTTTTGAAGGCAGGAGTTATCAAGCCAGTAGAAGTGACATAATTGATTTCTCCCTTGGTCACTACCATAAAATCTAATGGAAAAAATAAATTGAGTGTTGACCGCAATAGTAATATAGGGATGGATAGGTTCCCTTTATCCAAAATTTATGAAATATTGGCCAAGACTAATAGAATGCACTGGTTTTCATTTGCTAACTTGTATCTGCTCATCAGCAGACGTGATTGAACACTGAAAGTAATAATACGACTAATTTCATGACACTTACAGCGTGTTACCAATATGTACGCACGCGATTTAGGTGAGCTTCGGAAGCTGCCGTATTAAATTAATTAATGGGCAAGTTATTCAAAGATTTTGAAGAAACTATTTTCTTTCCAAAACAATATTTAGGGGACATGCAGAATTTGCCAAATAAAAGCTTTTTGTCCATGCTCTGAATTATTTGGGGCATGAGGTTAGTAAGGATGGTATAAATCCTATGTCAGGATCGAACCCTCCACCCCAGCACCTTTGGATGAGGGGGACTCCCCCAACACTTTGGATAGGGATGGAGATACCGGCAGCCTGACCCCTGAGGGGACAATGATCCGACATATCAGACCCCGATGATCTGGTTCATCCCAGATTGGTGGAATGGGCCCCGGCTCCAAAGGTGGCCTCATATATCACAGGTAGGCTAAGAAAGCCCTTGGACAAGGAGGTGCGGAATTGTCTGCGCACGGAGTGCCCTAGACCCACGCTGGAGGGGAAAGTGGCTCAGACCTCAGAGATTGACCCCAAAATGGTCACCTTCTTGGCCAAACTTGTAAGGAACCAAAGAAGGGTATTTACAAGCTCTTGGATGTCGCAAGACCGTTGTCAAACATTTTTGACATGGTGGAGCATGCAAAAGCATTATTTTCTCTCTATCTTCCAAATAGACTTCCAAGGGATCATCTCTCCAGTTGGGGCTAAAAAAGATAGCTGACTGGATGCAAACAAACAAATTGAAAGTAAATGGTGGGAAAACGAAACTGCTCATTTTTGGTGAAAACAAAACTCTGGGGCCCCCAAAACTCTGGGGCCCTTAAATGGGTGATCTCCCCCTCCCTTCACTGGTTGAGGATAGACAATCGTGCTAAATTTAAAGCCCTCTGCTACATGCATAGGTTAAATATGGGCTCAGCTCCTCATTATCTGGGTGCCTTGATGCATCTTTACCTTTCCTCACGCCTTCTACGGTCCGCTAATCAGCTAAAATTCCAAGTTCCCTGGATCAAACAAGCTCGAATGGGCAGCCGCTCTTTTGCCTATCTAGCTCCTTCCCTTTGGAACTCACTCCAGTTTCAATTACGTCACAAAACGAGTTACCACAAATTCCGTAAAAATTTAAAAACATGGCTTTTTAATTATTAGAGCTTTGGCCCTTTTCTCCTTGTAGTGCGTGTCCGTAGGCGCCGGGAAACCTCCGGGTAGCTGTGCGCCAAATAAATTTAAAAAATAATAATAAATAAAGCATCAGGGTCCCCAATTGCCCCGGAGGTCCTGTCTAGTTGGGCGCAGCGGGCCATTATCCTGTTGGGGTACGCCAACTGCGAGATAGCCACCGAGAGTTGCCATTTACTTCTGATAAAGATCGACCCCAAGCTGGGGGAGCTTTCCACTTCAGAGACGTGCCCCGTGGCCAACGGCAACTTGTTCAGGGATCCATTCATCAATAAGCGGAGATAATTTGTAAATACTTTTGCCTCCCTCAACAAAGCCAAATCTTGGCTTACACAAATTTTCACGCCCTTAGTTTTTGCGGGTCATGGTAGGGGGCGCTCAGCCAGCCCCGCTGTTTACCAAGCCCCTCAGAAGGGTAACGACAATTACAGAGAAAACTGGCAGGACTCTGCCTGTTTTGGCAACTTCTACGCCACCAGATCCTATCCTTGAAGGAGAGGGGCGAAAGCCAGGGGGAATAGCTTGTATGGTGCAAATCAAGGTAAGCGTTCAGGATCCCATAGGGATGCATGGGTGTTACAGAATATCCCTAGGTTACACTTGGAGTTCACAGATGCCTCAGTTCAACAGATGCACCCGATCCGTTGGGTTTTTCTCCCCGGGTCAGGCGGAGCTTGTAGAGACGGAGGTGCAGCAACTGCTGGCAAAAGGGGCAATAGTCAGGTCCTCCTTACATCTTCATGGTTTTCTCAGAAACTTGTTCCTGGTAGAGAAGAAGGGCGGCGGTCATCGTCCTGTGATAAATTTGAGGGATGTTAACGAGTGGTTGGTTTACCTTCACTTCAATATGAAAGGCATCCATCTCCTCCTGGGACCTCCTTCTCATCAACCCCTGAATGGTTCGTCTGGATCTCAGAGAAGCTTATCTCAGGGTCTCGATCTTCCCTCCTCACAGGCAATACCTCCAGATTCTATGGAATTCCCAGGTTTCTGAGTTAACTTCCCTACCCTTTGGACTGTCCTCCGCTCCGTGGTGCTTCACCAAGGTGATGAGGCCAGATATCGAGCACCTTTGGGCCCAGGGCTTCAGGATGATAGAGGATATTCTGATCATGGACCAATGTCCTTCACGTCTATTCCATCTCTTACAGGCGGCGAATCTCTGGGGTTCGTCATCAGTGAGGAGGAATCCTCCTTGGTCCCGGACAAGTCAATTCAGTTTTTGGGCTTTGTAGTGGACTCCGTCGCAGCCACCCTCAGCTTTCCATCTCGCAAACTGAGCAAGATCAAACACAAGTTGCGGAGAGCGCTGTCGATGTCAGTCATCACTCTTCGTCAATTGGCTCAGAAGAGCAACAGGACCTGAGGAAGCAGCCTAGAGAGACATGCTGGGACACTGATACTGGACTTGAAGCATTACGGAGAGGATGATGAAAGGCCTCCTTAGACCCTAAACTGCTCTGGGCGACTCCAGTTTTGTTAGCAGGGCTATTACAGTAGCAAATGGTACTACCATGGCCCCCATATGGCACTCCACTTTTATAATAGCTTCGAGTAAGGTGAATAACCCAAATACTTCAGTGAGGCTCCCTTAGGGAATGACTCTCCGGTAGAAGGGAAGAGAAGGGTGGGGTAGGATTAAATTACAGAATATTTTGCTGTATGCTCATAACAATTAAATCAGTAGGTATGTGTGTTGCTACCCTCTTGCTGTCAATCCTTGCCAGTCTACAATTGTCATTTTCTGAAAAAAATAATAAAGGCATGTTCACTTGTACCCTTATTGCATTGTCATGGAAGGGGTCATGTGGTGTTGATATTCGCTTATATAATTTGAGAAATGTTCCACAGACAATGTTCTTGCCAGTATAAAATGCCATGGGGGATTTGGAAGGAAGGGGTGAAGGACACGGTAGCGCAGAATTGTAGTGCTGATTTTCAAGAACCTTAATAAAGGATTGAGCTCCTAAATATTGAATACCGAAAAAATGCATTTTCCTTCACCGTCCTTTGTACCCATCCATGAACCTTTGCCCTCCACTTCCATCATTGCCTGTGCAACGTCCCTTCCCTGAATTATGTGCCTTGCCTCTTGGGAGGTGTTCCAACAGTTACATTAAACCTCTCGCCCAAGCTGTGACCCTCTCTTCCAGCTTGCTGGAAATGGAAAGAATTTAGTCTGGCAACCCATAAATTGGGGGTCAATGAATGCAGCAGAACGGGGGTGGAGTCACATGGGGCGAAGTCATGAAACACAGAATTTGACAGTTAATGTATTCATTATTTATATTATATTTTTTTTAAGCTGTGCCAGAAAGAAATTAGCAACAAGGACAAAAGTAATTTTAAAGCTGTTCTTGCTTTCTTAATGGGTCACAAACAGGCTTAGCAGGTTAAGGCATCTGATATAGAGATTGTTTTTGTGGCCAGCAACATTCAGGGCATAATAACAACAGCAATATACCTCTCATGGATAAAGGACTTCCTGGAGAGATCTGTGTATTGCCTATTCCAGGGGTCCCAACCCTTTTGTGAAGTGAAAGCTACCAGCAACATTCAGGGCATAATAACAACAGCAATATACCTCTCATGGATAAAGGACTTCCTGGAGAGATCTGTGTATTGCCTATTCCAGGGGTCCCAACCCTTTTGTGAAGTGAAAGCTACCAGCAACTTTCAGGGCATAATAACAACAGCAATATACCTCTCATGGATAAAGGACTTCCTGGAGAGATCTGTGTATTGCCTATTCCAGGGGTCCCCACCCTTTTGTGAAGTGAAAGTTACTTCTGTTAAAAAAAAAGTCTTCCCAAGCTTCTAGCAAATTTTATAACTGTAAGATAGTGACTACACTAGCCGGTTTGGCCGCGAAATTGAACTGCACCATTTTCCACCCTCGTTGTTACTGGGGGATTGCTGTCTTGGGCCCGTGCTGCTGGGAGTGCTGCCACCTGGGTCTTTGGTCCCCCCCTGCCGCCGCGCTTCCATATCGTGGCCGCCGAGCAAGGGGACCACAGCCCCCACAATTCCCGCAAGCCCCGCCCACCGACGTCATCGCCCGCGCCCGTAGGCGCAGAAATACAGCGGCGCTCCACTGGAGGAGCGGGAGCCGGTTTTTGCCGCGAAATTGAACTGCACCATTTTCCACCCTCGTTGTTGGTGGGGCATTGCTGTCTTGGGCCCCGTGCTGCTGGGAGTGCTGCCACCTGGGTATTTGGTCCCCCCGCCGCCGCGCTTCCATATCGCGGCCGCTGAGCGAGGGGACCACAGCCCCCACAATTCCCGAAAGCCCCGCCCTCCGACGTCATCGCCCACGCCCGGAGGCGCTGAAATACAGCGGCGCTCCTCATGCAACGCGGGACGCACGCTGGACCAGCCGGGCTGAGCCCGGGCAAAGGGCGGGCCCTCATTGGCCCTCAGAGGACAGAAGAGGCCGGGCTGGGCCACCCCCCTTGGCAGGCAACTTCCACCTTCCACCTGGACCATTTGCATTGTTATCAGGTCAGTGATAAGAGTATATTAAACTGCCTAAACATTTGTCACATAGTAAAATCCCGATTAAACGTATATTATGGGGAAAAGAACACCGGCAGTGTCTAGGCCAAAAGACGTGCACAAAATGGCAGTAACAACTTCCACCACCCCGCGGCCAAGTTTGACCGCCATTGATAAAATGCTCCAGAAGACCATCGACATTGTTGCAACAGCCATTCAGAATACTGAAAGGCGCTTCTCGCTTCCACCAAGCTTGCCCCCTCTTTTGAACCAAGATAACTCACTGGATTCTCTACTTGCCGCATCCTATGCAGGGCTTCCAGGCACAGACTCTAATGAGAACTGCATAATTGTGGACACAGCCGCCCCGGAACATTTTACCACAGGTAGCAGGTTATCATCAACTCCCACTATGCTCAGGTCTGATATGAACATGAGTCAAGACTCTTGTGTACCACTGGCCAATGATCTGGCACATCTAGATGGCACTGACCCATGTCCGGATCTTGATATATCAAATACTGAGGGGGACAAAAGCGACAGTATTCCTGTGCGAACCAGGGGGCAAAAAGCCAAGAGCTATCGCCAAATAAACAGAGAAACAAGGTTGGGCGCAAGCAACGTGGGAGGATTCCTGCTTCTGCAGAGCGGAAAAGGGATAAGAGGGAAGATCAATTTAACAAAATAGATACCCACACTACAGAAGCTAGTGCAGCAATGGGGAACGAAGGATTCTGGGGGAGGATGGAGACCTTACTGACTACCCTTTTAGGGCCAATCAACCAACAAATCCTAAACATGGATAAAAGGCTGAGAGTGTTAGATGATCATGTAACAAAACTAGGTATAGGGCAGACTATAATAAATAAATCCAATGTGGGGATATTAAGTGGAACGAAGGCCAAAAATAATGGGGTTAATACAAACACAGATGCTCACAATAAACTTACCCCCCGATGCCAACACCATGCACAAGCAAAAATCTACCGCCAGCCAAACATGCCCCTAATTCTAATACGACTAAGGTAGTTAGTTTGGAAGGAACGGAACAAAATGTTGATAAAAGCAAAAGGGTCCCAACCAGACAAACCAAGAACGACGTCCAAAACCGCCCTACAGTCCAACCTGAACTAAACATGGCAACCAACACGAGGAAGATACCTACCCGCATCAGCCTACCACCTGAATGCGGGGCGTATGTGTTGGTCTTAGTCAATGTGCCCAAACTAAGGAGTGACCAAGAGGAAAATCCCATCACTCTCAAAAACAGGATTCTCCATTGGATATCTATAAATTGCAATTCCCAATGAAAGGAGCAAGGGAGATTATCCAAACACAAAGAGTCGGTGGGGGGGCCCGCTGAGAAAAAAGTTTGAGGGGATTGCATAATTATAAATTTCAGGTCCCCTCAATGGGCTCAAAAAACCCTTGCTAATGCCCACTGCCCTCACCTTGGGAATTTAGTACGACCTTGCTCCCTCTGGGCTACTTTTACAGACACCTAGCCCCAAACTCTGACCCCGGGAATAACCCGGCTGTGTGTGATCAGGATCCAAATCTGGTCACCAGGAACAAATTCCCATTGCACCAACTGAATCAAGATTTTAGCTTTATGAACAGCCCTGCCCAGTGCCACCAGGCACACCCGATGCCACACCCATACTTTCCCATTATGCCCCTGCACAACCATAGTGAGAGGCCATATCTAAGTACAAATTTAAACCGGAACCTGCCTCAGAACGAGTTGAGGTCCATATATAACATCCCAACCTATAACCGGTTTGAACATGCCTTCTCAAATTTAGAAGATCAGGACTGACTGGGGAAAAGGAGAGGTAACATTGGATGTCAAGAAGAAAGTAATGACAATGAGGAACATCTATTACCAACACTAGCCAACACAACCCAGGAAACAGTAGCGCACCACCACACTGCCACACCTATAGCTACACAAGAGGATGTATCTCCTACACTAACCAACACTTAGCGGAGTATAGTTATGAGTGCTAGGAGCAAGACAGTTAGCCACACCAATCACTGTGACTTGTCAATCCTTAGCTGGAACGTAGCAGGGTTAGAATCAAGACTGTCAGACCCACAATGGGTCCAGCTATTGGATGGTAAAGACATTATCATGTTTCAGGAGACATGGGCTGTTGGGAATCTACATATAGAGGGCTACCATTGTTTTAGTGTGACAGCACCTAAGCCTGATTTTGGACGCGCAGTGGGAGGCTTGTTCATTGGGATCAAGATACTGGCCGGTGGTACAATCAGAGACTTATCAAAGGGGAATCCGAACATACAGATCTTGGAGTTCAAGTGAAAGACCCGGATTTATTTAATTAACTTTTATAATAACGATTTTTATTCTGTACCCAACAAGAACTTTGAAGCACTCTCTAAGACCTTACGAAATCTTGAAACCAGTTTAGAAACTGAGGAGGAGATAGGGATTTTAATCGGGGGGGACTTTAGTGCGAAAATCCCAAAGAATTGCTGGACTGAGGATAGAAATCACTTAGATCAAGCTGAACGAAGGGGCATTGAATTAGCTAACATATTAACTGAGCACAATCTCAGCAATGCTATGGATACAAGTTACACTCCTAGCACATATCATGCTCCCACGTTCAGAGGCAGGGACTGCTTTTCCACCATCGACTTTATCTTTATGTCCCCCCATTTATTAGACCGCGTAACAAAATTCACAGTGACGGAAACATCGTATAGCGATCATAACCCCCTCACAGTGACTGCACCTAGGCGCTAGCCAGGTATATGCTAATTTAAATGGCGCAAGAGACATTACACCCTCGGGTGACGGTCTGCGATTAAAATGAAGGGGAGATGACAGTAGGGCAATATTGGAAAGTGTAAAAAGGGAATATCCCCAGTTAATCAACTCTTGTTTACTCATGGATGGGAACTGTCACAGGATAATCGCTGACTTTGGTAAACTGTGTCTAGCCATAAAAACTTCTTTGTCAGTTCCATTGCCAAAAGGAAGGGAAAGAGCCAAGGTGGTTTGATTCCGCCTGCTCACTAGCAAACAGGGAATTGCGCAGGGCATTAACCACTAAACCAAGGTGCATATCGGAGGTACAGGCAGCCAGGAAATTTTATAAACTTAAAATAGCTGAAAGAAAGGCTGCATTATTGACAGAACAGTGGGAGTCGCTGGTTGGAAGTGCAAACTTGAAAAGCAGTGGCCCATTCTGGTCAGCTGTCAGAAAAATGCGAGAAATGGGCAAACAATAAACCCCAATTAGCTGCAATATTACCAGCAGCTCCTGGGAGGCCCATTTTTCCAAAATGTATGCCGCACCACTTGAGGAATCAACTAGCTTTGCCGCTGGACAGCTCTGTGGCTTAGAGATCGATCTTCATGAGGTGGAAATAGCTATTAAAGAGAGTCTTGGGAACAAGGCCCCAGGTCCTGATGGACTCCCCATAGATATTATTAAGCATAGTCCAGATCTATGGGCACCAATTCTCCTTAATGTTTTTAATAGTCTGCCAACAGTGCCCATGCCCATTACCTGGGCAACTAGTACTATAGTCCCAATTTTTTAAAAAGGGTGAGAGGTCGGACCCAGTGAATTACCGTCTGATCTCCCTTTTGGACAATACCTTAAAAATTTTGGGGCGAGTAATTTATAATAGGGTGGTAGAGTGGACTGAAGAAACGGGTCTATTAGACCCGTGTCAGATGGGATTCAGGAGCAAGATAGGGACGGTTGAGCAATGCTTGAATTTAAAACTGATAATTGATAAGTATAGCGTTGCCTGATCGTCTCCTATTTAGCTTGCGTTTATGGATCTTTCATCTGCCTTCGATCTAGTGAATAGATCTAAAATATGGGCAATCCTTCTGAATTATGGACTGGATGAGGCTCTTGTTAACTTCCTGGCCTACCTCCACACTGATCTCAAGGCACAAGTCAGGATTGGGATGGGTGGAGAAGAATCTGGACCTATCAACATTGGCAGAGGGGTAAGACAGGGGTGCGTCTTAGCACCCCTGTTTATTATTTACATTAACCCCTTCCACGCTCATGACGAGCTGAGCTCGTCATGAGGCACACTGGAGCTGTGCTCATGACAAGGTGAGCTTGTCATGAATAATGGGATCCTGCATTTCTCAGCGCACAGCGGGAATTGCCTTAGCATTCAAGGTGTTAATGGTTTAGCCAAAACCCTAAAACAAGTGACTAGTGATGTACCAACAATCCAGGGGCAACCATTACCAGTTTTATTATATGCAGACGATGCGGTCCTCATGGGCCGAATACCAAATGCCCTCCGTTCACTTGTTAAAAGTTTTGTTCAATACATGGAGGGCTTAGATCTGCGTGTAAATTTTAAAAAATCTTTTATTATGCCATGTGGACCTGGGAAATGAAAGCTCAACACTATACATATAGGGACAGATAAATTAGAATCCATAACTACATTCCCATATTTAGGGTTGGTTTTCGCTGCGAACGGCTCATGGAGTGGGCACTCAGCCCACGCCATGGGCAAGTTCTCGAAAGCCACCAATTCTTTATTGAGCTGGTCCCGTCCAAAGAAAATAGGTGCCACCAGAGCTATTTTTCAAAATTTTAGATTACAGTGCTTACCTGTAGCTACATACGGGGCTGAGGTCCGGGGATTGGGGAAAAATCCAAGTATCCAGCGAGAAGAAGGTCGATTCTGTAGAAAAATACTGGGAGCCCCAATCTCATCTTCCGAATTCATTTGTCATGAGGAACTAAACCTCCCCTATGTATGCGATTTTATTAGAAATTGACCAGCTCTATTCTGGATCAGGATCTGGAGGAATAATTCAGCCACTCTAAAGCAAAATATTATAAAAGACTGTCTTAAATGGGACCATGGCATGGCGATCCCCTGGCTTGCGGGAGTCCTAAAAACATTGAGTGCCGTGGACAGGGGAGATCTTTTCTACGACCCAAGCAAGATCGAGCCCAAAGATAAAATTGAGGTCAAACAAGCACTGTATGCATTTTATAACTCTGAACAAATGGAAAGGGAAACCCTCAAATCAACTGTTGTGAGTTATATGGGGAATGAATTATGTAGGAGACCACTTCCACCCTACCTCACTTTACCCATGACCAATTGGGAGAGATCACTGCTGTTTCAACTAAGGGCGGGTTCAGTGAAATTCCTACTGGGCTTTCCCTTGGGTTATCAACACACAACACAATACAATCCATGTCCGTGTGATGGTATCAGTAAAAAGAATGATTTGCACTTTCTATTCTTCTGTAAATTTTATTTAAAATATATTAATTGGCTTTTAACTCCTTATTTTAGAAAACAAAGACCCCTTTCGTTAGGGGAGTCTTATTTAATGTTGCTCTCCCTGGACACAGACAAACTAATTTATCGCACTAGCACTTTTCTGAGACTTATAACACGCGTACGTTAAATGATGGAAAACCCCTGAAAATAGTCTTATGAGAGTTGTATTAGATTTTTTAATAATTATGAATTCTGTAATTTGGATCTGTTATGTAATTGAATTGTTTTAATGTGGTACTTTTATGAAATTCGAATAAAGGTCTTTTGAACTTGGACTACACTATGACCACCCTACGCAGGATTAGCTGTAGTTTTCACCCAAGTATTCCAGGTGCAGTTATCAGCAGAAATGCAGGGGAAAAATGTCACCAATATAAAATACCTCACCTGACTTATGCAGTAACTCTCAAATCTTGACATGCCCTAAAGGACATAAGTAAAGCAGTAGGTCTCCCCAACTCAGATTGAATTATCATTCATCAGTATCTGAAAATGCACAATGTTCTACACAATACCACTTTCCATTGTGGGCAAACTCAATTTTCCAGAAGAAACCCCATTTTTTTTAAAACAAAACTGCCTTTAAAATATCAGTTTTCAGATTTAAGGAAACGCACAGCTCTAAAACATCAGCTTGTCATTTTCACCAAGCACTTCCACGAACAAATGCCTCATATTTACAGACTACTTTGAATATCCAGTTATTACAGCCATGTGCCATGGATGCGCACCACAGCACCATGAAAACCTGTATTATGCCAGTAATACCCACCATTATACTAGGGCTACAACTGTGCCAAGGCTGGAAACCTCAAGGGTCAGGGCAGAGACATATCAGTCATGACTTTTATTATGCAAGGAATAGGTAAATGTAGATCAGGCATGCTCTTAGTATGTGAATTAGGGCTGCCAGTATACCACAACTAGACCAAAATACCCAAAATAGTCAAGGGTGACCATTATTATACCACTGGTAATATTATGCTAGGAATGAGCACAATTGTGTCAGAGATAACACCCTTAGGATGTGGTCTAGCAGACACATTTGAAGGTCCTCGACACCAGGCGTAGCTTTCAGGAAGCAATGGTGTTTACTATGAATGCACATAAATGCTGATGAGTCTCTTCATTTTCTCAGGTCTGGATCATACACTGTACTTCTTAGGTCTTGAGTTGATCATGCACCCAACTGACACATTTTCACTCCGACACCTGCAGTCCCACACTTTGGTGGGTCAAGACGGATTTCTGCTAATGCTACTGCTGCCATACTGATTTTATGGTCCACTGTTCACACATGTTGTGACTGATAAAGCGGAGCCTAAACCACAATCTTCTTGAAGCTTAGTTACATTGAGATTAAATACAGACTGGCATGTGGCAGTCCTTACAGGCCGACACAGTGTGTGTTTAGTGTTGGTATAAGTTACTGCCTCAGGTTTGTCTCGCTGTCACTCTAATGGTCTTGAGATGGACAGTGCTGCCTTCTTCAATGGGCGCCTACTCTCTGAAATTGATACTGGGCTTGACTTCACCTACTTTGAAGATACTGGTGCGTTACCAGTAGCTCCTGAGCTACTCGTTGGAGACCCCTGGTTTAGTCTCAGTTTTGATTCATTAAAGTAGCATAGATTTACTGTGCCTGCTGCAAAGCACAAGGAGTAAAGTGTAGATCAGAGTTTTGCATGTTATCTAGACAGGTAAGTGGGTTACTGTTATTAACAGTGATCCTTTTGTTTCTTCCAGTTAATACATTGCAATCATAATATAACACAGTGAGCTATGAACAGGCATCATAGAGCTGCATGCAAACTGCAAGGCATGGTTTAAGAAACATAGTTTAACCCAAACTGTTGTTATTCTAAGGTTGCTAAAAAGAAACTCGTTGTAAAGCAAGAAAGACTTATTTTTACAAAGAACCCCAAACACGGAGTTCCATTTTAAATCCGGACTTTCTATCTCTTCTGCCCATGCACTATTACCACATAATATCCATCATTAAAGATGATATGTGAATACCAAATCCTGTCACCCTCATTGTCTAACGTGGCAGTTCCTGTACATTGATATACACTACACTCTGGTGTGATTTATTGTTTTGGATGTGTGATGAATGCACTCCGACATCCTGCACTGGAATGAGGAGAGCTATAGAATTACATTTGAAACAGTAGCTATATATATATATTAAATTGGATTTAAACAAGAACACTCGACCCATGCTGTAGTGCAGGGTCGGACTGGCCTATAGGACAATTAGGCAGTGCCCAATGGGCTGATCTGACAGACAGGTCTGTGGGTTGGTTTTCACTTTTTATTTTCCATATATTATAACTTGTTTTAACTATATGCTCCGCTAATGTGGACCACTTTTAATTTGGTGCCTGTGCATATTTTTTTGTCCCAGTCCGACCCTTAGTGACGGGTTCCAAGTACAGGCTGCTGGTGGTCCAGGCCTCGGGTATATGGTCCCCTGAGATGCTATTTATTCCTCGTCACATCCTGCAGTGCTGGGTGAAGAGGTGAAGCAGCACAAGTAGGCGACTCAAAACAAGGTAACTTCTTATCCCTGGCCTAATAAGAGTGCGGGTGTAAACGTGAGACTGCACAACATGGAATAATGCGCTTGCTCACCCGACCCTCTTCCAAAAAATCGTAACATGGCTAGATTTACGTAAACAAAAACTTTCAGGACGCCTGGTCCCCCATTCTAGCACGCACTCACTGACACTTGACGCACTTCTGCTAGTGCACACGCTGCCGTTTCCAGGGCACTCGCACCTGGGCTGCGGACAGTCACTCTTCACAGTGGCCCACTGCGCGCGTACTTACCGGGTCGCTCACTCTCGCGGACGGGCGCTCCAGCCTATATTTGCTGGCACCGCGGCTCTCGAGACACAGCGCGCTGCCCCGCCCCTCGAACCCGGGTCTCGCGCCCCCACGCTTCAGCGCGCTGCTTTCACTTCGAACACAGACTGCATCCGACGCGAGACAGCGGCACGACCCACGGAGCTTTCGCGCCCCCAGGAGGTATCAAACAGCTGCGTCACAGAGCGAGGCGCGCGCTGAGAATCGAAACTGGAGGGGTGGGTGGGATCAACAGCAGAGTGACGGAGCTCATAGTGCGTGACCAACTGTCACTCACAGTGGAGCCGGGACCCATAGTGCCTCACTCGACAGCTTAGAGGAGTGACTCCATAGCTCATCATGACCTTACCTCTCGTAGCAATGCTGCTTGACCCCCTCCTCTTCCACACCTCTGGGACGACTACCACTGGGGTGTTACCTGCCTCCACTCCGTGCACGTGCACAGTGAGGGGCCGTGACAGCCCAGCCCTCCGAGTCCCGCCTAGATCCCAACCCAGCAGAAACGTCCGGCCCAGTCGAACACACACTGGGTCCCTTCCTCCGCCCCGTGCCGAATTTAACCCTATGGAAAACCCAGGCAGTCGAAATTTCACCCACCCTCGCAAGTTATTCCAATACCCAATGCCCCCCCACTCCCCCAAAATGACAGATGCCGGAAAAAAAGCTTTTAAGAGACAAACGGTTATGTGAATCTGATGTCTCTGGTTTATGTTTATGTTTATTTTATTTATTTATATAGCTTGAAAGTAATTTTATTTCAAGAACAAACCAATATTATTTTAATCCGTTGTTGCAGGCCCCTTAGTGGGGTCACTAGGACGGTGCATGCTTTGCCTATTTGTTAATCTGGAACTGCCTCCGCCCAGCCCACGAAAAGTCGGTAAAGCAGATTTTTGCCACCCAGATCCCAATTCGGCGCCCTGACCTGAATTTTCACTAGTCCTTCCCAATCCAGCCCTCAACCACATTAATGTCCTGCACCACCTGCCCCACCAGGATTCTAGTCCAACCCTGCTCTGCCTTGCCCACGTTTCTAATCCAGCCCTCAACCATGTCCAGTACTAAACCAGGCAGCACAAGGTCCCTAATCCAACGTGGGAAGGGAGCGAGAAAACACTTGTGTAAGAAATCTGCCCAGCTTGTCCGCTGGGCCTGGGAAGTAGAAGCGGAGACACATCTTCCTCCTGTCTACACGGAGGAAGACGTGTCTCTGCATCTACGATTAATACAGAACTGAACTGTTGTAAAACAATCAGAATCAAGCCAAATTATCGGCCTAGAGCCCACAGCATCCTGAACCGGATCTATTCCGAGGCCCAGTGGACAAGCCGGGCAGATTTCTCACCCAAGTGTTTTCTCGCTCCCTTCCCACGTTGGAGCCCCTGTGCCCACGACTTTCCCTCCACCAGTGTGGAAAGTCTTCTGTACGAGACCAGCCCCGTTCCCCTCATGACCCTGTCCTGAAGAAGACCCCACTAAAAAGGAGTGATTGATCTACCAACTAGTTGTCGAAACGTCTACATCTCTTATCTTTGACCATTATGTACAACAGCGATTAATCACTGTGGCAATATCAATAATGATGGTAATAAGTTGTTTTGGCTTATTATGAATTTGTTTGGCTCTAAGATATGAGCTAATGATGTTGTAGATAAATATATGTATGTGATTTACACTTCCCAATCACTTTCCTATCCCCCCTCTTCAGGTCTGGGGGCACCTCTTTGAAATATAACTGAAAAGAAAAATTACTTACTTGAACTCGACCAGTGTGATTAAATAACACTGTGCTAACCTAAGAATGTTTTTGAATATTTGTTCAGATTGATACAATTGTGTTTGTTTATTTATTGTTTACTGGGACCATTGCTCCTATGTACTGACATACACCTGGTCCCAGTAACACTTTTGGGTTTACCCTTTTCGGTAACTGTACTGAGAGTTGCCACATTGCCAAGATTGATTTGTAGTGACTAATTATTTTGTCCTGGTATTTACTATTTCTTTCCTTGTCCAAATGTAACTCCAATTATGTATTTCTAAAAAGCCTATTTGAGTTGTATTATTGTTTTCATCTAAACATAATCCATTAACATTTGTTACTATAATTTGATATTATTAGTATTCATATTTGAATTATTTTCTTCAGTGGTAGCCATGAAACCTCAATTTTAAGTGTTGATACAGGCCACCATCGCTACTGCCTCTGAGGAAACCGCAAATCGCTAAAGAAAGCCATCAAATCATGAGGAAGGTGTAGCTTCAAAGTCCACTCCAAGTACTTGTTTGGTAGCAATAGGTTATATGGTTAATAAAGTTGTCTGAGTGATCTTTTGTTACCAATGCTTTGGGCCTGGTCATTGCTCATGATGTTAAGGCATTTTTCTCGAATCGAGCTCCCTACTTCAAATTCATTGGATTCTAGCTGTGGCAGAGTGGATGCTGGTGTGAGAAAGGGCCCCCTTTCTGCATGGTTGCCCCCACTTTTTGCTGAATTGCTGATGTGCTTTGACTGAATGTGCCCTGGGCTCCTGCTAATCCTGTACCCAGGGCCTATGTTCTTACCCGAAAACTGCATTGAAGCCTAAACCAAATTTGTGTCTCTGGCCACAGGTCAGCCCCTGTTAAATGGTACCACAGGCACCCAGGGCACTGTGACCAGAGAAGGCCTCTAAGGGCCGCAGGACTTATTGTGCCACCCTTAGAGGTCCTGTACCACTACACTCACACACTGCCTATTTTGGTGCAGAACAAAGTGAAGAGTCGACAATGCATACATCTTTATGTTCCATGCCTACAACCCACTAACCTGGCATAGGTCAGTCACCCCTCTAGCTGGGTGCACTGTACCAGTGGTGACTACAGTGTCTAAGTCCATTCTTAGACATTGTTAGTGCGGTGCTGCCATTAAGAGTATATGGTGCTGGGAGTTCGTCACTACGAACTCCACAGCACCATAATGGCTGCAATGAAAACTGAGAAGTTTGGTATTAGACTTCTTAGCACATTAAACCACACACTGATGTCAGTGTGGGATTTAATGGGAAATCCACACAGAGGGCACCTTAGAGATGCTCCCTGAAAACAAATACACCACTAATGTCCAGGCTGAGTGGCTGCTTTTAGCTGCCAACTACCAGACATGTTTCTGGACCCCTGGGTCGAGAGCCTGCTGCTCTCTGGGGCCTGAAACAATGCACATCCTGGGGCGAGGTGCCAAGCCTCCTCCCCCAGGATGGGCAGGGTTCACGAAGTGGAAGCTTCAAAGGTATGCCACCTTTGTGAGCTTCCCCAGGCCACTTGCTTCTTTCAGCAACTGCCCCCACTGGTTCTGACACACCACTTTGGGCGGGAGAACCGGCAGGAAAAACAAGTGTGGAAGAGAGGTGTGCCCACCTCTGCCAACTCCACTCCTCAGGTGGGGAAGGCGAGGTGAAGTACAACTCTCAGTCCCCGCCAACTTGCAGATGGAGGGACTCAGCCAATCAGGGACAGGCTCCTGCCCCCTCCCACTGGAGGGTGGCATAGTAGGGGGTTACCCACTCCATGGAAGGGACCCATTGGTCCCTACCTTTTATCTACCTGTAACGCCCCCAAATCTAGTATTTAGGGGCTCCCCTGAACCTTGCTTCCTCAGACAAGAAGAAACTACAAGAAGAAGAAGAAGGACCGAACAGCCATGTAGAAGCTAACAAGAGGAAGAGTCCCACTGACTTGGCCCCAGACCTACCGGCCTGTCTCCACCTTGAACCTGCTCTTGTGAAATCCCGGTGTGTCCTTCAGCCAGCAACCTCGAAAACCCCGGAGGACCTGCCTGCCTTCAACCACAAAGACTTTGTCTCCCATGAACACCGGAGCTGCATCTGCCACCTCTGGCCCGGCCGGAAACTGCAAATCCGCACCACTCTGCATCTGCTGTCCACGGCCCGAGCTTGAGTAGGTAAACACCACGAGGAGGTCCCTCTGGTTCCTCCTCAGGTCAGGAGCTGCTCCTGACCTGATATCCAGCGACCCGTGACCTGCCTCAAACCTTCAGCCGACTCCTGAACAGCCTAAATCCAGAAGGTCCCCCCAACCGCGACCAGGAGCTGGTAAGAAGATCCGACCCCAAAAGGCACCCCTGCACCCAACGCCCCACGGCCTTGGGTGGCAAAACCGACAGAGCCTAACCAACCCCCAACTTACCTCTAGAAGTGGTGGTCACACCCAGATGACCTTCGTCCCCAAGCCTGCAATGCCTTTGCAAACTGGAGGTTCCCCATTGAAAACAACAGGGCGCCCAACATCGAAAAAGCACCCTGCACCCGGCAGCCCCAGGGCGGCTGAGGGTGCACCTTTGGTGCTACTTTGTTTCCCCCTTTGCCCTGAGCTAAAGTCTAGGAGCTTTGATCCCACCACTAAAGTGGCCTGCTCTCAACAGCCACCAACCGGAGGCCCCCATTGGATAACATTGGGCCTCAGCACTCTTCACCCGGCCACCCTAGTGCCACTGAGGGTGTAACAAGAGTGCTTCCTTGACCCTCGGGGACCCCTGAGTCTACCCCCAGATTCACAAATCCCACTACCAAATACTTACCTTAAACCCGATAACACTATTTCCCTCCATAGGATAAAACATTTTTGGAAACGTTTCCAAGTGTGGAGTTTGAAAACCTAAAAGAAATTCTTTAAAGTTGCACTGTTTAACAAAAACGATTTTACTTACCTGTTTACAGGAAATGTCCCTGAGTAGTATCTAGGCATACTACTCTGTGTAAGAAAAGTAATCCAAAAAGTAACTTACCTGGTATTTTACTGAAAAGACCATTCAAATCTATGTACTGTATTTAGTATTGCATTTCTCTCCAACCATACCGTAAGTCAAAACTAAGTGCATATGCAATTACAATTCGAACTGTTTACAAACTTCATTATTACTGTAAAGTATTTATTGCTTACCTGTGCCAGGCTTGCTTGGTTCTAGAAAATAAAATAACTAAAAGAATATTTTCATACAAAAACAATTAGTCTGAAGTTTAGTCTTTAAGTGTGTGAATGTATTTGCTGACTGAGTGTGTACAACACATGCTTAACATTGTCCTCTGATACTGCCTTACTGCTCGACCACACTACCACAAATAGAGAGTGAGGTACCATCTAACTTTACCTCTGCCTACCTTTGGAATTCCACTGGACTCTGTGCCCACTATACCTTACTTTGTTATAGTATATACAGAGCCAGCTCCCTACAGCTGGTTAATTGTCTAGAATTAAATTCAGATCAAACTGAGGGTTGTGCTGCTAGGAAGGCCCCCCAGACTTGTGGCCAGATGTGATGGGCCAATCCCTAATTCCAGTATGGTGTGTGAAAGACTTAGGAATCACGTTTGATGAGGCTCTCTAATTTTATATTCAGATCTAGAAACTTATATTCTTCTGTTTTCTACATCTGGTTATTTATGATGTGGCATGGAGCTTGGTGTAGGTAGTCTGACTCATTTCAACACCAGCACACTATTTTTTGTTTATTGAACACTACAAAATCATAAATAAATTAGAAGGAAACTTGTCAGATATTCCCTGTGTCCAGCACATTGCACATACATGGGAAACATTTCTGAATAAATCTGCAGTGGAAGAGATCTACAGAGCTCATATGACAGCAAACAACACAGACCGGGCCTCTGGTCAGCTGCATCTGATAGCTCAATATGCTGGTGTCACAATCCAATTCTGCATGAAGTCATCCTATTTCAGCACACGGTTGCTCATATGTTACACATAACACAGTACACTTTGCCGTAGAATATCAGTACTAGGACCAATGGCACTAATCAATCAGCTCCTGAGGGCGGATTTTTTTTTATAACCAATGACATGCTTTATTCGTCAATATGGCCACTAACACCGTCGTAATATCGCCCTATAACCTATCTGTCAGAATGAACCCACTGACTTTTCCCCTTGACTTCCCCTAACTTTATTTAATATGAAGATGGCTAAAGTTAGTACAGAAAGGGCAACCAGGTTTTTTAGTTCCCCTGTTCAGAAATGGGAGGTAAATTACACGATCTAAGACCTTCTGCCTGGATCAGGACCAGTGGCAGTGTTTGAAAGCAGTCCTAGTATACAGTCAATGAAAAGTTGTTGGAGAAAGCATAAGTTGGCTAAACAGTAGCTGAACATTAGAGAAATATGACAAACTGAAGAGAGTTGATGTAATTGAATAGAAACAGTGGAAAGGTAACGGGATATTTTAAGTTTTACACTGTTACAAACCTTAGTAATAAACTACAGTGTATACATTAATAGGCAGGACTAGAACAACAAATCCCAATAAATATGACAAGCATACTATACAGCTGGTTTATCATCTGTCTATGTATTATTGTTCTTTTGGCATTTGTGTCAATCAATCAATCAATCATGGGTTTATATAGTGCGCTACTCACCTGTGAGGGTCTCAAGGCACTGGGGCGGGGGGAGCGGCTCCGGATCAATCGAAGAGCCAGGTCTTGAGGTTCTTATTGAACGTGTGCGGGGTCGGGAGCGTCTGATGTTCACGGGGAGTTTGTTCCAGGTCTTGGCTGCAATGTAGGAGAAGGCTCTCCCGCCAGATCTGTTTCTGCGGATGCAGGGGACCTCTGCCAGGGCGAGGTCGGCGGAGCGGAGGTTCCTCTTGGGTACGTGGAAGGATACTCTCTCGATGAGGTATTAGGGTCCGATGTTGTTGAGGGATTTGTAGGTGTGGGCGAGGAGTTTGAAGGTGACCCTCTTCTCGACGGGGAGCCAGTGGAGGGTCGTAGGTGTTGGGTCATGTGTTTGTAACAGGGTGTCCTGAGGATGAGTCTAGCTGCGGTGTTCTGGATGGTTTGGAGTTTGTGTAGAAGAGTTCTGTTGATTCCGTCATAGAGGGCGTTGCCGTAGTCCAGTCTGCTGGTTATAAGCGCGTGGGTGACGGTCTTATGCATTCGAGGGGATCCATTTGACGGTCTTACGGAGGATGCGGAGGCAGTTGAAACTAGTGGAAGCGACGGCGTTGATCTGGCTGTTCATGGAGAGGGAGGAGTCCAGGATGATGCCGAAGTTCCGAGCGTGGTCTGTAGGGGTGGGAGGGTTTCCGAGTGCAGAGGGCCACCAGGTGTTGTCCCAAGTGGAGGTGCAAGGTCAGAGGATGAGGACCTCGGTCTTCTCTGAGTTGAGCTTCAAGCAGCTGTCTTTCATCCATTCTGCCAGGTTCTGCATTCCTTCCTGGAAGCAGAGTCTGGTGTGTTCGGGATTCTTAGTGAGTGAGAGGATGAGCTGGGTGTTGTTGGCGTAGGATACAATGCTGAGCCCATGCTCTCGGACGATGGTGGCGAGGGAAGCCTTATCGATGTTGAAGAGCGTGGAGCTTAGTGATTATCCATGGGGTACTCCGCAGTTGAATTCTGTGGGTTTGGAGAGGAAGGGAGGGAGTCCAATCCTCTGGGTTCTGCCGGAGAGGAAGGATTGGATCCAGTCGAGGGCGGTACCTTGTATCCCCACGTCGTGAAGTTTGGCTGCGAGCGTGCGATGTGAGACAGTGTCGAAGGCTGCAGAGAGGTCTAGAAGGATGAGGGCCGCAGTGTGTCCCTGGGCGAGTAGTATGCGGATGTCGTCAGTGGCGGTGAGGAGAGCGGTCTCGGTGCTGTGGTGGCTTTGGAATCCAGAGTGGGATGCGTCCAGAATGGAGTTCTCTTCTATGAAAGTGGTCATCTGGGTGTTTATGAGTCTCTCGGTGACTTTGGTCGCAAAGGGGAGGAGAGAGATGGGCAGGTAGTTTTTCATGGCTGTTGGGTCGGCCTTTGGTTTCTTGAGGAGGGGTTTCACCTCTGCCTGTTTCCAGTCCTTTGGGCAGATGCCGGATCTGAGGGAGGCATTGCTGGTCCGTCCTAGTTCAGTTGCGATGGCGGCTGCCCTGTGGAATATGTGCGGTGGGCAGGGGTCCGTTGGGGCTCCTGATTGGATTTTCTTCATGGTCACAGTGATGAGTTTGATGGTAGCGGGATTCCACGTTGTGAAGGTCGGTTTATTGGCGGTGGAGGGTAGGGGGTGGTGTCCGGCGCTGGTTTGCTGAAGTTGTCGTAGAGGACCTTGATCTTCAGATGGAAGTAGGAGCTAAGCTTTTTGCAGAGTCCCTGGGAGGGTGTGACGTCTGTGGCTTCGCTGGTGGGTTTTGCGAACTGCTTTATGATGTTGAACAGTTCCTTGGCGTTGGTCGCGTTGGTCTGGACTTTGTCTCTTATGAAGGTCCGTTTGGTGTCTCTTATGCGCTGGTGGTATTCCTTCAGGGCCTCCTGTGGTTGTTCAGTGCTTTCGAGGTTTTCTGGTTTCGACAGGTCTTCTCTAGGCATCTGCAGGAGCGTCTTGCTTCTTGAAGTTCTGTGGTGCACCAGACGGCCTTCAGAGGGCGTTGTTTGGCGGGGTTGTGGAGGGGTGCAAGCTTGTCGGCGCAGCAGGAGATCCAGCGTTGAAATTTCATGGTTACGGAGTTGGTGTTGGTCGAGGCGCTGGGGGGGGGTTTGAAGGAGTAGGGGTGTTGAGGTGGTCCTCTGTAACCTTGCTCCAGTTCCGTCATGGCGAGCGCAGGTTCGATGGTGGTGTTGAAGGTGAAGTGGACGCAGTGGTGGTCAGTCCAGATGGTCTGGGTGGTGTGGCTGAAGCGGATGGTTGTTCCTCCCGCGAAGATGGGGTCGAGGGTGTGACCTGCTCTGTGGGTGGGCGTGTTGACCAGCTGCTTCAGTCCTAGGTTGGAGAGGAGAGTGGTGGAGTCAGGGTCATTGCAGTTGTCGAGGTGGAAGTTCAGGTTCCCGAGTAGAATGTAGTCCATGGAGGTGATGGCGTGGGGTGCGGCGAGCTCGGTAATGGTATTTGCGGGCTGGGTGCAAGGTCCTGGCGGTCTGTAGATGAGGGTGCCGCGTAGGGGCTGGTCTGGATCTGGAAGTGGAGGTGTTTGGTGTTTGAGTGGGGGTCACTCGTGCTGGATGTGGAGGGTTGGAGGAGGGTCTTGTGTGCGATGGCGAGTCCTCCTCCTGGGCGGTGTGGACGGTCCTTTCTCTGGATCTTGTAGCCATCGGGGATGGCAGTGGCGATGTCGGGCAGTAAGTGGCATTTGTCCATGTTTCCGTGAAGAAGGCGACATCAGGCGAGAGGGTGTCGATCATGTCCCAGATTTCTACGGGGTGTCGGTTCAAGCAGCGCACGTTGAGTAGGATGTAAGTCAGGGTTTCGGCGGTGCGTGCATCAGACGGGCCTTCGGCGGTAGTGGGAGCTTTGTCGATGGGGAAGGATCTGCGGCAGGGTCTGCACGATAACTGTCCATGGGTAGTGTTCGGTGAGGATATTGCGCAGTCGGCATGTCTTCCGGGATTGAGTGCGTGGAGGGAGGTTGAGTCGTAGCAGAGAGGCCTGGGAGAACCAGTATTCCTGGCGCTAGTTGCGGTCGGGTGCAGACAGGCTTGCCTTAGGCACACCAGCGGCGTGACCGCACTGCGATCGCCATAAGTAAGGGAGGGGGTGGGATCTGAGGTTGGGAGGCGGAAGCGGGGCTGTGACTGGGTGGGAGGGGCCGCAGGGGCAGGAAACCGGACAATAGTTAAGTCAAGAGGGAGGAAAAACAATCAAGGGAAAAAACAATCAGGAAGCAAGCACAGTACAAAGAGGCACAGTGAAAATAAAAGTTACGAGCGGGGGTTGTGGCTTGGCGCCAGCGACGATGGCCGCCTAGCAGGGATCTCTGCCCGAGAGAAGCCCCACATCCCCCTAAAATCTGGCACATAATCCTGAGGCAGCGCAATAAAGAGGTGGGAGGACCACAAATAGTAAGCGGCACCAGGATTTAAAACTCGGAGGCTCAGGGACGCCTCCGTTCTCGCTGTGTGCCCGGTGCAGGCGACAGCGGCCGGGAGGGACTGGGAGCCGAGTGATGGAGGCTCCCTTCAGACGCCTACGCAAGATCCCGGCGTTGAGGCCTGCGGCGGCGCCTGCCCTCAGGGGCGCAGCCAGACCTCGGCGCCCCCACCAAACCCATCAAAGTGCTCGAGGGGGTCGCGCAGCCGACTGTGGCCCCTGTGTATGTGCATAAGTAAGTGGCGGGAGACACTGAAGCTTGGAGGCTGGGAGACGCCTCCAACATCGCGACGTGCCCAGTGCCAGCGGAGAAGGCCTGGAGGACATGTGGGCCTGAACATGGTCACCTCTATCTGCCACATTTGTGACGGCCCATAACTGAGGACTGCGGGGGAGCCCCGCTACATTTAAAGGGGGCCACGAGGTGGGCTGCAGCCTCAAAGGCAGCAGGGGAGCACATTGGCAGCTGGCAGGACTTGCTGTTTCAAGTCTATCCTGTCTTTTGTACTAACTCACCCTGTTCACATCGGATGTATTTATGGCACCGGATATGTCTGTTTAATTTTTATTTTTGCTTTATAATAATAAAAAGATTTGTAAAAAAAAAAAAAGAGGGCGGGGTTGCCCGTGACTTGACGAGGGAGCTGGGCCTTGCCCAGAAGCGAACCTTCCTGCTGCACCCTGATCTGAACGAGCGGCCCTCGCCCCGTGGCGGAAAGGGGCCAAGTGAGGACACATCTGATATTCCTCTCTGGCTGGCCCAAACATGGACTGGGGGCCAGAGGCGGGGAAAGGAGGCCCGGCTGTCGCATGAACATGCTCGTGACCGAGGAACAAAGGCCTGCGGGCCCGCCAGTGAATAGCGGACGGTTACCAGGCCAAGTGACCGAAGAGACTATAGCGGCGTGTGCTACAGTAACACCAGGGGATGGCAGGACGACCTGGAGACTGCTATTAGTACTGGCCTGTGGAACATCCGCGAGACGGCATCACAGGACCTCAGGGAGGCCAGCTAGCGGCGGCCCAGACAAAGGAGATCGCAGAATGAAGCCTAAAGGTGCTGTAGCAGCCCAGACGAACAAGCTCGACAAATATGAGGTCCCGATGACGGCCCGGCAGACCAAGGAAGTGACGGGGGCCAACCGGCACAGACTGAGCCATCCTTGGCTTTCATTGTGGTGGCCATCCATTATCTAGGGACCACTCTTGAAACAAAAATCGACAAGATGTCCATTGGGATGAACTTTATTTGTGCCAGTCTCAACAAGACGTCGGATAAGGCCAGGACCAACGAGACGGACATTCGGGAGCTCCAGGCCTCCTCCAAGAAGCTCGAGCAGAGGGTTAACAAACTCGTACACCAGCACTGCCAGGTAGCCCTGAAGCTCGAGGACCAGGAAGGAACAATATTCACGTGGTGGGCGTTCTGGAAGGTTTGGAAGAGGCCAGCATAGACCTCTTCCATGAAGATTTGATCCTCAAGTGCTTGAAACCGAAACAGCTTTCTACTATGTTCACCATCGAGAGGGTGCACCGAGCACCGATCCCCATGCCCAAGCCGGGAGCTCCACCGAGGACCATCATTGCGAAAATCCTCAATTATAGAGACCGGGACGCCATCTTACAGGCCGCCAGACAGATGGGAGACCTACAATATGAGAATGCAACGGTTAGAGTATTCCCAGACTTTACGCTTGAAGTGCAATGGGAACGGCGCTCCTTTGATGGGGTGAAGGCGGCGCTTCGAGAGAGGGGCATCAAGTTCATGATGTTCTTCCCTGCAAAGCTCAAAATAATTGCCGGCGGCAGGTCTCTCTTCTTCACGGCGCCTTTGGAGGTGCAAGATTGACTTGAAAGAGGAGCGTCGCAGGAGTCGGCTACTGCTACAGGGGACGGATGGAGAGACACCCGGGCCAAGTCATCGGGCTCCCTGGATGGAAGATCGACACAACAAGTCAGCGCTCATGGCAATCGGGATCTCATAGCCCCGAAATGGGCAGCACTTGAGGTTTCTCTATGCGCTCCAGAACACACAAGACCCAGTGCCGTCCAAGTACTTTGGAGAGGTTGAGAGCCTGCAGCGTACCTTATTGTGGGATGGCAGACCGCGGATCTCTATTGCTAAATTGACTACACCGTGGTACGATGGGGGCATTGCCTTGCTGGACATACGCCGCTATTATTGGGCGTCTCAGCTGACGGCTATTAATCACGGTTTTTACGGACCGGCAGTCAACCCGGGATACGCCATGGATCGCTGGCTTATGAATGACGGGATGTACTATAGGGCGCTGTATTCTAGATCTCTGGACCGGAAACTAACTGGACCCACTAAGACGGCGGTGCACTTGTGGAGGGTGGTGACCAAAACTTTGGGCTGGCAGGGTAGGCTCACCATGGCTACTCCCCTATATGATTCTGACCTGCTGGGGAAACTGTGGCACTCCAAGGGCTTTGACCGGTGGGACCTCATTGGCATTTCCAAGGTCGCAGACATGGTGTCTAGGGGGGAAATCAAATCGTTCACTGCTCTACAGGCCGAGTTCCAACTGGAAGCCACGGAATACTTTCGATACGCACAGCTACGACACACACTCACATCTTCTATGCCTGTGGGAGAGAAGGTTCCTGAATCGTCCCCGTTAGAAGACAGGGTGCTGGACGGCCATATGCCTGATAGTGCCATTTCCCTGACCTATAAAAAACAAATTAATGTGCGAATGGACCTACTGGTGAAACTGCGAGACCTCTGGGTGAATGACGGGATTGAGATGGATGATGAGGAATGGCAGTCTGCGGTCTCCTCCCCTAAGGAGGTGGCCATCTCAGCCAGGCTGAGACTGGTCCAGTTGAAGGTGCTCCATAGGATTTATATCACAGGCCCCAGATTAATTCACATGGGACTCTCCCAGGACGGCCTTTGCAGGAGAGGATGTGACGCAACGGCCACCTTTATGAACATAGTCTGGGAGTGTCAGGCCATTGCTTCCTACTGGGAGCGTGTGCATGCGATAATGAGAGTTGTGACTGGTGTGACCCTGCATGCGGAGGCTCTGCGCTGTCTGCTGAACGTGTGGGGTCCGACTGATTACAATGTGGCTCAGACCCGTTGGGTCACCCTGGGCAATATGATAGCTATGAGAGATATCGCCCAGAAATGGGGTGCTCCGACCCCCCCCACTGTTAGTCTGTGGAAAACCAATATGGATTGGTGCATGCTCCGAGAGAAGACTGTTTACATGGCCCGGGGTAAGCCCAAGATGTGGGGGTTGGTCTGGAGTGCTTGGAACTCGTATAGAGGAGACATTTGTGCACCCCCGGAGATGGTTCAGCCAGAGGTCCGCCTTTCTCCATAGCTCCCCCTTCCCTAGGTTCCACATGGTTAATCCTGATTTTCTGCTCCCCGTCCATATGCTTGTCTTGCATCCTGATGCTTGTATGATGTATCGACCCCGCCTCTCCCCGTGATATGTGCCTTACCATTTTTGTGCTCCTTAGCCTTGTAACTTTTCTTCCCTCTTTTTCTTTCTTCCCTTCTCTCTCCTCTCTTCTCTTTCTTGGCTCTGTTGGTTTCTCTCGTTAATTTAGACTTCTTTATATCATAAAATTAAACCTGACTACTCCTGTATTTTTGTTTTGTACATGTTTACGAATTGAGTCACAATGCTGCCTGGCCTCCGGGATGTACGGCTGAATAGCGGTGTACTTTGTTTTGGTAAATAAAGGTTTTAAAAAAAAAAAGAAATGGGCAGCACTCAGAGACGCTAGTGGACTCGCATTGCTTGGGGAAACTGCACTCTTGGACCTCTACATGCTGTACTGTAATATATAAATCTTTTCTGTGTTATTAGGGGTCGGGACTTCCCGGGGCGATACCAACTGCGAGGGAGGCGTACTCTCCCCGCCAGAAACGGGACAGGTTTAGACGGGTAGGGCTGGAACTACTTCCTGACTTTGATTGTTTGCATTCCACGAGCGGTCTAGTATGCCCGGCCACGAGACATTGCTACAGACATTTGGGGGGGGCAGGATAGAACTGTGGGTGCCATAGGGGTTTATTTAGAATTGTGTGCATATGCTTGAATAGCTATTAAAGTTGGTGCCAGCGCATTTCCCCACCTCACAGTTTTTCGGGGGGGAGGGTTCATCTCTCTTTCCTTTTTGCGGTGAAAGGCGCTCTGCTAGTTGGGGATGTGGGTCGTTGTAAACCTACGTGGCAGGGCAGCAGGGAGAGGGGATATGGGGGGGACAGCAGTTACAGGGTTGTTTATTGAAGGTTGGCAATGTTTTGGGGAGAGGGGATGAGGGCTTGAATTGGTCATGCAGGAAATGTACGTGTGTGTTGGTGCGATGTTGCAGGAGCTACAGATTGCATGCTAGTATAGCTTTCAGCAAAGGCTACAAGGTGGGATAAGAGTCTTAAAATCCTGTATTGGAACGTCAATGGGTTGGGTGACAAGCTCAAGAGGAGTATAGTTTGTCAATTTGTTAAACGTCACCTCCCAGATGTTGTCCTCTTGCAGGAAACACACCTTATCGGCAACACCTGTCATGCACTCAACAGATGGGGCTACACACTGGCGATGCATGCCGGATTCACTTCGGGGTCCCGCGGGGTGGGCATTCTGTTGCGCCGTAACTTCCCATTTGTCATTGAGAACTCAGAAACAGACCCGCTGGGGCGCTATGCGATGCTCTCGGGGAGGTGGGAGAGACGCATACTCATCCTGGTGAATGTTTATATCCCCCTTGATCTCCAGACCATAATCTGGGTAAACTTCTCCTTTCCCTTCCTGAGGGACAACTTCTTCTGGGTGGGGATTTCAATGCAGTAGTATCGGGAGGACTGGATAGGCACTCGCCCAGAGTCCTTACGACGGGGCAAATGAGGCTCTCGAATCTCCTGGAGGCATCCAGATTAGTGGACCTCTGGCGTATGCGCCACTCTA
Source organism: Lissotriton vulgaris (assembly GCF_964263255.1). Classification (NCBI taxonomy): domain Eukaryota; kingdom Metazoa; phylum Chordata; class Amphibia; order Caudata; family Salamandridae; genus Lissotriton; species Lissotriton vulgaris. Next base: position 2,045,212,430 of record NC_141691.1, read on the forward strand.
ATCTACAACCCAGAGCTAGTTATGTACAAGCCTCCGAATTGTTACCCCATAGGGAAGGGGGAAATTGGATAAAATAATAAACAACAAGAGAAGAGACTTTCTTGGCTGGTGCCCCTCGTCAGTCCGACCTGCAGACCGTCTTAAACTGGGACCCTGTAACGATAGAAACACAATTAACTCTTACTCTAGCTCTACTCTCTCTAACCCCTAGACTTCCCTCTTAAACTCTCACCTACCATTTATTTCCAAGAGTCTTGCCCTCTCTTCTAAACTCCTCTTCTAGGTAAGGTTTTCTGGCTGAACTCTTTTTCACTTATGTTCCACTCTCCTCATCCTTATCCTAGATCTGTCTTGTCCTTTCACTTGTCCAGTATTATCTGAAAGATTAAATTATACTGTTATTCCTACTCGGTACTCCTAGGTGTTTAGTCTTATATATGTTGTCTTAAGTATCCCTAACTTACTGTATTTAATACTGTTTCTTTCTTCTCTGTTTTTATGATTATCTTCCTTGTTAAATTCTTAACGGTTCTTGTCTTTTCTTTAATTTCAGATATGCAGTTTTGACTTCTCTCCAGCAATGACTAGAGATTATGACTCATTGGCACCCAACTCAATAGTAAGTATTATTAGACATTTCTGACTAGCTTATTCACTCGATAATATGAAAAATTGAATTCATTCCACTTATCGTCTCCTTGTTTTCTGCAGTCTCGTTCCGACAAATTCCAGCTGCCTCGTTGACCTCTTCTGTCAGCTTCTATTATGTTGACTTGCGTCGCCTCTGACTTCGTGTTACTTATTTCCTGGATTGTTCTCAGTCTAATTTCTGACGGAAATAACTAAATACTCAGCCTTCTTCCTTAGAGCTCTTGCACGGACTAATTACTGAATGACAAGCCGCTTTTCATTACTCGCGGTTGTCAAAACTGAAAGACTGAAAATAAAACGAGCGCGTTTATTACTCGCGAATGTTTTCTTGTGCACAATGCTTTAGACTTGATCCGTTCACGCTCCGAGCTAAGAGACGTGAACACAATTACTAAACTAAGGTTTTCCTTCGAATATTTCCTCAAGACTTGAACACTCCTTCCTCCGTACGCTCTCAGGTGAAGTGCGCAGAATTCTATCAGCGCGTGCTCCACCTGAACTCGGCAGGTGACGTTAGCCTGAACACTAGACCGCGAACCGGGTCTCCAGCCTTGCGGCCCTTTTGGAGTACCATGCTCGCACTCTCCCTGACCATGAACCTACATTTAGATACAGCATTGGACAAAGATCTCCCTTATGTGAGATGACCGCCACTTGTGGATTTAGACTCCTGACAGTACCCCCAACAAGGTAGATCCTCTCCGTCTTGGCTTTGAAGGGAATCGCTGATAAAAAGCCTTGATTAATCTTGGAGCATGAACGTCCTCCTCTCGCTCCCAAGACCGTTCATCAGGACCATAACCCTTCCAGTCCACCAGATAGAACAATTGTCCTTTTAAGCATTTAGAGTCCAAAATCTCTTTTACCTCGTACTCAGTTCCAGTTTCTAGACAAAGAGGTTTTGGAGGTAGGGTTTTTCGTAAATTACTTGGAGCCTTCTTCCACAACGAGATATGAAAGACTGGATGAATCTTTAGTTTAGACGGCAAATTGAGCCTATAAGTTACCTGGTTAATCTTTTTCTCTACTGGGTAAGGCCCAAAGAATCGGGGCTGGAACTTTCGATTACCTTTCAATCTGAGATTCTTAGTGCTTAACCAGACATTGTCCCCTTTTTCCAAAGTAGGCCCTTCTCGTCTCTTTTTGTCTGCATAATTCTTGTACTTTTCCTTTGCCACCCTCAGACTTTTGGTTGCCTTTTGATAAATCTGTTCTAGGTGAGACACTACATCCTTAACAGCGGGGACCGTGATCTCAGTTTGTCTAAGCGTGGAATTGGGATGCCTTCCATAATTTATGTAGAAAGGGGAGAAACCTGTGGACACATTCTTGGCATTATTATAAGCGAACTCTGCTGCCCATAAATAATCTGACCAGTTTCCATCCTGTTTTAAAAGGAACAATCTTAAATATTGCTCCAATTCTTGATTCACTCTCTCTGTTTGACCATCGGTCTCAGGATGGTAACTGGTAGAGAATCTCACCTCTGTCCCTAAACTTTCCATGAAAGATTTCCAAAAATGTGAAATAAACTGCGGTCCTCTGTCTGAAATCACAATCCTAGGAATCCCATGAGCCTTAACTATTTCTGTACTGAAGTGTGTAGCTAGCTGTTTAGCAGAAGGGAGCCCTCGCAACACTGTAAAATGTGCCATCTTGGAGAAGGAATCCACTACTACTAATATGGTGTTATAGCCCTGATTAAGGGGTAAGTCCACTATGAGGTCCAAGGTGACTGTGTGCCAGGGATAGGGTGGTGTGGGCAAGGGCTGTAACAACCCCTTAGGGGCTTGCCGTTCAGATTTTCCCTGTGTGCAAATCTCACAAGTTTTGACGTATTCCTCGGTGTCCTTAGCCATACCTGGCCACCAGTAGTGACGCGTTATTAGTTCTTTAGTCTTTGCTTCTCCTTTGTTCCCTGCTAACTTTGTGTCATGACATTTCTGCATCACTTTCTGTTGCAATTCTTTCGTAGGAATGTACAACTGGTCTTGAAAATAAGGAAGTTGATTAATAACTCTTCTACCTTCTTTTCCCTTAATCCATTCCTGCATGTCTTCTGGACTCAATACTCCCGAAATTCTCGTTTCCAAGCTCACTGAAGAGGTCACACCAATTATCTTCTCTTCAGGGATGATAGACTGGTCCTTTAGTGGCGTCTTTTGGTTTTCTGTATCAATCCTTGATAAGGTGTCTGCCTTTCCATTCTGTGTTCCCGGCCGATAAGTATTCACGAAATCGTAATCAGCAAAGTACAGGGACCATCTCAACTGTCTTGGAGTTAACGTTCTGGCCGTCTTTAGAAATGTTAAGTTTCGGTGATCTGTAAATACTGTCACTTGATGTTGGGCTCCCATAGGATGATGTCTCCATTCTTTGAAGGCGTCTTTTATTGCCAACAACTCCTTCTCTGTGATGGTGTAATTACACTCAGCCGGAGACAACTTTCTTGACCTGTAAGCTACAGGATGTAACTGCCCAGTAACCTTGTTTCGTTGAGACAGGACCCCTCCTACTGCTTGATCCGAAGCATCGGTTTCCACAAAAAATGGTTCAGTCGGATCAACATGTTGAAGGATGGGAGCCGATGTGAAGTCCTGTTTCAACTGACTGAAGGCCTTCTCTGCTTTTTCTGTCCATTCGAACTTGATTCCTTTCTTTAGTAGCTTAGTCAGTGGTAAGATTTTGTGAGAGAATTCATGGATAAATTGTCGGTAAAAGTTCGCAAAACCTATGAAGCTTTAAACTTCCTTGACACTCTCTGGAGACTTCCAATTGATCACAGCATCAACCTTTCGTTGATCCATCAGAATGCCAGTTGGAGAGAAGATGAAACCCAAAAACTCCACTTGTGTAACGTTGAATGCACACTTCTCCAGCTTAACAAACAACTTATTTTCTCTTAACTTCTGTAAGACTCCTCGAACTTGATCTTGGTGTTTCTCTTGATCTGTGGAATAAATGAGTATATCGTCTATATACACTAAAGCACACTGGTCGATGTATTCTTTTAGTACGTCATTAATGAAATGTTGAAAGGCTGCAGGGGCGTTACAAAGATCGTAGGGCATGACCTGATACTCAAACAGTCCGAATCGGGTTCTGAAAGCCGTCTTCCATTCGTCGCCTTCCCTCATTCTGACTAGGTGGTAGGCCCCCCCTTAAGTCAAGTTTTGTATATATCTTTGTCCCTTTTACTTGATCCAATAACGCTGATATAAGAGGTAATGGGTACCTGTTCTTCTTACTAATTCGATTGATTCCTCTATAATCTATGCAAGTTCTCAGATCTCCCTCCTTCTTTGGCACGAAAAATAAAGGCGATGAGACCGGGGATTGCGAGGGCCTGATGAAACCATTTGCAAGGTACTTATCCAAATACTCTTTTAAGTGACTGTGTTCTTTTTCTGTTAGCGCACACTCGACTGCAGGGTAAATTTGAGCCAGTTCTAATTCGATTTTGCAGTCATAGACTCTATGTGGGGGTAATCGCTCTGCTTCTGTCTCGTTGAATACGTCTTGGAAGTCTGCATACTCCTCTGGAATTTCTGGCGCATTTATTACACACACTGATCCTCCATTATGGCACAGAGATTGAGCCACATTGACTTCCTGCATCTTTTCTTTATTTCCAAAACAGTTTCCGATACAATACTCTGAATTAAATCTTATGGTTCTGTCACTCCAATTGATTGTCGGATTATGCTCGGTGAGCCAAGGTAGACCAAGGATTAGTTCAAATTGAGGAGCGTCAATTAAATTAAATTGTATCTTTTCTTCATGACCATTGTTTGAGATTAAATGCATGACTTCTGTATGGCTCACTATTGGTCCTGAAGATAGATTTGTTCCGTCCACAGCTCGTACTGGTTCGCTCTGGTTCTTCATAATTGCCTGTATTCCAACTCTTTGTGCAAATTTTAGGTCGCAAAAGTTCCCCGTGGCTCCAGAATCAATCATTACAGAAACTCCAGTCAGGGTTGAATTCCTAAACCTCACCTCCATAGATAAACTCAAACGAGGAGCCGCTGACTGCAGGGTGTTAGCCACTCTGTGTTGATTGGGAGTTTTTTCTTGGATCGCACCCACCTGTTCAACTCCGGCAACAGGTGGTGCAGCTAGTTTTCCTTCGGCTTGTAACTTGTCTTGGGTTTCTTGGGGCAATTTCTGACAAAATGACCCCCTGCTCCACAATACATACACAGGTTACTACTTCGCCTCTTTTCCTTCTCTTCTTTTGATAGTGGACCTCGTATTGTTCCGATTTGCATGGGTTATATTCCCGAGGAATCTTCATTACCTCGACTAATTTCCGATCTGACACGATCAAATCTTGGAATCGTTGGTCGATATTCTTTCCTCTTTTCACCTTTCCTTTCTCCCTGTCGGAAGTCTATTTCTAGCACCAGATCTACCAATGCCGAAATCTCAGTGGGTCGGTAAGGTATCCCCGCCAAGGCATCTTTTAGTTCATCTTTCAATCCACGGTAGAACACTGCTGCTCACTTACTCTCCGGCCAATTTGTTTCCACCACTAGTTTGTTAAATTGTGCCAAATATGAAACTAGATCTCGATTTCCCTGCTTCAAATCCAGTAATTCGTTGTCGACCACTTGAGATATTCTTCTCCTATCAAAGATTCACAGAAATTCTTGTTTAAAATCCTCATAATTCCTCAGGATCGGATCGTTTCTGGTTATAAGCGGCTGGGACCAAGCTGCTGCATCTCCGCTTAGGTAGGACAAGGCGAAAGCGACTTTGGATTGCGCATCAGGGAATAGTGAAGGGCGACACATGTAATGCAATGAACATTGGGATAAAAATATTTGCGCCTTTTGGGGATCCCCACTGAATTGCTCTGGGGCTGCTAAAGGAATGACTGGGGACAGGGAATGGATAACTTGGGTGATCATTCTATTTGTGTTTTCTGCTAGGGGACTTTGAACGTCCTGACCTGAACCAAAGGGTTGCCTAATTCTCTGTGCCAAGTCTGGAGTTTCCTTTCTGGAATTTACTACCTCTAACCTAAGGTTTTTATTTTCCTCTCTTACTGCACTTAACTCCTTTTGAATAGTGTCTAAAATTACTCCTAAACTTTGCAAGTCAATTCCCTCTGCCATCTCTGTTCGGGTGCAAGGTGCAACGTGGGCACTTCAATCTGTCAGATTCACTAAAAGGATACTCCTTGGTTAGCTGCACAGGAACAGAGATGCTGGCTCCTGAATCCCCTCCGAGCAACAACCCAGAGCTAGTTATGTACAAGCCTCCGAATTGTTACCCCATAGGGAAGGGGGAAATTGGATAAAATAATAAACAACAAGAGAAGAGACTTTCTTGGCTGGTGCCCCTCGTCAGTCCGACCTGCAGACCGTCTTAAACTGGGACCCTGTAACGATAGAAACACAATTAACTCTTACTCTAGCCCTACTCTCTCTAACCCCTAGACTTCCCTCTTAAACTCTCACCTACCATTTATTTCCAAGAGTCTTGCCCTCTCTTCGAAACTCCTCTTCTAGGTAAGGTTTTCTGGCTGAACTCTTTTTCACTTATGTTCCACTCTCCTCATCCTTATCCTAGATCTGTCTTGTCCTTTCACTGGTCTAGTATTATCTGAAAGATTAAATTATACTGTTATTCCTACTCTGTACTCCTAGGTGTTTAGTCTTATATATGTTGTCTTAAGTATCCCTAACTTACTGTATTTTATACTGTTTCTTTCTTCTCTGTTTTTATGATTATCTTCCTGGTTAAATTCTTAACGGTTCTTGTCTTTTCTTTAATTTCAGATATGCAGTTTTGACTTCCCTCCAGCAATGACTAGAGATTATGACTCATTAGCACCCAACTCAATAGTAAGTATTATTAGACATTTCTGACTAGCTTATTCACTCTATAATATGACAAATTGAATTCATTCCACTTATCGTCTCCTTGTTTTCTGCAGTCTCGTTCCGACGAATTCCAGCTGCTTCGTTGACCTCTTCTGTCAGCGTCGCCTCTGACTTCGTGTTACTTAGTTCCTGGATTGTTTTCAGTCTAATTTCCGACGGAAATAACTAAATACTCAGCCTTCTTCCTTAGAACTCTTGCGCGGACTAATTACTGAATGACAAGCCGCTTTTCATTACTCGCGGTTGTCAAAACTGAAAGACTGAAAATAAAACGAGCGCGTTTATTACTCGCGAACGTTTTCTTGTGCACAATGCTTTAGACTTGATCCGTTCACGCTCCGAGCTAAGAGACGTGAACACAATTACTAAACTAAGGTTTTCCTTCGAATATTTCCTCAAGACTTGAACACTCCTTCCTCCTCCGTACGCTCTCAGGTGAAGTGCGCAGAATTCTATCAGCGCGCGCGCCACCTGAACTCGGCTGGTGACGTTAGCCTGAACACTAGACCGCAAACTGGGACTCCAGCCTTGCGGCCCTTTTGGAGTACCATGCTCGCACTCTCCCTGACCATGAACCTTCATTTAGATCCAGCATTGGACAAAGATCTCCCTTATGTGACATGACCGCCACTTGTGGATTTAGACTCCTGACAGGTTGCACCCATAAACTCCTGGTTCCTTCATAATTCTGAGACCAAGAAGAAGATCACCTGTTCGATAGACCAATACATAACGTTGGGACGGTGGAATCCCCTGCGGTCCTTTGGGAAGTATTTAAAACCCTACTGAGAGGTGAAGCCCTCTCCACAATTGCTGGACTACGCACAGAAAAGGAGAAGCAAATGCTTGCCCTTGAGAGTGACCTTCTCACTCTGGAGGGGGCAGCGCAAGTTGACGGGAATCCGGGGGCTTTGCATCAGATGCAGCTCAAAGCGGCTGAATATGAGGCATTAGCCACTGATGCCGCTAAAAATCTAACAAGAGACAGGGATGGCCGTTTGTATGACCAAGGGGACAAAGCGGGCAAGCTAATAGCCTGGTTAGACAAAAATCAGAACGCGCAGAGGGTGGTGTCTGTGCTTCAGACCGCATCGGGCACCCTCCTCACGGAACCTCGGGAGATAGTTGGCGAGTTTGCAGCACATTTCAAAAATGTAGGGAGTCGTAGCGGTCGGAGGAGGACTCTTCCGGGCTTTTGGCCGAATTGGAGGGTGCGCTCACTGCTGAGGAGCTGGCCAAAGCAATTAATGAGCTCCGACCTGAGAAAGCCCTAGGACCCAATGGTCTCCCTATCGAGCTGTATAAGCTCAAACCCAGCTGTCTGGGTCAACACCTTAAAAATATGTTTGAGGACTGTAAAGCTCAGGGGAAACTACAGAGCGACCAACGCATAGCCACATTGGTGGCCATCCCTAAAGAAGAAAAACCCAAAGAGCTGTGCTCCTCTTACAGGCCAATATCTCTGTTAAACGCTGAACCCAAAATCCTAGCGAAACTACTCGCCAATAGGATCAAGCCGATAATTACCAAACTGATCCACCCAGACCGATTGGGCTTTATGCCGCACCGCAACACCGCGCTTAATTTACGGCGACTCCATGGAGTGATCGACACGCTCGAATGGCCTTATATGATGGCGGTCCTCAAGAAGATGGGCTTTGGTCCTAATTTCATCGGATGGGTGCGCCTCCTCTACACAGATCCATTGGCCCAGGTGGTTGTGAACAATAAAATCACAGAGATTTTCACACTGGGGAGGGGAACGCGACATGGCTGCCCCCTTTCACCCCTGCTTTTTGCCCTCTCGCTAGAGCCTCTCGCGGCTTGGATACAACAAGACCTCTCATTAGGGGGGCTCAGGTGGGCAGATGGATGGGAGGACCGGATCTCGCTCTATGCGGACGACATACTTTTGTGCCTTGCCTCCCCTTCCAAATTTCTTAGAGTTGCCCTAGATATATTCACCAGTTTCGGGAAAAACTCAGGTTACAGCATCAACTGGGGGAAATCATTGCTGTACGTCCTACACGGCGCCCCCCCTTCAATACCGCATGATTACCCAATCAAGGTGGCGCAGAGGGGTTCATGTACCTCTGAATTTTTATCACCAGGGATGTGATGGCCCGATACGGGAGGAATCTCTTACCACCTCTGCAAAGATTCAAAAGGGACACCACCATTTGGAAGAGGCTCCCACTGTCCCTACTGGGTCGTGCAGCTCTTTTCAAGATGATGGTTGCGCAGCTGCGTTTCTTATATACTCTCCAAAACTACCCAGATTTAGTCCCACAAAAGTATTTTGCAGGTATTGAGGCCACCCAAAGGGACCTGTTGTTTGCCGGAACGCCACGCATTTCACTCCAGAAACTTACATTAGGGTGGTACGATGAGGGTATAGCACTCCCTGACATTCGGAAATACTATTGGGCAGCACACCTCTCAGCCATGAATCAGGGCACATACAGCGGTGGGGATGATCCCAGTTACGGGATGGACAGGTGCCTCCCGTATAAAGGACCCATGGGGACCAACTGGTATGGTGACATTTGCCTCACTACAGCAAACATATGACCTAGCGCAAACGGAACACTTTCGCTACCTACAGATTAGGCGCTCACTACAGGCTAAAATTTCACCTGGAAGTACGCTCCCGGAGTCCTCCCTCCTAGAGGACAGATTGCTGGACTGCCATCTGCCAGAGAAGACTATCTCTCTCACATATAAAAAACTTCTACACCACACCCTTGACCCCCTGCTTGCACTCAGGAGAAAGTGGGAGATTGACAGTCTTAAGATTGATGACGAGGAATGGAGGGAGGCACTCTCTTCCCCCAAAGAAGTGGCGATATCAGCAAAATTGAGGCTGATACAACTGAAAATACTACACCGAGTTTACATCTCTGGTACACGACTAGTATTGATGGGTAGGAGTGTGGACGGAATTTGTAGGAGACAGTGTGGGGAGGAGGGGACGTTTCTCCACATTCTATGGAAGTGCCCTGTAATACAAGACTACTGGAAGCGGGTGCACAAGTGTATGCGTACGGTCTGGGGGGTTGACCTGCTTCCTGAAATTAAAAGATGCCTCTTGAACATTTCAGAGCCTACATACTTGTCTGCAAAAGGCAGAATATGAGCGACACTTGGACAGGTAATTGCAAAACGCAATATAGCGCGTTTATGGGACGCTCAGTGCATGGAAGAAAGACATAAAATGTGTATGCTGCACGAGAAAACAGTCTATGTAGCCCGGGGGTGTCCCCAGAAATGGGTGGCAATTTGGTCCTGCAGCGCCGCAGAGGGTTATTGCTAGGAGGCATTTTCCGCTCCCAGAGGAGCCGAGCACCATCAGACAGCACCCCACGGGACTCCACTGTCCAGGAGCCCGTGCGCGACGAGTGCTGACCAGAGGCACGCCCACCCGCCCTACGGTGTACAAAACAATGCTAGGTTGACGCAGCGCGGGACCAACGCCGGACGAAGCCCGGGCAAAGGGCGAGCCCTCTGTGGCCCTCTGAGGCCAGAGGAGGTCGGGGCGGGCCAAAGACCCTGGACTAATTTCGTACGGCTGAAAGACCTTCCCCATTCATGTGAGACTTTAACATAAAGTTTAATATTTGTCTTAAAGGTATATGTTTTAAGGAGTGGTAGTACGGCATATTTGCCGGTTTACTGTGAAACTATAACTACAATTCACATCATAATGCCCAGACTTACCAAGGACACGCCGGTTATTGGCTTGAATACTATGGATAATTTTCTGGTTAAAAAAGTTAATCAAATTAACAACGAGCGTAGGGCTTCATTAGGACGCTGTATTAATCTCCCTGCACCACCTGAAATGATGCCCACCCATGTTGTAGTAGGGTCAGAGGGAAACACAGAAGGGAATCCTAACTCTGGCAATGAAGGGGCACATGGGTCTGTGGTTCAAGCCCAGGTACATGCTGAGGTGCACTCAGGCCCGCAAAATTCCTCCAGTGAAGAGTCCGATTCGGACCGTCCAACATTAAGACCTATAAGGAAGTGCAGGAAGAATCTGGCGAAACGTGGAGGGAAGAATACAGAAAAAAGAGCGGACACTTGCCGTCCCAATGCTAAAAATGCTGGTATCCCAGTCATAAGTGTTAGCAATGGGGACGGAAATAGTGAGGGAGGGCCAGGTCTAAATTCTAACCAACTTGAGACCCTAATCAGCACATTACTAAATAAGATGGATGAGAAAATTACAGAGTTAATGACGCCACTGCTAACAAGATTAGATGCAGTAGCTTCAGAGGTAGAAAGGCTGCGAGGATTGGTGGAGGCCCATCTGGCTCCTGTTAACACTATAATAGCAACCGTCCCAAACATTAACAATAGCACTACCTCCAATAAAGCTACGAAGGGGAAGGCAGCTAGGGTGGAGAGCGCACAGAAGCGAAATGCCCCAGGCTTGTTAGAAACCAGGGTTGCTGAAAATCCAGCTCTAGCAACCCAAGCAAGCAATCAAGTGCCAAAAACATTGTCTAACAGTTCTGTGCCAACTTATAGGAAAAAACTTAAAAATGTTAATCTCCCGCCTGACTGTGTACCTTACGTGGTAGTACTAACAAATGTCCCATGTTTTGAAGAACACCCTGCCTTGCCACGTGGGGAGTCTCAGGACTCTCTGAAAAATAGAACAGTAGCCTGGCTCAACAAAAATTGTGGTTTTCCAACCCACTTCTATGACCAAATCATTTCAACAGAAAGGGTCAATTGGGTTGGCCCCTCTCGCAAATCATCATCAGGGGATTGAGTGGTAATTAATTTCAAACATCCACGACATGTTGCTACAGTGCTATTGCGTGCATCTGTACTAGTGTACAGCCCAAACAGTGTTTGTGTGCGACCATTAGGGTACTTCTATGTGCCTGGGCCAAGTACACCAAGAGAACCTCGTGGCTTTAGGCTAATGTCTCAAACTCGTTCTCCCATATCGGCAGGACCATATACGTGTAATACTGCTAGCCAAGGGGGGAATGAATGGCAGATACCGGCCCAATATAATTATGACATTAACTATGGTTGGAGAGGGAGTAACGTGACCACACAGAATAGATTTGAAGTATTCTCAGGCCTGGATGCATGCGACTGACTAATGGAGCAGGAGTATCAAAGTATTGCACATGTTTCATCAGACCAGCCTATAGATGCAAGTCAGTCTGCTACCCAAAAAAATAATGTTATTAGCTGGAATGTTGCTCGGCTGGCCACTAAACTACAAGATGAGAACTGGATCAAGTATATTAAATGTTTTCAGATCATATGTTTACAAGAGACTTGGTCAGTAAAGTGTGACCTTTTTATTGAAGGATACAAGGCTTTCTATGTACCTGCAACTGCTGTAGGCAGGGGTAGACCAAAAGAGGGGCTTGTTACGTTTATCTCTGTAGCTATGTCATGCAGTGTTCAAAGAAGGGCCTCTTGCAATTATGGTATCTTAGGCTTGGTTTTAGCAAAAGATAATTTTATGGCTGGTATGATCAATTTTTATAATGCGACTAATACGTGCACGGCAATGAATAACCTAAAAATGTTAAATGACTATGTTAGCTCAACAATGAAGGATTGCTCACATAATTTAATGATTATGGGTGATGTTAATGTTCATCCCTGTGGGGACCCTCTAATGAAAAATCTTCAGGAAATTCATTGTGATAGATTTGATGGTCTCCACTTAGAACATACACTGGAGGGGGACCTTCTTAATGATCTTTTAAACAACCATGACCTCGCTCTAACAATGGCATTGTGTGACCCCAGGAAACGCTTTGATATCCCAACTTTTAAAGGGCATGGGAAAGGGACATTTATAGACTATATATTACTCACCTTCCCTATGCAGATTTTTGTGGATTGCTTTGCAATCGAAAATAATGAATTTAGCGATCACAATCTGCTAACTATCCATCTTAGAGGTCCTTGGGTGGTTAATACAAGTTGCAGTCAGACCGTGGGGAGTGTAAGGACAACGGATGGTAGACGCCGTTTAAAATGGGCCATGTGTTCACCGGATCTGATATATAAAAACATTAAAGACACCTGTAGTGAAGAGATAAGTAGTTGCACTCAGGTCGATTCTGACCCTTTACATATCTTGTCTGCTTTTCAAAATTTAACAGACAAAGTTTCCAATCTAATGACAGACCGAGTAAAGAAGTCTATGAATAATGGTCCGCGCTGGTTCAACCAAGAATGCTCTAAAGCAGCACGTAACTTAAGATCTGCTTTGGCAACAAACCCCCGCAATAAAGATTTGGTCAAATGCTGTCGCAGAGAATATAAATCAGCCACTGCCAATCGCAAAGAATCTTTGAGGAATGAGGCGTGGGATGAGATCCTGGATCCACAAACTCTGAAAAATAGTGCCCGGTTTTGGGCTGTAATTAAAAAACCCTTTCTGGTGCAAGACCCAGGTGAGGGACTTGAATGCGTCATAACTGAGGGGGAGTGGGTAGCACACTTCAAGCGACTGTATGGGGGCACGTCAGACAATACTATGAATACAGTCGCCTATAATGGGGTAGCCCCATTCAGAGTAAGTAGAGGAGAGGTAATGGTAGGGATAGAGGAGTTAACAGCTGGTAAAGTGCCAGGTCCAGATGGGCTACCCCCTGACCTTTTTAAATCTGACCCCAATTTTTGGGCACCGATTGTCGAGGCTGTCATCAATGCAGCCGCCATGATAGGGTGCCCACTTTCATGGGGGGCCTCCACCATAGTCCCGATTTTTAAAAAGGGGGACAGGGATAGCCCACTCTGTTATAGGCACATCTCCCTAATAAATTCTATGGCCAAAATAGTGGGTAGAATCGTACTGCAGAGACTGCGGGATTGGGTAATGGACAACAATATTATGTCTATTTCACAATACGGCTTCTGTAGTGGTCGGTCTACCATAACTCAGTGTATAAATCTATACTCCATACTGAGCAAATACAGCATTGCCCAAAAAGGTACTGTACACTTGGCCTCCATGGACCTTTCCTCAGCCTTTGACTGTGTGAACAGGGGAAGGCTTTGGAGGTCCATGAGGGAGAAGGGTGTAGATAGTGGGATTGTAAATTTTCTTGCTGATTTACATAGCAACCCAAGCGCAAATGTTAGGTACTCGCAAGAACTGTGTGTAACGGAGAACTTTAGAATAGGAAAGGGAGTGCGTCAAGGCTGTATATTAGCCCTCTTCCTTTTTAATTTTTATATAAACGAGCTAGATAGCGTCCTACAGGATGTAAAAGCTGATTGTCCTCGGGTGGGGAGAAGGAGTATCCCCGTCCTTTTATACGCAGACGATGCGGTTCTAATATCAAGAACTGAAAAAGACCTCCAATCGCTACTTAATGCTTTTAAACATTTCATGGAAGAAAGAGATCTGCTGGTTAATAACTCTAAATCCTTCATCATGCAAGTTGGTAGTCGCCCTAAAAGACACTATACATTCAAATTAGATAATGTAGTAATTCCATTCTCTGATACATTTTCCTATTTAGGAGTTCTTTTTGACTCCAAACTGTCTCGGGGCCCTCAACTTGCAAAGAAAAGATGTGATGTGGCTAGGGTTAATGCCTCCATTTTCAATTTTGCTTCAAAACTAGGTAAAAAAACAACACTTGCAATGACTAAATTATATGATGCAAAATCAGTAGCAACTGCAGTCTATGGCAGCGAACTCTGGGGCTATTTGGCATGTGAACAACTACAGATTGCTGAAAATACATTTCTCAAACGCCTTCTGTGTGTCCCAGCCGCTACTTCCAACTTTGCGGTACATGAGGAGCTAGGAGTAGAGTATTTGAGCGATACTCTCTCCTTGCGCCCACTGACATGCTGGTTGAAACTATGGCTGAGTCAAGATATCCCACTGACACACTTAATTGTAAATGATTTTATCTCGCATGAGAAGGCATTAGGCACTCCATGGCTAAAGTATTTAAAAACAAGCTTCAGTGAGCTGGGTCGCTCTATTTATTTGAACATCCAACTAAAATTGTAAAAGGGGATGTGGAAGCAATTAAGCAGTCTTTTCTTCAACGGCGGAAGGCCTTGAGGGAGGGTGCAGAGTTTCAGAAAACGACTGTAAGGAAATATATTATGGTTAAAACCTGTCTGACAATGGAGCCTTATTTACTCGGCACATTTAGTTCCCAAGAAAAGTTCCTTTATCAAGATTCAGATTGAATTTGTTTCATCATCTGCTTATAAGACCAAAAAAAGATTCTTTTAGCAAACTACCTGTATCCTGTGGCTGCGACTGAAAGTCTCCACAGGATATGTTGCATTTTATGTTTTTATGTAAATTTTATGATTATCCTCGAAAACGTTATCTGATTGCTCTTTTAAAAAAACTTAATTTTAAACAGATTCGTCCAGCCCTTTTATATATGCAACTGTTGCACATGATAGTGTCCTTCAAATTATTGAATTTTTAAAATTGTCTCTCAAACTGAGAATCTGTCTGGATCAATGAATATTAACACTTAATGAATTCCAGTCCATGTAACTAATGATGACAAAGGAAGCTGCTTTTGTAAATATTTTTATGATGCGTATATATGTACAGTATGTAATGTGTGCTTTTATGGTTGAATCAAACCGAAATAAAGTCTCTTTTGAATTTGAATTTGGTCAAAATGGAATGAATATCGCGGCAACTTGTGTGAACCTCCACTGATCCCCTCCCTTGACGAGCCATTACTGCCTTAAGTGTTCTCTGTATTACTACCACCTTGTGTACTATGACATCAGAAGTAATATGTTCCTGGGACAATCTGTGAATGCAACACTGTAATAAACATAAATTGCTTGTAATGACCAACACTTTTTGTTTTCCAATAAAAAGAGTAAAAAAAAAGTTACGAGTGAAGTACAAGTTGCGAGCAACTAGAGACTGGTGGGGCTGCAGGTGCGAATCCTGCGCAGCTGAGGACTCGGGGCTGCGGCGGTGAGGCGGAGCTGTTGGGGGGAGTGCTGGTCTGGACCGAAGGTCTAGATATCGCGCGCGCTCCGCCGCAGCGGTCGCCATAAGTAGGGGAGGGGGCGGGATCCGAGGTTGGGAGGTGGGAACGGGGGCTGTGACAGGATGGGAGGGGCCGCAGGGGCAGCAGCGGCAGGAAACCGGACAGCAGTTAAGTCAAGAGGGAGGAAAAACAATCAAGGGAAAAACAATCAGGAAGCAAGCACATTGCAAGGAGGCACTGTGAAAATAAAAGTTACGAGTGAAGTTCAAGTTGAGAGGAACTAGAGACTGGTGGGCTGCTAGCACGAACCCTGCGCAGCTGAGGACTAGAGGCTGCTGCGGTGTCAGTTTTCTCAGTGGTGAAAGACTGTGGAACTTCTAATAATTGCTTAAAGTTCTTCAGCCTGGTATGTTTCTGTCTAAACTGTTTGAATTTGGTTCTCACTTTTGTAATATGGGTCACATTTGAGCCGCTACATAGTTGTCCTCAAAGGCTACTAACCCTGAAGACAGTCTTCCTCATAGTGATGACATCAGCTCTTCTTGTGACTGAGTGACAAGCACTCTCTGTCATCAACCATACACCACCTTCTTTCCGAACAAGCTAATGCTAGCCATCTAACATGTGTGTTGAGGTTAGATGGCTCACAAAAAGTTTGATAAACCTTCAATATAAACACGCACGGATTTGCACCCTGGGTGGATGGTCATCCAAACCATCAAATGCGCCCTCTGGGAAGCACAAATTGATATGTTCCAGTTTTTTATCCTTAGAGAAAGCCAACAATCAGATTAAATTAATTGAAAATATTCCTGAATAATTATCTTTCCTTTCCAGAAACGGGGATCCTACAAAGAGGTGAGTAAAAGGCTCACCTTGTATGCAGTTTAGCATTGAATGCCTTTTTAAACAATCTGTGAATGACGGTGATACCGGAGTGAACAATACCCTAATGTCCTGACAAATGCCCTCCGTTTTTGAGACCTGAGAATCGGGGCTGAAACATGTTGAAGATGACTAGAGGGTCATAGGACCAGAACATCGTTACCCCCTACAAGATAATTTTAATTCATATCCACTCAGACCATTACTAAAGGGAAACCTAGGTCTGTCAGGATGAGACTGGATGATGCAGCATGCCACTACTAGAATGGGTGAGGGTCTTATGAAAAGAAAAAGATTTATTTTTCTTTGCTAATTGATGGCTGGGTATCCTCTTGGGAAAGGACTTGTCCTAGACAGGCAAGGAATACTCCATGTTTGATTTAGTACTGAGACACTTGGGAGAGTGTATCCCTAAGGCCAACGTACTTAAAGGTCTCCCCCTTCCTACCCATTGGCAGAGCTTTGTCTGGCCCGCTACTTACTGATTGTTCAAGGATGCTGTATCTAACCACAGATTACCAGATACCAAAAGGGCATGGTATTGCCACTGAGACCTCCTCCTCACACCCCAACCGAAAAAGATGAATTCCAGAATCCCGCTTGTGACCAAATTCAGCCCCTGCAGTAACCACGTCAAGAAGATCATCAAACGTAACTGGACAATATTGAGAACTCATAAGTCCTTCCAGGAACCCCCACTCTTCTCTTACCAACGAGGTGATAACCTGGCCAATCACCTCGCCCATGCCATTACTTGGCCCCACAAAACGCATGCTGCAAAACTCCATCACTGCCACTTGGGGTCTACCACCATTGATCGGCCACTACAGATGCCAAACATGTAGCATCTGTGACTTCACCTCCAACACCAAGGAATTCAGGACCAACAACAAATCCTACACATTGAAAACTTTTACCAACTGCCGTTCTCAGAATGTGATCTACGCAAACCAGTGCCCAGGCAACCTCGAATGTATCGGTCAGACTACCCAAATGATCAAGCAAAGAATCATACAACATAAGAGAAGAATACACTGCAAAGTTCTGATAGCCCCCTTGGTGGCACACTACCTTGAAAAGAACCACAATGAACTGGACAGGTGATTGACCAACCTCTGCTTCCCCTCAGAGGTGGCAATCCCCAGATTTTATTGAACAAGAGTGAATGCAAATGGATCACACGCTGTAACTTAGTGAGCCAGGGCCTGAACGCGATTGACGAGTGGAACAGCACCATTCAGGTGTGATTCCTGTTTCCCACTGTATCTGTGATCCTTCACCAGTTTTCTCCTGTACACAGTCCGTCCTTTTAAAACCCTAGCCACACTACACTTGAACACATGAGATTATCTCTTGAACAAGTCATGGTTTTCAGTCGTAGTGTTTTATTTACGCAATTATATACTGTTGAACTGTTTGCGCCGATTGTTGAGTCTCACCTGTCTGCTAATTTCATGTCACTAAATTCACCAATTTTGCTTCAACCGTATTAATGTTATATTCATGTATTTTTCATCATTTTTTTTTTTTTTTTTAAACTTTATTGTTAGGAAGGAATAGTTGTTAAACAATTGCATACATCCAATCGGCAATTATGCATTTCGTACAAGTTATCTGTGCAGTAATGCACTGGCCACATTTTCGTAATTAATACATAGTTTCTGCTGTATCATGGGTCTCTCACAGGCTTTCAATATATGATATTCGGTCGTATAACGCGTTCCCTCGGTAGCCCTTCCCTCAAGCTTCAGTGATGGTTACATATCCTTCCAAGTTACCCGTAAGAACAAACTTCCCAACATACCCCCCCAACCATGTGTCATCGTATCCCTTGGACGTGTCCCACAGTACGTAATACCCTGCGCTGCTATCCGTAGTGCATTAAATGGCCAGTTCATTGCCGCCCATTCAGCCGTGTCATATGTCCGAGGCCTTCTCCCCGTAACTGACCAGTTACTCCTCCTCCCCTTCTGAGTCTGATTCCTCTCCCTCTGACAAGGGCTCACAAAGTTCCCCTCTGTACATGTTCCATGCCGCCCATACCTTGTTCCATTTCCGGGGCGCCGCTCGAAGCACATACACCGCTCTCTCTGTCACCATTATGATGTCCATGTTCTTGGCCCATCTACTGGCGGTAGGCACTTCCGGCGCCCCCCATTTTTGTGCTATATCCCTGTTAGACCTGTCTGGCTTTTTGGCGAAGTCCCTCCTAATTTTTATTTATTTTGTCCCCTTTTTGCCCCTCATACCCTTATTAATTTTTGTGTCTACTGGCTTTTTATAGGTGTTGGCCAGGGGGATAGGTGTTCCCTCTCCCCCTCATAGTTTTTTACCTCAGGCCCAGAGGCCTGTTCTGACAGGAAAGTTGGCACCACCTAAAATGGTGGCCACCAACTGCCCCAACTGTCACCAACAGAACCTGGCCATAGACCAACATAGGGCATTCCAGAACCTTCTGGTCCATTCTGGACCACTGAAGGGCAGCCTATATAAGGCGGAATGCGGGGCAGCCATTTTGTCTACCTGTGGAAGTCAGCTGGAGGACAGGTGGTAGCTAAGGGTGGGAAAAGGTTAGACTTAGGGTTGACCTCCTGAACTGGGAAGCTGCCTATTTGGTCCAAACCCCCAACTCCCCTTTTAGTTATTTGTCCTGGCCCCGCTGTGGGAAGTTTCTGGAGACCCTGGGCGCCTAGCTTGCCCCTTTTCTGAAATATAAAGGGGAAGTCTATAGGAGAAGGAGACTGCAGCGCTGCGGAGCGCAGTCCTCTGCTCAGCAGCTTGATTCTGAAGAGACTGTGAAGAAGGACTCTCCCACGGAGAGGGGCTTATCCTGGTGCCCTCTACTTGCTCTGCTTGTACCCCAGTGCTGCCCAACTGTGGGAATCGCGCCCCCCTGGTGCCAAAACCCTTCTGTGACCGTCCCCCTACCTGAGACCACCAGGGCTGGAGAAGCGGAAACAGCGGGACCACAAGCGGTTCTACACCTGGGTCGGCGTGGGATTATTGAAGGAGCAGAAACGGCTGTTCAGCTGGCCGTGCTGTCCCTGCATCGGTGTGGACGAAGCGGGGCTGTTGCGGAGCTGTGATCGGAAGCTCTGAGGTGAGGAGCGGACTGCGCAAGCCCTCGTCAGTGTCCAAGGGGGCGGAAAAGGAAGGCGGCGACGATTGCAAAGCGCGACCTCAGGCGGTGAAACACTCGCCTTTCGCGCATGCCCATTGCGCTGCCGGGCTCCGTGAGGCGGGGCCGGATAGGAGAAGGCAGGTCCGGGAGAGAAGAGCGTCCTTCGTTGGAGGCTGCGCGTCGAGCGACGACATCAGCGTGTGCGGAGGAGCGCCGGTCACCGCTGCAGCTTGAGGAGGTGTTTGGCCTCTCTCCCTCGCTCGAGCGCCAAACGGAGGAGCGGCGCGAGTGAGAGGCGAGAAACAGAGGAGCCGGCTGACTCCTAGTGAAGCGGTTGAAATCCTTTCCCCGCTCGAGCGCTACCAGAGGAGCTCGCTCGAGTGGGAGAGGGGAACGCTGGTGTCCTGGAGACTGAGGTGCCTGGCTAGTGCTAAACATCCCTAACCTGGCACGTGACCCGCCCCACCCGCTCTCTGACAACTCAGGACCCTGAAATGCAAGTAAGGAGATAGTGTAAGGGGAAAGAGCCTTCTATCTAAGGGAACTCTGGCAGGTCTAAATAAACTATTGATCTAAGTGGTTCTTAACCAGTTGCTTTGGAGAGAGGAATAGAAGAAAAGCTGTACTGTTATCCATGCAACAGGGGGTTGCTCTGAACTGATTTAAGTGCTGCTCTTGCCAACCTTTAAAGTAATGCTGTGTTAAGAGTTAGGATAAGGTGCGCAGAGTACAGTAAATGAATAGCTAACTAACAGGAAATTTAGTGATGTGATGTAAATACTTAAGGTCAGTCATCCTGCTTAAAAAAAAGAATGCTACTCCTGGGATGATATCTGTTTGGGCTTATAGAGAGTAGTAGCTTTCTCCCAAGATTCTAGCGGGTTAATAATTAGCCTGATTGAACCTGAAGTACAGTTTTTCCGAATGTAAAAGTGTGATAAGAATTCAGAAATACAGTGACTGCTAGTAATTTAAAAAGTGATTATTTGCTAATGATTTAAAACGTGTAATTGCTAACCCTGAAAGTGATCTAAACTGATTTGAATTATTTATATGTGAGTTACTGACGTGACAACACAGAGCATATTATTTTTATATAAAGCAACACGTATTTTCATATAAATTTTGGTGTAGTGTTTTTTTTTTCTTTTTGAGTGCTATTGCGTGAAATTACTTTTGGGTGGTCTGCAACCTTTACACTGTGCCTCTAAATGTTAGTCTTGCCCTAGGCCAGGCTACCTAATTCCAACATATTGGTGCCTAGCGGTGGGATTGCGGACTTGGTTGCAGCTACTTACTAGTAATTTGGCGTAATACACCTAACCTACACCAGGAGTTTTCTCCTTGCGGCCCTCCCAATTAGTCTTTTTGTTTTTTCTAAATTTATTCCTGGTGGTGGGTGGAGTTGGTTTTAGGTTACCCTCACCCCTCTGAAATTTCTGGTGTGTATCCAGGTTTGCCAGATTCACCATGGAGTTTGCGGTGGAAAACCTGGAGGTCTATTCTGTGCCCCAATTGAGAATGTTCTGCCAGCAGATGGGTGGTCTGCAACCTTTACACTGTGCCTCTAAATGTTAGTCTTGCCCTAGGCCAGGCTACCTAATTCCAACAATCCCGTTTAGCCACTGTTAATGCCAGTGACGCCCAAATCAGTTCATATCTACCCAGGTCATTTGGGTCCCAGATGTTTAGAAGGCATTTACGTGGTTCGGGTAGAATGGAGAGTTTGAGGGCCTGGGAGATGGATCGGAGTACCTGTCTCCAGAATTCGCGTATTTGCGGGCATTCCCATAGCGTGTGGAATAGTGTCCCTTCCTCCCCGCAGCCTCGCAAACAGAAGGGGTGTGGTGCTCTTTGTATTTTGTGCAGCAGTGTCCTGGTGTAATAGATACGGTGTAAGATTTTAAGCTGTACCAGTCTGAGCTTACTAGAGATTCCCACCTCTTTCGGGGAGGCCAGTGCCTCATTCCATTCAAATTCGTCTGTCTCACCTAGTTCCTCCTCCCATTTCCCTTTGAGCTTTAGTGTCGGGTCTTTGAGATTGTTGATCAACTTTTTGTATGTAAGGGAGGTGGCGCTTTGGAGCATGTAGTCGGTTAGTAATCTATCCTCCAAAGGAGAGGAATCTGGTAATGTGGTGCCGGCAGGGATTGCCTGGTTTTTCATCATTTTTAATTCCATTTCGTATTTCTAGACTGCTGATACAACCATGTGTACCTAGCAGACGCTAGACTGAAAGTAACTTTCCATTTCACTCTGCAAAATGGTAGATTGCACCCATTATATTTATGCTGTATTTATTACCGTAATTTTGACCGATAACTATTTCGCAACACTCACACGTGATACCATTACTCAGAGTAGCTCTTCCCTTTCCTCATGACGCTAAACTCACGGTTGACTAGAGTCCTGACAACACCCCACCCACCTCCTTCGCAACCAATCCGTAGGCGGTCACATGATCGTCTGACGCACTCCCCAGAAATGCTAGACTCATTTAACTAATCCGTCCATCACGAGACACCGGATGACACCGCACACGATTGTGGCGGCCCGGAGATACTCATTGACCAATCTCTTAACGGATTTATTCTACCTCGCCTCCACATACATCAAGGTAAGCCGCTGCAACACTCGAGCCCCGCAACCTTTCGTTTTCCCTCCTTCTCGCCCGCACTCACGCTTAGGCCCCTTCTACCTCCCCAGGATTCTATGCCTCTGTCGTTGCAGTGGATCAGGGATCCGACCCTGCTGTTCACCGAATTTTCCTTCGTTGCATTGCCAGTGGGTGAGTTAACCATTTCAGCCACGCTGTCTCACCCCTACCTAAGCGTGCTCATTAGCACGGAATTAGTTTACTCTGGCTTCTCCCTCCCTTTCTCCCCAGACTGCGCGCTCCGGTCCCTTGGCCTCACGCAGACGTTCCTCTACGCTGCCAAACACACACAAGGACCCACATTTATTTTTGAGCTACTCCTGAACCCCCAAGCCACCTCTCCTCATGTGCTACAGGTAGGCAGCCTTGCCCCTACTTCCACATTCCTTTTCTCCCATTCTCCTTCCCCAGTGTGCCCCCTGACCTTAGTCGCCCTAATCATTTCCTTTCCTGTTCCATACAGCACCTACAAATTTGCTACCCGGTCCTGAAGATGATCCTGATTTATTAGGATTGAAACGCCGACGACCATTTTACCAGTGCAATTTATGGCACACACTCAACTTTGGTTCACAGAATTGCTCTAAACCCTGATTAATTACCTAAAAGAATCATTGTACTGAACCAATTATTTTGTATATATTCTATATCACTTCATCACTTCGCGCCTATCGCGGTGTTCCTCACTTGTCACTTGTGCCGTCACCTTTTTGTCACGACCACAATGTGCACCAAGTTCCTTAGGGTTGCCTCTGTATTTATACCAACAGTGCTGATATAACTGTAATGTATAATTTGTGTTTCAAATATATGATGCCATGATCACATTCGACAAATTACTTGGAGTCTCCCCTCTCTTGTTTCCTTCCTTTAATGTCTTGTACATACATATATATTTGTTTTTATTAAATCCGGTTGAGACATTGTTGCTAGTTTTCTCTTTTTCATTGTACACCAGCATTAGACATGACCAAGGTTTGAAGGCTACCAAACACTTTCTTGATGCTATACGCATCAGTGTTTACCAACATTCAGTGATGTTACTGAAAATGATGGCGTGGTGCCTGGACAATAATAATTTTTTGTTTGATAAGCATCTGTACAAGCAAATCCAGAGGACAGCCATGGGAACTTGCTTCACCCCCATGTGGGCTGGTGGGAGGAGCAAGACTGATAACATTGTCCTCTGGGCTTGTTATATCAACGATCTCTTTGTCCTCTGGAGAGGTTCGTTAGAATCAGCCAGGGACTTTGCAGATCACCTCTACTCCAATGACTTGAACTTGAGATTTACAAACAAGATTAGCAAAACTGGTTTGAGGGTCTTTGCCCAAAATGGCAAGATTCATACTCAAACGCACTGTAAAGAAACAGCTGGCAACTCCATCCTTCCTGCGTGGAGTTTCCATACGGTGAAACCTCGGCAGAGTATTCCTTATGCCGAAAACATGCGCATGAAGCGTAAATGTAGTGAGACTCAATCTCTGAGACAGGTTCAGTCAGAGCTGGACCTTAGATTCCAACAGAGGGGGTACAAACCAGGACTATAGAAAAGTACCTAAGCTAAAGTAGAGTCCTCAAGCAGGGAGGTGCTACTCTTCAAGGAAAAAAGGAACACATCTGATACCCATGGCATTATCAGAATGATAACAGGGTACAACCGGACCATCTATGCCTAAACATCCTCTCCTCACCTTTAGAAGGGCTAAATCCATGAGGGGTGAATAGTGTAACAGTAGTCCTGAGCTGACGCAGTCCGATTCTTAGTTTACATCTTCCCCGGGCTTCCATAAATGCCACAAGTGCAAAGCCTGTACCATCAATGTGAACCTCAGTGAGTTTCACAGCCCACTGCACAATACAACCATCAAGATCCGACACTCTTATAACTGCAGAAGTGACTTTGTGGTTTACGTGCTGCGTTGCTTATACCCTAAGGTATATGTGGATAGTACTAAGCACATGGTACTCATTCAGATCTTGCAACACGTACGTGCAATTGCCAAAAATCACAAAACATATCCAGTAGCTCAACACATAATTGAGCAGCACAATGGTAACCGCAGCGATCTGTCATATTTTGTCATAGACTCAGTTCCTAAGCATGTGAGGGGTGGCAACAGGGAGCTCAAGCTGCGTCGGTTAGAGTCCTGCTACATTATCATGCTTAACAGTAATATCCCCCATTGGCTTAAATTCAGACGAAGAGATGTACATACATCTATAACATATACTCCTCTTGCTTTCAAGGGATTTCTTCCTGCTCCTTCTCAGCCTGGTATTAGTGTTTTTGTCGCACGCAGAACTGTGTTCTGCAGGTCACTTATTCACTTGTAATTTTTGTCTTACTTGTTGTCATGTATAACACATAATCACAAACACGGTTTAAGTACTCATCTTCACGTTATTTACAAATATTTATGTTTAGGATTATCTAGAATGTTACAAGAGCGCTTTTTCAGTGCCATAGTGGCAGGTGACTCGTAGAGTAGCCTGCCAGGTATACGTGCAGGAATCGGACACTAGTCCGTGATACAGTACATTGTGTACGGGGCCATTTTAGGGCGGTCCACATGCCTAATTTAGCACTAGCTATGAAGTATTGTCATGTGGTATTGCCCAATTTCTGTGCAGCAACTGATATAATGTTGTTCGTTTGTTTCTCTACACACAAGTCAGACTGTGGAATTGATCAAACACCATATTGGGTGTTTTGGGATGAACATTGACATGGTGGTAGTTGTAACATTCCATCCTTTATTGTATTTCTGGTTATTTAAAAAAAAAGTAAACATTTTAAAAATGTTTTTTTTCCAGGAATGTAGTATTACTTTTATTTGTTAGAGTACATTATTGCATTTCCATTTATGTTTATACTTTGACATAAGTGGTACAATTGATGGCATATTTATTTTCCAATGTATGATATTGAATACATGCATATCAGTTTTCGTGTCTATCACCTTTCATGTGGTAACCTGTAGCATTTAAGGGCCTACAATGGCAGCCATGCTATGTGAGCAAGGTGGCTGTGTCCGCCGAAACGCCTCATCCTATCCGATGTCATTGGCTGCCTGGTTTATATATATATATATATATATATATATATATATATATATATATATATATATATATATATACACACAAACAGCCAAAACTGCAGCCCAGCTCCAGGAACCAGAACCAGAACAGATGACCAAACGAATCCTCAATAAGGCAAGATGTAGTTTTATTTAAGGCAAACTGAGCAGCAAAAACTGACGCTATATGTGTTTGTGTCAGTCTAAAGGCTATTTGTCTGATAATAGACCAGATTACATATGTAAGAAGTAGCATCACGCATTAGTAGTACACAAAGAATAGCAATGTAATTTCTGCAGTTGTTTAGTATATATCTTGAATTCTCAAAAACCTTTATAAAAAACTTACACTCACTGGATGATGTAATCAGTGATGCCATTTGAGATGTCGTGCGTGATGTCACTGACAATGTCATGAGTGATGTAAAATGTGAGATCATAAGTAGTGCATTGTGGGGGCGTAAGTCATAATTAGCTCAGGTAACTGTACCTGCTGAATATCTATGGTTTTGAGTGTGTAAACTCTGAAACTAACTAAAAGGTCCCTGTAACCTTTGTTGTTTTGTAGTGAATTTCTAAGTTGTTTTAAATTCCTTTGTTTAACTATAACATCCCTGTTACCTTTGACTTTTTAGTGAATTTCACTGTGATTTTTAACCTAAATTGTGCTAAAATGTCACCTATAAGTTTAATTTAGTAATACACATTTTTATAAGTTTATAAATACATGTTATTCACACATATATTCTTATTATACACTTTAAAATTAACAATTAACAAATCGGGTAACTAATGTAAACTTTCTACAAATGCAGTACACCAAGTCTTTCTCTTTATTGTATTCATTTAATGGTACAGCAGATTCACTGAAATGTCATCACAAATCCGCTGCAATTCCAGGAACACACCCAAACTTCTCATTGGATACAGTAAGTGTCCACCCATCAACATTGCATACCACACTCTAAATCAGTTTTTGGGGTTTCACATCGTTCTTGAGGCTGGTTGATAACCACAGCTCCATCCTCTTGTTTAGATTTCCTTCAAAAGTACTGCGTTTTAACGTCAGGATGTCTTCTGATGAAGATAGAAGACAAGGAGAAGAGCAGGATGAAGAGGAGGAAGACTTACCACCTCCAAAGAATTCTTCTGACAATTGAAAATATTTATCAATTACTCCAGGAGAGATGCACTGCATTCCCAGGGAAGGCGGTGCATCATTATCAGCAGCTGGACCATCTGTGGGACTCTTACCACCTGACTAGAAGGTTACCATCCCTGCTGTTTCACCAAAACTGCAAGACATGGTGACTCATTGTGGCAAATATCATATGCCAGTTGCACTAAAAATATCATCAAGCATAATTGTAATTATTTTTTGCACGTCACTGTTCCTTCTTCCATTCCTCCTTAAAAGTAAGTAGATATCTGAAAAGCAAATATAGAATACATTTAGCTTTACATTACATACTATAAGCAAGGGAGTAGCTACATACGTGGTTATGTCAGTGTGTAAGAGACTGTGTATGTGTCTGAAAATGGGTGTATAAATGGGTATATGAGTGGCTGTATGAGTAGTTGAGTGGATATGTAAGTAAGTGTATCAGTGCCTCTGAGGGTGTGTCACTGGATGTGTAAGTAGCTGTGTGGGTGTGATATTAGTGACTGTATGGGTGTCTAATGGGTATGTTAGTGGCTGTATTGATTGGTAACTGGCAGTGGGTATTTCAGTGAGTAACTGTGTGTACGCAAGTGGCTTTGTTAGTGGTGGATACATGAGTGCTGGGTGGGTGTGTGAGTGGATGTGTTAGTGCCCCAGTCGCTATCTAACTGGGTGTGTGAGTAGCTGTATGTTTTTTTTAAATAGGTATGCAAGTGGCTCTTTGGGTGGGTGACTGGGTGTATAACTGAGTGTACGGATGTGTAAGTTTGTGTTTAATTGACTGTCTAAGTGCAGGGTACATGAATGATTGTGTAGGTGTGTGAGTGGCGGTGACAGTGCCTGTATGGGTTTGTGAATGACTATATAAGTGGATGTATAGGTGAGTAAAGGAGTGTGTGAATAGTTTTATCTGTGTGTGACTGAGTGTATCAGTGACTGTCAATGAGTGGTAGGTGCATAAGTGCTTTTGTGGGAGTGTTACTGGGTGTGTAAGTGCCTGCCTGAGTAGGTGAGTGGGTGCAAATTACATACTGTTAGACCTGGCACCATTGGCGTGGGTCTCCCTTCCATTTCTGCTGTTTCCTCATGTGTTTTTGCTGGTGTTTGATGCTTTGGGCACTGTGCCACTGCTGTTCAGTGCCACAGTGCAAGTACTCCCTATTGTAAATTGATGTATTAATCAGTGGTTCCATGTTTGGCTATTTGGTTTACTTGTCAGACCCTAGTCTAGTGCACGGAGTGTGCCCAGGGCGTATAAATCCAAATGCTGCTGGTGGGCCTGCAGAACTGATTGTGCCACCCACAGAAGCAGCCTTGTAAAATGTGTCTAAGGTCTGCTGTTGCAGAGCCTGCGTGCAGTCTTCTACTGTCATGCTGACTGGGCAAGTGCTCCCACTTGCCAGTCCCTAAACCTTCCCTTTTCTTCATATCAATCACCCCTATGGTAGGACCAAGGGCAGGGTGTATTGTAAGTATGAGGTAGGACAAGCCCTGGTGTGTGTGGCATGTCCTAATAGTGAATTACAGCCATTTTCGTTTTTCACTATTGCAAGGCTACCTGTTCTACATAGGCCAGAATGGGCTGTTAGAATTATTACATTTTATCATCCTAACTGACTCAGAGAACATGGTAGAAATTCGAGTTTAGTATGCCTGAACTCAGAATGATAAAATACATCTTTTAGTAAAGTTGGTTTTAACATTCTGTGTTTGCAAATACCACTTTTAGAAAGTAGGTATTTGCTTGTCTAACCTTTCAAGCCTGCCTCTGCTAGGTTGTGTATTCCTTTGTCTGGTTTTGTGAGTGACAGGGCTGGAGGATTCCAAGAGACAGGATGAGTCAGCCCAGTGGTGAATAGAGAGATCTGCATCTAGATGGGAGGGAGGAGTTGCACCTGAACCTTGAATAGGGCTGTGCCTGCCTTCCACAATGCTGGATCCACCTCCTGGGGTTCGGCTGATGTCTTTGCCCTGCACACTGAAAGAAGAGAAGGAGTCCTGTCAACAAAGTGCTCCAGGACTGTACTTGCCTTCCACAATGCTGGCTCCACCTCCTGTCGGGCGTCTTTTGTTTCTGCCCTGCACTGTGAAAGGAAAGGAGAAGTCTGGTAAACAGAGTGCTCATGAACTGGTTTGGACTGGGCAAAGGCCCCTCTCCCCTCAGAGAACAAAGGATTTTGGGTTATAAATATTGTGACCCTGATCCCATGAAATTAGACCACTTTTGGACTACAAGAAGAAACCTTTACTGAGGAGAGGAACCTGAAGAAACTGAGGAGAGACTATTCCCAAGCTGAAGTGCTGCTTGGAGGATTGGCCTGCAGTGGTTGCCTTACTGCCAAAGGAAGGAGAAAGGAACTGTGTGTACTTTGCTTTCAACTTGTGAAGGATCTCCAAGGGCTTGGAAACGAGCTTGCCTTCTGCTGAAGTCTCAGGGACAACAGACTTCAACCCCCAGCTCCCTAGAGTTCTTGTGGAAGTGCCTGCTGCTGTTTTGGGCCTTTTGAGGAACTGCGTATCGCAAGGAGCTGGAAGAGCGACTCATCGAAGAAGAAGTGTGTCGCCGTTCAAGAGAAGAGACTCGCAATGAGGTTGGACCGTGTCGCCGTCGCTGAGCCTGCCGTCGCAACTCCGAAGGAGGGTGTCGCCGCTGGAACTGTCGGCACTGCACCGCATCGAAGAAAAGCGCCTTGCATCCCCGAGAAGCGCGTCGCCGTCGGAGCTGCTGCCGTCGCATCGTGGATGTCGCCGCTGCAGTTGTCGCATCGCGCGGAAGCTTCGCGCATCGTGGGAGGAGAGTGTCGCAAGTGGAGCTGTTGCCGTAGCTTGGCAGAACAAGGGTGTCGCCGCTGCAGTCCAGGCATCGAACGGAGAACTTCTTGCATCCATGGAGAAGCGTGCCACATCTGGAAGATCTTCACGTCTTTATTTCTTTGCACCTGAACTTTGCCGCATTTCCCTCTCTGCGACATTGCTTGTCGTGGAAGCGCAACTCAACCTAAGGTACATTGACGCAAAGTGTAGCATCTTAAGAGCTGAACTTAACTAAACTAAATTTACCATCTTAACGTAACAGTATTGTGTATTTTTGTTGTTTATGGTCTTGTGGTAACTCTATATAAAGTATACTTACTTTTTATATAAAACCTTGTGTGGTGTCCATCTGTAGTGTTGTCACTGGGTTACTGTATGTAGTCACAAATGCTTAACACACTGCCTCTGAGATAAGCCTGTCTGCTCGTGCCAAGCTACCAAGGGGGTGAGCAGGGGTTATTTTAGTAGTGTAATCCCCTTATCCTGACTAGAGGCAAGGGTCCCTATTTGTCACAAGTGCCTACCTGTGCCAACTAGAGACCCCCAAATCTAACACATACTAATAAATTACATACTATAAGCAACCATCCACATCCAATATCTTAGTGCCAGTTGCTCAGCGTCAACCGTACCTCTCCTGTAGCATTCAGTGAACTCACTCCCCGCTCTGGAGCACTAAGATATTGGGATATGTGGACGCATACACAATTTCCATAACTGGTAGCTGTAGGTATACCATAAGGGGGCAACCACCGGGTATCAATCTGTTAAGTCACAGTGTGGCAAGGACTGACCCCTAGCCCTGAAGAAGTTGCCGGTAAGTATTAATAGGCAATGAAACATGTTGACTTCATATAAGAAAGACGAAGTACGACAGTAGTTCTTTGTTTTTAATGTGAGCAAACACACAGCAGTGAATACAATTAGAAATAGTACTAGTGTTTGTTTAGCTCGTTTTTAGAGGGTATGAGCTAGACAATTGATTGTGGTAGCTCTTACTCTGGGGTCAGGTTTTTTCACCAATTTAGTTGGGCACATTAGTTTCACATTGCTTTTTAGTGGGAAGGCGACCGATGATGATAAGTGGGACACACTGACGAGTACCTATCAGTAGTTCCCTGGTGGTTGTTTCCGTGAGGTGCCTTCCCACTTTCCGCACTCTTTTTTGGTGGTTGGGTGTTAGGAAATTGTTGCTAGTAAACATGCATAGGATGTGTTCTGGAGCGATAGACACAGACTACAGTGTTTTTAAAGGAAGGAGATAGGAACACCCTGCAAGTACAGCAGAGTGTCGCTAGTACTTTAAGTATTCTCACCACTGAGGAGTGCAGGGGATTTTGAAGATGCTTTATCCTGAAAATATAGAGCAGGTTCTTTGTGAAAAAAAGTTGTGAGTGGAGGGCAACCTGCATCTTTTCCCTCTAAGCTCCTGTTGGTAACGGTCTATTTACAGAGTGCCAACACGTTGCCATTTTGCCCCATTGGAAGCCTATAGAGATGAAGCTGGACAGTGTAATTACTAAACAACAGGCAGCTGCATCGATGTGCACTTTGCATATTTTCCAGTGAGCCAGGGGTACAGTCTTCCATTGTGTACCCAAATGGTTTTCAGAACATGAATAACCGAGATAACAATACGTCCTAAGGGTGTTAGATCAGAGCAGAGTCACCTATGACTTAATTAATTATACAGAATGTGAAAATAGGTTTGTGGTATTTCAAAGACAATCACTTTATCGCGCCAATAAATTGGCATGTTAAAAGCATGCAATTGAATACCTTATTTGGGTCAATTTTTGCCGTTCACTTTCTGACAGGACTAATAGTTGTTCTGGAAACGAAATGAAATGATGAAATGAATGAAACTTATATAGCGCACGACTTACCCTGGGGCATCTCAGCACTTGCTTAGGGAACCCGTCCTGGTATTCCCCTGTGAGATAACCCTGGCAGGGTATCCACAAGGTGAAAGCCAGGCATCCCACCGCGAGGGGCCGTTGTGGAGATTAAGCAAGCTATTGCCCAGAGTCGCAGAGTGTGAACCCGTGAGTCGAGAAGGCACCGGAGCGAGAATTAACGAGTCCGTGGAATTATTGAGCCCAAGACCCGCCGAGGCGGGGAATTGAACCCGGGTCCAGGGCCGAAGTCAAGATCCAGGTCTGCCGCCTCTAACCCCTGAGCCACACTTCTCCACAGGGTGTTCACGCAAGGCCGAGCTGTGGCCTCTTGGGCACAGTGCTGACAGCAGAGTATTCTTAGTTTCATAAGAAACACTCAGTGTTGTCGTGGGCACAGTTTTATTTGCTTCATCGTACCTCAGCTGCCCAACTGCATAACGGAAGTTGCTCGGACCTGGGCAGCTAAATCCAACCATTTAGAGTTGATGAGGCCTATGCCTATGAATATTACTGATTTTGTTAAAGTGTTTAAGGGACTGGAGAGCACAGTTTTTACTAAAATTAATAAAAGCCCTCTATTTTACTCGTCTCAATGGGACTGGTTTATTGGCTTTGGGAGGAGGAAAAGCTAAGTTGACCCATGGGGATTCTAAGATATGGCACGCACATTACAGTCAGATTTCTGCACAGTTGATGTAAAACCCTAAAACGTCTTTCAGGAATTGAAACTTGTAATCTGCATGTTACTCGCAGATCTTGACAGCAGGCTTGAGAAACTCGTGCACCTGCACCCGTGATCTGCTGATTACAAACAGTCCATGGGGTACACTGTGGAGGACAGAGGTCTGTAATAGATTGCCATCTGCTACCTCTGTGGCAAGCTCCCCTAGCAGAATCACATTCCTATTCGGCTCATACCTGTCAAGAGCCACGGACCTTCTGTCACACATAAAACTAAAACAGTAACTGCAAGAGTCACGCAAACCTCAAGCTGGAGGAGCAAACACAAGGGCAGGCCAGACCGGTGTGGGGACTTGGGGCACTAACCAAGCCTAATGAGGTGGCAGGTAGACTGCTTAGCCAGGGAGTACCCTTCAGATGTCAGGTGTTATGAGTAGCACCGGACCTGCCCTGACAAGTTAGTCTGGCAGCACACACAGCAGAAAACATGACTCCAGCAGCTAGAACTGGGCTTTACATGTCCAGCTCAGTATTTCATGGCTGAGGTGCTCTAGTGTGAATCATTCGCTTTTATACCCTGGAACCTGTGACTTCATCAACTGTGAGTAGGTGTGTGACTGTGTGGGTGTGTGAGTGGCAGTATGGGTGTGTGAGTGGCAGTATGGGTGTGTGAGTGATTGTGTGGGTGTGTGAGTGTGTGGTGGGTGTGTATGTAAGTGGCTGAGTGAGTCTCTGAGGGTATGTAACTGTTACCACGCATCTTTTACCAAGAAATACTGTTACAACGAAACTATTACAACGCAGGAATCTTTACAACGAATACCTTTACAACGCATTACACTACAACGCACATACTATTACAACGCATACCATTACAACGTAAGTATAGGTAAGTTTATCTTTTTTTAAAACATTTATTAGGGGTATTGGGTTTGGGTTTTGGGGTACAGGGGTATTTTTAGGTTTCAGGGCTGGGTTTGGGTTTTGGGGTACAGGGGTATTTTTAGGTTTCAGGGCTGGGTTTGGGTTTTGGGGTACAGGGGTATTTTTAGGGTTCAGGGCTGGGTTTGGGTTTTGGGGTACAGGGGTATTTTTAGGGTTCAGGGCTGGGTTTGGGTTTTGGGGTACAGGGGTATTTTTAGGTTTCAGGGCTGGGTTTGGGTTTTGGGGTACAGGGGTATTTTTAGGTTTCAGGGCTGGGTTTGGGTTTTGGGGTACAGGGGTATTTTTAGGGTTCAGGGCTGGGTTTGGGTTTTGGGGTACAGGGGTATTTTTAGGTTTCAGGGCTGGGTTTGGGTTTTGGGGTACAGGGATATTTTTAGGGTTCAGGGCTGGGATTGGGTTTTGGGGTACAAGGGTATTTATAACATATATTTACAAATTCTTAAATTAATATAATTAATTAAAATAATTACATAATTATTAGTTACATTATTTTAAAATATAACAAACTTACCTATACTTACGTTGTAATGGTATGCGTTGTAATAGTATGTGCGTTGTAGTGTAATGCGTTGTAAAGGAATTCGTTGTAAAGGGTCCTGCGTTGTAAAAATTGCGTGGTAATGGTATGCGTGGTAAAAGTATGCGTGCTAACGTCATACATCCCTGAGGGTATGTAACTTCATACATCCGTCTCTGAGTGGTGTATGAGTTGCTATATGGGTTTGTGAGTGGCTGTATGGGTGTGTGAGTGGTTGTGTGGGGTATGAAAGAGTGTGTGAGATGGTCTCTGAGTGGGTGTAGGTGTTTTTTTATTGTGGATCTATTTGTATATAGTCACCATGCGTAGTTATGGTTAGGGCACTCAATTACATGATTCAATTCTCCTCAAGGGAACCGCAGTCAAAATCACTGTTGGCATTCTCCTCGTCAGGGGGGGCGGGGGCCCGCAGTTGAAATCATCAACTGCGCCCCCCCCTAGAAAAATTGACATGCAATTTAATAATCGTTATTGCCCTGAACTTTGTCTGATTAGGCTCAACAAGAATTCTTGGTTACTCAGCATGCATGCTTAAAGAAGAATATAATTGATACTGGTCCCTTGGATCTGTTGGTCTTCCAGTCTTAGGGGATACATATGCTACAAGTGATTCAGTCGTAATTTGCAAGCAGGATTCCCATGTGACGCTTAATTTGGTGGCTAGGTGTTTTGTTCAGCGGTCATCAAAATGTATGTTCTTTCTGCTCAAAACATTTTCTGTCCTGATGATGACCCAGTAAATTGTAAGGGTTGAAACATTGCTGACGCATCATTGGCAAATTGGGGAAGAAGCATTGGTTGCGATAGGTTGCATCTTTGTTGTACCATTTATTTGATTTCAACCCCCCCCCAGCCATTGTTTTTGTTTATGTTTACACTGTATATTGTTTGTATGTGATTCTTTAGTGTAATATGTTTGACTGCCCCTGGTTCTATGTCAGTAGGGCTGCCCCTGTTGTCAAACCACTAAAGTTACCTAACGGCACGAGTTATAGTTTCTTCAGATAAGTATAACTATATGTATAACTGTCTCTGCTGAATTTCTATGCTTTTGTGCGGGTAAAATATTAATCTAAATATAATGTCCCTATCACCTTTGCTTTTTTCAGTGAATTTGTATTTTTTTTTTACATGAATATATAATTCGATCCGCTGGTACCCGTGGTCACCTACATATCTGCATCCCTAGATATACAAAGTTTTATTTCTTTAATAACTCCAAAACTAAGGAACACATTTATACCACAAAAGGGGCTCTTTCTGGACCAAGAGCTAGTTTTCTGCCACATTTGTTATAACTCAGTTCAGCCTATAGCCATGTCCAAACGTTTCAAAATCCCCACAGACATTGTTATGTTGTTATGTTATGTTAAATTAACTTCTAAAGTGCGACTGTTACCCTAAGGTGTCCTGGTGCTGAGCACTTGTCTAAATGGTTACTGTTGAGTGAGTGGCTACACCGTAAATAACCAGGTTTTCAGCCCTTTCCTGAAGGAGAGGAGGTTGGTTGCATTTCTGAGGTGGAATGATAGCTTGTTCCAAGCGTTTGCGGCACATATAATGAAGCTCCTGCCACCCCAGCTAGCTAGCTTTTTTTACTGAGGGAACTGTCAATCTTTTTCTGTCATAGAGGACAGGATTCTACTGGGCAAGTACCATTTAAACCATTGTCTTAAGTAGTCAGGGCCTGCTCCCTTTAGAGCCTTGTAAACCGTACACAGGGCTTTGAATTGTGCCCGATGTTTAACTGGGAGCCAATGAAGTAGTCTTAATTCCTTCTTGACCGAGACGAACCTAGGTGTACCCGTCAACAGCCGGGCCGCTGCATTTTTCACAATTTGCAGTCTGTTCATACGTCTCTTTTGGATGTCCAAGTAGAGACAGTAATCCAGAAGTGACATAATGAGTGCTGTGACCACGGTCCCAAGGCTGTCTTCCAGAAGAAGGACCTTTATTTTCCTCAGGATTCTGAGGAGAAAGAAACATGTAGAGATAACTCCACTTATTTGATCACCAAAAGTGAGACTGGAATCCACAATGACCCCCAAATTCTTCACTTTCTTAGTCGGTTCTGGGAGAATTACCAAACTCTTCCGGACACCAGTCAGGTGACCAGAGGTTCAAATTATTGCCAAATAATACTCTGTTTATTCAGAGTTAAGTTTCAGACAATTTGAAGACATCCAGTAAGAGATGGCTTTCATGCAGTCACAACATCTTGATCCTGTATCAGCTTCTTGGCCCCGCTGGAGTAACAGCACTATTTGCGTGTCATCCACATAAGATGTCAATTGGAACCCGAATGATTTTATCAGGTCCGCCAATGGGGACACGTAAACATTAAAAAGTGTGGGACTAAGGGATGACCCCTGAGGTTCCCCACGGGGAAGGGAGAAAGGCGTTGACCTAACTTCATCCAGATCAACCATTTGAGATCTGTCGTTAAGAAAGGATTTCAAAAGGTTCCAGGCCGTGCCTTGTACCTCACCTTCAGATAAACAGTCCATCAGAACATTATGATGAACCGTGTAGAAGGCTGCTGAGAGACCCAACATGATCAATATTGCAGCGACTCCCTGGTCGAAGCCTCTCTTACCTCCTCTGTGGATTTAATCAAGGCCAGCTCTGTGCTGTGCCTAGCTCTAAAGCCATATTGTGTTGGATCCACCGTATTGGTAATCTGAAGGTATAGGCTGAGTTGAGCATTCAAGGCATTTTCAATTATGCATGGGGAAAAATTGTTTTGGGGCCAAAGTTATTAGCAAGGCAGCCTTTTGTTACAGCTTTACCTGCCTACATAAGAGACACAGGAGATTTCCTTTCTAAGATCTATGATTGTGCCTGGTGAAATGATTATGTTTTCATGACTCTAGATGTGCAAAGTTTGTACACCAGTATAAGGCATTTTGATGGCCTAAATGCATTGAAGCACTTTCTCAGTACCCGTGAAATAGGCTTTTACCAACACACCAATATGCTACTCCAGATGACCGAGTGGTGTCTAGACAATAACATATTCACTTTTGACAGATTGTTATACAAACAAACACAAGGCACAGCCATGAGTACTTGCTTCGCCCCCAGCTATGCGAATTTGCATATGGGCTGGTGGTCTGAAAATGCTATACTCTACTACCGGTACATAGACGACATTTTCGTCTTATGGAAAGGGACAGAGCAGAGTGCACTTGAGTTTGCTGAAGACCTAATTGACAACACACTCAACCTACAATTTACATGTACCACTAGCCTAACATCCATTGTATTCCTAGATCTCGAACTCTACATCAGCAATGGGAAAGTCCAAACACAGACATACAGAAAACCAACATCTGGCAATGCGATTTTACACGCAGAGAGTTTCCACCCTAAAAGCCTCATAGCAAGCATACCATATGCGGAATGCTTGAGGATGAAGCACAATTGCAGCACTCAGGGAGGTTACACCAAATCAAAAACAAACCTTTTCTGTAGACTGAGTGATAGAGGCTACCAGAAACAGATCTTAGATAATGCAGAGAAAAAATGCTTATCTAAAAGCAGAGAAGATCTAATTCGAACAAACAAAACCTCAAAATCCAAAACAGAAGTATGCATTGATGGAACACCTAGAATGATTACAGGCTATAGCACATATCATTGCAATTTGCGTAAAATCCTGTATAAACATTGGCCGGTAGTGCGTACTGACCCGACCATAGGAGCATCTTATGCCAAACTTCCTAAATTGACATTTAGAAGGGCCAAGTCCATGAGGCAGGAACTGGTCAATACTGTACCATCACTGACCAAAGGGCCTAATTGGCTCAAATCACCCAGAGGGTTCTACAAATGCAGTAAATGCAAGGCCTGTCGGCACAGTACCCATACCAGGACCGTATCCGTGGCCCTCAGAAAAACACCACTTGAGATCAGGGAACATTTTACATGCAAGACTGATTTCGCAGTATATGTTCTGATCTGCAAATGTAACAAAAGGTATGTTGGGAGTACAATTCACCCAGCCCATGTGAGGATCCTTCAACACTTGCGGGCAATAGCCAGACATATCAACACACAACATGAGGGAAAAACAGAGAACCTGACTTACTTTGTCATAGACAATGTCCCTAAGAACCCCAGAGGAGGCAATAGACAGCTAGCCCTTAGGAGATTAGAGTCCAGATATATCATTCTCTTGGACAGCAAAGCACCGAACGGCCTGAATGCAGATGAGTCACTAAGCGTCCACCTGTAGTCTACTTCACTGTACTGACCCCAGTGCGGCGACCTCCCGATCCCTGACACACTCTCTCCAGAACATCAATCTCACTTGTATATATATATTTTTAAACACATCTCTCCCTCCTTCACCAATCACCAACACATTCCAACAAACTTTTATATTGGAAGATATGGACACTCTTAGATATTAGAGTACCGCCTGTCACAGACCACAACCTATGAACACAAGTGCACACATGTTTAGGATTCGGTTTGGCACAGTAGACCCGCGCACAACTGTGTGCTCCATTGCCCACTTGGGCTTGACCCCCGGTCGCAGTTCGCGACATGATATTTTCTATCACCACTTAGGTATACCCTCCTAGTGGTTTAACATCACCAGCCAGTGAACATGTTTATGCACAACACATCAATGCGAAGATGCCATCAATTTACGCTACTTTGTAGGCAGAAAGGTGAGGCACATGAAAATGAATATGGTGGGAAATTCTTTTTATTAATCTCTTTAATAACACTCGTTTTAATGGGCTTATTTTACTTTGATTTCCAATTGTGATTAGTTCTATATGTTTAGTTTAAACGACATACAATTTACTCCAAATGTATTTTTTCAAAAACCGAAGAAATACTACATGTACTCACCATGACCATGCATTTTCTAAGCTGTATGTATCTTTTCCATTGCTATGGTCGTCAAGTCGGTTTCCATGACAATCAGATTTTGTTTTACATTTTGTTTCTAATTTATAGCACACAGAAGTGAATAACGATGTTGTGAGCAAGGCGGACACGTCCGCCGAAACGTGTCGTCCATCACGAAGGAATAAACACTTATCCTTGCAATAATACCCACGGAGTCAGTGCCTGTGTTATTCATTGGTTTCAACAGGATAGGCATCGATATATATAGAATATGCTGTGTACGTTCTTACCTGCACCTGCGGGCTCAGATACGTAGGTAGCACCAAGAACCCAGTATACATGCGGATACTACAACACATCCGTGCCATCATCAATTGCGACCCCGCCTACCCGGTAGCCAGACATTTTAAGACCAGTCATAACAGAGATGTTAACTGTTTATCCTACTTTGTTATTGACATGGCACCGGTACAGAAAAGAGGCGGGGATAGAGATAAAGCATTGAGACAATTAGAAACAAGATACATTCTAAATCTGAACAGCAAGTCTCCGAATGGCCTTAACGTGAGAGAGGATATACACACCTTTCTGTAGTATATTCCATTTGATACACAACTACGCAACTCTGTCTATGCATGGGTATTACAGTAAATCACAGTGATGAACCTATAAATTATAAACAGAAGTTTAGCATGAAGGTTTATAATATTAGCTGCTATTTTACTACATTCACTCACATGTTTTTAACATCACCTGTCCAGCACTATTTTTTGCACTATTAACACTCAGCACTTTTCAGACTAGGGTTGTTGAGATATATGGATAATTGAAGAGAGATTGGTTAATCCCGGGAGCGGGGCTGATCCAAAATCCACAAATTATCCTAGCACTAGCACTTTACTTTGTGATGACAGCAGTTGCACATACAATACCACAGCAACATCTAGAATAGACCTCAGGGAGGCAGCATCATTTGCACTATTGGTTCTGCATTCATGCAGGGAAACCACTTTGCACAATTGAACAGCAATATTTGCACACAAACCCGCGTATATTTTTGCACATGTAACATAGAAATGTTTATTTATTATCATATAGGTATTTTTTTATATGGAGATTTTTATACTGGGTTTTACTATAGTGATTTTAACATATTTATGCAAGTTAATATGTTATTTATGTCCAATAATGTGTGCAGAAAGTGCTTTATTATGATGTAATTTATTGCTGCTTGTTTATTTGCACAATTCCACGCATTCATGCGGAGATAATGTAAATAGTTACTGGCATATACGATTATTGGTATGCTTTGATGTGCCTTAATTTGAGTTTCAGTCGCAGATAAATAGTGCTTTGACCCAGTCGACATAGAGCACATTTTTCCATAGTATTTCTTCACTATTCATGATTGGGTCACGTGGTGATTCCACGAATGAGAAAAGAGTGTTTTGTTATTTAAAGGTGACCATTACTGCATGTCCGTCATGTGATCAAGGGCAGTTCCTGCCCGAAACGCGTCGTGCCAAAGAAAACCTGTAAAAAGGATAATAAACTTACCTGTGACACTCGTAATGCTGCGTGGTGGTCCGTGATTCCTGCGGTCAGAACCGATTCAAGCAGAGACCTGGTCATATCAACCGCGAAAGTTTTTGGTTGCTTTCGCTCCACGGACCCCGCCCTGATAGCTGGTGGCCGCCCTCAACCTCACGTTGCTGCAGATCCGGAAGGAAATCACTGGCTGGTTGAACCCCTTGTGAGCTGGAAAGAAGGAAAACCGTTCACTGAGGACGCCGACGCTTGAGTCGGAGGACCCGCGAAGGCTTGACCTCTGGTGCGGTGAGTAATTCAGAGCATTTCACAAGACGGGGCTGCATGCTACGAAACACATGGATTGTTTCCTTTGTTGAAAACGCCGATTTGCAGACGAATTGCAGGCAGACAGTATACAGGTGAACGAATATAACGTAAAGGCAAATATGTTAAGCAACGCAGTACGTGAAAGAGAGTTGAATGCGGATGCTTTATTTGATAACGTCACGAAAACAAAGACTGTAACTACCAATGCGCAGAACAACAGCGGTGAGGATATTAATAAAGATACAAATATACTATTGAGAAATCTGGAGAAAAAAATGAAAGCCGAAATAACCAAGTGGTGGGAAAGTAAATCACTAACCAAGTATGTTGAAGTAAACAGGGTCCCACGGGGACTGCGCATACTCTTGGCTCCCAGCTTTGAGAAACCCAACCCGGCAATGCTACTCGAGTGGGGAGAAAGCAACTTACAACAATCAATGAATCTCATACGTATCTTAATAAAGTGTGCAGACATAGATCGTCTAACACTCATCACTGAAATTGAGGAAATCGAACATGAGTTGAGTAAAGCTGAAAAACAGGATTGGATTTTGACGAAAATGAATGAAATTAAAGAACGTTTAAAAAAACATGAGGAAAAAATAAAAAATAGAAAGGTACATAAATTTGCCCGGGACTTAGATGACTATGAAAGAGGGCAAATCTACACATTTGCGAAAAATACGACAACATTCGTAAAATGAAAGGAACCAGCATAACCAAACCGAATACTTTGGAAGCAGGCCAGCAAAAATCAATTGTGGCCGGACCCGAAACAGACACAGAGTCACTCACAAGTGAATCCAGCGTCAATTCTGCGAGTACCAGCACAAGCAGCGCAGGATCCACACATGCCATTCCGGGTTTGGGAGATGAGATGGATTTTTTAGTACAGGACCGATTAAAAACACTGAGGCCGAGAAAGGACAAAAATCAGGCAGACAAAGGCGGGACACCATTAGAAGAACCAACCGCAGGAGGCGCAAGCGGCAAGCCAAGAAAGAGGCAAAATTACTGGCGCAAAAAGAAATAATCAACGAAAACACGGTGGTTAACTTAAGTACATCAATTCTTACGAAGGCAGAAGAGCAACTGCTTTCGTTAGGCCTGAACTACTGTCCTAACACGAATTTCGATTACGCCACGACTCGGATTGATTTATTTCTGTTCATCAGAAAACTGAAGTTAAAGAAATTTTACGCAATGAAGGAAGTGTGGGAAGATAAACAAGGAAAAACAAATGCCACAACCGGCTCAGGCGTGCAGGTTGCAGAAATACCGACCTTATGGGCACTACATGGACTGAGCAATGAAGAAGAGCAGAATTCGCAAGTACCTACCCAAACTAAATTAAGAGAACTAAACTTGTTGCAAAAGGGTGCAGGAGAAAGTCCCTTCAAACCCAAATCCTCTTTCATTCCTCTGATGCCGAGAGACGCCATCGACGTTTTTCATGATCGTATCATTGAAGAAATCAAAAACCTGAACTGCTCCATTAATCGAAACAGAAAATATCGAATGGATCAAAACCAAATTAATTTCAAAAAATTCATTGACAAAATGGCCAATAATTCATCTATCATTGTGAAAAAATACGATAAAGGGGGCAACATCGTCCTGTGGCCTAAAGAACAATATGATGCGGAAGCAAAAAGACAGTTGGATAACAATGACTGCTATGAAAAAAGCACGTTGAAAAATTATAATAAAGCAAAGGACAACATCAAAAAAGAACTTCAAAAATGGAAGAATGAGGGACTAATAACGATTGAAGAATTTAACTTCTTATTCAATTGTCATCCTAAATTACCTTTTCTTTATTTGTTACCCAAGCTGCATAAAAACATTACCCCTGTTCCAGGACGCCCAATCATATCAGCAATTGGAAGCATGACGGAACATGTAGGTCAATACATAGACTTCTTTCTACAGGACCTAGTAAAAACTATGCCTTCATATCTAAAGGATACAGGTGACTTTCTGAAACGCATTGATGATATGACTTGGACTAATGATTTGGTATTATTGACTTTAGACATAGAGTCACTATACTCTAGTATCCGGCATGAATGTGGTTTACGTGGGGTGGAGCATTTCTTTAACAGTCGACCTGCTGAGTATGTTATGCACAACAGAATGCTCATGTCCCTCATTACTTGGTGTTTAAACAATAATTACTTTTCATTTGGAAAGAATGTTTT
The DNA here is from genome assembly GCF_964263255.1 of Lissotriton vulgaris. NCBI lineage: Eukaryota > Metazoa > Chordata > Amphibia > Caudata > Salamandridae > Lissotriton > Lissotriton vulgaris. Next base: position 2,045,254,657 of record NC_141691.1, read on the forward strand.
CAGACAGAAACAAGGAGTTGCCATGGGGGCCTGTTTTCCCCCGAGCTACGCGGGGTTGCACGTGGGCTTCTGGGAATGGCAGGTCCTCATGAGGGAACATAAGGAAATCTTTGACCAAAAGGTCGTCTCTTGGCTTTGTTATATAGACGATGTTTTCATTGTATGGAAAGGCAGCATGAACAGTGCCCAGGAATTTGTCGACATGTTGAATATTAATGACTTTAACTTGCACTTCACATCCCATTGTAGTACCACCTTGATAGAGTTCTTAGATGTGCAAGTGCAGATAATTGAGAACAAACTTACCACTACAGCGTTCAGAAAACCTACAGCCGGCAATGCTATGCTTCATGCGTCGAGTGCACACCCGCGACATTTGATAGCTTGCATCCCCTATGGGGAAATCTTATGGCTTAAACGCATTTGTAGCACAACAGAACAGTTTGACATATGTAGCAAGCAAAGTCTTGATCGCATGAGACGCAGAGGATACACTGAGGACATCCTTAAGAAAGCCATACTAAAAGCAAATAAGAGACCTAGATCAGCTTTACTACCCAACACCACGGAACATAATGGGGACACAAATGAAGGTAATGCCGCACCCAGACTAATTACCACTTACAGCAGACAAGAACGTAAAATACGCAGCATTCTTAACAAAAACTGGCCCATAGTATTAACGGACCCCATTTTAAAACCTAATCTACCTGAGAAGCTCAGTGTGACATTTAGAAGGGCTAAAAATATGGCCACACTGTTGTCCCAGAACACTATCACGGAGGTTCCAAGCATTCAAACGTGGCTGCCAGTCAAAAATGGTTTCCTTAAATGTGCGACATGTCGCGCATGTAACTTTGGTGCTAATACCACCAAGTACAGAACCCCTTTTAAAGCTCAGGATCAAATAATCAGGGGTAAATTTGACTGTCGCACAGAATATGCTGTGTACGTTCTTACCTGCACCTGCGGGCTCAGATACGTAGGTAGCACCAAGAACCCAGTATACAAGCGGATACTACAACACATCCGTGCCATCATCAATTGCGACCCCGCCTACCCGGTAGCCAGACATTTTAAGACCAGTCATAACAGAGATGTTAACTGTTTATCCTACTTTGTTATTGACATGGCACCGGTACAGAAAAGAGGCGGGGATAGAGATAAAGCATTGAGACAATTAGAAACAAGATACATTCTAAATCTGAACAGCAAGTCTCCGAATGGCCTTAACGACAGAGAGGATATACACACCTTTCTGTAGTATATTCCATTTGATACACAACTACGCAACTCTGTCTGTGCATGGGTATTACAGTAAATCACAGTGATGAACCTATAAATTATAAACAGAAGTTTAGCATGAAGGTTTATAATATTAGCTGCTATTTTACTACATTCACTCACATGTTTTTAACATCACCTGTCCAGCACTATTTTTTGCACTATTAACACTCAGCACTTTTCAGACTAGGGTTGTTGAGATATACGGATAATTGAAGAGAGATTGGTTAATCCCGGGAGCGGGACTGATCCGAAATCCACAAATTATCCTAGCACTAGCACTTTACTTTGTGATGACAGCAGTTGCACATACAATACCACAGCAACATCTAGAATAGACCTCAGGGAGGCAGCATCATTTGCACTATTGGTTCTGCATTGATGCAGGGAAACGACTTTGCACAATTAAACAGCAATATTTGCACACAAACCCGCGTATATTTTTGCACATGTAACATAGAAATGTTTATTTATTATCATATAGGTATTTTTTTATATGGAGATTTTTATACTGGGTTTTATTACAGTGATTTTAACATATTTATGCAAGTTAAAATGTTATTTATGTCAAATAATGTGTGCAGAAAGGGCTTTATTATGATGTAATTTATTGCTGCTTGCATATTTGCACAATTCCACACATTCATGCGGAGATACTGTAAATAGTTACTGGCATATACAATTATTGGTATGCTTTGATGTGCCTTAATTTGCGTTTCAGTCGCAGATACATAGTGCTTTGACCCAGTCGACATAGAGCACATTTTTCCATAGTATTTCTTCACTATTCATGATTGGGTCACGTGGTGATTCCACGAATGAGAAAAGAGTGTTTTGTTATTTAAAGGTGACCATTACTGCATGTCCGCCATGTGATCAAGGGCAGTTCCTGCCCGAAACGCGTCGTGCCAAAGAAAACCTGTAAAAAGGATAATAAACTTACCTGTGACACTCGTAATGCTGCGTGGTGGTCCGTGATTCCTGTGGTCAGAACTGATTCAAGCAGAGGCCTGGTCATATATATATATATATATATATATATATATATATATATATATATATATATATATATATATATATATAGCATTTAGAATGGCCATACCCAATCCAGTCTTTATGTGATCAAGGGCTCTCGAGCCCGAAACGCGTCATCTGTCGTATGCTGATTTGGATGTGAACGGTTAAATAAATAACATCTTGCCTGAAGTAAAGAGGTCCGTTTCTCCTTCTTCGCCGCCGAGCCTTGGTGGAAGTGGTCGGAGTGTTGGTTCGAAATTGAATTTACGGAAGTTTTGGCTTACTTCTGTTCACGGACCCTCTCACCCGGAAGTGGCAGCCGCCCTTAAGCCGGATTCGTTCCTAAGTTCGTGGTGAAACATTGGTGGCTGCCCCCTCTCGCTGCCGCGAGTTGCAGATATCCAGGAGAAATTAGTCCGCAAACGGAATCGGAGGATTCGGCGCAGACTAATTACCTGGGTGAGTGACAACGGCATTGCTGTAGAGGTGGTGAGATTGCAGGCGTTATAGTACTCCATAGCCGCTAAAATAACGCAGGCTATATTTAAACCGAAGATAACATCCTTCAGCATGTCAGTGGAGGCTGTAAGCCAGCGAGAAGCAGCAGCTGACGAGTTGTTTTGAGGGAAACTGACAAATGCATCCAATACTGCGTCTGCTTCGCAGGCTAATCCTGCGTTAAAGGACAATGAAAAAATACTATTGAAAAACCTGGAGAAAAATATGCGCCTTGAGATAACTAAATGGTGGGAACACAAGTCTTTGACCAAGTATGCTGAGGTGGGCCGGGTTCCAAGGGGCCTCCGTATCCTTTTGGCGTCCAGCTTCGACAATCCCAACCCCTCAATGCTTAAAGAATGGGCACAAAATAACTTGGATGCTTCGATGAACTCTGTTCATATCCTCATTAAATATGCACCCATTGATCGCTTAGAAATCCTAAAAGAAATCTAAAACATCGAGGAGGAGTTAAAAAAGTCGATTTCATTAAAACCTCAAGAATCGCGATCGATGGAAGACTACGCAAGCATGAGGACAAAATTAAAAATCGGAAAGCCCACAAGTTTGCCCGGGATGAGTCTGATTATAGTAACGGGCAAATATTTACATTCGCACGAAAGTATAACAATGAAAATCGCAAAAAATTTGGAGAAAAGGACAAAGGGGATCCTTCTAGCATGCAAAGAGCAGGTAACACAGTCGTTGCCAATGTGGAAAGCTCCAGTTGTGACTCTATATCTATAACGAGCGAATCAAGTGTTGAAGGCGATGTAAGACAAGCACCAGCTACTGTTCTCAATATGGGTGAGGGATTGAATTTTTTAGTGGCAGAGAGACTTCGTACTTTGAGACCAAGGAAAGACAACAAACAAAAATCGCAAGAAAAAATAAGCGGAGAAAAGAAAGACGAAAAAAGCACAAGCAAAGGGCTAAACAACAAAAAGAAAAACAGTTGGACACGGAAGAAATAGATTTGGATAAATCTATTATTAATCTTTCTAAAGTATCTCTAACCACAGCGGAAAAACAATTGTTGTCGTTAGGTCTAAATTTTTGCCCTGGTCAGTCATTCAATTATGCTTCTACAAGAATTGACATTTTTCGCTTTGTCAGAAAATTAAAATTAAAAAAATACTTTGTTTTAAAAGCAGACAAAGATAAAAATATCAATGCTCAAGGAGATGACACTAATTCACAAAACCTAGAAATTATGGCAGCAGATATACCAACATTTTTGACTTTGCATGATTTGAATACAAGTGAATCTCAAATTGACGAAACTGACACTGACGAATTCACCCAAACCAGGCTCAGAAATATCAACCTGCTGCAAAAGGGAGCTGGGATCAGTCCCTTCAAGAAAAAATCTAATTTTATTCCATTGATGCCCAAAGACGCTGTGGATACCTTCCATGACTGTGTAGTAGAGGACATCAAAAAATTATATGTACAAGTCAAGTCCAAGAAAATCAAAAGGAAAAAACATATACAACAAAAAAAAACGTGACTACGCTAATTTAAGGAAAAAACTAGGAGACAATAATGAAATCATCATGAAAAAGTCGGACAAAGGTGGCAACTTAGTCATCTGGCCGAAAGAAGATTACATCAGAGAGGCCAAGCGACAACTGAATGACTCTGATTGCTACGAGCTAACTAACTATAAAAACTATAATGAAGCTACCGATTCTTTGAAAAAACAGCTGATGCAATGGCGCAGGGAAGGACTCGTTTCCAATGACGAGTTCAAATTTATGAACAATGAAAATCCTGTTGTACCTGTGCTTTATCTGATACCAAAAGTGCATAAAGCTGTTTCTCCTATCCCTGGCAGACCAATTATTTCTGCTATACATAGCGTAGCCGAACAAGTCGGCCAGTACATTGATTTTTTCTTATAAGACCTAGTTAAGTCACTGCCAAGCTATTTCAAAGACACAGGCGATTTCTTAAGTAAAATAGGTAACCTACAGTGGTCTGAAGGCATGTATCTTATAGCACTAGACATCGAATCGTTATATACGAGCATCGACCATAGTGCAGGTCTTAACGCAGTAAAATTCATTTTAGGCCAAAGATCATGTGAATATTACCAACATAACAAGGCTTTAATCAGTTTGATGGACTGGTGCTTACACAATAATTTCTTCCTTTTTGGGAAGGATTTATTTAGGCAGCTCAGGGGCGTGGTGATGGGAGCCTGCTTCTCCCCCAGCTACGCGTGTTTACACGTTGGCTGGTGGGAGGAGCAGGTTCTCAAGAGAAAATATAAACAAATCTTTGATACTAAAATTAAATGCTTCCTAAGATACATCCATGATATCTTTATAGTGTGGGATGGAAGTAAAGAAGAGGCAGTAGATTTCATTCAAAATATCAATATAAATGATCTGAATCTCCACTTCACATCTCACATAGATGACTCGAGTATAGAATTCTTAGATGTGAGACTTTTCATTAAGAACAATAAAGTGGAAAGTACTTTATTTAGGAAGCCAACTGCAGGGAATGTTACACTCCACGCCTCTAGCTCGCAACCTAAGCATTTAATTGCGAGCACTCCTTACGGAGAGCTCCTACGCCTTAAAAGAATTTGCAGTGTGGACAGTGATTTTGATGCCTGTGCAGAAGATCTGCTGCGCAGGCTGAAAGTGGGGGGCTACTCTGACAAAGTGCTTAAATCAGCTATGGCTAAAACTGCTCTAAGACCTAGACAAAGTCTGTTGCCACAACAAATGGAAGAATGTGATAACTCTACTAACTCTACCGAGTCTACCTCTACTACAGTCAAGGCTCTAGATCAACAATGTCCAAGGTTAATAACAGCTTTTAGTGAAAATGAACGGAAAATTAGGTCTATAGTCAACAAAAACTGGGCAATTGTATTAACAGACCCAGTCTTGAGAATGAGTTTACCACAAAGTCTAACTATAACATTTAGCAGAGCTAGAAACATGGGTTCCATTTTAGATCAAGCTAGCCCAGAAATAAGAACCAATTCTAACTGGCTAAAACCCATGGCGGGCTTTTATAAATGCTCTTCTTGTCGTGCTTGCAGATTCAGGGTAAACAAGAAAGAATACCATACCCCGTTTTGCCTTACACCTAACAAAATAGCTGGTCATTTTAACTGTAAAACAGAATTTGCGGTGTATGTTCTCACGTGCACCTGTGGCTTGAATTACATTGGAAGCACCAAGCTACAGGTGCACGTGAGAATTTTACAGCACTTGTGGGCAATTCTACACAGTGGCCCTACTTATCCAGTGGCGCGTCACTTCAAACAGGTGCATGATAATAACCTAAATTGTTTGAAGTACTATGTGGTAGCTTCAGTGCCCAAACAACGGAGAGGAGGCAACAGGGAACTGTTGCTTAGACGTCTCAAAACTTCGTCCTCGAGTTTGACAGTAAATGTCCTAACGGATTAAAGAACACGGAGGATATGTACACTTGTCTTTAGTGTACACATACATATTTTTCAAACAGTTTGATAGACTGAATTCGATGGATGAATAGACAGCACTTTAATCAATAAATGAATTAATTTTTTACTGTGTACTGTTCTAATTTCCGCTCATGAAAACTATCGCACCCAGAGCATAATAACATTTTCTTCTATGCAACTTTTATAATATTGGAAGCTTCTGGCTTAAACTGCTAACACAATTTCGTCAACTAATTGGATTTTATTCTGCTTTTTATTGATCTCTCTTTGTATATATATTGATTCAAAAAAACATCACACTTTTTTTGCACTATGGCCAAATATGATTTAAACGGTTTTTGTAAGCATTAGATATCTACATTATATAATGTATTTTAGAATATTTATTGTCTTATTTATACTCTGATACATACTTTGGCATTTCCATTTTTCTCAATTGAGATCTTATTAGCACTATTTTGCAAATTTTTTCATTGCTGCTATGCTTAGTTTTGCACATCCTTAAAGTTTATTGTCCCAAATAGAAGAAGATTCATGAATTTAAGCTGATCATATTAATCACATGAGTTTAACAGTGAACGGATTTATCCGGTAATATTTAGTCAATTGTGACTTTCACGTAACCTATGTCATAATAAGCGGAGGGCAAACGTGACTCCACACAAATAAGATGCAGGATTATTCACTGTAGATAGGAGTTGCGGGGCTGTTATTATCAGGTTGTTTCTGTTTTTAACATCTGTATTGTTTTAAGTGCATTTTTAATGTCATATTGTATGGTGGTTGTAATAATGCATAAACATTTGTTTAACAGGAAATGCCATATACCTTTTAAATAGTCTGCTTTCTAGCTTAATCAAAGTCGATCAGACCATGTGATTTGGGGGGGATATTGCGTAGCATTTAAAATGGCCATACCCAATCCAGTCTTTTTGTGATCAAGGGTTCTCGATCCTGAAACGCGTCATCTGTCGTATGCTGATTTGGATGTGAACGGTTAAATAAATAACAACTTGCCTGAAGTAAAGAGGTCCATTTCTCCTTCTTCGCCGCCGAGCCTTGGTGGAAGTGGTCGGAGTGTTGGTTCGAAATATATATATATATATATATACATATATGTACACACGCACACACATATACATGTGAACAAGGTCCAAGTGGACCAAAACGTGTCGGCCATTACATTTGAAATTTGGAATGTATGGAAAAATAAATTGAGCAGATTAATCTTTCCCCGTGAGTGCATCTTGTCTTTGGCATCACCCTGTGACATAATTAGGAAACATAAATAAATAAATATATATATATAAATATATAATTTAAACATACATCACACATATATAAAATGTATATATATATATGCATATGTATATATATATATATATTTTTTTTTTTATGGAAACCCCTCTCTCCTTGCTTAAACCCTAAAAACGCACTTATTACACTTTAGCCTTAACCACCCCTGAACTTTAAAAAAAAAAATAAACTACTAGTCCCTACCCATCCCTGGACCCTTAAAATATTTACTGTCTTTTGCACCTCTCCATAAATTAACACTAAAGTGCCTTACTAACCTTTACCAGATTACATTTCTTAAAACAGGTGGTGCTACGTTTGGGGAAAAAAAGTCATTCTCGAAAGATAGTGTAACACATTAGGAATTTTTTTTTATTGGCAACTTGTTAATGGAAAATCAAATTCAGCATAAGATTAACCATTCTATTCTTCATCTCACGGTTAAAAAACATTATTCAGTATATTAAGGCCACTGTGAGAGCTCCGCTAATAGGAGCTATAGTGAATTCAAGAATTGACTATTGCAGTTCTGACCATGTAGGTATTACAAAAAGCAAATACAGTGCTCAAATCATGGGGTGCGACCAACATCGAGTCTAATAAAGAAATCAAACTACTGCAGCCAGAAGAAACCTGCAATGGTGCCCAGTGGTAGCCAGAGTGAACTGTAAATGCCTCTGTTTTCTACACCTGTACACCTGCTAAACAAGATACTACCTTCTACACCTTCTGGATCTTCTGAACATACTTTGTCACTAACAGGCAAAAACAAACCTCAGCTGTAGAACATAGACTGGGGCACCTCTGGCACCTCTGGCTCTGCTGCTGGAATAACCTTCTTGATGAACTACCATAAAATAGGAGCTAAAAAATGTATACAGAAATTAAAATCTGTATTGTTCCAGGTTTCCCCTCTACCCCACAGCACTTTTGAAAGATGTGTGCTTAGGGACAGTCTAAGTTTCTATAAACGTACTTAATAATCTTGATGTGTATTTTGGGATGGCCCAAAATGCACCACTACATGGTTCTTCCCAAAGCAACTGCTTCCAGCATTTAGTACCTTAATGGCATTCCTCAGAGTTAAAGAAATACCACTACATAGCTGTCCTGGGCGCACATGGCTTGGACACATTATGTTCTACACACATCACAGATGTTGCAGGAGTTGGACATGCACCATTGCCTTTGGCCTCAACCAGATGTTGATACCTGGCACTGAAAGCCAGTCACCAATATTTATATTGTAGTGTTTTGTCACAGTAAAAAATAGCCTAAAATGTGCGAAAGTCAAAAGCAAGATCCAAAAATCCTCAAAGGAAATTCTTCTATATATTAACACTTAAAGGACTGGGGCTGCACTTGCTTTTTTCCCTGCATCAGAGGGGCACCGTACCTGTTACAGTATAGTTCATGCTCCTTTTGAATAGATTTTGATTCACACGGACAATGCTTTGCGCTCTAGTGTCTGATACTTCTAACCGCGGATTCCTCGCCTGTAGAATATTCCCTCTTGGTGCCAGACTGGATCAGGAAGATTTTCCGAGCAGTGCTCCTAAATGCTGCTTGATGGCACCATGCATCTCTGGTTTGGACTCGTTCTGAACCGGAGCTAATAGAGCGGAGAGCATCAATAGTCACCCCGAGGGGCGTCGCTAGGGCGGGGGGGGGGTGATTGGGAGTTAGGGTGTTACACCCCTCCTAAATAAAATATTTTCAGATGAATAATTGGGTACACGTGCTTTCACTCGGGTATGGTGAGGTGTCTGTCGGATTTCACCTGTGAGTTTTGCATACACACACTGACAAAGACAAAAAACCTCTCTCATCTCTATTTGGAAGTACTTAAAAAAATATTGTGTTTCTCTCATGTAGTACTCCTATTAATCAGTATTCCTCTCCCTTTCCACTGCCTCTAAGCCCCTCACATGCACCATGCTTGCCATATTATGTATTTTAACATTATTTGCAAGAGTGATGGTCGGGAAATATGATGCTCACCCCCAATCTTACTTACCAGGCTAAGCCCATGCATGCAGACATATGTTATTTTCTTACTGTGCCTTTGAACGAAGATCCGGAACTCTACTGCCACTTTCGGCTGTCATCTGACGGCTTTCAAACTGAAAGGTGGTGTGCCAGAGAACAATATCCCTTCCCAAAACTACAATCTTCAAACCATGCAATGACTGCAGAAAACAGATGCCAGTCATGGACCCGCATGAGGTGTGTCTTTGGTGTTTGGACTGAGGCACAATTTCAAGTAATGCAATGAGTATGTCCACATGCACCAAACAGTGATCTGGGACTGTTAAGCTGTAAATCGCCAAACACAGGAAGAAGTCACGGACCGCGCAAAACTTCTGCTCACGCTTCACGCTTTGGGCCCACACCCTCTCCTGCTTCCATTCCTGCAAGAAGTCTTCTTCGTGGACAAATTCCTTGGGCACCTCAGAGTCCTTGTGGTAACAGAAGAAGACAAATTGGGACTCGATCCCATCCCGCCACTCTCTATCTAAAGAGAAGTCACGTAGGCGTAAAGGTGCCAACTTATCTCGCTCCCGATCTCAAATTCAGGAGCCTATTCCACAGTTTATCCCAATGTGCCTTGAGTTCCCTCAGCCATCAGTGACACCGCAGCAGGTCGAGACCTGGTGGCCTCAAAGATCTGCAGGGGCCCTCAGTCGGATTACCCGTAGTGGATCTTTTCTCAGCTCTAGCTGAACCTAAAACCCATCTCAGGTTCTACTCCAGAGTAGACTTCAAACCAACTCTTAGACCCGCAATGGTCCCTCCTTCATCGACGCCAGAGGAGACCCCGAACCGGCATCAGCTCAACCCTGACTGAGATTGTGCTCCAGATCGCTTCAGCCTTCCCAGGCCCCACGCCACCAGAGTCTGACCCTACGATCCAACTACTGCAGGGGCACCCTCAGAGGCTCCATTGCCTTTTTGGTTCTGGTTCTGACCAGAGCTTGCTCCACTCAAGCGATGATAGTGGCGGTGGGGCTGGTTTACCCCCTCCCTGTGCTGTTGACAGCTTTTATATGGATTTAGAGGAAAGCAATGGGCTTGATAAGAACCCTAGTACAGGGTTGAATTCACCTTTTGAGCCCCCAATGGGGGAGAGTGCTTCCTTTGCTATTGTAATTCAACAAGCGGCTAAGGTCCTAGACCTAAACCCGCCTTCTGTTGTAGTCAGGATAAAAGTGCTGACAGAGGTTTTGCAGCCTGGGCCAGCTCATCTGAGTTATTTCTTCTGTTCAATCAAATCCTCACTGACACCTTAGTGGGCATTTGATTTAAACCCTGTTCCTGCATGCCGATGGATAGGGGTCCAGATGCAATAGGCCAGTTCCAGGGGGTTTGGTGGTCCTGGCTTCCACTAGCAAGGTGAACCCTAACTCATTAACTATGAACCCCCTCCCTCCCTCAGACAGGGAGTCGAGGCATTCATAAAACAAATATTTTCATCACCTACTCTTTCATTGAGGTCAGTCAATGCTGTTTGATTATTGGACTGGTATACGGAACAGCGTCTAGGACATGGCAAGATCTTGCCAACAGTCCCAGGAGGACTTAGAGGCTCCCAGGTTCAGACCATCCAAATCACCAATTGTGCACGGATTCTTGAAAGGCCTTGTACATATGTTCCCACCTGCCCTTTTATTATGCCTCACTGGGACTATAATTTGGTTCTCTTTCCAAATGAGCGCTTCTTTCGAACTCCTGCATAACGGCCCCCTCCAGCAGCTCACAATTAAAATAGCCTTTTTGGTGACATTTACATCTGCCAGTGGGGTGAGCGAGCTGCAGGCTTTATTGCCCAAACCTCCCTTTTTGATGATATTCCCTGTCCAGTTGGTGCTTCGTACCAGGGCCTCTTTCCTCCCAAAAGTGGTAACATCATCCAAGTGGGACAATCTGTCTCCTTGCCCACTTTCTATGCTCCTCTGTATCCCTCTAAAGAGTAGCGATCCACCATCTGGACCCAAAGAGAGTGTTGCTGTTCTACCTTGACCACACAAAAGAGTTCCGGGTCGACAACCAACTCTTCGTGCGGTACGTTGGAGCGAAGAAGGGTCACGTGGTGCAGAAGAGGACCTGGTCACGATGAGTCATCCTCAGTATAAAGATTTGCTACGCTCCGACAAAGAAGCAGCCTCCGAAGGCTTAAGGGCTCATTCCACCAGAGCTAAGGCTGCTACCACTGCGTTGCAACGTGGAGTCCCAGTCCTCTACATCTGTCAGGTGACAACATGGGCACCCCTGCACACGTTTACCAAGCATTACTGGCTAGACAGTCAAGTCTGCAGGTGACTGCCACTTTGCGCGCTCAGTCCAGCAGGATTTTCTGGTCTAAACTTGTCCTCCTAATGCTGACAACACCATGTGGAGCCGACCAATGCCACCTATTGGCGCAAGGGTATTGCCCAACGAAAAATCTTCTGGATCCAGTCTAACACCTAGGAAATTCAATGATAAGGAATCTGCAGCTAGATAATGTCGCCTTTAGTACCCTAGCCACCAAACTTAAAGGCCCTCTATCTAACCCTCTATTAACCGCAATGAAAGCCAAGCTACTTCCAACTATAGCGTACGGAAGCGTGTTACACCACGGAAAGAGCGCACACCTAATAGACAACATTCAAACAAAAGTCTACAAGCGCGTATTTGGTCTACCACACAACGCATCACCTGCGCAAGTGCGACTCGAATTCGGCCTTCAGTCTCAAGTACTGCTGAAAAAATATGAGACTGTTAAATTTTGGTATGGCATCTGGATGAACTTAGACAATGAGGTCTACCGTGCAATGTGGGAATCAATACATAACAGCCCGAATTCCCAGTATGCCAAATACCTACGACAATCCATTGAAACCACTGAACTAGCAGCACTTTGGGAAACCAAACTTCCTGTACCAACGTTCAAACACGCAGTAAAGAAGGCAGCCAACAGGCACTCATTGCTTAATGACAAGCTAGCCCTGAGCCATCGCTAACATGCCTGGATGACCACACAATCATATAAAAAGTCCATGCCAGCAGCCTACCTGGAACTCGCATTCTCATCACATATCAAACATAAATACCTTTGCCTAAGGATGGGGAACCTGCCGACCAATGCCGATCAACCCAATTGGAGAACCCCAGTGATCAAGGAGTGCGACCTATGTGGCGCAGCAAAACAAGATTTCATTCACTTGATCTGCATTTGTCCCGCACTGGACCAGGAACGCAGGAACAGGCTAAAAGCGAAGTTTGTACAATATGGTATTCGCACTTGTCGTTCCGCGATCATACAAGTCCTGTGTTCCAGAGACCCACAGTTGATCTGCAGAGCAGTTAAATTCATCACCATCTTTGAGGAAAAGAGAGGAACTTTGGTAAAGATCCAATCCATACCCTGAACATGTAATACTTGTGTAACCATTCCCTCTGTAACTGTCTCCTGAACTTCAAACGTCATCTTTTTTTACTTGATTTTAACTTCTAATTCTGTATGTACCTCCAGTTTAGTCTTATTACTCCTTGTTCCTAATATTACGGCATTTTATTTTTTGTAATGGTTTTTACTAACTATACAAATAAAGAAATTCTCTCTCTCTCTCAGCTAGATCATGTCTTCTTTACCAGTGTTATATTCCCGAGTTAGGCTCTATTTGCGAAGCCGCTAATTTCTTACATTGTCCTCATGATAACATTTCAGCCGTGAACTTTTGCACGTATTTGCATGCACAACAATGTTGAATTAGTTTCCCCGAAATTAAACTTGTTTACACATATAGCTGCGCACAACATTATCACAATGCCCTGAACCTTAAGTACATTGTCTCTTTTCGCACTATGTACAAATATCAACTCTATCTTCATCCACTGGGCTACAGGGCTATCTACATATCAATAACATCACTAATCTATATGCACATCGCAAAGGATGCTTTCTATTATAAAAGATGAGCATCTCGATAAGATTGTGAGAGGAGGCACTTCAGCTCACTCCGAGGGTCCCTGCATGCTGGGACTTCAAGTCAAGTCAAGTCAAAGAATTTATATAGCGCACTACATACCCAGAGGGTCTCAAGGCGCTAAGGGAGGGGAGACGGATTACTAGTCAAATATCCACGTTATAAGTTGCTTTCTGAATGCTAGGTGATTCTGGGTAAGGCGAAGGTAAGTGGGGAGTGAGTTCCATGTTTTAGCTGCCAGGTATGAGAAGGATCTGCCTCCCATGGTGGTCTTGTTGATGCGAGGTACGGTGGCGAGGGCTTGGCTGGAAGAACGTAGTTGGCGGGAGGGGGTGTAGAAGGACAGTCGTGAGTTGAGGCATTCTGGTCCGATGTCGTAGAGTGATTTGTGTGCGTGGGTTAGCAGTCGGAAAGTGATCCTCTTATTGACGGGTAGCCAGTGGAGGTCTTTCAGGTGACCAGAGATGTGTTCGTTACGCGGGATGTCTAATATGATCCTGGCTGAGGCGTTTTGGATTCGTTGGAGTTTCTTCTGGAGTTTAGCGGTAGTACCTGCGTAGAGGGTGTTTCCGTAGTCCAGTCTGCTCGTGACCAGAGCATGGGTGACTGTTTTTCTGGTTTCGGTGGGGATCCAGCTAAATGTTTTTTTGAGCATGCGAAGAATGTTGAAGCAGGATGAGGATACGGCGCTGACTTGTCTGTTCATTGAGAGTGAAGAATCCAGGATAACGCCTAGGTTCCGTGCGTGGTCTGTCGGGATGGGTGCTTTTCCAAGGGCTTCCGGCCACCAAGAGTCGTCCCATGCCGAGGGGGTTGTACCTAAGATGAGGACTTCTGTTTTATCTGAGTTCAGTTTCAGACGGCTGTGTTTCATCCATTCGGCAACTTCTTTCATTCCTTCATGTAGGTTAGTTTTGGCGGTGCTGGGGTCATTGGTGAGAGAAAGGATCAGTTGAGTGTCATCCGCGTAAGAGATGATGTTGAGGTTGTGTTGGCGAGCGATGGCCGCGAGGGGGCTCATGTATACGTTGAAGAGGGTGGGACTGAGTGAGGATCCTTGTGGTACGCCGCAGATGACTTCAGTGGCCTCGGACTTGAATGGTGGAAGGCGGACTCTCTGGGTTCTTCCGGTGAGGAACGAGGTGACCCATTCAAGAGCTTTTCCTTGTATTCCGATGTTTCTGAGGCGTTGTAAGAGCGTGCTGTGGCAGACTGTGTCGAAGGCTGCAGAGAGGTCGAGGAGGATGAGGGCGACTGTGTCTCCATTGTCCAGTAGAGTTCGAATGTCGTCTGTTGCTGCGATGAGGGCGGTCTCAGTGCTGTGTTTTGCTCGGAAGCCAGATTGTGAGGAGTCGAGGGATTTGTTGGCTTCGAGGAAGGCGGCGAGCTGGTTGTTGACAGCTTTCTCGATGACTTTGGCCGGGAAAGGAAGGAGCGATATGGGGCGGTAATTTTTGAGTTCGGTGGGGTCCGCTGTGGGTTTTTTCAGAAGGGCGGTGAGTTCAGCGTGTTTCCAGCTTTCCGGGAAGGTGGCGGAGTTGAAGGAGCAGTTGATGACGTCTCGGAGGTGCGGTGCTATGACGGAGTCTGCTTTGTTGAAGATGTGGTGAGGACATGGGTCTGTGGGGGATCCTGAGTGGATGGAGTTCATCAGGCGGATGGTGTCCTCAGTGGAGATTGGGTTCCAGTCGTTAAGGGTGTTTAAGGGGGGAGAATGTTCAGCATATGGTTGGGTGGGTTGGTCTCCGGGTTGGTTGTCGAAGCTGTTGTGGATGTCTGCAATTTTGTTGTGGAAGAATAAAGCCAGGGAGTCGCAGAGGGCTTGAGAGGGGGTGATGTCGTTGGAGTTGGCCGAGCGATTGGTAAATTCCTTGACGATGTTGAAAAGTTCCTTGCTGTTGTGGGCGTTGTTGTCTAGTCGATCCTTGAATGCTGTTTTCTTGGCCTTCCGGATTAGTTGGTGGTGTGTGCGGGTGGCGTTTTTGAAGGCGTCCTTGGTGCTAGTGGTTGGGTCTTTTTTCCAGGCCTTTTCAAGGGAGCGGCAGAGTTTCTTGGATTTCTTAAGATCATCGTTGAACCATGAGGCCTTCTTGCTGCCAGGTTTGCTTTGACGTTTTTTCAGTGGTGCTAGGATGTCGGCAGTGTTGGATAACCATAGGGTGAAGTTGGCGGCGGCTTGGTCTGGGTTAGAAGAGTGGGCTGGGGTGTTTAGAAGGAGCGATGAGGAGATCTGGTCGATGGTGATTTTGTTCCAGTTTCTTTGCAGAGTTGGTTGGAGGTGGTTGATGTGTTTCAGCTTGTCGTAGGTGAAGTGAACGCAGCTGTGGTCAGTCCAGAGGAGATCCGTAGTGTGGCTGAAGGAGACATGATTGCTGGAGGTGAAGATGGGGTCGAGTGTGTGACCTGCGATGTGGGTGGGGGAAGTGACCAGTTGTTTAAGTCCGAGGTTGGCGAGGTTGTCCAAGAGGGTGGTGGTGTTGCGGTCGATGTTCTTTTCAAGGTGAAAGTTGAGGTCTCCCAGAAGGATGTAATCTTTGGAGGGGAGCGCGTGTGGAGTGATGAAGTCCGTGATGTCTTCACTGAATTTTGTGCGGGGTCCAGGTGGTCTGTAGAGGAGGGTGCCTCTGAGTGTGGTCTTGGGGTCGATGTGGATCTGGAAGTGAAGGTGTTCAGAGTTGGCGAGGTTGACGTCAGAGCTGGTTGAGATGTGGATTGATTTTTTATGGACGATAGCGATTCCTCCTCCTGTGTGGCCGGTACGGTCCTTGCGTGTGATCTTATAATCTTCAGGGATGGCAATGGTGATGTCTGGGGCGGAGGAGGCGTTCATCCATGTTTCTGTTAGGAAGGCGACGTCTGGAGAGATGGTGTCTAGTAGATTCCAGAGGTCAATGGCGTGTCTGTGGACCGATCGGGTGTTGAGAAGGATGCATTGTAGGTGGTTGGGGTCGGGAATCTGTGGTGTGGTCGTAGCGGAAATGTTGTCGGTGCCGATGAATTTGCAGGAGTAGCAAGAGAAAGGTCCATGGGTGTGTCCAGGAGCGGCTTGGACGCAGTTGGGGGCGCGACCGGGGTTAAGGGCTAGGAGGGTGGCGGCATCGTAGGTAATGCGGGAGGGCTGGGCAGAGCGAGGGGTAGGGGGTCTGGCGGTGGGCGCGGTCCAGGCGCGGACGGGCGTAGACGGGCTTACCTTTGGCGCACCTTCGGCGCGGATTGGGCGCGGTCGCTGCGCGTAGACGCTGCGCGCGGGAACTAGCTCTACACCTACACACACTCTAGGTACATTCAGAGTAGGGTTTGCATAGTAGGAGTACACTTGACTACTGCCTTGTTTTATATGCCTGCATATATACATTGCTTTGGCACCATTTTAGAACTAGATCTACTATTTACACTTTTTGTGTTCGTAATCACTTTTATCGGCTTCTGTCTATCAAGCATAGCAGCACACGTATTTTATTCAAGAATAACGTTGGTTCAATAAACTTATGGAAACAAATCTCACAGTGAATTCTCTGTATATTTCTCTGAGAATAAAAAAGTATGAGTGACTGAGCAAAAGGTTCTGTACTGTTTCCAAGATTCCTGAGGGGTCAGGGTTGTCATGTTCGGTGGTTGCAGAGACCATTCGCTCCCTGGTAAGGTTAGGGGGGCTTACGGTGGCACTGTGAGCTGTGAGCTAGCTGGTCTAAAGGCCAACAAATCCTGTAGGCGTGTCAGGAATCAGTCTAGGCACCAAGCCCCTAGTTTATGTAGTCCACACAAACATGCAGATCCTACGGATTAATACGAACTACACAATAAAATAGACAGGTGGTAGTGGGGGCACAGACAGTCGCACATCAGAAGAACAAAGAAGTGTAAAGGTGGGCAGCATGTTGGCAAATTAAAAGTATGAAAAATAATTAGTTTAGGTGCCAATCAGGGTAACAGAAACACCCCACTACCTTGGGTGCACTAAAAACAATTCTGCCTGTAACACAGACACACTTACACCACGGCGCAAGGGTGCTTGCGATGGCGCAAGGTTCCAGATTGTGTGCTAGCCCAGGTACAGGCCTAAAATGCGCCATATCTTGATAGATATTTTGCATTCCTTCCCTCTCTCTTTCACGCAGCGCAGAAAGTTGTCTTGCTACGTTGCATAAACATCTGCACCTAAATAACTATTCAATGCAGTGGAGGACGTGCATTAAAAAAAAGTATGAATACTGCAATGGGGACAGTGTCAGTGAACTCGGATGAGGCATCAAAAGCGTGACGAAAAAGAACCAAATATTCAGTATCTATTTTGTTGATCTCTCACTAATAAGTAACCACATATAAAATAACGCACACCTGAAATGAAAAATAAATGAACGTTAAAATAATCAATAGGAAAGGCACTATTTTATGTTATAAAATCTCTATTGGTTAATGTGATTGTTACAGATGTCTATGTGTGCAATCCGAGGCCCATAGAATTGATTCCTGTTTGGTGCAGCATGTAAAAGTGTCTTGTGTATTTTTAATGCAACAAGGGCCTTGAAAGCACTTTGAATGTGTAAGTCATTGTTTTAAACATGCGTTAAAGACAGTATACTATAGGCTGCCACAAAATGTGCATATCAATTTAGGTTAAAGATAAAAAATGCTTCCAAAGTATAGACTTCAGAAATATACAGATTAGACCAGGGTACAAACTTTTTAGGTCTCGCCTGTCGATGCGCATGCGCATCGAGCAAGGCGAGAGTATTGCGAGTTATCCACTCTTTATCCACACTGCAAGGAATCGTGGCGATTCCTTGCAGTGCCCGTGACTTTTAAGGTCAATGCGCATGCGCATTGAGCTTATGCGCATGCGCATTGACCTTAAAAGCGCGTGCGCGTGCACGTCCGTCTTTGTTTACCCGCTCCGCCCCCTCCCGCCGTGTCGCATTTCTCCTCCCCCTCCCCTCTCTTCCTTCCGTCTAACGCCGTCTAACTTCCTTCCGCGTAACACCGCCGCAACGGTCACATCCTGCCGTGTCGCACCTCTCCCCTCTCCGACCCCTCCCCTGCCCGCCCCCTCCCCTGCCCGCCGTGTTACGGTGAAAGGCTTGTTTTTAACCCTGTGGTTCTGTTGACCTCTTTCCTTTTACATGTGTCTGACCCTTTAACTTCTTCTCTTTATGCCTTAATCGGACTCTGTCACGCAGTCTGTCTCTTTCCTTCTGTCTTGATTTTGCGGCCTCCCTCCCTACGACTGTCTCTGTCTCCCAGTTTACTCTTGTTTCTTTCCCCGTCTTGATTTCCGTCCCACGTTTGTCCCGCTTATGCCTCTTTTATGTCTATCCTCCGGCCTGTCTCTGTTCCCCTGGCATATCTGTGTGTCCCTCTGTATGCACCCACTCTATATACCCTAACACGTTTTTGCCCCCCCCCCGCCACCATCACCAGCCTACCTTGAAGGAACTACAGATCCCAGAATTCTCACCTCTTGAAGCAGCAGTGCACCCTGGAGCACCTTTTCACTCTGGAGTATGAGCTACATCGAAGCAGCCCCAGCAGCCGGCGAAACTGGAGCTCCCTCGGCCTCTGGTGCACTTACCACCCTGGAGCTCCCACAGCATCTGGTGCACTTACCACCCTGGAGCTCCCACGGCCTCGTAAGTACACTTTATTAATATTTACCAGCATACTTTCAGCCAGCGAGAGTTCAGGCTGTTTGTAGAATCACAGATCAGAGCAAACTGCACTCCCTTCGAGAGCCAGGATTCCGGAGCAGGCCACGTCAGAACAGACGAAGGCTTTCGTACTGTGGCCAGGCTGTGCCACTAGCACTTTATGGGGAAAATAGATGGGTGAAGTGCTCGAGTTCATCTGAGCGTTGTTCTTCGAGTGCATTCTAGTCCATCTTTTGTGTTTTTGCCCACCCACAGGCCGGTCGCAGCTCCCTCGGTGCCGCCCGTCCTCCAGCTGCAGAGCACAGCGTCACAGGCGCTGACCGGCTCCACAGAGTGCCCGCCTGCACAGGAGCAGCTCACAGCCAGCGGCCTCCCACATCCTCTGCAGGGCGGTCCTTGCCGCTTCCATCTAGGCCGCGGGACAACGCCTGCTTCACATGTACGGTGGCAAGCCTATTTTGTGTGCTCAATCCCCTACGAAGCACAGGTCAGCTTCTCTAAATTCTAATTATTTTGTTTACCGCAGCATATTGCTGTTCATTAGGTGGCAGCCAAAGGAGCTTGCCTAGAGCGCAGCCATCTTCGCGCAAGGCTAGCTCCATCCCTCTGTGTCCGCATATTTACAATAAAATACAAAATAGCCCTTCCCTGCCCTCCGTTTTGTTTCAGCCCTTCCCTGCCCTCAGTGTTGCTTCAGCGCTTCCCTGCCCTCCCTGTTGCTTCCGCCCTTCCCTGCCCTCCCTGTTTCCGCTCTTCCCTGCCCTCCCTGTTGCTTCCGCCCTTCCCTGCCCTCCCTGTTGCTTCTGCCCTTCCCTACCCTCCCTGTTGCTTCCACCCTTCCCTGCCCTCCCTGTTGCTTCCGCCCTTCCCTGCCCTCTGTGCTGCTTCCGCCCCTCCGTGCTGCTTCCGCCCTTCCCTGCCCTCCGTGCTGCTTCCGCACTCCCCCTCACCCTCACTCACCCTCAACCCCTCACCCTCACTCACCCTCAACCCCTCACCCTCACTCACCCTCACTCACCCTCAACCCCTCACCCTCAACCCCTCACTCACCCTCACCCACCCTCAACCCCTCACCCTCACGCACCCTCACTCTCACTGATCCTCACTCACCCTCAACCCCTCATCCTCACTCACCCTCAACCCCTCACCCTCACTCACCCTCAACCCCTCACCCTAACTCACCCTCACCCTCACTCACCCTCAACCCCTCACTCACCCTCACTCACCCTCAACCCCTCAACATCAACCCCTCAACATCAACCCCTCACTCACCCTCACTCACCCTCACTCACCCTCACTCACCCTCACTCACCCTCACTCACCCTCACTCTCCCTCAACCCCTCACCCTAACTCACCCTCACCCTCACTCACCCTCAACCCCTCACTCACCCTCACTCACCCTCAACCCCTCAACATCAACCCCTCAACATCAACCCCTCACTCACCCTCACTCACCCTCACTCTCACTCACCCTCACTCTCACTCACCCTCACTCTCACTCACCCTCACTCACTCACCCTCACTCACTCACCCTCACTCACTCACCCTCACTCACTCTCACTCACCCTCACTCACCCTCACTCACCCTCACTCTCACTCACCCTCACTCACCCTCACTCTCACTCACCCTCACTCTCACTCACCCTCACTCACCCTCACTCTCACTCACCCTCACTCACCCTCACCCACCCTCACCCTCACCCTCAATCCCTCACCCACAATCCCTCACCCACACTCACCCTCACTCACCCCCACTCACCCTCACTCTCACTCACCCTCACTCTCACTCACCCTCACTCTCACTCACCCTCACTCACCCTCACTCACCCTCACTCTCACTCACCCTCACTCACCCTCACCCACCCTCACCCTCCCTCACTCACCCTCACTCACTCACCCTCACTCACCCTCACTCTCACTCACCCTCACTCTCACTCACCCTCACTCACCCTCACCCACCCTCACCCTCCCTCACTCACCCTCACCCTCACTCACTCACCCTCACTCACCCTCACTCACCCTCACTCTCACTCACCCTCACTCTCACTCTCACTCACCCTCACTCTCACTCACCCTCACTCACCCTCACCCACCCTCACCCTCCCTCACTCACCCTCACCCTCACTCACTCACCCTCACTCTCACTCACCCTCACTCTCACTCACCCTCACTCTCACTCACCCTCACTCACACTCACCCACCCTCACTCACCCTCACCCTCACTCACCTTCACCCTCACTCACCCTCAACCCCTCACCCTCACTCACCCCCAACCCCTCACCCTCAACCCCTCACCCTCCCTCACCCTCACTCACCCTCAACCCCTCACCCTCACTCACCCTCAACCCCTCACCCTCAATCCCTCACCCTCAATCCCTCACCCACAATCCCTCACCCACACTCACCCTCACTCACCCCCACTCACACACCCTCACTCACCCTCACTCACCCTCACCCTCACTCACCCTCACTCACCCTCACCCTCACTCACCCTCACTCACCCTCACCCTCACTCACCCTCAACCCCTCACCCTCACTCACCCTCAACCCCTCACCCTCACTCACCCTCACTCACCCTCATGCTAAAGATTTACAAAAAAAACCATAAACAATTCTAAAAGCACTAACTCTAATGCTGCGAGACCTATTGCATTTCTAATGCTTGTTTTATAACGGTCCATTAAAAGCACACAGTCCACAGCTCAGTTTGCAACAAACACCCTTAGAGTACCTCTCAAAAAGAAAATATCTTTGTCACAGGAAACTTCAAGTGACTCCATACTGGATCCAGAGCAGCTTTTACAATTGCACATCTAACCAACCGCACACATTTGCAGTTCTTCCCGGAAGTAGGCACCCTGGCAGGAAGGCGTACTTCTTGTTTATCTATTTGCCTCCTCCCTTGGGTACACAGCACAAGATACTCCCTCCCTTCCACTTCTGGGGAATCCTCATTTAACGGGTAAAAAACATTAGTCCTTTAGCTGAAAGCCTAACTAACCATTAATCAAGGACATTAGAGGGCGAAATTACGAAGAGTCCTGAAAATGACGGACCGGTGGTCTCCCCGTGTGTGGAGCCGAGCGAGCTCCGCAGCCACGCTGGGCTCTGTGTGTTTGTGGTTAGCCATCGTCCTCATCTGCACCAGATTGCAAAGCAACGCTTGGCCAGGCCCAACTCTTGCTGCCGTTCAAAGGCACGCCTCTGCGGTCACTGGTGCACCGCCGGCGCCCTCCCGCGGCCAGCACCAGCGCTGCAGTCTCACTCCCGCCGCTGCCGAACAGCAGCTCCTCACAGTCACATTAAAAACTTGCTCTGAGGCATCCGAGCCGCGCTTGCAGCCTTGCTCACTTGCAGTTCTTCTTTGCCTGCAGCCGGTTGATGCGGGCATGAATCATTGTCATTGCGCTTTGTTAAATGCGCCATAGTTTGCTAAACACGCTGCTCGCATTTTCAGTCATCTTACCTATAAACTCAAGGGGGCATATTTACAAGCCAGTTGCGTCTCTTTTACGCCGCCGTTGCGTCACTTTTGAGATGCAGCGGCGGTGCAAAGCCAGCGCCATGCTGCAGGGTATTTACAATGTGACGCATCTGGGAGATGTGTCACGTTGTAAAGCCCCGCGCCAAATGTAGGCATTCTGGCCCGGGGAGAGGGCGTTCTGGCGCAGGAACGCCTCCTAAAAGTGGCTGAGTGAAATCTACAAGATTTCACTCAGTCACTTTTTGGGCCATGCTGCGTCAAAACCCTGCACCTGCTTGAAGCAGGCATAAGGATTGATGCAGCATGTTAGAGATAGGGTACCCCCGTGCCTTGCTGGAGCTGCGTCGTGCTTGCGAAGCAACTCCAGCAATGCGCCGCATTTCCGACGGGGATGCGTCACGCACCGGCCCATTCAAGCGCCATGGTGCGCCGCATTGTAAATGCAAAGCACACAAGATGATGGATGGAATGTTGCACAATGGCAAAACATTCACCCCCAGTCCACCAGTTCAGACATGGCCATATGCAATCAGTCTTGACCCTGTGCCTCATCAGAATAGTCCAGACCGAACTGCCAAGCCATGTCTTCCCTGGACCGGAATCAAGCATCCTAGGATCGGTTTCTGGCTATCAGCTGTCTTAAGCCAGGATAGCGTGACTCCTGTGGCGTAGTGAGCACGGGACCCACGTCTGGGCATACCCTTCCCACATAGGGTGAACAGCAAAACCCACAAGATAATGGACGGAATGTTGCACAATGGCAAAACATTCAACCCCAGTCAAAGATCTTGGTTTAATCGATCGTTATTTTGCTCACCAAGCCACCCCAGTTCAGACATGGCGATATGCAAATCAGTCTTGACCCTGTGCCTCATGGGAACAGTCCAGACCGAACTGCCAAGCCATGTCTTCCCTGGACCGGAATCAAGCATCCTATGACCGGTTTCTGGCTATCAGCCATCTTCAGCCAGGATAGCTTGACTCCAGTGGCATAGTGAGCATGGAACCCACGTCTGGGAATACCCTTCCCACATAGGGTGAACAGCAAAACACACAAGATGATGGACGGAATGTTGCACAATGGCAAAACATTCACCTCCAGTCACAGATCTGGGTTTAATCCATCGTTATTTTGCTCACCAAGCAACCCCAGTTCAGACATGGCCATATGCAAATCATTCTGATTGATCCCTCACTGCCTTTTCAGATATCGCACATTGTAGACCCTCTAGAAGGTCACTAGGCATGCCTTGGAGCAGGAACTAGCTGCTATGTCTTCGCTATCCCTTGCCCCGTCCCCTTTGTTAGACTCGTATGCCAGTAACTTCACCAGTTGGATTAGGACTGCTGTTGACTCAGCCGTCCTAGCAGATCTTCCCCATTCTCCCCGCATTCTACCTTCCTTTCCCTGGTACAAAAATAACGTGAAGGTATTTAAATCAGATAGGCTAATTCTGAGGACTCTAGGAAAATATTAAATGACGTTTTTCTCATTTACAAACCTATGATTCTGAAAGCCAAGGAAGACTATTATAGCCCGCCATAGCAGGCTCTACCAATCATTAAAGGCGCACTCCAGTGTTCTGGTTGGGCTTTTAACAAGGGAACAGGACTTTATTACCAGTATAGCCCAGCTACGGAGGCCTATAAGGCTATTAGAACATTCCACTAATAGAGGGCAGAATGTTCTAATATATAAAACAAAGGCCTCACGGAACCCAAGGGGGTCTCAATCCCCTCTGGCTCCGTGTGGCCTTCGTTCACAGCAACAGCTGTGAACTAACATTGGAATGTTGGAGTTCCGGGCATCTACCAGCCATTAGAAGCCCGGAGCACTCCATTGTTTTCAATGGAGATCCCAACATTCCAATGTTCTAATTTACGTTTAAGATTTCAAAGGCTCATAATTCCTTCAGAGAACTGATTTACAACTTCTGATTTTAACATCTTCTGCTCTATTCCATCTTGTGAGGAAAGGGGGTGTATTAAAAGGTGTAGTTGTGCGACCTTACAGCATAATACACTTACCAACCCCTTTAGGACCAATAAGTTTAATTTGTTAAACCTTAGCTCAACCCTGGGTAGCTGTGGCTCTGAGCAGTCAGGCTCATACAAAGGAACAGGTGTAAATCAACCCATCTATCAGAGGATTTATAAAGCGCTGCTATTCAGCCGCTAGGGCATCCAGGCGCAGAGAGCCAAGTTGTCCGGGTGGAATCATTTGAGAACCAGGTCTTGAGTTTCCCTCTGAATTCCTGAAGAGAAGGTTGTAGCGTCCTCCCCAGCCGGGTAGAATGCAAATGACTACCCCAAACACAGAGCTCTGTAGCACCTGTCTTTATTCTTCAGAGTGCAACCATTACCTGACTCGCAATACGTCACCAACTTTATTTAACCACATCTAGACACACTCCAATGCTTACATCATACCTACGGAGTCCTCTGGGGACCAGAAAGGTCCCGCTATACAGCAGCGGTTTCTTTATTGGGGTGTTGCCCCTCTGTTTGTATTATTTCCACCGGATGGTGAGCCCCATATAAATATTTACAATGACTTTACTGAGTGAATTCATTTTGATAAAAAACTAATTTCGGCACGATTTCTTTACGGTCTGGGAGGCCTTTAAAGTGTATATCAGAGGAATGGCCATGTCCAAACACTCCAGCGTGCTACGCACCATTAGGCGAGACCTTTCCAATTTAGAAATGAACTTGGCGGACTTAGAGAATCGCGGGCTGGCGGCTCCCAGCGGCGATGATGGTCCGGCGCTGACGCAACTGCTGTTGGAATATAACGCGCTGGCGGACAGAGAAGTACTCTTCATGGGCAAGTACGCCACGGCTCGGGCATATGGTGAGGGGGAGAGACCAGGGGCGTTGTTGGCTCGTATGGCCAGGGGCTCCCGGAGACCTTTGGTGATAGACGAACTGCAGACTCCGGAGGGGGATAGAGTCACGGAGGAAGAACAAATACTGGAGACCTTTAGACGCTACTATGCGGAACTCTATCGTTCCAAGGCAGGGGGTGCGGAAGCCGAAATAGACGACTACCTAGACCACATCTCCATGTCTTTCCTCAAAAATTCGGATAGGGAATTTCTGATGGCCCCATTCCACGAAGACGAAATTTTAGAGGCCCTGGGGAGCATGAGGTCGGGCAGTGCTCCGGGCTCCGACGGTCTTACAGTGGGCTTTTACAAAGCCTTCGGAGATCTTCTGCTCCCGCAGTTGGTCACTCTCTTTGACACGGTTTGTGAGAATGGTGAAATGCCCCTCTCCATGCGGGAAGCCCTGCTGATTACGATCCCCAAGCCGGGGAAACCCCCAGACCGCTGTGGCTCGTACAGGCCGCTCAGCTTACTAAACGTAGATGCAAAATTATATGCCAAAGTACTGGCCAATAGACTGGCCTTACTGGTCCCTGAGCTGGTAGCGCCGGAGCAATCTGGATTTGTCCCTAGCAGGAATTTGACCTATAACATCCGCACGGTGCTGGGCACGATACAACATGTTAAACAGGAAAACCGCGCGCTGGCGATTTTCCTAGACATGGAAAAGGCGTTCGACTCTGTCGAATGGCCGTTCATGATTAGAGTACTGCGAAAACTGGGCCTGGGAGAACCGTTCATGCAGAGGATAGGAGCACTGTACCATCGCCCCTCGGCCCGACTGCGGCTGGGAGATAGGGTCTCAGAGCCGATATACATCAGCAGAGGGACTCGACAGGGATGCCCCCTGTCGCCTCTGCTCTACGCGCTGGTGGCGGAGCCCCTGGCCTGTGCCATGCGAGAGTACCACAGTCTGGAAGGTATCAGCTTCCCCACTTATAAAATAGGTATCTCAACGTACGCAGACGACACGTTGCTTTACGTCCGAGATCCAGAGACCAATCTAACACCGATTCTCAGGGAAGTAGTCCGCTTCGGGTCACTTTCTGGACTCCGAGTGAATTGGGACAAGTCTATAGCCTTCCCCCTGACACCAGTGACACGGCCCTTCGACATGGAGTACCCTCTGCAATGGACAGACGATTCGGTCAGATACTTAGGCATCCGCCTGCACACTGACCCGGAGATCCTGATCCGGGACAACTACGGAATCGCATTTACCAAACTGTCCGACGACGTAGAGGCCTGGATCAGACTCCCACTTTCGTTACTCGGCAGGATCGCCATCATGAAGATGATAGTGCTACCCCGGTTCCTCTTCCTCTTCATTAACATCCCGGTGGTCCTGTCGAGGGGGTTCTTCAGGCGACTCACGCAGGTCTTGATTAGGCTGGCCTGGGGAGGAAAGCAACCCCGAGTCAACTGGGCGACCCTGACTCTCCCGTGTGAGATGGGGGGATTGGGGGCCCCGGATCTGGAACGCTACTATCGGGTGGCGCAGGCGACACACCTGCACTCCTGGATCCACGGTGACGCACGCACGCCACACCTCATACTAGAGAGGCTGTTTGCCGATCCGCTCCCCCTGCCTGCGACGATCTGCCTTCCTACGGACCGGTCCGTCGGGCGGATGGACTCACTTAAGGCGACCAACCACGCCTGGCGCGCTCTGGCAAGAGCACGTGGCTGTGAACTGCTGTATTCTCCACTGATGCCTGTGGCCTGGGCCCTCTGGCTAGACCCGCTCAAGGAGAAAGGCGTGATAGAGGCCCTGCGAGCCCTAGGCATAGTAAAAATGGAGGACTTGTTCTTGGAAGGCACCCTAAAAACCTGGGAACAACTCCCCCCCACTACAACGGGCCCCTCCTTGTTGCACAGATTCCAGTTCCACAGGCTCCGCTCAGCTTTCCGGGAGATACTGGGGCCTACTCTGGAGGAGCCTGAGGAAATCCCTGAACTGACGTGTATGATTAAGAATAAAGCGCCTGCTAAACTGGTCTCGCGGGTTAACAGGTTAGGGGTGTCGCATCAGACGCTGCCATCTTCTAAAGCTAGGGCGGCGTGGGAAGAGGATCTCCAAGCCCCTGTAGATGACGCCATGTGGCGATACTGCTGCACCAGCACTCGAAGGATTTCTCTAAATGGCAGGCACCGGCTGGTGCACTTTAAGTACTTACAACGGGTGTATTACACCCCCGAGCGGTTACACCGCTACGGTCTTCGCGCCTCCGCGGAGTGTGAACGCTGCCGCGTCCAGGTCGCAGATTTCTTTCATTTGGCTTGGCTCTGTCCTGGGGTGAGGTCCTTCTGGGAGGAAGTATTTGCGGAGCTAGACCAGATTCTGGGGGAGCCGCTGCAGAGATCTCCGGCACTTGCACTCCTTGGTTTCTCCAAACCGCTAGCCCCATCGCTGCGCAGGCTTGTGGACATGGCGTTGCTGCTGGCCAGGAGAGTGGTCGCTGCCTGCTGGATGCGCGGGCCACTCCCTGCCAAAGCGAGATGGCTTAGGGACTTACAGTACTGCTGCACCCAAACAGAATTGTACAGTGACTTACTGCCGCCCAGAAGCAGGCCGAAAAACTTCTGGGACCTTTATAAAGAACACCTGAGCAAAGGGGAGGAAGGCTGCTCTGACACCTCTGAGAACGGTGAACTTCAGGATGAGGGGGTGGACTGTGGTTTGGGTCCGGGAGCCCCACCCCGAGGGGAGGAGTGATGTTTGGAATGTGAGAATGGGCCAAGCGGGATGGGTGCATGCATCTCAGGGGAGGCGGACAGGGAGGGGCGTGGGGTGTGGGGCGGCACGGGCGGAGGGAGGGTTCGACACACACGGGGGGCGCACACAGAATTGTTAGCACAGGGGGATTGGTTAGGATTCCACGTTTACACTCGAGAGCAAACGGGGGGAAGTTGGGGGGGGGGTTTTAGGGGTAGTTCCTTTCACGTTAACTTGGTATAAGACCGCCATGTTATTTTTGCGATTGAGACAGCCGACTGTGATATTGTGCTACTTAAGGCTTACAGTGGGCGATAAGCCTAGTAGATGCTGACCGGATTCCACTTCATCTCGCCGCCGGGCCTCCGGGATGCCGGCATTTTGGCTGTGTATTGAGTTTCCTGTGTATAGAACATCTGGTCCTTAAGTAATGTTCACCAATAGAATGTGGTACTGTAAGATCTGTCTATGTTGACGAACGGCTATGCTATCAATAAAGGTCTTTTAAAATAAAAAAAATAAAAAATATATAAAAAAAAAAAAAAAAAAAAAAAAAAAACTAATTTCGGCACGCATGTGCAGAATGGCTCGGGCAAAGTGCCCTTTATTAGTGCGGAAGGCAGACGTGAGTGGGGGGGCTGGAAGCTTGATGATTTATATTGGGGTGAAGTGCGCATGTCAGATTGAATGGGTGCCTTGCTCTGACCAACCAGACATGTGCAATTAAATCCTCCCCTCCAGGCCCAGGGGATTGCTGACACAGATCCCAAGTCTCCTAAGGAGCATTGACAGCTCCTGACCAAACCAATCATTGCGCTGCTCTGATGCTGCTTCCTAACATAAACAGCAAGGGATCAGTGTTTAGATTGTCTCAGTAGTCGTGTGGTGAGCTGTTGGTCAGAAGTTCCATGCAGCCTGGAGGCAAAGTCACGAGAAGAGTGTTCTCTCCGAAAATGGACCGCGATCGGACAGTGAGTCCCTCTTCTTTCATGTCATGGAAGGAGTGCCTCGTTAAATTACATTAGCACTATTGGCACATTGTTCAGAAGATGTCCTCAAAGAGTCCTTTTCTTCGAAGGTGTGTGCTGAAGCGGCCGAGCATGCAAGTAGATCGTGATCTGCAGTGTTACTGAAATGCAGTTTTTCACAAATTAGTGTTTAGATAATGACATGGGCCCTTGTGTTTTTCTGACGGGTTGAATAAACCAGCCTGAGATCACTTTTAGTTAAAGCATGCTTTCAAAGGCGCTCCACTGGTTTCACATGCTTGTAGAATTGGGCCATGCAGCAACCCCAGACAGTCTGCGCTGCACAACCAGCATTCCCAATGGTCCACACACACTTTTCTATAACCGGACAGTCAACTGGATTGATTTGGGATCAAACATAGGCCCAGGCTAATGGGCCAGCCCAGCGAGAGACATGACATCTCCGCCCTTTTCGTAAAAGTTTGATAAGAAAAGAGGCCCATTTGCCTCCGGAAAGGCCACTCAACCCCCCCCCCCCCCCCCCCACCACCTACTAGGCCGCTGTCGCCATCTAAACATAACATCCAAATCGGCCTCCACCACGCTGGCCAAAAAAGCATCCCACTGCTGCCTACAACTCAGATACCTTTGCCCTAGTGCCCGTATGACCATGAGTTTACTGAATTGCCATGACGACTGGCAGGGTAGTATTGGACCAAACAGACAGCAGTTCGCTCTACCCAAGCTCCCATTGCTAACAATAACGGTTCTAGAACGTCCCTTTGTTTTTTTAAACTTTACAATTGTATCGTACAGTAGCAGAGTTGCAATATATTAACAAACACAATATGCAGAGAACATTTGGAGACACACAAGTGAAATCTAGTGAGTTAACACTGCATAGTTATTTGAACATATTTTATATAAATATCATAGAGGTTGAAATGCAGGATTCTTTATCTGGATGTTTACCTTACCAGTCCCTAGAATCCATGGTCGACTGGATCTTTATTGCCTGCTAAGAAGTGTGAAGGGAAGATCAACAAATTCATAACTCACAGCACTATTGGAAATGACCAAATCAATCCAATTCCAAAGGACCACTGACTACGGAATGAAATTTCAAAAGTTTATTACAAAGCCAGAAATAACTGAACATACAAACGCTTGCAGCCGTTCCCTGGCGAGTCTGAAGCAGTTCGTGTGAGGAGGAGTGCCCTGTGGAGTATTGGACCGGAGCATACCTTCCAGAGCCCTTGGGGAGTTCATTGCTTGTGCGGACATTGGGCGCGGGACTGCGAGTCCCAGCAGGCAGAGCGCTCGAAACACCAGCGCACCTGCGACTCTTCCTGCCCCACCCCTCCCCTGTATATAGCCAAGCCCACCCCCGCACACGCAGGTCGCGCGCGGGCGCGCGCCGGGCGAAGCCCGGGCCAAGGGCAGGCCCGTTTGTGCCCGTTCGTGACTGGACTTGACCGGACCGGGCCCCCTCTCTTGCATTTGTTCCAATCCCCTGCCAGTTTCACCGGGTTCTTATGGCTGGACCCGAAACGAGGAGCAAGTCATCGCTAGCCGGAGGATCTACAGTCAGAGGTATGGAAAAATTTCTCATTAGAGCCAATACCATCATAGACACTGAAATTAATGTCCTTGAAAAACGCCTGTCTAAAGAACTGTTGGCTATCAAGAGATCCTCCCTGGGAACAATAGCTAATGCTAAAACTCCTAAAAGGCCCGTCGATACCGCTACCAGCGATGTGGCTGGCCAAGCACCAATTTCCGAATCTGACAAACAGGCTTCATTGGACTTGGACATTTTGGTTAATGAAATACTTCCCGAAATTGATTTAGTTCTTGATAATAATGTATCCATTTCTTCTGAACCTGATGATACCATTAATAATACTTTGTCACAGGGGGTTAAAGAAGGGGCTACCTCAAAACGTAAGAGGTCTTACAATTAGAAAGCTGATAGAAAATCTAAATCAGCACCGTTACAACATGACTCCATCCCCCCTCCTACTCATTCAACCCAACCCCGGTTAGCAACGAGGTATCAATTGAAAGATCGGGTGCCCTATTTAAATCTATCCTATTCCCCCTAGAGGCCAAAATGGAGCGGATAGAACTCAGACTGTCAAACATAGAGAAATCCACAGCTGCTATATTAGCTAATTCCAACAAACCCAGTAATCCGAGTACCTTGCCAACTATCCTTACTATCCCTGGTCCCTCACTAGTTAAAGAGGCCTTACATTTAACCCGCCCTCCCATAGGCCTTCCCTCAGTCCCCCAGGACTCCAACCAGGTCAATAATGTACCCACGTAACATATATCTGGGCCGCAACCAAGTATTACTAATGCAAATCAGTTAACGGTTGATGGCCAAAAAAGTTCCCCAGCCAAAGAACTAAGAGCCCCTAGACCACGTTTGCCAGACCTTCCACCTGAAGCAAACCACTTTATGGTAGTCTTAGCATGAGCCCCTACCTTGGAAGCAGGAGAAACAGAAACCTTTAGCTCCCTAAAAAGCAAAGTTGTTAGGTGGCTCAACTGGAATAGACCGCTCCCGGCACCTTCACAACAAAATCATTATGGTAAGAAGGGTGCCTTGGCTGGGTAAGACCGTTAAGACCATAAATGGGGATTGTATACCGGTCAGTTTCAGAGACCCTAGAACTGTCTCACATATTTGTGCGGGCTTTAATAGATCCTTTGACTCCACCAACCAGACCCTCCCAGTGTCCTTTTTCTTTCCACCTAATTATATGAACCATGGTAGAGGTAGAGACGACTGGACCAGGGTTGAGCGGAGGGGTAGGCAAAGAAGATACGATGTAAGACCGGTTATGCTACCCCAGTATACTCCCTTCTGTGATTTTAATCGGTTCAGTTGTCTAGATGGTCTAGATGGAGTTGACTGACTATCCCCAGCACATGACTCAAGATTTTCCCCACCAGACATTGTTAATGGTTTATTGGCTGGAGAGGTTGTGACAAATGAAACGTCCCCGACAGAGTGCTTGCTAATTACTGCAGCCCCTATGAGGTTGCCCCTGGAGCCATCCTTGGAAGATGACATAGCGGACACCCACCACCCATTAATCTCTTTGGATATATCAGAGGAGCCGCTACCAACCCCAGTGCTCCTAAGTGACCCTGGGTTTGCAGAGCCTGTCTCTTGTCCTCCTGGTTTTAAAATTGCGAGCTGGAATATTGCCGGTTGGCGACAGAGGATGTCGTCCCTGGGCTGGAGGGAATCCATCTCCAGGTTTGACATCCTCTGTTTACAGGAGACCTGGTCTTCGACGGATATCCATTTTGACGGCTTTGTGTCATACAATTGTCTAGCACAAGAATCCACCATGGGTAGGGCAAAAGATGGGCTCGTAATCTTACTGTCTGTGAACTTCCCAGTATGTGTGAGATCCCATTCTACTGTAGGATCCCATTCACAAATTCTTAGGCTGGAACAAAGAAGGGGCCGGGATACCTTGTTAATCAACCACTACAACAATATGTTTGACCCTACGAGTACCTGTGTTGTAGATGAACTTGAGATAGCTGTAAAGAAAATTTGTAGAGACACCCACAAGCCATGTGATATCATCTGGGGAGGGGATTTTAATATCCGGACTTGTCCCTATTCATATACTAATGTTTGTGGGTTTGACGGGGATAACGGGGAGAATCGGGCCCATTTTACCCACACTCCGTATGGTGACTCCCTTAATACCCTCCTGTTAAATTTTGACATGGTCATCTTCCAACCCGCAGCGGATGAAGAGGGTAATATTGCCCCGACGTTCGTTGGGAGGAATTCAGCCTCCGTCATTGACCACCTGCCGATATTGGTACATATTGCCCCATTCTGTACGGTCCCTATCATTGTTGATTTTGGTATTAGTGATCACAATGCCATTACTATGTCGACTTCCATCTGGGGCTCTATGTCCAGTTCTAAGCGCAGGATTGTTGATGAGATCACCCCTTGCAGGCAAAATGGCATTCGGATTAAATGGTGTGGGGACAATTCTGATAAACTGTTGTGGATAATAGTGGGAGCAGGTTCCGAAGAGTTACTCCGCTGTCTTGACGATGATGCCGCCCCCTGGTGCATCCTTGCCGATTTTGAGAAACTCGGCGAGATAATCAAAAGGTTCCTCACTATCACTAAGGGTATATCCAAGAGCCCGCTTTAGGTTGGTTTGACAGAGCCTGCACAAATTCGTTACAAGATCTAAAGAGGGCACAGTCTAGCCACCCTAGAGATAGGGATGCCGTTACACTCCTCAGGGCGACGTATAAACACCAGTTGACCCGTAAAAAACAGGAGCTTAGGGAGCAAGCTTGGGATAACCTGACCAAAGCGGCGGAGCTGCGTGACAGTAAGTTATTTTGGAGTACTTTCCTCCAAAAGGAGGAATTCCCAGTTTTAACTGCCCAGGTTAGTGGGGTTAGCTGGGTTCAATATTTTACAGGAATCTTTGACCCAGCCAGGGAGGATCAGGATAGTTTTTGTGCTGATATTACAGGATTTAAACAACCCCTGGGGATTACACTACAAGAAGTAGATAATGTCATCAGTAACAGCAAGGGGGGGAAGACACCTGGACCGGACGGAGTTCCGGTCGACCTGTACAAAACTGACCTGGCACTTTGGAGCTCCCTCCTGACCCAGGTGTTTAATGCCTCCGTTAACGACACTACTCCCTCTACCTGGAGTGAATACATAATCTTGCCGATCTACAAGAAGGGAGATAGAGGAGAGGCCAAGAACTACCGCCCTATCTCCCTTCTGGATTCCTCGTTAAAAATTATGAGCAGGGTTCTACTGTTACGTCTGGAGGACTGGGCTGAAGCCAATAATATCCTTGCGGCCTCCCAATATGGTTTCCGGAAGGGTCTCGGCACTATTGAGCAGTGTATTAATTTAGATCTTATTATAGGGAAATACACCAAAGCTGAACAGGGCTCTTTATTTCTTTGCTTTGCAGACCTCTCTAGTGCCTTCGATCTGGTGGATCATACTCTGTTGTGGTCCACCTTACTCGAAATGGGAGCCCCGGCAGCGATAATTTATTTTTTGGCTAGACTCAAGCAAGTTGTCAGCTCAGATCCGCTTTGGGCAAGCGGGGGAATGCACGAAGAAGATCAGGGTTAAATCTGGCATTAGGCAAGGTTGTGTCTTGGCCCCGCTACTTTTCTCCCTTTTTATAAATTCCATGGAGTCTGACCTGAAGAGTGTCCAAGCTGACGCTCCTCAAGTTGAGGGGCAACCAATTCCGGTACTGCTTTATGCAGACGATACTGTCTTACTCTCAAGAACTCCTATAGGTCTTCAAAACCTCATGAACCACTTTTATGATTTTATTCAGGGGAAGAAGTTAAAAATCAATAACTCTAAAACTTTTATCATGGCTTGCGGGAAAAAGGTGAACAAACTTAAATCATTCCTGTTCAAGGAACATCGAATTGAGATTGTGGACAAATTTTCTTATCTGGGAATAACTTTTAGTAACAGTGGGTCTTGGGCCCCGGAGCTACTCAATCTCAAGGCCAAGATGGGCAAGGGATCCTCAGGCGTATTTCGTTTTGCTGCTAAACTAGGCAGTCGTCGCATCCCTGATATGCTGAATGTCTATCGGCACAGGTGTGCTTCAATTGCCCTCTATGGCTCAGGAGTGTGGGGACACTGGAACCAAGGGGATCTGCAAGTTGCTGAAAATGTATTTCTTAAGAGACTCCTCTGCCTCCCTCCCTCGGCATCTACCGAACTGATCCATAAAGAGGTGGGGTTGGAATACCTAACTGACCTAACAGAATTGAGACCCCTTATGGCATGGAGGTCAATCTGGGCCAAAGACAAAA
Source organism: Lissotriton vulgaris (assembly GCF_964263255.1). Taxonomy (NCBI): domain Eukaryota; kingdom Metazoa; phylum Chordata; class Amphibia; order Caudata; family Salamandridae; genus Lissotriton; species Lissotriton vulgaris. Next base: position 2,045,289,745 of record NC_141691.1, read on the forward strand.
CTGGATTTACCAGGTGTTAGACCTGGCACCTTTTTTTTTTTTTTGTTTTTTTTTTTGGTGTAAGACATTTATTATGCAAAAAGAGACATAAGATTACACTGCGTCACGCCAACAACCCGGAGGCAGGCCGCTATGAAGTATTCATTTCACAAAATGTAATAAAGCAATCGGGGGGAACACAACCCAGCGGGCTGCGAAACTCCCAGAAAAAATCATACAGTACAGGAAAGACATTTATTTGAGCAGTGCAACCTTAGCACGTTAAGTGGTCTTACGTTTTGTCAGCGCCGTAGACGAGCAAATGGACTAGGAGGTAACAAGGCTGCCTCGGAGCGAGCAGCAGGCCGCAACCCGCTGAAACGGCAGATTGAAAGGATACGTCTATCAGCACTGTTTTCACCCAACCTGCCCCAACAAACAGAAAGAAAACGAGAACAACAAACATCGGTGCAAGTACATAAAATCAACCACACAGTATCCCACTCATACATGGGGCTGCGCGTTCCTGCGCTGGACAACTGTCAACGAATGTCAAGCAGTGGTAGGAGTTGAGGCGTGGCGGGCCCCAAGTCTCGTCCGCGAAGATGGGGGGGGGGGAAGTAGGGGGGGGAAGGAGGATGCTGAAGCAGGGCAATCTACCGGGTCATGTGGCCTTAAGGGAGACGGAGGAGGTTAGGACATGCAGCATGCGCAAAGTCAATAGGACAGCAGGTCCAGGGCGTACCTCAGCTCCAGGGCAAACCCGCGCCGGCGCGGAACATCAGAGCAGCAACAACACGACCTCACCTCCAAATCATTCAACCCATGTCATCCGAAACACCCATATCAGGTGATCCACCAGAGGCGTCCGAGCCCGCACGCTCTCTAGTCCATTGTAGGAATGGTTCCCAAATATCATTAGGCCTGGATGCGGTGGGCATCGTCTCCCAATAATGAGTTAGTTGTGCATGCCCATATGTCACATCCTTAATCCACTCAGTGAACGAGGGAAGAGCTCTCCTGCCCCAGTGTAGTGAAATCTGTCGTTTGGCATAGAGGAGGAGTAGTGCATGTAGTTTCCTGTCACAAGGGTCTGTATCCTTGACATAGCCCAACAAGCCCAGAAGCGGTGATGGTGCATCATTTCTGTGTATGATTTGATTAATGGCTGTGAAGACGTCCGACCAGTACTCGTCCAGTTTAGGGCAGCTCCATGCCACATGGATAAAGGACGCATCCACCCCTCCACATTTCCAGCAGGATGCATCCGTGCGGATGCCCATGCGGTGTAGCAGCACCGGCGTGCGATAGTACCGGTGTAAAAATTTGAAGTGGATGAGCCGCAACCGATAGTTTGGAGATAGTGCCGTGAGCTGCTTACAGCAGTATTCCCACGTTTCGTCTGTCAAAGGATCGACCAGGTCGGCAGCCCAAGCCAGCTTGGCCGTGGCTACAGTTATTGGGGCTTGCTCTTGCATGCAGTTGTACAGTCTCGACACTAGTTTTTTGGGGGAGGGTCTCGAAAGGAGATTCTGAAGGGCATCCAGAGCCTGTGGCTCCTCCGGGAATTGGGGCCCTAGCTTCCTGCAGGATTCCCTATGGGAATGGTACAGCAGCGCGTCCGCAAAATATTCAGGCTGGTTGTCTTCGCCCGCGCACAACTCCTCAAAGGTACCATCGGGATATATATCAGCGAAGGTGTGCAGCCTCTTCCCACGGAGCATGAGGGTGTCACCCCTGGCACTCAAGCAGGGTAACACAGAGTTTCCCCGTAGGGGGATGGCTGGCGCGTAAAGCAAGGAGAGTCCTGCTCTTTTTTGTAGTTCGCGCCAAGCCCAGCGAATCATCTCCACAGTGTCAACCTCCCTCGAAGGACATGAGACTTCCCGTAGAGCGCCACTCGCAGCGGCAACGGGGCAACCACGGCCAGCTCCACCGCCACATGCGGCTGGTAAGGAGTGGGGATGGCCCAGAAATGCAGAAATTGCGCCTGCACGCATAGGGAGTATAGCCTCAAATCAGGAGCTCCAAGGCCCCCCTGCCGGAGCGGGAGCGTGAGCAGGTCCCAGGAGACCCTCGCCTGTCCCCCGGCCCACACCAATTTCAACAGCAAAGAGCGGACACGCGCGTGAAAGTGCGCCGTCATGGGCAGCGGAATATTTACGAACAAATACAGGAATTTGGGGAGAACCACCATTTTCGCTAATGCTATCCTTGCAACCAGGGACAGAGGCAGCTTGTTCCAGACCTCGATTTTCCCCTCTAGCCAGTCCACCGCTCTGCCAAAGTTGAGTGACCACAGCTCCTGTACATCCCGACTGACCCATATCCCCAGGTATTTAACAGCGTCAGTTTCCCAATGCAGGGGGTAGTCTGGAGATGGCCAACTGGTCTCATTCGTAAGAGGGAAGGCAACAGACTTAGACCAATTTATGGACACTCCTGCCAGGCCCTCAAACCGCACGAATTCACGGAGCAACGGGTTCATGTTATCCTTGGGGTTGACAATGTACAAGGTGACATCGTCAGCATATAACGAAATCAGTAAGCTCCGGGAGCTGAACCCGATGCCCCTCGCAGTGTGGTGTTGTCGTATCCTAGCCACAAGCGGCTCCATTGCAATGGCAAAAAGAAGGGGGGACAGTGGGCACCCCTGTCTGGTCCCTCTAGAGATAGCAAAGGGTTTGGAAACGAGGCCATTCACACTCACCCTAGCTCAAGGCTCAGTGTACAGTAGCTTGATTAGAGTTATGAAATTACGACTGAACCCCATCCTTTCCAAAATTCTAAACAAATAAGGCCACTCCAAAGAGTCAAACGCTTTGGTGGCGTCCAAGAACACCACCGCCGCCTGCACAGATGGGTGCAAGTAATGTAGGATAGAGAAAATGGTTCTGAGGTTGTGTGATGTGGCACGGCCAGGGATAAACCCGGACTGGTCAGGGAGTGCGATGATCGGCAACATCGGCTGTAGTTTGTCCGCAATTATCTTGGCATAAATCTTAGCATCAACATTAATCAGGGAGAGGGGCCTATAGGAGTCCAGGAACAGTTCGTCTTTGTCAGGCTTCAAGAGTGTAATGATTAAGGCTTCACGCATGGAATCTGGTAGGGAGTTCAATTCAAGGGCCTCAACGAACACAGAGTGCAGTTTCGGCGCCAGCTCCTCTGCATATGTTTTGTAAAAGGACGTTGTCAAACCGTCAGGGCCAGGGGTTTTGTTGGCCGGCATGCTCTTAATCACCTGGACGATATCTTGGACGGTTACAGGTAGGTCCGTGTATTGTCTGTGGTTATTATTAAACCAAACTAGGGCAATAGAGTCAAGAAAGCTTTCCAGAGAGGCTGGGACCGTGGGTTGCTTGGAGGTCTATAGGGACGCATAGAAGTCAGTGAAGGCGCGTAACACAGCTTCCTGGCCGACAGCCAGGGACCCCTCTTTGTCGTGGATGGTGTGGATGTAGTGTGACTGTGTACGAGGAGCTATCAACCTGGCGAGGGTCCTGCTGGGCTTGTCCCCCTCCCCATACCTGCGGGCCTCGGCCTGTCTCCCCAGGAATCGCACCTCGCGCTCCGCTTCCTCATTAAAGGCAAGCAGCTTGGTTTTTAGATCACCAGCAACCTCCAAGGTCGGGTCAAGGCAAAAGGCTGCATCTAGATCTCTCAACTCCCGCTCCAACTGGGCCAGTGTTTCACGGATGGTACGTAGCACTCCCGCCTGCCGCGCTATGCACTGGCCCCTGATCACTGCCTTAAAGGCGTCCCATTCTATGGCTTCTGATGAGACGGAACCTGCATTTTCTGCAAAATATTTAAGGATATCCCCCCTGATTTCCTCAACAAATACTGGGTCCGTGAGTGCGTGTGGGGGTAGGCGCCACGTGAACGCTCTGTGAATAGCGTCGGGTAGGCGCAACTCCAGCATACAAGGGGCATGGTCTGACAGCGATCTAGCCTGGATGTCGACCCCTGTCACCTACGTCGCCACCTCAGGCGACACTAGCCAGAAGTCCAACCTGGACCAAGCAGACTTATGGCACGTGAAACAGGTCCCCACTTTCACACCAGGATGTCGAACTCTCCACACATCAGAAAGCAACCCCTCCCCCATTACATCAAGGACGGCCTGGAGCGCTCTAGCATGCGTTGGTCTACCCACACCCCTCCGATCCATGTCATCATCCAGCACAACATTAAAATCTCCCCCTATCACAACCGATTGGCAGTCAAGCAATGCAATTTGCGCCCAGATACCCCTAAAGAAGTCAGGATCGTCTACATTCGGACCGTAAATGGCAGCCAGCACGATAGGTCGCCCCTGCAGGGAACCATGTAATATAACGTATCTCCCACCCACATCTTGCACGTGAGCGTGTTCCCGCCAATCCAGCCCCCTGCGTACAAGTATAGCCACCCCTCTCGCATAATTAGAATAAATGGCAGAATACACATTTGACCATCTGGAATTCTTCAATCTGGGTGAAGGGGTGGTATTAATATGAGTCTCTTGCAAAAAACAAATGTCCACATTATGTCTGGCCTGTATACCATGCATCAATCGGGCTTTCTTGTAATCTCCAAGACCCCTAATGTTCCAGGTCCATAGCTTAATCCCCCCCATATCTGAAGTACTGTAGAAGCAGCACCGTCCCCAGCTGTTCCCACCCCCCAGAGCCATAAGGTCCCGCACCCATCGCAATCATTGATCCCTTGCGCAAATAGGAAGACAGAATAAAGACCACAGTGCACCGTATCAGAAATAAAAACAACAACCCCACAAACTCCCCCCACCTCCCCCCACCCTCATCAACCCCCCAATCAGGTCGTGACATACCCTGTAGAAAGGCACGCATAGCGTGATATAAAACCAACATCAAAAACAATGGGAGACACCCCATGGGGCGTGGTGCGCCCAGCTTACACCCCCGTGTAAACGGGGTGGCTACATTCGGAAATAAGGCTCCTTGGACCCAACGGTACCCCCGCCCCAGGGTCGACTAACCCCACCTCAGCAACATTCACATAGGCAACAGGGCACCTGTAGTCACAGCTGGGCATCCGGGGATACATCAGTTTCTTACCCCTCTCGTTCCCAGTCCAGGTATACCAGCAGTGGGCGCACGGGGCCCTCGAGCGCCTATTTAAGACTTGAAGGAGGCAGACCTATAGTGTCTCAAATCTCACAGCGGCAGCCCACTTAGTCATTATCACTGAGTTGTTCTGCAGTATCCTCCAGTCTGGGCGACTTCCTTCTGGCCCCTGAACTGCTGACATGTTTGGCGAACTTGAGCGCAGACTTTGCATCAGTGAAGAAGTGTGTAGTGTTGTCGTGGAGTACCTTCAGTTTCGCCGGATATAACAGGGAATATTGCACACCAGCTTGCAGCAACAGTTTCTTAGCCGGCAAAAATTCCTTACGGGCCGCTTGCACCAGGGGGGTGAAGTCCGGATAAAAGGAGATGTTGTTTCCTTTATGCGTAATCTTACCCTTCTCCCTCGCCAGTCTCAATATGAGGTCTCTGTCTTGATAATTGAGCAATTTAGCAAGGATGGGACGAGGTGGGGTACCCAACGGCGGCTTCTTCCCAAGTGACCTGTGTGCTCTCTCGACCGTGAAGACTGATGATAGGTTCGGGTCGAAGAGTTTGTGCAACAGGTCTGTCACAAGCGCCTCCATCTTGCCAGTGTTTGTCGTCTCCGGAATTCCCGTAATGCGAATATTAGACCTACGGGAACGCGCTTCCAAATCATCTGACTTGGCACGCAAGTTGTCCAGCTCCCGCTCCAGAGACGTGATATGCTGCTTGGCCTGCTGTTGGAATTCACAGCATTCAGTTTGCCTGTTTTCTAAGCAATCCAGCCTAGTTTCATGGGCATCAACCTTGGTTTTCACTGATTCCAGCTGCGATGACATGGCGTCAAGTTTGGTATCAATGCTTTTCAAGCTGGACCTCACCTCCATAATGAGCGCCCCAAAGTCTATGTCCGTCGGTGTCCCCTGCGACGACGACTCACCGCCATCCGTCTCTGTTGCTGGGTGCTTCGAAAGACGCTTGTTGTCAAAACTGATTTTGGGTTGCCTAGCCTCATTTTTCCCCATCGTAGTGGCGAGGACGTGTCAGCAAGTATCTTGGAGAAGCAGCGCCCGCCTGCAGGCTGTATGTGCACTTTCCGGTGTGGTGCCAAAGCGGTACGGGCAATTCCGGGGGGTGCAGATGTACAAACCGGTCTCCCAGGCCTCAGTGACGCAGCTACACAAGGCCCCGGTCTCCAGTAACGCGTAGTCTAGAACATTCGCAAGCCTCAAAATGGCGGGAGCTGGAATCTCGACAGTGGAACCACACAGTGTCCAATAAACCACCGAGGTCGGGGGCAGGGGTGTGATGTCAGGGATCCGGTCCCCTCGGGTCGCAGAGGCGCAAGTAATGACCCGATCTCGTTATCGAATGTTAGCAGCACTACTCCTGTAGAATGGTGCGGTCATGAGGGGTTTCGGTAGTCCCCTACCCCTCCTTCAGCTTCACTCCCCACCACACTCGACGTAGGCGGCAGTTGCACAAGGTCAGGCACAGCCCCCCAATCGGGTCCCGGCAGCTCCGATCAGCATGTGCCAGCTCTGGGATTATGGCCGACCCGTCTTCAGCGTCTCGGCAGGAGTTGCCGCCAAGGAGGGAGATCGACTACCCTCTGCGTTCCACTGGTCGGCAGCGTCCCGGTCCACTCCCCAGACACAGCAGGGACTCACCGAAGTTTGCCAAAGCAGCGGCCCCGCTGCAGTTAGGGTCTCGCGCCTCCGTCCGCCGGACCTCCAGAGGCCTCCAAAGCCGCGGTCTGTAGTGGCCTGCAACGCCCAGGGTCCAGCACTTCCGCCGAGGATCGAAGCGGGTGGTCAGGTCGGCAGACCCGCAAATGGCTCCAGCTCCGCGATCCTACCAGCTGTGTGCACCAAACTCCGGTAACAGGATCTCCCGGGTGTTCGCTGTCGATCCCTGAGATATCGGGGGTCCGCAAGGACCAGGAAAAGGATTATTGCAGGATTAAAGAACGTAGCCGGCGGAGCTCACTCACAGAGCGGCCATCTCGCTGCTCGGCTAGCCACGCCCCCCCAGACCTTGCACCTTGGCGTGAGTTTCCCTTCCACTTTTTGCTGATGTGCCTCAGATGTTTTTGCTGGTGTCCGCTGCTCAGGGCACTGCGCCACCGCCAATCCGTGCCGCAGTGCAAGTGCTCCCTATGTAAAGTGTAACTATGATTGATATTCCTGATTGGGTCATTGGATTTACTGTCAGTCCCCAGTAAAGTGCACCAGGAGTGCCAGGGCTTGTAAATGCCAATACTGCTAGTGGGCCTGCAGCGCTGGTTGCACCACCCACAGAAGCAGCCTTTTAAAATGTGTCTAGGGTCTGCCATTGCAGAACCTGCGTGCAGTCTGGTACTGTCATGTTGGCTGGGAAAGTGCACACACTTGCCAGACCCTAAACCTTCCCTTAACTTCATATTAGTCACCCCTATGGTAGGCCCAAGGGCAGGGTGCATTGTAAGTGTAAGGTAGGAAATGCTCTGATGAGTGTGGCATGTCCTAATAGTGAATTACTGCCAAATTCATTTTTCACTATTGTAAGGCTACCTGTTCCCTTTAGGCCAGATGGGCTGCTGGAATTATTACACTCTATAATCCCAGCAGGCTCAGGGAACATGGTAGAAAATAATGTTTAGTATGCCTGAACTCAGAATAATAAAATACTTCTTTTAGTAAAGTTTATTTTAATATCCTGTGTTTGCAAATGCTACTTTTAGAAAGTTAGCATTTGCTTTCCTAACAATTTCAGCCCGCCTCTGCTTGGATGTGTATTTGACTGTCTGGGATGTGTGAGTGACAGGGCTGGGGGATGACAGGAAGTGAATGCAAGGATTACACCTTAGTGGGAGGTAGGAGTGCCCATGGACTCTTAATAGGGCAGTGCTCTGCCACCACAGCGACTGATGACTCAGCCGGCACCTGGCCCAGGAAGGGCGAAGCACTGTCATCAAGGTACTCCTGGCTGCCCCTGTCCACACAATGCTGGCTCCACCTCCTGTGGAGCGTCTAATGTGCCTGCCCCTCACACTGAAAGAAGAAGCCAGAACACACCAACATAGTGCTCAGAGACTGAAAGGAGTTATGCAAAGGCCCCCCTGGCCTGAGAGAACAAAGAAAACTCTGTATAAAAGTAGGAGCCCTGCTCCTTGTAAATTAGATCCTGTTTGCGCTAAAGAAGAAACTCTGCCCGACGAGAAGGACCTGCAAGAACTACAAGGAGGACTCCTGTCTCTACTCCTGAGAGACTGGCCTGTGGTGGGTGCCTTGCTGCAGAAGGAGAGAAGGACAAAGACTAGAGACTTTACTTTATTTTCAACTTGTGCCAAACTTCTACAAAGATCTCCAAGGGCTTGCTGGTGAACTTGCCCCCTGAACTGCACCCCAGGAACATTGGGCGCTACCCCCCCAGAAGGAAGAAGCTGCTGCTTGAAGTGGTCTGACCCTCCAGCGCTGATTCAGGGGAGCGGAGTGCGTGAGGAACCCTCCCCGCACATTCCACGAAGCAGGGCGTCCCCCGTCCACTGAGCACCGCGACCTCTGCTTGACCGACCCACAGGAAGCAAAGTAAAGCCCAGCCGCACTGGGCCGAGCACCGCCAACTGTTGGAAAAGCTTAGCCGTGTTCTGCAAAGCAAGGAGGACCCGTCCGGTCCGAGCACCATGAGCTGCTGGCCCCCAACGCGTAGCCCGTAAAGTAAAGACGGACCCCCGCCTGCCTCGACCTCCCCGCCGTGATCGCACTGGAACAAGAACCCGCTGCTGTGAAGTGCACAGCTACGAGCGTCAAGCAGGAGAGTACGTCCCGTTGGATTCAACCCGGACTCCTGCCCGCACCACATGCAGCTGCTCCCCCTCCTGGGTAGAAGCGTACGCTGCGGGTCCGTCTGTCCTGCCCCCACAACGCATCGTTGCCTGAGGAGCCCTGCGCCTGCACCAGCCTCGATCCGCAGCCCGCATCACCCCCAGTAGACACCGTGACGTGTAAGGACTGACCCCGCCGCCGTCCGCTTCGCACCCCCACCAAAGAAGAAAGGTATTGTTGTGATTCGCCTCGCACGCCGCTGTACGCTTGTGCCTGGGTTCGCCTCAACTGCTGCTGAACCGCCTCGTGGGGTTCAAATTGCCCTGCACCTGAGATCCTTCAGTACGCGCCGCACAAGCTAGGTACAACGCGTACCACCGTTGGACCTTGCTAAAAGAACTGTGCGCTGAGAACTGTACACTTTGGCCCGGTACGCCGAAATCACCCCCCAGTACGAGCCGCACAAGCCTTGTACGGCTCGTACCACTGTTTAAGCATTAACTGAGAGAGTACGCGTCTCACGCCAGATGCGTGGGAGATGGTAGGGCTGTTACCGATCGACGTACCTAGGCCTCCAGAAGCGTACTAGCACCAACGAACTGTACCAGCACGCAGCACACGGTACCTCAACCATTGTGGGGACAAGATTAAGCATTGAAGGGTCATTTTGAGACCCAGGGACACTAAAGATTGCATATTGCTAATAAGATCTGTGGCATATTTAAAAAGTAACTGGAACCATTTTGAACTGTACAAAGACCATATTTACAAGCCTGTTTTGAATGTATATAAAAGAGATATATTTTCACAAGAATACATTCTGGTGTAATTGTGTGGTGGGTTGATGGTTATTGTGTGTGATACTGCAAATGTTTAACCCTATGTGCTCTAGAGATTAGCCTTGACTGCTTGCGCCACACTACCTAGAGGGTAAGCAGGGGTTATTTTTAGAGGATAATCCTTCGCCCTGACTTAGAGGAGAGGATCCCTGGTTGTCACAAGTACATACCCGCGCCAACCAGAGACCCCCAATTCTAACATTGGACGCAGAGGTGAGGATCACGAATTTACATTTGCAGTGTCCATGCAGTGATTGTTGACCATTGCACAGTGATTACAGTCCAGTAACTAAGCCACAGAGTTTCTTTTTGCTTTGCTAAAGAAGAAGATCCCTAGTGTTGAAATCATGCCTGGCTCAAACAGCGTGGAGAGTGCGGAATCTGAAACCTCTGAAGTGTTGGAAATAGAATGGGATGAGTCAAAGTTGGATGACTACTTGAAAAAATAACTGAAGTTCTTTTGCAGGAAATTCAAGGTTCCACATGTGGGATGCAGGAACAAACCAGAGTTCTACAAGGCACTGAAAGCCTGGATGGAATCAAGGAATGCACCTGAGAATCAGAAAACCCCTGAGGATATTGTGGTACCTGACAGAGCAGACAGCATCCATAGCTTTGGCAGAGGCCTGTCGCCAGAGGAGCTGGCAGACAGACAAGCAACCAGGGATCATGAAATGAAGCTGGCAGAGTTAAAATTGGAGCTTGAGAGCAAAAGAATGGCTCTGGAAGAGCGAAAAATCCAAGTGGATCATGAGATAAGACTGACGGAGATGAGTCTGAAGGAAAAAAGTTTGGAGCATCCTCCCTCTGGTGGCAGCACAACGCCGGTGCAGGTAGAGTCCAGGGTGTACATACCCAAAGATGTAGTTAAGGAGTTCTTTAAGGGGGATGACATAGGACAGTGGTTTAGGGCTTATGAGGTAGCCATGTCCTTCCACCGGGTCCCTGACAAGGATTGGGGAGCGGGGTTGTGGGGGAGGTTCCTTAGCGAAGGGCGGGACACCCTACTGGATTTGCCCACTGAAGAACAGAGTTTCTATCCCCGCATGAAAGAGGCCTTAATGACCAGGTATGGGGTTACCCCTGAAATGTATGTAAATGTAAATTGATACTTGTATAGCGCACTACTCACCCGCAAGGGTCTCAAGGCGCTTGTACGAATACCGCTGTGGAACCCGTCCTGGCTTTCCCTGAGAGAAGTCCACTCCTGGGCACCGAAGGCCAGGCATCCTTAGCATTGTGGGGGCCATTGTGGAGATTAAGCAAGCTATTGCCCTGAGTTGCAGAGTGGGACTCCATGATTAGAATAGGCACCGAGGCTAGAATTATCAGGTCCGTGGAATTTTGAGCCCAAGACCCGCCGAGGCGGGGAATTGAACCCTGGTCCCGGGTTAGACCTCTGCATCAGGGTCTGCCGCTCTAACCATTGAGCCACACTTCTCCATGTATAGACAGAAGTTCAGGGAGAGTGTAAAGCGTCCTGGGAGTACGTAAGTGGAGTATGTGACTGGTTTTTGCAGAGCACTGGATGGATGGGTAAAGGGTAGTAGGGGGAATGATTTTCAGGGGCTTTTTGATTTAATTGCATGGGAGCACTTGTCTGATCACTGTTTTCCTGAGCTACGCCAGCACCTGATTGATAGCAAGCTGTCCAACCCGAGGAAGCTTGCTGAGGAGGCGGACCGCTGGCTCAGCACCAGGGTCCACAAGGGTCCAGTGGGAGACTCCGCCAAAGGTGGGCAGGGTCCCCAGCAGAAGAGTGGGGGGACAAGGGTAAACAAAGAGGGTTCCAGCGAGGCCCCCAAAGTAATCCCCAAGGGAACCAGCAGCGAGGTTCTCAGCCTCCCCCACCCCCAAAGCAGACTGGCACCCGACAGGTAGGCCTGTTCCAAAGGGGCCCTTCAATTGTTACAAGTGTAGTGACCCGGGGCACATTGCCAGTGACCCCAAGTGTCGCCTGTTTGGTAAACCAGCACCCACTGGTGCTCCACCCCGGCAAGTAACTAGTGTTAATTTGGGGGAAGAAGTAGTAATCCCGGGGGTGGAGATCCTGTCCAGATGACCTTAGTCTCTCTAGGAGACAGTGAGATGGTCCCTGAAAGCTACCTGCCCTCTAACACTAAGAAATATGGGCAGGTGGTGACCATCAATGGTAAGAAAGCAGAGGCTCTTAGAGACACAGGAGCCAGTGTGACTGCAGTGAGGCAGCACCTGGTGTCTCAAGAGCAGGTTGTACCCCATGCCTACTGTAGGGTTGTCAATGCTGACAACTCAGAGAGCCAGTGTCCAATGGCTCAAGTTCCCTTTGAGTGGGGGGGTCTCTGGTACTCTACAGGTTGTTGTGAGAACGTCCATGCCTGTAGACTGTTTGCTAGGGAATGATCTGGAGAACTCTCCTTGGGAAAAGGTGGAGAAGACGACTCACCTGAGGATGGTGGGTCTGCCTGACTGGGCGTGCGTGACCACCCGGTCCATGGCAGCCAGTAGGGGTGCTCAAGAGATCCTGGGGCCTGAAGGAGAGGCCCAGGAACCGGCCTCAGGGAGAAGGCGCAGGGGCGCGGGAAACCGGCCCCTGAAGTTCCCACGGTCCAGGAGGAAGCAGCCCTTGAGGGGGATGCCCTGGAGCTTACAGGGGAACATGGGGGACCTGCCTGAGCTGACCAATTGGCAGCAAGAAGGAGGCCCCTCCAGGGAGGAATTCTGCAGAGAGCAGAAAGAATGCCCTTCTCTCGTGGGTATGCGGTAGCAGGCTGCAGACCAGGCCAATGGTGTTCAGGCCAAGACACATTATGTGTACTGGGAGAATGACCTCCTGTATTCAGAGCCTAAGGCTGCTGAACCTGGGTCAACCCGTGTGCTGGTGGTACCCCAGAAGTTCAGAGCCTTCCTACTGGGGCTGGCTCATGATGTAGGACATTTGGGGATGGACAAGACCTATGACAGGCTTGTCACCCACTTTTATTGGCCTCAAATGCACAGGAGCTCAGATGCTCACTGTAGATCTTGTCAGACTTGCCAGGCAAGTGGTAAGAGCGGAGGGAAGCACAAGGCTCCTCTGCAACCCTTCCCCGTGGTCAGTACTCCATTCCAGCGAGTGGGTATTGACATTGTTGGGCCTCTGGACCCCAAGACAGCCATGGGCAACAGGTTCATCCAGGTCTTGGTGGACCATTCCACCCGGTACCCTGAAGCCATCCCTCTGAGGACAGTGATGGCCCCCGTGGTGGGACGGGCACTGATGGGAATTTTCTCACAAGTGGGATTCCCTCTAGAGGTGGTGAGCGACAGGGGCACCAATTTCATATCAAAGTATATGAAATCCCTTTGGCAAGAGTGTGGTGTAACATACAAGTTCACCACCCCTTACCACCCCCAAGGAAATGGGTTGGTTGAGAGATTCAACCGAACCCTAAAAGGCATGATCATGGGCCTGGAAGGTCCAATGAGGCGTAAGTGGGACGTCCTCTTGCCATGCCTTCTCTTTGCATACCGTGAGGTGCCACAGAAGTCCCTAGGGTTCAGCCCCTTTGAACTGCTGTACGGTCACCCAGTGAGAGGACCTCTGAGTTTGGTAAAGGAAGGCTGGGAGCAATCTCCCAGGAAACCTCCCCAGAATGTATACAGTTACATGCTGGCCTTCAGAAACCAGACCAGGCGATTCAGGAAACTTGCTGAAGCAAACCTAGAATCCAGCCAGGAAGAGATGAAGCGGTGGTACGACCAGAATGCCACTCTGGTAGAGCTTCAGCCTGGACAAAAAGTGTGGGTCTTGGCCCCAGTGGAGCCTTGTGCACTTCAGGATAAGTGGACAGGTCCATTTGAGGTTGTGGAGCGCAAAAGTCCGGTCACCTACTTGGCGGACATGCAGTCTACCAGGAACCCTTTGAGGGTCCTACATGTTAACCGCCTTAAGCCCCACTTGAAGAGGTCCCAAGTGGGCATGTTGTTGGCAACTGATGATGGAATGGAGTCTGAGACTCTTCCTGACCTCTTGGTAGCCTCTGAGAAAGATGGGTCAGTGGATGGAGTTAACCTCTCACCCACCCTGATGCCTGAACAACAGGAAGACTGCCGCCAATTGCTGGGGCAGTTTCCAGATCTGTTCTCCCTGGTTCCTGGTGTCACAGATTGGTGCGTCCATGATGTGGACACAGGGGACAGCTTACCTGTGAGGCATAAGGCCTACAGGGTAACTGACAGGGTCAGGGCCTGCATCAAGGAGGAGGTCTCCAAGATGCTTGCTCTTAGGGTGGTTGAGTCCTCCAGCAGTCCTTGGTCCAGCCCGTGGTCTTGGTCCCAAAGGCTGCTGCGCCGGGAGCCACACCTGAACTCCGGTTCTGTGTGGACTACAGAGGACTCAATTCAGTCACCAAGACTGACGCGCACCCTATCCCCAGAGCTGATGAGCTCATTGATCGGCTGGGGGCTGCCCGGTTCCTCAGCACCTTTGATTTAACGTCTGGGTACTGGCAGATCACCTTGACTGATGGGGCAAAGGAGAGGTCAGCATTCTCTACACCAGATGGGCATTTCCAGTTCAGGGTTATGCCATTTGGAATGAAGAATGCCCCTGCCACCTTTCAGAGGTTGGTCAACCAGGTGTTGGCTGGGCTGGATGAGTTCAGTGCCGCCTACCTGGATGACATCGCAGTGTTCAGTGGCACCTGGCCAGAACACCTGCGACACCTCTGGGAAGTGTTGACGGCGCTACGCAAGGCAGGCCTCACAATCAAGGCAAGCAAGTGCCAGATTGGGCAGGGATCAGTGGTGTACTTGGGACACCAAGTGGGGAGTGGCAAGGTGGCACCCTTGCAACCCAAAATTGAGACCATCCTGGCTTGGGAACCCCCCAAGACCCAGACTGCAGTGAGAGCCTTCCTGGGGCTCACTGGGTATTACAGGAGGTTTGTCAAGGGCTATGGCACTATTGTGACCCCCTTGACAGAGCTGACTTCTAAGAAGCAGCCCAGGACTGTGATTTGGACTGACACCTGTCAGAAGGCTTTTGACAACCTGAAAACTGCCATGTGCACGGCGCCCGTGCTCTTGGCTCCTGATTTTTCCAAGGAATTTCTAGTGCAAACAGACGCTTCAGAGCATGGTATAGGGGCTGTTCTCTCACAGATGACTGAGGAAGGCTGGGACCACCCTGTAGCCTTCATCAGTAGGAGGTTACTTCCCCGGGAAAGTAGGTGGAGTGCAATAGAGCGAGAAGCTTTTGCTGTGGTCTGGGCGCTGAAGAAGCTAAGACCCTACTTGTTTGGGTCTCACTTCCGGGTTCAGACAGATCACAGGCCCCTCAGATGGTTGATGCAAATGAGGGGTGAGAACCCAAAACTATTGAGGTGGTCCATCTCCCTACAGGGTATGGACATCACGGTGGAACATCGCCCTGGCACAGATCACGCCAATGCTGACGGTCTGTCCAGGTTTTTCCGCCTTAGTGATGAGGAACTCCCTGGGGAAGGGTAGTTCTACCCACATTTCAGCTGGAGGGGACACGTGTTAGACCTGGCACCTTGGCGTGAGTTTCCCTTCCACTTTTTGCTGATGTACCTCGGATGTTTTTGCTGGTGTCCGCTGCTCAGGGCACTGCGCCACGGCCAATCCGTGCCGCAGTGCAAGTCCTCCCTATGTAAAGTGTAACTATGATTGATATTCCTGATTCGGTCATTGGATTTACTGTCAGTCCCCAGTAAAGTGCACCAGGAGTGCCAGGGCTTGTAAATGCCAATACTGCTAGTGGGCCTGCAGCGCTGGTTGCGCCACCCACAGAAGCAGCCTTTTAAAATGCGTCTAGGGTCTGCCATTGCAGAACCAGCGTGCAGTCTGGTACTGTCATGTTGGCTGAGCAAGTGCACACACTTGCCAGCCCCTAAACCTTCCCTTAACTTCATATTAGTCACCCCTATGGTAGGCCCAAGGGCAGGGTGCATTGTAAGTGTAAGGTAGGACATTCTCTGATGAGTGTGGCATGTCCTAATAGTGAATTACGGCCAAATTCGTTTTTCACTATTGTAAGGCTACCTGTTCCCTTTAGGCCAGATGGGCTGCTGGAATTATTACACTCTATAATCCCAGCAGGCTCAGGGAACATGGTATAAAATAATGTTTAGTATGCCTGAACTCAGAATAATAAAATACTTCTTTTAGTAAAGTTTATTTTAATATCCTGTGTTTGCAAATGCTACTTTTAGAAAGTTAGCATTTGCTTGCCTAACCATTTCAGCCCGCCTCTGCTAGGATGTGTATCTGACTGTCTGGGATGTGTGAGTGACAGGGCTGGGGGATGACAGGTGGTGAATGCAAGGATTACACCTTAGTGTGAGGTAGGAGTGCCCCTGGACTCTTAATAGGGCAGTGCTCTGCCACCACAATGCTGGCTCCGCCCCCTGGGGAGCGACTGATGACTCAGCCGGCACCTGGCCCAGGAAGGGCGAAGCACTATCATCAAGGTACTCCTGGCTGCCCCTGTCCACACAATGCTGGCTCCACCTCCTGTGGAGCGTCTGATTGCCTGCCCCTCACACTGAAAGAAGAAGCCAGAACACACCAACATAGTGCTCAGAGACTGAAAGGAGTTATGCAAAGGCCCCCCTGGCCTGGGAGAACAAAGAAAACTCTGTATAAAAGTAGGAGCCCTGCTCCTTGTAAATTAGATCCTGTTTGCGCTAAAGAAGAAACTCTGCCCGACGAGAAGGACCTGGAAGAACTACAAGGAGGACCCCTGTCTTGTGCCAAACTTCTACAAAGATCTCCAAGGGCTTACTGGTGAACTTGCTCCCTGAACTGCGCCCCAGGAACATTGGGCGCTACCCCCCCAGAAGGAAGAAGCTGCTGCTTGAAGTGGTCTGACCCCTCCAGCGCTGAGTCAGGGGAGCGGAGTGCGTGAGGAACCCTCCCTGCACATTCCACGAAGCAGGGCGTCCCCCGTCCACTGAGCACCGCGACCTCTGCTTGGCCGACCCACAGGAAGCAAAGCAAAGCCCAGCCGCACTGGGCTGAGCACCGCCAACTGTTGGAAAAGCTTAGCCGTGTTCTTCAAAGCAAGGAGGACCCGTCCTGTCTGAGCACCACGAGCTGCTGGCCCCCAACGCCCGTAAAGTAAAGACGGACCCCCGCCCCACCTCGACCTCCCCGCCGTGATCGCACTGGAAGAAGCGCCCGCTGCTGTGAAGTGCACAGCTACGAGCGTCCAGCAGGAGAGTACGTCCCGTTGGATTCAACCCGGACTCCTGCCCGCACCACCTGCAGCCGCTCCCCCTCCTGGGTAGAAGCGTACGCTGCGGGTCCGTCTGTCCTGCCCCCACAACGCATCGTTGCCTGAGGAGCCCTGCGCCTGCACCAGCCTCAAGCCGCAGCCCGCATCACCCCCAGTAGACACCGTGACGTGTAAGGACTGACCCCGCCGCCGTCCGCTTCGCACCCCCACCAAAGAAGAAAGGTATTGTTGTGATTCGCCTCGCACGCCGCTGTACGCTTGTGCCTGGGTTCGCCTCAACTGCTGCTGAACCGCCTCGTGGGGTTCAAATTGCCCTGCACCTGAGATCCCGCAGTACGCGCCGCACAAGCTAGGTACGACGCGTACCATTGTTTGACCTTGCTAAAAGAACTGTGCGCTGAGAACTGTACACTTTGGCCCGGGACGCCGAAATCACCCCCGCAGTACGAGCCGCACAAGCCTGGTACTGCTCGTACCACTGTTTAAGCATTAACTGAGAGAGTACGCTTCTCACGCGAGATGCGTGGGAGATAGTAGGGCCGTTACCGATCGACGTACCTAGGCCTCCAGAAGCGTACTAGCACCAACGAACTGTACGAGCACGCAGCACACGGTACCTCAACCATTGTGGGGACAAGATTAAGCATTGAAGGGTCATTTTGAGACCCAGGGACACTAAAGATTGCATATTGCTAATAAGATCTGTGGCATATTTAAAGAGTAACTGGAACCATTTTGAACTGTACAAAGACCATATTTACAAGCCTGCTTTGAATGTATATAAAAGAGATATATTTTCACAAGAATACAGTCTGGTGTCATTGTGTGGTGGGTTGATGGTTATTGTGTGTGATACTGCAAATGTTTAACCCTATGTGCTCTAGAGATTAGCCTTGACTGCTTGCGCCACACTACCTAGAGGGTAAGCAGGGGTTATTTTTAGAGGGTAATCCTTCGCCCTGACTTAGAGGAGAGGGTCCCTGCTTGTCGCAAGTACATACCCGCGCCAACCAGAGACCCCCAATTCTAACACCAGGCAAATAATTCAAGACTGTCTTCGCCTGGATAAAGCCCGCCAGATTCCGTGGTTAAACTATGTTTTAACATCCTTTAAGGAATTTTTTGATCTGGATGTCCACAGTGACCCCCTATGTGCCATTAATATATCTAAACAGGAGGTCAAAAGAGTTTTCTTGGGGCATAAATCTAATAGGCGTAAAGATCAATGTAGCCATTATTCAACCCGTGTTTTCTATTTTTCCAACAAGGAGGAAGGTTATGGCATGCCTAAGTATTTAAAAGTAATCACCAGACAGTCTCATCAGTTTGTTCTTACAAGGCTGAGATTAGGCATTATTCATAACCTGGTGGCATTCCCAAGGATGAAAACTCGCACTTCAACTGCTTGCCCGTGTGATGGTACCACCAAACAGAGCACGCTGCACTTTATGCTAATTTGCCCACTGTATATGCACCTTCGTACTTGTTATCTCAAACCTCTTTTTAAGAAATACTCTGTGTTTACAACTACTAACGCCTTGAGATTACTTTTTGCACTTGCTACCCCAGATATCTGTTTTTTTACTGCAACCTTTATTTTAAAATCCGTGTCCATTAGAAAAAGTCTGGAATCTTAATAATGTGTCCTGTATAATCTAGTTGCTGCTATGTCCATGGTATTGCCCCTATTCGAGTTGTTCCAATTTTTGTAATATACTATAATCCTTTTATCTTGTAACAATTTTTATGTGTCACTTTTATTCTGTGAGCTTTTATGATTGTTTCTTTGATTAATCGAATAAAGCTTATGAACACCTCAGCAAGAGGTTTAGAAAATAAACTGGAACTAAAACAAACATAATCCAACACAGGAGTCTCAGACGACTCAAGATAATTAACAAGGTGATTTCTAAAAGCATTAGGCATACAATTACAGTTTCAGCTTGGATTCTAGACTGCATTTACTCAAAGGAAAGAAAAGAAAATTAGTCTGTCCCTACTCTAACTCTAAGGTGACATCCCTACTTAACATCGTTCCCAGGCAAGAGAAAAAAGGTGTCAGCAGTGAAGACTTCCTAAGAAGTGCATTCACTTTTCCCAGGTAATTCGCTTAAAATTCAGAGCTCGTTCAGATGCTCCTTTCTACACCCCTTGCCTGCCTGTCTTAAGTCTGCTCACATCTCTGCTCCATTCCAAATCTACCTAAGGGGTGCTGTCCCTAATACAAAATCCCCAAAACAGTAGACACGCCTTAAACACACCCCTTGAGGCAGGTACTTGCATTTGGATTTTTCCAGCAAGACTTCGTCTTCATCCAAAAACCGTTGCTGTGTCCTAGGGTCCCCGGCACCTTCTCCACCAAATGTTGCATCCTCACAGTCCAGTCTCCTCCCTTCGTTCTCACCCCTACCAACCTAACTCCTAAACAATGTTTTATTCTACCTAACAAGCTTCGTGTCCTTGCACCTGAAACAGAAATGCACGAGAAACAACCTTGCACACGCTCGAAGTTACAATTCGAAATTCAACTGCAAAAGGAGCCCTTTCCAAAGGAAAATGTTTCTTCAAACCTATAGCATCTGGCTGAGCTAAGAAAATACAGTTAGGTCTCTACTGGCTTCTTCATGTCCCAGGCCTTTACACGTTTAAATGCATTTCTAATATAACATCATAAGCATTGCATTTTAAAATCATTTCAAAAACATTAATTATCATTTCGTTTCTAAAGCATTACGTTTTCTCATGTTAAACCATCGCTCTATTTCATTAATAAGCAACCTACAGGTGCAACTTTAATATGGCAAGCTTAAACCTAATGCAACATTTTACACATGAGGGGGTAATATGGACGGGTGTTTCTATAAATGTCCTGCAGGGTCGCGGCCACTGCCGCTAAGTACACACAAACTGCATGGCACTCCAAGTGTGTGAAATGAGTTCCGCCTCTCCCGCGTCTAACGCAGTTATTGTCTTCCTCAAGGGCAAACCTATGTAGCCGCACTGGAGTGTGATAAAGTCTATGGGGGTATTTGAAGTGTAATAATCAGTGTCTGTCATTTTGTGAAATGGCTTGGTAACTGAACAGCAGTAGAGCCACTGTTCCTCTCTTATTTCAATGCTGAGCTCCTCCTGCCACTCCAAGGGCACCTTCGCCTGGCTAGGATGTCCTACAGTTCTTGCCAGTGTATACAAAATCGCGATACCCCTTCGAGACGAAGGAGTCTGCAGTAGATAAGTCAGTGTTGCAAATTCCTTAGGCTCTAACATAGTTTCGCCCAACTTGGCTCGGAGGGCTTGTCTTACCAGGTGGAAATTATACCTTATGAGTGGCGATGGGGCAGTACTCTCTGCCAAGACCTGCTCTCAGGAGCGAACCACCCCATTTATGAACAAATCCCCCATGTTTTTGATGTTGAGTGTATGAAGGGAGGATGATACCCTGTCCATCCATGGTTTCATACAATTGATGCCTGGTAACCCCTCCGGGGTCGAAGACATAATATTGTCTCTGCGGTTTAGTGAGTATATTTTGCGGGAGACTAAATGGGTGCACCTCCACCCTTTCCAGGGAACGACAAGGCAGGTTAGGTGGGCCATGTATCCAGGCATAAGTGTGTATCAGTTTTGACGCACTATAATATCTTTCGAAGCCTGGGGCGTTGAGACCGCCTGTTGCATACGGCTCCAAGAGTGTGGCTCATCGCACCCTAGGTTGTTTACCAGCCCATCCCAACCTAATTAATAATGAGGGAAGAGTACGAAACAACGACTTTGGTAATAAAAGGGGGATATTAAGAAAAAAAAACAAGAACCGGGGAAACACTGTCATCCTCATGAGTGAGATACATCCTAGCAGCGACAGTGGCAATTTGATCCATTTCTCTATAGTTTCCATGAGCCGCTGCAAAGACCTACCATAGTTTTCTCTAATTACAATCTCTGGATATGTGTGGATTTGGATACCTAGGTAGCGTACCGGGGGGTGGGGGGGCGTGGCCAACCGCCAGGCATGGAGGACATGAGCTAAAAGAGCTCCGTCTCCTACCCTGACACACAGCTAATTATCCTGCATAATACCGGACCTGCGGAGCTGAGTCGAATATCCAAAGGCGGCACAACCTCTCTGGAACCTGAGGATCAGATTGAGACTCCCGGCGCCTGCTGTGAACTGCTGATTTTGGCACAGTTCCTGAATGACTGGCGGCAAGGGAAGAAGAAGGGCAGACTCTGTGGGCTGAATGGCTGCCTCGTCCGAACTGGCGGACTGAGTGGAGCTCCCGCTGTTACTGAAGAGGTCTGAGGTGTGGGCATGCTGGCAGCTCCCATTCGGGGGAGCGGAGACGTCGTTGGAGGCTAGTGCTGCCCTTTGTACTGTGCTGCACCATGATGGCGGCCCCCGGCGGACAAAATGGCAGATGCGACTAGCCCGGCATTGAACCGGCATGTATGGGCAAGGAAGTAGCTAGTGCTTGAAGAGGGGACTGAGTGAGTGCTGGCGCTCTTGAAACTGCGGTGAGTGGGTGTAGGAAGGGGGAGTCTCTAGTTGGCGCAGTGCAACACTGGCGACAAGCAGGGACTCTCCTCTTCCTCGTCAGGGCTGAGGGTTACCTTCCAGACAACCTCTGCTTACCCTCTAGGTAGTGTGGCTTAAGCAGTCGCAGGCTAATCTTTGGGGCATATAGGTTAAACACTTGCAATAGTACACCTTTACAACCAACCCACCACACAACGAGACCAGACTGTATTCTGTAAAAATATATATCTTTATATAGATTTTAAGCAGGCTTGTGAATACAGTCAATGTACTTTATGATAACGGTTGCAAATTACTCAGTTCAGGTTACCACAGTTCTTATAGCAGTTCTCTCGAGGCCCGTAGGCCGGTGTTAACCAAAGTTCTTGTGGAGCCGGCGGCTTCCAGGGGATCTGTCCCACGTCGCGTTGCCTTCTCGGGGTCGCTGATCGTTGCGGCTCTTCAGCCGAGCAGGTCACTGGTCATCCGGGGCAGCGGTGTTCTGTGGCGGCAGGGTCCTCTCCTCGTCGTCCGCTCCGACCCTGGAGGCGGCGGCTGTGCGGTGGGGGCAAGTGGCAGTACGGTCCCCAAGTGCAGGACGTACCCAGCCAAATGCCGGTGCAGCTGTGGGCTCACAGCTGGGCTGTCGGGCAGGCTACCGACCTTGCGGATTCTCACAGGGCAACTGTCCGTCTTTGCAGGTGAGTGACTGCTCGTTATGCAGTCACCTCGAGAGCTCGGACCGGACGGGTCCTCCTTCGCTTTGCTCTCGGGCTCCCGGTGCAGTTGCGGTCACGGTGTTCGGGCCAGCGGCGGCTGGTCCTTACTTTGCTCTCGCTGTTGCTTTGGGCCCCGGTCACGGTGGTCAGGTGGATGTCGTTGCCTTGGAGGAGACTCCTCCGTCGGTGCTGCGGCGATGGTCAGCACCCGCAGTCGCTTTCTTCCAAGGGGGTAGCGTCCACTGGTCCTGGGACGCTGGTCAGGGGGCAAGTTCAGTTGCAAGCCCTTGGAGATCTCTTTAGCAGAGTTTGGCACAAAGTAAAGCAAAATTCTTCTCGTAGTCTTTTCTCCTTTCTCTCCTTCGGCAGCAAGGCACCAGACACAGGCAAGAGTCAGCACCCTTCCTTGTCTCTCACGGTCCTTCTCGTCGGGCAGAGTCCTTCTGTGGCCCAAACCAGATCTAACTTTCAAGGAGCAGGGCTCCTTCTTTTATAGGCCAATTCTTTTGTTCTCGCAGGCCAGGGGGTCTTTGCATAGCCACTCTCAGTCCTTGGGTACCCCAGCGGGTGTACTCCGGCTTCTGCTTTCAGTGTGAGGGGCAGGCGCATCAGACGCCCCACAGGGGGTGGAGCCAGCATTGTGTGGACAGGGGCGGCCAGAGTACCTTGTTGATGGGGGCTTCGCCCTTCCTGGGCCAGGTGCCGGAAGAGTCATCCGCCGCTCCCCAGGAGGGTGGAGCCAGCATTGTGGTGGCCGAGCACAGCTACAGTTCGAGTCAAGAGGCACTCCTACCTCCCACTAAGGTGTAATCTGCGCATTCACCACCTGTCATCTCTCCAGCCCTGTCACTCACACATCCCAGACAGTCAGATACACATACCAGCAGAGGCGGGCTGAAATGGTTAAGCAAGCAAATGCTAACTTTCTAAAAGTAGCATTTGCAAACCCAGGATGCTAAAATAAACTTGACTACAAGAAATATCTTATCATCCTGAGTTCAGGCATACTAAACATGACTTGCTACCATGCTCCTTGAGCCTGCGGGAATTATAGGGGGTAATAATTCCAGCAGCTCAGTCTGGCCTACTGGAGCAGGTAGCCTTCAATAGTGAAATACGGTCTTGGTCGCAAGTCACTACTAGGACATGCCACACACATCAGGGCTTGTCCTACCTTACACCTACAACGCACCCTGCCCACAGGCCTACCATAGGGGTGACTAATATGTAGTCAAGGGAAGAGTCGAGGCTGGCAAGTGGGTGCACTTGCCCAGCTAGCGTGACAGTACGGGACTGCACGCGGGTTCTGCGGTCGCAGTTCCCAGACACAACTTTACGGCTGCTTTGGTGGGTGGCGCAACCAGCGCTGCAGGCCCACCAGCAGTATTGGCATCTACAAGCCCCGGCACTCTCTAGTGCGCTTTACTAGGGACTGACAGTAAATCCAATGCACCAATCATGGATACCAATCGTATGTACAGTTTTACAGTAGGGAGCACTTGCACTGCGGCACGGATCAGCCGTGGCGCAGTGCCCTGAGTATCGGAAAACCAGCAAAACATCGGAGGCACATCAGCAAAAAGTGGAAGGGAGACTCACGCCAAGGTGCCAGGTCTAACATGTGTCCCCTCCAGCTGAAATGTGGGGGGAACTACCCTTCCCCAGGGAGTTCCACATCACTAAGGCGGAAAATTCTGGACAGACCGTCAGCGTTGGCGTGATCGGTGCCAGGGCGGTGTTCCACCGTAAAGTCCATACTCTGTAGAGAAATGGACCACCTCAACAGTTTCGGGTTCTCACCCCTCATTTGCATCAACCATCTGAGGGGCCTGTGGTCCGTCTGAACTCGGAAGTGAGACCCAAACAAGTAGGGTCTTAGCTTCTTCAGCGCCCAGACCACAGCAAATGCTTCACGCTCTATTGCACTCCACCTACTTTCCCGTGGAAGTAACCTCCTACTTATGAAGGCTACGGGTTGGTCAAAGCCCTCCTCAGTCATCTGTGAAAGAACAGCCCCTACACCATGCTCTGAAGCGTCTGTTTGCACAATGAACTCCTTGGAGAAATCAGGGGCCAGGAGCACGGGCGCCGTGCACATGGCAGTCTTCAGGGTGTCAAAAGCCTTCTGACAGGTGTCAGTCCAAATCACATTCCTGGGCTGCTTCTTCGAAGTCAGCTCTGTCAAGGGGGTCACGATCGTGCCATAGCCCTTGACAAACCTCCTGTAATACCCAGTGAGCCCCAGGAAGGCTCTCACTGCAGTCCGGGTCTTGGGGGGTTCCCAAGCCAGGATGGTCTCGATTTTGGGCTGCAAGGGTGCTACCTTGCCACTCCCAACTTGGTGTCCCAAGTACACCACGGAACCCTGCCCAATCTGGCACTTGCTTGCCTTGATTGTGAGGCCTGCTCTGCGCAGGGCCATCAACACTTCCCAGAGGTGTCGCAGGTGTTCGGGCCAGGTACCGCTGAACACTGCGATGTCATCCAGGTAGGCGGCACTGAACTCGTCCAGTCCAGCCAACACCTGGTTGACCAATCTCTGAAAGGTGGCAGGGGCATTCTTCATTCCAAATGGCATAACCCAGAACTGGAAATGCCCATCTGGTGTAGAGAATGCCGACCTCTCCTTTGCCCCATCGGTCAAGGCGATCTGCCAGTACCCAGACGTTAAATCAAACGTGCTGAGGAACCGGGCAGCCCCTAGCCGATCAATGAGCTCGTCAGCTCTGGGGATGGGGTGCGCGTCAGTCTTCGTGACTGAATTGAGTCCTCTGTAGTCCACACAGAACCGGAGTTCGGGTGTGGCTCCCGGCGCAGCAGCCTTCGGAACCAAGACCACGGGGCTGGACCAAGGACTGCTGGAAGACTCAACCACCCCGAGGGCAAGCATCTTGGAGACCTCCTCCTTGATGCAGGCCCGGACCCTGTCAGTCACCCTGTAAGCCTTGTGCTTCACAGGTAAGCTGTCTCCAGTGTCCACATCATGGACGCACCAATCTGTGACACTCGGAACCAGGGAGAACAGGTCTGGAAACTGCCCCAGCAACTGGCGGCAGTCCTCCCGTTGTTCGGCGGTCAGGATGGGTGAGAGGTTAACTCCATCCACTGACCCATCTTTCTCACAGGCCACCAAGAGGTCAGGAAGAGGCTCCGACTCCTCCTCCATTCCGTCATCGGTTGCCAACAACATGCCCACTTCGGACCTTCTCAAGTGGGGCTTGAGGCGGTTGACATGTAGGACCCGCAAAGGGTTCCTGGGCGTCTTCATGTCTACCAAGTATGTCACGGGGCTCTTGCGCTCCACAACCTCAAATGGTCCTGTCCACTTATCCTGAAGGGCACAGGGCTCCACTGGGGCCAGGACATACACCTCTTGTCCAGGCTGAAGCTCGACCAGAGTGGCATTCTGATCGTACCACCGCTTCATTTCCTCCTGGCTCGCTTCCAGATTTGCCTCGGCAAGTTGTCTGAAGCGTCTGGTCTGGTTTCTGAAGGCCAGCATGTAGCTATATACATTCTGGGGAGGTTTCCTGGGAGATTGCTCCCAGCCTTCCTTTACCAAACTCAGCGGTCCTCTCACGGGGTGACCGTACAGTAGTTCAAAGGGGCTGAACCCTAGGGACTTCTGTGGCACCTCGCGATATGCAAAGAGCAGGCATGGTAAGAGGACGTCCCACTTACGCCTCATTGGACCTTCCAGGCCCATGATCATGCCTTTTAGGGTTCGGTTGAATCTTTCAACCAACCCGTTACCTTGGGGATGGTAAGGCGCGGTGAACTTATACGTTACGCCACTCTCTTGCCAAAGGGACTTCATATACTTCGACATGAAATTGGTCCCCCTGTCGCTCACCACCTCTAGAGGGAATCCTACTCGTGAGAAAATTCCCATCAGTGCACGCCCCACCACGGGAGCCGTCACTGTCCTCAGAGGGATGGCTTCAGGGTACCGGGTGGCATGATCCACCAAGACCAGGATGAACCTGTTGCCCATGGCTGTCTTGGGGTCCAGAGGCCCAACGATGTCAATACCCACTCGCTGGAATGGCGTACCGACCACAGGGAAGGGTTGGAGGGGAGCCTTGTTCTTCCCTCCCGTCTTCCCACTTGCCTGGCAAGTCGGACAGGTTCTGCAATAAGCATCTGAACTCTTATGCATTTGGGGCCAGTAAAAGTGGGTGACAAGCCTGTCATAGGTCTTGTCCATCCCCAAATGTCCTGCTAAAGGCACATCATGAGCCAGACCCAGGAGGAAGGCTCTGAACTTCTGGGGTACCACCAGCACACAGGCTGACCCAGGTTCCGCAGCCTTAGGCTCCGAATACAGGAGGTCGTTCTCCCAGTACACGTAATGTGTTTTGGCCTGAACACCATTGGCCTGCAGCCTGCTGCCGCATACCCACGAGAGAAGGGCATTCTTTCTGCTCCCTGCAGAATTCCTCCCTGGAGGGTCCTCCTTCTTGCTGCCAATGGGTCAGCTCAGGCAGGTCCCCCAGTTCGGCGATCTGTTCCCCTGTAGGCTCCAGGGCATCCCCCTCAAGGTCTGCTTCCTCCTGGACCGTGGGAACTTCAGGAGCCGGTTTCCCGCGCCCCCTGCGCCTTCTCCCTAAGGCCGGTTCCTGGGCCTCTCCTTCAGGCCCCAGGACCTCTCGATCACCCCTACTGGCTGCCATCGACCGGGTGGTCACGCACGCCCAGTCAGGCAGACCCACCATCCGCAGGTGAGTCGTCTTCTCCACCTTTTCCCAAGGGGAGTGCTCCAAGTCGTTCCCTAGCAAACAGTCAACAGGCATGGTTTTTCTCATACAGACCTGCAGAGTACCAGAGACCCCCCCCACTCGAAGGGAACTTGAGCCATCGGACACTGACTCTCTGAATTATCAGCGTTGATAACCCTACAGTAGGCATGGGGTACAACCTGCTCTTGAGACACCAGGTGCTGCCTCACTGCAGTCACACTGGCTCCTGTGTCTCTAAGAGCCTCAGCTTCCTTACCATTGATGATCACTACCTGCCCATATTTCTTAGTGTTAGAGGGCAGGTAGTTCGTAGGGATCATCTCGCTGTCTCCTAGCGAGACCAGGGTCATGTGAACGGGATCTCCACCCCCCGGGACCATCATTTCTTCTCCCAGGTGAACGCTAGTCACTTGTCGGGGCGGAGCACCAGTGGGTGCGGGTTTTCCAAACAGGCGACACTTGGGGTCACTGGATATGTGCCCAGGCTCGCCACATTTGAAACAATTGAAGGGCCCCTTTGGAACAGGTTTACCTGTCGGGGCCCCATTCTGCTTCGGAGGTGGGGGAGGCTGAGAACCCTGCTGCGGGCTCCCTTGGGAACTACTTTGGGGGCCTTTTTGGAACCCTTTCTGTTTTCCCCCTTTGTCCCCCCCCACTCTTCTGCTGGGGACCCTGCCCACTCTTGGCGGAGTCTCCCACGGGACCCTTGTGGACCCTGGTGCTGAGCCAGCGGTCCGCCTCCTCAGCAAGCTTCCTCGGGTTGGACAGCTTGCTATCGATCAGGTGTTGGCGTAACTCAGGAAAACAGTGATCAGACAAGTGCTCCCATGCAATTAAATCAAAGAGACCTTGAAAATCATTCACTTTGCTACCCTTCACCCAACCATCCAGTGCTCTGAAAAAGTAAGTCACATACTCCACATACGTATTCCCAGGCCGCTTAGTACATCCCCTAAACTTCTGTCTATACATTTCAGGGGTAAGCCCGTACCTGTTCATTAAAGCTTCTTTCATGTGGGAATAGGATCTCTGATTCTCAACGGGCAAATCTAGCAAGGTATCTCGCCCTTCGCTAAGGAACCTTCCCCACAACCCCGCTCCCCAATCCTTGTCAGGGACCCGGTGGGAGGACATGGCTACCTCGTATGCCCTAAACCACTGTCCTATGTCATCCCCCTTAAAGAACTCTTTAACTACGTCCTTCGGGATGTGCACTCTTGACTCTACCTGCACTGGCGATGTGCTGCCACCAGAGGGAGGACGATCCAAGTCTCTCTCCTTGAGACTTATCTCCCTCATTTTTACTTCATAATCCATTTGGTGCTTTCGCTCTTCCAGCGCCATTCTTTTTGTTTCAAGCTCCAGTTGGATTTTCAATTCTGCCAGCTTTCTTTCGTGATTCCTTGTTTCCTTCCTGTCCGCCAGCTCCTCTGGCGACAGGCCTTTACCAAAGCTGTGCACGCTGTCTTGCCTCTCAAGGTCGATCAGATCTCCCAGTGCATTCTGCTCCTCAGTTGCAACTTGCTCCGCGAGGGCGTCTTGATCCTCCGGGGCCTTTCTGGACTCTACCCAGGCTTTCAGGGCCTTATAGAATTCTGGCTTATTCTTGCAACCAGCGTGCGGAACCTTGAGTTTCTTACAGAAAAACTTCAGCTCGTTCTTTGAGTATTTATCCAGCTTCGCGGCGTCCCACTCGACCTCAAACACCTCGGAGGTCGTGGATTCCGCTCCATCCCGGCTCTTCGTGCCCGGCATGGTTTCTGCACTCGGAATCTTTCTTTCGGCAAAACTCAAAAGCAAAGTCTGTGGCTAAGTAACTGGACCGTAATCCTTGTGTAGTGGTCAGAAGCTCAGGTATAGATATCGCAAGTGTAAATTCGAAAATCCTCACCGCTGCGTCCAATGTAGGAAGGGGGAGTCTCTAGTTGGTGCAGTGCAACACTGGCGACAAGCAGGGACTCTCCTCTTCCTCGTCAGGGCTGAGGGTTACCTTCCAGACAACCTCTGCTTACCCTCTAGGTAGTGTGGCTTAAGCAGTCGCAGGCTAATCTTTGGGGCATATAGGTTAAACACTTGCAATAGTACACCTTTACAACCAACCCACCACACAACGAGACCAGACTGTATTCTGTAAAAATATATATCTTTATATAGATTTTAAGCAGGCTTGTGAATACAGTCAATGTACTTTATGATAACGGTTGCAAATTACTCAGTTCAGGTTACCACAGTTCTTATAGCAGTTCTCTCGAGGCCCGTAGGCCGGTGTTAACCAAAGTTCTTGTGGAGCCGGCGGCTTCCAGGGGATCTGTCCCACGTCGCGTTGCCTTCCCGGGTCGCTGATCGTTGCGGCTCTTCAGCCGAGCAGGTCACTGGTCATCCGGGGCAGCGGTGTTCTGTGGCGGCAGGGTCCTCTCCTCGTCGTCCGCTCCGACCCTGGAGGCGGCGGCTGTGCGGTGGGGGCAAGTGGCAGTACGGTCCCCAAGTGCAGGACGTACCCAGCCAAATGCCGGTGCAGCTGTGGGCTCACAGCTGGGCTGTCGGGCAGGCTACCGACCTTGCGGATTCTCACAGGGCAACTGTCCGTCTTTGCAGGTGAGTGACTGCTCGTTATGCAGTCACCTCGAGAGCTCGGACCGGACGGGTCCTCCTTCGCTTTGCTCTCGGGCTCCCGGTGCAGTTGCGGTCACGGTGTTCGGGCCAGCGGCGGCTGGTCCTTACTTTGCTCTCGCTGTTGCTTTGGGCCCCGGTCACGGTGGTCAGGTGGATGTCGTTGCCTTGGAGGAGACTCCTCCGTCGGTGCTGCGGCGATGGTCAGCACCCGCAGTCGCTTTCTTCCAAGGGGGTAGCGTCCACTGGTCCTGGGACGCTGGTCAGGG
Organism: Lissotriton vulgaris; assembly: GCF_964263255.1. Lineage (NCBI taxonomy): Eukaryota > Metazoa > Chordata > Amphibia > Caudata > Salamandridae > Lissotriton > Lissotriton vulgaris. The sequence goes on from NC_141691.1 coordinate 2,045,319,516, forward strand.
GGCAAGTTCAGTTGCAAGCCCTTGGAGATCTCTTTAGCAGAGTTTGGCACAAAGTAAAGCAAAAGTCTTCTCGTAGTCTTTTCTCCTTTCTCTCCTTCGGCAGCAAGGCACCAGACACAGGCAAGAGTCAGCACCCTTCCTTGTCTCTCAGGGTCCTTCTCGTCGGGCAGAGTCCTTCTGTGGCCCAAACCAGATCTAACTTTCAAGGAGCAGGGCTCCTTCTTTTATAGGCCAATTCTTTTGTTCTCGCAGGCCAGGGGGGCCTTTGCATAGCCACTCTCAGTCCTTGGGTACCCCGGCGGGTGTACTCCGGCTTCTGCTTTCAGTGTGAGGGGCAGGCGCATCAGACGCCCCACAGGGGGTGGAGCCAGCATTGTGTGGACAGGGGCGGCCAGAGTACCTTGTTGATGGGGGCTTCGCCCTTCCTGGGCCAGGTGCCAGCAGAGTCATCCGCCGCTCCCCAGGAGGGTGGAGCCAGCATTGTGGTGGCCGAGCACAGCTACAGTTCGAGTCAAGAGGCACTCCTACCTCCCACTAAGGTGTAATCTGCGCATTCACCACCTGTCATCCCTCCAGCCCTGTCACTCACACATCCCAGACAGTCAGATACACATACCAGCAGAGGCGGGCTGAAATGGTTAAGCAAGCAAATGCTAACTTTCTAAAAGTAGCATTTGCAAACCCAGGATGCTAAAATAAACTTGACTACAAGAAATATCTTATCATCCTGAGTTCAGGCATACTAAACATGACTTGCTACCATGCTCCTTGAGCCTGCGGGAATTATAGGGGGTAATAATTCCAGCAGCTCAGTCTGGCCTACTGGAGCAGGTAGCCTTCAATAGTGAAATACGGTCTTGGTCGCAAGTCACTACTAGGACATGCCACACACATCAGGGCTTGTCCTACCTTACACCTACAACGCACCCTGCCCACAGGCCTACCATAGGGGTGACTAATATGTAGTCAAGGGAAGAGTCGAGGCTGGCAAGTGGGTGCACTTTCCCAGCTAGCGTGACAGTACGGGACTGCACGCGGGTTCTGCGGTCGCAGTTCCCAGACACAACTTTACGGCTGCTTTGGTGGGTGGCGCAACCAGCGCTGCAGGCCCACCAGCAGTATTGGCATCTACAAGCCCCGGCACTCTCTAGTGCGCTTTACTAGGGACTGACAGTAAATCCAATGCACCAATCATGGATACCAATCGTATGTACAGTTTTACAGTAGGGAGCACTTGCACTGCGGCACGGATCAGCCGTGGTGCAGTGCCCTGAGTATCGGAAAACCAGCAAAACATCGGAGGCACATCAGCAAAAAGTGGAAGGGAGACTCACGCCAAGGTGCCAGGTCTAACAGTGGGGGCTGCGGGCATTCCACCCCCCGTTGCCTTCCCGGGTGGTGCATGGAAAACTGCTGATGCACTGAGAGGGGCAAGATCGAAGCCTGCGGGGGTGCTCCCTACACTGTCAGCGCTTGCAGAGGGGAGTGAGTGCATGCTGACACTATTGACACTGTAGTATTTGGGGATTTTGGACATTCGTCCCTCTCCTCTCCCGTCTGGAGCATTGTCAGTTGCCGACTTTTGACAAGCTGAGAAGCCGGATATGAGAGCCTACAGGGGGTCACTCCCAGCATTGTGTAGATTGCCTCTGTTCCCTGTCACAAGCAACAGCGTGGTAATATATGGTGGCACTTTACTTACACTGGCTGTGTTTGGAAGGTATATACTGCATCCTTAAAACAAACAACTTGTGCACACGCAATTATTAACAGTATTACTACTGGATGTATCCCATAAGTCACACAGTCATGCAATATATGATTTCCACAAAGTTCTTTTTCTCCTTTTTCAGGTTCGTTTATTTTTCAAGTGCCCAGCCAACACGTGTTTCGTCTGGGAATATCCCACGACTTCTACAGGGCTATAGGACAAAATGGCATAAATATCAAGAAACCTGTCTGCCGGTTCTACTTCCATCCCGGCCAAGATCTCCACTTCAATAAAACCAATATTCGGTCTAAATACGGCGATAATTCAAACCCAAAAATGGGGTGAAGGGGGTAAAGCGCAAGTATGGCTCTCTGTGTCCCCGTGCACGGCTCTCTTTACACGCGTTGTATTTCGAATCCTTTAACTGCAGGTGCAGAGAGGTTTCTTGATAATTTTGCCATGTAATAGCTAATTTCAGCAAGTGAGGTATCGACGTCAACGGGTGGCCTGTGATAGTAAGAGCCTGTGGATAATCCGCTTATCCCTGTCTCATGATGACATGTCCAGCTCATTTAAATTGCGACCTGCAATCAATATGCCAGCCATTGCAACTGGCTGGCATAGCAATACATGCATAAATCTGGTACCCCATACCTCCCTGTTTTGGAGTTTCAGCTTCGCCAGACTAACATGTCTACGCCCTGTACCCCATATTAGCTCCATCATGAATGAGTTCAGACCTCTAACGGACCTCATGGAGACAAGTATCAGCAGGTTGGTGAAGAAATAAAGGAGCTGCGGCAAAAGCACAATTTTTGTGATGGCTACCCTGCACGCCACCGACAGGGGCAGTGAGACCCAGAATTGAATCTGGGATTTGAGAGGAGGAGCTACGTCAGCAAGCGAGATGGCTGCTTAGGCTCCCGGCTCCGCCGTCCTCTGTAACCCGCCACGATATCCTGTACGCTATCCTGACTTTACGCCTAGTCTCTGTGTGCATGAACTGTTCCACACTCCGATGGTGAAATCCGGATATTTTTATCGCCTTGTTTGACAAAGTTGCATCGAGTTGAAGTTTGCGGCCTACTCCAGCGGTGAAGCCGGGGCCTGGAGTACTTTCACAGTCGGGCTGTAGTGCAACCACATCGGCCAGGAGGAGCGGGCTGGGTCCGGTCGACCGGAGTGGAGGCTTCAATTCAGCCCGAAATTGGCAGCGATCGCTTCCATCGCTCAACATCGACCGAGGGGTGAGTCAGCTTGCTGTCGGCTGCGGGTGGGGGCCCCCGTCCCGCGACCCTGGTTTGCGGTCCCCGGGGTTCGGTGGTTTGGGGTCTCTGGCCTGCAGCCTTCACCGGGTTGACCGTGGCTGTGGACGAAGACTGGTCACCCCTCGCAATTGCACTTTCGTGGTCCTGTCTGTCCCCCCCGAAGATGCCAGATTCACCCGGGGAGGTGATTGTGACTGCTGTCGGGCATGACACTATGAATCGAGCGGTGCATGAGCCATCACTGAGGTCAATACTGGCAGAACTTTGGGCATTTCGCTCACATGTGGATACTTTGGTGAGCAAATTGGACACGCGCTTATCTGCGATGCTCCGGATGGAACCGAGCCCGGCCCTATCGTTGGAACCGGAATCTACAGCCATTCATACCGTGGCCATTTTGATTCCGTGTGAGAGCCCCGTGAGGAAACAAGTATTGGATCCACCGGATGGTGCCCTGGGAGATTGTGTTCCCGAGGATATCATGGTATTGCTGGACCTTCCACCATCACCGGCTTTGGAGATAACGTCAGGCGCCCCCCCCCGGAGACTCTTTTTTGTGACTGTCTATTTTTTTTGTGGTCATACTCTCCTTTCCTGGTGACGCTGCGACTCCTGTGCAAGACACATTGGGACTGTTCAACTAGGAGGGAGAGTCCGTCTTCGTCTACGGTTCCTGTGGACTTACTGCCTGCCGGTAGCCATGGACTGCTTTCTGATTACTCTCTGCCTCTTCATTGCTTCTTTGTTTGCCTTTGGGTCTCGCTGGGAGGGGTTCATGTTCTTGTTCGGAAGGGCCAAGGTTGAGATCGACTGGGTCGGGAATAGTTGGCATGGCGTTTATAAATGTTGGACTTGTAATTGTTTGCTCTGAGAGGCTGGGCGGTGTCACACAGTACCCTCTACTTTCATCTACATTTTTGTCTTAAACTTGTTTTCATAAGGATAGGGGGGGGCTGTCTCAGGCGGGGGGTCTAAAGGGGCCGGGAGCACACACGGATATGCCCTCCTCCGTTCTTTCTCCTACCTTTGGGGTTTTAGTTATTAGGGGCGACAGGCACGCTGCTAATGGGGTCAGGCTATAGCCATTTGCAGGGGTGCAGGGTGGGGGGATGGAGTTTTTTTTTTAATTTTGCCTTTTTTATTTTCTATGGCCTTTCTTTCTTTCTTTCTCTTTTTAAGGATCAGTATAACTATGAATCAATTGGACTCTTACTATGTGCTCGTATTTCGTGCTTATGCTTTTATGATATCCGGACTCCTGGGTGGGCGGGCTCTGAGTGCCGGAGCAATATGGAATGTATATTTTGTTTTCTTTCGTACAGATCTCAATGCTCTGGCGCCAATTTTTCCATTATAGTGGGTATTTCATGCAAATCCTGTTTTTTACCCTGCCCCCCCGCTTTCCGTTTGATTGTATAGCACTTGATCCTCTCTTATAAAATATAAAATGAAACCTCTGTCTGTTAAAATCAAGCTTGCAGTATCAACATTATCGGCGCCATCTTGCTCCTTTTTTTTGGGGGCCAATTCGTGCGCGTAAGCGGCAGCCATTTTAAATGCCATGACCTCTCTGCCCATCGCCGATAGCCAGTGCGTCTCTCTCTCTCTCTCCTGACCTTGCAGGCATCCCCCGCGCGCTGACAGCCCCCACTCTCACATGCTTGGGCCATAAACCCCTCTTCAGCGCAACCCTGCCTCGGAACCCCATCCTGTTCCCAGCTCAACACCTCCCTCCACTCCTTTCATGATCCCGGGTCCTTTGATAAAACCCCCCTTTTCCTCTGTGGCCAATTGTCTTGCTCGTTCCCAGGCCGCCACCTGGCCTTACGGATGCTGTTTATTGCCCCGATACAGTAGGAAGCTTCTCCCATCAAAGGATCCACGAGTTGATCAAAGCTCCCACCCCATGAGACCCGATCGACCACATGCATTCCGGGAATCGGCGGAATGTCCAGCTGCGCGACAATCGTCACCTGTTGTGACCGGGGTGGGGACTTCTACTGTAAATGTATGTGGGAACGGGCCTGAAGCGGGGATTCCGAGGATGCCTTTCCGTACTTCAAATTATTTACGTCAATGTGCCACATGCAATAAACTGTAATAAAGATCATAAACCTGTGTATAAGAGGCCAGGCCTCAGAGATGCGGTTAGAGCACCTCGTGAAGATACCCTGTTGTCTGAATTGATGTGTTCTGCTCCGTCGGAATAAAACTTCTGTTTCCTGCCTTCCAGTCTCCAGCGCCTGCCTCTTTGTTTGGTAACTTGAGTGGTATTAGAGGCGGTTAGCGCCAGGCAACCCTGAAAAAGGTCATCGGCCCGTACCTTTTTCCACATGTCTCATCCTGGAACCCATCTGTGCATTCTGAATACAATCCTTATCCTGGCTCGTCGCCAGACCTTGGGATTGTCGGCTGATGAGGCGTGTTGTACGGTGATATTGGTGATTTTAATTTTCTTAGCGGCCGGCCCCCGCGGTTGTAGGCCCATACTTGTATTTTTATTGAATGCTACAATAAAGGTTTTCCAAAATAAAAAAGAATCTGGGATTTGAGAGCAGCAATCGTACACCCCAGGTTGCCATCCAGAAGGTCCGATGTAGTGCAATAAATTTGTATTCCGAGATATTTAAAGGAGTCAGGTGCTATGTGGAAGGTCCAGGAACTAAACCGAAGAAAAAAAACGTTCCTCTCAGTGCTATCAAAGAAATACGCCTACGACATAGCAGCATTGATAGCCAGGCCAGAGAGACCCTGGAACAACTCAAAAATGGAAGGCATAGGATGAGGATCAGCACCCATATCCTTGATATAAAGAATTAGATCATCCGCATATGCCGAGACAGTGTGGAATGCACAACCACACGTTATACCCCGACAGCCTGCAAAAGCACGAAGTCTGTGTAGGAGTGGCTACAATGGCAGGATAAGCAACAACGGTGACAGGGGGCAGCCCTGCCTCGTCCCCCGAGCCCCTACATTTTGTCCTGAGATGTGATGTCCCGTTCGTGCCCACGCCATGGGGTTCGTATACAGCAAGCGTACCCATGCTATGTATTCCTCAGGTATGCCAAAGCGTTCAAGAGTATAGAACATATAATCCCAATGAAGGGGGTCAAACGCCTGCCTCGGATCAAGAGATACGAAGCCTACTGTAGTTCCTGTACAGTGTGTGCTTAACATAACTTGGTGCAGCTGTCTGATCTTGAGTGCTATGCTCCTACCAGATATGAACCCACACTGATCGGAATGTATCAGCGCGGGTATAAACTGATTAAGGCGAGTGGCCAATAACTTACTCAGGATTTTATAGTCCGTGTTGATGAGTGATAAGGGTCTATTGCTCGAAATAAGCAAAGCATCCCTCCCGGGGTTCAAAAGCGAAACCACTAACGCATGCAATGTAGTAGCGGGGAGCCCGCCTCCTTCCAATGATTTGTGGTAGAGACATTGCAAGTGAGGAGTCAGCAAGTCAGCGTACATTGCATAAAATTCGGCCAGGAGACCATCACTCCCCGTAGTCTTATTACATGGTAATGCCTTAATTGCCTGTTGTATTTCCGCGCCTGTTAGTGGTCGTAATAGGTCGTCGTGTTGATGTTGTGTAAGTTGGGGGACGCATATACCATCAAAGAACGGTTCAAAGTCAGTGTCAATAAGGTCAGGCAGTGGACCGTACAGGGTTTCATAATAGTTTTAAAACTTGGTATTGATGTCTAGCTGTGTGTTTACCATCACATCTGTGTAATTCCGGATCTCTAATATAGGCGTGGGCATGGGGGCGTTCTGGACCAGCCGCGCCAACAGTGGTCCCGATCTATCAGCTTGTGTGTGTTGTTTTTGCGTGTATAACCTGTGATCCACCACATGCAGCTCCTCAAGCAGTTCCGCATATTGAATGTTAGCCTCTCGCAATTGTGTCAGTTGGTCATTTGTCCCCGCAGCCACCCCCTCCAGCGCAGCCAACCTGCCCTCAGTCTCCGTAAGTGCTCTATAAGAGCGTGTCGCACTCCTGACTCCTGACTTAGTGCTAATCGCCACCACCCTAATGACCGTTTTAAAGGCATCCCATTCTATTTGTCGGGAGCTAGCAGACCCCATATTTTCGGAGAAGTAGTTGGCTATCGCTTCTGAGAGGGAAGAACTGATCCTCCGGCATCTCAGGTTGTAGTTTCCAATTCGGTATCGGAGTTGGAACCTTGCCCCACTGCATAGTTAATTCCACAGGGTTATGATCTGACAGGGTTTTCCCCATATGGAGCACCGAAGTAATGGACTCTAATAGGGTCCCGGAGCATAGGATTCGTTCTAGAGTGTGTAGTCTGTGTGGAGGTGAATAAAAAGAGTATTCCCTGTGCCCAGTGTGTTTTACTCGCCATGCTTCCTGCAGTTCCCAGCCTCCCGCCCAGCCCCTAAGTGCCTCTGCTAGTTTTTTGCTTTCAGTGGCATGCAGTGGGGGGTGAGACCTGTCTCAATCAATATCCAACACTGCATTGAAGTTGCCTCCAATCAACCATGGATATGCCACCAATTCCGTCAAAGCTGCATCCAGTGTAGTCAGATATTTATCTTGATCGATGTTCGGTGCATATACACAGCACATGACCTCGTACTCCTATGCATGCCTGCCCCCTACAGACCACCCCGGCCAAGAAGCTGGTGGACAGACCTCTGGACACCCTACCCTTGATTGCGAAGGATGAACTGTCCCTGCTTATGGGGCGAGTTAAGTCTGGCTCCCAGGCTGATCCCTGCCCTCCTGAAGTCTTCAAACTGGTCATGCCAGGAATAGAAGAAAAGGTCCTGGCTCTCCTGAACTCATCTTTAGCATTAGGCAAGGTTCCGACAGCCTTCAAGGAAGCACGACTGATCCCTCTGTTAAAAAAAACTGGAGCAGACGTGAAGTGCCTGAAAAACTTCAGGCCTATCTCCCAGATTCCTTTCCTTGCCAAAGTGCTAGATCAGCATGTCTTGTCCGATCTCTCCGACCATCTGGAAAGGAATGGTCTGTTGAAACCAAATCAATCGGGGTTCCGTGCGAATCACAGCACGGAACTGGTCATGCTGTCTATCCTGGATGAGCTCAGGAATAGGGCAGATAAGAAGATACCCGATGCCCTGGTGTTGTTAGACCTCTCCGCAGCGCTTGACACCGTGTGTCATAAACAACACCTGTCGCGGTTGAGGGATTTCGACATTCAGGGCACAGCTCATGCCTGGTTTGCATCTTTCCTACAAGGGAGGACGCAAAGAGTACAGCTGGGAGAATTGCTCTCCACTGCAACACCAATTTCTTGTGGAGTGCCGCAGGGATCTGCCCTGTCGCCCCTCCTATTTAATATATATCTCCAACCATTGATTTCACTCCTCAATCAAATGGATTGCCAGGTATATAACTACGCTGACGACACCCAAATCATTATCCAAATGGATAATGCTCCTGGGGCATCAGCAAGGCTGCAAAACATTCTTAAACACACAGCCAATTGGATGTCGTTGAACTCTTTAAAAATCAACCCGGACAATACGGAGGTTCTACCTATCACCATCGCTGGTAATCCATGGCACGACGGGCTTTGGCCAAGGGAACTTGGGCCACCCCCAGAACCTGCAGTGGAGGTAAAAAGCCTAGGCATCTATGTGGATGATAAACTATCCATGCGGAAGCAAGTCAACACGGTGGTAGGAACCTGTGTCGGCCTTCTCTGACAACTCAGAAAAATTGCGCTATTATTGTCCTTCTCCACCTTGAGACGGGCGGTGTCCGCAATGATATTATCAAGGTTGGACTATGGCAATTCGCTTTATCTTGGTCTGCCCCAAAAACTCTTGGACAAACTTCAAGTGGTGATGAATGATGCCGCTAGGCTCATTTTTAAGAAACCAAGGAGCTCGCTTGCGTCCCCACTTATGCGCGAGCTACACTGGCCACCAATAAGGCAGAGGGTGCTCTTTAAAGGGCTCTGCATCGCACATAAATCGCTCTATGGAAAGGCGCCAAGATATATTAAGACCCGCCTGACTCCATACAAACCGGGTAGGTTGTTAAGATCTGCTGAAGCAACTTTTCTTACCCAACCACGCTTCAGATTGGCTACAGTGGGCGGCCGCGCCATCTCCAATGCTCTCCCAGCAGTCTGGAATAATCTATCGGCGGATCTGCGGAAGGAATCTAATTTGATGTCCTTCCGGAAGAAGCTGAAAACGGTTCTTTTCCAGAAGGCCTGGGTTGGGCTATAATTCCTGGATGGGCTTTTCTTTTAGGAATTTCTGCTGTGCTTACCTGACAAGCGCTTAGAGACCCCTGGGTTATAACGCGCTATATAAATCGAATAAAATAAATAAATAAAATAAATGCGTCCCATCCAATAAGCCATGAAGCAGCACATATTTACCGTTTACATCTGCTTTCTGCTCTAAGAGCTTGAAAAGGACAGCAATCTGCAGCCACACACGCTGCTCCCCTGGAGAACGCTGAATATGTTGTAGCGAACAGCTGTCCCCTCCATTTTCTCTGCAATTTAGCTGCCTCACCACTGCTAAGATGAGTTTCTTGTAAATAGGCTATAGCGATCTTCCTTCTATTAAGCTGTGCTAGAGCCCGATGTCTTTTATGAACTGAACCCCCTTTCGCTCCATGTGCAGTATGTGTACGTGTTATGTAAAGCCATCGTAGTATCGAAGCTAAAATAGCACTGTACTCTACTGAACAGATGGCTGGGTGACAATTGCGCTGAGTTGCGCAGAGTAAAGTCAATAACAATCTCAACAAAGCTCCAAGGATAAGGTGATGGCCATCAACCAAATAGTGACAATAATCCTCTACTATAAAGACCAATACACAAATATAACCTGTGCTTAATTCCACAATAGTCAATGTACTTAGTAAGTCAAAGATGAGACGGTCTTCTTTTGTCCCTCATTAGGACTAGGACTGCTAGGAGAGGCCACACACCTTTTCCTGAAATACAGCTATGGACAAGTGAGTTTTTTATAGGCTTCCTTCATTACGGTTCAAGGTGAGGACTCGTTTTTGTGTTTGATATAGTTATGATATGATTGTGGCTTTGCTCCACAGATACGTGGCTATTGGGAGTACCCGTTTTTATTGCTTATAACGACTGACTACTGGTTAGAATAGACTCTCTTGAGAGGAATAGGTGAGTCTGGAGGGATGGCGACCTTTCTCTTCCTTTATTCTACACTGCATGCTCGATATAATTGAGCATTTACAAATCTAATACTATCACCATTATTAATGTTAACATGTGTGGTAGCTGAAGTATATACCTTACTTTTTACTGTGGTTATCCTTTCTCATGCACTCTTTTTCTAATTATCATTTTCTTACGATCTGGTATAACTTTTAATATGCTTTTGCGTCTGGTGGCGTTTTTCTCTCTTTTCACATGAATGAAACACTTCTGTTTGATATCTGCATCACCTTATTTCACTTTTCACTGGTCACTTAGGGATGTTTTCTGGTGGTCTGTTTCTTTTTTCGTATTGAAATCACTTGGGTATCAGGTCTGGATTTGGTAAATTGACTTTTTAATGTCAAGATCTAAGCCTTTGTTTAGGCTCTTGTGTATTGATGATTTGCATTGTAATATTCTAGCCCTGACGAAGTCTGTGGTTTACACCAAGAAAGACGAAACACGTGTTGGATAGGATCGTGTCTGAAGAAAAGTTGTGAAAACTAAATGGAGGACAAAAGAAGACTGTCTCTTCTTTGATTTACTATGGAGATTGACTATTGTGGACCTAAGCTCAGGATATATCTGTGCATTGGTGAAAGAGCACTGTGTCCTGTGGAGATCGAGAGCCTGTATATAAAAACTGCTGGAAAGCTGAGCCTGCCACTACACAATAACTCCCAAATACCAAGTTCCCCCATAAAACAACAGAGGACCAAACAATTAACAAAAGTCCAACATGAACTACAAAGAAAAGATGCATCATCGCATTCGCCAGGGGGGTGAAGCCCAAAACCCCATCAGTTCGTGAAAACAACATAATTTGCATTCAAGCATGTCTTGGTTACATTGACACACTTCCGTGTAAAGAATATGTGTTTCGGACCCACTAAGCAGGCCTCAGCAGCAATATATACAGTGCATATATTACATATACATTATCACTCCCGGGCCTTTCAAAGCAGAACATCAGAAGTCTCTGGCAACCTGGGCAGTAATCGAAGGAAACAGAGTCATGCTAGCGTCAGATTCAGAGCTCACTACGTCACTGGAGTCAAGCAATCCTGGCTGAAGACGGCTGATAGCCAGAAACCAGTCCTAGGATGCTTGATTCCCGTCCGGGAAAGACATGACTTGGCAGTTTGGGCTAGACTGTTCCCATGAGGCACAGGGGGCCACGATAAGGAGGAGGACCACGCTCCCTGACTGTACTGCATTACTTCTCGCGTTTCCCGCTTTGCGGGAAACGCTCGCTGTTGGGGGCATTGAGCGGCCGTGAGGTAGGCTAAACTACATAGCCCACAAGTCACCTGGGCAAGGAGACACCTTCCCGCCACGCCCTCCACAGGTGGTTTAAATCAAGCACAATCACCGCGCATCGCGGGAAACAGTAGCTGAGCTGAGTGGATTACCTTCCGTGAACTGCAGGGGCCACGATACGGAGGAGGACCACGCTCCCTGACTGTACTGCGGCATCTTTGAACTGTGGGGGCCACGATACGGAGGAGAACCACGCTCCCTGACTGTACTGCGGCATCTTTGAACTGCGGGGGCCACGATACGGAGGAGGACCACGCTCCGTGACTGTACTGCATTACTTCTCGCGTTGCCCGCTTCGCGGGAACCGCTCGCTGTTGGGGGCATTGAGCGGCCGTGAGGTAGGCCGAACTACATAGCCCACAAGTCACCTGGGCAAGGAGACACCTTCCCGCCACGCCCTCCACAGGTGGTTTAAATCAAGCACAATCACTGAGCATCGCGGGACGAGCCGGGCGAAGCCCGGGCAAAGGGCGGGCCGTCTGTGGCCGGAGGAGGCCGGAGGAGGCTGGGCTGGGCCTGAAACTCTGCCCAATTTTGCACAAGAACGTCTGGTTCACGTGAGCTTACATTTCCTTTATACTATTCATCGTACTCCTTATACTAGGACCATTTGAGGCTGTCTACAAAATAGTGTGTCTAGTTTACTCTTTTTATGAGCAATGGCTTGCGAAACTAGAAGCAAGACTGCTGCTGGGGGGACAAAGTTGACAGGGACCCTAGATGACTTCATAGTTCGCACTAATACACTAATTGATCAGGGAATTGTGCTTATGGAGAGAAGGGTATCCCAGGATCTAGCTTTTGCAAAGAGGTCATCTATGGGCCATATAGACGATGCCCGTAGCCCAGAAAATGCAGTAAGCAATATTACCCCTCTCCAGACACTCGTAGAGGTTCATACAAATATCTCTACCCAGCCGGGACTCCAGGATTCTACTCTCTGTGACTCTCAGCAATATGGCGCCATCGGGGAACATCCTCGTTGCTACACAAATAGACTCCCAGCCGGAAAGTAGTTACAGTGAGTCGCAAGGGAGAAGGGAGGAAGCAATTCTGAAGATTAGGCATACTAAAAAAAATACTACCACCTCCAAAAAGACAAAAGCGGCAACTGCACATAAAGCGGGAGCCGAAACTTGCAAAGAACAACTGAGGGGAGCATCCAAAGTGGACACAGGGAAAGAGGAGGTCGGCCCTAGGATAATGCCTTTGACTATTGATGATTCGATCTTAGACGATACTCGGGCTGATATTTTTAATAACAGTACCACACCTAATAGTACAGCCATCAGTATAGATAGTGAAGACCTCCTTTTATCGACATTAAAGACTCTCATTAAATCCTTGCTGTCTCCTCTGGAAAATAACTTTCTGGCAATAGAAACACAATTAAATGCCCTACATAACAATATAGAAGCTTTACGTTCGACTCAAACTAAAAAAGTAACCCATCTAACCCTGCCCGTAACTAAACCACAAACAATAAATAAACCTTTAGCTCAAGCTAAAAAAACAGCACCTAAAACACCAATGCTAAACCCTTGCCCTCCGGTGACAAGTAAAAACCTGATTAAATCAACTCCATCCACCGAGGCAAATGCAAACAAAGCAGTTACCTTAAATGCCCCTACCCACAGTCCTGATAAACCGTTACAAGATAAGACTGAAAAACGTAGAGGGATCAATTTACCACCAGATGCATGCCCATTTGTAGTTATCTTAACTGGGGTCCCTGAACTGGCTGCTCAGGCTACTGAATCATTTTGGACACTTAAAAATAAGGTACTTCATTGGTTAAATTCTAACCACCCCCTTCCACCATCCATAACCAGTAACATCTTAATGGTACAGAGGGTCCCTTGGGTGGGAAAACCAAAAAGAGAATTCAAGGAGACTGTGTGGTGGTATCCTTTGAAGATCCTAAAACAGTGGAATATATTTGCCTGGGTGAAAAGAGAAATAATGGAGTTTCAATCGTGGCAAGACCACTCTCTTTTTTCTGCATGCCAGTTTAGCCCACGGACAACAGATGGAGTTGGATGAGGGGTTCAAATTATTCTCGGGGAGGGTGGGGACACGAAATGTTTGGGGAGACAAACCAATACACTTGGGGGGGAGGGTTAAATGATGGCTGGACTACAATACAGCGAAGGGTAGGGAGACCACATTATGGTGACCAATATAGACATACTGAATGGATGCGCCCACGCTACGATCCATTTACCATCCCTTGCTTCAGTCGGTTTAGCGAATTGGAGGCAGTGGATTGACATCCAGAACAAAATGGGCCCCGACAGTCCTCTTCATCCATATTCACTCCCACCAAGCTACTGGATTGTAGTGGAAACCAGCGACCTCTGGGCATGAGTACAAGGAAGGAAAGGGATAGAAGGTTGCAAATGACTCCAAATGAAAATATAAATGTGACTTAAACCCTGGGGAAGGAGAATAAAAGCCATAATGAAGTAGATACCAGGACCAATGGAGAGCAAATTGACATAGCTATCAATACTACCGGAAATAACAAATCTGTGATTCAGGAAAGGTAAATAGATAATGGTGGCATGGATTTAAACAAAGACATATGTACATTGATGTTTTGGAATGTGGCAGGTTTGAAATAAAAAATTACTAATCCTTCGTGGGAAACTGTTACAAATGGTTTAGACATCATGGCCTTTCAAGAAACCTGGGCCACGGACCCCATACATCTTAATGGTTATAAAACATTTTGCACTCCAGCAGTAGGAGGCACATTTGGGAGACCTAGGGGTGGTTTAACTACGTACATCTCGAATAATTTAAGGTACGAGAAGGCACGTTTTTATTCTAAATGTGATTTTTAACATAAAATAGTGATAGATACTAAAGTTGGTCTTTGTCTTGTAGTTATAAATTTCTACAATAATATCCCAGGTAATATGACCCGGGACATTTTGAAATTGTTAGCAAATGATTTACAATGTGAATTAAACAGCAAGGAGAAGGAAGTAATGATTTTATGGAGGGGTGATTTCAATTGTCCATTATGTACAAAAGGCCAAAAAGACATTTGCGGTTTAATGTTAGAGCAGGACATTAACCTCTCACATTTTAAACACACTCAAACTGGGGACTTATTGAATGAACTACTGTTTAATTATGATTTGGGTTTTGTGAACGAAATGACTCAGCAACCGAAACCTTTTGTACCAACCTTTATTGGGAGGGGAGCATCGACTACCATTGATTTTACCTTCTGTTCAAATGGTTATGGGCAGAAGATAGGTAGTTTTAAAGTTTTGGACACACCAGTAAGTGATCACCTACCGCAAATACTTGGGATTGAGAACCTTTTCGTGGCACGAAGGGATGACCAAACCCCAAGGCAAGTCGCCCCAGATGTGGCACTGGGAAGCCAAAACGGGTATACCCTCAAGTGGGGCAAGGTGGTACCGGAAGACTTTTTAAAAAAGTTAGTAAATACCTGTGCCGACAGTTTTAGAATCTGCCTGGGCGAAGACTCTGATAGTGAAGGCATAATGGAGCATTTTAACATTATTGCATCCACTATCAAAGAGAACTTGAAATTAGCGCCAAAGAAGGGGCCCAAGAACAGTTTAAAATGGTTTGACATGACCTGTACAAAGGCCCTGACAGAACTCAAACATGCAATACATAAGGTGCCCCGAGATACTGGTCAGATAAGAAACCTAGGGAAAAGTTACAACCAGGCACTAAAAGACAGGAAGATTGCGATTAAACGGGGGGTTTGGGAAGAATTATGTGCAGCCTCACAAACTAAAGATACATCAGCCTTCTGGAGGGTGTTAAATGCACCACTGCCCTATGAAAACAACAAAGCTCGCATGGAAATTGTGATTAATGAGGAGGACTGGGTTGCACATTTTTCCACCCTCTATATGCCTATAGATGAGGCTCAAGATATAGGTTTAAACTCATTAGATGTGTCAGGAGACGAGGTCCATAAATTGATTGTAACTTTACCCGAGGTTTTAACAAGTTTGGAAGCCACAAAGGACAGTAAGGCGGCTGGTCCAGATGGGATCCCGGCAGATCTGTATAAGGCGAATAGCGAAATTTGGGGTCCGATGCTTGTTCAACTTTTTAACGCTGCTCTAGCAAAGGGTCTGAGTCCATCTTGGTTCACATCAATCATTGTACCTATCTACAAGAAGGGAGACAGACAAAATTGTGCCTGTTATAGGCCAATATCCCTTCTTGACTCATCAATAAAGATCCTTGGTAGAGTAATTTTAGCTAAAAAAATTGCAAAACTGGGCAGAGGAGTTTGGAATAATAAGTGACCTACAATTTGGATTCCAAAAGGGCATAGGAACAACGGAGCAGGGTTTAAATCTATTTTTGATTCAACAGAAATATATCACGATAAAAAGGGAGCGTTTGTATTTTACATTTGTTGATCTTACATCGGCTTTCGATTGTGTGTCTCATGCTAAATTATGGGACCTGATGTCAAGGCTGGGCGTAGAAAAATCTATAATTCAATTTTTAAGGGAGCTATATTCAGGAGCCACTGCCACTGTACGTTATGGAAAAGGGGGGGAATGCAGTAGGCCATTTGGGATAGGGCGTGGTGTACGCCAGGGGTGCGTCCTGGCCCCCTTCCTATTCCTTATTTATATAAATGGCCTCGAAAGTCGTCTGCTGCAAGAGTGTGGGGATATGCCTAAGATTGGAAAAAGATCTATCCCTGCACTGTTGTATGCAGATGACGCTGTTTTAATGGTCCGTACCCCCATGGCCCTGCAAAAACTGATAACATCTTTTAACCAGTTTATGCTCAGCTTGGACTTAAAAATAAATTGTAGCAAGACCTTCGCTATTAATTGTGGCACACGTGTCAGAAAGCAAATGAAAACGATGTATATAAACATCTCCCCTTTAGAAAGAACACCCACCTTCCCGTATCTCGGAATTTTGTTTCACGAGTCAGGTACTTGGTCAAATGGGGTGAAGGCAAGAACGCTCCTATTCTCCAAGACAATAATGGCACTAAAAAGTTTCGCAAGAAAATTAGGGAAAAAAACGATCAGGGAAATTTTAAACATTTATAACGCAACGTGTGTATCGGTGGCATTGTATGGAGCATGGCTCTGGGGCTATTCTAATATAAAATCACTTCAAATGGTTGAAAATAAATTTTTACGGCACATCCTCTCAATACCAGAAAGCACAGCGACTTTTATTTTCCATGCTGAGTTGGGGGTGCCGTATATTACAGACATTATTAGAATACAGCCCATTCTTTTGTGGCACAGGGCCTGGACTGTAAATGAATGTGTATTAAATTGCGCCATATTACAGGATATGCTGAAATCTGGAAAAGTAAATGGACTAGAATGGCTAAACTACATCAGATTATTTCTGTTGGATATTGATTGCCTTCAATATTATGAAGATCCATCTACTATGGTACATATTTCCAGGAAAACACTGAAAAAATTATGTATGGAGCATTTGAGTGAAAAAAGACTATTGGATGAAAATAAGAAAAAGTCTGTCTCTTCACACCAGCTAATTCTAGTCGGACACAAATTACAGCCATATTTAACCTTCTATTAACACGCTTTAGATGTAATATTGTTTTTAGACTATTCACTTTCCCTGAAATGAATTCAGGGTCTAATGAACTGCCTGTATGCCCTTGTGATGAATTATCTGCACAATCCAATATACATGTTTTATTTTTTTGTAAATTTTATACCTTGCCTCGTAGGAAACTTATTGTTCCTATCCTAAAAGAAATGAACTTGTATAGATGTCGCCCAGCGTTTTTAGAACTGCAAAAAATGGACAATGTTTTTACTGTTGCCTCATTAGCTGAGTTTTTTAAACAAATTTTTAAATATCGGAAATCAATTTGCCTAGATGAATTTTAACTTGTATATATTATGAAATTATATGAACTGCGATACCTTCTCCTTTTCACAAACAACTGTATAAATTCAACACTGTAAATGTACTTCTTTTTTTGTTATCTGTTGCTTTTATGGTTATTTGCTTTTTAACCGAATAAAGTACTTTTTGAACTTTGACCCTGGGTGTAGGTAGGGGCCCGGGGCTGCGGCTGGCCCTGCCCCCTCTCATTGTCAGGCTCGCCTGTGCTCCGTGTTTCCTTGTTGACGCTGCCACTCCCGTCACGGTCACGGCGGAACTGCGCCGGTCTCAGGTTTCAGACCGGTAAGTCCAGTAAGTGCCGGTCTCAGGTTTCAGACCGGTAAGACCAGTAAGTGCTCGGCTCTCCTCCCCAGACTCCGCTCAGAGCGCTGCGGGATTGCCCGGCTCTGCGCATTTACAGGACAGAGCCCCTTGACCCTCGGCAGCTGCTGCAGCTCTTGAGTGGTAAGCGCAGAAAGGCTGAGAAGTGCAGAGGGGGCCAGGGAGAGAGATTCACGGTAGGTGTGAGAGGCACGGGCCGTGTGTGAAAGGCACAGTGTGTGATATATCAAGGAGGGCCAGGGCAGCAAATTGTGACTGAGGGATGTGTAAAGTAAGAGAGCAGAACCGAGGGCGTGAGAGCGGGGCTTTAAGTTGGGCCTGGTCCTGCCAGAGCTCAGACCCAGTAGTTAAAGTTAAAAAGTGACGTTATTATTGTCCTAATCTTTACGGATAAAACCACCGATCGTCTTCTCAAGAATTCACTGTAAAACTATTCATACCGTGTCAGCGACGCGACGCCGGATTTCATATCACGTATTCTTTGATATTGTATTCCATTTAAACATTTTAGTTTTTCCTACAGGGTGTGTGTTTTGTAGCTGTGTCCATGCCACACGTGACTCTTGTAGGATGCACTCTGAAGTGAGTCTCCGCTAGGGCTCTGGGGGAGCTCTGGTTCTGGGTGGGTTGGAGAACAGCATACTCTTTTCTTAACACTTTGGGTTTATAAATTATAATGGGGCACGACTGAGAGCTCTGGGCTGAGGCTGAAGGCAGTGCAGTGCGAGTGTCTCACCGTGGCTGCAGTGCCAGTGGGACATAGAGGCGTACCTACGATTTGCTCATCCAATCCTTGGCCACTCGGCAGAGCGTGCAGCGCGATGGATGCGTATATACACACATTTAATTGTGATTCTATGGGAAAGTTTGTGAAGGAGGTACAGGGCTGTTGGAATATTGACGGTCCCAAACTAAAATAAAATGCTGTATTACAGGTGAGGAGGGAGTAGACGGAGCGGGGTGTGAGAGAGAGGGCACGGTGAAGGGGAAGGGTCAAGGAAGTATAAGCAGAAAGACAAGAGTGGGCGGACAGTGCTGACGAGGAAGCTCGCGGCGAGTGAGATGTGCAGATGTAAGATTTCACAAAGATGCGGAGAGATGAAGATGTCGGTGTCCGTGAGAGTGCAGACGGCAGTGTTGGGGAGGGGTGGGAGTGATTTGATGCACTGACAGAAAACTCACGGAGGCTCCCGATGCTGGGCGTCGAGGCACAGGACTTCAGTTCTTCCATTGTAAAGCATGACATGCGCAGATCCGACCTGGCCAGTTCCGTTTCTTTGGCCTCGCCCGTTTTACAGACACCCCTCACCCTCCTTTCATCCATCTTTAAGCACTGGGTGAGACTGCACCGAGTGGGTGAGCTGGCACAGCCAGCGACGGTGTGAGACATAGCTGGGTTAAGTGAGGGGGGCACGGAGCGAGTGGGCATCAGTTGAGTGAAAGGACGCTCAATTGTCGAGGGGTCACGGAGCGGGTCAGTGGGGTATGGAGCCAATACCCGTACAATGCGGATTAGAGGCAAATAGGGTTGGTTTGGGATTACAAATCGGTCTGGGAACGCTAAAATAAAAAATTGCTAACATTTGCATATTGCCTTTTGCATAACACTGCTTTGACAAAATTTTCTTTAAAAAAAAGGGGTGGGGGTGGGTTTTGTAAAAAAAAATGCATGAATTAGTTCACACTGGTGAAATACACCTGAAAACAAGTGAGGCCACTTCTGCTCAGGGCCCCCTGCCCCCGGTCTGTATGCGGTCATTATTTGGCCGGCCCAGCAAGAGAAAGGGAGTGACACCTCTGCCCGTTGATAAGAGGGAGGTAATGGACGCCCATCTGCCTCCAGAAAGGCCACTCAGGGCCCCACTGGGCCGCTAGCGGCCTCCGAACACGCAGAAACCAGACAAATCAGCCCCCCAGACTGCTGAAAAAAGCAGCCCACAGCTGGAACTGGACACCGGCCCCTCGGGCATTGCCCGAGTGCCCGCATTACCAATTCGACCATGGTAAGGTGGGCACTCGGTCAATGCCCGAGGGGCCGATATCCGAGTTTGAGCTGTGGGCTGCTTTTTTGGGCAGCCTGGGGGGCCGAATTAAAATGTCTGTGTTGTTCAGATGCCGCCAGCGGCCCAGTGGGGGCCTTAGTTCCATTATCGGCGCATGGTCCTCACCCGCACCAAAGTAGAAAAGGCATGCATGAATAAATACACAACACAACTTTTTGTTTGAAGAAAATATGGCTGCAGGTTTATTCCATACAAAAGTATGCAAATTATGGTGGGTTATCTTACCGGCGATCCAAGGGCCGGTAGCCGTACTAACCTATGCTACCCTGCCCGCCTGAGGAGCCAAGCACTGTGGAAACCCAATCAGTGCTACTGGGACATTGGTCCCTTATTACTCACGCCCCTTTCAGGGTAGAGCGTAACAAGGCAAGCCCCCGGTTGTTCAGGCCCAAAACTGACCTAAAGGACTAACAGGGCGCCGCCATTGTTCCAGGACCCTCCCCTGAGGCTCCTGGGATTTGGCTCTGCCACCCCAATTGTGCTCTTGCAGAGGTATCCTTCTGTACCCAGACTGCTTCCAGATCGCCCTGTAACTCCACCCTCAACGACAAAGACAACATTACAACATCCTCAAACTTCGCTTGCCTGTCCCATGCCGGGTATGCGGTAGGGTGGTTAACGGTGTGTCGGGCAGCAAAGAGGAACAACAATGGAGGGGGGAGGCCTAAATACCCCTCCCCCTCCCCCGGTGTGCCAGACATGACGTGTTCAGCGCACCCTGTGGGGACTCCTCCTGGAGTACCTCAGAAACGAATAGGGGTGGGGGCGCCTAAATGCCACTAAGGGTTGGCCGCCCTCCGAGGTGGCCCGCTGCAGGGGCAGCGGGCAGCCGCAGAGTGGCCTTTCTGGGTGTGATGGGCGTCCATTACCTCTCTTTTACCAATGGGTGGAGCTGTCACTCCCTTTCTCTCTCTGGGCGGCCCATTATTGTGTACATATTGAGCGGGCAGTGGGTCTGAGCAGAAGTGCCCTCACTTGTATTGAGGAGTGTTTCACCAGTGCCTTTTGTTTGTGTTATCTAAGTACAGTTACGAAAACATGACTCTGTCAGAGACCCCCACCCCTTCTTTTTATAAAACTCTGCAGAAGCAGTGTTTTGCTGAAAGGCAAATTGCAAATGAGGGCCACTTTTTTTGCGTGCCCGGGCCGATTTGTGATCCCAATCCAACCCTGCCAGGGTGGTATGATCTATGCCGTGATCCTGGGTACCTCGGGCGGGGTCACTGTGGGTTTTAAGCAAGAACACAGATATTAGAGTTACACTTGGAGGGAAGGGACGCTATGGTGGCACTGACATTTGGAAAGTCTCAGCACAGCTGTAGAGTCCATGTAGGGAGACATGTCGGGCATCCAGGGCAAGATGGAAACGCACTGCACGCCTTGACTTGTCTTTGCCACACTTTGGGAGTGTATGGAAGAACTAAGTGGCGCCAACTTAAACCGTTTACTTGGAGAGATGGGAAAATGAGACACCAATGAAGGACAGGCACACACGGAGGGCAAGGACAGGCACACACGGAGGGCAAGGACAGGCACACACGGAGGGCAAGGACAGGCACACACAGAGGGCAAGGACAGGCACACATGGAGGGAGAGGACAGCCACACACGGAGGGAGAGGACAGGCACACACAGAGGGCGAGGACAGGCACACACGGAGGGCGAGGACAGGCACACACGGAGGGCGAGGACAGGTACACACAGAGGGCGAGGACAGGCACACACGGAGGGCGAGGACAGGCACACACGGAGGGCGAGGACAGGCACACACGGAGGGCGAGGACAGGCACACACGGAAGGCGAGGACAGGCAATCACGGAGGGTGAAGACAGGCACACACGAAGGGAGAGGACAGGCACACACGAAGGGAGAGGACAGGCACACACAGAGGGCGAGGACAGGCACACACGGAGGGCGAGGACAGGTACACACAGAGGGCGAGGACAGGCACACACGGAGGGCGAGGACAGGCACACACGGAGGGCGAGGACAGGCACACACGGAGGGCGAGGACAGGCACACACGGAAGGCGAGGACAGGCAATCACGGAGGGTGAGGACAGGCACACACGAAGGGAGAGGACAGGCACACACAGAGGGCGAGGACAGGCACACACGAAGGGAGAGAACAAGCACACATGGAGGGAGAGGACAGGCACACACGGAGGTTGAGGACAGGCACGCATATGAGGGGAGAGGACAGGCACACATGAGGGGAGAGGACAGGCACACATGGAAGGAAGAGGCGAGGACAGGCACACATGGAGGGAGAGCAGGGCATTAACCCCTTCGCTGTGGCGGAAATTCCGCCGCAGCGCTAGGGGGGAGGGGGGCCGAGCGGCGCTCTCGTGCTGGTGACGGAACCACTCCGTTACCAGCCTCGGTGGAGCTGTGCTCATGACAGAGCGGTTCCGTCATAGCCCCGCCCGCTAAATAGAACGCGCCGCGCAGGTGCGAAATCAGCGTAGCGGGCCACGACGGAACCGCTCCGTCATCAGCACAGCGCTACCGCGGCTAATGACGGAGAGGTTCCGTCATCAGCATGGAGCCAGTTAAGTGGGCCGGGTCTCACCGAGTCTGAGCACCGGCAGTTTTTTTAAGGTGGCCTCGAAATGGGTCTCTATCGGGCTCTCTTTTGTGCCCTGGCACAGGCGGCCTGTTTGTTTCCGGACTACAGTGACAGTAGGCACATCGATGTGCGTATGGTGAGCGTTGTAGAAGAAGAGAAATCCTTTAAATAGTGTCATTTTCTCTCCGGATTTCCCTTCTCTTTTTGAAACCCAGGAACAGCTACAATGTCGTGGTGTCACCAGGGCTTTCAGTGGAAGTTTTTTCAATATTCTATACACGCCATAGTTGCTGCTTATTTATCTTATGCAACGAGCAACCATTGACAAAGCCAATAGTCCTGACAGGTAGGTATGAAGTCCCTTGGTGTATCATATATCTGGACACAATGACAGGAACAGCAAAATACAAGTCGGACGGCACACTGTGCTAAACACAGATTTTTAGCTTAAGTGTTTTTAAGCCATGCCCTTAATTACATTCACCACGCCCCTTTGGGAGACCCCTTTGTTTTTTCATCCCACTTAAAGCCCTGAGGGAGAGGACAGGCACAAATAAGGGGAGAGGACAGGCAACCATGAGGGGAGAGGACAGGCACACATGAAGGGAGAGGACAGGGACACATGAAGGGAGATGACAGGCACACATGGGTGAGAGGACAGGCACACATGGAGGGAGAGGACAGGCAGACACGGAGGGCGAGGACAGGTACACACAAAGGGAGAGGACAGGCACACATGGAGAGTGGGGGCAGGCAGACACGGAGGGTGAGGACAGGCACACACAAAGAGAGAGGACAGGCACACTCGAAAGGAGAGAACAGGCACACATGAAGGGAGAGGAAAGGCACACACGAAAGGAAGAGGAGAGGACAGGCACACATGAAGGGAGAGGACAGGCACACATGAAGGGAGAGGACAGGCACACATGAAGGGAGAGGACCGGCACACATGAACGGAGAGGACAGGCACACATGGAGTGAGAGGACAGGCACACATGAAGGGAGAGGACAGGGACACATGAAGGGAGAGGCTAGGCACACACGAAGGGAGAGAACAGGCACACATGAGGAGAGAGGACAGGCACACATGGAGGGAGAGGACAGGCACACAAGAAGGGAGAGGACAGGCACACAAGAAGGGAGAGGACAGGCACAAATGAGGGGAGAGGACAGACACACATGAAGGTAGAGGACAGGCACACTCGGAAGGAAGAGGAGAGGACAGGCACACATGGAGGGAGAGGACAGGCACACATGAAGGGAGAGAACAGGCACACACGAGGAGAGAGGACAGGCACACATGGAGGGAGAGGACAGGCACACAAGAAGGGAGAGGACAGGCACACAAGAAGGGAGAGGACAGGCACAAATGAGGGGAGAGGACAGACACACATGAAGGTAGAGGACAGGCACACTCGGAAGGAAGAGGAGAGGACAGGCACACATGGAGGGAGAGGACAGGCACACATGAAGGGTCAGGACAGGCACACATGAAGGGAGAGGACAGGCACACATGAAGGGAGAGGACAGGTATACATGGAGGGAGAGGACATGCACACATGAATAGAGAGGACAGGCACACATGAATAGAGAGAACAGGCACACATGAATAGAGAGGACAGGCACACATGAAGGGAGAGGACAGGCACACATGAAGGAAGAGGACAGGCACACATGAGGGGAGAGGACAGGCACACATGGAGGGAGAGGACAGGCACACATGGAGGGAGAGAACAGGCAAACAAGATGGGAGAGGACAGGCACACATGAGGGGTGAGGACAGGACACACATGGAGGGAGAGGACAGGCACACATGTGTGGTAAATAAAATTACCGTATCATTTTTCCATACAATTGTAGTGTAGTTCCTAGTTTCCCACTAGGCCCTGCGCATTGGAATAACATAAACAGTAGTATCGACGTGGAACTGCGGATATTCCAGGCCTCCACTGACTATGCTAAACTTAATTGGGTTGTGTTACCAACTAGCTCAGAGGTCACTGGAAACTTTCTTCTCTGCATAGGAAGTGATCAGCTTCCTTGGCACAGACAAGAAGGGATTCAGTTTTCCAACAACCGTGCAACATGACAACTTTGCTCCTCAGATCAAGAGTCGATCTCTAGGGTCGTGTGAAACAATAGACATAGATTTCACTCAGTCAGTCTAGTGCAGTTTACTTTCACAATATGTAGAGAATAGAGAGACGGGCGTTTATCAATAAAAGGTTAACATTTATTGAACAGTCTTTCTTCTCGTACAAGAGAAATGTATTGCCACAATTGCAATAACTGTTATTATAAAAAGTACGTACAGTAAGATAAGTATTGCGAAATAGAACTGTAAAAGCATTGATATGGTTTCTTAGCCATACAATGGTTTAAAAGTAATAAAACATATATACAGTCATATATACATTAGGCTAACATACTCAACTGGTGCTTCTAACTAAGCCTACCCCAGTGTGCCTGACCTAAGCCTAACACGTGAGAAGGGGAGTAAGTAAGTAGCTTAAGTTAAGTTGGTTTTGCCAAGGTTTGTTTCAAGAATTCTCGTCTAAGGGTTTAGTCAACACCATACCTCTGAATAGAATGATGGAGGATTGGTATCTCCTTCAGGGGTCTCTCTCGATATCCCAGTCACCTGCGAGGGTAAACCGGAAGC
Organism: Lissotriton vulgaris; assembly: GCF_964263255.1. Taxonomy (NCBI): domain Eukaryota; kingdom Metazoa; phylum Chordata; class Amphibia; order Caudata; family Salamandridae; genus Lissotriton; species Lissotriton vulgaris. The sequence continues at coordinate 2,045,344,543 of NC_141691.1, forward strand.
GCCGGGACTGGATTTCTCTGCACGAGAAATGCAGCGGCTTCTCTCAGCGCGTCGAGGAAGGAGGGGTGACAGCGTCCGCGGGCAGCTGGGCTGGATGTCTTCGCAGAGGACGGCTGCACGGCTCCTCAAGCGTACTGAACCACAGTTCGCGCTGTAGCGGCGATAATGGTAATCAGTAGCTTCACCACCACAGGATAGCAGGCTGCAGCGACAGAGTGCTAGTTGTTACCAACACGGGGTCATGCAGGCAGCTGGCATCAGCAACAGGTTCGCTCATTGCTTAAGGCAACGTTGGTAATATTTATACCTGACAGGTGCCGGGTTTGACGCAAGTTTGCTGGACATAAGACGTCAATTAAAGATGTCACTAGGAAGTGACAGTTATCAGTTGCTCATTAGAGTTCCATTACTAATCAAAACATAGCAAGCGGGGATTTCCAGGTTTGCTAAGTTTTTATCTTGTTGAAGAACTCGGAGTGTTATCTAGGAATATCAGATAGTGACTGCTGCTCTGTCATTGCACTAATTGGTCGCAAAGGAAGTAGCAGAGAGTCATGCTGGAATGTGGCTCTGTTCGTGTGAGGCCAGAGATGACTTTACAGAAAATCGCACTTGAACGGTTATGCCAATATAGGGAATAAAGGGCTTTATAGCCGAATAGGGGCATAAGGTCACAGTATCGATCAGGAACCTAGATAAGCACATAACACCCACTCCACGTATTCATGTCCATCAAAATTACTAAAACTAAGCAATTAGATGTATGTGTAACATTGTGTAACATAGCCCACCCCAAAATACATAAATGCATTCAAAATAGGCGTACTTGAAATACATGGAATTTAGGTACTGTACGTTTTTTAAAGCATAGTAATCATTCAAAAGGTTATTGCATATAAAATCAATGAACGATTATGCAAAAAGAATTACACATGAAGTATCTCTGACAGAAGAAATGCGAGATAAATCATCACATAAAAATGCATTGTAATAACATGTGTGCTAGAGGCTGGTGTAATGTTGTTATGTCTCTAGATGTGTTTAGAAATAGAAGTGTGAAGCTTCTGTTCTCTAAGAATAGTTTTTACGTTAAGCAAAGAATTGTTCGTGCCAAAAAAAAGGTCAATATTAGAAAAAATTGTCCAATTCAAAGAAAATAGATTCTCAAAGCTCCTGGCAGTTTTTGTTGATCAAAACTGAAGGCCGAATTCAGAGTTCATGGGAACGCTGTGTGTCGGAAAGCTTTTCAAAAGTTATTGTTTCTCTATGGGTGAGAACATCGTATCAGACAGGCTCGCAAAGAATTGGTCTACAAAATCAGGTGATAGTTCAACCAAATTAGATAGCGCTGTAACTTGGCAGGTGTGAGAATGATTGCTGTCATCATAGTCGGGACCAGCAATGCTCACAGCACGTTGTACCTGGGTGATGTTGCTTTTGTCACTCGCTCCACTGTTACCACTTGGCTGTAGTACAGGAGTCTCCACGAATGCCGTCATCAGGATTGGTAGCCGCTGGGGACAACACAATGCGTGAGCCGTTATTGGACTTAGCAAAGTATCGACGTCCATTGGTACTGCTGATGGAAGTGAAAGACAGATGTCCAACACGCATTCCTCGCCGCAAAGCATACACCGTAGCACAGGTAAAATGCAATTTTGCCATATCGGTCTGAATGAAAGGAACCAGGTCATGTTTAGATCTCTCAGCCTGGCCAATCCGAGGACGTTAGTTATCCTGTCCCTGTAGCGCATTGCTAGGATTGTCTCTTCCATTGCCATGGGAGCTATGTCTGAGCCGAGGCTTGCCATAACGTAGCAGGATGGTCAAAAATAGAATCCCTGCGATGAGTCCCAAAAATAGTGGAATACCACCAAAGATGGAGTGCACAAAATTAGGAAAGATTCCCAAAATTGCCTGGAAGGGTGTTAGCAGTCCCGTAAAGACTGTCTTAAATATGCCTGGGATGCTTGTTGCGCTAGACATGTTAAGGAGTTGGCTAAACATTTCTACGAAATGCACGGGGCAATTTGTTGATAAAAGGTCATGGACCTCAGTAGCCGTCCTTGCGACTAGAAGATCATACGTCTCTTCAGATGACGTTATAGGCACTGTTGTCTGTAAAAGCACAGATTTCATTTTGCTTAATGTATCAATTCGTATAGAATAGAGATTCAGACGAGGCCAGAGGGGAGTCACTATGTCTGGAGGCCCGCTCGGAAACAATGCTTGCATACAGCATTTGACCATGGACGTTACTTGTACTAGATAACTTAGTCCGGGCGCGAGGCCACAGCACCTGTGATCCGTTCTAAGAATGTAACTCCCGTTCGAAAGTTGCATAAAGAAGGGCTCTATCTGAGTTGCAGGTGTGACTAGCTGGTGGCATGAGAGGTTGTTTGAATTTCCATCACATGCTCCGTGTAAATTAATACCTTGACACAAAAGTATACCGCTTAGTGAGTGTTTACAGTTGTGACCACTAAGAAATACATTTTTGTCGCTGTCACTATAGCAAGAATGAGTGTATGGTAATTTCCATTCGGATTTAATATATCCCTTACCCAATTGTTCATACTGGCCAGCAGGTATGTACTCAAGGCATTTATGAAATCGGAAAGTTGTTATCGGAATTGTGATAATTCCGTGTATTATCCATTCAATGACAGTGCTCTCTGACATTGTCAATGGTAATCTCTCGAGTTTCTCGATGCTCAAGATTGTATAGTCTGCTCCTTTCTGTGCCAAACTGATCTGTTTATCAGTAAGGTTAAAAATTGAAAATAATGACGTTGTGTTTATCAAACGCCAAGGCACATAGCCTGAACGAAGATTTTGCAGCGTCCAGCCTAGTTCTATAATAGAGCGTAATTGAGACTGGCCATGTTGTAACATTAGCAAATCTCTGTCTATCACATCAAAGGCAGAGGATACAATATTGTCCAAAGAATATATTCTGGAAGACAGAGTCATTAACCCATTGTCTACCACAGAAAGTGATTTCTCCAAATTAATACGATCAATTTCTCGTATTTTTTCAGCAGTTTCAATTTGCTTTACTTTCCAAGCCTCGTTGTAAGTAGCATAGATACTGGTCGCTATGAAACGCTTTTGACGCTGTTTGCGTGGTCCAAGAATGAAATCGCGCAAATCAGCACCATCTTTTAATAAAGACAAGTGTTGCTTAATTTCAGCCAGTGTGGATGTAGTTAGCCATTCTAGGCAGAGTTTCCCTACACTGTATGTGGTTATAATTCCTGGATGTTGTCTCTGGGAATATCTTGAGTCTAATCTGGTCATTTTTAAACCCTGTGTTTTATTCAGGAACCTATCTTGACAGCTATTTGTGTCTGTAGGCCAGATTAACCATTTTTTCCAATCAGGATGTGTTCTGTTGAAATGTAAAATGTGTGACACGTCTAACTCATTATCTGCAGTTGCATTCTCAGCTATTGGCTTTGGTATAGACGGTGTTTTAAGGTCTTTGTTCTTAGCTAGGCCAAGACAAGATGTTTGGTGTACTGTGTCATTTAAAAATAACATTTGTTCTGGTATCATGCAGGTTCTAAATAGTGCTTCAATGCCTTGCACCTGCCAATCTTTTGTACCCCAAATTGTTTTTGTTTCAATATTATTTTTCCAATAATCAAAACCAAATGTCATCATTTTGTCATAAAATGCTTCTGAATATATCAATTTAGAATTTGTCAGCATTGTTTTCATTCCTGTTTTATCTAACAGTTTATAATAAAACGTTTCTGCATCACTGGTGTTAAACCCTGAAAAATATTTGAATTTCTCAAAAAATGTTTTAGAACTGCTTTTAGGTGGTGTAGAACAATGTTCCCATTGATTATACATAAAAACATTTCTAGGCTGTGCAGATTTATGCAAGTAATGATCCCCATAGTGGGTGTAACAGAATAACTGCTCATAACTAGATGAACCTTGTAAATAATCATGATCTGTGAATCTAGCTGACATTACTAAATCAGACATCATGTCATTAATACTGTTAAAGTCCCAATCATCAGAGAATGTACTTGGTGTCACAAAGTCACTTAAGGAAACCTTTAGTTGATGAGGATACTTCAGGATTTCGACCGGACCATAGATCTCATAGTCTGTTTTCTCCCATACTACCCCACCAGGTATTGGAATTGCTGTGACATTTACTGTTGACAGTTCTCTTTTCTTCACGTGGGATGATCTGTGTGGTTTCAGGACTAGGTTGATGTTCTGACTTGCTGTGTCCATTGTAATATATTTTCCTTCAATGAATTTTCCCAAACACAGTACCATGATGAGCCAAAGCAGGAGGAAAAATACACCTAGACCGAACCAGAACTCTAACCAAGGGGAAACAAGGTAGATTTCCTTCAGCTGATGAAAGAGTTCTGTTGCTTTTTCTTTAAAAGACTTTTTTGTTTCTGGCATCACTTCGGGGTCGTTAAAATCTTCAGAGAAGTTGTCGAAGTTGATGAAATAACCAGAGGCAGTTCTGTCAATTGATGGGATTGTTCTTTCAATCTGTCTCTCGGTAGCACTTTCTGATGCCACATCATTGTAGACTGGTTTTGTTTCCTGACGAACTGTTTCAATCTGTGTTTCAAGAGGCACGAGTTCCATGGCATTATTGCATAGTCCTTCATTGTGCACTGCAGGCTGATCGAATGTGATTAGTCTTTCAGTTTGAACCTCTTGGATTGTTGCAAGTTTGGGTATTCTGTTGTTTCTTGGGAGTCCACTGGGCCTACTGTTGATTATAGGCCACATGCTTGTGGTTTTACCAGATCGATGGACACGACTCTGTTCTCCTTTTTACCAGCAAGGGGCGGTAGCACAACTGATCTTGTTCCGGTGACTGCCAAGACAGGTACTGCTTTTCTGTAAGAAGGCCCAAATTCCTTCTTAACCGCGATCTTTTCTCTGACTAGGTCCCCAATCTTTGGAATCCAGACAGGCCTTGCTGGGGCTGTTGCGGGTGGTGCCTCGTCAGTGGTACTTGGCTGTTGCTTTAACTTTATGTTGCTTAATGATTTTCTTGTTTCATTCAGTTTCTGTAAAACAGCCAAACGATCCTTTACATCAAAGTGCTTTGTTTCTTCTTGTACCACTGACATTTGACTATCGAGGTCCTGAACGTTCATTCTAATTCCGAACAATAGTTCGTATGGGCTGAAACCTTTTAGAGAATTTCTTGGCATGTTGTTAAGACTAGTCTGGACACTTATTAAATGTTTGACCCACCCAGCGCCTGAACCTAATACCTTCGCTGTTATAGATTGCTTTATGTCCCGGTTTTTTCTTTCTACCACACTATTCCCTTCGGGATGCGACGGACAAGAATACCGCAACCCAATTCCCATGCTGGCCATGGCCTCCCTATAGGCTCGAGAGCTGAAAGCAGGACCCTGGTCAGAATGGAACGTGGTAATTGCGTATGTGCCGATAAAGACTCGCAAATCTTTTATAACCGTTCTAGCGTCAGCCGAGCGCTGGGGCCACATCCATATGAACCTCGTACAGGAATCCACTGCTACCATGATATATCTATAGTTGCCGTCCCTTTGTAGGGGACCACAGTGGTCCAGGTAAACGCATGCAAATGGTTTATCCGAGATGAGAAGGGGTGTCTGCGCTGGTCGTTTCACTGTTGATACTTTTATCCTTTGGCATATGTCGCATTCCAATACATACTTTTTAGTTTGTATTCTCAAGCGAGGCCACCAATATCTTTGTTTTAATAGTGATATTGTTGCGGAAACGCCAGCGTGTGCAGAAGCAAGCCCTTCGTGTGCCGCTTTGATTAGTCCTAGTCTGTGTTCCCTGTTTGGAATTACTCTATCCCCCACTCCAGGGATTCGAGCAAAAGGAACATTATTTGTATCCGTTAAGTACAAGTACTTTTTAGGAAAGCCTTTTGGGAGTGTTTTCTTATCATCTTTTACTGACGTACTGACAGCTTGTAGAATATCGCTGTCTATTTTTGTTTTTGACCGAGTTATCGCAGCTACGGAAGCCGTTTGCACAGCTGCCTTCGCGGCTTCATCAGCCAATGAATTCCCTGCAACGTGAACGCCATCACGTTGATGACTCAGTGTATGTATCACGTGAGTCTTTTGTAGTTCTTTTTGTAAAAGAACTACCTGTTCCCAAAGCATTTTATGCTTTATTGTGCCACCTTTTGCATCTTTGAAACCATTTTCCACCCAATTCTGCAAGTATTCATTATAAGATTGTACGCAATAAAATGAATCGCACACTATTAGTGTGGGGAATTCGCGATCTGTATTTTCTAGCGCCATCTTAAATGCTACTAATTCAGCTCGTTGAGCCGAGCAATCTCCTAGAGATTGTGTTTTAGTGACCAATGGTCTAAATTTTCCTTTGTGCCAGCGACCTTTAACAATCGCGCACGCAGCACTGTAAGCTTGCTTACCCCCAACTGCGGGTTGTGCTGATCCGTCAGTATATATAATACTTCCGTATTCTTCGAGAGGCAGGATTTCAATTGGCAGAGGACATTCGTATTCATATTGTAAAAATTCCTGTGTTTTTAATTTAGGATCAAATTCGTAAACTACGTCTGTTGCAGCAAGAGAATTAACCCACTGAATCCATCTCGGATGCAAAGCTTTAGCATTAGGAATGCTTGCTTTAGTTACCGCTTCCAAAGCCGGTATGGGTGTTACGATTATTATTCGTTTACCTTGTGCTAGGAGCCTTTCTTTCGCTACAGCAGTCTGAACCGCAGTTAGAATTTTTTCCGTTGAACTGAATTTTATTTCAGCCCTTGTGTACAAATGTGATTTGTAAGCTATTGGTACCTTTTCTCCCTCATTAGAGGTTAGGTACGTGAATCCGCATCTTCCTGGGATGACTCGGATTACAAGATCACGTGTGTTGTCACGTGTGTCTAATTTTGTTTTTGCTAACATGTCTGTTTGCAGTGATCTCAAAATTTCAGTGTGTTTTTGAGTCCAATTGATTTGTTTTAAATCAGGTTTAATTAGTTCGTAGAGAGGTTTAACCCTCTCCGCGTAATTTAGAATGTAAGTTCTTCCGAAATTCAGAAAACCTAGAATGGATTGTAAATTCTTCAGCGTTTTTGGAGCTTGGAGTACAGCGCACTTCTCTAAGAAGTTGTCCGCTAGGCTTTTCCCTTCACTTGATAATTCGTACCCTAAAAACAGTACTGTCAGATGGGCAATTCGGGACTTTTTAAAGTTGAATTTGTAACCCTCTGCTGCGAACCCAAGTATAATGGTGTTCACTCTTTTCAAGTGAGTATCCAAGTCGTCGTCTGTGAGATAAATATCATCTACGTAAGATAATGCTTCATCATCATAGATTTGTAGTAACTCTGTTACCCTAGCTGAGAATAGTCCTGGGCTGTTCTTGAACCCCTGTGGGAGTCGACAGAATTTTTTCTGCGACCCAAATGCAGAGAAAGCGGTCAAGTATCTGCTTTCTGGTGCAATGTTTTGACAAAAGAAACCATTAGAAATGTCTAATGTCGTTTTGTATTTTTTCCTAACTATGTTATTCATTAGGGCTGCACTATGCGAGTTTTGTACTGCAAAAGTTTTGCAACATGTATTAAGGTGTCTGTAGTCCAAAACTAGACGATATGAATTGTCTGGCTTGGAGACAGGAAACAAAGGATTGTTCATTTGAGAGGTGCATGTTTCAATCACCCCCTGGTATTCAAGTTGATCTAAGATCTCCCTGACCTGTTTTTTAGCTTCTTGCTTTATGGGATACTGCCGTTGGGCAGTTGGTTCACTTTTTAGCTGGATTTTGTGAGGCGGTGAATCCTCATCCCATCCTACATGATTTTTATACAGTGCAGGTGCCTGGGCTACTGCCCATTTCCTGGCATATGTATATTTTTTGTGAATCGGAATGTGATTCGAGAAGGCAGGCATAATCACTTCTTCGCCACGAGGGCACTCCCTGACAAACTCCGGGGGCCAATCTTTTTCAGCTAACAGAATATCATAGCCTTTTGAGAGCTTATCCCAAAATAGACCCTTAATTTTCCTAGTCTTATCACCCTCCATACGCAATGTTATTTCGTATATTTTATGGGGCTCGCTAAGTCTGGCGTCGGCAGTTTCAACCTGAATGTATTCATTCGTGTCCACTGTCTCCAGATGACTCATCAAGTTCTTGCGCGCTATACTGATTTCTGCTGCACTGTCCAACATTGTCAATGCCCACTCCCCGTTTTTCAACTGTGTCCTCAGTATTCTCGGCATGGTTGATTACTCTAATACTGGCTACCTTCTTTTTCTGAAATTGAGATTTCTTATTTTGAGCAGGTTCCTTGTCTTTGGACTTGGTGTGCTCTCCTGGGTCTGACCGTCCTCTTCTTTCCGAATTCTGTGGAGAAGATCGAGAGGGACGTGTATCAATACTTTGATATCTATCAGGTTTTTTTATATTATCCCTATTTCTAAGGTTATATCTTTTCTCAGAGGGCTCCCGTTGGGGAGACTGGCGTTCTCGAGTCGGAGTTCTTTCCCTCCGTCGAGGAGACCTTCCTCTGGACTGGAAAACTTTTTCCTTGGGAGTGGATTGTTTATTTCCATCCCAGCTCTTTTTAGGAGTGTTTAAATTATTTTTAATAAATAATTTTTCAGGATTTTCGAGCAGTTGGGGCTTAACTGGTTTTCCACCCAAGCTGTCTCTACCTAATTCTTCATAGCATTTTTCTATGATTTTTGCAAGCTCAACAGGATCTTTTATATCTGTTTCCTTCAACTTCTGGCGGATCGCCACAGATGCTGCTTCTCCCTTTACGTTGGCTAATAATATAGCCGTGACCTGCTTGAAGTCTTTCAGTAATTTCATACCTAGATTTAAAGCGGGCTCTGGACCGAATTCATTTTGAATCTGTTTTAGCACGTCTGGTATTACCGCCATAGACGGAACACCGTGTGTTTTTGTGTAAATGGAAGCAAAGACTGTACCCCAAGTGTCGCAGTCCTCCACGTGTGGTGCGATTCCCATAGGAAGGCAGATGGTCAAGATTCTGTGTTTCTCAATAGGGGTAGTATCAGGAAATACTGCCTCTATTTGAGTGATTTTCTGGGCTAACCAGAAAGGAATTTGTTCCCGTTTTACGGGTGTTTTACCAAGACATGACTGTATGTTCTGTGGTGTAATTTTATTTGTGTTCCCCTGATGAGGGGTCAGCTGGTGTGAATTAACAGCTGGCTGGACTGTTGCAGTCCGTATTACATATTGGACTAATTGCCTATGTATTTTTATTAATGTGTTTAGCTGTGCTAACAGCTCTTCCTTAGACATTTTTGCAATGTCAGGATGTGGTGTGTAGCTGGCTAGAACCGGCCACGTGGCTCCTGGTCTACCTAGTGGACCGAGCCTGGTTATGTGATCATTGTGTTTTAGGGCGCCATTAAACCAGAGCAGGTGCTCTTGAAATTTAAGTGGAATTTCAACCTCCTCGAAAGGGGCGTACTCATCCGGAGGTTCCTCTATTTTGTAATAGTGAAACTCTTGTGTTATAGCGTTTACCGCTGGAAAGTTTATCCATGAATAGAATACCTCTGTCTGCCGATACTCGTGAGCCTCTATCACGAAAATTACTGTACCACCTTGAGGTGGCAGTCCGTTATCTATAAGTTTTAAAGTTATAGATCTTCTTAACTGGACCGGGATGATAATAGCATCCGGGTCTGTGTATTCGGGACCTTGCTGAGTCGCATCTACTGCGGCCCCAGAGGTGCCGTTGTTTTCTACTGACATTGTATGAATGCAGTTTTTGCAGAGTAGGTCTCCAAGGAGACAAAGATTAGGTGCACAATAATTTGGAACACTGTATCCTTCAACGTTGAATAAACCAGAGCTTTACATAGGAATCTCTTCCTACTAAGGTCGGGCGGATTTTAACCTTTCACCCACTCCAGACGTCTATTGGAGTATTTACGGGAGAAATGTGTGTGAAATATGCACGACTGAGTTACTCTACAAGTCTTACGTTAGATTATCGCCTTACCAAACGTTAGGGCGCCATGTAGTGTAGTTCCTAGTTTCCCACTAGGCCCTGCGCATTGGAATAACATAAACAGTAGTATCGACGTGGAACTGCGGATATTCCAGGCCTCCACTGACTATGCTAAACTTAATTGGGTTGTGTTACCAACTAGCTCAGAGGTCACTGGAAACTTTCTTCTCTGCATAGGAAGTGATCAGCTTCCTTGGCACAGACAAGAAGGGATTCAGTTTTCCAACAACCGTGCAACATGACAACTTTGCTCCTCAGATCAAGAGTCGATCTCTAGGGTCGTGTGAAACAATAGACATAGATTTCACTCAGTCAGTCTAGTGCAGTTTACTTTCACAATATGTAGAGAATAGAGAGACGGGCGTTTATCAATAAAAGGTTAACATTTATTGAACAGTCTTTCTTCTCGTACAAGAGAAATGTATTGCCACAATTGCAATAACTGTTATTATAAAAAGTACGTACAGTAAGATAAGTATTGCGAAATAGAACTGTAAAAGCATTGATATGGTTTCTTAGCCATACAATGGTTTAAAAGTAATAAAACATATATACAGTCATATATACATTAGGCTAACATACTCAACTGGTGCTTCTAACTAAGCCTACCCCAGTGTGCCTGACCTAAGCCTAACACGTGAGAAGGGGAGTAAGTAAGTAGCTTAAGTTAAGTTGGTTTTGCCAAGGTTTGTTTCAAGAATTCTCGTCTAAGGGTTTAGTCAACACCATACCTCTGAATAGAATGATGGAGGATTGGTATCTCCTTCAGGGGTCTCTCTCGATATCCCAGTCACCTGCGAGGGTAAACCGGAAGCGCCGGGACTGGATTTCTCTGCACGAGAAATGCAGCGGCTTCTCTCAGCGCGTCGAGGAAGGAGGGGTGACAGCGTCCGCGGGCAGCTGGGCTGGATGTCTTCGCAGAGGACGGCTGCACGGCTCCTCAAGCGTACTGAACCACAGTTCGCGCTGTAGCGGCGATAATGGTAATCAGTAGCTTCACCACCACAGGATAGCAGGCTGCAGCGACAGAGTGCTAGTTGTTACCAACACGGGGTCATGCAGGCAGCTGGCATCAGCAACAGGTTCGCTCATTGCTTAAGGCAACGTTGGTAATATTTATACCTGACAGGTGCCGGGTTTGACGCAAGTTTGCTGGACATAAGACGTCAATTAAAGATGTCACTAGGAAGTGACAGTTATCAGTTGCTCATTAGAGTTCCATTACTAATCAAAACATAGCAAGCGGGGATTTCCAGGTTTGCTAAGTTTTTATCTTGTTGAAGAACTCGGAGTGTTATCTAGGAATATCAGATAGTGACTGCTGCTCTGTCATTGCACTAATTGGTCGCAAAGGAAGTAGCAGAGAGTCATGCTGGAATGTGGCTCTGTTCGTGTGAGGCCAGAGATGACTTTACAGAAAATCGCACTTGAACGGTTATGCCAATATAGGGAATAAAGGGCTTTATAGCCGAATAGGGGCATAAGGTCACAGTATCGATCAGGAACCTAGATAAGCACATAACACAATTAAAAGTAAAAGGATAGCTCAATAAATGAGAGGCAGAGTCCGTGGAATCTGAGTCATACGGGCTTTAATGAAAATAATACCTCGAGGTATGGACATCGAGTTCCATCACCACGAAGGCTCAGGAAGGGATATTCAACTTTTTATTAACATCACACATTATATATAGTAAAACAGTATACTTGATTCAAATGCAGTAGGCGTAACAGGTGAAAAGAGAGAGATAAGAACACATGTGCGTAACAGGAGGCGTGTAAGAAGGCGTACACATGGGCGTGCACTTGACATGTCAGAGAAACGTCACATGAAACGTCACAAGTGGGTGGATGCTTAGTGAAAGTTGCAGAGTCGGCAGAAACTTCTGACCTAGATGCGCGCGCAACTGAGCATGACGTGTAACTGGGGAGAACTGGGGGCTTTGACTTTTGCACAAGTAGAGGAGACATGTCTGGGGTGTCAGAACGACCTATACCTATAGCATATCTGGTATCTCATATTTGGAGGATGTAGTGTCTGAAGTAAAAGGTCTCTCGGGCAGAGGCCGTTCATCACTGAATGCTAGTGCGTGCATAAGAATCTTCATGTAGAGTGCGAGGGCCATGGGCCTACGATGGTAACGGGAGCAGTAAATTACTTGCATGGAGACATGAAGGCAGGACCCTTTGCTCTGCAGCCGGGAATATGTTTACCTATTTCACTAGACTGGAATGTGTTTTCGCGGAGGCTGAACAGATAACTGTAGGCAAAATAACGTTTTGGCAGGCAAGCAGGCCGAGCCGGGTACCGCTCGTCTGTGCAGGATGTAAGACAGAGGTCAGGGATGCATACCTAAACTGCAGCTTTCAGAGGCAGAAATGAACTTGGAGACTCGTTAAGGGCCTGGCTCGACTGGGCCAGGAAACATGGAGAAAACGTGTACTTAATTCGAAAGTGTACCATGTAAAGACGTTGGCACCATAGGCCTAGAAGCCTAATGAACGGGATTTTCATGCATGACTGGATAGCTGACATGTTAAGGTTTGACGCAAATCCATATGCGTCTTTCTAGCATGAGCAGAAAAGAAGTTACACGACATACAAGGAACATGGGTGCATGGATAGGGTGCGAGTTGGGGGACACATTGGCTACCTGAAAATTTCTATTACCTCATTCCCTCCTTGGCCCCTACTTCACCCTTTAGGATATATCTATATTCATGAGACCATCTATCTGTTCATATAACATCATTTGCTCATCTTACTTCATTCGGGAACGGGAACGTGAGCTTGGTCGGGGAATACAAGCTGTGGCGCACAAGCCGCAAATCGCTGGCCCACATTGTAGACAGAGACAACAACTGAATAGAATAAGCAGTATTATTCCAAGGAATGATAGCAATTTCCATCCCCAGGCGGACAACACACTCCAGAGCCAACCGGACCAAGTCCAGGTGCCTGGATTCTGGTGAATCAGGTGAGCTATTTCGTGAAGCCTTGTTATGGCCTTATACACGGATGGCGCGTTATTAGGAATAAAAACACAACAACTGGATCCGATGACTCTACAAGCCCCGCCCCTATCGGCCAGTATGACGTCAAGGACAAGGCGATTTTGAAGAACTACAATTCTCATAGCAGATTGTTCTTCAGTCAGGTTACCTAGAGCAAAAGTAGTTTTGTTCACTACCACTTCAAGGGTTCGCGTTAACCTTCGTATTATTTTACTGTTCTGGACAGGACCTATGAACCAGAAGTATCCTTTAACATAATCCTTATACTGATCCCATGCTGATTCGGAATAATCAATAACAGGAGGAAGGTCTCTTCTGTGTCTGACATTCACAAGCCGTGAATTTCGATAATAATCAGGCGGGGCTAGGAAAACAGGTGGCAATAGGAACGCAATATAACACGTCCCATCCCAATCAGGGGGCAGATGTACATAAGCTGTGTGACCACAAATAAAATAAGAATGGCGTGAGGCTTTGAAAGTAGACTTTCCTTTATCGCTGAATTCGACCACAGTATCACAATCACTGTGTCCTAGACGTACTGAACCATTCTTTCTAACACATAATTCTCCTTTCACTGGTAAAACTGTTATAGATGGCAAGTTCGAATTAGTCTCGGACTGGACGTTCAGGATCATGAGATTGAGGGAAAAGTTACTTAATGCATACACTTCATTTTCTAGATCGGTCCCTGTCCTTTGAGGGAGACCGTCTGCGTCTGGGAAACATGCTTTATTCATAACTGTATTCAGGTTCCCCCATATCCAATTGCCTTGGGAAACATGGGACTTACTATCTAAGGAAGACATTAAAGCAAACCATGCACCACATGAACCATTATGTGTGAACGGGTAAGGAAAGAGGGGCAGAGCTCCCTTGTATTTCTGATAAGGTGGGAGTCGGCCGCATACCCAACAATTCGTGGCATTGCTGGTCTGATGAGTATGGTGTAACATACGAATTAATGTATTATTGCGCATTGCTAATCGATAGGATAATTCATGAGGGGGCAGGTCGCTGAAAGTGTGTTCTGCAGAATCATTAGAGAAAGTATGTACATGTGAATTGAAAGGAGGAAAAATCATGTAACAAGAAGCTTACACATATGATCGAAATGCTCAGAATAAACATGAAAATTAATGTTATAACACATCGACTGTGCAGGTTCTTACAGTATTGTTCTCTCTTTTTAATACGCCTATCTCTCTGACTACTGGGGTCTATCTTATTCATGTCAGAAACCTGTCTAACCGCTTCACCCGAGGGGGACTTAAACAATTAAACGCTGTCTGACTTACTAGACCTCAACTTGGAACGATACTCCTGTTGGGGAGTTTTTTCTAACAGGGGAAGTTTAGAGTCAGTGTCCGAAAGGGGGCAGTCTTTAATCGGAGTGTCTGGACACAGTCCGTGAATTTTTTTTATATGGCTGGAGTGTAACCACCCCTTGCGTCCTTCTAGCTTGACTGCGGTCCTCGTTGTCATTAACACCAACTTGGGCTGCTTCCATCTGGGTTCCAGCGGACTTGCTCTGTCGAAATTCCGGACATAGACCAGCTCTCCAGGGACGACTTCATGCGGTTTCACTTGGGTGTTGTCCGGGAAGGCAGCCGCAACCTGTGAACGACAAGATTGTAGTTCAGACATCAAGGAAGCTAGGTAATCTGTCAACATAGTACTATCGACATCTGTAATCTTTTTAGGCATAGGCGTACCCCACATATTGGGAGGCCGCCCGAAAACCACCTCATAAGGAGGTAGTCCGGTTCTGGAATGTGCTACCATGCGCATATAGAAGAGTGCAACTGGCAGTGCTACGATCCAATCTACACCTTTTTCTGCACAAACTTTGGCTAATCGTGTTTTCAGGGTCTGGTTGTGTCTTTCGACCAAACCAGCTGCTTCGGGATGTCGTACACAGTGAAATTTCCACTGGTAACCTAACAGGAGTGATACCTGTTTCATAAGCTCGGACGAGAATGGCTGTCCATTATCTGAGTACACGACACGGGGCAAGACGTATCGCGGTAAAAAATTCACGAACCACCCGCTTGGCAGTGGTCGCAGCAGTGTAATCTGGGACTGGATATGCTTCTGTCCATCTGGAAAGGGCACATACAACTACAAGGACATATTTGAATCCTCTACATCAGTCCATCTGGATATAATCCATCTGAAGGACTTCGAAAGGATGATCAGGAGGGTGGAAACCACCTTGTTCCACAGGAACACCTTTGCCTGAATTGAACTGACAACAGATCATGCAGGTACGCACTTTCTGTTTTGCTGCTGCTCGTAAATGCTTGTTGAACCATAAATTCTGAATGCTGTCTAACATGGCTTTTTCTCCTACGTGTGCTGGACTATGTGCTGTGTTAATGATAACTTGAACCATAGAGTCGGGGAGGAACCATGTGGCTCTTCCCTTCGTCATCCATCCCTGATCTGTTTGGATCCCTCCTTGTTCAATCCATTTCTTGATTTCGTCTGGAGTGGCATGTGTCTGTATGTCGAGTACATCTAGTGTGGGATCCTTCACTGTCATACATTGTGTCTGTGTTGGTACTTTAGTCTTCGTCGGGTCCGTCTGAATCTGAGCTGTGAGTTTAGCTGTTCGATCTGCCAGGTCGTTACCCTGGGAAATAGTATCAATGACTTTCGTATGTGCTTTGCACTTCATGATAGCAATGGATGTAGGTAAGTGTATAGCTTCTAACAGAGCTTGAATAAGGGGACCATACTGTATCTTGGCTCCATGGGAAGTTAAAAAACCTCTTTCTTGCCAGAGGATACCGAAGTCGTGAACAACTCCGAATGCATACTGTGAATCTGTATATATGTTTACTTTTAGGTTCTTGGCTCGAATGCAGGCTTGGGTCAGAGCAATGAGCTCTGCTGCTTGGGCAGACAGTGTGTCAATACGATGTGTTTCTAAGACTTCAGTTTCAGTGGTCACTGCATAGGCGGCCACTAACTCTCCTGTGCTTGTTCTCATACATGAACCATCCACGTAAAGTGTCAGGTCTGGATCGGGCAATGCGATGTCTGTCAAGTCTTGTCTGGGCTTCGTTACAGTATTGATGACTTCTACGCAGTCATGTGGTGTCGGGTCAATTGTACTCGAGGGTAACAATGTGGCAGGATTTAATGTAGTGCAACGTCTGATCTCTATGTGTGGCTGAAATAATGTCAATTCGTATCCAGTCAGTCTTGCTATGGTCAAGTGTTGAGTCTGGGTTCGGTTCAAAAGAACTTCCACAGTGTGTGGAACCTGTACTGTCAGGGGATGTCCTAACACTATTGAATCGCTTTGTTCTGATTGCTAGAGCTGTTGCTGCAACTGATTTGAGGCACGCAGGCAGAGCCTGGGCCACGGGATCCAATGTACTAGAAAAGTAAGCACAAGGCTTGTGTTTCCCTGCTTGATCTTGTGTGAGCACAGACAATGCTGTGCCATCGCGTTCAGTAACAAAAAGTGTAAAAGGCTTGCTATAAAATGGTGTCGCTAAAACAGGTGCTTGACATAAGGCTTTCTTTAACTCGTCAAAAGCCTGTGTGTGTTCCTGAGTCCAAGGGAGGACAGTCGAAGTCGCTGCCTCCTGTGTTGTCAACTGTATGAGAGGTTTGGCTAGATATACATACTCAGGGATCCATTGTCTGCAGTACGAGGTGAGGCCAATAAAGGCCCGTACCTCCTTTTGTGTCTTGGGTTGTGGCAGATGTGCAATTAACTGAATGCGTTCTGGTGTCAGTTGTCTCCCCCATTTGGACAGCAAGTGCCCAAGGTAAACCACTTGCTGGGCACAGAATTGTAGCTTCGAAGGGGACACTTTATGCCCCTTTTCGGCCAAGAAACATAGGTCCGTGCAGTGATTAACAAGTCATCAACATATTGGAGCAGAGCAGTGTCAGCAGGCATGTGAATACTGTCTAGTTGTCTTTTCAGGGCTTGACTGTAAATACTGGGACTTTCCGTGAACCCTTGAGGTGCACGTGCAAATTTGAAGCTCCGTCCATTTAAAGAGAATCCGAATAAATATTGGCTTTCCGGATGAATGGGGACACTAAAGAAGGCGTTCTTGAGGTCAATTACAGTAAAGAACGCAGCTTCGGAATCAATGGCAGTCAATAAGGAAGATATGTCTGGTACTACTGGGTACTGGGGAACAATGCATTTATTCAGTTCTCGAAGATCGATCACCAATCTGTAGACTGGTGGAGCATTCGGGTCAGTTCGTTTAAGAATCGGAATGATTGGAGAATTACATACATTGGAGTCAGTTTCTATAACTACTCCTTGGGCAATCAATTCGTCAATAATCTTCAGTAAGGCTGCTACAGCCTCGGGGGGCAATTTGTATTGTCGGATTCGGGGTAGTACAACACCTTGCTTGAGAGTGACACGATAAGGAGTAATGTGCATACAACCTACATCAGTTGGACCTTGTGCCCATAAATGTGCTGGTACATTTTGCAATCTTGGATCAAAATCTCGTAACACATAATGACCTTTGAAGTCACGTAAGAAAAATCTCACTCCTTCTGGAGAACAACATATTACAGCTCCTAAAGCTTTCAACGTTTTAATACCAAGCAGATTTTCAGGACATGCTTTCGTTAGTAACAGGTCTGTAGTACGGGACAATGGACCAACTTCAAGAGAAACTGGCTTTGACACTTCGTTAACAATAGGCTTTCCTGAAAAACCCAGGGAAACATTCTGTGAGCCTGAGAGGGGTGCCCCTGGAACCTCGTCATGACTGATGGTAGTTCTACTTGCCCCTGTGTCAATAAAAAAATTTCTGTCTTTCCCTAATACCTGACTATGTACATAGGGACCCTCTTGATCTACAGGAACCTCAATAAGAGGCAAGCCAATCTCCCTCTCTAGGCTGTTTCATGAGTACTGTTGGTAATCGGGATAATCTGACTGTGCATACTGATACATTTGTTGTGTGACATGTTGCGTGGCAGCAATAGGCTGTGGTTGAGGTTGGGGTACAGCTACTGTCTGTTGTGCTTGCTGTGGTGGTTGCGTATTCTGTGGGATATGCTGTGGAACATGTTCCTGTCTAGGAGGACGCGGTCTTTCTTTCGTCCTGCCGGTAGCAATATTGTGTTTCAAAACCAAACATTCATTTATATAGTGACCTGGCTGTTTGCAGTAATTGCAATTCCCTTTAACGGGAGCTGCAGACTGGAGGTGCTGTACCTTTTCTCTGACCGTCTGCTGGAACAGACTGAGCGACTAGTATTTTCATTTTCGTATCTTTCATACGTCTCTGTTCATGATCATGTTCCTCTCTAATTCGGTTCTGGTGATACTGTAACATTTGTAACATTTGGGAAGGTGTATTTGCTTGCCATGTGCTCTCGACTTTCAGGACTCTATTCTTAACTTGGGGTAAGGAATTCTCGACTAATTTGGTCACGAAAAGATGTGGATATGATTCACTACTTGTTTTCAGGCCGCTATTAATAATAAAACATTTCTCAAATCTGGAATAAAAATCACTAGTGTCTTCATCTTGTTTCTGTTTTCAGGCTGAGATTGCATCCCAGTCTTCCTTTTTAGTTGTCAATAACCTCGGCAAAACCTGTACTAATAATCCTGGTAATGCTTTTGTTTTGTCCCCAAGACCTGTACCTGGAATTCGTGTATCTTCTTAGTTTTCTAATTCAGTCCAGATAATCTTTTTATCTCCCACCTCCCATTCTTTTTCTTTAAGTTTCTCATAAATACCGGCTGGTAACAGTACTTTTAACATGTTCATAATATCTGGATATGTGTAATCTCTCATGAGTAACATGTCTTTTAATTCACGGTGAAACCCTGCTGGATCTTTATCATGACATGGCACTATTTTCTTCATTTCCAATAATTCCATTTTATTTAAGGGTGTGTATACGAATACGCGTTGAAGCGCACCCCCTGGAGTCGTCTGGACGGGATGAACTTCTCGTAAGGGATTCTGTCTGTCTATGTAAAAGGGTTTCCTTACTGGAGGTGGAACAGGAACAAAATGTGGAGTCAAAAATATTCTGTATTTATGACGTTGTTCAAGAATCACATTAATTAAATCGGTACCTAGGCCTCTCCATCTTTTCAGGAGTAAGTCTTCTAATATAATATATAGGGGACCTGGATCAGAATGCTGACTCTCATATAGCATAATGAGATGCTGGATCATGTACATACCAGCTAAACGCTGTTCAGTTGGAGAAAGACTCAAAAATGTTTGCGCAACTGAATCATCTTTATATACACTGTCATTATCAGCCCACTGTACTGCGGAACGTGCTAGTTCCTGATCCCGCATTGTACTAAGTTCATTGTAACCTATTCTTTCTTTCAGGATTTTATCAGTGGCTTGGAATAAATGCTCAAGAGAACATTGTTCTGGTATGGGAGAAAGAAAACGTCTCTTATTTCCTGGGCGTATGGGTCTGTCAAAAGGTCTTGCTCTACCTACGTACGCCATCATCTCTTGGCGTTCCTCTGACTCTTCTAACACGTCCTCTTCCTCGGTTTCACTCTCTTTCTCGGTTCCCCTAGCTTCTTTCTCTTTTTCGTGTATTATTACTATTTCTTTGCGGATCTTTCTGTACATGGCTTCTATGCAAGTTTGTTTATCATGTTTACCATCAGCTATGTTATTACTCCAATTTATCAACATGTCCTTCTCTTCTTGGCTTGTACCTGGTCGATCTCGTTCCCTTATTAAACAATTAATCAGAAATCGTAAGATCATACTTTGTGTCTCAACCTTCTGATGTGCCATGGCCTCGCGAATACTTTCAGGTCTCTCCCCTGTTCTAATAAAATGATATATATTGTCTAGATGGTTAGTCATTTCTGGCAAAAGAATCAAATAATCCGTAACGCGTCGTAGACGTAGCGAATATAACATCATGTCCCCCTTGCCAGGTACCGAGTCATATCTACAATCTGTAATGTATTGTCTAAGGTTTTCGTATGTAGCCGCTCTAGGTGTGCGTTGCAATGCTAACTCTCTGAGCGTCGTTCGTTTCACTTGTGGCGGGGTGCGAAGATGACTTCCTGCTGCGCCTCCTGTAGCGGAAGCGAGGGCGTGAACTAACTGGGCAGTAGCTGCTGGTGACATAGCGGGTAAAGGTGGCATATGTACTGGAGGTGGACTCTGGGTTGCAGCTGTCGCGAAAGGATTAAGTGGACCAATAGTAGGTGGGACAGTAACAGTAGCGGCAGCAGTAGCAGTAGGGGAAGTAACAACAGGCGCGGGAAGCGTGACTTGGGAACGTGGAGGGGTCGTGGCTTGGACAGTGGCTTGAACAGACGGAGCAGGCTGCTGTACATTATTAACGGGTGGTACGGGTGCATTAGTATATGCTGGAGCAACATCATCTAAATAGGAGGAAAGGAAAATATCTGCTGCGGTTTGTTTATGACGGAGTTTAGTCGGGACCAATGGTGGTGGCAAGTTACATGATACTTCCGGGGTCGCCTTGGGCAGGCCCTCGGCAAGAACTGGATACAGTCCTGTAATAAGAGCATTTCTTTGTCTGTCTTGTTGTTCTAATCTGGCTCGTTCTCCTTCTTCTAGCAACTCTTTCTCTCTAGCTTTTTCGGATTCTTCTCTACTTCTCTCTGCTTTCCTGATTTCTTTTTCGTTTCTTCTATGCGCTTCTTTACGCCATAGTTCTATGGCATCTTTCTGGGATTGTCTGGCTTTCTTTTTCCATAATGCTTCTTCTACTCTCATGATGCAATCAGCATCCCATGTCCCTGAGACAGGCCATCTATACTTCTCTTCCAGACCCTTGGTGTAGCCCACCCACAAATCTAGGTACAGTATGGCATCTAAGCCATGCTTATTATACATAAAATGTCCAGGAGTGTCCCTAGGCGGGACAGGAACTGCTTCTTCGAGTATCCCTTTCCTAGTTCCTAACTGACGTAATTTCGAGAACAGTGGCATATTGAAACTGATTTGAACGTGAACACAATAAACACAGTAATGAATAGCAAACAATCATTCATACCACAACATGAAACACATTAAAACATTTTCGAACAGTTACTACCTGGTACATGAAAACACAATACTGGATAATTCTCGAGATTCTGGAATACTGGATTACTGGATACACTGGATTACTAGATGCACTGCTAGAACAGTACAGACCGGTCCCATAAAGGGACACGTGTTACCGTATTTACCTAAGTAAACACGACCGGACCAGGTCTGTGTACCCAGACCTGTCTTGACCGGGCACAAATTAATGAACCCGTCTAGATGCGTTCCCAATAACGGTACTCACCGGGAAGCAGAAACTGAAGGCCTCGGAAACTGGACTGGACTGGACTGCGTCAGGTGACGATTCTCCTACGCATGCGCTTCGGAACAGGTGGGCCTCTGGATACCTCGGACCTTGCTCTCTCGACTAGGGGCTCTGGTCGTGATCCTCCGCATTCCTCACCGCCTCGTCTGGATGCTGAGTCGCAGTCACCGTCTCCTCCGTAGGCCCGAGGGAGATTAGCAGGAAAACCCGCTGAAGTGCACTGGTTCCGTCGCTGCTGCAGAAGGGGTCAAGGCCTGCGGTACATTGCCGGCGAGTGGGGAAGGGGGGTCCCTATTCGGGCGCCAAATTATGTGGTAAATAAAATTACCGTATCATTTTTCCATACAATTAAAAGTAAAAGGATAGCTCAATAAATGAGAGGCAGAGTCTGTGGAATCTGAGTCATACGGGCTTTAATGAAAATAATACCTCGAGGTATGGACATCGAGTTCCATCACCACGAAGGCTCAGGAAGGGATATTCAACTTTTTATTAACATCACACATTATATATAGTAAAACAGTATACTTGATTCAAATGCAGTAGGCGTAACAGGTGAAAAGAGAGAGATAAGAACACATGTGCACATTGACCAGAACTCCGCAGGCACACGCCGGGAGCACGCAGAAATAGAACCTTTTTTAAAACTTGAATTGCATTTCACTGTACTTTGCTTTTAAAATACGAAGCCTACCTAAACAGCTGACAGCGCTCCTCAGCGCCAGCTGCAACGAAGCCTGACGCCATCACGGCCAGAATCTAGGCCACGCCCACTTTCAGGCCACGCCCCATATCCCCCTACAAAATGTGCCTCCAGAGGAAGCGCAGCGGACGAGCGCAGCGGGAGCGCCGTCTGCGCGCCGAAGGCGCGCCTAAGGCAAGCCCGTCTGCGCCCGTCCGCGCCACGACCGGGCCTAGGGCACGCCACGCAGCCCAATCTAAGGTATGTTCTAACCTAATGCCTACACTAACGAGAGAAAAAATCCTCTCCCTAAACAACAACTGTAAAAGCTGTCATAATGTGATCAATGTCGAAAACTGGTTAGGGCCTCTAAGCTGCCACTCATGTAAAACCACTCTCACCCCAGAGAAATGGTCACCCGTTACGGAAGACTTGACCCTGATCCGAGGAGCCCTAATCAACGCTAGGTCAATATGTAAAAATGGAGCTCATATCTATGACCTTATCACAGAAAACGACTTTGACCTACTATTTGTAACTGAAACCTGGCTAAAAGCATGGTGCAACCCTGTTATAGCCCAGGCTGTTCCACATGGATACCTCATCCAACGTGCTGACAGACAGGAACAAAGAGGTGGTGGCCTTGCCATCATCCACCGGGACTCCATAAAATGCTCCACGTTCGAGATATCGGACATTAAGGGAGCAGAAAGCATAGGTTTCCGCATCCAGATAAATGATGAAAACACCTTTGCCGGTGCCCTCATCTACCGCCCACCAGGACCACAGAACGGTTTTTCACTTAGTTTTGAAGAGGCACTCAGCACTCTCGCCATGAAATACGCCAACTTCACCGTTTTGGGCGACTTAAATTTCCACCTGGACAAAGTCAATGACCCTAACACAATATGGCTCAATGAACTCACCGATATTTTGGGACTGGAAATACGGACCAAGAAGCCCACGCATAAAGCAGGCCACATCCTGGACTGCATTTGCACCAATCTCACTACCCTTACCACAGCAACTCCTCTGCCGCAAACGTGGACTGACCACTGGCTAATCCCCTTTAACCTCGCTCTTAAAAAAAGGACAAACATTCCCAAACCAAGAACTGATACTCAGGCACAGACAGACTGGAAAAAACTAGCAAACTCCCCCAATCTGCACCTCGTTGCCGAGAAATTAAAACCCCTCCCCACTGGTTGCACTGAAACAGATTACAGCAATTTCTGCACATGGATCACAAATCTCGGAAAACCCCCCAATCCGCAAATAGTGAGAAAAAAGCATAACAAAAAATGTGCCCCATGGTTCTCCCCCCACCTCAAAGACAAGCGCTCAGAGGTTAGAACCCTCGAAAAGAAATGGCGTCGCACCTATAGCGACTCTGAACTCCTACATTACAAAACTGCTAGGAAACATTATCACGAAATGATAAAAATCGCCAAAAAAGAACATTTCCTTGAAGCCATCACTAAGTCTAACAACAATCAAAAGCAAATCTTCAAAATAGTCGATGACTTCATGAATCCCAGAATTCTTAGGCAAGAGATCCCACCCTCTCTCGCCCTGTGCAACTCAATTGCAGACTATTTCGAACAAAAAATTCAAAACCTAATTAAAGACTTTCCAGACCCCCCCGAATCCCTTTTACAGGAAAACCTACCAACAACCAACAAAAACCCGCAGCTAAGCAATTTTACCCCGGTCAACATGGAGGAAACTCGCCAAGCTATCCTCTCTACCAAGTCAGGCTCCCCGTTTGATCCGTGTCCCCCTTTGCTACTCCAAACCATAGTGGACACTGTGAATCCCACTATAAACAATATTATTAATTCCTCCCTTGCTACCGCTGCCATTCCCTCTGAATGGAAACTCGCTGCCGTGAAACCCCTTCAAAAGAAAACCCTTGCCGACCCCACCACACTCTCCAACCTCCGCCCTATATCGCTGCTCCCTCTACTGTTTAAACTCACAGAGTCAGCTGTAAACAAACAGTTGACTGCATTTCTGGAGGAAAACAATCTACTACATCCCAACCAAGCAGGCTTCAGAGCAAAACACTCCACGGAGTCAGCCCTCCTACATTCAGTAGAGACCCTCAAGACAGCAATGGACCAAGGCAAAAAAGCCGTCATGATCTTGCTCGACCTGTCGGCGGCCTTTGATACGGTTTCCCATCCCGTATTAATTGGCCGCCTGGCAAACCTGGGTATTGCAGGAACCGCCCTAAACTGGCTAAAAAACTTCCTTAGCCATAGAAAGCAAGTCACCTTATTGGGAAACTATCGGTCAGGCGAGAAGGCACTAAACACAGGGGTGCCACAGGGCTCTAGCCTAAGCCCAATTCTTTTCAACCTATATATGACCCCCCTGATAGAACTCATCAGCTCCTTCAACATCAGCACAATATCTTATGCTGATGATACGCAGCTCATCCTGGTCCAAGACAACACTACCTCAGCTGAAGAAAATCTGAAAACCTGTCTTACCGCCACTTTTGAATGGATGAGAACCCACCACCTCAAGTGTAACTCAGGAAAAACGGAAATCCTCCCTTTCGGTCAAGATAATTTCTTCTGCCCGAAACAGTGGTGGCCCCAAGATGCTGAGGTCCCGCCAAACACAATCAAATCAGCCCGCAACCTCGGGATTAGATTTGATGAAGCCCTCTCTTTCAAGCAACAAGCAGGTACCGTGGCAGGGTCCTGCTTTAACATCATCAAGGGCTTAAGAAGGTTCTTCGACCTCCTTCCCCTGACGGCCAGGAAGACAATCGCTGTGGCCCTCATCACATCCCGCCTGGATTACTGCAATAGCATCTATGCAGGTTCCAATAAAAGCGTCCTGCACAAACTGCAGATGGTGCAGAATACCGCAGCCCGCCTAGTACTAAGGCTGCCCAGGAGGTCATCTGCCTCAGCAGCACTTAGAACCCTACACTGGCTGCCCATTCATAAGAGAGTACTATTTAAAATCCTGCTCATCACCTTCAGAGCCTACCACCAGTCGGGTCCCTCCTACCTGTCCCAAAGGTTTGGAAAATACACCCCCTCTCGATCACTCAGGTCTTCCAACCTGAACCTACTGGTGGTCCCTAGATTCAGGCTCGCAACCAAAGGTGGCAAATCGCTAGGTTTTCTGGGAGCTAGAGCCTGGAACAAACTCCCCTCCCAGATGCGTCAGATCCCCTCTGAAATCCTATTTCGCAAGGCCCTCAAAACCTGGATTTTTAATGCGCCTGACACGTTAGTCCTAAAACTAATCTAACCTAACTCTCCTTAGTTCTTTCTGTCAGCACTTTCCCTTCTTCTTTTTCCACTGGTCACTCTCACCACTAGCGCCAAGATGCTCCTTGGAGTGTAAGCCGCGCTTTACAAAAACTATATCATATCATATCATATCATATCATGTGCGTAACAGGAGGCGTGTAAGAAGGCGTACACATGGGCGTGCACTTGACATGTCAGAGAAACGTCACATGAAACGTCACAAGTGGGTGGATGCTTAGTGAAAGTTGCAGAGTCGGCAGAAACTTCTGACCTAGATGCGCGCGCAACTGAGCATGACGTGTAACTGGGGAGAACTGGGGGCTTTGACTTTTGCACGAGTAGAGGAGACTGATGTCTGGGGTGTCAGTACGACCTATACCTATAGCATATCTGGTATCTCATATTTGGAGGATGTAGTGTCTGAAGTAAAAGGTCTCTCGGGCAGAGGCCATTCATCACTGAATGCTAGTGCGTGCATAAGAATCTTCATGTAGAGTGCAAGGGCCATGGGCCTACCATGGTGTAATGGCCGGATTTTCCGCTTAGATGGGATCAGCCCCCAGGGGCCCCTATGACCCAGCCAAAACGTACTCACCTCCCTCCTTAGAACGTATTCACAATGGATATGGATAGATATATAGGTATATACAGGTCGCACCTAAGGATGGGGAATAGCAATACACATGCATAGACTTTCTACAATATCTTATTCACATCAGTTGGTCTCGCGGCCACCCCGACCCAGACCGGTCTACCCTAGGGCAGATATGACACACAATCCGGTGCGTCTACACATGGGCCTGCAGAACCCAATGCTCCCCTTTCCAAACGATCCACAATCCGGTAGATCTACACGCCAGTATCCTCCCTGACGCTCTCACTTATGCAAGCCACAATCCTGTGGGTATCCGCGTTGGTAATCCCCCCCAACGTTCTCACTAACGCCGCATATCAACGACGACCACATTCCTATGAGCAATTATCAGGACAATGTCTCAGTTATCTACTTGGGATAAAACTATAATAATGACTTTTAATACGGTTCCCAAATTATATGATGTACCTCCTATTCTTGGCATCAAAGGTCCACTCACTCCCTCTCTGTTCGATCACTATTTACCTGATCGGGATTTCACATCCGTTCATATAAACAACTTTCGACTAGGAGATCCATTTACCAAGATTGAACAGGAACACAAGGCACACGTTAGTTCTATAAGAACTAGGGTATTTATTGACAATAAACACATATCACATTACTATGCAACATAATTTCTGTAAAGAAAAGGTAAAGATTAGAATGCGCGCTAATTGGGAAAAGGGCGGAGATCACCTTGTTAACATGAAGTCTGGGCTCGGCAGTCATCTAGGTTCCCTTCTCGTCTCTGTGTCCTGGCTCGCCTCGCAGTCACACCCCAGCCATCACAAGTACACGTCTGCACCGCTAGGCTCAACCTCGTCTGCTTCCCTCCAGGCCACCGGAACCTTGCTGGTTATTAGCTACCGTCTCTCTCTCTCTCTCTCTGTGCCAGTGCGCTCCGCGCTAATTCTCCTTCAGTCTTTCTCAGAGAGTTTCGGTCTTAAATCTTTCTCGGACTTCAAAGATGGCGACTGTCCGCCATGAAATAATTAATGGCAGAGATGCTAACGGCTAGATGCCGCCTACGGACTAACTGACAACTGACTAACACCTTCTCTAATATCAAAGCCCGCTCCTTCATGGAAAGTTACGGCCAGCAACCTGCCGCCCACCAAATTCTTGTACCTCCCCGTACCAAGGACACGTTCCCAGCCGGCCGGCCTGAAGTTGTGTCTTCGGAGTGGAGAAAAATACATTCCTTCGATAAGGGCCAGCCTGAGCCGGTTCTCTCCAAGCGAACAACAGCTTGAAACTAAAACACTACACTTGACCTAGAAAGCCTTCTCGAGCTACCAGGCAGAAAGCAAAATGGAGTCTGTCTCGTTTAAGGCCTACAGGGCCCGCAATATGCGTAACTCCATGGAAAATATCCTAACACGTTAGCAAATGGGCAAATCATGATTAATACTTATGTATCTATCCCCTAACTTAAATTCATAAGCCCTACATTAAGGAAAGTGACACGAAAATGCTCTAATATATGGAAGGCAGGGGTCCTGTCTATAGTCCTAATCCCTATGCTATGGGGGTGATAGGCTGGAGTCACTCTCCATCATTCTCCCTCTTAAAAGAGCCAGAAAAGGGCAGCCATTACATTATACCCCTTGACTCCAGTCTATTAACCACAAACTAAATAGAACTTACATCAGTAGAAGAATAATAGGAAACAAAATTAACTGATCTATGTCTCTTACTAAGTCTAAAAAATTGGAGCAGGGAAGGGATGCACTGAATAAAGCAACAAATAGCTATCAGAACACAAATGGCAACGATAACTCCCCCTAAAATCTGTCGTAAAGAATGCAAGTCAGGTAACCAATTAAAGAGCCAGTCAAAGAAACCCTGATCTATGTGTTGTCTAATTTCTGCAGTCAAGTCGTGGAGTTTGTCAATATGGGCTTGGATTGATTTAGAATGGTCAGACAAATTAAAACAGCATAGGCCCTCGAAATCAGAACATTCATGTCCATGTTTTAACAAAAGATAATCAATAGCAGCGCGATTCTGTAAAATAGCTCTACGTTCGCCTTGGGCGTCTAATAAAAGGTCAGATAAAACAGTAGAGGTTTGATTGATGGACTTAACCATCCAGCAGGCCATCTTGCCGATCGTTTTGGCATTATAAACGGCCAATGCAGGCACTCCAATGATAGAAAAAGCTAAACCAAGATATTCTGATTTAGAATAAAGGTGGACAGAGGAATCACAGTCCTCATGCAATGACATTGAATCACGTACAATACAGGAATGTGAATTAGGATGTGAGGAAAACATTAATAAACTCAATCTAGTGATGGCACATGGGCCACCAGAAATATTTGCAGGAATATAGGGCCAAGATGAATTTCCGCAAGAAAAGAGCCATCCAGCTGGCAATAACATGGAACGATAATAACTAGGGGCAACTAATAAACGTTTACATGTCATATTATTCTTCACAGAAAGACATGAATTCGGAAGTCTCTTTAAACACAGCAATCGTTGATGAGCTGAAAAAGAAATTGCAGCCTGTATTTTTAGCTTGATACATTCGGTGATAGCTTTAGGATCACATGTCATTATAAAACATAGGTCTCCAGGGGTAATATTAAAAGTAGTAATCCGGGAATGAATAGGGATATCGAGGTCTGGAAGAGCAGTACATGAGGGACAAAATTCATGGGCCGCAAAGTCGCCCAGAATAACATTTGGTCGGGCATTCGAGATATTAAAAATATGTCGCAAAGTCTCGGTAGATGCAGGGACGGCAACCAGACAGGTCGCTAAAATGTCAGTGACAGACCTCATTGGGGTAAGACAGAAATGTGGAGAGTTCGTCACTCGCTTTGCGAGTGTAATCCAGAAGTTAGAGGAAGTCATCCACGCAGACCGTGGAACTCGGATTCTCCCATCAACCGGCGTCGGTGGATCCTCTCCTCTCCCGGCGTAGCAGGCCAAAAGGAGTCCAACGCCGACACATCCTGCAGCAGCAGTCCAGAGAATGATCTGAAAGAATACAAATACAGGCCTTAATCATTCTCGTAAATAACATTTATCAGCTGGGACAGCTTCCCAGCCATCTTTCCCTGGCTTCATCACCAAAACGGTGTTGTCATGACAGGTCGCAATAATATCAGCCTGTTCAGGAGGATTTTTAGGCGATTGCACCCATATTTTAGCTCCAGGAAGATCAGATGATCCGAAGCCTTTTTGTCCTCGCACAGTTAGCAACGTTGGGGCAGAGCCTTTTTTGATCTCACCACTGAAGACAGTCATAATCAGTAACTGAGCAACACGGTCAGACTTTTTAATCAATAAGTCAGTCTCACTGCTATTAAGCAGGAGAACCTTAATCTCTCCCTGATAGTCACTGTCAATTACTCCTCCGAGCACTTGTACGCCTTTCAGGGCCAGGCCAGATCTGGGGGCAATTAATCCAAAACTACCGGCAGGTATACAGACACCAATGCCAGTTTCAACAATGATTCGGTCTTTTCCTGGTAAATTTGCATCATTTAAAGCATGCAGGTCTAAGCCTGCGGAACCTGGGGTCGCTCTACATGGAGCCAAAGCACCGGGGTAATTTCCCAATACATGATAGTGTTGGATAAAGAATTAGGCTTTACATCAACATTTGGAGGAAACAAACGCATCAAAGGGGATTCAGCATGTAACAAAGGGCGATTATTCAGAATCAATAAAGCTTGAAACAATACATCCTTCCAATTCTTGTATCGGTCATCAGTCAATTTGCGCAACTGTTCTTTTAACAAACCATTCATTCTCTCAATCAGTCCTGAAGCTTGTGGGTAATACGGAATGTGGAACACCCAATCAATAATATTTTCCGCACAGAATTCCTGCACCAATCTTCCACGAAAGTGGGATGCATTGTCTGATTGAATTTGGAATGGGACACCATAGTACAGAATAAGCAGCTCCAGAGTTTTAATAGTATTCACTTGGGTAGCGTTCTTGCAAGGGAAAGCGACCAGAAGGCCACTATAAGTGTCAACAACTGTACAAATATATTGACAATTCCTGCTCATAGGGAGCGGACCGATATAGTCAATCTGCCAAATTTGAGCGGGCAATTTACCTCGATGCAAGTGGCCTCGAACAATTTGAGGCACCTCCTTTTTCCTAGAATGCTGACAAATGGGACAATGTAAAATGACATCTTTTATTAAAGAAAAAGGAATATGAATTCCTCTATCGGCAGCCCACCTGCTAGTGGCTTTCTCTCCAAAATGTCCTGCTTTCTGGTGGGCCCACTTCGCCAATCCCGCCAAATCAGAATCTTGCATGTCCACCACTGCCTCAGCAATTTTAGATTTTTCATCTGCAATGTTATGGAAGAATTTATCAAGGGAGTCAATTGGAGTGTGAGCATCCACGTGAAAGATTGTTACAGTACTCTGCGGGAGCAACTCCCAAATTTCTTGCCATAATTCCTTTCCCCACAATTCTTTTGAATGCAATTCCCAATTATGAGAATGCCATGTTGGTAACCATACCGCCAGTCCATTCGCAGTGGACCAGGAATCAGTGAAAATATGACATGTGCCAGGCAATTCCTGTTTCAAAACTTGGTAAAGTGCATAGAGTTCAGCATACTGACTACTCTTACCATCTCCAGTCGTACTCAATAATTTCTGCGTGATCGGATTATAAGAAACAGCTTTCCAATGTCTTTTGTCACCGATGAACTTCGCTGAACCATCCGTAAACCACACATGTTTTCTATCCTCCACGGACAGATCATCAAATGATTTACCCCACTTAACGGGAGACTCCTGCACCACGGGTACCGAACAATCGCTTTCAGTCTCATTGGAGGGCGCCTGCGCCACTCGCTCATGTAAAACCGCCACACCTTTCGGACCCACACGTGCCCTGTCCTGAATGTACCATTTCCATTTAATCACACTCGCCTCCTGAGCATGTCCAATTCGATGGGACTTCGGTGAACTCAAAACCCACGGCATAATGGGAATTTCAGGCCTCAAAATCACAGCATGGCCTAGGGTCAGTTGCTCGGTATCCACCAGAGCCCAATAACAAGCAAGTAATTGTTTCTCAAAGGGTGAGTAACGCTCACCAGCCTCAGGTAACTTTTTGGACCAAAAACCCAATGGCACTTTTTGTCTGCCCTGCTTTTGCCACAGGCTCCAATTGGCATACAGACCTTCCACGGACACATTCAAGTCCACATCACCTTCACTCACAGGCCACAAATCCAAAGCATACTGAATAGCTTCTTTAGCCAAATTAAAAGTATTCTGTTGAGACTCACCCCATTCAAACGCATTCTTTTTACGAGTGACTCGATATAATGGAGCCAGAATCTGACTTAGATGGGGAATATGCTGACGCCAAAAGCCAAACAAACCAATGAAACATTGAGCCTCTTTCCTGTTCCTAGGAACTGCAAAATCAAGTATTTTTCGCTTCACCTGTGGGATCACTTCTCTGTGACCTTCATGCCAATTGATTCCTAAAAATTTCACATTTTGGGATGGAGTTTGTAATTTGTCAGGATTAATTTCCCAACCTTTCGCTCGCAAACAGTCAAGGATCTGATCTAAATGGGACTGTACCTGGTCTTGCGTTTCACCTTGAATCAAAATGTCGTCAATATAATGACAGACCTGAACTCGTGGATTCGTGGGCACTTCAGACAAATGCTCTGCCACCAGCCGGTGACAGATCGTAGGACTGTGTACATAGCCTTGAGGAAGACTCCGGAACGTCATTTGACGTCCATTCCATGTAAAACTGAACTGTTCCTGACATTCAGGGGCAATCGGAATTGAAAAGAAAGCATTAGCAATATCAATAGAAGCATACCACGTACCTGGATGCTTTTGAATTCTCTGAATTAGCGTGACAATGTCAGGCACTGCAACAGTCAATTTAGGTGTGTTTTTATTCAATTCTCGATAATCAAGAGTCATGCGCCAAGAATTGTCACTTTTGCGCACGGGCCAAACGGGATTATTCCAAGCAGACGTGACCGGAGTTATGACTCCCGCGTCAACCAAATCCTGAATTGTAGCAGTAATTTCTTCATGACCACCTGGGATACGATATTGCTTTTGAGAAATCACCTTCGTGGCCAAAGGAATCTTAATAGGTGGCATTCGCAAACGGCCAACCCGTACGGGTCTGGTCGAAATATACTGTCTAGTTCCAAATTGATAACAACCATCATCCAAATGCAAAGTCATTCCTTTTAAAATGTCAATTCCAATTATATATTCCAAAAGTGGTACAACCAACACAGAGTATTCTCTACGAGGAATCCTACCAATTTTAATTTCAAGTGCAGTTTGAACTGCGGGTGTTTCTTTACCACCCAAACCAGTAATTGTGAAAGACTGTCCATTAAATTTCTTTGATTTACCATGAATTAAAGTGGCCTCCGCCCCAGTATCAACTAATGCTCGGGCCCTTTGGATATTACGATGTTTCCAAAAAATCTCAATATCTACATATTGTCTCTGTGAGCCCACTTGTGTACCGGAGCTTGACCTATTTCCTAGTCATTTTTCCTGCGTTCCGTCAACCAAGACAAATCAGGGTAAATGCTCTCAGTTTTCTTTGGTATCAAAATATCTTGTTCATATCCGTCTCCAGTACGAAACGGATTATTGTCATGTTCAAAAAATTGTGAATTACGGTCAGAAAGTCTGTTACGATCCTCTCTTTTTCTCATCTCAGGGGAATAACTCCTTTCCTCTCTTTGTCGGTTGGAAACACGATCATCTCTCCCCCTCTCACGGTCATCCTCTCTCCCCCTCCCGCCATTACGATGAGGGGATACATCACGTTCATAACGCCGATCATCACGGCGATCAGAATTCACACGTCGCCTCTCATCACCACTGTCATCCGAACCACGGTCATACTCATTCTTACGCACACGACGGGCACCCTCCTTTCGATCCAAACCACGCTTATGAAACATGTCCCATAAGCGATTATTAGGCTCACCGTCAATGTCCTCCCTTTTGACACCATCAGCAATGAGAGCAAGAAACATGTCACGTCTAGAGAACTTATAGTCCCCACCAGTACGACCCTCAGGTCGAGATTGTCTCTCAGGTATAAACCACTCACCCAGCTCACCAAGCTGACGAACAGACTCAAGCACAGCAGACAAAGGATTGCCAGTTTGATTAATCAACAAAGTCATCATGACCTGCTTGTAAGCAACAGGCGAAGAACGGATAATGCGATTGCGCACAGAAGATGTTAAAAGACCATCCAGCAATCTATCAGCAGTACTAAGAAAGATAGCCGTTTTCATGACTTCCTCCTTTAAACGTTGCGACGCATCGCGCAAAGTGTACCATGGTTTGTCATCAGTGGGCCAATCAGATTCAGTTGGATATTTATGATTACAGCCGTCAGACGCAAGCTGGAGCAAAGTAATTTGACCAGCACCATTATAGTTTCGAAAATGATCTTGAATCGTAGAATCAGAACTCAAAGAGCAAAACCGTAAGCAATCAACAGCATCGAGCATAATACCGGCAGCGCCAAGTTCATAAAGGCGCACCATCCAGGTAAGCAAGGCCTCACCAGGCCGTTGTCGAAATCGTTGTAAAATGTCACTAACCTCCTGCTGAGTAAAATCTTCAATACAGTCTAAAGCTATACCAGCCGGATTACCAGGGGCTTGTTGTAATTTGCGTCGAAACACAGGGTGAGCAGAAACCTCAGGAAGAGCTTCCGAGGAAGCCCGCATCTTAGATTTAGCAGAACAATCGGGGCAAGATACGTCATCCGAACGGGAAGAACGAGCACGGTCGCTGTGAGGACCCGTATCAGTACATGAAGCAGATTTACAATCACGTCCGGAGCGAGAAGACTCGCGCTTGTCACCCTCCTCCGCCGAGGAGTCAGAAGTATGTGAATCCCAGATATTACCGTCCCACTCATCGGGGTTCCAATCCATTCCGGCTTTTGCTACAACCAGACGCACTTTAGGTGTAGATACACGGCCACGACGATGTTTATACTTATATCGTGCAATGCGGACCGCAGCTCTTTCGGCTATGGTCTGATATGTTTCAAGTTTGTCGGCAAGCAATTTATTTTGACAACGCAAAAGAGTATGCGCATTTTGCAACTCAACACATTGTCCTTCCATGTCCTTAAACTGCTTCTGTAGCTGAACAAACCTCTCATGCAGTATTCTGTATGCATTAAGAACAATCCAACCTCTGCGTCCTAAAATAGGAAGCTCATCACCCTTCACTACTGGCGCTTTCTGTAAGCACGATACCACATCGGCAGGCTCCGCCTGCTCCAAGCAAGAAGACCAATTTTCACTCAAACCAGTAGAATCAGCCCACTCACGGGCCAAGGCCTCGTAAGGCGTAGACTCCCAGCCGGGAATCTGAATCGGTAACTTGAAAACCGACGGTGATTTTTTCGCAAACATATTCACACAAAAAAGTTAAATACACAATTATAAACAAAATTTTATACGTACGAGCCGAGCGCAAACCAACAAGATTAAAACAACACAGTGCACACAGGCTTCGTAAACAGTTCGTGACGCCAGATGTAATGGCCGGATTTTCCGCTTAGATGGGATCAGCCCCCAGGGGCCCCTATGACCCAGCCAAAACGTACTCACCTCCCTCCTTAGAACGTATTCACAATGGATATGGATAGATATATAGGTATATACAGGTCGCACCTAAGGATGGGGAATAGCAATACACATGCATAGGCTTTCTACAATATCTTATTCACATCAGTTGGTCTCGC
The DNA here is from genome assembly GCF_964263255.1 of Lissotriton vulgaris. Lineage (NCBI taxonomy): Eukaryota > Metazoa > Chordata > Amphibia > Caudata > Salamandridae > Lissotriton > Lissotriton vulgaris. The sequence continues at coordinate 2,045,379,276 of NC_141691.1, forward strand.
GGCCACCCCGACCCAGACCGGTCTACCCTAGGGCAGATATGACACACAATCCGGTGCGTCTACACATGGGCCTGCAGAACCCAATGCTCCCCTTTCCAAACGATCCACAATCCGGTAGATCTACACGCCAGTATCCTCCCTGACGCTCTCACTTATGCAAGCCACAATCCTGTGGGTATCCGCGTTGGTAATCCCCCCCAACGTTCTCACTAACGCCGCATATCAACGACGACCACATTCCTATGAGCAATTATCAGGACAATGTCTCAGTTATCTACTTGGGATAAAACTATAATAATGACTTTTAATACGGTTCCCAAATTATATGATGTACCTCCTATTCTTGGCATCGAAGGTCCACTCACTCCCTCTTTGTTCGATCACTATTTACCTGATCGGGATTTCACATCCGTTCATATAAACAACTTTCGACTAGGAGATCCATTTACCAAGATTGAACAGGAACACAAGGCACACGTTAGTTCTATAAGAACTAGGGTATTTATTGACAATAAACACATATCACATTACTATGCAACATAATTTCTGTAAAGAAAAGGTAAAGATTAGAATGCGCGCTAATTGGGAAAAGGGCGGAGATCACCTTGTTAACATGAAGTCTGGGCTCGGAAGTCATCTTGGTTCCCTTCTCGTCTCTGTGTCCTGGCTCGCCTCGCAGTCACACCCCAGCCGTCACAAGTACACGTCTGCACCGCTAGGCTCAACCTCGTCTGCTTCCCTCCAGGCCACCGGAACCTTGCTGATTATTAGCTACCGTCTCTCTCTCTCTCTCTGTGCCAGTGCGCTCCGCGCTAATTCTCCTTCAGTCTTTCTCAGAGAGTTTCGGTCTTAAATCTTTCTCGGACTTCAAAGATGGCGACTGTCCGCCATGAAATAATTAATGGCAGAGATGCTAACGGCTAGATGCCGCCTACGGACTAACTGACAACTGACTAACACCTTCGCTAATATCAAAGCCCGTTCCTTCATGGAAAGTTACGGCCAGCAACCTGCCGCCCACCAAATTCTTGTACCTCCCCGTACCAAGGACACGTTCCCAGCCGGCCGGCCTGAAGTTGTGTCTTCGGAGTGGAGAAAAATACATTCCTTCGATAAGGGCCAGCCTGAGCCGGTTCTCTCCAAGCGAACAACAGCTTGAAACTAAAACACTACACTTGACCTAGAAAGCCTTCTCGAGCTACCAGGCAGAAAGCAAAATGGAGTCTGTCTCGTTTAAGGCCTACAGGGCCCGCAATATGCGTAACTCCATGGAAAATATCCTAACACGTTAGCAAATGGGCAAATCATGATTAATACTTATGTATCTATCCCCTAACTTAAATTCATAAGCCCTACATTAAGGAAAGTGACACGAAAATGCTCTAATATATGGAAGGCAGGGGTCCTGTCTATAGTCCTAATCCCTATGCTATGGGGTGATAGGCTGGAGTCACTCTCCATCATTCTCCCTCTTAAAAGAGCCAGAAAAGGGCAGCCATTACACATGGTAACAGGAGCAGTAAATTATTTGCATGGAGACAGGAAGGCAGGACCCTTTGCTCTGCAGCCGGGAATATGTTTACCTATTTCACTAGACTGGAATGTGTTTTCGCGGAGGCTGAACAGATAACTGTAGGCAAAATAACGTTTTGGCAGGCAAGCAGGCTGAGCCGGGTACCGCTCTTCTGTGCAGGATGTAAGACAGAGGTCAGGGATGCATACCTAAACTGCAGCTTTCAGAGGCAGAAATGAACTTGGAGACTCGTTAAGGGCCTGGCTCGACTGGGCCAGGAAACATGGAGAAAACGTGTACTTAATTCGAAAGTGTACCATGTAAAGACGTTGGCACCATAGGCCTAGAAGCCTAATGAACGGGATTTTCATGCATGACTGGATAGCTGACATGTTAAGGTTTGACGCAAATCCATATGTGTCTTTCTAGCATGAGCAGAAAAGAAGTTACACGACATACAAGGAACATGGGTGCATGGATAGGGTGCGAGTTGGGGGACACATTGGCTACCTGAAAATTTCTATTACCTCACATGAAGGGAGAGGACAGGCACACTCGGAAGGAAGAGGAGAGGACAGGCACACATGGAGGGAGAGGACAGGCACACTTGAAGGGACAGGACAGGCACACATGAAGGGAGAGGACAGGCACACATGTAGGGAGAGGACAGGCACACATGTAGGGAGAGTACCGGCACATATGAGGGGAGAGGACAGGTACACATGAGGGGAGAAGACAGGCACACATGAAGGGAGAGGACAGGCACACATGAGGGGAGAGGACAGGCACACATGAGGGGAGAGGACAGGCACACATGAGGGGAGAGGACAGGCACACATGAAGAGAGAGGAAAGGCACACATGAAGGGAGTGGACAGGCACACACGAAGGGAGAGAGCAGGCGCACATGAGGGGAGAATGAGACACACATGATGGGAGACTGAGACACCTATGAAGGGCGAATGAGACACCCATGGAGGGAGAGGACAGGCACACACTAAGGGAGAGAACAGGCACACACGGAGGGCGAGGACAGGCACACACGGAGGGCGAGGACAGGCACACACGGAGGGCGAGGACAGGCACACACGGAGGGAGAGGACAGGCACACACAGAGGGCGAGGACAGGCACACACGGAGGGCGAGGACAGGCACACACGGAGGGCGAGGACAGGTACACATGGAGGGCGAGGACAGGCACACACGGAGGGCGAGGACAGGCACACACGGAGGGCGAGGACAGGCACACACGGAGGGCGAGGACAGGCACACACGAAGGGAGAGGACAGGCAATCACGGAGGGTGAGGACAGGCACACACGAAGGGAGAGGACAGGCACACACAGAGGGCGAGGACAGGCACACACGAAGGGAGAGAACAAGCACACATGGAGGGAGAGGACAGGCACACACGGAGGTCGAGGACAGGCACGCATATGAGGGGAGAGGACAGGCACACATGAGGGGAGAGGACAGGCACACATGGAAGGAAGAGGCGAGGACAGGCACACATGGAGGGAGAGCAGGGCATTAACCCCTTCGCTGTGGCGGAAATTCCGCCACAGTGCTAGGGGGGCGGGGGGGCCGAGCGGCGCTCTCGTGCTGGTGACGGAACCGCTCCGTTACCAGCCTCGGTGGAGCTGTGCTCATGACAGAGCGGTTCCGTCATAGCCCTGCCCGCTAAATAGAACGCGCCGCGCAGGTGCGAAATCAGCGTAGCGGGCCACGACGGAACCGCTCCGTCATCAGCACAGCGCTATCGCGGCTGATGACGGAGTGGTTCCGTCATCAGCATGGAGCCAGTTAAGTGGGCCGGGTCTCACTGGGTCTGAGCACCGGCAGTTTTTTTAAGGGGGCCTCGAAATGGGTCTCTATCGGGCTCTCTTTTGTGCCCTGGCACAGGCGGCCTGTTTGTTTCCGGACTACAGTGACAGTAGGCACATCGATGTGCGGATGGTGAGCGTTGTAGAAGAAGAGAAATCCTTTAAATAGTGTCATTTTCTCTCTGGATTTCCCTTCTCTTTTTGAAACCCAGGAACAGCTACATTGTCGTGGTGTCACCAGGGCTTTCAATGGAAGTTTTTTCAATATTCTATACACGCCATAGTTGCTGCTTATTTATCTTATGCAACGAGCAACCATTGACAAAGCCAATAGTCCTGACAGGTAGGTATGAAGTCCCTTGGTGTATCATATATCTGGACACAATGACAGGAACAGCAAAATACAAGTCGGACGGCACTCTGTGCTAAGCACAGATTTTTAGCTTAAGTGTTTTTAAGCCACGCCCTTAATTACATTCACCACGCCCCTTTGGGAGACCCCTTTGTTTTTTCATCCCAGTTAAAGCCCTGAGGGAGAGGACAGGCACAAATAAGGGGAGAGGACAGGCAACCATGAGGGGAGAGGACAGGCAACCATGAGGGGAGAGGACAGGCACACATGAAGGGAGAGGACAGGGACACATGAAGGGAGAGGACAGGCACACATGGGTGAGAGGACAGGCACACATGGAGGGAGAGGACAGGCAGACACGGAGGGCGAGGACAGGTACACACAAAGGGAGAGGACAGGCACACATGTAGGGTGGGGGCAGGCAGACACGGAGGGTGAGGACAGGCACACACAAAGAGAGAGGACAGGCACACTCGAAAGGAGAGGACAGGCACACATGAAGGGAGAGGAAAGGCACACACAAAAGGAAGAGGAGAGGAGAGGCACACATGGAGGGAGAAGACAGGCACACATGAGGGGAGAACACAGGCACACATGAGGGTAGAGGACAGGCACACATGAAGGGAGAGGACAGGCACACATGAAGGGAGAGGACCGGCACACATGAAGGGAGAGGACCGGCACACATGAAGGGAGAGGACCGGCACACATGAAGGGAGAGGACCGGCACACATGAAGGGAGAGGACAGGCACACACGAAGGGAGAGAACAGGCACACATGAGGAGAGAGGACAGGCACACAAGAAGGGAGAGGACAGGCACACAAGAAGGGAGAGGACAGGCACACAAGAAGGGAGAGGACAGGCACAAATGAGGGGAGAGGACAGACACACATGAAGGTAGAGGACAGGCACACTTGGAAGGAAGAGGAGAGGACAGGCACACATGGAGGGAGAGGACAGGCACACATGAAGGGTCAGGACAGGCACACATGAAGGGAGAGGACAGGCACACATGAAGGGAGAGGACAGGCATACATGGAGGGAGAGGACATGCACACATGAATAGAGAGGACAGGCACACATGAATAGAGAGGACAGGCACACATGAAGGGATAGGACAGGCACACATGAAGGGAGAGGACAGGCACACATGAGGGGAGAGGACAGGCACACATGGAGGGAGAGGACAGGCACACATGGAAGGAGAGGACAGGCACACATGGAGGGAGAGAACAGGCACACAAGATGGGAGAGGACAGGCACACATGAGGGGTGAGGACAGGACACACATGGAGGGAGAGGACAGGCACACATGAAGGGAGAGGACAGGCACACTCGGAAGGAAGAGGAGAGGACAGGCACACATGGAGGGAGAGGACAGGCACACTTGAAGGGACAGGACAGGCACACATGAAGGGAGAGGACAGGCACACATGAAGGGAGAGGACAGGCACACATGTAGGGAGAGGACAGGCACACATGTAGGGAGAGGACCGGCACACATGAGGGGAGAGGACAGGTACACATGAGGGGAGAGGACAGGCACACATGAGGGGAGAGGACAGGCACACATGAAGAGAGAGGAAAGGCACACATGAAGGGAGTGGACAGGCACACACGAAGGGAGAGAGCAGGCGCACATGAGGGGAGAATGAGACACACATGATGGGAGACTGAGACACCTATGAAGGGCGAATGAGACACCCATGAAGGGAGAGGACAGGCACACACGAAGGGCGAGGAGAGGACAGGCACACATAGAGGGAAAGGATAGGCACACGCGAGGGGAGAACGAAATACTTATGATGGGAGAGTCAGACACCCATGAAGGGTGAATGAGACATCCATGAAGGGAGAGGACAGGCCCAAATGCAGAGAGAATGAGACACCCATGAAGGGAGAATGAGACACCCCAGAAGCGTGAGGACAGGCCCGCATGAGGTGGGAACGAGACACACAAACGGAAAATGAGACACCCATGAAGAAAGAATGAGACACCCAAAGAAGAGAGAGGGCAGGTGCACATGAGTGGAAAAAGAGACACACATAAGGGGAGAGGATAGGCACACATGAGGGGAGAATAAGACACCCATAAAGAAAGGATGAGACACCCAAAGAAGAGAGAGGGCAGGTGCACATGAGGGGAGAAAGAGACACATGAGGGGACAGGATAGGCACACACGAGGGGAGAATGAGACACACATGAAGTGAGAATGAGACACATGGGTGAATGAGACAAACATGAAGGGAGAGAACAGGCACACATGAAAGGAGAGGACAGGCACACATGAAAGGAGAGGACAGGCACACATGAAAGGAGAGGACAGGCACACATGAAAGGAGAGGACAGGCACACATGAAAGGAGAGGACAGGCACACATGGAGGGAGAGGATAGGCACACATGAAAGGAGAGGACAGGCACACATGAAAGGAGAATGAGAGAGAGATTAAGGGAGAGGGAATGAGACCAGTGCCAGACTGGCTGTACCGGACATCAGGCGTTTCCCTGAAAGGGTGATGGTCGGTTTTGTTACTGGGGGACGGTTTTGCAGTGGTGCGGCGATATTGGCCCAGTAACAAAAGCTGCAAGCAAGCCTTTCCAGCCTCCCGGGGCCGGGCAGGGGCTGATTTGAGAAATTTGCCTGGGGTGCTATGGCTTCACAGTCCGGCCCTGAATGAGACACCTATGAAGGGAAAAGGATAGGCACGCATGAATGAAGGTATCAATCAATCAATCAGGATTTATAAAGTGGGGCTCATCAGCTGATAGGGTATCCAGGTGCTTCTAGGTCCCGGAGGTTTATTCAAACAGCCAGGTCTTGACGGGTATTCAGAATTCCAAAAGTGAGGTGAATATCCAGAGGTGCGTAGGAAGGCTGTTCCAGGTCTTTGTTGCGATGTGGGAGAAGGAGCGTCCTCCACTTCTGCTTCAGTAGATGCAGGGAGTATGGGCAAGTGAAAAGGAGGTGGAGCGTAGACTTCGCGATGGTTGGTGGAAGTTTAGGCGGTGGGTAATGTAGGTGGGTCATTGGTTGTATAGAGCCTTTTGTGTGTGGGTCATCAGCTTGAATTCGCATCTCTTCTGTACAAGGAGGCAGTGGAGTTGCCTGATGTGGGGTGTGATGTGGGTTCGTCGGGGAAGGCCGAGGATGAGTCTGGATGCAGCAGCGTTCTGTATGGTCTGAAATCTCTGTAGGAGGTATGCGGTGATTCCGACGTAGAGGGCATTGCAGTCGTCCAGTCGGCTAGTGAGTAGGGCTGGTGTCACAGTGTGTCTTGTGTGTAGGGGTAGCCACATGAAGATCTTATGTAGCATGCGCAGAGTGAGGAAGTAGGCGGAGGAGACAGCGTTGATGTGTGATATCATGGTAAACTTGTTTTTAATGATGATTCCAAGGTTTTTGGCATGGTTGGAGGGAGTGGGTGCGGGCCCTAGGCCTGATGTCCACCAGAAGTCATTCCATGTGTTGGGGCTGTTGCCGAAGATAAGTACCTCCGTCTTGTCTGAGTTCAGCTGCAGGCACTTGTTCTTCATCCAGTCCACGATGTTTGTCATGCATCTGTGGAAGTTGGTTCTGATGGTGGTGGGATCGTCGGTGAGTGAGAGGATGAGCTGGGTGTCATCTGCGTAGGAAATTAAGTTGAGACCGATGTTGGCTAATGGGGTCATATATGCGTAGAAGAGCCTGGGGCTGAGGGATGATCCCAGGGGGACACCTCAGGTGATCTATTTGGGTTCAGAGGTAAAAGGTGGGAGGTGGATCCTCTGGGTTCTTCTGGTGAGGAAGGAGGTGATCCATCTGAGTGTGACCCTGTGGTTGCGGAAGTGGTGGAGTCTCTCGATCAGTGTGTGGTGGGACTTTGTTTTGGAGGCTGCTGAGAGGTCAAGGAGGATCAAAGCTGCTGTTTCTCCTCGGTCAAGGAGGGTTCGGATGAAGGAAGAGGACAGGTATACATGAAGGGAGAATAAGACACCAATGAAAGGGGAATGAGACATAAACGAAGGGAGAGAACAGGCACACATGAAAGGGGCAAGAGACACCCATGAAAGGGATATGAGGCACACATGAAGAGGGAATGAGACATACATAAAAGGAGAATGAGACCCCAATGTAGTGGTATAAATCTCCCATGAAGGGAGAGGACAGGGACACATTAAAGGGGAATGAGACATTCATGAATGGAGAATGAAACGCCCATGAAGGGGTCACCAGACTCCAGAGAAGGGAGAGGACAGGCACACATGAACGGAGAGGACAGGCACACATGCACAGAGAGGACAGGCACACATGCACAGAGAGGACAGGCACACATGAACAGAGAGGAGAGGCACACATGAAGGGAGAGGACAGGCACACATAAAGGGAGAGGACAGTCACACGCAGACATGAATGGAGAGGACAGGCACACATGAAGGGAGAGGACATGCACACATAAAGGGAGAGGACAGGCACACATGAAGGGAGAGGATAGGCACACATGAAGGGAGAGGATAGGCACACATGAAGGGAGAGGACAGGCACACATAAAGGGAGAGGACAGGCACACATAAAGGGAGAGGACAGGCACACATAAACTGAGAGGACAGTCACACGCAGATATGAAGGTGTTGCAAGGATTTCTGCTCATATACAGAACTGTGCACAGAGCATTAGGACATTAATGAATTATGGCGGACCAAAAACTCACCTCCGTACCTAAAAACCCCAACCAGCTAGCAATCAGTGTCACATTAGAACTTCGTCCTATAGCAAAGTAACCAATGATTAGACAACTCAGAACATGCGACTTAGGACAATCTCAGGAACGGTGGGAAGTGAGAACACTCTTTGGTTATACTCTCATACTAGTCCGTAACTGGAGTAATAAAGAGACACGTTAAGGTTAAAATATTTATTTTAACGACGTGATGTTATATGCAGTATCTTAGCCAACACAAGCAGACATATTATTAAAAATAATATAATCAGCAGGGTTACAATTACATAAAACACAAAAGGAGGAATCATATTACAATGATAGTGCAAACAGGTAAAATATAGTGCCTAGTTTAAACACCCTCCCTATATAGGATCTTTGTATTATAAAATATAGAAGGTCTCATGAGTATCGGGGGACCCCATTTACCTTTCCGCTCATTAAGTGTAAATTACATCAGGATCAGCACGTCTCTCTGCATCCCTGGATTCTTCCAAGTGTCTGCAATCATGTCACGTGTGCTATGATAAAGGCGGCAGAATCTCACTCAGCCCGCAGCTGCCAAAATATTGTGTCTAGAAAGTGTTACACGGGCATGCCGATAAACAGGCTCACACGTTATGATAACCTTGGCGGCTCAGCACTCACTGTACAGACTGAGGGTACGATGTATGTCTAGGGATGTTAAAAACAAACCCATTCCCATGTGAGGACCTTCGTGAAAGCTAACTTGCAAAAACAACTAACAGCAGTGTCATGCGCAAAAAGCAGTCAAGGGAAAAATGGTGTTTAACTTCAGAAAACCCATGCTAACATAACATGCACGCAAAAGGTGGCCCTAATCCATATCACATCCCATCTTGGACGTGGAACACACAGTACACACACAAACAGTAAAGAACGCAGAGTTCAAGTTCGAATGAGACTGAATCAAGTTCAGGAATTTTTTAGCAAAACTTGATGAGTGTCTGAAAGTGGAAAAAATTTGAAATCAAAAACCATCCGGTCAGTGAAACAAATCGAGAGAAGCCTACGTATTCAAAAAGGACCTCAAAATATATGTCAAAGCGAATTATAATTTTTTTTTTTAAAAAGGAAAAAGCCATGACGTTAGCATGTGTTCATGTAAAAGAATAAAAATCCACACTTCAATCCAACAGCGTATATGCACCATATGTCGCAACTGCCTCCAACAGGAAGTCATTGTTTTCATCCATGAACGTTTCAGCCATCCAATTCATTAATGTGATGAGCAAACATGTTCTTCGATCACCAGAACCTCTAGCACATTCAAGGACAACTCAGGCTCAATTCAAGATAGCTGCGCGCCAGAAAGTCATTGGCCGCAGTCCAAATGTTCCTATTGCCTAGAACCCCATGAGCGCATGCGCAGGCCATAAACCCAGCACCGGAACAATCTATTTCATGAGCAACTAAGGGACTCATTAGTAGATTAAAATCCAGGTCAGGAGACACCGTGTTGCAGAGGCACAAATCCAGGGCCCATTGAAATCCACAACCCAGGCAATGGAATACAGGCTGCACTAAGGTGAAGAAGGAGAACCGGAAGGACAAATCATACGCCACACTGAAAGTTGCTAGAGGCAGCAGTCCATAATATTGCAACATCCAGTCACGAAGCTGAAGCAGCCGGGGCAGGACGTCGTTGGGCACAAACTGCACATCAATTTTGAAGAAAACAGAATAACAGTAAAATGCTGGCGCCTATAGCCAGAAGCAGAGGTAAACCTCCAAAGACACTCGAAAAAATCGAATGGAAAAAAGCGGGGATCACACCAAATATAGTCTGAAATGAGGTCAGAAGGCCAGAACATACTACTTTAAAGAAATGTGTCAGGCCAGTAGTTGACGAGGCATTCAAGATTGTGTGAATCAAAGCCCCAAAAGGCAGGGGCATGTTTGTATTTAATAAGGCATTTACTTCAGTATGAGTATTAGCAACGTGAAGGACGAATGTCTCACGCGCAGATGTAAGGGGAACTTCCTACTGGGACAACCGAGCTTTATTTCTACTCATCTTGTTGAACTCTGCCTTCAAGGTCGGAATAGAAGGCCAGATGGAAACATCAAGCCTCCCATGTGGAGGAGGAAACAAGACATTCTTACTGCACACCACAAGCTGGGAAACTGAAACTACATAAGGAACACCAGCCAGCATCCCACAACAATCTTCATTATTTAACAACAAATAACTGCCATTTGCAAGCAAAGTAAAAGTCGGTGTAAGGACAGGGACTGGAGTACCTTTCAAAACACAGGCAAGGTTCGGTGCTGAAACGTTGCAGGAACCATGCAATTGTAAATTTCTACATATTAATGAATGATCTGGGCTAGTGGTGCAGTCTTCACCATTTAAATAAACTTGCTTCCCCTACCTCAAACACCTGTATGTAAATGGGAAATTCCACACCTCGTGGAGATACGCACCATCCAGGGGCTCAAAGTGGCCTATGGCATAATGTTTCATGCAGGATTCGAATCTGAAAAGTGAGAACAGGAGAGTTATTAACCCATGTATTAGCCAAACTGCTAAATTTGTCTCAGCCACAGAAAAAGGTAACGGTTCAAGGTTTTCAATATGCAGCAATGAAAACGTGGTATCCTTAATTGACATGAATTGTTGTTTAACAGTCAAATTAAAAGGCATGAATAACAAGGTTGTGTTCATGTAATCCCAAGGAACTCGACCACTCTTTAACGTTTGCAACGTCCATGCAAACTGCATAACAGAACGCAACAGATTTTGTCAGTGATACAGCACAGCAACATCCTCCTGCATAATATCCACAACAGATGATACAATATTATCTAACGTGTGAATGCGGGAAGAAAGTGCGCTAATGCTATTATCCACCACCGCAAGCACTTTCTCTAAATTGGCCTGATCAATAGCTCTAAGCCTAGAGGCAGCCTCAATTTGCAACAGTTTCCAAATCTCATTATAAGCTGCATAAAACCATCTCTTATTTCTGCTATTAGCAGGTCCTTTCACAAAATCATTTAAATCAACATTTTCAGTAAGTTTGGACAAATGCAGCTTAACTGATGCCAAGCATGAATGTCTAAGCCAAACCTGGCACAGTTTTCCCACTGAATAGGTTTTGACTGACTGTTGAGTTTGGAACCGGGATCTATTCTAACCTCTGTGTAACCAGGGACCAAACCCAAAAATCAGTGCTGGCATTTATCTGCACTTTTCTGCCATAGCAAACACCCTTCGGGATTAATGGCAGAAACATTAAAAGAGGATTCTGCACTTGTGCTCTTAACTCACTAAGGGGAGTACTGGTGTAATCATCCCATCTTGGGTACTCACCCAAATCAAGAATAGTAGGAGCATTTAATTTTTTAGACGTAGCCAATCCAAAGCAGGTAGTTTGTGAGATAGTGTCATTGAAAAACAACATATGGTTCGGGATAAGACATGCCCGGTGCAAAGCCTCTGTGCCCTGCACTTGTCATTGTTTAGTACCCCAAACGGATTTAAGACCAATAGTATCTTTTCACAATTCATAGCCCCCAACAGCTAACCAGTCTATAAAGGACTTTGAATACAATAAGTCTAACCTTGGAAAAGGACTGTTCAGTCAATTTAAAATAAAATGCATTAGTGTTTGATTGACTAAAATCAGTAAAATAGAAAAACTTTTTCAAAAGTGTTTTTGAGCTGCCTTCTACTGGTGCTGGACAGTGTTCCCACTGTGTGTGATTTACGACATGTCTAAACGAACTCGTTTTATGCAGGTAGTGATGCCAAAATGCTGGTAACAGTACAAATCACCATAATTTGCAGATTCCAAATACAAATCTTCAGCATCATAAGCAGCATAGTATTTCAAATCAGAAAACAAAGCTTCTAAAGCCTTAACGTCCCAATCATCAGAGCAAATATTTTGTTTAACTACATCACCCAAAGAAACACGGAGTACATTAGGCACATTAATAACTTCTGTGGGACCATGGATTTGGAACTTGACAGCATCCTACACTATCCCATCCAAAACAGGCCAAGCAGTGATATTCACAAAAGTCTGGTACCTCGTCATGATGTGCGAAAAGTAATGGGGAGCCAACGTTCCATCAATCACTGGATTGGAATCTCTTTCTTCAACGTAGTGTCCATCAATAAAACAGAAAAAAATACACTACAAATCCTATGGACATGAATAAAAAAATCGCAAAAAGTACCAGCCAAATGTAAGTCCAAGGAGCAATCACAAAATGTTTCTTTAACCAGGTAGCAAAAATCGAAATCTTGGAAGGGGGCTTAGACGCATTGGAAACAGAGTCAAATGAAAATCTGGACTGAGTAGCCAAACGGGTCTCCAAATCAGGCAATGATAAATCAGCAGGATATGTATATTCAGTGTCATTAAGTGAATCACTAGTAGATAAGGTATTCATGAGTGGGCTAATTTCAATGGCGACCTCAAGCTCAACCGCAGAATCTTGGACAAGAACTGATTGTCGCACCATTTCCGGGCACAAAACCGCAGGCGTCATACTATACAGAATTGGCCACTCTGTGGGGTTTGACATTGTCAATGGAAATGTACCTGTTCCCCTTTCGCCCAGTAAGAGGAGGTAGAATGACTGTTCTTCTACCCTGCACACAAAGTACGGCAACTGGAGCTCGATAGGAAGGACCAAATTCTTTCTTGTTGTCAATCTTCTCTCGCACCAGATCTCCGATCTTGGGTAGCCAGACGACTACTGGAATCTGCAACGCAGCTTCAGACGTGGAGGGCAAATGTTCCTATGCAAGACTGTCTCTGGTCTTTTGTATGTTCTACAAAACATCAGAATGTTCATCTATGTCAAAGGGTTCGGCAGCCGCTGCCATGTCTAGACCGTCAAGGTCCGGTACAGACATCTTGATACCAAAGAGCATTTCATATGGGGTCCGTCCACCCAGAGACCTTCTGGGGAGATTATTTAATGCATGCTTTACACTATTGAGATGGGTGAGCCAATCTCTACCAGCACCTAAAACCTTCGCTGTCAAGGACAGCTTTAAGTCACGGTTCATTCGCTCCACTACACTATTACCCTCAGGCCTGTAGGGAGACGAAAATTTGACCTGGACCCCCAATGAAGCCATGGCATCCTTGTACGCCTTAGAGGCGAACGCTGGACCCTGGTCCAAGTGGAAGGTACCACATGCAAAAATTCCCACAAAGACATGCAAGTCCCTTATGACAGTTCTAGCATCAGCGCTCATTTGAGCCCACAACCACACAAAATGCGTGCTTGAGTCAACTGCCACTAATATATACTTAAATGCAGTATCTCATGAGAAAGGACCGCAGTGATCCAAATAGACACATCCAAGCGGTTTATTAGAGATGTGAGGCGGGCGTGCAGCAGAGGAACCCTTAATTTGCTGACATATGCCACAATGTGTGACAAATTCACGTGCCTGTTTGTACAAGCCCCGCCACCAGAAACATTGTTGTAAGAGAGAAACAGTAGCTGACACTTCTGCATGCGCCGACGCTATACCTGCGTGGGCTGCAGAGATCAAACCCTGTCTGCGGTCCGCGTTGGGACTTCATCTCTCACCAACGCCTTACATTTTTACAAAAGCAACTTTATCAGGACTTAAGTGATAAGAGTATTTAGAAGGGAAATCCTGCAGGCATTTACCTCCCTTCTCTGTAGCGGCAATAGCTGCCAAGATGTCATCCTCAATCTTAGTTTTGGAACGTGTAACCGCTGCTACTGCAAATGTTGCTACTGCTGTCTTAGCTGCTTCATCAGTGAGACAGTTGCCGACAGCGTGAACTCCAACATGCTGGTGACCAAGAGTATGAATTACAAAGACGAGTGGGAGCCGTTCTTTAAGCTCAGCCACTCAAACCCAGATCATTTTATGTTTTATTGTGCGACCTTTGGAATCACTGTAATCATTTTGTGTCCAAAAGTGTAGATTGTCATTGTATGATTGAACACAGTAGAAAGAGTCACTTACAAGTACACTTACAAGTAGGCACACATGGGTCAGCGTACTCCAACGCTAGGAATAAAAGCACGCAGCTCTGCCAATTGGGCGGTGCAGTCCCCTAATGTTTGTGACTGCACAACAACGGACTTGAACTCTCCATTCACCATAGCACCAACCACAATTGCGCAGGCCGAAGAGTATGCATGTAGAGAATCCGTAGCAGCTTGCTCACTCCCATCAGTGTATATGATACAACGGAACTCCTCAAGCGGGCGCATCGTCAGGGGGGCAGGATGAACAAATTCATACTGCAAGAACTCCTGATTATGCAATGAGGGATCAAAAATTAAAGTCACGGGGCTTGCCTAGCGACTGTGGAAAATGGCCGCAGCCTAGAGGAGCTCCGCAGCCCACCGACACAACCCCTGCAAATCCTGGCATAAATCCTGACCTCTGAGCAACGAGGTACATCGTGACTGCCACCGCACTGCCTCCGGTTCTGATTGCCAAAAACGGATAGTCAGCACGACTAGCGGGAACCGATCTAGCCCGGGAGGCGAATTGTGGCCTAGTCCCAGGGGTGAAGCCGAGAGCCACAGTGGATGCAGAGGCCGCATGCAGCGGCGGCGTAGGCGGCACGAGATTGGAGCAGACATTGGGCGGGAAAGGCAGCCCATTGCGGTAGCTGGACAAGAAAGGATATCAAGACGTGCCACTAGGAAGAGACTGGGGCGGACACAGACCCCTGCCTGTGACCTGATAAAGCGGTCTGGTGCTACAGGATGGCGGTGGAAGGCCGCGATCGCCTGCGGCCCCCCGGAGCCTCTGGAACGCCGAAGAGGGAGCCGGAGACGTAGCGGCGCGGTGAGAAGCGCCGGCCAAAATTGCAGCAACATTAAGCAGCGAGGCCCTGCCGGCCCGCAGTAGCGGCAGAAGTTGGAGACTGCCCAGGGGGTGATGGGCGGGCGCAAGGCACAGACACAGTGACAAGTTGGAAAGACAGTAGGAAGCCCCCAGGCCATGTGTTTAGTGGTGGAGGACTCTAGAGGGAAAAAGTTGAAGGTGACATACAATAAAAAGGCTCCTGGCGCCAGCACAAGGGAAAGCACACCGGAAAGCTTTGGTGGCCAAAGACTGGGCAACATCTTCATTGGTGGGCTAGACGCCGTGACCAGAGCACCACTCGCACGACAGGTGTACCCTACGACACACAGCACCATGAGTACCAGGGGGTCTAGAACGATGCAGAGTCACAGAATTGAAAAATATACTGTCTCTAAGGACCAACAAGAGGGGCTCAACATGACGGATAAGGTCACAAACAGTCAGCAGCAAGAACCACCGCAGGAGGTCTCTCTCAAGGACGTAATGGCCACCCTGCTACAAATGCAGACGTCCATAGGTTCTATGTATAGTGAGGTGACTCTGCTAAGGGCTGATTTTTCTAAGATGGGCTCACGAGTGACAGACGTCAAAACCACAACAAAGGCCCTACTGCGACTCTACAGAAGCAAGTGCGACAATTGGAGCTCGTGCAAAAACAGCTCATGGAGAAACTCGACGACCAGGAAGGGCGCTCTCGGCGCAACAATGTACACCTTGTGGGTGTGCCGGAAACTGTCAAGAGGTCCAGCTTTAGACCTGTTTGTAGAGGAGTTGGTACAGACGCAACTCTGTGTGTGTAAGAATAAGCGGTATCCCCGACTAAAGTTCCTAAACCGGGATAAATAGATAAATTGAAACAAATGGGTTTAGGGAACATAGATAAAACACATCCAAGCGGTTTATTAGAGATGTGTAACTGAGTCTGAGGCGGGCGTGCAGCAGAGGAACCCTTAATTTGCTGACATATGCCACAATGTGTGACAAATTCACGTGCCTGTTTGTACAAGCCCCGCCACCAGAAACATTGTTGTAAGAGAGAAACAGTAGCTGACACTCCTGCATGCGCCGACGCTATACCTGCGTGGGCTGCAGAGATCAAACCCTGTCTGCGGTCCGCGTTGGGACTTCATCTCTCACCAACGCCTTACATTTTTACAAAAGCAACTTTATCAGGACTTAAGTGATAAGAGTATTTAGAAGGGAAACCCTGCGGGCATTTACCTCCCTTCTCTGTAGCGGCAATAGCTGCCAAGATGTCATCCTCAATCTTAGTTTTGGAACGTGTAACCGCTGCTACTGCAAATGTTGCTACTGCTGTCTTAGCTGCTTCATCAGCGAGACAGTTGCCGACAGCGTGAACTCCAACATGCTGGTGACCAAGAGTATGAATTACAAAGACGAGTGGGAGCCGTTCTTTAAGCTCAGCCACTCAAACCCAGATCATTTTATGTTTTATTGTGCGACCTTTGGAATCACTGTAATCATTTTGTGTCCAAAAGTGTAGATTGTCATTGTATGATTGAACACAGTAGAAAGAGTCACTTACAAGTACACTTACAAGTAGGCACACCTGGGTCAGCGTACTCCAACGCTAGGAATAAAAGCACGCAGCTCTGCCAATTGGGCGGTGCAGTCCCCTAATGTTTGTGACTGCACAACAACGGACTTGAACTCTCCATTCACCATAGCACCAACCACAATTGCGCAGGCCGAAGAGTATGCATGTAGAGAATCCGTAGCAGCTTGCTCACTCCCATCAGTGTATATGATACAACGGAACTCCTCAAGCGGGCGCATCGTCAGGGGGGCAGGATGAACAAATTCATACTGCAAGAACTCCTGATTATGCAATGAGGGATCAAAAATTAAAGTCACGGGGCTTGCCTAGCGACTGTGGAAAATGGCCGCAGCCTAGAGGAGCTCCGCAGCCCACCGACACAACCCCTGCAAATCCTGGCATAAATCCTGACCTCTGAGCAACGAGGTACATCGTGACTGCCACCGCACTGCCTCCGGTTCTGATTGCCAAAAACGGATAGTCAGCACGACTAGCGGGAACCGATCTAGCCCGGGAGGCGAATTGTGGCCTAGTCCCAGGGGTGAAGCCGAGAGCCACAGTGGATGCAGAGGCCGCACGCAGCGGCGGCGTAGGCGGCACGAGATTGGAGCAGACATTGGGCGGGAAAGGCGGCCCATTGCGGTATCTGGACAAGAAAGGATATCAAGACGTGCCACTAGGAAGAGACTGGGGGCGGACACAGACCCCTGCCTGTGACCTGATAAAGCAGTCTGGTGCTACAGGGTGGAGGTGGAAGGCCGCGATCGCCTGCGGCCCCCCGGAGCCTCTGGAACGCCGAAGAGGGAGCCGGAGACGTAGCGGCGCGGTGAGAAGCGCCGGCTAAAATTGCAGCAACATTAAGCAGCGAGGCCCTGCCGGCCCGCAGTAGCGGCAGAAGTTGGAGACTGCCCAGGGGGTGATGGGCTTTAGACCTGTTTGTAGAGGAGTTGGTACAGACGCAACTCTGTGTGTGTAAGAATAAGCGGTATCCCCGACTAAAGTTCCTAAACCGGGATAAATAGATAAATTGAAACAAATGGGTTTAGGGAACATAGATAAAACACATCCAAGCGGTTTATTAGAGATGTGTAACTGAGTCTGAGGCGGGCGTGCAGCAGAGGAATCCTTAATTTGCTGACATATGCCACACTGTGTGACAAATTCACGTGCCTGTTTGTACAAGCCCCGCCACCAGAAACATTGTTGTAAGAGAGAAACAGTAGCTGACACTCCTGCATGCGCCGACGCTATACCTGCGTGGGCTGCAGAGATCAAACCCTGTCTGCGGTCCGCGTTGGGACTTCATCTCTCACCAACGCCTTACATTTTTACAAAAGCAACTTTATCAGGACTTAAGTGATAAGAGTATTTAGAAGGGAAACCCTGCGGGCATTTACCTCCCTTCTCTGTAGCGGCAATAGCTGCCAAGATGTCATCCTCAATCTTAGTTTTGGAACGTGTAACCGCTGCTACTGCAAATGTTGCTACTGCTCTCTTAGCTGCTTCATCAGCGAGACAGTTTCCGACAGCGTGAACTCCAACATGCTGGTGACCAAGAGTATGAATTACAAAGACGAGTGGGAGCCGTTCTTTAAGCTCAGCCACTCAAACCCAGATCATTTTATGTTTTATTGTGCGACCTTTGGAATCACTGTAATCATTTTGTGTTCAAAAGTGTAGATTGTCATTGTATGATTGAACACAGTAGAAAGAGTCACTTACAAGTACACTTACAAGTAGGCACACCTGGGTCAGCGTACTCCAACGCTAGGAATAAAAGCACGCAGCTCTGCCAATTGGGCGGTGCAGTCCCCTAATGTTTGTGACTGCACAACAACGGACTTGAACTCTCCATTCACCATAGCACCAACCACAATTGCGCAGGCCGAAGAGTATGCATGTAGAGAATCCATAGCAGCTTGCTCACTCCCATCAGTGTATATGATACAACGGAACTCCTCAAGCGGGCGCATCGTCAGGGGGGCAGGATGAACAAATTCATACTGCAAGAACTCCTGATTATGCAATGAGGGATCAAAAATTAAAGTCACGGGGCTTGCCTAGCGACTGTGGAAAATGGCCGCAGCCTAGAGGAGCTCCGCAGCCCACCAACACAACCCCTGCAAATCCTGGCATAAATCCTGACCTCTGAGCAACGAGGTACATCGTGACTGCCACCGCACTGCCTCCGGTTCTGATTGCCAAAAACGGATAGTCAGCACGACTAGCGGGAACCGATCTAGCCCGGGAGGCGAATTGTGGCCTAGTCCCAGGGGTGAAGCCGAGAGCCACAGTGGATGTAGAGGCCGCACGCAGCGGCGGCGTAGGCGGCACGAGATTGGAGCAGACATTGGGCGGGAAAGGCGGCCCATTGCGGTAGCTGGACAAGAAAGGATATCAAGACGTGCCACTAGGAAGAGACTGGGGGCGGACACAGACCCCTGCCTGTGACCTGATAAAGCGGTCTGGTGCTACAGGGTGGCGGTGGAAGGCCGCGATCGCCTGCGGCCCCCCGGAGCCTCTGGAACGCCGAAGAGGGAGCCGGAGACGTAGCGGCGCGGTGAGAAGCGCCGGCCAAAATTGCAGCAACATTAAGCAGCGAGGCCCTGCCGGCCCGCAGTAGCGGCAGAAGTTGGAGACTGCCCAGGGGGTGATGGGCGGGCGCAAGGCACAGACACAGTGACAAGTTGGAAAGACAGTTGGAAGCCCCCAGGCCATGTGTTTAGTGGTGGAGGACTCTAGAGGGAAAAAGTTGAAGGTGACATACAATAAATAGGCTCCTGGCGCCAGCACAAGGGAAAGCACACCGGAAAGCTTTGGTGGCCAAAGACTGGGCAACATCTTCATTGGTGGGCTAGACGCTGTGACCAGAGCACCACTCGCACGACAGGTGTACCCTACGACACACAGCACCATGAGTACCAGGGGGTCTAGAACGATGCAGAGTCACAGAATTGAAAAATATACTGTCTCTAAGGACCAACAAGAGGGGCTCAACATGACAGACAAGGTCACAAACAGTCAGCAGCAAGAACCACCGCAGGAGGTCTCTCTCAAGGACGTAATGGCCACCCTGCTACAAATGCAGACGTCCATAGGTTCTATCTATAGTGAGGTGACTCTGCTAAGGGCTGATTTTTCTAAGATGGGCTCACGAGTGACAGACGTCAAAACCACAACAAAGGCCCTACTGCGACTCCACAGAAGCAAGTGCGACAATTGGATCTCGTGCAAAAACAGCTCATGTAGAAACTCGACGACCAGGAAGGGCGCTCTCGGTGCAACAATGTACACCTTGGAGGTTAAGCGAGAGCTCCGCAACAGAGAACTCAAATATGCAATGCGCTACCCCGCCAAGCTCAGAGTGGAGGCAGAAGGGAAAACCTGGTTCTTTGAATCGCCCAGTGAGGCACGAGACTGGCTGGAGGGGTGGAGACTGGCGATGGGAAGTCGCAAACACAGACCAAATGGGCCGAGACGTTCCTTACAAGAGACCTCAGGCGGACAAGGGGGCGAAACACCAGATCACCATGAAGAGGCAAGAAGCGGAAGTTATGTGGAGTGACTCTCAAGTCAGACCTGTCCGGGACTGCGAAGTGCGATGGCACAATTGCTGCTGCACGGTTTTTCACCTCCCCTCGCTTCCAACCTCCCCCCCCCCATATTGTGACAGGACCTGTAGCGGCTTACAGATATGCTGCTACGGAATCGACGGGCTCTGGCTGCACTAGGCCAACTGGGCGCAGATGAGGACGGCAGGACAAGAGGAACAAGACCACGACCCCAGAGGAGGGTCCGAACTTGGACATGCACAGCACCTCGACAGGTTGCACTGAGGATGGCTTTTCGGGGACAATGGTGTGGCTGGAACTGACTCTTCCCCTTTTTTTTTTTTTTTTTTTGAAGACGTTTATTAATGTTCAAAGGTGCAGTACATATAGCAAAGCCTACAACCCTGCGGGCCGGCTGCAAATGAACGATGAATCGTGAGGTTGCAGGTCAGCATAAGAGGGCGTGTCATTGCGCCCCTGGTGTCCCCGGTACACTAGGACATAGATAATATAATCACATTACCTTGAATCAAGAAAAGAAAAGGTCCATAAATGACGTCTTATTTTTCATTTTTTCTAGAACTGAGCCATGAAATCGGCAAACTAAACAAAACAGTTCGTATCGGTATGTCCCAGTGTTCCTATCGCGACTTCACCACTTGAAGTCCGTCCCACTTGCACGGTGTTAGTAGGAGCCACCTCTAATCGGTGTGGTATTTGTCGATGTTGTTACAGTACAACAGGAGGTCAGAGGTGTGCATGCGCAAGTGTGCTCGGACTTAGAGTGGGACAGCTCCTTTGGGTCATGGTATGTCGCCGGTTGCCGGCCTTGTTAGTGGAGCATGTAGCAGTCAGGTGGAGTAGCCTCGCTGTCGGCGTATCAAGCGGCGTCTACGCCTGCAGTCGCCGCCTGGAGCACCACCGACGGCTTCTACCCACCGTAGCATGGGGGGTTGGAGAGGCCATCGTCGGTGAGCAGGGGTCCGATACTACAAACATGTGAACACATATGTGTAAGTGGGTGGGGGGGTGGAGTGTACTTGCAGGGGCGATGTCAGCAACTCTGTGTTTGGGGCGCACTGCTGGGCAATGGCTGTTGGTGGGCGCCCGCGTGGGCGTCGGGTCGTGTCTGAGGTCTACGCGCTGGTTGATTCTTGTCTGTGTCGGGGGGGGCGCCGCATGCGGTCGTTTCCTGCGATAGAGCATTAGCCTCTGTGGCCCACCTCCGGTGTCGCTTATCTACGTGAGCCCTCTGACAGTGCCCTCCCCCTGCAGGGACCCCAGGATGCCATCCCAGAGCTGTGCTATCGGGAACTGCCTCAGGCCCGCTATTTCTTCCCGGTGGAGCGCCGTGCCTTCCGCCCTGGCCCAGTTAGTAAAGGATGTGAACCAGTGTTTCGGGGTGGGCGGTTCCCGCCGTTTCCAGTGTCGTGTGAGCAGCCGTTTGGCCGTGATAAGGCCCAGATCCCAGAATCGTGCCTGTGTTTTGTTCAGCTTGGTTCTTTTATAGAGTCCGAGAATGCACGCCTCCCACGTGTCCGGCAGACCCGGGCCCGTGCTGTGATTCAGGAGTGAGATCACCTCCCCCCAGTACGCAGTCAGGGTTGGGCAGTGCCAAAGCATGTGCAGGATATCTGCGCCCAGCAGGTCACATCTGGGACAAACGGCAGTGTCGATCGCGAATTATCTGTTTATTCTATCTGGCGTTAGGTATGCCTGGTGCAATATGTACAGTTGAATGATACGGAAGCGGGAATTGCGGGGGACGTTCACGGGGCTAGCTAGTACTAGGTTCCACTCCTTATCCGTCCAATCCCTCCCTCGGTGCGCCGCCCATTTAGCCCTAATCTGCTGTGTGGGTTTTTGCTTGTGGATGAGAAGCGCCTGTGCTAACCAATGCGTGATGTGCGAGCCTCTGCCCATTACATGTAGATATTGGATCAGGTGGTGCCACTAGGAAGAGACTGGGGGCGGACACAGACCCCTGCCTGTGACCTGATAAAGCGGTCTGGTGCTACAGGGTGGAGGTGGAAGGCCGTGATCGCCTGCGGCCCCCCGGAGCCTCTGGAACGCCGAAGAGGGAGCCGGAGACGTAGCGGCGCGGTGAGAAGCGCCGGCCAAAATTGCAGCAACATTAAGCAGCGAGGCCCTGCCGGCCCGCAGTAGCGGCAGAAGTTGGAGACTGCCCAGGGGGTGATGGGCTTTAGACCTGTTTGTAGAGGAGTTGGTACAGACGCAACTCTGTGTGTGTAAGAATAAGCGGTATCCCCGACTAAAGTTCCTAAACCGGGATAAATAGATAAATTGAAACAAATGGGTTTAGGGAACATAGATAAAACACATCCAAGCGGTTTATTAGAGATGTGTAACTGAGTCTGAGGCGGGCGTGCAGCAGAGGAACCCTTAATTTGCTGACATATGCCACACTGTGTGACAAATTCACGTGCCTGTTTGTACAAGCCCCGCCACCAGAAACATTGTTGTAAGAGAGAAACAGTAGCTGACACTCCTGCATGCGCCGACGCTATACCTGCGTGGGCTGCAGAGATCAAACCCTGTCTGCGGTCCGCGTTGGGACTTCATCTCTCACCAACGCCTTACATTTTTACAAAAGCAACTTTATCAGGACTTAAGTGATAAGAGTATTTAGAAGGGAAACCCTGCGGGCATTTACCTCCCTTCTCTGTAGCGGCAATAGCTGCCAAGATGTCATCCTCAATCTTAGTTTTGGAACGTGTAACCGCTGCTACTGCAAATGTTGCTACTGCTCTCTTAGCTGCTTCATCAGCGAGACAGTTGCCGACAGCGTGAACTCCAACATGCTGGTGACCAAGAGTATGAATTACAAAGACGAGTGGGAGCCGTTCTTTAAGCTCAGCCACTCAAACCCAGATCATTTTATGTTTTATTGTGCGACCTTTGGAATCACTGTAATCATTTTGTGTCCAAAAGTGTAGATTGTCATTGTATGATTGAACACAGTAGAAAGAGTCACTTACAAGTACACTTACAAGTAGGCACACCTGGGTCAGCGTACTCCAACGCTAGGAATAAAAGCACGCAGCTCTGCCAATTGGGCGGTGCAGTCCCCTAATGTTTGTGACTGCACAACAACGGACTTGAACTCTCCATTCACCATAGCACCAACCACAATTGCGCAGGCCGAAGAGTATGCATGTAGAGAATCCATAGCAGCTTGCTCACTCCCATCAGTGTATATGATACAACGGAACTCCTCAAGCGGGCGCATCGTCAGGGGGGCAGGATGAACAAATTCATACTGCAAGAACTCCTGATTATGCAATGAGGGATCAAAAATTAAAGTCACGGGGCTTGCCTAGCGACTGTGGAAAATGGCCGCAGCCTAGAGGAGCTCCGCAGCCCACCGACACAACCCCTGCAAATCCTGGCATAAATCCTGACCTCTGAGCAACGAGGTACATCGTGACTGCCACCGCACTGCCTCCGGTTCTGATTGCCAAAAACGGATAGTCAGCACGACTAGCGGGAACCGATCTAGCCCGGGAGGCGAATTGTGGCCTAGTCCCAGGGGTGAAGCTGAGAGCCACAGTGGATGCAGAGGCCGCACGCAGCGGCGGCGTAGGCGGCACGAGATTGGAGCAGACATTGGGCGGGAAAGGCGGCCCATTGCGGTAGCTGGACAAGAAAGGATATCAAGACGTGCCACTAGGAAGAGACTGGGGGCGGACACAGACCCCTGCCCGTGACCTGATAAAGCGGTCTGGTGCTACAGGGTGGCGGTGGAAGGCCGCGATCGCCTGCGGCCCCCCGGAGCCTCTGGAACGCCGAAGAGGGAGCCGGAGACGTAGCGGCGCGGTGAGAAGCGCCGGCCAAAATTGCAGCAACATTAAGCAGCGAGGCCCTGCCGGCCCGCAGTAGCGGCAGAAGTTGGAGACTGCCCAGGGGGTGATGGGCGGGCGCAAGGCACAGACACAGTGACAAGTTGGAAAGACAGTTGGAAGCCCCCAGGCCATGTGTTTAGTGGTGGAGGACTCTAGAGGGAAAAAGTTGAAGGTGACATACAATAAATAGGCTCCTGGCGCCAGCACAAGGGAAAGCACACCGGAAAGCTTTGGTGGCCAAAGACTGGGCAACATCTTCATTGGTGGGCTAGACGCCGTGACCAGAGCACCACTCGCACGACAGGTGTACCCTACGACACACAGCACCATGAGTACCAGGGGGTCTAGAACGATGCAGAGTCACAGAATTGAAAAATATACTGTCTCTAAGGACCAACAAGAGGGGCTCAACATGACAGACAAGGTCACAAACAGTCAGCAGCAAGAACCACCGCAGGAGGTCTCTCTCAAGGACGTAATGGCCACCCTGCTACAAATGCAGACGTCCATAGGTTCTATCTATAGTGAGGTGACTCTGCTAAGGGCTGATTTTTCTAAGATGGGCTCACGAGTGACAGACGTCAAAACCACAACAAAGGCCCTACTGCGACTCCACAGAAGCAAGTGCGACAATTGGATCTCGTGCAAAAACAGCTCATGTAGAAACTCGACGACCAGGAAGGGCGCTCTCGGTGCAACAATGTACACCTTGGAGGTTAAGCGAGAGCTCCGCAACAGAGAACTCAAATATGCAATGCTCTACCCCGCCAAGCTCAGAGTGGAGGCAGAAGGGAAAACCTGGTTCTTTGAATCGCCCAGTGAGGCACGAGACTGGCTGGAGGGGTGGAGACTGGCGATGGGAAGTCGCAAACACAGACCAAATGGGCCGAGACGTTCCTTACAAGAGACCTCGGGCGGACAAGGGGGCGAAACACCAGATCACCATGAAGAGGCAGGAAGCGGAAGTTATGTGGAGTGACTCAAGTCAGACCTGTCCGGGACTGCGAAGTGCGATGGCACAATTGCTGCTGCACGGTTTTTCACCTCCCCTCGCTTCCAACCTCCCCCCCCCATATTGTGACAGGACCTGTAGCGGCTTACAGATATGCTGCTACGGAATCGACGGGCTCTGGCTGCACTAGGCCAACTGGGCGCAGATGAGGACGGCAGGACAAGAGGAACAAGACCACGACCCCAGAGGAGGGTCCGAACTTGGACATGCACAGCACCTCGACAGGTTGCACTGAGGATGGCTTTTCGGGGACAATGGTGTGGCTGGAACTGACTCTTCCCCCCTTTTTTTTTTTTTTTTTTTTGAAGACGTTTATTAATGTTCAAAGGTGCAGTACATATAGCAAAGCCTACAACCCTGCGGGCCGGCTGCAAATGAACGGTGAATCGTGAGGTTGCAGGTCAGCATAAGAGGGCGTGTCATTGCGCCCCTTGTGTCCCCGGTACACTAGGACATAGATAATATAATCACATTACCTTGAATCAAGAAAAGAAAAGGTCCATAAATGACGTCTTATTTTTCATTTTTTCTAGAACTGAGCCATGAAATCGGCAAACTAAACAAAACAGTTCGTATCGGTATGTCCCAGTGTTTCTATCGCGACTTCACCACTTGAAGTCCGTCCCACTTGCACCGTGTTAGTAGGAGTCACCTCTAATCGGTGTGGTATTTGTCGATGTTGTTACAGTACAACAGGAGGTCAGAGGTGTGCATGCGCAAGTGTGCTCGGACTTAGAGTGGGACAGCTCCTTTGGGTCATGGTATGTCGCCGGTCGCCGGCCTTGTTAGTGGAGCATGTAGCAGTCAGGTGGAGTAGCCTCGCTGTCGGCGTATCAAGCGGCGTCTACGCCTGCAGTCGCCGCCTGGAGCACCACCGACGGCTTCTACCCACCGTAGCATGGGGGGTTGGAGAGGCCATCATCGGTGAGCAGGGGTCCGATACTACAAACATGTGAACACATATGTGTAAGTGGGTGGGGGGGTGGAGTGTACTTGCAGGGGCGATGTCAGCAACTCTGTGTTTGGGGCGCACTGCTGGGCAATGGCTGTTGGTGGGCGCCCGCGTGGGCGTCGGGTCGTGTCTGAGGTCTACGCGCTGGTTGATTCTTGTCTGTGTCGGGGGGGGGCGCCGCATGCGGTCGTTTCCTGCGATAGAGCATTAGCCTCTGTGGCCCACCTCCGGTGTCGCTTATTCTACGTGAGCCCTCTGACAGTGCCCTCCCCCTGCAGGGACCCCAGGATGCCATCCCAGAGCTGTGCTATCGGGAACTGCCTCAGGCCCGCTATTTCTTCCCGGTGGAGCGCCGTGCCTTCCGCCCTGGCCCAGTTACTAAAGGATGTGAACCAGTGTTTCGGGGTGGGCGGTTCCCGCCGTTTCCAGTGTCGTGTGAGCAGCCGTTTGGCCGTGATGAGGCCCAGATCCCAGAATCGTGCCTGTGTTTTGTTCAGCTTGGTTCTTTTATAGAGTCCGAGAATGCACGCCTCCCACGTGTCCGGCAGACCCGGGCCCGTGCTGTGATTCAGGAGTGAGATCACCTCCCCCCAGTACGCAGTCAGGGTTGGGCAGTGCCAAAGCATGTGCAGGATATCTGCGCCCAGCAGGTCACATCTGGGACAAACGGCAGTGTCGATCGCGAATTATCTGTTTATTCTATCTGGCGTTAGGTATGCCTGGTGCAATATGTACAGTTGAATGATACGGAAGCGGGAATTGCGGGGGAAGTTCACGGGGCTAGCTAGTACTAGGTTCCACTCCTTATCCGTCCAATCCCTCCCTCGGTGCGCCGCCCATTTAGCCCTAATCTGCTGTGTGGGTTTTTGCGTGTGGATGAGAAGCGCCTGTGCTAACCAATGCGTGATGTGCGAGCCTCTGCCCATTACATGTAGATATTGGATCAGGTGGTGCATCGGCGGCTCATCCTGGATGTCACCCCAGGAGTCAGTGTATGCCCGCAGTACCGACGCATGGAATAGGAATTTCCCGGCCGGGAGTCCCGTGGTTTCCGATAGTTCCGCAAACGGGAGCAGGGCCCCGTCAACATACAGGTCACCCATGGTCTCTACTCCAGCCGTGATCCAGTGGTCCAGATTGCGCGGCGTAACCATCCCGCTCCTCCTGGGGGTGCCCAGCAGGGGGAGGGCAGGAGCATACGGTCTGGTATTTTGTGTCAGCTTCAGGCTGCGGAGAAAACATTTGCGGGCCACGGCCATATGCAAGGGCAGAGGACGGGGTCCTTTGGTCAATGGGTGAAACAGGGCGCAGACCTGGGGGTGAGTCCATTGGCAGTCCGCAGTGGCCGTATCATCTAGATGCGTATCGCTGAGCCAGTATGTCACCCATTGGAGCTGTGCAGCTAGGTAATACAGCTCCATGTTGGGGACAGCCAATCCTCCCTCCGCGGTCGGGGAGTACAGTTTGGCCAGCGCCACTCGAGGTCGTCCCGCGTTCCAGATCAAGCTGCGAAGCATTAATTCCAGGTCGCGGAATATCCGCGTGGGGACATACGTGGGGATATTCGCGAAGTGATATAGTAGCCTAGGGAGCGCTATCATTTTAGAAAGAGCTATTCGGCTGGGCACGTTCAGCGGCAGAGTTTTCCAGAAGGACATCTGGGCTCGCAGGGAGGAAATGGCGCGCACCAGGTTGCCCTCTAGTAAGTCCTGTGGGTCTCTATAGATGTGTAGTCCTAGGTATTTAAACGTGGTCGGGTACAAAGCGAGCCGGGCTCCTCCAAGATGCACATCACATTCCTCCTGATCGCGGCTGAACGAGTATACCCCGGACTTGGCCCAGTTGACCCTGAGGCCCGAGACCTCCGCGAAGGTCTGGAAGATGTCCGATAGCTCGTCTGGCACCGCGGTGAGGTCCCGCACATAAAGCAGCAGGTCGTCTGCATAGAGTGAGACTGTGTGCGTTCCGTCAGCCAATGGGATCCCCCATTCCGCTCCTCTGTCCCGTAGCAGAGCCGCCAGTGGTTCAATGGCTAAAGAGAAGAGGAGGGGCGACAGGGGGCAGCCTTGCCTGGTGCCTCTACGCACCCCGATCTTCTCCGACAGCAGCCCGCCCGTCCTCACTCGGACACTGGGCCTCTGGTAGAGCAGTCCGACCATGTCAGCAAATGCATCTCCCACCTCGAATCTGTCCAGCACTGCTCCCAGGTATGGCCATTCTACTGAATCGAAGGCCTTCTCCAGGTCCAAGACCAGACACCCCGATCTAGGCCAATGCGTCAGAGCCGCTTCCTGAATCCGGAAGAGGCGGCGTAGGTTACGAGACGTGCTCCGCGCCGGCATGAAGCCGTTTTGATCCGCATGCACCAGAGTTGGTACCTCCAGGGCCAGGCGGCGGGCCAGGAGGGAGGTGAAGATTTTATAATCAGTATTCAGCATGGCCAACGGCCTATAGGACCCCATGAGTGCGCCATCTCTGCCCGGTTTCAGCAGCGAAACCAGGTTTGCCTCGTTAAGCGAGTCTGGGAGTGCTGATTCCTCCATCGCAGTATGGTACAATTTGAGCAGCTCCGGAACCAGCGTGTCCGAACACGCCTTAAAGAATTCGGCGGGTAGTCCATCCGGGCCAGGTGATTTGCCGTTGAACAGTGCGAAAATGGCCTCGCGGATTTCTTCCGAGGAGAATGGCGCCCCCAGGGCGTCTTGCTGCGAGCCTATAAGGGAGGGCAGCGGGATGTCCGCCAGGTATTCTGCTATGTAGGCCGCGGAGACTCTCAGTTGCGATTTGTATAGGGCCTGATAGTGCCCCACAAACGCTTGGTGTATCCTGATTTGGGTGTACACTAGCTCTCCCTCAGCCGTGCGGATGACGGATACTGGCTCCGTGCGTTCCTCCTGCCTGACTAACCAGGCCAATAGCCTACCGGGCTTGTCACTGTGTTGGTGCACTCGCGCCGAATGGGCCGCAAAGTTGACGTGCCGCAGCCGTTCCAGTAGTGTTTCGTGCTCCACCCGGGCCGCCTGCAGCCGGTCTCCTGCACCTCCCACCGCCTCCAGTTCCCTGCCGAGTAGGTCCGCTTCCACCCTGCGCAAGTCCTCCTCCAGCTTCCACCGTATGCTCCCCTGAGTGCTCAAGCAATGTCCCCGTACCACCACCTTGAATGCGTCCCACTCTACTCTCGGGGAGGATGCTGTATCTGAATTGTCATTGAAGTATTGCGCTACGCAGGCCTGCAGGGAGTCTCTAAAGGGGCCATCTAGCAGTAATGTAGGTTGCAGTCGCCATGTGGGGATTGGTGGGCGCGGGCGTTCCCAAGCCATGTGTAGTGTGTGGGGGTTGTGGTCCGAGTGTGTCCTACCCAGGTATTGAGAGTCAGTGATATGCGGCAGCATTTCCGTTGATACCATGTATCTGTCGAGGCGAACGTGTAACGCATGTGCTCCCGAGAAATAAGAGTACACCCTAGTGTCCGGATTGTGCGCGCGCCATGCATCTTTCAGATCCCACTGTGTCGCCCACTGTGTGAGTGCCCTCGTGGCCCCCTGGGATGTTGCCTCTGGCCGTGGCGGGACCGAGCGGTCCAGCACTGGGTCTAGTACCGTGTTATAGTCGCCTCCCAGTATCCATGGGACGCCGTGCCAGGGCGCCAATTTCTCTGAGATGCGCGCCAGAAAGGTGCCCTGATCCGTGTTTGGAGCGTAAATGGACGCCAGGACCACTGGTGGCCCGTCTATGCGACCCTTCACCAGGACATACCTCCCCTCCGCATCTATGTGAACTTCTGACATCACGAAGGGGGTTCCCGGCTTTACCCACAGCAGCGCTCCGCGGGCGTATGAGGAGTATTCAGTGGCATACAATTGTCCCCTCCATCTCCGCCTCAGCGCTGTCACCTCCGCCCCACTCAGGTGTGTTTCCTGCAATAGCGCGACCTGCACGTTCTGCCTCTTCAAGTAGGAGTAGATTTGATACCTGCGCGCGGGTGTGTGCATACCTCTAATGTTCCATGTACATATTTTTATGGCAGACATTTTGGCAATACACAGTCCTCCCCGACTTTCCCAATAGTAGCGGCTCCACCAAAGGCCCCAGCAGTGGCTCTCCCAGCTCTTCCGTTCCCACCCCCCACAGTACACTCAGCAAAGTTCGGGAAAACATTAGGACAGGGTAAAAAAACAATGAATAACAACAACCAACAGCGGGCTATCCCCACTAAAATACCAAAAGGGCAGTGGCGGAACGGGCCACCGTCCATGCTCTCAAGGGAGAGGAACATTCTTACTTGTCTAAGGGGCAGTGCGTGCTAAGCACAAGTTCGGCAAGACGGATATATAGTCAGTTAGGGGAAGCAGGTCGCTTCCCTGAGCCATTCAATACAGGACGTTAGTGGCCACCCACTACGGTCCAATGCTCCAAGTAACCCATCCTGTATGTGGCCAGGTGCGGATGCGTGCTGAAAGACCACCCCTTCAGTGCCCTCCCTGCTTACCACTAGTGCCATAAGGGCATTACTCACTGTTCCAGGTGTCCACAGTTCATCAGCTGGCAGGGGGGGTGGGGGGGTGGGAGGTGGCCCCAACAGTGGCGGGCGCCAATTGCGCATCATCGTCCAGTCGACCACTGCCAGCCCTCCCTCGTTGCGGCAAGGCCAATGTAAACATCACCTGTAGGGTCAGTGGATCTGGTCAGAGGTTTGCGGCGTGACGATGGGCCTGACTCTTCCCCCCTTTACGCAAGTACACAGCTATGGGATTAAAGCGCTCTGCTGAGTTGGGGTGGCGGGTAGTTTTAAATCCGCTGGGCAGGGAGGCAGAGAGGGGGTTGTGGGATGGGACACGTTTGGAGATGTTCTTTTGATTGGGGCCGTAGCCCCCTTTTATGTTGTTCTAATGCAGATGATTGTGGAGCAAGACATGACAGGATGTAACAGAGAAGTCCGGAAAGGGCGACCCACCTTAGATCACAATGCTAGACATGAGCCAGGGTGATAGAGTTACAGACATGCCAACATAAAGCGCCCAGGGACAGAGGTCGCAGCTATCAATAGTCTCCTGGAATGTAAATGGGTTAGGGGACAAAATTAAACGAGGACTGGTCCTACAGTATTTGAGGAGGAAGTACGCGGCAGTGACACTGTTTCAAGAGACAGACCTGCAGGGGACAGCAGTTAAAACCCTAATCAGATAGGGATTCAAGATGGTAGTCCACTCGGAATTCACATCCGGATCTAGAGGGGTGGGGGTCCTCATAAACAAGCGCTTCCCGTTTATAGTCACTAACACATATCATGATGACCAGGGACGCTTCGCAGCCACCACAGGTCAGTGAGACGGTAAATCTTACAACATAGTGTCGGTATATATTCCGCCGGCACTACATCAAGCTGCCTTTATAGACCTGGGAAAATTCCTGTTGACACTCCCTCGTGGAGAACTGATTGTAGGGGGTGACTTTAACGCGGTTATGGATTCCATGATGGATAGGCAACCTCCCAGAGAAGCGGGTGGGTCATCCCATAGACTACAGGATTTTGTAGAGGCGCTTGGATTAATAGATACATGGTGAGCCAGTTATCTGACTGACAGGCAATTTACATTCCACTCCGGGGCTCACAATAATCTCTCTAGAAATGACTACATCTTCACACTAGCCACGGGAATATTGGGAATGACAGACGTTAGACATCTGCCTAGAGGCATATCAGACCACTCACCTGTCCTCATAACATATGCACAATTTACCCCACAGACTGGTAGATTATTTCCAATCAGACCCGGGTATCTCCAGGACCGTAGATTGCGTAAATCACTCATTCAGGTCACAAAGCATACTTCGAAGTAAATCAGCACTAAGTTCCCTCACTGACTACATTATGGGAGGCCTATAAGACAGTGCTTCGTGGTGGTGCCATTTTACTCATCACGGGCAAAAAGAGAGAACACCTAAAACACACTGATGACCTTGAGTCAGAGGTCGCACGGGCGGAGGGGGTGCACGCACATACTACTGTGGAGGAGACTGCCCACAAATTGCACTTGGCCCAGCAGGCATACAGAGCATACGCGCAAGAGGAGGCCTTTACTAGACTAACTAGTACTCAACACAAGATATATGACCAAGGGGATAAAGCAGACCGATTGCTGGCTTGGTTGGGGAAAAAAGAGAGGGCCAGTAGTCAAGTCAAAAATCTTTATTCGATTATTCAAACAGAAAAAAACATAAAAGCACAATATCACTTAATAAATAACACAATAAGACTTGATGTACAAACGTTAAAAGAACAACCCGAATATTAAAACACATGGTAAAAAGTAACAATCACATTTGGGCGAGTATGAAAGTAGCAGCAATACTAGACAATTAACCTTCCATGCTATTTCTGAATTTTAGGGCAGATTTTAAGAAACCAATCACAAATAATGTACATTCAGAGTGTAAACGTTGGAGATAACAAAGGGCTGGTCTGACCTGGGCGAAGTTCAGTTTTTTAAAAAGGGGCTTTAGATAAAACCTTTGAGGTAAATCATAAAATAAAATGAATAAAAAGTGCACCAAATCCTGCGGAGACTCATTGTCGCAGCCACAGGGAGGTAGCACTTAGCCTCGATGAGAGCCCCTTGGGACTGATAACATGGGCCAAGATAGATAAGACTCCATTTGGGGTGTAGTTTTCAATATAACATACTTTCTGATAGTAGGTTTATTCAATTCCACCTCTTCGCATTGCATTTCTTTTGATAGGAGGAAAGTTTTCCTCACAAACTCTACGTCAGTGCACATGATTGAATCAGGATTTAGAAAAAGTTCTAAACGCCCTATACCAGAAAAGCAATCTTTCAAGTATTTTAACCACAGAATTTTGAGCTAATTGTCCATAGATATAACTTCCCTCAGGAGTAGGTGGTTTAAGGTCAGATCTTTATTTAACCAACATTTTAACCAGTAGATTAATGGCCGTAGTGCTAAGGTGTCACTTATGAAGGGAATACCAGTTTCTTCATGCACTATTAAGTTGGGAGTCCCCTTCGGAACCCCCAGAATCTGTTTCAGGAAGTTGTTCTCTGCGACCACGATATCATTAGCAGCCACATACCCCCAGAGTTCACTGCCACTTAGTAGTGCGGCGACAGGTCTTTTACCCATTTTCCTGGCAAAATTGAAGATAGCAGCGTTAGACCGAGTTATCTCCCCCCTTTTCCTTTGGAGTAAAGCTCCCTATTTTTGCTGATCGTCAAATAGAACTCCCAGATATGAGAATGTTCTGGTAATGGGGACCTTCTCCTCATTAACCCTAAATGTAACCGACTTCTTGTTACGCTGGCCCACCTGCATTATAAAGGAGTGGGCCAGTAATTGGATAACACCAATACGGACCAAGGACGGAGACTTAGTGTCTACGCCACAACAGATCTCAGAAGCGTTAGCGCAGCATTATAAAACGGTATATACACCAGTAGCCGTCGCAACGATAGACAATAATCTGGCCTTTCTACACAACATTAGACTACCCACACTGGACTCAGACGGCACGACTGCCTTAGAGGAGGATATTACGCCAGAGGAGCTTACACAGGCGATAAGGGCGCTCCACACGGGGAAAGCGTTGGGACCCAACGGGATCCCGATTGAATTTTATAAGCTTGGCGCCAAGCACATAGTGCCCCATCTATTGGCTATGTTCACCGAAAGCTTCACAAGTGGAATTTTACCAAGAGATCAGCGCCTTGCCACCATAGTGGCAATTTATAAGGCTGGTAAACCGGCGAATGAATGCGCATCCTACAGATCAATATCTCTCCTCAATGCGGAGGCAAAAATACTTGCAAAGACCCTGGCCGCTAGGGTACAGCCGCATTTATCAGAACTTATACACGCTGACCAATCAGGGTTTATTCCGCACCGTAATACGGCGCTTAACCTGAGAAGGCTGTTCGGAGTAATGGAACGCAGGTCAGCCATACTAGAGGACGCAGCTATCCTTTCTTTGGACGCACAAATGGCGTTCGACTTGGTGGAGTGGCCCTTTCTTTTCACGGTACTACAGTGCTTGGCCTTCCGGCCAAAGTTCTGTACATGGGTCTGCTTGTTATACACTAGTCCAGTGGCACAGGTGGTCGTGAATGGATATATGTCGAAAGAATTTCCGCTGGGAAGAGGTACACGGCAGGGTTTCCCACTGTCACCCCTGCTTTTTGTGATAGTATTGGAGCCGCTGGCGGCGTGGATAAGGCTTTTCGTCAGAGACATCAGCATGTTAGCTGCTCTCTCCGACGAAAAGCAATGCCAGCTCCCGAAGGACGCGGGGAACCGGCTGGGACCGTGGGGGCTTTGGGGCTCCCCCCACAGTCCCCAACG
Source organism: Lissotriton vulgaris (assembly GCF_964263255.1). NCBI lineage: Eukaryota > Metazoa > Chordata > Amphibia > Caudata > Salamandridae > Lissotriton > Lissotriton vulgaris. Next base: position 2,045,413,804 of record NC_141691.1, read on the forward strand.
CTATATTTTCGCCCCAGGGGATGGGGTCCCCGGGGAATAATAAAAATTAGTGATAGAGGCTATTTTCTTTTTTTTTTTACGGTAGATTTACCGTATGCGTACCATGCTCGTACGTACGACGTATGGTGCAAAGTCTGTAAGTCGTCCCGTGAGCGTACCTAAGCAAGAAAAATAAAAATATTTTTAGATATTTATGAAGTACATGTGCTTACATGTTGGGTGGCTCTAAAAAGAGTCCTTGTGTTTATTGGGATATTTTAGTACCTACAAGTGAGTACCAATGCAGAGTCTAAAGTTCAAGAGGAAGACTCTTTTCCCCTCATCTGTAACATGTACACCATCTCTCCTATAGATGCCATGCATATTGAAGCGCAGATTGTTATGGAAAATGGACCCCATTCTATAGTCTCTGAGAAACGCAGAAACAGATTTATTCCCATGCTTCCTAACTTTCTCAATCTGTGGACAAAATTGATTGGACCAGTTCCATTTTTGCCTTTGGCATATGTTAGAGTAGACAAAGGCAGTTTGGGGGAAAAGTGACATCAGTTCTGCAAAGGTGTCCTTCATAAGCATTTCCAGACCTACCCCAGTCAAAGTGCCTAGGTCATTGCCACCACAGTGCACAATTATGAGGTAAGGGTGTTGGAGATGCATAAAGGATTTCACCAATGGCATCAATTGGTGCAACTTTAATCCTCTCTGTCCAATCCATTTAATATCTACATTTGGTAAGTTAGGTCTTTGTGAATTCCTTTCTGTTCTGCGTACCTTTCACTCCAGAAAATATAGCTGTGTCCCACAATCCACACTGTAAGCATGTTGAAGAGAGGTCTGGATCCACTCAGATGGTCTCTGTAAATGAAAGAGCAGTTTGAAGTTTTTTTTCTCTAAAATGGTGGATAAGTGGACTTTTGAAAAAAGGTAAGAAGTGATTGGTTGTTTGAAAAGTTATTAACTACAAACCTAGGGTGCAATTTTCTGTTTTTTAAAAGCCTGTTATTTATTGGTTAAGAAAAAGTGGTAGAAAATAACATTACTTAAGATAAGCTGGTATATTGACAAGTCAAGCACACTTGCTGTTTTGATTTGCAACATTGTATGATGAACTTTTCACCTGTGTTCTCAGTTAGGTGTTCCCTGAAGTGTTTCTGTGGTAACTGGCAGAATGTGGAATGGGGGAAGGGCTGTAAGTTTTTTCAGTTGGAAAGGGCTCAAAAGTTCAAGCAATAGAAAAGTGTGTTTCATTTCGATTTAATGTGGGAATAAATGTGTTTTGTTTTTTATTTGTATATGTGTGTACATATATATGTGCTTGGACTAAGTAGCTCATTGCTATTACCCTTATCCTGCAAGTAATCAAATCACTAATGCTCGCTTACCTAGTTAGCAAATTAATCGGATCAAGATAAATTCCTCGAAGCAGTTGAAAAATCTCCACATTTGTGATAGTGTTCACTATGTGAGTAATGAGATCTAGAACAGAAAAGAAAATATGATGTGAAGTAAGATGAGATAAGGGGAAACCCTTATTATCCCAACATACTTTATAACAGACCCTTAATAACTATCGTACTCCATTGTAGATTCACAAGGCTCCACTAAGCACTGACATTTGTTGTTAAAAAGGGAAAGGAATACGAAGTTCTCACTGCCTGTTCATCCCTTATAAAAGTGAATATACTGATCACATTCACCTAATAATTCTTAATTCTATTCACTAAGTCTGATTTTTATTTCCACACATTCGAGTTCCCAGTTCCTACCTCAGTAATCTTGTCAAAGTTGTCAACTAGGTCAGCTTGCCTCTTCTTTAATCTGGTAAAATACCCACAATTCCCTCTGTGTACTGTTCCTGAATCCAATATCCCTTTAGAACCAAAAAGCAAGAGAAGGAAAAAACAACAAAACCAGAGACATTTAAAGTTATTAGTCCCCTTTAGATCCTCGATTCTATGTAGATAAACCTGCTACCAAAGTTCAAGTTTAACTTCGCCTACCTCCGTCAAAAATTGTCTGCTTCTACCGCAACATCCTCCTTCGCCGGCCCGCTTGATAATCCGTCGGCAAATCCCTGTTCATTCATGCCTCTATTTAAATTCACCATTATCCAATCGAAAAGTAGAACATTTCGCGCCAAATCCGCCCCTCACGTTTCATCCATGTTCCCTGCTCAGTCCGCCATCCCTTATTAGCCGGAAATACTGAAGTATATCCGGTCCTTCTTTAAACCAATTCTAATAGGCGTGGCATGAATACACCGGAAATCTTAGAAATATATCCGGTTACCTAGATAATCAGAAGTTTAGTCAGGGTTCCCTACTCAGTCCGCAAGCCCTGTTAACAGGAAATGCTGAAGTATATCCGGTCCTGCTGCAAACCAAGTCTAATGGGTCCTGCCTGTATACCCCGGAAAACTTTAACATGTATAAGATTACCTGAAATTTCCCGCGCAATGAAACAATGTAAACCTTGTGTTGTGAACCAATCATAAGGTTTCACATCACTTTAAACACCCGCCCTGACTAATACCAAACTGTGTGCTCGTCTTTTGCAACCGGAAATAAACAATATATATCATGTCCTTAAACGCGCCCTAGTGATAGTAGCGCAATGTGTCACCCATATGTTCAACCAATCAATTCTTCCCATGCCTTTAACATGCCGCGCCCCGCAAAACTAGTGTTGAGTTCTCTCTCCGATCGGTTTTAACTATTTGCAACCCAGGAACCCTTTCGGAATTCTAAGAGGAATGTTAACACCACCTCATTTATTCTCAACCGTACAGAGGCACAAAATCATTCTTTATCAGCGTGCACAGTTGCCGAAATCAGGTACTCTAAAATAGAGACCATAACTGTTCTATTTCAACCGGTCAAAATATATTATCATCAAGAAACGCTATCCCCATCTATTTCCACCTACACAATTGTATCACATAATGACAGAGCTATACAAACTCCAGAAATTTTTCCACACCTTCAGACACCACATTGTATATCTTTTAAGAGTCTTGGCGCTGCCTATCAATTAACTAAAGAACAATCAGGCATATGCATCAACATTCGGTAATACACGTCGGTAATAGCGAAAAATAACGAATCGCTATTAAGGACATGCAAACCGCGATGCATCAAACAAATCCGTAAAAATTACCGAATTGTTAAAAATCGCTATTAAATTGCAAAAGTACGCCAGCAAGAGTAGCAAATACCGAGTTAGCTAATATCAAATCGGTATTAGTGAATCCGGTATTTGCGACTTCGGTAATAGCGAAAACGGGAAAATCACGCGACGCTTCGGAAGCAGGCCGATGACATCACAACCAGGAAGTAGGACAGCCACGCTGCATTCTGTGGTCGGAGTAGCACTGAGGAGGAGGCAGAGCACTGGAGCTGAGGACCCAGACAGAACCAGTAGCAACCAGGACAAGGCAAGCAGGACAAGATGGAGAAGGAGGCCCCCCAGCAGGGAAAGGACACACACCGAAAGCGAAAAAGGAAGTTTTCTGATAAGGAGCTGGAAATCCTAATCGAGTGTGTGACCAGCAACAATGACCGACTGTTTGGGAAGTTGTCGCTGAAGGTGCCAGAGGCAGAAAAACGAAAGATGTGGCTGCGCATCAAGGACAAGGTAAATGCCTGCGGAGTCACCCACCGCAGCATCAACGACTTAAAAAAACGGTGGTATGACCTGCGTAAGAGGGCCAAGGAGAAGATTGCGCAGAGGGTCAAGGATGCTGCTGGCACAGGATGGGGCACATCCAATGTGACGCCAAACACAGCCCTGGAGGATCTAGTGGAGTCCACGTTAGAACCCGAAGCTTTTGTGGGGGTCACACGTCTGGACACCTCTGGTGCTGCGGAAGGAGGACAAGGTAAGAAGCATGGCAGCGTAACAATGCAACGTGTACTAAGTCCCTGCCCAATCCCCCATGCCAGACCCAGTGCCCATGTAGCGTTGCCCTAAACACAAACCCTCACCACTGTGTTGCACAATGGGAGTTGTAGTCCATACATGAATGGGTGCATACCAGAGCCCAGAGATGAATACTGCTGCAAAGGGCCAAATGTCAGACAGAAAAAGTTATTTATTGTGAGATGCCACAGCTATTTCCACATACTATACCATGATAATAACTATGCACTGTTTCACACACAGATGCATCCCCCATCGATTCTGACGACAGTGCCCGCCTCGTCATCTCTGAGACGCCAGTGTTGTCAGAAGCAGAGTGCTCACAGGGAGCTGAAGCCATGTCCTCCCCTTCACCACCACGGCAGACAGCACCTCCACCATCCCTGCGGTCCAAGACACCACCACCACTACCACCACCATCCCTGCGGTCCAAGACACCACCACCACCACCACCATCCTCGCGGTCCAAGACACCACCACCACCACCACCAGTGCGGGCCACTCCGCAGAGCAGATGTTCCCTCCCTGCCCGTGATGGAATCGGATCACAGTTCAGCTCCCCCAAATGTTCCACGCCAGGCTGTCGTCACTCCAACCAGCCAAACTGCAGCACGTCAGCGCATCAGGCAGAGGGCTGTGCCCCCGGGTCGGGCTGCTGCAAGACCAGTCGATCTGTCCAAAGGGTACGGAGTTGTGGAGACCCGGATGCTGCGTGTCCAGCGCCTGCAGGGGAGACACATGGGTGCCATGAAACTCTCCATGACCAAGCTATGCAACAAAATGGCCAACATGACTGACGCTGTGCGTGAGCACACCACTGCCGTAGCTGCCGGCAACAGTGAAATTAAGCTTTGCCTGCAAGAACTGACACGTGCCGTAGTGGCAGGCCAACAGAGTGAGCGCCGGCGTCACAGGCAGATCATGCTGGCAGTGACTTCAACCAACAAGGCCATTAATAAGCTGTGCAACAGCACGGCTGTGCTGTCCCGCAGGTCCGTGTCCCTGCAATTGGACCTAGGTCATGATTGTGGGGATGTGGTTAAGGCCCTTGAGAGGGTGACCACTGCAGTGGAGCAACTGCAGCCTGGGTCAGCCAGTGTCAGCATTCTGGGACCGGAAGAGGGGAGTGAGGCAGCCTCCAGTGTCAGCAGCGTCTCCCTGCTGGACACCAGCGGGAGGAGGCGCAGTGGCCGCAATGCAACTGCCACAGACTCCCATCGTGTAGAAGCCGAGGAGTCACAGGACAAGAGACTGGGGGTACGCGGCAAACGGAAGTGAACATGTGGCAAAGTTACACTGTCCTTGGTGACGTAACCATGGCCAGACTAAAGTGCTGCACGCATCTCCCGTTCTGAGGAGGGACAATTTAAGTTTGACTTTAACTGCAGCAGCAGCATGTTTGTGTTACGTTTATCTGCACCAGTCAGGTGTCCATGTCCATCAAACCCTGTCTCAGAAATGATTCCGTGTGATGTATGTCCGCCTCCGTTGCCCTTCAGCTGTGTTGGGCACATGTGCCTGTCGGTGTTGGGGGGTGGTTGCTGTGCACGTAGTTCATCCTCTCTATGGGTATCCCCCTGCATGTGGCGATGTTGTGCAGGATGGCACACACAGCAATGATCTGGCAGCAGGTCACTGGGTCGTACTGCAAGGCACCTCCAGTCTTGTGCAGTATTCGGAAGCGGCTCTTGAGGATGCCGAATGTACGCTCAACCACATTCCTTGTGCTGATGTGTGCTCTGTTGTAGCGCTGCTCTTGCGGTGTAGCCGGGTTGAGGTAGGGAGTGAGTAGATATTCACGCAATGCGTATGCGCTGTCACCTGCAGGGTGGGGAGAGAATGGTCATCAGCATGATTGCAAATATACATGTGGGGATGGAGTGGGTGGAGAGTACGATGAAGCATCAATATGTACCTAGTAGGTGTCCCTCTCCAAATTCACCGTTGATCAGGCGCCTGTGGAGGCCACAGTGACGGAATATGTAAGCGTTGTGTGTGCACCCGGGGAATTGGGCTACAAGGTCCATAATGATGTAGTTGGCATTGCACACCACCTGCACATTTATAGAATGATATGACTTCCGGTTACGGAAAATGTATTCGGTGGCTGATGGAGGACAGATGGGGACATGCGTGCAGTCAACACACCCTATGACATGGGGGAATTGTGCCACCTGGTAGAATTCCCATTTGGTGCGGGTCAGCTGCTGGGGGTTGTGGGGAAGGTGATGTGGCGATTTATTAATGTCAGCATGGCCTCTAGGAACCGGTCTCTAGGAACCGGTGGAAGAAGCGTGATAAAGCACTTTGCGACATGCCTCCAGTCTAAGCTATTACCCCCTGGAAGCTTCCAGACGCAAGCAGGTGCAGGCAGCATAGGACCTGCACATGGGCTGGTATGGCATTGGTCCTACGGGTCTCGTGCTGCAGTAATGGTTCCAGGTCTGCTATTAGGCGCATTATCATGGCACGGTTGAGTCTATACTTGTCGTACACCTGTTCCTCGGTCTGCCCCAGCAAAGTGATGCGCACCCTGAAGATCCTATCCTGGATCATCCTCCTGCACTGGGCCTGGGCGTTGATCCTCCTCCTCCTAGCAAGCACGTAGAGGGCAGCCATTTTGGTTGACATGTGGGGTTTCCCAGGGCATTTTTGAAGGGTTACTGATTGTCAGCACCTGCTGTTGGAGTTGTAATTTTTTTTTCTATCCTTCAGTTTACTTTACCTCCTGATTGTGATTCCCCTTATTTTGCTCATGCTAAATAGCGATTTTTTGGATTTTCGGTATTAGCGACTTTTCATGCATACCATTGCGATTCGTTATTAGCGATTCGGTATTACCAAGGTCAGCTTTTGGGTTCGGTTATTCCGATTGTCTGTTTAGCGATTCGGTAATTTACCGCAGGGGTTTATTAGCGATTCTTTATTTTTTACCGATTTATTGTTTGATGCATAGCATTTTATGGTTTTGCGTTCGGTGTCGGCCTGTTTTACCGAATCGCTGTTTTAACCGGGAGGTATTTTCGTTGATGCATCTGCCAGAATGTGAATTATCATTATATATCTATATATGTATTTGTTCTCGATTAAGTATTGTCCATGGCTAGCGTTTAAGATCGTCTTATTATAGGTGCCACGTATGTTCACAGCCTAACAAACTTATCTCATACATATCTATGACTAACATATAGGGTTGTTTTAAACATGTCCATAACATGATATTATAAAAAATAATGCATTTCTGAATCACTATTCAAACCATCTTTTACAGCTCTACAGCGACTTATCCATCTAGCTTCCTCCTTCCTGATCTGAAGTTCCCAATCTCCACCTCTTATATTAGGTTCTATTTTCTGCAAACCATGAAATTTTAATTCTTGTTCACTTTCAAGTAATTTTTTTATATGTACAAAAATAGGTGATTAAAGATCTTCATTAATAATAGCTCTTCTGTGTTCTTGCATGCAAATTTTAAGCACTCTCTTGGTGCTCCCAATGTAAACTTTACTGCATGCACAAACCAATGCGTATATAACCCCTGTGCTATTACAATTATTGAACTGCCTGATCTGATAAGTGCGTGAGCTGTTGTACTGAAATTCTTTGATCTTGTTCAATCCCCAAGGACACATGTTACTGCCTCCACATGTAAAAAAACCATTCGGTGTGATTGGCATCCATTCTTGTCTTACTTGTTGGGTAGGTGGAATATAATTTCTGGTGATAAGATTACTGATAGTAGGGCTTCGCCTATGTACAATTTTTGGGACTTCTCCAATTTGTCCCAAAAGACCTGGTACACCCAGCAGCTGATACCAATTCTTTTTAAGGATCCTGTAGATTCTATCTTTGTCTGTGCTATATGTAGTCAAAAAAGCCAGAGGTCTGTTTAATTCTTTTTTATCTTTCAATTTAGGAGTCAATGTTGTATATCTTTCCATCTGGCTAACTTTTCTACGCGCAACAAATTTTTGGAGTATCCCCGTTTTCCAATCTGTGACTGAGCTTATTAATCTCATCTTTGAAATCTCCTTCATTACTGCAGTTTCTTCTAATTCTAACCATTTCGCCAAATGGTATACCTTTGATCACTGATTTCGGGTGCGAACTATCTGCCCTTAAAATAGAATTAGTTGCGGTCTCCTTTCTAAATAGTCTACTGTTGATGCAATCTTCCGCAACAAAGAGTTCCACGTCCAGATATTCAATCCTTTCATGTTGAATGTTCATTGTCAATGTTACATTGAACGAGTTATCGTTCAAAAACAATAAATATTCTTCCATTGGATCCTTAGTCCCTCTCTAGAGGATTAAAATGTCGTCTATAAAACGACCCCAGAAGAGTATACAGTCTGTCCAATTCGCGGCTCTCCGGCTCCAAGCATGCTCCATCTCATACCAACCCGTAAAAAGGTTGGCATAAGAGGGGGTAAACCTGGAGCCCATTGCCGTGCCCCTAATCTGTTGGTACCATTCATTACGGAAGAGGAAAAAGTTGTTATTTAATATAAGTGAACTCATAGCCACAAGCATTTCTGAATGTTCCACCAGACTAGCACTTCTCTGTCCCAAGAAATAGTTAAGGGCTGCTTCCCCTTTTTCATTATTAATACAAGTTTAGAGTCCCACTACATCCATGGTCACAAAGCTCATGCCCTTTTCCCAAGTCACGTTTTCCAGTTTGTTTAGTATGTCCATAGTATCCCTTACATAAGAAGGTAAATTATGTACTATGGGCTTTAAAAAACCATCCACAAATTTGGACAGGTGTTCCCTTAAACTTCCTATGCTGGAAACAATAGGTCTTCCTGGTGGATCAATTCTAGACTTGTGTATTTTTGGAAGTGTATATATAAAGGGATAGGATGGATTCAAAACTCGTAAATACTTATGTTGGAACCTAATGTTGTCAGGTCACCTAGGGTAGCCTGGCCTAGGGTAAGACAATCTCTAATTGAGGCACATGTGTAAAGATTGCATACAACCCAGCAGTAACATCAAGCAACTCCACTCAAAAATAACGCTACACCAAACTTTGTGTAAAAATATGAGCTGTTTTATAAAAATATTCTTTGTTGACTTCTCTCCCTCAGCAATTTACAATTAAATACAATGTCCAATTTCTATTAGTTCTTTACATAAATCCAATAGTATTAGGAGATCCCAATTCAGCAGTGTTTACTCCTCCAACATTGAGTTATCCTTAGGCAACACTTTCTTAACAGATACTAATAGCACTTTATACAGTGACAGATTAACCACCCAAGCTGAGGTCTCCTCATTACCAAAAGAACATTTACGCTTTTATATATTACCAACTTCAGCCTACTTCTTTGGGAGTTTCAAACTCAAAGGTCTCGGGGAAACTTCCTTTTCACCCACTGTGTGTCCCCTTTTTCACAATCAGTGAATAACCCCAGAATTTCAATTCTCAATTACAATATAAACAGCTCTGTTAACATCTCTTCTCAATTAGCACAGGATAAGGTCCCAATGTCTTTCTCCCTTCCTCCCCTGTAAGAAAAACCCAATAGGTACACCTCCCTCAATTCGATACCCACAGTGTCTCAGGCTTCTTTCCCAGCCTGGAGGTGTTTTCCTGCTTCACTCACTCCACTGAGCCTTTTAACGGCCCTCTCTTACTAATCAGGGCAGTCAGAAAGTAAATCAGCTTCAGAAGGAAGAAGGAGAGGGGGCCTCGGCAGTTACTCCCAAAGTTGGGGTCGGGACGAACTCCTCCCCAGACACTATACACTCCTCCCCCTGGTTCTCCACCTTACTTGGGCCCCAAACGAAGGATAACACTGTGTCCAGACTTCGACACTCTCTCCTCCTGTAGGCTCCTGCACAATTTCCGGCGCTCTCCTCACTCGCCAGTAACGGTGGGGGCAGGACTGAGGAGGCCGGTCTGGCAATCTGGCGCGAACCTTGCCGAACACTCTCTGGGGTTGCTGTAGCGCCTGTGCGGGAGATCAGTGTTCCCGCTCAGCGCCGCCTCCCTCACGCGGAGGTCCGATGACTGCTACTGAGCTTGCGCCGGGTATTAGCAGACCGCCGGCTCCCTTACTTCCTTCAGCCGCACCACTGGGCCTGCGCAAGGATAAGCGCTTCCACAGCTCGAGCGCTGCATCTCAGCAACACCAACGCCACCACTTGCCACTGCCTCAGGGGATACTTAGCAGCGTCGGGTACGGAAACTCACTCCATCCTTCTCCTCTGGATTACCGGTGAGGAATTCCCACGAAAAGAAAGGGAAGGGGAAAGAAGGCTTTCCCTGACTAGCGCAGGGAAAGTGTGAGTCAAAGGGGCTCAGGGGCCCACAGCCACGGCCGTACCGATTCCCTCAGGAAGTAAGGACCAATGAGAGGGTTCGGTCAGGGGCAAGAGGGGGAACGCCTTCTGGAAGAGATTGTCAATCCCACAGACCAACTAACTCCTTCTAGTGCGTCCTCCTCCTCACACCACTGCCTCTCTCCTCTACTTAACTGGGCTGCACAAAATGGCTTCCTGACCTCTGCCCTTATATAGCCTGTCCACACAGGGTCCAGTAGGGTCCAGAAAGTTCTGGAAGGCCTAATGTTAACCTATGGGCCATTCTAGGATATGGCAGTTGGGACAGTTGGTAGCCACCATTTTGTGACTTCCTGTCAGGAAAGGCACTTAGGTCTAAGGTGAAAAACTATGAGGGTAAAAGAGCACCTATCCCCCAGGCCAACACCATAAAAACCTAGTGGACTCAAAAAGATACAAAGGTATGAGGGGCAAAAAGGGGACAAAATAAATAAATAATTAGAGGAGCTACGCAAAAGGCCAGACAGGTCTAACAACTTATATTCAGCATCATCCAATAATCCCGCTTCTTTCCAAGAGAAAAGACGTTCCGCAATCATTCTGCCTGCTTGTGTAGTGGGATTCTGTCTCAATTTTCGGTAACACGTCTGGTCTGCCAATTGTCTAGCAATTTCACAGCAATATTGGGTTCTATCCTGCACCACAATATTGCCCCCCTTGTCTGCCTCTCTGATCACAATTGATTCATCATTCCTCAAACTCCTATTTGCTAGTCGCTCTTGTAAAGTCAAATTATCTGAAGATGTTCCAAATCGATTCGGCCGTTTGTCCCTGTCCTGTAATTGGTGTAAATCATGTAAAGTTTTTTGTACAAATACATCGATAGCAGCAAATTGAGACCCCTGTGGGGTGAATTTTGAAGCCATACGTAAAACGCTTGTTAAGTTATAATTGGTTTCCACTCCCAGTAAACTCGCAACATCACTGATACCAAATTCATCACCCTCTGTGATAGATAAAAATAATTGTACCTCACGTAAGTGTTCAATTGTCATTTCTGTTTCTTTAATCACTGTTTTCGGGTTAACATTCTTATCCAACAAGGAGAAAAAACTTTTCAATTTCAACAAGCGAGAAAACTTAAACAAATCAATTTCAGTGAAATCACAACATTTCTGAGGAAAGAAAGACAGGCCCTTTTTCAATACAGTAATTTCAGCGACATTTAAATTTCTTTGAGAAAGATTGATGACCACCAATTCAAATCCTGGTATTTCTTTTACGTCTTGAGCATCAACTACTTCCTCAATAGATCCTGACTCCTTGTCTCCATTCTGGTACCGCCTGGGTTTCCTCCTCCCTCCTTTTGTACTGCTGGGAATTTTCTCTTGCCTCTCTTTATCCTGTCTATCTCTTCTAAAAAAGATGAACTGGTGGATGGCACTGTCACGCCTCCTGCTGCCCCAGATTCCTCAGTAGAAGAGATGCTGGAACTACTAGCATTAATTGAACTAACATCCGACTGAGGCTCTCCAATAGGTGCTTTTTTGGGTTTGGTAATTTCATCAAACCCCTTGGCGAAGGTGAAAATACGCCCCTGACTGTTTATGACAAATGTAGTAGTGATAAAAGTAAAATACAAAGTGTTTCTGATATTCCAAATGTTTTGGACATATGTTCTGGTTCTACTCAATATACGATGAATATTCAGCAAGATTGTCAGGAATTTTTAATGTTTATGCTTGCTGTATTGGAAGATGAAGGTATAGATATTGAAAACCTTTTTGGCCTTTGTAATGGCCGGATTTTCCGCTTAGATGGGATCAGCCCCCAGGGGCCCCTATGACCCAGCCAAAACGTACTCACCTCCCTCCTTAGAACGTATTCACAATGGATATGGATAGATATACAGGTATATACAGGTCGCACCTAAGGATGGGGAATAGCAATACACATGCATAGATTTTCTACAATATCTTATTCACATCATTTGGTCTCGCGGCTACCCCGACCCAGACCGGTCTACCCTAGGGCAGATATGACACACAATCCGGTGCGTCTACACATGGGCCTGCAGAACCCAATGCTCCCTTTTCCAAACGATCCACAATCCGGTAGATCTACACGCCAGTGTCCTCCCTGACGCTCTCACTTATGCAAGCCACAATCCTGTGGGTATACACGTTGGTAATCCCCCCCAACGTTCTCACTAACGCCGCATATCAACGACGACCACATTCCTATGAACAATTATCGGGACAATGTCTCAGTTATCTACTTGGGATAAAACTATAATAATGACTTTTAATACGGTTCCCAAATTATATAATGTACCTCCTATTCTTGGCATCAAAGGTCCACTCACTCCCTCTTTGTTCGATCACTATTTACCTGATCGGGATTTCACATCCGTTCATATAAACAACTTTCGACTAGGAGATCCATTTACCAAGATTGAACAGGAACACAAGGCACACGTTTGTTCTATAAGAACTAGGGTATTTATTAACAATACACACATATCACATTACTATGCAACATAATTTCTGTAAAGAAAAGGTACAGATTAGAATGCGCGCTAATTGGGAAAAGGGCGGAGATCACCTTGTTAATATGAAGTCTGGGCTCGGCAGTCATCTAGGTTCCCTTCTCGTCTCTGTGTCCTGGCTCGCCTCGCAGTCACACCCCAGCCGTCACAAGTACACGTCTGCACCGCTAGGCTCAACCTCGTCTGCTTCCCTCCAGGCCACCGGAACCTTGCTGGTTATTAGCTACCGTCTCTCTCTCTCTCTGTGCCAGTGCGCTCCGCGCTAATTCTCCTTCAGTCTTTCTCAGAGAGTTTTGGTCTTAAATCTTTCTCGGACTTCAAAGATGGCGACTGTCCGCCATGAAATAATTAATGGCAGAGATGCTAACGGCTAGATGCCGCCTACGGACTAACTGACAACTGACTAACACCTTCGCTAATATCAAAGCCCGTTCCTTCATGGAAAGCTACGGCCAGCAACCTGCTGCCCACCAAATTCTTGTACCTCCCCGTACCAAGGACACGTTCCCAGCCGGCCGGCCTGAAGTTGTGTCTTCGGAGTGGAGAAAAATACATTCCTTCGATAAGGGCCAGCCTGAGCCGGTTCTCTCCAAGCGAACAACAGCTTGAAACTAAAACACTACACTTGACCTAGAAGGCCTTCTCGAGCTACCAGGCAGAAAGCAAAATGGAGTCTGTCTCGTTTAAGGCCTACAGGGCCCGCAATATGCGTAACTCCACGGAAAATATCCTAACACATTAGCAAATGGGCAAATCATGATTAGTACTTATGTATCTATCCCCTAACTTAAATTCATAAGCCCTACATTAAGGAAAGTGACACGAAAATGCTCTAATATATGGAAGGCAGGGGTCCTGTCTATCTGTCTTAATACCTATGCTATGGGGGTGATAGGCTGGAGTCACTCTCCATCATTCTCCCCCTTAAAAGAGCCAGAAAAAGGCAGCCATTACATTACACCCCTTGACTCCAGTCTATTAACCACAAACTAAATAGAACTTACATCAGTAGAAGAATAATAGGAAACAAAATTAACTGATCTATGTCTCTTACTAAGTCTAAAAAATTGGAGCAGGGAAGGGATGCACTGAATAAAGCAACAAATAGCTATCAGAACACAAATAGCAACAATAACTCCCCCTAAAATCTGTCGTAAAGAATGCAAGTCAGGTAACCAATTAAAGAGCCAGTCAAAGAAACCCTGATCAATGTGTTGTCTAATTTCTGCAGTCAAGTCGTGGAGTTTGTCAATATGGGCTTGGATTGATTTAGAATGGTCAGACAAATTAAAACAGCATAGGCCCTCAAAATCAGAACATTCATGTCCATGTTTTAACAAAAGATAATCAATAGCAGCGCGATTCTGTAAAATAGCTCTACGTTCGCCTTGGGCGTCTAATAAAAGGTCAGATAAAACAGTAGAGGTCTGATTGATGGACTTAACCATCCAGCAGGCCATCTTGCCGATCGTTTTGGCATTATAAACGGCCAATGCAGGCACTCCAATGATAGAAAAAGCTAAACCAAGATATTCTGATTTAGAATAAAGGTGGACAGAGGAATCACAGTCCTCATGCAACGACATGGAATCACGTACAATACGGGAATGTGAATTAGGATGTGAGGAAAACATTAATAAACTCAATCTAGTGATGGCACATGGGCCACCAGAAATATTTGCAGGAATATAGGGCCAAGATGAATTTCCGCAAGAAAAGAGCCATCTAGCTGGCAATAACATGGAACGATAATAACTAGGGGCAACTAATAAACGTTTACATGTCATATTATTTTTCACAGAAAGACATGAATTCGGAAGTCTCTTTAAACACAGCAATCGTTGATGAGCTGAAAAAGAAGTTGCAGCCTGTATTTTTAGCTTGATACATTCGGTGATAGCTTTAGGATCACATGTCATTATAAAACATAGGTCTCCAGGGGTAATATTAAAAGTAGTAATCCGGGAATGAATAGGGATATTGAGGTCTGGAAGAGCAGTACATGAGGGACAAAACTCGTGGGCCGCAAAGTCGCCCAAAATAACATTCGGTCGGGCATTCGAGATATTAAAAATATGTCGCAAAGTCTCGGTAGATGCAGGGACGGCAACCAGACAGGTCGCTAAAATGTCAGTGACAGACCTCATTGGGGTAAGACAGAAATGTGGAGAGTTCGTCACTCGCTTTGCGAGTGTAACCCAAAAGTTAGAGGAAGTCTTCCACGCAGACCGTGGAACTCGGATTCTCCCATCAACCGGCGTCGGTGGATCCTCTCCTCTCCCGGCGTAGCAGGCCAAAAGGAGTCCAACGCCGACACATTCTGCAGCAGCAGTCCAGAGAATGATCTGAAAGAATACAAAGACAGGCCTTAATCATTCTCGTAAATAACATTTATCAGCTGGGACCGCCTCCCAGCCATCTTTCCCTGGCTTCATCACCAAAACGGTGTTGTCATGACCGGTCGCAATAATATCAGCCTGTTCAGGAGGATTTTTAGGCGATTACACCCATATCTTAGCTCCAGGAAGATCAGATGATCCGAAGCCTTTTTGTCCTCGCACAGTTAGCAACGTTGGGGCAGAGCCTTTTTTGATCTCACCACTGAAGACAGGCATAATCAGTAACTGAGCAACGCGGTCAGACTTTTTAATCAATAAATCAGTCTCACTGCTATTAAGCAGGAGAACCTTAATCTCTCCCTGATAGTCACTGTCAATTACTCCTCCGAGCACTTGTACGCCTTTCAGGGCCAGGCCAGATCTGGGGGCAATTAATCCAAAACTACCGGCAGGTATACAGACACCAATGCCAGTTTCAACAATGATTCGGTCTTTGCCTGGTAAATTTGCATCTTTTAAAGCATGCAGGTCGAGGCCTGCGGAACCTGGGGTCGCTCTACATGGAGCCAAAGCACCGGGGGTAATTTCCCAATACATGATAGTGTTGGAAAAAGAATTAGGTTTTACATCAACATTTGGAGGAAACAAACGCATCAAAGGGGATTCAGCATGTAACAAAGGGCGGTTATTCAGAATCAATAAAGCTTGAAACAACACATACTTCCAGTTCTTGTATCGGTCATCAGTCAATTTGCGCAATTGTTCTTTTAACAAACCATTCATTCTCTCAATCAGTCCTGAAGCTTGTGGGTAATACGGGATGTGGAACACCCAATCAATATTATTTTCCGCACAGAATTCCTGCACCAATCTTCCACGAAAGTGGGATGCGTTATCTGATTGAATTTGGAATGGGACACCATAGTACAGAATAAGCAGCTCCAGGGTTTTAATGGTATTCACTTGGGTAGCGTTCTTGCAAGGGAAAGCGACCAGAAGGCCACTATAAGTATCAACAACTGTACAAATATATTGACAATTTCTGCTCATAGGGAGCGGACCGATATAGTCAATCTGCCAAATTTGAGCGGGCAATTTACCTCGATGCAAGTGGCCTCGAACAATTTGAGGCACCTCCTTTTTTCTAGAATGCTGACAAATGGGACAATGTAAAATGACATCTTTTATTAAAGAAAAAGGAATATGAATTCCTCTATCGGCAGCCCACCTGCTAGTGGCTTTTTCTCCAAAATGTCCTGCTTTCTGGTGGGCCCACTTCGCCAATCCCGCCAAATCAGAATCTTGCATGTCCACCACTGCCTCAGCAATTTTAGATTTTTCATCTGCAATGTTATGGAAGAATTTATCAAGGGAGTCAATTGGAGTGTGAGCATCCACGTGAAAGATTGTTACAGTACTCTGCGGGAGCAACTCCCAAATTTCTTGCCATAATTCCTTTCCCCACAATTCTTTTGAATGCAATTCCCAATTATGAGAATGCCATGTTGGTAACCATACCGCCAGTCCATTCGCAGTGGACCAGGAATCAGTGAAAATATGACATGTGCCAGGCAATTCCTGTTTCAAAACTTGGTAAACTGCATAGAGTTCAGCATACTGACTACTCTTACCATCTCCAGTCGTACTCAATAATTTCTGCGTGATCGGGTTATACGAAACAGCTTTCCAATGTCTTTTGTCACCGATGAACTTCGCTGAACCATCCGTAAACCACACATGTTTCCTATCCTCCACGGACAGATCATCAAATGATTTACCCCACTTCACGGGAGACTCCTGCACCACGGGTACCGAACAATCGCTTTCAGTCTCATTGGAGGGCGCCTGCGCCACTCGCTCATGTAAAACCGCCACACCTTTCGGACCCACAAGTGCCCTGTCCTGAATGTACCATTTCCATTTAATCACACTCGCCTCCTGAGCATGTCCAATACGATGGGACTTCGGTGAACTCAAAACCCACTGCATAATGGGAATTTCAGGCCTCAAAATCACAGCATGGCCCAGGGTCAGTTGCTCGGTATCCACCAGAGCCCAATAACAAGCAAGCAATTGTTTCTCAAAAGGTGAGTAACGCTCACCAGCCTCAGGTAACTTTTTGGTCCAAAAACCCAATGGCACTTTTTGTCTGCCCTGCTTTTGCCACAGGCTCCAATTGGCATACAGACCATCCACGGACACATTCAAATCCACATCACCTTCACTCACAGGCCACAAATCCAAAGCGTACTGAATAGCTTCTTTAGCCAAAGTAAAAGCATTCTGTTGAGACTCACCCCATTCAAATGCATTCTTTTTACGAGTGACTCGATATAATGGAGCCAGAATCTGACTCAGATGGGGAATATGCTGACGCCAAAAGCCAAACAAGCCAATGAAACATTGAGCCTCTTTCCTGTTCCTAGGCTTCACCTGTGGGATCACTTCTCTGTGACCTTCATGCCAATTGATTCCTAAAAATTTTACATTTTGGGACGGAGTTTGTAATTTGTCAGGATTAATTTCCCAACCTTTCGCTCGCAAACAATCAAGGATCTGATCTAAATGGGACTGTACCTGGTCTTGCGTTTCACCTTGAATCAAAATGTCGTCAATATAATGACAGACCTGAACTCGTGGATTCGTGGGCACTTCAGACAAATGCTCTGCCACCAGCCGGTGACAGATCGTAGG
This sequence comes from Lissotriton vulgaris, assembly GCF_964263255.1. Classification (NCBI taxonomy): domain Eukaryota; kingdom Metazoa; phylum Chordata; class Amphibia; order Caudata; family Salamandridae; genus Lissotriton; species Lissotriton vulgaris. The sequence goes on from NC_141691.1 coordinate 2,045,431,594, forward strand.
ACTGTGTACATAGCCTTGAGGAAGACTCCGGACCGTCATTTGACGTCCATTCCATGTAAAACTGAACTGTTCCTGACATTCGGGGGCAATCGGAATTGAAAAGAAAGCATTAGCAATATCAATAGAAGCCTACCACGTACCTGGATGCTTTTGAATTCTCTGAATTAGCGTGACAATGTCAGGCACTGCAACAGTCAATTTAGGTGTGTTTTTATTCAATTCTCGATAATCAACAGTCATGCGCCAAGAATTGTCACTTTTGCGCACGGGCCAAACGGGATTATTCCAAGCAGAAGTGACCGGAGTTATGACTCCCGCGTCAACCAAATCCTGAATTGTAGCAGTAATTTCTTCATGACCACCTGGGATACGATATTGCTTTTGAGAAATTACCTTCGTGGCCAAAGGAATTTTAATAGGTGGCATTCGCAAACGGCCAACCCGTACGGGTCTGGTCGAAATGTACTGTCTAGTTCCAAATTGATAACAACCATCATCCAAATGCAAAGTCATTCCTTTTAAAATGTCAATTCCAATTATATATTCCAAAAGTGGTACAACTAACACAGAGTATTCTCTACGAGGAATCCTACCAATTTTAATATCAAGTGCAGTTTGAACTGCGGGTGTTTCTTTACCACCCAAACCGGTAATCGTGAAAGACTGCCCATTAAATTTCTTTGATTTACCATGAATTAAAGTGGCCTCCGCCCCAGTATCAACTAATGCTCGGGCCCTTTGGATATTACGATGTTTCCAAAAAATCTCAATATCTACATAGGGTCTGTTGTCTCTGTGAGCCCACTTGTGTACCGGAGCTTGACCTATTTCCTAGTCATTTTTCCTGCGTTCCGTCAACCAAGACAAATCAGGGTAAATGCTCTCAGTTTTCTTTGGTATCAAAATATCTTGTTCATATCCGTCTCCAGTACGAAACGGATTATTGTCATGTTCAAAAAATTGTGAATTACGGTCAGAAAGTCTGTTACGATCCTCTCTTTTTCTCATCTCAGGGGAATAACTCCTTTCCTCTCTTTGTCGGTTGGAAACACGATCATCTCTCCCCCTCTCACGGTCATCCTCTCTCCCCCTCCCGCCATTACGATGAGGGGATACATCACGTTCATAACGCCGATCATCACGGCGATCAGAATTCACACGTCGCCTCTCATCACCACTGTCATCCGAACCACGGTCATACTCATTCTTACGCACACGACGGGCACCCTCCTTTCGATCCAAACCACGCTTACGAAACATGTCCCATAAGCGATTATTAGGCTCACCGTCAATGTCCTCCCTTTTGACACCATCAGCAACGAGAGCAAGAAACATGTCACGTCTAGAGAACTTATAGTCCCCACCAGTACGACCCTCAGGTCGAGATTGTCTCTCAGGATTAAACCACTCACCCAGCTCACCAAGCTGACGAACAGACTCGAGCACAGCAGACAAAGGATTGCCAGTTTGATTAATCAATAATGTCATCATGACCTGCTTGTAAGCAACAGGCGAAGAACGGATAATGCGATTGTGCACAGAAGATGTTAAAAGACCATCCAGCAATCTATCAGCAGTACTAAGAAAGATAGCCGTTTTCATGACTTCCTCCTTTAAACGTTGCGACGCATCGCGCAAAGTGTACCATGGTTTCTCATCAGTGGGCCAATCAGATTCAGTTGGATATTTATGATTACAGCCGTCAGACGCAAGCTGGAGCAAAGTAATTTGACCAGCACCATTATAATTTCGAAAATGATCTTGAATCGTAGAATCAGAACTCAAAGAGCAAAACCGTAAGCAATCAACAGCATCGAGCATAATACCGGCAGCGCCAAGTTCATAAAGGCGCACCATCCAGGTAAGCAAGGCCTCACCAGGCCGTTGTCGAAATCGTTGTAAAATGTCACTAACCTCCTGCTGAGTAAAATCTTCAATACAGTCTAAAGCTATACCAGCCGGATTACCAGGGGCTTGTTGTAATTTGCGTCGAAACACAGGGTGAGCAGAAACCTCAGGAAGAGCTTCCGAGGAAGCCCACATCTTAGATTTGACAGAACAATCGGGGCAAGATACGTCATCCGAACGGGAAGAACGAGCACGGTCGCTGTGAGGACCTGTATCAGTACATGAAGCAGATTTACAATCACGTCCGGAGCGAGAAGACTCGCGCTTGTTACCCTCCTCCGCCGAGGAGTCAGAAGTATGTGAATCCCAGATATTACCGTCCCACTCATCGGGGTTCCAATCCATTCCGGCTTTCGCTACAACCAGACGCACTTTACGTGTAGATACACGACCACGACGATGTTTATACTTATATCGTGCAATGCGGACCGCAGCTCTTTCGGCAATGGTCTGATATGTTTCAAGTTTGTCGGCAAGCAATTTATTTTGACAACGCAAAAGAGTATGCGCATTTTGCAACTCAACACACTGTCCTTCCATGTCCTTAAACTGCTTCTGTAGCTGAACAAACTTCTCATGCAGTATTCTGTAGGCATTAAGAACAATCCAACCTCTGCGTCCTAAAATAGGAAGCTCATCACCCTTCACTACCGGCGCTTTCTGTAAGCACGATACCACATCGGCAGGCTCCGCCTGCTCCAAGCAAGAAGACCAATTTTCACTCAAACCAGTAGAATCAGCCCACTCACGGGCCAAAGCCTCGTAAGGCGTACACTCCCAGCCGGGAATCTGAATCGGTAACTTGAAAACCGACGGTGATTTTTTCGCAAACATATTGACACAAAAAAGTTATATACACAATTATAAACAAAATTTTATACGTACGAGCCGAGCGCAAACCAACAACATTAAAACAACACAGTGCACACAGGCTTCGTAAACAGTTTGTGACGCCAGATGTAATGGCCGGATTTTCCGCTTAGATGGGATCAGCCCCCAGGGGCCCCTATGACCCAGCCAAAACGTACTCACCTCCCTCCTTAGAACGTATTCACAATGGATATGGATAGATATACAGGTATATACAGGTCGCACCTAAGGATGGGGAATAGCAATACACATGCATAGATTTTCTACAATATCTTATTCACATCAGTTGGTCTTGCGGCTACCCCGACCCAGACCGGTCTACCCTAGGGCAGATATGACACACAATCCGGTGCGTCTACACATGGGCCTGCAGAACCCAATGCTCCCTTTTCCAAACGATCACAATCCGGTAGATCTACACGCCAGTGTCCTCCCTGACGCTCTCACTTATGCAAGCCACAATCCTGTGGGTATACACGTTGGTAATCCCCCCCAACGTTCTCACTAACGCCGCATATCAACGACGACCACATTCCTATGAACAATTATCGGGACAATGTCTCAGTTATCTACTTGGGATAAAACTATAATAATGACTTTTAATACGGTTCCCAAATTATATAATGTACCTCCTATTCTTGGCATCAAAGGTCCACTCACTCCCTCTTTGTTCGATCACTATTTACCTGATCGGGATTTCACATCCGTTCATATAAACAACTTTCGACTAGGAGATCCATTTACCAAGATTGAACAGGAACACAAGGCACACGTTTGTTCTATAAGAACTAGGGTATTTATTAACAATACACACATATCACATTACTATGGAACATAATTTCTGTAAAGAAAAGGTAAAGATTAGAATGCGCGCTAATTGGGAAAAGGGCGGAGATCACCTTGTTAATATGAAGTCTGGGCTCGGCAGTCATCTAGGTTCCCTTCTCGTCTCTGTGTCCTGGCTCGCCTCGCAGTCACACCCCGGCCGTCACAAGTACACGTCTGCACAGCTAGGCTCAACCTCGTCTGCTTCCCTCCAGGCCACCGGAACCTTGCTGGTTATTAGCTACCGTCTCTCTCTCTCTCTGTGCCAGTGCACTCCGCGCTAATTCTCCTTCAGTCTTTCTCAGAGAGTTTTGGTCTTAAATCTTTCTCGGACTTCAAAGATGGCGACTGTCCGCCATGAAATAATTAATGGCAGAGATGCTAACGGCTAGATGCCGCCTACGGACTAACTGACTAACACCTTCGCTAATATCAAAGCCCGTTCCTTCATGGAAAGCTACGGCCAGCAACCTGCCGCCCACCAAATTCTTGTACCTCCCCGTACCAAGGACACGTTCCCAGCCGGCCGGCCTGAAGTTGTGTCTTCGGAGTGGAGAAAAATACATTCCTTCGATAAGGGCCAGCCTGAGCCGGTTCTCTCCAAGCGAACAACAGCTTGAAACTAAAACACTACACTTGACCTAGAAGGCCTTCTCGAGCTACCAGGCAGAAAGCAAAATGGAGTCTGTCTCGTTTAAGGCCTACAGGGCCCGCAATATGCGTAACTCCATGGAAAATATCCTAACACATTAGCAAATGGGCAAATCATGATTAGTACTTATGTATCTATCCCCTAACTTAAATTCATAAGCCCTACATTAAGGAAAGTGACACGAAAATGCTCTAATATATGGAAGGCAGGGGTCCTGTCTATCTGTCTTAATACCTATGCTATGGGGGTGATAGGCTGGAGTCACTCTCCATCATTCTCCCCCTTAAAAGAGCCAGAAAAAGGCAGCCATTACAGCCTTTCTTATAAATGGCAACATGACTGTGGACATTGTTCGTTTACATATAGCACTAACATAGACACTGGAAGATTCATATATTTGACTTTACCAGACTGTGAATCAGTGTCTTTTACCACTCTAGTTAGAGAAGCGAGTTAAAACATGAAATGTAGCCAATGTAAATCAGAAATGTCATCAACATTACTTATAAAAAAATATGGACAGTATGTAATTTTAATGCTGCAACGTTGCAGAGCTGATGGTAGAAAATTGGAAACTTTAATTAAAAATGTTGTAGCTACTCAACTATCAATATCAGGAAGTTCTTTTTTAGCTGTTGCAATTATTTTTCATGATGGACTCATGATGGACCTTCTACAACATCTGTACATTACACTGTTTATTTAAAATGTCTGAAAGGTTGGACACATTGTAATGATAGTCAATTGGTTTGTAAGCAACGTTTGCCTAAATAGTTACCAAATTCTTACCTAATATTTTTAAAGCCAAAAATTTAAAAACAAAATTTGGCCTTTCAGGATTACTGCTGTTAAGGTAGATTGGTTTGGTGTTGAAGAGTATTTTGTAAGTGAGGTTGAGGAGCTTGAAGATGATGCTGTTGTTGATGTTGAGGCAGTGTAGGTGTATCAGGTCGTGGCTGCAGGTATTTTGGATTTGTTGTAGTCGTTGTAGGTGTTTGGCTGGAATTCTTGTGTAGATTGTGTTGCCATAGTGTAGTCTGTTGCTGGTCCTGTGTTACTGTTCTTCTTCTTTTTGTTAGGATCTACTTATAAATGTTGTGGAGCATTTTGAGTGTGTTACAGCAGGATGAGGAGATGCTGTAGACTTGATTACACATGGAGAGGGAGGAGTTCAGGATGAATCGTAGCTTGTGTACATAATTTGTAGGTGTTGGTACTGTTAACAGTGTAGTCGGCCAGCAGGAGACATCCGAGGCTGAGGGTGTGGGTGTGAGGATGAGTACTTCTATCTTGTTCGAGTTCAGGTTTGCAGAGCTGCTCCTTATGTAGTTGGTGGTTTCCTTCATTGCGTTGCAGAGGTTGGTTTTGGTGGTATGTGGTGCTCAGTGATGAAGAGGATGATGTGTGTGTCGTCAGTGTAGGAATGATGTTGAGGTTGTGATGGCAGGCCAATTGTGTGAGGGTGGCCATGGAGATGTTGAATAGTGTCGGGCTGAGGGATGAGGACAGGGAGACGGTGCAAATGATGTCGGTAGTTTTGGATGAGAAGGCTTGGAGGCAGACGGTCAGGATTACTATTGAACAACTTTCAAACTAAACATTTCACACATACTATTTGGCCATGAGGAAAAGTATCTGAAACCATTAACGATTTTTTGTTGTATATTTTGTCAGCATACATTTGTAAAATAACTTTATTTGCAGTGTATGAGAAGTAATGATAGTGTTTTGTTATTTGAAGATTGTTTGACACACGTCCTAGTTACGTTAGAAATTGTTGTTAGAAAAAAACATTTAACATATGTTTTATTTGTAATATTTAGATTGTTATTGGGATTGTAGAATGTTTTTTTTTTTTTTTTTTTTAATTTTTGAAAACCTTTATTCGTGCATATAAAAAGAACAAATACGGGCCTACAACCGTCAGGCCGGCCACGATACGGTTAAGCACTGATACAAATATTACGGCCCCTTAGCATCAACGGTCAAAAATAGCAACGATTTATGGATATTACACTGGAGAGACCCATGCAACCAGGGGATAGGAGAAATGAAGGTTAATTTTAAAGTTTTTTATATAGTTTCATCAGGGAAAAAGTCAGTGAAGAATAAGAACCAAGGAGATTCGAGTCCGCACGGTATCTTCACAACACGGGAGAGCGGCAACATTATTGAAAACAACAATGGAAAGTAAAATCCCAGACAGTGAGGCGGTGCAAATCAACAACAGGATAGTCACATCAGCAATTACGCACCCCTTCAGTACCGCCCCCACTCAGTCAACCCCACACCCGGACCCAGAATCGAAGCAAGTAAAGCGCAGAAACATAAAAGGAAAGAAAGGCCCATAGAACTAATTAGAAATAGTAAAGTACCCCCCCACCCTACACCAATGCGGAGGCTACGGCCTGCCCCCCCCCCAGCATAGTGCCTGTCGCCCTTTAAAACCCGAAATATAGACAAGAAAGGAGAGCAAGAGTAGAATAAAAGGAAGATAGAAAAACGTTTAAAGATTGTAAAGAAAAGTTTTCACACTTGAGACATAGGGAGTGAGAAAAGAACAAACTAATCTACTTCTCCCAGGAAAATCGCGAGGAGGGCCAATTCTACACGCTCCCGGTCCCACCAGCCACCAATATACCTTCCTCCATCAAAACATCAGTACATTAGCAAATGGCAATACTAATACAGTTGGAGAAAGTCATTACACGGTGTGCGCACGAAGCATATACAGTACTGTTCCAACCCCGTCCCCGCCAGCCCGTGAGTCGATGGCAAACAAAAGCAGCCTAGCCCTGACCCGATCGTGGAGGCAACCCTGCATACACTCCCCTGGGAAAACCCATCCCCTCAGACATAAAGAGACAATATGGCCGCATGGAAGAAGGAAGACTACCAGGAGCACAAAATGGCCGTCGATAGTCACCACAAAGTCCTTTGTCCACATGGCATAGGTCCGCCGGGGTATCTGGAGAAGATAGGTGCCACAGGGGAAGGAGCGAAGGCCACGGTGAAGAAGCCATTGAGGGGGCCAGAGGTTGCGTTGTCGGTTCCCGAGTCAGTAGCGATGGCGAAGGCAGCAATGAGTCAGGCTCCGGAGGAGGGGGAAACAAAGTAGCACAAGCGGGTCTGGCGGGCGGCCGGCCGCGGGCGCCGATAGAGTCAGCAGCAGGCACATAGTCACTGTAATCATGGGGAAACACTGTATCGCCGCAAGACGGCAGGGGCAAATCCAATCCTGTCTGGAAGCAGACATCGCGCTCCTGTCCCGGATGGGGCACCATTTTGTCAAATTGTTCACCCAATACTTGGAGACTACTGCGCATAGCTAAGCGAAAGTCACACAGGGCGGCCAGAATGGACTCACATGACGGTGGTGGCTGCAGCCCCTCTGTCTCCGCATCCCAATAAGGTGCATGCGAGCTGGTACACAGCGCAGGCAGGGTGTCACAGTCCGTGGGCAGTAATGGGTGACCTCCACTATGCCACGGGTCTTCCAACAAAGCCATGGTTCCGATGATCCGGTACAGGAGACGGGGCAGATGTGGCACAAGCGAGCGCCAGTCCAGGTCTCCGATGCCACCAGGGTTGCGTTCAATCGAATGCCCGTCGCCTAGAGCCGTCTCGTGTCAGGCTGGACGCTGGGACAGGGAAGCAGGCAGCTTACATCGGATCCGACTGCTGAGCGACCCACGTAGCACACACTCGGCTCTGAATAAAGGGTCCGCACCTCCGAAGCATCCCACCCCAGCGAGCACGTTCCAAGCTCAGCTTACGATAGACCGCGGCAGGCAGAACAGTCAGGACCGCGTCTCGTGAAAACGGCACCGCTTCCAAGTCCTCGGCGCTACACGGGTAGACCGGCCGCCATTAAGCCTCCGAGGTCCGGTGACGAGCGGCAGTGCAGACGAGGGTCCAGGGCCGCCAACAGCCCTGCAAATATCTCCGACCCCCGGGCAGGCTGAGAGCTCGGGGAAACACGGGAGGAATCAGCGCATCTTCCCAAACGGTCCGCCGCCAGAATCAGTCAGGATAGAAAACAGGATGATGGTGCGGGGCTCAAGGGCTGGTGGAGCCGGGAGCCTACACGTCTGCTCCGGTCGCCATCTTGGCTCCTCCCCCCTTGAATGTTTTTTTTAAGATAATCTATTTGATTGTCTTTTTTTTCCCGCTGTTATGTGATGAGTACTATTGAACTCACTGTTTGTAGTGGAATTCAATATATTCTGAGAACAGCAAAAAAGGCAAATTAAATGCTTTACAAATTATTTTGTAATTATTTTGTGTTGTAAAATATATATTGTAAGTGTATTTTTTTGTCTTCTACAGATGCTAATTTTATTAAAAAAATGTTTTTTTATTATTTTTAAGGTAAGTATAAGTATTTGTTAAAAATGCTCGATGGGATGTACTTCTACACAACTGAAGTTAAAGAATGTTGCTGGAATACATAAGTGTGTAAAGATGGTTTGTATCTTTTAAACACATTTGAAGAAAGTAAAATATGTTTCATGAGTTTACTTGTATTTTCTTCATTTTACTACAGCACATCTACTTTGGAAGTGGTAAGGTGAATTGAGAAATTGGACTTTTTTTAGTACTGCATTTTATTGTACTTTTTTGTATAGTGATAAGAAGTGAGTGGTTTAAAAATGTTTCACATTTTTATAAATAATTTTATTTAATTAATCTTGTAAAGTAGTTGGGAATGGTATTTGTATAATATTTTTTAAAGGGCAAAATAGTTCATAAAACTAGTTTTGTATTATGTTATAGGAAAAACTATAAAACAAAGTGTTTATGTTTTTGTAGAAGGATCTTCAAGAATATCAAAATGGAAGAAGAACACAATATTATTGAAGAGTATATGGAAATTAGTATTACTGTCAATGAAGATTTAAATATACCTATTGTGGGCACAAACAATGAAGAAGAAGATATTACTGCTGAAGACATTAGCAGTGATTTTTTTGATGAAACCTTAGATAATGATTAGGTGCAAGCAGTGGAGGATATTGAGTTTCATCATGTTTCTTTAGAAATTACTGTTGAAGAAAATGAAATTCCTGATGAACTTATTTTAGAGGCTTTATTAAATTATGAAATGTTACAAGAATACATTTATTATTATATAATAATAATGGTTTGAGAGTATCTTTTTGCAGAATTGTAATCATTCAGATAGTACCCAAGTACTCATGGTGCAAAGTGGCCCTTAGGGCATGGACTGCTTCAAACCCCTATAGATTATGTGTGTGCTCTTCTGTGCACCAGCAAAGTATTCTGAAGATGAAGCTGCTACATATGAATTCTAATCATTTAGCCAGTATTTAAGTACTCATGAGGTAAAGCGATGTTCCGTAGCGCAGCTATCTGCGTGATATTTATCAGGCAGCAGTAAGGCACTTGTTTTGGCGTACTGCTGCCGGATAAATATCAGCCCCTTTAACACAGTATTCTGCGTTAAAGGGGTGTGCAATGGGTGTTGTTGGGGGCGTTCCCAGCAACACCCATGATCTTTTGACTCTGCCCCACATTTATGACGAATCGTAAATCTGAGGCAGTTACAAAAGCTTACACCTCCCCAGCGGAGATGTAAGGAAGGTGCAATGGGGAAAAAAAGTTTTATTTCTCCTTGTTTTTCCTTTTTGTATGTGTGCTGCATTCTGAAGCACACGTAGAAAAAGGAAAAGTCTCTGGTGATTATTTTTGTACAGAAAGGTTTCCCTACCTGTACAAAAATAATCATCCTTGCAACATAGGCACCCTTGCACCATTGTGCAAAGGTGCCTGCATTGGTGCAAGTAAATCATTGTGCATTGGTGCAGGGGAAAAGGACAGGAAAGCGCCATATCTGATAGATACAGCACATTCCTGCCTTTTTCTTTTGACATAGGGAAGCGCAGCAGGAAGGCCTGCTGCACTTTTCTCCGGCAAAATGTCATAAATGAGGCCTATGTCAATAATCAAGTATTCATGGTGCAAAATGGGCCTTAGGGCATAGAGTGCTTCAAACCCCTACAGACTGCATACACTGTTCTATGCACTTGCAAATTTGCCTTTTTATGTTGAATTTCACAGTTTCTATCTTTTCTCTTCCAACAAACACTGTGTTACTCTTGGTATAGTTTTCTAGTGACTCATTGATCAGTGTGTAATTAGGCATTCACTACATTAAAATAGTAATTAGTAGATGTAGAATAAGTGGTACATCCCCAGAGATATGATAGTTGTTGTGCACTGAAACATCACCACCATGGATGCACCATATTTACAATGTGGTGCACTATGAGGCAAACATGGTACAGATATGTGATGTATCTGTGCTATGATGATGGGACATTGTTTTACTTGCATTGGAAGCACAATTTAGCTCCAGCAATGTTCTTTCGGCTCTATGCTCATAATGCTGTGACACTCCTTACCCCTGCTTCAAACAGGTGCAGGGTTTTGACACTTATAAGCCCAAAAGTGACTGAATGAAATGTTATGGATTTTACTTAGTTACTTTTAGGAGGCGTTCCTGTGCCAGAACACCCCCCACTTGTGCAGGAAAGCCTCCTTCTGGCACACTACTTTACAATGTGACACACCTTAGAATTACGCCACATTGTAAATACCATACATCATGGCACATCTTTTGCAGCACCGCTGCATCACAAATGTGATGCAACGGTTGTGTAAAAGAAGCACAAGGGGGTTGTATAACTGCCCCTAATACATACAAATTCATCCAGGCAGTTTCACCAATAGTGCAAATTGAAGCATAGACTTGTAACATATTTATTTGTATATGTTACATGCAAGTGCTTCGGAGGTACTACAGTATACTATAGGTAAACACCTTATAGATTTATGCTGTAGCACATCCTTATAGTTCTGCACTTTCACATTCACCATACATTACTAATGTATTCATTCATTCATTTATGAAGTACACATTCTTTCTGACAAACTTTTACAGACTAACATAGAAATATAGTTCTTTTTTTTGACCAGTAGAGGTAGTTCTAAAAATAACTGTTTTTTTGCCTTTGTTGTTTTATATTTTTTTTGTAGTTTTTTTCAACATTTTATTTTTTTTTAAACCAGAAAAATTGAACATTTGAAATAAAAAAACTGTGGACCTGGGCCAAAAAAGTAAAAAAAAAAAAAATTTCTTATGGCAATTGTGCTCCTCTTGTCTCTTCACGATCAGGTCCACAGATTGCTCACCGTAGCAAATCATTTCTTTACAATGTTTGCAGTAGAAAGTGAGCTCAGCAAACTGGGGATCAATATTAGGATTTGGAGTGCTTCCAGGAGGTGGTGGTGCACTTGAGGTGCTCGCCACTGCAGGTGGTGGATTCTGCTGTAGGCTGCGCGTTGCCTTCCTTGCATAAATATTCAGGTGCAAGTTCTTGACATGACAGTCCATACTTGCAGTCCAGAAAGAGTACTTTTTGGATGGATCTCCTCTTGATAACGTCACATCACAGATCTTGCATGTGACCTTAGGTGCATTCACCTTTTTTAGTCCCTCTGGAAAGGTAAAAAATTTCCATATAAAGGCTTCCTTTTTTTCTTCTGAGGAGGCTCAGTCAAAAATTCATTTTCATCTGATGAATGGTCGGAGGGTGTCTGAGGCAGACCAGCCATTTTGATGAAAATTGTTCTACAGGACTTCAGCTCCAAAGAAAAGATCCTGTTCATCAGAAAGTCCAAGTAGAATGATCAAAATGGGAGGGGTCTTTCAACAGTTGGAGTAGGAAGTATTATGAACCAATGAAATCTCTTCTTTTAAAGTCACATGGCTGTGCGTACTCTTTCGGTGCGCTTACGGAGCTCTTAAGCTGCGCTTACGCTGCTATTACGGTGCGAGTGCGTACGATGTACCTTCGCGATGTGCGTAATTGCTTTAAAAAGTAATATGCGCTTATTAAAAGTTAATAAAAACTTGTTTCATGATTATCCCAGATAATGTCTTCCCTTAATATGTATATTAAATACATAAATATACATTTTTTAACAATTAGAAACTTCGCGAGGTGCGTGTACGGGGTGCCGTACATGATGTCACGCGGAAGCGTTGATGCGACACTCAACGTCAAACCGTATGGACGATTTACCGTACAAAGTATGGTGCATTCACGGTACGCGTATGGTGCGATTACCCCCCCAAAAAAAGAAAAAGGAATTTTATAGAATTACATTTTAATATATTGAAAAAATAATTTAATGAATAAAAAAAATGTAATTTCGTTTTAGTATTATTTTACCTTAAGAATATGAAATATAATAAAAAAATAAAATAAATATAACAACTTGTAATAAAAATTTAAGAAATTAGTATAAAAAGTAAGAAATATAATAATTAATACATTTAATAATTATCATTTACAAAACCTTTGAAATTCACTGAAAAAAACATAGGTTTCAGCCACGTTATAGTTAGGAATTAGCATTTAAAAAATCTTCAAAGTATTCCTCTGGGGAACATTTTGTACCTGAGCAGCTTCAGAATAAGCGAAAGGAAGCAATAATCTGGAATTTTTTTACATTTCCCCAAGACCAAATAAAAGGTAAATGCTCCCAAGGTGACGTGCACAATTTGTGATGTGACTCTTTCAAGACTTGACCCAACCAAGAAATACACTTTCGGCACTGCAAGCATGGTGCGCCATGTGGAGACTTTTTCATCCAAATAATTATGCTAGAGCTGAAACTAGAAGGTTGCAGGAGGACCAGGGATCTGCTCTTCCCAGTACATCCAGTGCCTCACCACCACCACCGAGCGGTATGGTTGCAAATATACAACCTGAATTCGGAGATCTGACTATACGTTTTAAGATTCGCAACAAACTACTGAGTTATGGAGAACAATCCATTGAACTTATTCTCCGCAAGAAAACGGAACCACCATTGTTCTCGTTAATAATATTATTTTCTTACTATTTTGTTGACGTTCCACACTTTTTTGGGTTCTAGTTTCAATTTTTTGTTTTAAAAAACAATAACAAAAAAAACCAGTTTTTTTTAGAACTACCTCCACTGGTCAAAGAAAGAGCTATATTTTTATGATAGTGTGTAAAAAATTGTCTGAATGTATGGTGAATGCCAAAGTGCAGAATTATAATGAAGTGCTACAGCATAAATCTATAAGGTGTTTACCTATAGTATACTGTAGTACTTCTGAAGCACTTGAATGTAACATATGCACATAAATATGTTACACGTCTATGCTTCAATTTGCACTGCTGGTGAAACTGCAAGGGAGAATTTATATGTGTTAAGGGTGGATTTACAACCCTCTTGTGCCTCTTTTACACCGCCATTGCATCACTTTTCTGATGCAGCAGTGGTGCAAAAGATGTGACATGGTGTGTGGTATTTACAATGTGATGCATCTGAGAGGTGCATCACATTCTAAATCCCTGTACCAGAAGGAGACATTCATGCACAGGGGGGGAGGGGTTGTTCCAGCGCAGGAACACCTCCTAAAAGTGGCTGAGTGAAATCGACAAGATTACACTTTGTCACTTTTGGAATCATGCTGCGTCAAAACCCTGCACCCGCTTGAAGCAGGCATAAGGATTGACACAGCATTTTGAGCATAGGGCCCCCAGAGTATTATTAGAGATGCGTTGCACTTGCAACCCACCTCCACGGCACAGATACATCACATATCTGTGCCATTTTTGCCCCATGGTGCACCGCATTGTAAATACGGCGCATCCATGGTGGTGGTGTCACAGTGCACAATAACAGCCATATCCCTGGGGAACTGCCAGTTATTGTACATCTGCCCATTAGTGTTTTAATGTAATAAATGGATTACTACACACTAATGAATGACTCACCACAAAACCAAAACAACAGTGACAGAATGTTTAGAGGAAGTGTAAGGATACAGATTAGGGAATTGAAAGTATACCAGACAAGTTTGCAGGTGCATAGAAGACTGCATGCATAGTCTATAGGAGTTTGAAGCAGTCCATGGCCTAAGGCCTACTTTGCTGCATGAATACTTAGGTACTGACTGGATGATTACAGCTCTGCAAGGAGAGTGTGTGACTGAATTTTTAAAAGCTTCATTTTTAAGAACACAGTGCATAGATAAGGACATTCTGCTGAATAACTTAGTACAATACTGAATCAGCAATGACAGAGTGTTTGCTGGAAGTGTAAGGATAGAGACTGGGGAATTGAAGGTATAAAACACAAGTTTGCCGGTACATAGAACAGTGCGTGCAGAGTAAAAAGGGGTTTTAAGCAGTCCATGCCCTAAGGCCCACTTTACCTGCTTGGGTACTGGCTGAATGGTTACAATTTTGTAAGGAGACTGTCTGGCTGAATGTATAGCAGCTTCACTTTTAGAATAGTTTATAGATAAGCACATAGTGCTGTATGGCTCAATATAATACTGAAACAGTAGTGTAATAGTGTTTGCTGGAAGTGTAAGGATACAGCTTGGGAAATTAAAGGTATAAAAGACAAGTTTACCAGTGCATAAAAGACTGCATGTAAAATCTATAGGAGTTTGAAGCAGTCTATGACCCAAGCCCTATTTTAATGCATACTGAGTGGATAATTGCAGTTCTTCAAAAAAAATCCCTCACTCAATTTATAACAGCTTCAGTTTTACCATAGTATATACATAAGGACAAACTGCTGAATGGCTCACTACAATATTGAAAGAGTAGAGTGAGAGTGATTACTGAAAGTCTAATGATACAGAATAGGTAATTGCAAGTATAAAAAACAAGTTTGCAGGTACATAGAAAACTGCATGCATAGTCTATACAAATTTAAAGCAGTCTATGGCCTAAGGCCTACTTTATATGATTACTTGGGTACTGACTGGAGCATTACACTTCTGCAAGGAGAGTGTCTGACTGAATTTAAAATAGCTTAAGTTTTTAGCACACTGCAAAGATTACAACATTCTGCTTAATACCTCAGTACAATACAGAATCAGCAATCACAGAAACTTTGCTGGAATTGAAAGAATATAGATTAGAAATAAAATCTATAAAAGACAAGTTTGCTGGTGCACAGAAGAGTGCACACATAATCTATAGGGGTTTGAAGCAGTCCATGCCCTAAGGCCCACTTTGCACCGCGAGTACTTGGGTACTACATGAATGATTACAATTCTGCCAAAAGAGTCTCTCAAACCACTATTATTATATAATAATAAATGTATTCTTGTAGCATTTCATAAATTAATAAAGCTTCTAAAATAACATCATCAGGTATTTCATATTCTTCAACAGCAATTTCTGAAGAAATATGATGAAACTCAGTATTCTCTACTGCTTGCACCAAATCACCATCCAAGGTTTCATTAAAAAAATCACTGCTAATCTCTACAGCAGTAATATTTTCTTCTTCATTGTCACTGCCCACAAAAGGTATATTTAACTCTTTGTTGAGAGTAATACTAATTTCGATACAGTCTTCAATAATGTTGTGTTCTTCTTCCATTTTGATTTTCTTGGAGATCCGTGTACAAAAACATAATTTTTCCTATTACATAATACAAAACTAGTTTTACCAACTATTTTGCCCTTCCAAAAATATTATACAAATACCATTCTCAACTACTTTATAAGACTAAATAAATAAAATTAATTATAACATGTTCTAACATTTTCAAACCAGTCACTCCTTATCACTATACAAAAAAACTAAAATAAAATGCAGTACTAAAAAAAGTCCAATATCTCTATTCACCTTGCCACTTCCAAAGTAGTAGATGTGTTGTAGTAAAATGCAAAGAATACAGGTACACTCATGAAACATATTTTAATTTCTTCAAATGTGTTTAAAAGATGCAAACCATCTTTACACACTTATGTATTCCAGCAACATTCTTTAACTTCAGCTCTGTAGAAGTACATCCCATTGATCATTTTTAACAGATACTTATACTTACCTTAAAAATAATAAATTAAAAAAATATATATTATAAAATTAGCATCTGTAGAAGACAAAAAAATGTAGTTACAATATATATTTTACAACAAAAATTAATTACAAAATAATTTGTAAAGCATTTAATTTGCCTTTTTTGCTGTTCTTAGAATATATTGAATTTCACTACAAACAGTGAGTTCAATAGTACTCATCACATAACAGCAGGCAAAAAAAGAGACAATCAAAAAGATTATCTTAAAAAAATTCAACATTCTCAATAATAATCTAAATAATTCAAATAAAACATATGTTAAATGTTTTTTTTCTAAGAACAATTTCTTACGTAACTATAAGGTATGTCAAACAATCTTGAAATAACAAAACACTATCATTAGTTTTCATACACTGCAAATAAAGTTATTTACAAATGTATGCTGGCAAAATATACAACAAAAAGTCCTTAATGGTTTCAGATACTTTTCCTCATGGCCAAAAAGTATGTGTGAAATTCTTAGTTTGAAAGTTGTTCAATAGTAATCCTGAGCGTCTGCCTCCCAGCCTTCTGATCCAAACCACTGACATCATTCGCACTGTCCCCCAGTCCTCATCCCTCAGCCCGACGCTATTCAACATCTCCATGGCCCCCCTCACACAAGTGGCCCGCCATCACAACCTCAACATCATCTCCTACACCGACGACACACAGATCATCCTCTTCCTCACCAAGGACCACATACCACCAAACGAACCATCACAACGCAATTACCGACATCACCAACTGCAAAGGGAGCAGCTCTCTAAACCTGAACTCGCACAAGATAGAGGTACTCATCCTCAGACCCACCCGCTCAGCCTTGGATGACTCCTGCTGGCTGACTACACTGTGAACAGTACCAACACCTACCGATCATGTACAAAATCTACGATTCATCCTGAACTCCTCCCTCTCCATGTGTAATCAAGTCTACAACATCTCCTCATACTGCTGTAACACCCTCAACATGCTTCGCAACATTTAGAAGTGGATCCTAACCAAAAGAAGAAGAACAGTAACACAGGCCCTCATCAGCAACAGACTACACTGTGGCAACACATTTTACACAGGAATTCCAGCCAAACACCTACAACGACTACAACAAATCCAAAACACCTCCACGTGGAGAAGTGTGGCTCAGGGGTTAGAGGCGGCAGACCTGGAGCTTGAGTTCGGCCCTGGACCAGGGTTCAATTCCCCGCCTCGGCGGGTCTTGGGCTCTATAATTCCACGGACTCGATAATTCTCGCTCCGGTGCCTTCTCGACTCACGGGTTCACACTCTGCGACTCTGGGCAATAGCTTGCTTAATCTCCACATCGGCCCCTCGCGGTGGGATGCCTGGCTTTCACCTTGTGGATACCCTGCCAGGGTTATCTCACAGGGGAATACCAGGACGGGTTCCCTAAGCAAGCGCGGAGATGCCCCAGGGTAAGTCATGCGCTATATAAGCTTCATACATTTACATTTACTTGACTGATCTTCAATGTTCCCTGCTGCAGCCTCATCACCCACGACCTGATACACCTACACTACCTCAACATCAACAACCTGATCATCTTCAAGCTCCTCAACCTCACTTACAAAATACTGTACGACACCAAACTAATCTATCTTAACAGCAGTAATCCTGAAAGGCCAAATTTTGTTCTTAAAATTTTGGCTTTAAAAATATTAGGTAAGAATTTGGTAACTCTTTAGGCAAACGTTTCTTAAAAACCAATTGACTATCATTGCAATGTATCCAACCTTTCAGACATTTTAAATAAACAGTGTAATGTCCAGATGTTGTAGAAGGTCCATCATGAAAAATAATTGCAACAGCTACAAAAGTTCTTCCTGATATTGATAGTTGAGTAGCTACAACATTTATAATTAAAGCTTCAAATTTTCTTCCATCAGCTCTACAACGTTGCAGCATTAAAATTACATACTGTCCATATCTTTGTATAAATATTGTTGATGACATTTCTGATTTACATTGACTACACTCCATGTTTTGACTTGCTCCTCTAACTAGATTGTTAAAAGACACTGATTCACAGTCTGGTAAAGTCAAATATATGAATCTTTCAGTGTCTATGTTAGTGCTACAAATAAACAAACAATTTTCACAATCATGTTGCCATTTATAAGAAAGGCCAAAAAGGTTTTTCATTATCTATACCTTCATCTTCCAATACACCAGGCATAAACATTAAAATTTTTTGACAATCTTGCTGAATATTCTGCGTAAATTGAGTAGAACCAGAACATATGTCCCAAACATTTTGAATATCAGAAACACTTTGTATTTTACTTTTATCACTACAGCATTTTTCATAAACAGAATACAGCAATGAACAGAATATTTCGTCTAGATTTTCAACAATTTGCTGTTGCAAACTTTCAAGAAAAAAAACAACATTAACAACTACATTGGCATAGCAGTTGACACCACAAGTATTTTCAAACCGATAACCAAAATTCTCTTCAACACTGTCCTTTTTCTTTTTGCTTGCAGGCGCAACTTCATCTTGTTTTTTTTCTTTCTCTACAGTTTCACTACAGATATGTTCAAATCTTCTTTTCCTACCTACCACACGCTTTTCAAATACCATATATTGACCTAAATTGGGTGCATATTCTCTTCTTAACCTATTATACTCTTTCACACAATTTGCATCTGCACTAACCTTTGTCTCATCAGAATCAATCAAATACAATCTAGATAAACTTCTGACTCGAGACAAAGCAACATATGCCATACCCTCTTTAAACACGGTACTTCCAATATTCACTAAAGCACTATCTACACTTAAACCTTGAGATTTATGAATGGTCACCCCATATGCCAAAGAAATAGGGAACTGTTTTCTGCGTACATACAAATCTTTTACAAGCAAAAACCGAGCTGAACAACGACTAAATTGTTGTATTTCAGCAATATCATCAAATTTGATTTTCAAAAATTCAATTCCCATCTCTATTTACATTAACTAAATCAACAATTTTACCCATTGCTCCATTTACTAAACCTTTTTCCACATTCAAATTACGTCGTAAAATTACCCTACAGTTTATACATGCATACAAATTCTTTTCTAAACCAACAGTTTTACTTATTGATTTCTCTAAAGAATCCAATTTCCTCTTCAACTTTTCAGTCAAAATAATAGTGATTCCTTCATGTTTTATTTTATCAATAGCTTCCAATTTTATAATTTCTTCATTTTCCAACTTTATCATTTCTTCATTAAATATAGAACATTCATGCAGAGTTGGCATTAAGCAGATTACAGATTTGTTTTCTGCAATTTGCATATATATTTTCTCAGGAACAATCTTTTCATTTGGAAACTAATTTGGAAGTAATCGTCTCTGTAAAGCTTGTTTACCATGCTCTGTCACTTTTCCAATTCTTATATCTTGAAGAATATTTCTATAATCTGCATCATTTGACTGTCGCATATTTGTATTAAGTTCCTTATACTCAAAATATGACCAAATATTTACATTTCCAATGCTTCCCAAAGACCTTCTGGTATCTTCATGTGCCAGTGTTTTAAACACTGGTTGTCCTTTTACAGGCGTAAGTTGTAGCATATCTCCAAAAACTATGACGTGTTTTCCTCCAAATAATACGTCATACTCTGTTTTATGAATTTGCTGCATTCTTAAATACACAAAGGCAAGAATTAAGTTTGGTACCATGCTTACCTCATCAATAATGAGAAGTTTCATTTTCTTCAAGACTCTTGAAACTTCACAACAAGCTTCTCCAGATAGCTTGTGGTATTCCAATTTGTTTTCATGCTCTACTGGTAGCATTAATAAACAATGTTAAGTAATTCCTTTAATATTGTGTGCCGCCAACCCAGTTGGAGCAATGACAACACAAGACAAATGCGACTCAGTTGTTTTGTGTAGATAAGTTGAAATTACTTTAATTAAAAAATGTTTTCCTGTTCCAGCTTGTCCACTCACGTACATTCGGATAGGTTGAAACGATGAGCAAGAGCACTCTTTCTTTTCATGAAATAATCCATGGTTAATCTGTTCTCTTACTTGCTCATATATTTATTTCTGCTCAACATTTAGTTCGTCTTCTAAGTTTTCTAAGTTTGTTACATCTTCTTGAGCTTGATACATTGCTGTTTCCACCTCTTCCACAGCAGTTGCTGCTTCATTTTGAATAATTGGTTCTCCTAATGGATCCTGACTTAACGGAGCGGAAGTTTGACTGTCTTGAGAACTGTCTCTAGCAATCTCAGCTGCAATTGTAGCTTCTTGCTCAATTTCGGCAGTCAACATTTTCACATAATTAGCAAAAACAGGACACTCTATAGTATCTTTACTTGCATTGAAGGAATCTTCATAGCTCTTAAAATCTCCAATTAATTCCAATTCTGAATGCCAGGACTTGAAAAGTTGCAAAAGAGCTAAGTAGTAAAATTCCCTTTTGTCAGGTGTTGCACAACTCAGTTTACGATGATTACTCAAATGTCCTTTTCTTTGTTTGACCAAACATCCTTCAGAACCAATCACGGCATATATAGCATTATTGATGTTTTCTGAAATATTCTGTTTAAAAATATAGTTTTGCAGCACTTCATAGAGACAAATGTTCTCAAGATGATGACTTCTATTTGGATAATATGTATCCAACATATTTTTTTTCAAAATATCTGTACATTCTGGCTCTTTTTCAGCTAAATATTCAATTTCTTATACAGATTTAAGTACTGAGTTTTGTGTTGCAGCAAGACCTAGACTCACCCAAATGATTATTCTAGATTTGGAGTATAGACTTGCAGATGATAAGTGATCCGAGCATTCATACGCTCCGATTTCTCGATGAGATAACATCTTCAAACTGTAAGTATGTCATTTCTTACTTAGACTCTTCTCGTGGGAAATCTCTTCCCACATTTCCTTCAATTCTGTCTTTTCTGATTTTGTTATGTTTGATGTTACATATCGAGCAACAGCAATGGAATTGTCCGCAACGTATTGAATATCCATGTTAGCATTCCACATGGACAAAATGACTGGGTTGTAGTCATTTATGTATTTTGACTCTTCATTTTTTCTTAAGTTGTATATATTTTGTGGAGACTTTCTTGTGATAGTATGTCGCAATGATGACATAAAACTGTTCACTCTTCCTTTCGATATTACAGGACGTGGAAATCCAAAACGGCATTTGGTGTAGAATTTATCCTTAGATTTGTACTTTCGACAACAGTACTTCCCACAACGATGGCTTTGAAAATCGTAAGACTTGTTGTATTAAGTCCTTATGTTGTGCACTTTTGGGTATATCACATGTAGCGTATTCTACAATGAAAGACAACACAGTATCGTCTGAGTCTGTTCCAAATTTGGGAGCATCTTTAATCCATATTAACATATGTATGTGAGGAGCACCTCTTGCTTGTTACTACTTTCTCCAAAAAAAGGCCAAAACCTCTCCAAGAGGAGGATTTTTTTATTGGTGATAAAAGACATCATAGTTTCAAATCTATGATTGAAATACCTGCATACATTAACAGGATCCAAAGAGCACAATTCACCAGGAGTCTTGTATTCAATATTTTGTATATTTGGATTTGCCTCTCGAAGAATTGAAGTAAATCATCTCAAGCATACTCTGTACAGTTTAGAGTAAGGAACCATGTAGGAGTACTTAAGTTCCTTAGCATACATTTAAGTTCTCTATGACGACGGTACCAGTACTCATTAGTACCACGCTGACATGCCATGAGATTAATTAGCTGAGATTCCAAAACATTATCTTTCTGGTGCATTTTATCCATAAATTCCTTTGCCGAAACATTTTGCAGATGTACACCTGTTTTCAATATATGGTTTATTGCATAAGAAGGTCCAGAGAAATCACTCTCAAACAAAAGATGAAACAAATACGGAATACAGTGTCGAAATCTTGCATCCTCTGCATACAATCTTAATGTCCGGTATTCAGATGCAGGAATCTGCACAGGTCGGTCATCATAGCGTCCTCCCTTTTCTGTGGGAAACAAATGAGGGAAACAACGAGCTTCCAAGCTTTTTTCCCATACCCTTATGGGACTTCCCTTTGCTTCTTTCATTTGGAATAACTCTACAGTATTCCCCATCACTTCTTTAGAATGAAGTGGATGAACGCTGTAATGTTCATAGATTTCTTCAGTTCTGGACACATCCACTTTTTCAATTTGTCCAGATGGCGAGTCACTATCTTCTTCTACACTTATTTCTTTTTCTGTCACAAACACATTTTTAAAATATTGATTATTTTTTACCAGATACAAAGTTGCTTTTTTCACTTTCCTAACATCCACTAATCCCTCCCAGATTTTCTTACTCTTAGTAGGAACGCCATTAACAAGAATAACTAAAGGTTCATCTTCTACATTTTCTACACCAATTGTATCAATATTTTTCTTTAAATCTAGAGGCAAATATACAACTCTTCCCTTTAATCCTCTCTGTAAATCTGAAGGAGGCAATTTCCCTGTCTTAGGCTCCATACGAACAATAGCCTGAAAAGGATGCACACATTGAATAAGAATAGACTCATAAGTATTTAAATCCATCAGTTCAGAAGGAATATTTACCAACTCACAGCTCTCGCAGGCATTTTGTTCTCATCTAATTTGTTATAACCATATTTACAAATTCGCTGATCAGAACCCAAATCAAAACAATTCTCTACCAACAAATAAGTTACAAATTCCTTCCACTCATTATTATTTTCCTTTTCACTTTTTAAATACAGATCAACAGTCCTGGTCTGATTTTTATAATGAGTACGTCGGCAACAAATACAAGAATAATTTGGTGTTTCACCTGAAATTACCTTGAACTTGGTAATTTCTTGCTCACATTTTTCTGTACTACAATATTGTACATTCTCTTCTACATTTCCTTCTATTAACGGATCTATTTCTGCACTGTCTTCTTGAGGACCAAAGTAACCTGAATTTCATCACAAACGTTCATTACATCTGATACAGATCGATGCAAAAGAGCACTGTTCAACTTTTTTAACATTAGTGCTGGACTTTTTGCATAATACAACCTTCTCACTAATTTCCTCATTTCAGTTTGATGTACTGCTAACATCCTAAAATGGTGAAAAACACTTCGAGAGACTTTTTTTTAGAAAGACAAGCTAGAGAATGACCTTTGCAAACCAGTATTTTCTCTCACTGTGCAAGGATCTAATCCTTGCAACATCCTAATCTTTTGCTTAACACTTTTCTTAGTATAGTTACGTAAGAAATTGCGTACAAAATCAATAGATTCCTGTCGTACACTACAAATACTAATGCAATTCCAAGTGTACACTAGAGCTTTAGGACGACTCCCTAAAACTTCATCAGCTAACACCTCTTCTAAATTTATAGGAACAATGTTCTCTTTCTCAATTGGACAACCATTTTTAACCTCATAAGCACGACCAGTAGTGTCAACTGCATGCAACAAATCATTACTCTGAAGATAACTCTCTTCATTAAAAAAAGGCTCAGAACTTGAACCATTTTCCATGTACCCAAAAAAAACTCTGAAAAATTTGTTCTGTTAATTATTCTTCTCCACTTACTTTTGGCCTTCATTAAATAAATTGGCTTATCTAGTGATCGAATTCTATTGATTACTAAAACAAACAGTTTTTTTTTAAATTCAAAAGCTTTCTTCACTACATTTTCAATGTGTTTCTTCTTCTTATAAAATGCTGTTTACAATTCTTGAATACCTTGGTCAAATTTATAGAACATGTGTTTTCTTATTTACTTATATTTGTTTTTACTCCTTTTAATATAAACAAAGTGTTTTCACAAGATGATTCGCCATGGTTCTTCTCTTTTCTCTTTTTCTCGCAGAAAAGTCTTAGTTTTCTTACCAGGACTTTTTTTCTTTTTGTTAACACTTACTTCTTGAGGTAAATTTTGTAGATGACTTCTCTTTAAATAAACTGTTTTCTTTCGTTCTTTTTTCTTTGCAGTTTTTGTAGGCATGATGATTTATTTTCAGTGTTGAATAAAAGAGTCTATTATAGAAAAAATATATCACTTTAGAAAAATAAATATATTATCTTACTTTTAAAAAGAGAGGGAAGATTATGACAACAAACGTGGAGTATGAAAGAGAGAAAGAGACAAAAATGTGGAGAAAAGACAAATATAAGAGAAGACTTAGTGTAAAAGAAGAGAGGGAGTACCATGAGACAAGACAAGAGAAAATATGAAGAATAGGGGAACTATGCAAAAAGAAAGGCAAGTATGAAGAGAAAAGACAAGTATAAGTAGAGAGGAGAATATAAGAAAAAGGAGGTAGTATAATCAGAAAGGAAGGAGTAAGAGAATAGAAGAGGGAGTATGACAAGAGAGGGTGGAAAATATGGAAAAGGTGCAAATATAATTCCTTAATGTACACAGAGACACAGTGTGATATTAGACAAAATAATATGACACCATGCATTTTACCAAAACACATTTACAAGTGTAAAAAGTTTAAGTGACTGAACACATTCCATGTATATAACTACTACATTTCAGTGGACAAGCCTGACTCATTTTGCAAATACATTTCCAATTTGCTGCATTACTTTTTGCCAATATTACATCAAGAAATATGACACAATAGAACAAGAAAGAGGCCCAAAGGCCTTGTAAATCTGCCCAAGAGTGTATGCAGCAGTTTATGTATACTGACTGGGCAATTGTTAGGAGGTAGGTATGAGGAGAGAGAGAGGATTAACAACACAGAGGAGGCGGTATGAAAAGAAGGGAGAGCATTAGGAGACACAGGTGACAATGAGAACAGAGGAGGACTAAAAGAAAATCAAAGACTATGAAAACAAGCAGCACAATGAGGAAACACAAGTGAGAATAAGGAAAGAGTGGAAATATCAGAAAAGAGGGTACAGTATAAGCAAAGAGAGATAGACTATGAGGAGAAACAGGAGACATTATTGAAAAAGGGGCAATTATAATTCCTGAATGTACACAGACACTCAATGTGATTCCAGACAAAAACCGTACATTTTCCCAAAACACATTTACCTCACTAAAGAATTTAAGTGACTGAACACATTCCATGTATATAACTACTATATTTCAGTGGACAGGCCTAACTCCTTTTGCAAATACATTTCCAATTTGCTGCATTAATATTGTACAACATTACATCCAAAAATGTGACACAATAGAACAAAGAAGAAGCCTGTGGGACTTCTGAATCTGCCCAAGAGTGTATGCAGCAGTCTATGTATACTGACTAAAAATTGTAGATTTAGAACACAAGCCTAATTGTAAACAAGCAAGACTATTAAGTATTCTACAACTAAAAAAGTGACTGCAAACATTGTACATTTTTTAGTACTGCACTTTATTGCAAAAAGGTGTCTCACTAAACACATTAACTTACCAAATGATTTTATCACAATAGTTATCTAAAAGCAGTCAAAGTCAAAAAACGATTCTACAAACTTTACAAGAATAAACACATTACTTTTACTAAAAACAAAATGCACCACATACATTCCCTTGCATTTTATCAACTCACCTCTCAAACTGATTGGTAGTTTAAGAAGAATGCCACTCACATAGCAGATAGTCTTATACAGAATCTCTCTCCTTCAGTGCTTGCAGCAGAACCAAACAAATGGCAAATTTTCCCTCTCAGTTTACACATATTTACACATTAATAACAAATCAAATTCCTTCACACAAAAATTCAAAACCAAACACATTTCTATTGGTTCAACATTTCAAACGTTTCCAACTGACATAACTTTCCACCCTACCCCCAACACATCATGCAAAAGTCAACTGTCAACAAAGGTCAAAAGTTCAACACTCTATAAAACACTACTCCTCAACAAGTTTAGACTATGCATAAGTACTTACTTATAAGTATCAATAAAGAGAAAAGGTCTCATTAGAACCAAACAACACATAAACACATAAACTTCATAAATATCTGTAACAAATATATTTTTTTAATTGATTTTTTTCTTGCTTAGGTACGCTTACGGGACGACTTACAGACTTCGCACCGTACGTCGTTCGTACAAGCATGGTACACGTACGGTAAATCTACTGTAAAAAAAATAGCCTCTATTACTAATTTTTAATAATCCCCGGGGACCCCATCCCCCGGGGCTAAAATATAACGTTGGGGGCTGTGGGGGAGCCCCAATGCCCCCACGGTCCCAGCCGGCTCCCCGCATCCTTCGGGAGCTGGCATTGCTTTTCGTCAGAGAGAGCAGCTAACATGCTGCTGTCTCTGACGAAAAGCAATATGCTTTCCTACTTGAAAGAGAGAGCAAGAAACCTGCTCTCTCTTTCAAATAGGAAAGCACTTTGCTATAGTAGGACGGGAGCCGCGAGGCTCCTGCCCTACCATAGCAAACAGTAGTGTCCCGGGGGTAGGCACATCGGGACACTGCAGGAGCCAGCCCTGGGGAGGTGGCGGTCCCCAGGGCCACCAGAAGGCACCAGGAGGGGGGCAGCGTGGCCCCCCTCCCAACATTGAAAATCCCGGGGGTGGTGGTCCCCGGGGCTGGGGGTCCATCACAGACCGCCCTATATTCAACATTAGAGCCCCGGGGAGGTGGCGGTCCCGGGGCGAGTGGGGGGCTTGAGCCCCCCCCACAGACTTTAAAAAAATAAATAAATGAAAGCGAAGCCCCAGGGTGTGGCGGTCCCCGGGACTGCGGGGGGGGGGGCACTGAGCCCTCCCGCAAACATATAGTTAAACCCCGGGGGATGGGGTCCCCGGGGATTATAAAAAATAATTATTAGAGACAATTTTGTTTTGTTCGATAAATTTACTGTGCGCGTACCATGCTCGTACGTACGGTGCAAAGTCTGTAAGTCGTCCCGTGAGCGTACCTAACCAAGAAGAAAAAAGATTTTAACATTGGGGATCATTGTAAAACCCCCTAAACAACACTAGTAGGTCAGGGAGTCCTATAACAAACAGCAAACATTTTCTGTCAATCTACACACTCAATCTACACACATATGCAAATAAATAACAAATCACATTTATTCCCACATTAAATAAAAATGAAACACACTTTTCTATTGCTTGAACTTTTGAACCCTTTCCAACTGAAAAAACTTATAACACTTCCCCCATTCCACATTCTGCCAGTTACCATAAAAACACTTCAGGGAATACCTAACTGAGAACACAGGTTCAAGTTCAAGTTCAAGTTCAGTAATTTGTATAGCGCGCAACTCACCCAGAGGGTCTCAAGGCGCTTGAGTGAGGGTGGGTGCATTATTTATCGAATAGCCAGGTTTTTAGCTGCTTTCTGAAGGAGAGGTGGTTCTGTGTGAGGCGGAGGTGAGTGGGGAGAGAATTCCAGGTCTTGGCCGCTAAGTAGAAGGATCTTCCTCCCATGGTGGATCTATTGATGCGCAGGATTGTGGCGAGGGCTTGACTGGATGAACGTAGTTGGCGGGTGGGTATGTAGAATGATAGTCGTTTGTTGAGGCATTCGGGTCCTAGGTCGTAGAGGGCCTTGTGTGCGTGGGTGAGGAGACGGAACGTTATTCTCTTGTTGACGGGAAGCCACTGGAGATCTTTCAGATGACCGGAAATGTGAGTTTGACGGGGGATGTCCAGTATGAGTCTGGCTGAGGCATTTTGGATGCGTTGGAGTTTTTTTTGTAGTTTGGCTGTGGTTCCGGCCTAGAGGGTGTTTCCATAATCTAGATGGCTAGTGACTAGTGGGTGGGTGACTGTCTTTCTTGTTTCGGTGAGGATCCAGCGGAAGATTTTTTTGAGCATGCGTAGGATGTTGAAGCATGATGATGAGACGGCGTTGACTTGTCTTGTCATCGATAGGGAGGAGTCTAGGATGAAGCCCAGGTTACGTGCGTGATCTGTAGGTATGGGTGCTGTGCCCAGAGCCGGTGGCCACCTTGAGTCGTCCCATGCAGAGGGGGATGATCCTAAGATGAGGACTTCAGTTTTGTCCGAGTTTAGTTCTAAACAACTGTTCTTCATCCATTCGGCAACTTTCATTCCTTCGTGTAGATTGGTTTTGGCGGTGTTTGGGTCTTTGGTGAGGGAGAGGATCAGCTGGGTGTCGTCAGCGTAGGAGATGATGTTGAGGTTGTGTTGGCGCACGATGGATGCGAGGGGGCTCATGTACACGTTGAAGAGGGTGGGACTGAGTGATGATCCTTGTGGTACACCACAGATTACTTCGGTTGCCTCTGATTTGAATGGGGGGATGCGGACTCTCTGGGTTCTTCCGGCGAGGAACGATATGATCCAGTCCAAAGCTTTTCCTTGTATTCCGACATTGCTGAGGCGTTGAATGAGGGTGCTATGACAGACTGTGTCGAAGGCGACGGAGAGGTCAAGTAGGTTGAGGGCAACTGTTTCTCCGTTGTCCAGTAGCATTTGGATGTCGTCTGTAGCAGCAATGAGGGCGGTTTCGGTGCTGTGTTTGGCTCGGAAGCCGGACTGTGAGGGGTCGAGGGAATTGTTGGATTCAAGGAAGGCGGCGAGCTGACTGTTGACGGCTTTCTCGATGACTTTGGCCGGGAAGGGGAGGAGTGAGATGGGGCGGTAGTTCTTAAGTTCAGAGGGGTCCACTGTGGGTTTCTTCAGAAGGGCGCTGAGTTCGGCATGTTTCCAGCTTTCTGGGAAGGTGGCGGAGTTGAAGGAGCAGTTGATGACATCGCAAAGATGGGGTGCGATGATGGAGTCTGCTTTGTTGAAAATGTGGTGGGGGCATGGGTCGGTTGACGATCCTGAGTGGATGGTGTCCATCAGGAGGGTGGTGTCTTCAGTCGTGATTGGGTTCCAAGCGTAAAGGTTGTGAGAGTGCTGTTTTGGTTCGGAGGTGGGTGGAGTGGGTTGTTCTTCGGACAGGTTTCCAAAGCTGTTATGAATGTCGGCGATTTTGTTGTGGAAGAAAGAAGATAGGGAGTTGCAGAGGTCTTGGGAGGGAGTGATGTCGTTGGTGCCGGCGGTGGGGTTGGTAAATTCTCTGACGATGTTGAATAATTCTTTGCTGTTGTGGGTGTTGTTGTCGAGTCGATCCTTGAATGCTGATTTCTTGGTGGAACAAATAAATTGGTGGTGTTTGCGGTGGCGTCCTTGAAGGTGGTCAGGTTGTCAGTGGTTGGGTTTTTTCTCCAGGTTTTCTCGAGGGTACGACATAACTTCCTGGATTTCTTAAGATCATCATTGAACCAGGGGGCCTTTTTGCTACCTTGTTTGATTTGGTGGTTTTTCAAGGGTGCTAATTTGTCAGCGCTGTGGGTGATCCATTGTGTGAGTTTGGTGGCAGCTTGGTTTGGGTCCGATGATATGGCGGGGGGTTTTGGTTAAGCGATGTGAAGAGTTGGTCGGTGGTGATTTTGTTCCAGTTTCTTCGAGGAATAGGTTGTGGTGGGATGTGGGTCGTGGTCTTTTTGTAGCTGAAGTGAACGCAGCTGTGGTCCGTCCAATGGAGAGCCGTGGTGTGATCAAAGGAGATGTGTTTGCTGGAGGTGAAGATAGGGTCAAGTGTGTGTCCGGCAAGGTGGGTGGGGGTGTCAACAAGTTGTTTGAATCCGAGATTGGCCATGTTGTCCAGAAGGGTGGTGGTGTTATTGTCGTTATTCTTTTCCAGGTGGAAGTTGAGGTCTCCCAGTAAAATGTAGTTTTCGGAGGTGAGGGCATGCGGGCTGATGAAATCAGTGATGTCTTCATTAAATTGTGTGCGGGTTCCTGGTGGTCTGTAGATGAGGGTGCCTCTAAGTGTGGTCCTGGGGTCGGTGTGGATCTGGAAGTGAAGGTGTTCGGCGGTCGTGAGGTTAACGTCGGAGCTTGTCGTGATTCGGATGGTGTTCTTATGGGCGATGGCGATGCCTCCTCCTGTTTGGTTGGTGCGGTCTTTTCGGATGATCTTGTAAGCGTCAGGGATGGCTATGGCAAAAAGTTCATCATACATTGTTGCAAATCAAAACAGCAAGTGTGCTTCACTTGTCAATATACCAGGTTATCTTAAGTAATGATCTTTTCTATCACTTTTTCTTAACCAATAAATAACAGGCTTTTAAAAAACAGAAATGCTAGGAAGCATGTGAATAAATCTTTTTCTGCGTTTCTCCGAGACTATAGAATGGGGTCCATTTACCATAACAATCTGCGCTTCAAAATGCATAGCATCTACAGGAGAGATGGTGTACATTTTACAGATGAGGGGAACAGAGTCTTCCTCTTGAACTTTAGACTCTGCATTGGTACTTACTTGTAGGTACTAAAATCTCCAAATAAACACAACATATAAACACATGCACTTCATAAATATCTAAAAATATTTGTATTTTTTTGCTTAGGTACGCTCACGGGATGACTTACAGACTTCGCACCGTACGTCGTAGGCACGTTCATGGTACGCGTACGGTAAATCTAGCCTCTATTACTAATTTTTTATAGTCCCCGGGGAACCCATCCCGGGGGCTGAAATATGACATTGGGGACCGTGGAGGGAGCCCCAAAGACCCCACGGTCCCAGCCGGCTCTCCGTGTCCTTCGAGAGCTGACATTGCTTTTCGTCAGAGAGAGCAGCTAACATGCTGCTGTCTCTCACGAAAAGCAATATGCTTTCCTACTTGAAAGAGAGAGCAGGAACCCTGCTCTCTCTTTCAAATAGGAAAGGAGTTTGCTATGGTAGAACGGGAGCTGCAAGGCTCCCGCCCTACCATATCAAACAGCAGTGTCCCGGGGGTAGGCACCCTAGGACACTGCAGGAGCCGGCCCTGGGGGGGGGGGCGATCCCCAGGGCCATCAAAGGCCGCCCGGCCCCTCTCCCAACATTGAAAAGCCCCGGGGGTGGTGGTCCCCGGGGCTCGGGGGTCCATCACGGACCCCCCTATATCCAATATTAGAGCCCCGGGGAGGTGGCGGTCCCGGGGCTGCGGGGGGATCCGAGAGTCCCCCCCCCATTACAAAAAAAAAATGCCCCCGGGATTTGGCCCCCCCGGGGACTAATTAAAAGAAGACCAAACTTAGTTTTATTTTTTCTTTTACACTGCGTACGCGTACCATACGCGGACCCCGCAATTTTTAAAAAAGAATTGGGGGGCCCTGGGGGTCCTTGTGGGACCCCCTGACCAGGCCTAGGTGGTCAGGGTGTGTCTACCCTGCCCCCTTTGCGTGTTTTGCGCGTTTGTTTTCAGCTTTCTCGTGCCTCAGTTCTACCGAGGCACAAGATGGCTGTCAATACTTCCTGGTTTGGAGTGTTGACAGACAGTTGACAGCCAATGAGCATGCAGCTCGTGCTCGTAATGGTACGCTTTACCACACGCTTACCTTTACGGTATGCCGTCTATAGATATATTTATGATTTTACTTATGATTTTCTCAGGAACTACTGAACGAATTTACACCTTTTCCTTTGATGCTTGCTCACCGTCCCATAGCTCGTAGAAACTACAGGTCCCAGGATGCACCGATGGTTCAGGTAGGTGCTGCAGGGGGGATAGGCAGTCCCAGTGGAATGGCGGGCTGCTGGTCCCACAATTTTGTAAGAAATGCCAGATTCCTGTATGTAATAATATCCCAGCGTTTTCACGAGTCCCCAAGCACCGCTTCAGCCACTCGCTCCAGGTACCTACGTAGGCAGAGGCAGAAGTGCAAATACATCCCACCCTACGTTTCGCCGCCATCTGGTGTCCTGGATTGAAGTTGCGGGACACGGAATTCCGATCCGGAAGAGCAAAGAACAACCTGCAGAAGCAGCTGCCATTAAAGTCTGTGGCCTGCATTTTGGGGAGGGGGCCTCCGTATCGCGTTACTGGCAAAGGCGAAAAATATCCAAGCCAACTCCTCCCAAGGAAAGAGCAGAGGCCACACGGGGGACCAGTTGAAAAACGCTTTCTTGGATTACTGACGGCATAATGCATTTCGGCCGCACCGGCCCTCTTCGGTTGCCAAAATAATCAGGTGGCCTTTAAAAAACTTCACTTTATATGTCCAGCTTCTTTCCCATAGGGGAGAACCCGCTCCGCCCCCTTTCCTTTGATGCTTGCTCACCGTCCCATAGCTCGTAGGAACTACAGGTCCCAGGATGCTCCCGATGGAGAAGTGTGGCTCAATGGTTAGAGCGGCAGACCCTGATGCAGAGGTCTAGCCCAGGACCTTGGTGCAATTCCCTGCCTTAGCGGGTTCTTGGGCTCAAAATTCCACGGACCTGATAATTCTCGCCTCAGTGCCTATTCCAATCATGGAGTCCCACTCTGCAACTCTGGGCAATAGCTTGCTTAATCTCCACAACGGCCCCCACAACGTTAAGGATGCCTGGCCTCCACCTTGGGGGTGCCCAGGAGTGGACGCCTCACAGGGAAAGCCAGGATGGGTTCCACAGCGGTATTCGTACAAGCGCCTTGAGACCCTTGCGGGTGAGTAGTGCGCTATACAAGTATCAATTTACATTTACAATTTACATGGTTCAGATAGGTGCTGCAGAGGGGATATGCTGTCCCAGTGGAATGGCGGGCTGCTGGTCACACAATTTTGTAAGAAATGCCAGATTCCTGAATGTAATAATATCCCAGAGTTTTCACAATTTCCCAAGCACCGCTTCAGCCACTCGCTCCAGGTACCTTCGTAGGCAGAGGCAGAAGTGCAAATACATCCCACCCTATGTTTCGCTGCCATCTGCTGTCCTTGATTGAAGTGGCGGGCCACGGAATTCCGATCCCTCGGAGCAAAGAACAACCTGCAGAAGCAGCTGCCAGAAAAGTCTGTGGCCTGCTTGTGGAGCGGGGACCTCCGTATCGCGTTACTGGCAAACGCGAAATAACCATAGGTTTCAGGGGTGTTATAGTTAGCTGGCCATTTCACTCGTACAAAACCATAGATATTCCTCCATTATAGTTAGTTCTGCTATCTATTACTTGCGCCCCCGCAATGCACTGCTGATAATGTCACATATTGCATCATTCATGACATGGTCAGTGACATCACTGATGACATCTCAAATGACCTATGTTTTTTTCTGTGAATTTCTAAGGTTTTTTAAATGCTAATTTCTAACTATAACGTCTCTGAAACCTATGGTTTTTTCAGTGAATTTCAAAGCTATTTTAAATGCTAATTTCTAACTATAACGTCTCTGAAACCTATGGTTTTTTTCAGTGAATTTCAAAGGTTCTTTAAATGCAAATTTTTAAGTGTGATAGTAGTTATACCTATTTTTTGTGCTGATTTTCTACAGTTTTTTAACTGTGTATTTATAAATATTTTATTCATTAAATAACACTATATATTTTTCTGAAAATTGCAAAAAAAATTCTAACTGAATTATTGATGAATTGTTTTGTTTTCATTTTTTATTTCAATATATTTTCTTTAAAAAAAAATTCCATTTTTTTTTCGGAGTCGCGCACTCAAGGTGTACTTCTCACGGTGGGTGCGCATATTCTAGCCTCTATTTTAGAAAAGTCGTGAAGGATCCACTTACGGTGTGCTACAGCTGGGTGTTTTTCAGTAACATCATATACATTTAATATTACTTGATGTGCACGATTGGTATGTGACCAGTACGCAACTCCTGCTCCCGCACATTCGCGACACATGCGCATTACGGTACAAGACGCTTGCGCGGTAGAGGGTCCTGCGTGATGTCATATACATGCTGGGGCGCGCTGGGTGCGAGACTCCTGCAAATTTTTTTTATGTTCTAAAATTATATGTATGTGTCTTTAATATACATATTAGGGCAAGAGATTATCAAAGATAGTCATAAAAATAATGTATTTGTACTTATAATAAACTTATATTATTTTTAAATATATTTTCGTGAAATCTCGACAGGTGCGTGCTTCGTGAGCGCAGAGTGCGCGGACCCCATGTGACCTAAAAAAAAAGATTTCATTGGTTCATAAGATTTCCCACTGTAACTATTGAAGGACCCCACCCATTTTAATCATTCTTGTTGGAGCATCTTTAGAGAGACATCTCTTTTCCTACAAGAACCCTTTTTGCTTGTTTTTTTTTCAGTGTTTTTCAAAAAATATCAAACAAAATGGCATCTGGACATCAGCAGCAGCAGGAGGAAGTATCTTCTGAAGAAGAATTCTTGCAGGAGGCACCACGTCCACAGAGGCCGGAATCTGTCATGTGGAAATTCTTCACTTTTCCACCCGGAGAGAAGAAAGTAAATGCTAGAAAGGTGACGTGCAAAATTTGGTAACGAGTCCTGTCAAGAGGCAGTGAAAAAAAGTACTCTTGTGGCACTGCTTCTATGTACAAGCATCTCCGACCACACATCCTCTCAATCTTGCTCGGGAGGAAATGAGGCGAGCTGCTTTGAACCCCTCACCTGCTGTGGCAAGTACATCTAGAGCGTCCGCAGGAACACCTGCAATGGACATTAGGCCACAATTTGTCTTTCTCGAGCAACACTGCGTGAAGTGTAAGAAACTGATATGCTTCGGTGAGCAGTTGGTGGATGTAGCTTGTGCCTCATGGGAACAGCCCAGCCCGAACTGCCAAGCCATGTCTTCCTTGGACCGGAAACAAGCATCCTGGGACCGGTTTCGGGTTCATAACCCTCATCAGCCAGGCTATCTTGAATCCAGTGGCAAAGTGAGCAAGGGTCCCATGTCTGGGCATACCCTGCCAACTTAGAGCAAACAAAGTGATACCAAAGGGGATGATGGACGGAGCATTTGAGCAAATCAAACACTCACCCCCAGTCTACTGATCTGGGTTTAATCCATCATCATTCTTTAGCTCACTCCACCACCCCAGTTCAGACATGGCCATATGCAAATCAGTCTGACCCTGTGCCTCATGGGAACAGTCCAGCCCGAACTGTCAAGCCATGTCTTCCCTGGAACAGAAACAAGCATCCTGGGACCTGTTTCGGGTTCATAACCTTCATCAGCCAGGCTATCTTGAATCCAGTGGCAAAGTGAGGAAGGGATTTACGTCTGGGCATACCCTGCCAACTTAGGGCGAAGAAAGCAATACCAAAGGGGATGATGGCTCTCCATGACACTGGAATCAAGCTATCCTGGCTGACGAGGGCGGAAAGCCCGAAACCGGTCCTAGGATGCTTGTTTCCAGTCCAGGAAGGACCTGGCTTGGCAGTTCGGGCTGGACTGTTCCCATGGGACACAGGGTCAAGACTGATTTGCATATGGCTGGGTTCAAACTGGAATGACACGATGAGCAAAAAACGATGGATTTAGGCCCAGATCTCTGTACTGTGGTGAATGTATGACATTGTTCTGCATTCTGTCCATCAACTGTTGTTTTTGCATTTGTCACCCCGAGTGGGAGGGGTATGCTCAGATGAGTCCCGTGCTCTCAATGCCACTGGAATCAAGCTATCCTGGCTGATGAGGGCTGAAAGCCCGAAACTAGTCCTAGGATGCTTGTTTCCAGTCCAGGGAGGACCTGGCTTGGCAGTTCGGGCTGGACTGTTCCCATGGGGCACAGGGTCAAGTCTGATTTGCATATGGCTAGGTCCAAACTGGATTGGCACGGTGAGCAAAAAAACGATGGATTTGGGCCCAGATCTCTGTACTGAGGTGAATGTATGACAACGTTCTGCATTCTGTTCATCAACTTGTTTTTGCATTTGTCACCCCGAGTGGGGCAGGTATGCTCAGATGTGAGTCCCGTGCTCTCCATGCCACTGGAATCAAGCTATCCTGGCTGATGAGGGCTGAAAGCCCGAAACCGGTCTTAGGATGCTTCTTTCCAGTCCAGGGAGGACCTGGCTTGGCAGTTCGGGCTGGACTGTTACCATGGGGCACAGGGTAAAGACTGATTTGCATATGTCTGGGTTCAAACTGGAATGGCATAGTGAGCAAAAAAAAGATGGATTTATGCCCAGATCTCTGTACTGGGGTGAATGTATAACATTGTTCTGCATTCTGTCCATCAACTGTTGTTTTGCATTTGTCACCCCGAGTGGGACGGGTATGCTCAGACGTGAGTCCTGTGCTCTCCATGCCCCTGGAATCAAGCTACCCTGGCTGATGAGGGCTGAAAGTCCGAAACCGGTCCTAGGATGCTTGCTTCCAGTCCAGGGAGTCTGTTGGTATGTATGGTTTTACTACCACTTCCTTCTGCCCACAATGGTCTATTATATTGCCACAGCCTCTCTTGCCAGTCCTGTATTGTTGGTTTGTTGCCCCTACCCCCTTTCCACAGCCCTCCTTAGTCTGTTGTTCTGCCACTGCCCTTCCTACCTGCCCAGTCTGGTCAAATTGTTGCCTCTGCACCCTCCTACCTGCCTTCAATTTTCAGAGTCCGTGCCCCTGCCTTCTGCCTCTCAACAGTACCCTAATGAACAACTAGATTACTAACATTCTATATTTATTACAAAAGTGTGGAACGCCTGACGTCATCTTGATGTAATCAAAACTGTAATACCTAGAGCATTTCCTTTAGAAACTACATATATGAGAGGGTCTTACTTGTATCAAAATTATGGTTAGTGCTCTAAAAACCTAAAATGAGGACATATTTTCTGAGTTTCGAAATAGCGACAAAGCACTTTTAAATTATTTGTTATCTTTATATTTTTTTATCCAGTTGACCACCTGATTAAATGTTGCACTTAGGAGAGAGGATGTGGTGTTACTTCCAGAGCTGCAGACTTTGCAACTGGGGAACCAGGTTGGAGTTTCTGCTTCAGCTTGACATTCTGTGATGTCTACAGCCATAATGAATTTGTTCTTGTGCGATGTAAATAATGCTCATGTAAAGCACTCCAATACCTGACAAGTCTGCACTATATAAAACTGCAAGAACACAAAAAATAAAAAGTGTTTTGCACACTTCTGTCATTGGGCTACATCTGGGTGATATTTGGGTTCTTTTGTCTATGGTGGTCATCTTGGGGGATTTATCTGTTATGAAGATTCCTAATTTCCTCATTTACTGCAGTCTCTTCTGTAGGAAATGCTTTCAGTTTTTTACTTTCATTCCATCAAGAAGGTATTCAGATATGTCACACATTTGCCAGAAATTCTGAATGTTAGCACTCTGGTTGTTCATTAGATCACTGTAGTAAAGCTACTGCGCACCAGGGAAGTCTGATGCTGGTATTGAAAGTGCATGTTTCAGTCTGCATGTCAGAATTTTTTAATGAAATACAAGAGGATTTGAGAAGTCATTCAAAATGTGCCCTAATTTTTAGGTCGAGCTAGAGTTGCGCATGCGTAGCATGCGTCTAGCTCGACAACTATTGTATTCAGTTTCCTGGGAATCTGAGACAGGGTTCGGATACGTGCCGATTGCACCTCGTGGGCGCGCACGGCCGGCACATATCCTATCTCAGATTCCCAGGAAGTCAGCCATGCCGCCATGCAGTCGCATGCGCACACATACACACAGCCACACTTACACACACACACACATACACACACGCAGGCAGGCACGCAGGCAGGCACACACACACACACACACACTGCATACACACACGCTCCCCCCCTTTACCTCACAGGGCTCTTTTCTTGCTGGAATCCCTGTTTCCTTGTGGGCTCCTTCTGCCCGGCTCCCAATGGATGGATGGGCGGGCGACACGGCCAGGGGCTCCAGAGCTGCTACGGCGGGCGGGCGGGCGGGGGCGACGCGGCCAGGGGCTCCAGTGCTGCTACGGCGGTCCCTGCGGTGCACGAGCTGAGCAAGACGGCGGCTGCGCAGGATTCGGCTGGATGACATCAGCTTCCTTCAGTCTGTCCTCAGTATTCATTCTATGGGGGATAGACCGGTCCCCCTCTCCCTTTTTAATGACTTAGGGCAGCTGACCCCCGCAGTTGCCTCTCAGTGTGGTGTTATTTTTTACCGGAACATAGTTCCCTGACCTGTCGGCGCCTGGGGCGTGCCCGCCCACTTTGTGTGCCTGCAAGGCGAGTGGCCACAGGTACTTTCTAGTTGGGAAATGTCCCGGTTTTTGGCTTTACAATACTGGTCACCCTAGGGGGGCGTGTTGGTGTACGGTATTGTTAAATAGAAAAGGTGCATTTATTTTGGTTGCCTGAAGGCAGTAGGGTCATCCGGGCACG
Source organism: Lissotriton vulgaris (assembly GCF_964263255.1). Classification (NCBI taxonomy): domain Eukaryota; kingdom Metazoa; phylum Chordata; class Amphibia; order Caudata; family Salamandridae; genus Lissotriton; species Lissotriton vulgaris. The sequence continues at coordinate 2,045,469,811 of NC_141691.1, forward strand.
TGCAAGAGTTTGGAATTTGTCTCTTCCCAAAGAGGGGCGCGCTATATTTTTTTTTATTTTATTACCTCAGCGGGTACCAACAAGATGTCCTAACGTAATCTAAAAATAGCGCCAACCAAGCCAGGTGTCGTGAACAATGAGGCCGATTATTACATAGCTCACTGGCACTCCTTATCGACATTTGAAGGATAAATGTTTGAGTCAGCCGTGTACCGGGAATGAATCCTGAGGCGCGGAGGTACAACACAGGTATACGTTGGCGCAGGGCCTGTTGTGCAGGCTAGGCAAATGTCTCTCATGGGGTGTGGTGAGGGAGGGGGCGGGTGGGTGCAGTGACCAGCCTCTCTTTGGCCTAATCGCAATCATGAGGGTCCGACCAGCAGTAGTGCACCGGGGGCCAAGAGGTCGAAGTCTCCAGTGAACCTTGATACTGCTGTACTTTATAACTCCAGCAGCAGCCAGGGGCCCATTTACTTCCAGGCGCTGGGGCCCATGACACACGGGCCACTCTGCCGGGATGCAGCCGGTGTGGCTGCGGCAGAATCAGCCATTTAAACATTAATAACTCAGACATAACATGAAACTGTTTCCCCAAACTGGTGTTTGGTGGCTGCTATTTTTCCGTTTTGTGATACTGACTGTGTTTGAAACTCCCTCTAGTACGTAACCCCTTACTTTACGTAAGTAACTAGAGCCTGAGAAACCTAGCACCCTTCACCTCCCTCCACGACACCCCAGGTCTGCTCAGCCTCAGCCTTTAGCCCCCCCCTCCCCGCCGGGGGCTTCAGGGCAGCTGCCGCCCCGAGGATGGGCAGACTGGTCAGACGGAGTTGCATTTGCACAACCCCCCCCCCCCACTTCTCACCACGGGGAGGCCAGGTCAGAGGTCAGCTGAGTAAACAAGATTTTACCATCTGTATTTTAGATTTGTGCCAGGCGCTTCTTAAAAAGGGAGGGCTGCTTGAAATTCAGTGTGCAGCAAATGTGGGGAGGAAGCCCCCGTTAGAGTGTATTAGGTTTTATTTTGGAAGAGAGGGAAGGGCGCATGATGAGCAGGCTTGGATCTGTACTCACAAACCTGGAATTGAGTTAAATTATGTGTTCCCACCTGTGCTCTGTGTACCCGTGCCGGCCCCAAAATGCCCTGCAAAATTATACCTCAGCCGAGCAAGGTCCCCCGTGGAATAAACCAATCTTCTGGAGTGTGGCCCCGGTCCAGATCCAAAGGCTGTTCATTATTCCGCCCCCTAGCGGTTGGGCATTTAGAGCTAAATAGATTCAACGCTATGATCACGCCATTTTATTTGTAAATCTTCCAAGGTCGCCAGGCTGGCACCTTGGGTACTGCGACCTGGAAAAGCATGACTTTCGAAAAGAGCCAGTTTTAAAAAGAAATGGTAAATGATGTAGGAAAGTAGGCGCTATTTTCACCGAGGCGCTCAAGTGTCATCCTTTGGCACTTATTTCGCACTGCTCGAAGGTCCTGGAGTCTCTTGGCGGGAAAGTGCGCGACCATCCAAATTTACAATGAACCAAGTCAAGGTAGCTGGCTCTCTCAGGCCTGCCCTACTATCTCTTGCAATAAAAAAAAGAAATATATATATATATATATATATATATATATATATATATATATATATATATATTCACAGAAAAAACCATAGGTTATACTCCATATATAGTTAGGAATTTGCATTTACAAAACCTTGAATATTCAATGAAAAAACCATTGGTTTTAGGCCATATATAGTTAGGGATTTGCATTTAGAAAACCTTATTTTACTCGCATAAAACCATTGAAATTCCATATATAGTTATAAGCGCTAACTATATATCGCGCACCCGCAATCCACTGCTGATGATGTCACATATTACATCATTCATGACATGGTTAGTGACATCACTGATGACATCACTGATGACATCTCAAATGACATCACTGATGACATCACTGATAACATCTCATTTGACATGACTGATCACATCACTGATGATATCATTCATGTGATAATACCATGAACCTCTTCAGACTCTAATATAACCTTAGATACAATCAGTGTAAACAGACAGTCACTCATCCATGGAGTTACTCACACACCTAGTCAGTTATGCCAAAAATCAATCACACCTCCATTTTCTCAACTATACAGTTATACACACCTTACTTATTCAAACATATACTAACACATATTTACTTTACTCTCTTATACAATCTCTGATACATGTTCACAATGATCCATACAGCCACTCACACATTCATTAGCTGTTCTGCACAGTTATTTATAGATGTCAACTCTCACATGTACTGTGTTTTACATATGTACTTAATTTGACATGTAGCACTGAGATATCCATTCACTCACTAATACACTCATGCACAGTCAACCGCCCATACAGCTGTTTCCACATGCAGTTTTGAATCTATACATATAGTGAATCAACTACTCACACATCTATGTACAGAGTCACACACCCTCCAGCCACCCATACACACACACTCAGTTTCCCATACAAATACTTGGACAACTAATCAACCCATACAGTTACTCATATAGCTACTGATCAACATATGCAGCAGTTTGTAGAACAACAGATATAATGATGCACAAATTAAAACAGTTTAGTCACTAACCCATGCACTCAGTGAGACACATTTAATCACTCACTCAATCAGTCAGTCATGCACCTAGTAAATCCTTCATCCAGACACTTATATATCCACACATTCATCAATATGTAAAACATATTTTAACTTTACAGAAACATACAGTCACTGGATGTTGTAATCAGTGATGTCATCAGTGATGTCATTTGAGATGTCGTCAGTGATGTCATCAGTGATGTCACTAACCATGTCATGAATGATGTAATATGTGACATCATCAGCAGTGGATTGCGGGTGCGCGATATATAGTTAGCGCTTATAACTATATATGGAATTTCAATGGTTTTATGCGAGTAAAATAAGGTTTTCTAAATGCAAATCCCTAACTATATATGGCCTAAAACCAATGGTTTTTTCATTGAATATTCAAGGTTTTGTAAATGCAAATTCCTAACTATATATGGAGTATAACCTATGGTTTTTTCTGTGAATTTCAATGGTTTTTTAATAGCAAACATCAAAAGCTGTCAAATGTCAAGTACGTGATAGGTAAAAACGTTTTCGTGTTTATGCACGCTGATGTGCTTTGAACGCTGCCCCCCCCCCCACTCCCCTCTTTTCTCTTAGTAGTACTCTCTCTTTGCAGATAGTGAACGGTAGTTAACGCAGACCTTTACCCCTGTTGTAATCCGTCGTACCTGCTTGTCTCTCCATTTGATTGATTATTGGCGGGTATTCGCCGCGCTTAATAAATGTTAAAATAATAATAATAATAATTATTATCCAAGCATTTACTGTTTTACAATTGGTTCTCTTTGGATCATTCTCTATTTACAAACAAGCACAAAGTCGCAATACTCTGTTTAGTCTTTGCAGATAGTGAAAAATCGTGTAAAAAAATAAAAGTAATCGAGCAAAATCAGTAGACCACTAATTCGATCTCTTTTTAACCTCGGTAAAATACAAACATTAGGAATAACCCTTCATGAGAAATACGAAAATAGTGAAATGAATTGAGCTCCACACCATGAGGGCTGCAAAACAGCTCGACTCCGCCACCCACACCGCCAAAAATAACGGCAAACCCTATGCAAATATTATAAATATACACAACACACCACCAAAGAAACAGAATAAAACATTTTATTAAATAACTATTTACATAACTATTTTATACTTTTTATTGCCCGATCCGGCTAGCTCAATCGATCGAGCATGAAAGTCATGCACTGATAACAAGCGTTGAGAGTTTGTAGAATGATGTCTTCAGATTTTTCACATACAGTGTAGTGGCGCGAACTGGCAGGGGGCGTTTGGATTCTACCCCTTCTCCAAATAAGATTTTCATACGTGAATGTTCGTTCATGCTTTTTGTCCCTGAGTTGCTTCCATGTCACTGCCTTACATAAATGGCATAAGTCCTGGTTATTGAGTTCCATACTTCAGAGTTCTAAGCAGTTCTTGTAACACTGTTTAAACCTTATTTGCACCTGCTGCAGCTTCACTATTCAAAGTAGTGGGGTCCATTTGTGGACCTGACTGCATTGGAAAACAATGTGATACGGTGCCTCCCTAAACCGCTTGACGGAGGCTCCCGAGGGGCGGTGAGATGGCGCGGACTGAGAGGGGGCGCTTGGCTCCTGCCCCCTCCCCAAGTCGTGTTGCCCTGGTGAGGCCTGAGATCGCCCCCGGCATAGGTGGCCGGCTCCCGGGGTCCGGCGGAATTTTTTCCCTTTTGAAGAATCTTTCATTCTGGACCTTGTCCCACAATCCGTTTCACCTGAAGACACGCTGTCGCAGGGCGCCCCTTTACCGTTTTAGTTGCCATTCCGCCCGCTTTTGGTACTCTGTGCCTCTTCCGCCATTCAGCTGTTTACCGCTCGCTCTTGCGACTACAACGTCTCGCTCACCATGTAGTTGAGTTGCTCCCGCTCTTAAGATTTGACCGAACTTTTTGGACTGCTGAAAGCGGTGGAATTCCGACCGCTGGTTGGTGGAGACATTTTGACTATATTCTGCACCTGCATTGTCGCGTAATGCGTCATATGACGCGACGCGTTAGCGCACCCGGATGTGCTCCGGTGCGCAAGGCGCAGCTTCCCGGAAACGATCCAGAGCGCGCCGCGCAGCGCGTAACGTAAGCATAACAGGTCATGTGACTTGTTAATAAAACTTTTCATTGGTTCATTTTACTTTTCTTTTCCTAATTATGTAAGACTAGGTCATGTGACCTAAAAATAACACTTTTCATTGGATTAAAACATTTTTTTTCCCCAAACGATAAAAGCCCCACCTTGTTTCTGGATGTTTCAGACTGAAGCTGGCGTCACCATGAGAGCACCACCATCTCGTAGCTCCGTCGTGGCCATTCCGCAAGCAATCATGGCAGCCGCTCCCCACCGGAAGCCTGCGGGAGTCGAGGGCCCCCAAGACTTTTGTACAATCTTCAAGGCTGAGGGGACGCTTTCGAGAATGGAACCCAAGCCCTGGCAGACAAGCGTCCGAGTTCCAAGGTGTCCCAGGGCCATTTTACTGGACCAGGCCCAAATCCGAAGAGCCGGCCGCCATTTTAAGAGTCCTGTGGAAGCCGCCTACCGCTGCACCGCAAGAGTGGGAGCAACTCAACTACATGGTGAGCGAGACGCTGTAGCCGTAAGAGCGGGCGGTAAACAGCTGAATGGCGGATGAGGCACAGTGTAGCAAAAGCGGGCGGAATGGCGACTGAAACGATAAAGGGGCGCCCCACTACAGCAGACAAGCCTCCGCCATGTGCTTCAAAACTGCATATGTATCTCGTGATATCAAGGTTGGGCAACCAGTACAGAACAAGCAGTTACGAGTCCCATTTACACCGGCGCCATTTTGGGCGCGACCGGGCAGGTCCAGGATCTACTGAAACATAAAAAATGAGGCTGACGTCTCTGAAGCAGTTCACGAACAGCAGGACATAGCAAATAAACATGAACTCTCTAAAGCTGTTAACTCACTGCAGAACAAAACAAGTGAACCTGAAACCTCTGGAATAATTGTCGCTCAAAAGAACAACACACAAAACTCTGTAGAGCCTGAAGAAAAAAAACCAGAAGGGCACTGTAGTTTCAGACACACTTAACACTAATGACGAAACAAAGATATTGTCTGTTTATAAAGCAGTTATCATCTTGACAGAATTGACAAAGAAGTGTACAGACACCAATGCATCAGCATTCTCGGAGATAACATCTTAAGGAACAAAGAAAGACCTGTTCACTCTTGACACCCCAGGTGCTGTGTATATTGCACTATAGTGCTGCATCGACAAAACGGGCAACCCTATTGATGTGGATTTTTCATTATTGATTATTGTAAAGAAATGGCGACTCCCCCCTTTAGCAGATTAGCTAAATGTTTGCGTAATTTAGACATAAAAGTTATATTATTGTTGTTGTTGTTGTTATCGTTATAGTTCTGGTTAATTTAAAAAAAATGGTTAAATATATTTACAGTTTTTGTTGCGTTCGTTATATTTAAATATTAATAAAGTTTTAAAATGTAACTGTCTTGGAGTACTATATTTTTTTTAAAAATCGGGTGAATGGGGCCTTGAATCGGGTTATTGTCATGTGTGGGCTTTGCAAGTGTACTGCTACAAGATCGGACATTTCAAACTCAAATGCACGTTCATTTTCTTACCTTTCCGAAACATGGAGCGCAATAGCAGGCAGAGAAAGGGTGATGCACGTGTTGAACACTGCCTGGCCTGCAAATTGTGCCAGTGCCCCCCCCGCCCCGAGTACTTCACAAATCTTTAAAAGACCATGCGCTTGTTCAATGGGAAGTGGATAACATGGCTAAGAGCATTTGCTGACTAATGCATGAATATCGCTGACTTCTCAGCGATATTCATGCATTGCGGCCGTTTTTTATCGCATTTGCGATAAACCTTGCTAATAGCAAGGTTTCTGTGCGATAAAATTCGCCGAAGTGCGGCGATAATTATTGTCTCTAAACAAGTTAGAGACAAAAATTACCGCTAGTTGTTGGAAATATGCCCCCGGGTTTTTCCTTGCAGGAATCGAGAAGCGAAAGACTAGCACTGAAATCAGTAGTCTCACACCTGAATCGGGAGGGTTGGCATGTCTGGATACTCTACAGCTGGAGCCATACACTACATCCGCAGGGCTAGGTGATAGCCTAGGTCCGGCCTGGACAATCGGACACAGAGGAAGAGAAGTGTCAGAGGGTGCGGTAGTGAATAGGGTGAAAGGGAGGTGTCGAACGGGCACAGGGTGTGATTCTCAGAGAAGAGCAGCGCAGATGGGGGAAGTATATGGCCCATGCATGAGAGAGAGAGCGGGGGTGACCATTGCGTGGGGGAGATGCGTGCGAGGGTGGGGAGCCATGCTGAGAATCGACGGCGTGCAGAGAGTGGGTCTGGTCAAGGCATCTAAAATAGCTGCCGTGCACGACAAAATTGTGGCATTGGACAAAAACGCAAGATGGCGCAGACAATGTTTATCAATAAGGATTCATTTATAACAAAATATTTACTCGCAGTGACAAAATGGTGTTCAACACTTCCTGATTTCCATCGAATCGAACGTTAACAAACGTCACGCAGCAAAAAAAAAAAAAACCACGCACAGAGCGGTTTTTAGCCATGTTATCCAATGGAAGGTGGATAACATGGCTAAGAGCATTTGCTGGATAATGCATGAATATCGCTGACTTTTCAGCGATATTCATGCATTGTGGCCGATGTGCGGCGATAATTTTTGACTCTAAACAATTAAAACGAAGCACAAAATGGCGAATTCCCGTTTCGCTACCAGTTTGCGGCCCAGTTCGCGGCCCGTGAAGCGCTTCTACCGTGAAAAATATTTTTTTTTTTATTTTCCCCACGGGACCCTTTAATAACCCCAACAACATTCCTAGGGGGTCAAGAGGGGTATACCTTGCCCCCTTTCAATAAATTCCCCCTTCGTTTTTCACCTCTTCTTCTCTCTCGATCCTACCGAGAGATAAGATGGCGGCCGCTCCGGACTATTTAGAATGTTGACAGACACCGGAGAGCCAATCAGCTTTCTGTTATCCAATGGAAGGTGGATAACATGGCTAAGAGCATTTGCTCGATAATGCATGAATATCGCTGACTTTTCAACGATATTCATGCATTGTGGCCGATGTGCGGCGATAATTTTTGTCTCTAAACAATTAAAACGAAGCACAAAATGGCGAATTCCCGTTTCGCTACCAGTTTGCGGCCCAGTTCGCGGCCCGGGAAACGCTTCTACCGTGAAAAATCATTCTTTTTTATTTTCCCCACGGGACCCTTTAATAACCCCAACAACAATCCTAGGGGGTCAAGAGGGGTATACCTTGCACCCTTTCAATAAATTCCCCCTTCGTTTTTCACCTCTTCTCTCTCGATCCTACCGAGAGATAAGATGGCGGCCGCTCCGGACTGTTTAGAATGTTGACAGACACCGGAGAGCCAATCAGCTTTCTGCGCGCAAAGTTCCGTTTCGCGAAAAGTAAGCGGACCGGATCGCTGCCCAGAGCGCTGTTACAGATATATATCTTGGTTTGAACGTTAATTTCTCAAAAACTACTGGAGCACATATATTGAGACCTAGCAAAGGCACATCGGGCTAACAGTCCCTACAATTTTGCCAAGTTTCGTGCAAATCCATTCAGCCGTTCGAGCTAAAAGTGAGTCCAACCGCCCTATGGAAAAATGAATGGAAAAAACGCGTTTTGGGACCCCCCTTTTTTCTCAGCCCCCCCTTGACGAAACTCCACCAAATTTTCAGGGGCTGCTCAGAAACAAAATGTGCCATTTTCCTGAAAATTTCAGCCGATTCCGTCCTCAAACGCCAAAGTTATTAGGCATAGAATTTTCAGAAATCCCATAGGGAATTAATCCTAACTATATATACCTACTGGCGAGACGCCAGTAGGTAATATATATATATATATATATATATATATATATATAATATAAGTTTATAAACACATCTTATAGTTCACTATATTATACAGCATATGCATTCTGTTACCTTTACCTAACACGGTAACTTTATCCATTTAATTTTGAATGCAATTTATAAAAAAAATAAAAAAAATTCTAAGTTGCTAAATAGAGCCCTTTTTAGGTCGACCCCTCGACACCACAAACACTCTCGCTTGTAAGGTACTATTATTTACAATAAAGTGCTTGGTGCCGGCCCATTGCTTGCCTTTTGTTGGCTTCAGTGCCACTCTTTTTTGCATCCTCCTAATTGGCCAGCTCAGGCCAAGCGTCACTTCCGTTCCTTTCTGTGGAGCATGGACCAAGCACAGATTTATTCCACTTAATTAGCGCCCATCTGCTGCTAGCGCCACGATTGAGGTACTATTTCTTCTCTTCCCCTCCTACTTCCTCTGCACCTCCCTCATTTTGTTTTTCCTGAACCTTTTCCTCTTGTTGTCTGTTATTGCTGTTCCTGTCTCCCTCCTGTTGTTTCCCCCTCCTGCTTTTTCTTAGCATATTGCACAGCATCTCTAACATGGCTATAAAAAAAGCACTAGGACGCGGCGTGCGCTTGCCGTGTCATACCCTTTTTAGGTCTTGCCTGTCAATGCGCTTGCGCATTGAGCTTGCGAGAATATAGGGGCTTATCCAGAGGTTAACCAAACTGGCGATTTCATCCAGTGCCCTTGAAAAGCAAGCTCAATGCGCAAGCACATTGACATAAAGCGCGTGCACATCAAAGCCAGCCATCTGCCGCCACCAGCTTCACTTGAAAGGCATAGCTCCGCCCCCTGCTGCATCAAAGGCTTTCGTCTTCTCTTTTCGAGAGCCTGCGCTGTCCTCATGCATTTCTCCTCCCCGTCACCATTTGTCTCTTCAAAGGCTCCGCTCCCCGCCCCCGCCTGCACCACTCTCCTCCTCTCCTACTCCCACCTCCCACGGAGCGCATGGCACTGCTTACATTGTACTTTGACGGCCGCCAGGCCGTCTCTCGCGATTTTTTTTCTACGGCCGTCCTTTCCGCCCTCTTATCACCGCAGAGCATGGCACTGTTTACATTTTACTTTGACGGACATGTAGGCACCACAAACACAATTTTATTTGGTTTCCTTCCCGCTTCATGGTCGGCCGCAGCACTTTACACACGAGCAACGCTCACCCACGACCACTGTTTGCTTTACTGTGAAAATAAAGCCTCTCCCTCCCACCCTCACCCTCCCGTAGGAACAGTTCCACTTCGATAATGCTCTCTCTGTGTCGTGAATGCCTTGTTAGAGAGAGGCGGGAGGGTTGACTTTAGAAAGCGCATTTCTTAAAGGTGCACAAACTCACAGCTGGTGCACCTCACTCAAAAATTGCTACAACGCGTCATCAGAGGCCCTACGCATTGCACTGCGCACATAACGTTTATGTACACTGGAACCGCGCTTCATGTTTGAGCGCGGCGCACCAGCAGCGATTGATTTCCAGTGCACTAGGTACTATATGCAATAGATTTTAAACTTTCTATGTTCCTCTCCGCCACCCCCGGAGAGCGGGGAAGGCCATGGAACCCTTCTAAACAGCACTCTTCTTTTTCCCTTTTTGCTTTCGTTGCCTCTCCTCTGTTCCTGCTTGCCCCCGATTCCTTGCCCAGCCTCTAATTGTTAGCCCTGTCACTGTTTGCTTTCTCTGACCCTCCGCCGCACTTGCTTGATTTCTGTAAACCTAATATGTCCCCTTTTTGGGTGACTTTCTCTGACCCTGCTTGTTTAACCTGCCCCTGCTTGCCCCAGATTTGTTGCCCTGCTCTTGCTTGCTTCCTCCAACACTCTTCTGCCCCTTCTTGCCTTCTCTGACGATCCTTTATCCCTGCTTGCTTTCCGTGCTTTCCCCAGATGCCTTGCCCTGTCCGTGATTCTCTGTCCTGTCGTTTGCTTTCTCTGGCCCTCCTCTGTCGTTCCTTGCTTTCGATGACCCTCCTCTGTCTCTTCCTGGTTTTTCTGTCCTGCTTGCTTCACTGTCGCCGTGTGCACGTCCCCGCTTTCCACCCACCCCCAACTGTCCCTTTTGCACTCCCTGTCCCTACTTGTTTACAACAGTAAGTAGGATATGAATTTGGATACAAGATGTCTCATACACTGAGTTCAAAACCTCTGTCAAAATGCACACGCTATAATACAAACAGCGCTAGCTATCACAGTTTTACCTTTCTTAGTGCTTGAAAACACTGGCAATATTACCTAATTTAACTATATTGATTTTATCAAGCTCTGAAATAAAAATGGCTCAGATGGTCTTCTGAGCTGTAGGTCTCTTAAGCACATCTGTGCCCTGGAGACATCTACAGCCAGGCCTGGGAGACATCTGAAGGGACAGTTCCTGATATCTGCCAGGTCTCAGAGAAGCACTCACAGCGCTTTGAAACTGCGCAAATAGTAGAAAGCACATTTTTTACAACAGTAAGTAGGATATGAATTTGGATACAAGATGTCTCATACACTGATTTCAAAACCTCTGTCAAAATGCACACACTATAATACAAACAGCGGTAGCTATCACAGTTTTACCTTTCTTAACGCTCAAACACTGGCAATATTACCTAATTTAACTGTATGGATTTTATCGAGCTCTGAAATATAAATGACTCATATGGTCTTCTGAGCTGTAGGTCTCTTAAGCACATCTGTGCCCTGGAGACATCCACAGCCAGGCCTGGGAGACATCTGAAGGGACAGTTCCTGATATCTGGCAGGTCTCAGATTTAGTGGGCAGCAGTGTGCGGGCGGTGTGCTTTCTGAACAGCAGAATAAAATTTAAGTTTCCAGGTCGCAGCACCAAAAACATGTTGAGTATAGGCCAGGAATGATGCTCCTCTGAACCAGAGCATACACATGCTACATAATTACACTGCGCTCAACACAACATACACTCTAAATACCACTCAGTGCCACATAGTTACACGCCACATAATTACATTGCACTCAATGCAATATACACTCCAAATACCACTCAATGCCACATAATTATATGCTACATAATTACAATGCAACATACACTCCAAACAATACCACTCAGTGCCACTTAATTACATGCCACACAATTACACTCTACAGAATACAAGATACACTCCTCATAATACCACTCAGTGCCACATAATTATATGCTACATAATCACACTGCGCTCAACGCAACATACACTACACACTCAGTGCCACATAATTACACACCACATAATTACACTGCACTCAATGCAACATACACGCCAAATACCACTCAGTGCCACATAATTACACGCCACATAATTTATCTATCTATCTATCTATCTATCTATCTATCTATCTATCGCCCTCACTCTATCTATCTATCGCCCTCACTCTATCTATCTATCATCGCCCTCACTCTATCTATCTATCATCGCCCTCACTCTATCTACCTATCTATCTATCGCCCTCTCTATCTATCACCCTCACTCTACCTATCTATCTATCTATCTATCTATCTATCTATCTATCTATCTATCTATCTATCTATCTATCTATCTATCTATCTATCTATCTATCTATCTATCTATCTATCTATCTATCTGTCTGTCTGTCTGTCTGTCTGTCTGTCTGTCTGTCTGTCTGTCTGTCTGTCTGTCTATCTATCTGCATATCTATCTATCTGCATATCTATCTATCTGTCTATCTGTATATCTGTATATCTATCTATCTGTATATCTATCTATCTGTATATCTATCTATCTGTATATCTATCTATCTGTATATCTATCTATCTATCTATTGCCCTCACTCTATCGCCCTCCCTCTATCTATCTATCGCCCTCACTCTATCTATCTATCACACTCACTCTATCTATCTATCGCATCACCACAGCATTACTCAGCACCACCACAGCATCACTCAGGGGCACCACAACATCACTATGTGCTACCACAGCATCACTGAACGCTACAGCGTCACTCAGCACCACCACAGCATCAATCTATGCATCCATTCAACAACAACTGGTTCAAATATGTTCTCTCAATGTTTCAAGCTGTATTACAAATGTCACAAAAAGATGTTAATATTTCACTTCTGTTCTTGTAATTTCGTCACAATAAAATACATTGAATATAATCTTCACAAAAATGATTTACAAAAGTTTAAGCTATTGCCATTATAAAGTACAATAACTTTTATTTAAGTATTAATTATTAAAAAAATTAAAAGCCATTGTTATTTGTAATATCAATACATCGAAGTCACGTAAATACAACAAATATTACATTACAAATGCTATAGGTGTCACATTTGCAATAGTTATAACTATTGGCATTGTAAATGACAAAGCTATTAATTTCGCTATTTTCAAAACCAACACATAAATAAAAAATGTGTCCTTTACAATACCAATAGCTCAAACTTTCCTAATGCGAGACCTATTGCATTGCAAATGCTTGTTCTTTTTGCAGTACTAATCATAATTTCTATGGCAAAATGAACCCCCTCATTTTGTTCCTTTGCAAATTAAATGTTTTACGTGTTACCACTTTATTCCAATCAAGATGGCTTCAGGTGTGCCATACTTTTGTCATAAGTAAGACTGTTAGCGCTCTAGTTGTTCTTTAGAACACTGTACAACATTCTGTCATTGGACTATACTTGTGGTACATCTGGGTGATATTTGTGCTACATTTGGGCTCTTTTGTCTCTGGTGGCCATCTTGGGAGACTTATTTGTTATGAAGTTTCCTAATTTCCTCATTTACTACAGTCTCCTCAATAGGAAATACTTTCAGTTTTTTACTTTGATTCCATCAAGAAGGCATTCAGATGTGACACACATTTGCCATACATTCAGAATGTTAGCACTCTAGTTGCTCTTTAGATCACTGTAGTAAAGCTACTGCTCACCAGGGAAGTCTGCTACTGGTATTGAAAGTGCATGTTTCAGTCTGCATGTCAGAATTTCTTTTAATGAAATAGAAGAGGATTTGAGAAGTCACTCAAAATGTGCCCTCATTTTTCTTTCAAAAAACACAATTGATGGACAGAATGCAGAACAATGTCTAACATTCACCCCAGTACAAAGATCTGGGCCTAAATCCATCGTTTTTTTTTGCACTCAACACCACCCTAGGTCAGACAATGGCTATATGCAAATCAGCCTTGACCCTGTGCCTCATGGGAACAGTCCAGCCCGAACTACCAGCCATGTCTTTCCTAGACCAGAATCAAGCATCCAGGGACCGGTTTCTGGCTATCAGCCTTCTTCAGCCTGGATAGCTTGACTCCAGTGATGTGGAGAGCCTGGGACTCACGTCTGAGCATACCCAGCCCACTCGGGGTGAAAATTGCAAAAAACACAGCTGATGGACAGAATGCAGAACAATGTCTTACATTCACCCCAGTACGAAGATCTGGGCCTAAATCCATCGTTTTTTTGCACTCCACACCACCCTAGGTCAGACAATTGCTATATGCAAATCAGCCTTGACCCTGTACCTCATGGGAACAGTCCAGCCCAAACTATTTTTCTTTCTGCAGCACTAATCATACTTTCTATGCAAAATGAACCCCCTCTTTTTGTTCCTTTTTAAATTAAATGTTTTAACAGTTACCACTTTATTCCAATCAAGATGGCTTCAGGTGTGCTATACTTTTGGAAAGGGGCGACCAATCGGTCCCCCCGAACGTATGGTGGAGTACCACGATCCCCCCGGGAAGCCATCTTGGGCGGGAGGCGAGTCTCGGCTGGTATGCCCGAAGCGGCGTAGCCGGGGCGCGCCTTTTTCCCGCCCTAGAGTGGGCTGGCCTAGACACCAATGCGGCCGGCCACGCCCTCGGAGGCAGGCGGGGGCGGGTTCACGCCCACCCTGAAGACGGATAAAAGGAGCGGAAGCCAAGAAAGCATCCTCTTGTTCCTGTGCTCTGAAGCTGCACCTCCCCGCTGCACGTGAGCTCGAGACGGAACGAAGAGCAATTTTGAGCGTTGTAATCTTTCTTTTGTCTTACATATTTCCCGTCTAAGAATGCCGAAGAAGGTCGGAAAGCGGGTCGGTACCGAGGAGATGCTCCGCATACTCATGAAGGAGATAGCCGATCTAAAGAGAAAGGTTGAGGCTAAGGTCGGGGAGGGTGGATCGAAACGGCCTTTACAGGGATCAATTCCCGGTGGAAAGAGCAAGAGGCCCAGAAGGGGAGCACTTGGGGGGGAGACCCCGGTTCCCGAAGCGCCACGAGAGGAGCCAACCCCGGCGCCAAAGGAGGGGAATCCAATCCCTGTAGTGGTCACCCCTGCGAACAGGGAGGACATGCCCCCCGAGTTAGCGGCGCAATTGGCAGCGTGGTTGGGAAACGATAGCGAGGGCGCCACGGATGACGACGCCCGGGCAGTGATGAGGCAACTGCGGGAATCTAGGGAGGCTGCGAAGACTCCATCTCTTGTTCCCCCGCAGGTCCCGGCGGTTGGAAGTACAGCAGGCCCAAGTTCGGCGACAAGCGTGGGGTCTACTTCAGGTAAGCGGCCATTGCCGATTGCGGGGGGGGAGTCTGCGCCTTCTCGAAAGGAGAAGATTGCCCAGCACGTCCCACTAGAAGTCAAGGAATTGATTTGGGCGGATAAATATGTAAACATGTTTTCATTACTTACCGACCATTACGAGATCGAGCATGTAAAGAGTCAAAAGGAGCTCATGCATCCGAGTGTTTGGCGCGCAAAAATGGCCGCCTTTAAGGTCGACGAGACCATTGGTACTTGGGGCAGAGCGTGGGGAATTTTTACTTCCATCATGGGGGAGCGCAGACCTGAGTTGTTGACCGAGTTACCCATTTATCAGTCACGTATTATGGAGTATTCTGTGGCATATGGGGGCAATCAGTGGTTCTGCTATGATAACCTGTTTAGAAAAGCTAAAGAACACAACCCGTTGTTGTCTTGGGATTGTTACGACTCTGTGTCTTGGCAAAAAATGGAGAGTACAGGGATGTTGAAGGTGCCATTAGTAGGGAGTAACGGGGGGGAATCCTCCCGCCAAAACTCTGGGACGCCCTTTCGGATGGGTACAGGTAACGAGTTTCACACGAAGCCGAGTGGCAACACAGGTAAAAAGGGGATCTGTTGGAACTTTAACAGGGGCAAATGTACCAGGCCCCAGGGGTCATGCAAATTCAGACATGAGTGTGGGGGGTGCGGGCAGCCATCCCATCCTGAGTCCATGTGCAGAGCCAAAACGGGTGATAACGGTGGTAAGGGAGGCGCCAAACAGGTCTAACATAGTCCGAGGGGCGCCTTTACCGACCCCGATTGATACCATGGCAATGATTCCTTGGCTCAGCGAATACCCAGATCATGCTTCTGCTGGGGTGTTACGGAACGGGTTTTCATATGGTTTCCGCATCCCAGTGGGGGATTTTCAGGGGGTACCGGACTGTAAGAATCAAATGTCGGTCTTACAGCACACGGCAGTGGTGCAGGTAAAGATTGGGAAAGAGGTGACTCGAGGCCGTGTCGCCGGTCCATTCGATTTGCCACCAGTTGCTAATTTTGTGTGTTCTCCTCTAGGGGTGGTCCCCAAGAAGGACCCGGGTGAGTTTCGGCTGATACACAATTTATCAGCCCCACGTGGTCTTTCCGTGAATGACGCAATAGACCCGGAAGTATGTTCGGTGCGGTACGCATCTTTCGATGAGGCCGTTGCCATGTTGAATCGCCTGGGGCCCGGGACGCTGATGGCCAAATCGGACATCGAGTCAGCGTTCCGGTTGCTCCCGGTACACCCAGACGATCAGCATCTCCTTGGTTTTCAGTTTCAGGGTCGCTATTACATGGATAAATGTATGCCAATGGGATGCTCGATTTCATGTGCCTATTTCGAGAAATTCAGTTGTTTTCTGCAGTGGGTATTCACGAGGAAGACAGGTTTTCAACATGTTATGCACTATCTCGATGACTTTCTGTTTCTGGGGGCAGCCGGGGATTCTGAGTGTGGACAGGCCTTACATGAATTTTGTGTCCTAATGAATCAATTCGGTGTGCCATTGGCGCCAGGTAAGACGGTGGGCCCCTCGACCTTGATCGAGTTTCTGGGGATCGAGCTCGACTCGGTGGAAGGTTGTTTTCGATTACCTAAAGAAAAGGTGTTAAAATTCAGGTTATCCCTTGAGACATGTATTCGTGCAACGAAAGTGAATCTGCATCAATTGCAACAGGTGGTGGGTCAGTTGAATTTTGCCCTGAGAGTAATGCCGATGGCGCGCCCCTTCTCCCGCTCGATCGCACAGTCCATGGTCGGCTTGAAGGAAGGACATCATCGTACGAGACTCTCGGCAGAGGTTCGCCAGGATATGCGCATTTGGATTGCATTCTTGGCGGATTTCAATGGTCGAATTGTCTGGAATAAACCTGCAGTGTCTTCCGAGGAGTTGGGGCTATGGACAGACTCGGCGGGGAGTATGGGTTTTGGCGCCATATTGGGTACACAATGGTCGGCTCAAAAATGGCCGTCATGGTGGCATGAGTGCGGGTTGACGAGTAACATTGCTTTTCTCGAACTGTTCCCTATTCTGGTGGCCTTGAAAACATGGCCAGAGGGGTTTAGGGATCACTCTGTGGTGTTCTGGTCTGATAACATGACCGTGGTTGAGTGTATCAATAGTCAGGCAGCACGTTGCAAATTGATTCTGAGACTGCTCAAAGAAATTGTGTTGTTGTGCATGCAACTGAATGTACTGTTTAGGGCGCGACACGTGCCGGGGGTGATGAACCAAGCGGCTGATGCGCTCTCTCGTTTCCGTATGCAGGCCTTCTGGGGTTTTCTGCCCACAGCGGACCCGGTGGCGGCACCCTTTCCCGAAGCTCTCTGGTCTCTCTGTGCCCCGAACTACAAGACCTCGTGGGAGAGAGTTTAGCACCCAGGACGAGGAAGGCATATGAAGGGGCGTTCCGTTCCTATTGGGCCTTTTTGGGTACTGCAGGGAGTGAGCTTTGGGGTCTGGAAGAGTGTGTAGTGAGATTCCTGCTCTCTTTACGTCACGCAGGCAAGTCAGTAGCTACGGCCCAGAGGCATCGGGCCGCCATTTCCTTCATGGCAAGGGCTCATGGGATCCAGGACCCGACAGCGTCTTTCGTTGTGCAAAAAGCGCTACGTGGGTGGCAACGCCTTGAGGGTCGCAGAGTAGACGATAGGCACCCGATAGGTCTGGATAGGTTGGCCCTGTTATTATCCGTGCTACCGGTAACATGTTCATCCCAGTACGAAGCAGTGTTGTTCCGAGCCGCATTTGCGTTAGCATTCCATGGGGCTATGCGGGTAAGCGAATTGGTGGCAAGGAACAAGCAGGATACGATGGGGGGACTGTGCCGGGAACACATTCAGGTCAGGGAAGAGACAATGACGGTCTCGTTTGTCAGGTCCAAATCTGATCAGGATGCAATCGGGGACTGCGTAATCATCCAGAGGATCCCCGGGTCTGCCATGTGCCCTGTGGGGTGCGTAGCGGCATATTTAGCACAGAGGGTGGCAGCATGGGGGGGGACCTTGTTAAGACACGCTGACACCACCCCACTGACAAGGTTTCAGTTTCAGCGGGTGCTTGCGATGTCGATTTCTGCCGCGGGCTTGAACCCCGGCGACTTTGGGACCCATTCCTTTCGGATAGGGGCTGCTACGGAAGCTACAGCCAGGGGTCTGAACGTTGAACAAGTAAAACGTGTGGGGCGTTGGTCCTCGAACTGTTATAAGAGGTATGTGCGGTTGCACATGTTGTGAAGCTGTAATGATGTACTCACGCTTCTTGTTTTTTGTTTGGTTTTCAGTTGCGCAAGCCTACGAGGCGGGGCGGACTGTCCAGTCGACCCGACACCGGGGGGCCAGCGGTCTGACATTGCCGGCTGTGAAAAAGGAGGTGTGGGTCGTGGGCCACTCATACGTGAGGCGTGCCGCGGACGTATTCAATGCAGGTGACATGATTCACGTGGCTGGGGAATACGGGTACAGTGTGTCCTTCTACGGAAAGGGCGGGCTCTGTATTGACCAGTTTCGATCATTTTTCGAGGGTTTGTTAGGGCGGACAAGGTCACCGCCGTCTGTAGTCATAGTACATCTTGGGGGCAATGATTTGGTGACCATTGGTAGACGACTTCTTCTTGAGGCGATGCTTTCCACGGTAAGTTGGTTGGCGAGAAGAGTTCCAGGGTGCACAATTGCATGGTCCCATATGATCCCACGGAAAGTGTGGCGGGGGGCTATTTCTGTTTCTGCGCTGAATCATTCAGTAAGGAAAATTAATAATAAAATGAGTAGATTGTTTCGTTCAAGTACACTGCATTCTGTTTCGCATGGTTGTATTAAAGGGGACAGTATGTATTTGGGGGACGCTGTTCATTTGTCCCGGGTGGGGAACGAATTACTCATAGGAGACTTCATAGCATGGTTAAGGAGTTTACAGCATGACCTTTAGGTAGGAGTGTTTTGTGGGGGGTCCGGATAGCCGGTCAACTATCCGGCCTGTGGCGGTAAGGTCATGATCGGTGAGCAGTAATTGGAAGATCCCTATGAGGGGGCGTCACCCATTACGGATGGGAGCGCGCGGGGGAGGTGGCCAATTGGCCCCTCAACGGGGAGGCGGTCCTGTCTAAGGAGAGGCCGCCGGAAGGAAAGGAAAGGTGGTCAAGGCCCCTTCCTGGATAGGAGGGGCTACGGCCCCTCCTGGGGAATTTCCCGGGGCCAGGACATCTGCGACGGCAGATGGGTAAGTTGTGTGGGGTGCGGGAGGGGGTTTACGCTACCTTTTAGACACCTCACACGAGTCCTCGAACGACCGTTAAATGGCGTCGAGTTTATTGGGGCCCCCGTCAAGTACAAAGGGAAATTGGTAGATGCACTTGAGGTACGCCTCTGTGCGGTCGCTCCTCTCACAAGTGAGGGGGGTATTTCTGGTTTAGGGATCTGACACCGGTTACGACCTTGCCGTTGGCCCTTAACGTTAGGATGTACAATTTCAAGTCAAATGTTTTGTAGGATGTTAGTTCGGCTAGGAGAACCTTTGTATTAGAGATCTGTTAAGGTTAGCCAACATCGTAATGTGGTAATGAAATTGTACATTATATGAAACTGTTATTTTAATGTTTTCTTTTGTTTCATATTTTAATAAATACGGCCGGGAAGGGTGACTCCCTTCCCGCCTTCCAAAAGTTCAAGAAATGTTTCCGGTTTCCCAATTCTTGGGGATTGTGTTGAGAGGGGGTGGCGGGTATGTCGGCCATATGGAAAGGGGCGACCAATCGGTCCCCCCGAACGTATGGTGGAGTACCACGATCCCCCCGGGAAGCCATCTTGGGCGGGAGGCGAGTCTCGGCTGGTATGCCCGAAGCGGCGTAGCCGGGGCGCGCCTTTTTCCCGCCCTAGAGTGGGCTGGCCTAGACACCAACGCGGCCGGCCACGCCCTCGGAGGCAGGCGGGGGCGGGTTCACGCCCACCCTGAAGACGGATAAAAGGAGCGGAAGCCAAGAAAGCATCCTCTTGTTCCTGTGCTCCGAAGCTGCACCTCCCCGCTGCACGTGAGCTCGAGACGGAACGAAGAGCAATTTTGACCCACCCACCAGCCCCTGAGGACAGCGATTCGTGGTAGATACAGTTGATATAGTATCTTTTGTTTTCTCTGTTTTCTTACAGGTTGTGTTGATTGTCGTGAAATTTCTTAACGATGCAATAAAGATTGGTTATTTTCAGTATGTTTTGCAAATAAAGTAATTTTGAACAAGGATTGATCAGTATTTACGCTTGATAATAAATATTGTTTTGCTTTGTAAATCTTAGTAACTTAGGTAGAACTGTCGTATTTATTTTGGTCGGGCGGTGGGCGGTAAGGTCATGATCGGTGAGCAGTAATTGGAAGATCCCTATGAGGGGGCGTCACCCATTACGGATGGGAGCGCGCGGGGGAGGTGGCCAATTGGCCCCTCAACGGGGAGGCGGTCCTGTCTAAGGAGAGGCCGCCGGAAGGAAAGGAAAGGTGGTCAAGGCCCCTTCCTGGATAGGAGGGGCTACGGCCCCTCCTGGGGAATTTCCCGGGGCCAGGACATCTGCGACGGCAGATGGGTAAGTTGTGTGGGGTGCGGGAGGGGGTTTACGCTACCTTTTAGACACCTCACACGAGTCCTCGAACGACCGTTAAATGGCGTCGAGTTTATTGGGGCCCCTGTCAAGTACAAAGGGAAATTGGTAGATGCACTTGAGGTACGCCTCTGTGCGGTCGCTCCTCTCACAAGTGAGGGGGGTATTTCTGGTTTAGGGATCTGACACCGGTTACGACCTTGCCGTTGGCCCTTAACGTTAGGATGTACAATTTCAAGTCAAATGTTTTGTAGGATGTTAGTTCGGCTAGGAGAACCTTTGTATTAGAGATCTGTTAAGGTTAGCCAACATCGTAATGTGGAAATGAAATTGTACATTATATGAAACTGTTATTTTAATGTTTTCTTTTGTTTCATATTTTAATAAATACGGCCGTGTTGAGAGGGGGTGGCGGGTATCTCGGCCATATGTCATACGTAAGGCTGTTAGCACTCTAGTTGTTCTTTAGAACACTCTGGGAAGCTGCAGTAGAGCACAAAGGAATCAACTGACAGTCTCTGCCCTTGTTGGATGTACATGTTTTACTGAGAATGTCAGACTTTGTTCTCACATGAATTAGAAAGACAATGTGAATTTACTGAAAATATGCCCTCAGTTTAGCTTATAGATCACCTTCCAAACCTCTGTGGGAAAAGCATGAGAAAATAGTTTTCTCTCAAACATGATTCATGATATCCCAGCAGAAGGCTTTTTCACATCGTAAAATCACCTTGGAACACAACACAATTCCTAAAATGAGTATGGTACCATCAACAAATGATTTATAATGTAACTAAAGTCTTAAAACCTTCTATTAACTGCAAAGCTTTTTAATGAGGTGCTATCATGTATATTGGTCTCAAGATGGCTGTCAACACTTCTTGGATGAAGTGCTGACAGCCAATCAGATCTCACGATGAGATGTGTGGTTAGGCTCCGCCCAGATGTATATGTATTTTTTTCCTATAATATCTCAAAAACTACTGAACATATTTACACCATTTACAAAAAAGGGCGCTTTCTGAACCAAACTCTACCTTTTTGCCAAATTTGGTGTAATTCCGTTCAGCAGTTCGGGCTGTAGTCGTGTCTAAAGTTTCCTATGGAAAAATACATGGGGGAAACATGTTTTGGGACTCTCCCATTTTCTCGGCCCCCACTTGTCGAATAACCCCGAAACTTTCAAGATAGGAGCGGACCGGAGCGCCCCGCGAGTTTTGAAAATTTCGCGAAGATTCGGCAATCGGCGCAAAGGTTATTGGGAATAGAATGTTGCGATTTTCCTATGGATATTAGGTCCTAACTATAACTACCTACTGCAAACCGCAAGTAGGTAATATATATATATATATATAGTTTGTAAAGTTAATGGATGGATCTAATGTACAGTCATGTATGTGGTTTTTGGACAGCGCAAACCTGCCCAAAAAGCAGCAGAACCTGCCGGAGCTTGTATAAATAAGTTAACTCTTTTTAGCACTGTTGACATTTTTTGCAGAGTGAGACAAGTTGCCATTGACCGAAACCTTTAACAAAGAATTCATGATGTATTTATACAAAAAATGTATTTTCAGAATTGGGCAAAATGTATATTCATGATTTTTTTATTTAGGTTTTTGTAAAATGTACACTATGATGTATAATTTTATTATTTTGCTATAGATGATGCCTTTATGTAAATAAAATGTCATCATTTTTATCTTTAGGCTGTGTGTCGGTTCAGCTTCTGCTCACCTTCTGCTCTCATAGCCAGATCTGGGTAGTCCACACCACCATTGTGCCGCGAAATGATGGACTTCCGTCAAAAGGCCTTACTGCAGCGGTCAGTTCTGTGTTCAGGTTTGGATCAAAGTATGAGATTTATGTTAGATTTGATGGCCCCGAAAGCTTTCTAACAGTCTCTCGAACACTTAAACTGTCTCACTTTCTTCGTTTGTTCAGGTAACATAATGGCTAGAGTTTCTTAATCTTTACTGTTCAGGAGCTCCGCATTCTAAGAAAAACATGCTAAAATTAATGGAAACATCCATCTTTGATAGTTATTTTTTTAGAACTCTTTTTATTGAAAATATAAAGAGACAGCAGCACTTTTAAGGGAAAAAGAAGTACAGCATATACCAACAACACACATGTTGAGAAGAATCGAGAACAATACACAATATAGATCTCACGTTGGGACTCACGAGGATAGGTCTTTATCATCAGCTGGTAACAATGGGGCTTCGCAAATGTCCCCTCTGTATGAGTTCCATGCCCCCCAAATTACAGACCACTTGTTTGGACAGCCTCTTGCAACGTACACAGTCTTTTCACGAAACATGCACCAGTCCATGTTTTGCTTCCACTGAATCAATGTGGGTGGTGTGCCAGATTCTCAGTGTTGCGCAATGTCCCTTTTTGCAGCCGAAAGACCCAGAGTTACCCAGGTCCTCTCGGAGGTGGTGAGGTCGGTTGGCTCCCATATGTTAAGGATGCAGCGCTTCGTCTCAGGGTGTTTATGTTTGTGTAGGACAGACCCAAAGGTTTGGTGTATCGTTGCCAAAACCACTGAATATGGTCACAGTCTCAGAGAATGTGCAGTAATGTTCATACCTGTCCGCAACCCCTACGGCACTCGTCCCTACCCCCATCCCATATGCACCATTTGTGGTCAGGTGACGTAGGTCATATGGAGGATCTTCAATTGAACTAGCCGTAATTGAGCGGTTATACCCACCTCCAGGGGAGACGCCACTGCCTCCCGCCGTCTTCGTCTATTTAAAGACCGTCTGCCACCCATTTCCCCTTAAGTGTTTCGAGAGGATCAGGGGTATTGTGGAGGAGCTTCTTGTAGGTAAGGGAGACTGCCTTTTCTGGCAAGTAGCCATCCAGGAGTCTATCCTCAAGCAGGGAGGAGTCAGGGAGTGGGTTGCCCTTCGGTATAGCAGAGTATAGGGCATGACGAATCTGCAGGTAGCAAAAAAACTCTGAGTCTGCCATTTCAAAACGTTGTTGTAACGTTGAAAACGGCACCACGTCCCCCTTAGACCAGAGATCACCTATTGGCGAGATGGCAATTAGATCCCATCTATCGAACCCATTGGAGGTCCTCATCTGGACGAGTTGTGCCGAATCCCACAATGGGGTAGCGAGGGTTAGCCTACCGTCCCAGCCCATGCTTTTATTGGCATCATGCCAAAGCTGTATGGCATGCCTGGTAGGGCCAGGGAGCGAAAGTGTTTTCCGGGGAGAGTAAAGGGCAATGCCAAAGGTCCCGCCTGGCAGCGGCCATCTATCCATGGCGTATCCCGGATCGAAGGGGTCGCAATAGGTGGCTTGGTTGATGGCTTCCAGCTGAGAGGCCCAATAATATTTCTTTATGTCCGGGAGGTTAATGCCTCCGTCGAACCAGTTGAGGACCAGTTTCTTGTGCGCTATACGGTGCCTCCCGTTCCAGATCAATTCCCTCTGGAGACTCTCGATTTCCCTAAAATAATTAGCTGGCACAGGGTTGGGCGCGTTTTGCAAGGCATACAGGAAGCGGGGCAGGGCCATCATTTTAAAAAATGCTGCCCGTCCCAGGAGCGATAGAGGGAGCAACTTCCAAGTGGCGATATCTCTCTGCAGCCTCTGTAGGGGTGGGCGCAAATTCTTCTCGAAATGCAATTTAGGGTCAGGGGTAACAAATATTCCCAGGTAACGGAAACCACTGTGCGCAATCTGGATGGGGCAATCAGCGAATAAACAAGGGGGGAGGCCCCTGAGCACAAAGTATGGATTTGTCCCAATTAACAGGGAACCCGGAATAACGCCCAAATACCGCAAAGATGTCAAGGATGCTCCTGAGTGATCGACAAGGGGAAGCTAAAAAAGGAGTATGTCATCTGCATATAGAGATATGCGATCTTCCCAGTCCTCAGATCACCGCAGGCCTTGAATTACGGGTCCTGTTGGATCCAGGCTGCCAAGGGCTCAAGGGATAATGCAAATAATAATGGTGACAGGCGACACCCTTGGTGAGTGCCCTGGCTAAGTGTAAAGGCCTCCGAGCGTTTGTTATTCACTACCTGCGCCTGTGGTGCCGCATATAAGAGTCTCACCTAGGAGATGAAAAGAGGGCTGAAACCCAACTTTTCAAGCACCTCTATGAGATATGGCCATTCTATGGTACCAAATGCCATTGAAGCATCCAAAGAAAAGACAATGGCATCTTCCTGTATCGTGTCTAGTCTACCCAAGACGCCATGCACTCGCCGCAAGTTAAGGGCGTATTATGCTGGGGCATAAAACCCAACTGATCAGCGTGCACCAAATCATTTATGACCTTGATTAATCTGGTTACCAGCAACTTTGCGAGGACTTTAGGCTCCGCGTTAAGAAGGGAGATTGGCCTTTAAGCAGAACAGACATCACTAGGTTGGTCTTCCTTGTGGATGACTACCAGCAAAGCCAAACGTTGGTCCGGTGGGAGAGTGCCTACTAGTCTGCTTGGAGAAGTGTGGCTCACTGGTTAGAAGCGGCAGACCCTGAAGCAGAGGTCGGCCCGGGACCAGGGTTCAATTCCCGACGCGGCAGGGTCTTGGGTCAATGTCCGCGGACTCGATAATTCTCGCCTAGGTGCCTACGTTAACCATGGGTCCCACTCTGCAAATCTGGGCAATAGCTTGCTTAATCTCCACAACGGCCCTCGCAGTGCCGGGGATGCCTGGCTTCACCTTGGGGGTGCCCTCTCACAGGGAAAGCCAGGACGGGTTCCCCAGCGGTATACAGCGCCAGGACGCCACGTAACGAGGTAACAGTGCGCTTTACAAGTATACATACATTACATACATTACATCTGCTGTCATTGTACATAGCCTTCAGATGAGGGAAAAGCTAGTCTGGGCACAGTTTGTATAATTCAATGGGGAGCCCGTTGGGACCCCTGGCTTTCCCTGACTTAAGACTCCGGATGGCCTGAGCAATCTCCGCAGTCATGATAGGGTTATATAAGTATAGGCAGTCATCAGAGGAGAGCGTTGGCAATTTGATGTCTCGCAGTAGGTCTCTAGAGTCTTCCTCCCTCATAGTTGACGCAGAGCCGTAGATTGTATTAAAGTGCTCTGCAAACTTTTCTGCTATTGCTATTGGGTCCCTAATTATGCTACCTCCCTTCCCCGTCAACATCTTGGATAGTTTTGTTACCATTGCAAGATCTGGTTTCATGCACTTTCCAAACACGTTTTGTTACAGGCTTTGCTTTAGGCCTTGGTTGAGAACATAAATAGATAAAAACATAAAATCATTCAAAGCATGAAACTTTTTTACAAATATGTGTATTCGATATCTTGCAATCAGCATGTAGGATACAGTGGTTTGATGAAAACTTATCTGGATGATGTAAATCAGTCATGGTCTGAACATTGAAACTATAACCAATCGTTGCTAGAAGTGGTTTATTTAAACTGTATGTTTATAATCACACAGTTTTTAATGTATATTACATCATGAAGATCTTTCCTGAGCCTGATCTGGGTAGATCTCTCTTGGCCCTTAGGTAACACAGGTATATGAACTTATTTGCATGAGCAAGGAGAACAGGCAACTTGTGATCCACACAAGTAACAAACCTGTTAGAGATCACAGAGATATGATTTAGTGTTGTGGGTTAAGCGCAGCCTTTCCCCAAAACGAGCACACACCAAAAACCCACACCCTCATTTAAAGCTCATTCAACCCCATTTTGGTGCACAGCATGTGTAAAAATATAATAGCAGATATAAAAAAATAATAGCAGTAGCAGACATGAATGAGCAGAATGTAAAGATTGTATATGTAGGCAACGGATGACGTTGTGGATATCCTCTTCACGTCTTAGTCCTTTGCTAATGTAACTATTCGCTTCCAAAGAGTAACACTTTGTTATGCTATGTTATGTTATACAGTAGTTATAGAGCGCACAGCTACTCAAAGAGTGTCCCGGCGCTAAGAGAACACTAAGGCTAGTCTGTTGCTATCGTAACAAAAAAAGAGAGAAACCAAAAGTTATTGTTGAAACAGCCAGGTTTTAAATTGTCTTCTGAAAGCCAGTAGATCAGGCACCTGTGTGAGTGGCACCAGCAAAAGGTTCCAAGGACAGGCAACCTGAACTTGAAACGAGCGGCCACCGGTCCCGATACGAGAAAATTTGAGAACGGACACTTGCTGTCGCGGGGATGATCTTAGGAATTTGCCGGGGGCATAGTGTAGGACTCTCTTTTTGATTTAGTGAGCTCCCGTGCGGTGGAGCACATTTAAAGCCAAGACTTGGGCTTTAAAACAAATTCTGTTATGGACAGGCAGCCAGTGCAAGGTATTCAGATGAGGAGAAATCTGAGTTCCGGGTCCAATCATGAGAACCGCCCTGGCGGCAGCATTTTGGACAACCTGAAGTCTATTTAATAAGTACTCTGGGAGGTCCTAGTACAGAACATTAAGTATTACAACCTGGAGGCAATGAGGGCTTGGACCACTGTCTTTCTGTGCAAGAGAGATAGCAGAGGGAGGAATTTCCTGAGCATTCTCAGGAGGCCAAAACAGGATCCTGTGACTGTCTGTATTTGGGCTTTCATGGATAGGGTGTCATCCAACTTTCCCCCAAATTTTTTGGCCGCATTTACCGATGATTGGGGGGGGGTGTGAAATGTCAGAAGGCAACCATTGTTTCCACTCGTCCCGAGATGGAGAACCAAAGAAGATGATTTTGGATTTCTCAGGGTTGCATTTTGATTGATTTAGTGTAAGCCAAGTAAAGTCTCCAGTCAGGCAATCTTTTATCTTCTCCCCAACGAAATCCTCGCCCTTCTCACATGTGAACAGAAGCTGTGTATCGCCAGCGAAGGAAATTATTGTAGCGTCACATGCTTCAACCAAGGGGGCGAGGGGGGCCATATAAAGATTAAAAAGTGTCAGGCTCAGGATGGATCACTGCGGAACACCCACTTTCAGAAGGGGGATAGTAGCGGCAAAAGGAGGGGACCAAACCTATTGGTGTCTATCCTCCAAGAAAGAGGAGAACTACTTGAACATCGTTGCTCCAAGGCCACATTCCTGCAATCTATGCAGGAGTCGGTCATGGGGCACAGTGTCAAAAGCTGCGTATAGGTCCATAAGGATCAACACAGCTTTGCCTCCTTAATCTAGTTTATCCTTTAAGGACTCCGAGATTTCCAGCAAAGCAGTTTCTGAGCTAAAATTTGGTGTGAAGCCAGATTGGCTCTGGTGGAGAAAGTTATTAGATTCTACGTAGTCGGTGATCACTTATTTTACATATTTTTCTACGGAAAAAGTGAGATAGGTCTGTAGTTTTATGCTACACTCCGCTACGTGGGGTAAACAAATAGATACTAACGTTATCTATGGAGGCGTTGATACTAGTTTCTTTCACTATTTTCGTGAATTTGTGTTTTAACCCATATGGGTTGATCCCGTTTTTATCCTGCTTGCTTGTGTTATCGTTTTGGGTGATGTTTTCTCTGCACACATGACCTCTATGTTACTTGGGATGAGGATTTTTTAATGTTGTATAGGTGGTTTTGTACAGATGATATCGAAATGGTTGGATACATTGTGATGTTTTTATATGTAATTTTTGCAGCCTTGAGGAAGCCCTGCCGGGCAAAATGGGTGTTGGCTGCGGTGTGAATTTGGATTAATAAAATTGATTACAGAACTATCGATGTGGATTTGGGTTACTCTGAGGAATTTACTGTGTTATATAACCCACATTTGATTGGACATAATAACCAGTATTCTTTCTTATTGTTTAAAGATTGAATTGTGAGAGGGACTCTCATAGTGGCTTTTCATTGGTGTGCTACAGTGCTTGTGAGGTTCAATTGGATTTAGACTACTTTGGAGATCCCAAGGTACAATACTCCAGGTGGATGAGTATTTGGCACTGTATCAGCACCCAGTATCAAATGGATGTAGAGTGATACATTATAGTTTCCATGACCTATGTACATATGATGATGTGCAGATTGAGATAGCATATCCACCTGTTCGCATATGTATATATATTATGCTACTAAGGGGTCGGCAGAAGGCTTTTTCAACAGTGGGAGGATTTTTACTCTCTTCCAATTTGTGTTAATGATCTCGCCCACAGATACCAGCGTTTTAGCTGGACATGGGCCAGTGGGTGATCCTGACATTAGGCCCTTCATAATCTTCAAAGACGTCTCCAGTGGAAGGGGGGGGGCTGTATGAGAGAGGGAAACTTTGCTGGAGCACTAGAGGGTAAAGAGAAGTGGCTTTATGAGGGTTCTGTAGTTCGATGTCAGTCGCATTCTTGGACTTCATGGGCTGCCTGCAGAACAAGAATACATGGTGCTTTTGCGGCTGCCTTTGTATATCTGAGGACACCCTTGAGGATGTTCCATCTTCAATAGTGCACCGCTTGCTCCACTGGGATCTGAGCGATACCCTAGGGGATGATGGACGGAGCGTTTGAGCAAATCAAACACTCACCCCCAGTCAACTGATCTGGGTTTAATCCATCACCATTCTTTAGCTCATTCCACCACCCCAGTTCAGACATGGCCATATGCAAATCAGCCTGACCCTGTGCCTCATGGGAACAGTCCAGCCCGAACTGCCAAGCCATGTCTTCCCTGGACTGGAAACAAGCATCCTGGGACCGGTTTTGGATTCATAATCCTCATCAGCCAGGCTATCTTCAATCCAGTGGTAAAGTGAGCAAGGGACCCACGTCTGGGCATACCCTGCCAACTTAGGGCGAACAAAGCGATACCAAAGGGGATGATGGACCGAGCGTTTGAGCAAATCAAACACTCACCCCCAGTCAACTGATCTGGGTTTAATCCTTCACCATTCTATAGCTCACTCCACCACCCCAGTTCAGACATGGCCATATGCAAATGAGTCTGACCCTGTGCCTCATGGGAACAGTCCAGCCCGAACTGCCAAGCCATGTTTTCCCTGGACCGGAAACAAGCATCCTAGGACCAGTTTCTGGCTATCAGCCGTCTTCAGCCAGGATAGCTTGACTCCAGTGGTGTGGAGACCATGGGACTCACTTCTGAGCATACCCATCCCACTCGGGGTGACAAATGCAAAACAACAGTTGATGGACAGAATGCAGAACAATGTCATACATTCACCCCAGTACAGAGATCTGGGCCTAAATCCATCGTTTTTTTGCAGTCCACACCACCCCAGTTCAGACATGGCCATATGCAAATCAGCCTTGACCCTGTGCCTCATGGGAACAGTCCAGCCCGAACTGCCATGCCATGTCAGTCCTGGACCAGAATCAAGCATCCTGGGACCGGTTTCTGGCTATCAGCCGTCTTCATCCAGGATAGCTTGACTCCAGTGGTGTGGAGAGCATGTGACTCACGTCTGAGCATACCCATCCCACTCGAGGTGACAAATGCAAAACAACGGTTGATGGACAGAATGCAGAACAATGTCATACATTCACCCCAGTACAGAGATCTGGGCCTAAATCCATTGTTTTATTGCACTCCACACCACCTCAGTTCAGACATGGCCATATGCAAATCAGCCTTGACCCTGTGCCTCATGGGAACAGTCCAGCCCGAACTGCCAAGCCATGTCTTTCCTGGACCGGAATCAAGCATCCTAGGACCGGTTTCTGGCTGTCAGCTGTCTTCAGCCAGGATAGCTTGACTCCAGTGGTGTGGAGAGCATGGGACTCATGTCTGAGCATACCCATCCCACTCGGGGTGACACATGTAAAACAACAGTTGATGGACAGAATGCAGAACAATGTCATGCATTCACCCCAGTACAGAGATCTGGGCCTAAATCCATCGTCTTTTTGCACTCCACACCACCCCAGCTCAGACATGGCCATATGCAAATCAGCCTTGACCCTGTGCCTCATGGGAACAGTCCAGCCCGAACTGCCAAGCGATGTCTTTCGTGGACCGGACTCAAGCATCCTAGGACCGGTTTCTGGCTATAGGCCGTCTTCAGCCAGGATAGCTTGACTCCAGTGGTGTGGAGAGCATGGGACTCACGTCTGAGCATACCTATCCCACTTGGGGTGACAAATGCAAAACAACAGTTGATGGACAGAATGGAGAACAATGTCATACATTCACCCCAGTACAGAGATCTGGGCCTAAATGCAGCGTTTATTTGCACTCCACACCACCCCAGTTCAGACATGGCCATATGCAAATCAGCCTTGACCCTGTGCCTCATGGGAACAGTCCAGCCCGAACTGCCAAGCCATGTCTTCCCTGGATCGGAATCAAGCATCCTAGAACGGTTTCTGGCTATCAGCCGTCTTCAGCCAGGATAGCTTGACTCCAGTGTTGTGGAGAGCATGGGACTCATGTCTGAGCATACCCATCCCACTCGGGGTGACAAATGCAAAACAACAGTTGATGGACAGAATGCAAAACAATGTCATACATTCACCCCAGTACAGAGATCTGGACCTAAATCCATCGTTTTTTTGCAGTCCACACCACCCCAGTTCAGACATGGCCATATGCAAATCAGCCTTGACCCTGTGCCTCAAGGGAACAGTCCAGCCCGAACTGCCAAGCCATGTCACTCCTGGACCGGAATCAAGCATCCTAGAACGGTTTCTGGCTATCAGCCGTCTTCAGCCAGGATAGCTTGACTCCAGTGGTGTGGAGAGCATGGGACTCACGTCTGAGCATACCCATCCCACTCGGGGTGACATATGCAAAACAACAGTTGATGGACAGAATGCAGAACAATGTCATACATTCACCCCAGTACAGAGATCTGGACCTAAATCCATCGTTTTTTTGCAGTCCACACCACCCCAGTTCAGACATGGCCATATGCAAGTCAGCCTTGACCCTGTGCCTCAAGGGAACAGTCCAGCCCGAACTGCCAAGCCATGTCACTCCTGGACCGGAATCAAGCATTCTAGGACCGGTTTCTGGCTATCAGCCGTCTTCATCCAGGACAGCTTGACTCCAGTGGTGTGGAGAGCATGGGACTCACGTCTGAGCATACCCATCCCACTCGGGGTGACAAATGCAAAACAACAGTTGATGGACAGAATGCAGAACAATGTCATACATTTACCTCACTACAGAGATCTGGGCCTAAATCCATCGTTTTATTGCACTCCACACCACACCAGTTCAGACATGGCCATATGCAAATCAGCCTTGACCCTGTGCCTCATGGGAACAGTCCAGCCGAACTGCTAAGCCATGTCTTTCCTGGACCGGAATCAAGCATCCTAGGACCTGTTTCTGGCTATCAGCCGTCTTCAGCCAGGATAGCTTGACTCCAGTGGTGTGGAGAGCATGGGACTCAGGTCTGAGCATACCCATCCCACTCGGGGTGACAAATGCAAAACAACAGTTGATGGACAGAATGCAGAACAATGTCATACATTCACCCCAGTACAGAGATCTGGGCCTAAATCCATCGTTTTTTTGCACTCCACACCACCCCAGTTCAGACATGGCCATATGCAAATCAGCCTTGACCCTGTGCCTCATGGGAACAGTCCAGCCCGAACTGCCAAGCCATGTCACTCCTGGACCGGAATCAAGCATCCTAGGACCGGTTTCTGGCTATCAGCCGGCCTCATCCAGCACAGCTTGACTCCAGTGGTGTGGAGAGCATGGGACTCACGTCTGAGCATACCCATCCCACTCGGGGTGACAAATGCAAAACAACAGTTGATGGACAGAATGCAGAACAATGTCATACATTCACCCCAGTACAGAGATCTGGGCCTAAATCCATCGTTTTATTGCACTCCACACCACCCCAGTTCAGACATGGCCATATGCAAATCAGCCTTGACCCTGTGCCTCTTGGGAACAGTCCAGCCCGAACTGCCAAGCCATGTCTTTCCTGGACCGGAATCAAGCATCCTAGGACCGGTTTCTGGCTGTCAGCCGTCTTCAGCCAGGATAGCTTGACTCCAGTGGTGTGGAGAGCATGGGACTCACGTCTGAGCATACCCATCCCACTCGGGGTGACAAATGCAAAACAACAGTTGATGGACAGAATGCAGAACAATGTCATACATTCACCTCAGTACAGAGATCTGGGCCTAAATCCATCGTTTTATTGCACTCCACACCACCCCAGTTCAGACATGGCCATATGCAAATCAGCCTTAACCCTGTGCCTCATGGGAACAGTCCAGCCCGAACTGCCAAGCCATGTCTTTCCTGGACCGGAATCAAGCATCCTAGGACCGGTTTCTGGCTGTCAGCCGTCTTCAGCCACGATAGCTTGACTCCAGTGGTGTGGAGAGCATGGGACTCACGTCTGAGCATACCCATCCCACTTGGGGTGACAAATGTAAAACAACATTTGATGGACAGAACAATGTCATACATTCACCCCAGTACAGAGATCTGGGCCTAAATCCATTGTTTTTTTGCACTCCACACCACCCCAGTTCAGAAATGGCCATATGCAAATCAGCCTTGACCCTGTGCCTCATGGGAACAGTCCAGCCGAACTGCTAAGCCATTTCTTTCCTGGACTGGAATCAAGCATCCTAGGACCTGTTTCTGGCTATCAGCCGTCTTCAGCCAGGATAGCTTGACTCCAGTGGTGTGGAGAGCATGGGACTCAGGTCTGAGAATACCCATCCCACTCGGGGTGACAAATGCAAAACAACAGTTGATGGACAGAATGCAGAACAATGTCATACATTCACCCCAGTACAGAGATCTGGGCCTAAATCCATCGTTTTTTTGCACTTCACACCACCCCAGTTCAGACATGGCCATAAGCAAATCAGCCTTGACCCTGTGCCTCATGGGAACAGTCCAGCCCGTACTGCCAAGCCATGTATTTCCTGGACCGGAATCAAGCATCCTAGGACCGGTTTCTGGCTATCAGCCATCTTCAGCCAGGACAGCTTGACTCCAGTGGTGTGGAGAGCATGAGACTCACGTCTGAGCATACCCATCCCACTCGGGGTGACAAATGCAAAACAACAGTTGATGGACAGAATGCAGAACAATGTCATACATTCACCCCAGTACAGAGATCTGGGCCTAAATCCATTGTTTTTTTGCACTCCACACCACCCCAGTTCAGACATGGCCATATGCAAATCAGCCTTGACCCTGTGTCTCATGGGAACAGTCCAGCCGAACTGCTAAGCCATGTCTTTCCTGGACTGGAATCAAGCATCCTAGGACCTGTTTCTGGCTATCAGCCGTCTTCAGCCAGGATAGCTTGACTCCAGTGGTGTGGAGAGCATGGGACTCAGGTCTGAGCATATTCATCCCACTTGGGGTGACAAATGTAAAACAACATTTGATGGACAGAACGCAGAACAATATCATACATTCACCCCAGTACAGAGATCTGGGCCTAAATCCATTGTTTTTTTGCACTCCACACCACCCCAGTTCAGACATGGCCATATGCAAATCAGTCTTGACCCTGTGCCTCATGGGAACAGTCCAGCCGAACTGCTAAGCCATGTCTTTCCTGGACTGGAATCAAGCATCCTAGGACCTGTTTCTGGCTATCAGCCGTCTTCAGCCAGGATAGCTTGACTCCAGTGGTGTGGAGAGCATGAGACTCACGTCTGAGCATACCCATCCCACTCGGGGTGACAAATGCAAAACAACAGTTGATGGACAGAATGCAGAACAATGTCATACATTCACCCCAGTACAGAGATCTGGGCCTAAATCCATTGTTTTTTTGCACTCCACACCACCCCAGTTCAGACATGGCCATATGCAAATCAGCCTTGACCCTGTGCCTCATAGGAACAGTGCAGACGAACTGCTAAGCCATGTCTTTCCTGGACTGGAATCAAGCATCCTAGGACCTGTTTCTGGCTATCAGCCGTCTTCAGCCAGGATAGCTTGACTCCAGTGGTGTGGAGAGCATGGGACTCAGGTCTGAGCATACCTATCCCACTCGGGGTGACAAATGCAAAACAACAGTTGATGGACAGAATGCAGAACAATGTCATACATTCACCCCAGTACAGAGATCTGGGCCTAAATCCATCGTTTTTTTGCACTTCACACCACCCCAGTTCAGACATGGCCATAAGCAAATCAGCCTTGACCCTGTGCCTCATGGGAACAGTCCAGCCCGTACTGCCAAGCCATGTATTTCCTGGACCGGAATCAAGCATCCTAGGACCGGTTTCTGGCTATCAGCCATCTTCAGCCAGGACAGCTTGACTCCAGTGGTGTGGAGAGCATGAGACTCACGTCTGAGCATACCCATCCCACTCGGGGTGACAAATGCAAAACAACAGTTGATGGACAGAATTCAGAACAATGTCATACATTCACCCCAGTACAGAGATCTGGGCCTAAATCCATCGTTTTTTTGCAGTCCTCACCACCCCAGTTCAGACATGGCCATATGCAAATCAGCCTTGACCCTGTGCCTCATGGGAACAGTCCAGCCCGAACTGCCAAGCCATGTCACTCCTGGACCGGAATCAAGCATCCTAGAACCGGTTTCTGGCTATCAGCCGGCCTCATCCAGCACAGCTTGACTCCAGTGGTGTGGAGAGCATGGGACTCACGTCTGAGCATACCCATCCCACTCGGGGTGACAAATGCAAAACAACAGTTGATGGACAAAATGCAGAACAATGTCATACATTCACCCCAGTACAGAGATCTGGGCCTAAATCCATCGTTTTATTGCACTCCACACCACCCCAGTTCAGACATGGCCATATGCAAATCAGCCTTGACCCTGTGCCTCATGGGAGCAGTCCAGCCCGAACTGCCAAGCCATGTCTTTCCTGGACCGGAATCAAGCATCCTAGGGCCGGTTTCTGGCTATCAGCCGGCCTCATCCAGCACAGCTTGACTCCAGTGGTGTGGAGAGCATGGGACTCACGTCTGAGCATACCCATCCCACTCGGGGTGACAAATGCAAAACAACAGTTGATGGACAGAATGCAGAACAATGTCATACATTCACCCCAGTACAGAGATCTGGGCCTAAATCCATCGTTTTATTGCACTCCACACCACCCCAGTTCAGACATGGCCATATGCAAATCAGCCTTGACCCTGTGCCTCTTGGGAACAGTCCAGCCCGAACTGCCAAGCCATGTCTTTCCTGGACCGGAATCAAGCATCCTAGGACCGGTTTCTGGCTGTCAGCCGTCTTCAGCCAGGATAGCTTGACTCCAGTGGTGTGGAGAGCATGGGACTCACGTCTGAGCATACCCATCCCACTCGGGGTGACAAATGCAAAACAACAGTTGATGGACAGAATGCAGAACAATGTCATACATTCACCTCAGTACAGAGATCTGGGCCTAAATCCATCGTTTTATTGCACTCCACACCACCCCAGTTCAGACATGACCATATGCAAATCAGCCTTAACCCTGTGCCTCATGGGAACAGTCCAGCCCGAACTGCCAAGCCATGTCTTTCCTGGACCGGAATCAAGCATCCTAGGACCGGTTTCTGGCTGTCAGCCGTCTTCAGCCACGATAGCTTGACTCCAGTGGTGTGGAGAGCATGGGACTCACGTCTGAGCATACCCATCCCACTTGGGGTGACAAATGTAAAACAACATTTGATGGACAGAACGCAGAACAATGTCATACATTCACCCCAGTACAGAGATCTGGGCCTAAATCCATTGTTTTTTTGCACTCCACACCACCCCAGTTCAGAAATGGCCATATGCAAATCAGCCTTGACCCTGTGCCTCATGGGAACAGTCCAGCCGAACTGCTAAGCCATTTCTTTCCTGGACTGGAATCAAGCATCCTAGGACCTGTTTCTGGCTATCAGCCGTCTTCAGCCAGGATAGCTTGACTCCAGTGGTGTGGAGAGCATGGGACTCAGGTCTGAGCATACCCATCCCACTCGGGGTGACAAATGCAAAACAACAGTTGATGGACAGAATGCAGAACAATGTCATACATTCACCCCAGTACAGAGATCTGGGCCTAAATCCATCGTTTTTTTGCACTTCACACCACCCCAGTTCAGACATGGCCATAAGCAAATCAGCCTTGACCCTGTGCCTCATGGGAACAGTCCAGCCCGTACTGCCAAGCCATGTATTTCCTGGACCGGAATCAAGCATCCTAGGACCGGTTTCTGGCTATCAGCCATCTTCAGCCAGGACAGCTTGACTCCAGTGGTGTGGAGAGCATGAGACTCACGTCTGAGCATACCCATCCCACTCGGGGTGACAAATGCAAAACAACAGTTGATGGACAGAATGCAGAACAATGTCATACATTCACCCCAGTACAGAGATCTGGGCCTAAATCCATTGTTTTTTTGCACTCCACACCACCCCAGTTCAGACATGGCCATATGCAAATCAGCCTTGACCCTGTGTCTCATGGGAACAGTCCAGCCGAACTGCTAAGCCATGTCTTTCCTGGACTGGAATCAAGCATCCTAGGACCTGTTTCTGGCTATCAGCCGTCTTCAGCCAGGATAGCTTGACTCCAGTGGTGTGGAGAGCATGGGACTCAGGTCTGAGCATATTCATCCCACTTGGGGTGACAAATGTAAAACAACATTTGATGGACAGAACGCAGAACAATATCATACATTCACCCCAGTACAGAGATCTGGGCCTAAATCCATTGTTTTTTTGCACTCCACACCACCCCAGTTCAGACATGGCCATATGCAAATCAGCCTTGACCCTGTGCCTCATAGGAACAGTGCAGACGAACTGCTAAGCCATGTCTTTCCTGGACTGGAATCAAGCATCCTAGGACCTGTTTCTGGCTATCAGCCGGCCTCATCCAGCACAGCTTGACTCCAGTGGTGTGGAGAGCATGGGACTCACGTCTGAGCATACCCATCCCACTCGGGGTGACAAATGCAAAACAACAGTTGATGGACAAAATGCAGAACAATGTCATACATTCACCCCAGTACAGAGATCTGGGCCTAAATCCATCGTTTTATTGCACTCCACACCACCCCAGTTCAGACATGGCCATATGCAAATCAGCCTTGACCCTGTGCCTCATGGGAGCAGTCCAGCCCGAACTGCCAAGCCATGTCTTTCCTGGACCGGAATCAAGCATCCTAGGGCCGGTTTCTGGCTATCAGCTGTCTTCAGCCAGGATAGCTTGACTCCAGTGGTGTGGAGAGCATAGGACTCAGGTCTGAGCATACCCATCCCACTCGGGGTGACAAATGCAAAACAACAGTTGATGGACAGAATGCAGAACCATGCCATACATTCACCCCAGTACAGAGATTGGGCCTAAATCCATAGTTTTTTTGCACTCCACACTACCCCAGTCCAGACATGGCCATATGCAAATCAGCCTTGACCCTGTGGCTCATGGGAACAGTCCAGCCCGAACTGCCAAGCCATGTCTTTCCTGGACTGGAATCAGGCATCCTAGGACCGGTTTCTGGCTATCAGCCGTCTTCAGCCAAGATAGCTTGGCTCCAGTGGTGTGGAGAGCATGGGACTCAGGTCTGAGCATACCCATCCCACTCGGGGTGACAAATGCAAAACAACAGTTGATGGACAGAATGCAGAACAGTGTCATACATTCACCCCAGTACAGAGATCTGGGCCTAAATCCATCGTTTTTTTGCACTCAACACCATCCCAGTTCAGACATGGCCATATGCAAATCAGACTTGACCCTGTGCCTCATGGGAACAGTCCAGCCCGAACTGCCAAGCCATGTCTTTCCTGGACCGGAATCAGGCATCCTAGGACCGGTTTCTGGCTATCAGCCGTCTTCAGCCAAGATAGCTTGACTCCAGTGGTGTGGAGAGCATGGGACTCACGTCTGAGTATACCCATCCCACTCGGGGTGACAAATGCAAAACAACAGTTGATGGACAGAATGCAGAACAATGTTATACTTTCACCCCAGTACAGAAATCTGGGCCTAAATCCATCGTTTTTTTGCACTCCAGACCACCCCAGTTCAGACATGGCCATATGCAAATCAGCCTTGACCCTGTGCTTCATAGGAACAGTCCAGCCCGAACTGCCAAGCCATGTCTTCCCTGGACCGGAAACAAGCATCCTGGGACCGGTTTCGGATTCATAATCCTTATCAACCAGGCTATCTTGAATCCAGTGGTAAAGTGAGCATGGGACCCACGTCTGGGCATACCCTGCCAACTTAGGGCGAACAAAGCGATACCAAAGGGGATGATGGACGGAGCGTTTGAGCAAATCAAACACTCACCCCCAGTCAACTGATCTGGGTTTAGTCCATCACCATTCTTTAGGTCACTCCACCACCCCAGTTCAGACATGGCCATATGCAAATCAGTCTGACCCTGTGCCTCATGGGAACAGTCCAGCCCTAACTGCCAAGCCATGTCTTCCCTGGACCGGAAACAAGCATCCTGGGACCGGTTTCGGATTCATAATCCTCATCAGCCAGGCTATCTTGAATCCAGTAGTAAAGTGAGTAAGGGACCCACGTCTGGGCAAACCCTGCCAACTTAGGGCGAACAAAGCAATCCCAAAGGGGATGATGGACGGAGCGTTTGAGCAAATCAAACACTCACCCCCAGTCAACTGATCTGGGTTTAATCCATCACCATTCTTTAGCTCACTCCACTACCCCAGTTCAGACATGGCCATATGCAAATTAGTCTGACCCTGTGCCTCATGGGAACAGTCCAGCCTGAACTACCAAGCCATGTCTTCCCTGGACCGGAAACAAGCATCCTCGGACCGGTTTTGGATTCATGATCCTCATCAGCCAGGCTATCTTGAATCCAGTGGTAAAGTGATCAAGGGACCAACGTCTGGGCATACCCTGCCAACTTAGGGCGAACAAAGCAATACCAAAGGGGATGATGGACGAGCGTTTGAGCAAATCAAACACTCACCCCCAGTCAACTGATCTGGGTTTAATCCTTCACCATTCTTTAGCTCAGTCTACCACCCCAGTCCAGACATGGCCATATGCAAATGAGTCTGACCCTGTGCATCATGAGGACAGTCCAGCCCGAACTGCCAAGCCATGTCTTCCCTGGACTGGAAACAAGCATCCTGGGATCGGTTTCGGATTTATAATCCTCATCAGCCAGGCTATCTTGAATCCAGTGGTAAAGTGAGCAAGGGACCCACGTCTGGGCATACCCTGCCAGCTTAGGGCGAACAAAGCGATACCAAAGGGGATGATGGACGGAGCGTTGGAGCAAATCAAACACTCACCCCCAGTCAACTGATCTGGGTTTAATCCATCACCATTCTTTAGCTCACTCCACCACCCCAGTTCAGACATGCCATATGCAAATCAGTCTGACCCTGTGCCTCATGCGAACAGTCCAGCCCGAACTGCCAAGTCATGTGTTCCTTGGACCGGAAACAAGCATCCTGGGACCGGTTTCGGATTCATAATCCTCATCAGCCAGGCTATCTTGAATCCAGTGGTAAAGTGAGCAAGGGACCCAAGTCTGGGCATACCCTGCCAATTTAGGGCGAACAAAGCAATACCAAAGGGGATGATGGACGGAGCGTTTGAGCAAATCAAACACTCACCCCCAGTCAACTGATCTGGGTGTAATCCATCACCATTCTTTAGCTCAGTCTACCACCCCAGTCCAGACATGGCCATATGCAAATGAGTCTGACCCTGTGCATCATGAGAACAGTCCAGCCCGAACTGCCAAGCCATGTCTTCCCTGGACTGGAAACAAGCATCCTGGGATCGGTTTCGGATGTATAATCCTCATCAGCCAGGCTATCTTGAATCCAGTGGTAAAGTGAGCAAGTGACCCACGTCTGGGCATACCCACCAACTTAGGGCGAACAAAGCGATACCAAAGGGGATGATGGACGGAGCGTTTGAGCAAATCAAACACTCACCCCCAGTCAACTGATCTGGGTTTAATCCATCACCATTCTTTAGCTCTCTCCACCACTCCAGGTCAGACATGGCCATATGCAAATCAGTCTGACCCTGTGCATCATGGGAACAGTTCGGCCCGAACTGCCAAGCCATGTCTTCCCTGGACCGGAAACAAGCATCCTGGGACCCGTTTCGGATTCATAATCCACATCAGCCAGGCTACCTTGAATCCAGTGGTAAAGTGAGCAAGGGACCCAAGTCTGGGCATACCCTGCCAATTTAGGGCAAACAAAGCATTACCAAAGGGGATGATGGACGGAGCGTTTGAGCAAATCAAACACTCACCCCCAGTCAACTGATCTGGGTGTAATCCATCACCATTCTTTAGCTCACTCCACCACCCCAGTTCAGACATGGCCATATGCAAATTAGTCTGACCCTGTGCCTCATGGGAACAGTCCAGCCCGAACTGCCAAGCCATGTCTTCCCTGGACCGGAAACAAGCATCCTAGGACCGGTTTCGGATTCATAATCCTCATCAGCCAGGCTATCTTGAATCCAGTAGTAAAGTGAGCAAGGGACCCACGTCTGGGCATACCTTGCCAACTTAGGGCGAACAAAGCAATACCAAAGGGGATGATGGACGGAGCATTTGAGCAAATCAAACACTCACCCCCAGTCAACTGATCTGGGTTTAATCCTTCACCATTCTTTAGCTCACTCCACCACCCCAGTTCAGACATGGCCATATGCAAATGAGTCTGACCCTGTGCCTCATGGGAACAGTTCAGCCCAAACTGCCAAGCCATGTCTTCCCTGGACGGGAAACAAGCATCCTGGGACCGGTTTCGGATTCACAATCCTCATCAGCCAGGCTATCTTGAATCCAGTGGTAAAGTGAGCATGGGACCCATGTCTCGGCATACCCTGCCAACTTAGGGCGAACAAAGCAATACCAAAGGGGATGATGGATGGAGCGTTTGAGCAAATCAAACACTCACCCCCAGTCAACTGATCTGGGTTTAATCCATCACCATTCTTTAGGTTACTCCACCACTCCAGTTCAGACATGGCCATATGCAAATTAGTCTGACCCTGTGCCTCATGGGAACAGTCCAGCCCTAACTGCCAAGCCATGTCTTCCCTCGACCGGAAACAAGCATCCTGGGACCGGTTTCGGATTCATAATCCTCATCAGCCAGGCTATCTTGAATCCAGTAGTAAAGTGAGCAAGGGACCCACGTCTGGGCATACCTTGCCAACTTAGGGCGAACAAAGCAATACCAAAGGGGATGATGGACGGAGCATTTGAGCAAATCAAACACTCACCCCCAGTCAACTGATCTGGGTTTAATCCTTCACCATTCTTTAGCTCACTCCACCACCCCAGTTCAGACATGGCCATATGCAAGTGAGTCTGACCCTGTGCCTCATGGGAACAGTCCAGCCCGAACTGCCAAGCCATGTCTTCCCTGTACCGGAAACAAGCATCATGGGACCGGTTTCGGATTCATAATCCTCATCAGCCAGGTTATCTTGAATCCAGTAGTGAAGTGAGCAAGGGACCCACGTCTAGGCATACCCTGCCAACTTACGGCGAACAAAGCAATACCAAAGGGGATGATGGACAGAGCGTTTGAGCAAATCAAACACTCACCCCCAGTCAACTGATCAGGGTTTAATCCATCACCATTCTTTAGCTCACTCCACCACCCCAGTTCAGACATGGCCATATGCAAATGAGTCTGACCCTGTGCCTCATGGGAACAGTCCAGGCCTAACTGCCCAGCCATGTCTTCCCTGGACCGGAAACAAGCATCCTAGGACCGGTTTCGGATTCATAATCCTCATCAGCCAGGCTATCTTGAATCCAGTAGTAAAGTGAGCAAGGGACCCACGTCTGGGCATACCTTGCCAACTTAGGGCGAACAAAGCAATACCAAAGGGGATGATGGACGGAGCGTTTGAGCAAATCAAACCCTCACCCCCAGTCAACTGATCTGGGTTTAATCCTTCACCATTCTTTAGCTCACTCCACCACCCCAGTTCAGACATGGCCATATGCAAATGAGTCTGACCCTGTGCCTCATGGGAACAGTTCAGCCCAAACTGCCAAGCCATGTCTTCCCTGGACGGGAAACAAGCATCCTGGGACCGGTTTCGGATTCACAATCCTCATCAGCCAGGCTATCTTGAATCCAGTGGTAAAGTGAGCATGGGACCCATGTCTCGGCATACCCTGCCAACTTAGGGCGAACAAAGCAATACCAAAGGGGATGATGGATGGAGCGTTTGAGCAAATCAAACACTCACCCCCAGTCAACTGATCTGGGTTTAATCCATCACCATTCTTTAGGT
Organism: Lissotriton vulgaris; assembly: GCF_964263255.1. NCBI lineage: Eukaryota > Metazoa > Chordata > Amphibia > Caudata > Salamandridae > Lissotriton > Lissotriton vulgaris. The sequence continues at coordinate 2,045,512,619 of NC_141691.1, forward strand.
TACTCCACCACTCCAGTTCAGACATGGCCATATGCAAATCAGTCTGACCCTGTGCCTCATGGGAACAGTCCAGCCCTAACTGCCAAGCCATGTCTTCCCTCGACCGGAAACAAGCATCCTGGGACCGGTTTCGGATTCATAATCCTCATCAGCCAGGCTATCTTGAATCCAGTAGTAAAGTGAGCAAGGGACCCACGTCTGGGCATACCTTGCCAACTTAGGGCGAACAAAGCAATACCAAAGGGGATGATGGACGGAGCATTTGAGCAAATCAAACACTCACCCCCAGTCAACTGATCTGGGTTTAATCCATCACCATTCTTTAGGTTACTCCACCACTCCAGTTCAGACATGGCCATATGCAAATCAGTCTGACCCTGTGCCTCATGGGAACAGTCCAGCCCTAACTGCCAAGCCATGTCTTCCCTCGACCGGAAACAAGCATCCTGGGACCGGTTTCGGATTCATAATCCTCATCAGCCAGGCTATCTTGAATCCAGTAGTAAAGTGAGCAAGGGACCCACGTCTGGGCATACCTTGCCAACTTAGGGCGAACAAAGCAATACCAAAGGGGATGATGGACGGAGCATTTGAGCAAATCAAACACTCACCCCCAGTCAACTGATCTGGGTTTAATCCTTCACCATTCTTTAGCTCACTCCACCACCCCAGTTCAGACATGGCCATATGCAAGTGAGTCTGACCCTGTGCCTCATGGGAACAGTCCAGCCCGAACTGCCAAGCCATGTCTTCCCTGTACCGGAAACAAGCATCATGGGACCGGTTTCGGATTCATAATCCTCATCAGCCAGGTTATCTTGAATCCAGTAGTGAAGTGAGCAAGGGACCCACGTCTGGGCATACCCTGCCAACTTACGGCGAACAAAGCAATACCAAAGGGGATGATGGACAGAGCGTTTGAGCAAATCAAACACTCACCCCCAGTCAACTGATCAGGGTTTAATCCATCACCATTCTTTAGCTCACTCCACCACCCCAGTTCAGACATGGCCATATGCAAATGAGTCTGACCCTGTGCCTCATGGGAACAGTCCAGGCCTAACTGCCCAGCCATGTCTTCCCTGGACCGGAAACAAGCATCCTAGGACCGGTTTCGGATTCATAATCCTCATCAGCCAGGCTATCTTGAATCCAGTAGTAAAGTGAGCAAGGGACCCACGTCTGGGCATACCTTGCCAACTTAGGGTGAACAAAGCAATACCAAAGGGGATGATGGACGGAGCGTTTGAGCAAATCAAACCCTCACCCCCAGTCAACTGATCTGGGTTTAATCCTTCACCATTCTTTAGCTCACTCCACCACCCCAGTTCAGACATGGCCATATGCAAATGAGTCTGACCCTGTGCCTCATGGGAACAGTCCAGCCCGAACTGCCAAGCCATGTCTTCCCTGTACCGGAAACAAGCATCCTGGGACCGGTTTCGGATTCATAATCCTCATCAGCCAGGCTATCTTGAATCTAGTAGTGAAGTGAGCAAGGGACCCATGTCTGGGCATACCCTGCCAACTTAGGGCGAACAAAGCAATACCAAAGGGGATGATGGACGGAGCGTTTTAGCAAATCAAACACTCACCCCCAGTCAACTGATCTGGGTTTAATCCATCACCATTCTTTAGGTTACTCCACCACTCCAGTTCAGACATGGCCATATGCAAATCAGTATGATCCTGTGCCTCATGGGAACAGTCCAGCCTGAACTGCCAAGTCATGTCTTCCCTGGACCGGAAACAAGCATCCTGGGACCGGTTTCGGATTCATAATCCTCATCAGCCAGGCTATCTTGAATCCAGTGGTAAAGTGAGCCAGGGACCCATGTCTGGGCATACCCTGCCAACTTAGGGCGAACAAAGCGATACCAAAGGGGATGATGAACGGAGCGTTTGAGCAAAACAAACACTCACCCCCAGTCAACTGATCTGGGTTTAATCCATCACCATTCTTTAGCTCACTCCACCACCCCAGTTCAGACATGGCCATATGCAAATCAGTCTGACCCTGTGCCTCATGGGAACAGTCCAGCCCGAACTGCCCAGCCATGTCTTCCCTGGACCGGAAACAAGCATCCTGGGACCGATTTCGGATTCATAATCCTCATCAGCCATGCTATCTTGAATCCAGTGGTAAAGTGAGCCAGGGACCCATGTCTGGGCATACCCTGCCAACTTAGGGCGAACAAAGCGATACCAAAGGGGATGATGAACGGAGCGTTTGAGCAAATCAAACACTCACCCCAGTCAAATGATCTGGGTTTAATACATCACCATTCTTTAGCTCACTCCACAACCCCAGTTCAGACATGGCCATATGCAAATCAGTCTGACCCTGTGCCTCATGGGAACAGTCCAGCCTGAACTGCCAAGCCATGTCTTCCCTGGACCGGAAACAAGCATCCTGGGACCGGTTTCGGATTCATAATCCTCATCAGCCAGGCTATCTTGAATCCAGTGGTAAAGTGAGCAAGGGACCCACGTCTGAGCATACCCTGCCAGCTTAGGGCGACCAAAGCGATACCAAAGGGGATGATGAACGGAGCGTTTGAGCAAAACAAACACTCACCCCCAGTCAACTGATCTGGGTTTAATCCATCACCATTCTTTAGCTCACTCCACCACCCCAGTTCAGACATGGCCATATGCAAATCAGTCTGACCCTGTGCCTCATGGGAACAGTCCAGCCCGAACTGCCAAGCCATGTCTTCCCTGGACCGGAAACAAGCATCCTGGGACCGGTTTCGGATTCATAATCCTCATCAGCCAGGCTATCTTGAATCCAGTAGTAAAGTGAGCAAGGGACCCACGTCTGGGCATACCCTGCCAACTTAGGGCGAACAAAGCAATACCAAAGGGTATGATGGACGGAGAATTTGAGCAAATCAAACACTTACCCCCAGTCAACTGATCTGGGTTTAATCCTTCACCATTCTTTAGCTCACTCCACCACCCCAGTTCAGACATGGCCATATGCAAATTAGTCTGACCCTGTGCCTCATGGGAACAGTCCAGCCCGAACTACCAAGCCATTTCTTCCCTGGACCGGAAACAAGCATCCTTGGACCGGTTTCGGATTCATAATCCTCATCAGCCAGGCTATCTTGAATCCAGTGGTAAAGTGAGCAAGGGACCCATGTCTGGGCATACCCCGCCAACTTAGGGCGACAAAGTGATACCAAAGGGGATGATGGACGGAGCGTTTGAGCAAATCAAACACTCACCCACAGTCTACTGATCTGGGTTTAATCCATCACCATTCTTTAGCTCACTCCACCACCCCAGTTCAGACATGGCCATATGCAAATGAGTCTGACCCTGTGCCTCATGGGAACAGTCCAGCCCGAACTGCCAAGCCATGTCTTCCCTGGACCGGAAACAAGCATCCTGGGACCGGTTTCGGATTCATAATCCTCATCAGCCAGGCTATCTTGAATCCAGTGGTGAAGTGATCAAGGCACCCACGTCGGGGCATACCCTGCCAACGTACGGCGAACAAAGCAATACCAAAGGGGATGATGGACGGAGCGTTTGAGCAAATCAAACACTCACCCCCAGTCAACTGATCTGGGTTTAATCCATCACCATTCTTTAGCTCACTCCACCACCCCAGTTCAGACATGGCCATATGCAAATCAGTCTGACCCTGTGCCTCATGGGAATAGTCCAGCCCGAACTGCCAAGCCATGTCTTCCCTGGACCGGAAACAAGCATCTTGGGACCGGTTTCGGATTCATAATCCTCATCAGCCAGGATATCTTGAATCCAGTAGTAAAGTGAGCAAGGGACCCACGTCTGGGCATACCCTTCCAACTTAGGGCGAACAAAGCGATGCCAAAGGGGATGATGGACGGAGCATTTGAGCAACTCAAACACTCACCCCAGTCAAATGATCTGGGTTTAATCTATCACCATTCTTTAGCTCACTCCACAACCCCAGTTCAGACATGGCCATATGCAAATCAGTCTGACCCTGTGCCTCATGTGAACAGTCCAGCCTGAACTGCCAAGCCATGTCTTCCCTGGACCGGAAACAAGCATCCTGGGACCGGTTTCGGATTCATAATCCTCATCAGCCAGGCTATCTTGAATCCAGTGGTAAAGTGAGCAAGGGACCCACGTCTGGGCATACCCTGCCAGCTTAGGGCGAACAAAGCGATACCAAAGGGGATGATGGACGGAGCGTTGGAGCAAATCAAACACTCACCCCCAGTCAACTGATCTGGGTTTAACCCATCACCATTCTTTAGCTCATTCCACCACCCCAGTTCAGACATGGCCGTATGCAAATCAGTCTGACCCTATGCCTCATGGGAACAGTCCAGCCCGAACTGCCAAGCCACGTCTTCCCTCTACCGGAAACAAGCATCCTGGGACCGGTTTCAGATTCAAAATCCTCATCAGCCAGGCTATCTTGAATCCAGTGGTAAAGTGAGCACGGGACCCACGTCTGGGCACACCCTGTCAACTTAGAGCGAATAAAGCGATACCAAAGGGAATGATGGACGGAGCGTTTGAGCAAATCAAACACTCACCCCCAGTCAACTGATCTGAATTTAATCCATCACCATTCTTTAGCTCACGCCACCACCCCAGTTCAGACATGGCCATATGCAAATCAGTCTGACCCTGTGCCTCATGGGAACAGTCCTGCTCGAACTGCCAAGCCATGTCTTCCCTGGACCGGAAACAAGCATCCTGGGACCGGTTTCGGATTCATAATCCTCATCAGCCAGGCTATCTTGAATCCAGTGGTAAAATGAGCAAGGGACCCACGTCTGGGCATACCCTGCCAAAATAAAGCGAACAAAGCGATACCAAAGGGAATGATGGACGGAGCGTTTGAGCAAATCAAACACTCACCCCAGTCAAATGATCTGGGTTAAATCCATCACCATTCTTTAGCTCACTCCACAACCCCAGTTCAGACATTGCCATATGCAAATCAGTCTTACCCTGTGCCTCATGGGAACAGTCCAGCCTGAACTGCCAAGCCATGTCTTCCCTGGACCGGAAACAAGCATCGCGGTTTCGGATTCATAATCCTCATCAGCCAGGCTATCTTGAATCCAGTGGTAAAGTGAGCAAGGGACCCTCGTCTGGGCATACCCTGCCAACTTAGGGCGAACAAAGCGATACCAAAGGGGATGATGGACGGAGCGTTGGAGTAAATCAAACACTCACCCCCAGTCAACTGATCCGGGTTTAATCCATCACCATTCTTTAGCTCATTCCACCACCCCAGTTCAGACATGGCCATATGCAAATCAGTCTGACCCTATGCCTCATGGGAACAGTCCAGCCCGAACTGCCAATCCATGTCTTCCCTCTACCGGAAACAAGCATCCTGGGACCGGTTTCTGATTCATAATCCTCATCAGCCAGGCTATCTTGAATCCAGTGGTAAAGTGAGCAAGTGACCCACGTCTGGGCATATCCTGCCAACTTAGAGCGAACAAAGTGATACCAAAGGGAATGATGGACGGAGCGTTTGAGCAAATCAAACACTCACCCCCAGTCAACTGATCTGGATTTAATCCATCACCATTCTTTAGCTCACTCCACCACCCCAGTTCAGACATGGCCATATGCAAATCAGTCTGACCCTGTGCCTCATGGGAACAGTCCAGCCCGAACTGCCAAGCCATGTCTTCCCTGGATGAATCAATCATCCTTGGACCGGTTTCTGGCTATCAGTCGTCTTCAGCCAGGATAGCTTGACTCCAGTGGCCTAGTGAGCACAGGACCCACGTCTGGGCATACCCTTCCTGTGAGAAGTTGGCCTGGTATATAATGCTCACTAATTCTAGTGATCACTTTGTACCATGCCAAGCAACCCTTATGATGATTGGTTGTAAGTCAACCTTATTGACCAGTTATCCTAGTGGTAACGTGGACAAAGCAGTCTTAGGCTAAACTCTGAAAGGCATGTGAAGCCAGCTGTTATACCATACACAGCCCCCTTGAATACCAAATGAAAGGGACACCACACAGATATATATTGAAAATATATATTGATTTATTAACTATAAAATCCCCTGGACTCTTTATGAGCACAGAAGCACAAGCGTTAAATTACAAGACAGTTTAAAAAATCTCAAAGATTGTAATGGTAAAACAACAGCAAGCTCAGATCCCAATCCGCTGCTCACCAATGTGAGAAGTTGGCCTGGTATATAATGCTCACTAATTCTAGTGATCACTTTGTACCATGCCAAGCAACCCTTATGATGATTGGTTGTAAGTCAACCTTATAGACCAGTTATCCTAGTGGTAACGTGGACAAAGCAGTCTTAGGCTAAACTCTGAAAGGCATGTGAAGCCAGCTGTTATACCATACACAACTCCCTTGAATACCAAATGAAAGGGACACCACACAGATATATATTGAAAATATATATTGATTTATTAACTATAAAATCCCCTGGACTCTTTATGGGCACAGAAGCACAAGCGTTAAATTACAAGACAGTTTAAAATACACAAAAGTTGCAAAATATGGATGAGCCCTAGGGGCCACCTAAACCATATACTAAGAAAGTGGTATAAGAGATACCAATAGGAAAGGGAACAGGCCTAGGGCCTTGGGAATCGCTGGAGCTATTCGAGACTAGCAGTGATTAAGTCGGGAAAGGCCCGCGGGACTCGGGTGCAGTGTTCAAAGTGCACGCACTTTCCAATGCAAAGTCTATGGTGCGTAAAAAGTACAAAGTTAGAAAGTTAGGAACCTTCCGAGTGACCTACGGAGCTGAAACTTAAGACACAGGCCCTTGAGATGTGTACCAGTGCAGGAGCACTGGCGGAGCTGAGTTACCTCACCCACAGGAAGCGGGTGCACAGGGTCGAAGTAGTGTCGGGTTTCGTCACGCTGGTCGATGGTGCTTGGAGCTGAAGATGCTGCAGGCGGCTCGATGTGAAGAGTTCCGGTGGATCCAAGGGTGGATCTGAAGATGTGAAGACCTGAAAGCAGAGGGGACAGTGTTCAAAGTCACTAGCCAGTGACTACAGTGGAACCAGATTGGAACCAGGCGATGTCGGGTGCAAAAGGGCGTTGTCGGGTAGCTTCTTTATGCAGCCACGTGGATACCCGGGTTCGAGGACGTCCAGGAGTCGGTCACGAGCTGTCCCACGTAGGCTTCTCACTGTTGGCGGTGTCGGCGACCTGATCGGAGCAAACAGGCCTTGGCAAATGCAAGCCACGCAGAAGTTAAAGATGCTTATCACTCGGACCAGCAAGGTCAGAGCGGGTGCTCCTTTTTACAGGAGCTTGAGTAGGTCTGGAGCAACCAGACCTGCTGTGTAAATCGTCGGTTTCGTCGCCAAGATGGCCGCTGACCACGTGGCTAGTGGCCGGGATGGCGCGTCGAGTGGCACAATGCAAAAGGGCCCCACGCAGATCGTGGAGATGCTGGAGGGCTGATCTTCGGTGCAAGGGCTGCTCGGTGGTGGGGGTTCTCAGTCCCCAAAGCACAACGTCGAGGATGCCTCAGAAGCTGCGCAGTCAGCTTTTCGAGTGTCTTCCAAGAGGTCCAGTCCCACGTCACTCGGTGCCTCCACGGGTCCCTTCTTTGCAGGGACTGTGGATCGGGCGCTGAGAGGTCTGGGAGTCTGGTTCTTGTCAGGCTCTGGGCTCGGGCTCCGGCGGGAGGCGGCGGCAAAGCAGACGTCGAGTTGCTGGTTGGTACCTGTGTTCACAAGGTGGCCACTCCTAGGCCACAAGGGAGATTCTCTTCAGTCTTCTGTGCAGCAGAATGTCGAAGTCCAGTCTTCTTCTGTATTTCAAGTTGATTCAGGATGATCTGCTGTGCAATGGCACTGCTCCCACTCTTATTCCCAATCTGAGGGGTGGATCACCTACTAGGTCCCTCCTCTGGGAGGAACCAGGAAGGGGGGCGGTTACACCCCCTTTCCTTTGTCCAGTTCCGCGCCAAGCCTGGGTCTGGAAAGTCCCAGGACCGGTTTGGACTGGCCTATGCACGGGGACACCTTGTGTGCCCCGGGCATGTCTGATTCTATTCAGCCCTGCCCTACCCAATACACAAAACCCTGTCTGGGGTGGTGCTCGCACCTCCCAAGGCAGGAAACCCTTTGTCCAGGCCACCATCTGCCGAGTTTCGGTCAGCAGCAGGAGGCCAGACTCGTGTTTGTGGTGGCAGCATCCATTTTGTGATGCTGAGGCTCTGTTTAACTTTAACCGGGGTTAAGGCTACACACATGTCGTGTCCCTCTAGAAGGGTGGAATGCTATCCCCGTCGCCAGAACTGGCGAGGGGATAGTATTCCAATTCGTATGACACCTTACTCGACATGTTTTGATAAAGCCAAACCAAAGATAGCATTTAACCGCGAGGATTATAATGCACTTAAGAGTATATGGTATGGCAATATCCCGGAACAGCTTAGGGAGTGGTTCCCGACAGCTGCAGACAGGCTCAGCTCATGCTAGAGCACCATCTCACATATTTCCAAGCACTCTGCCTCCAGGATTGATGAGGCCTTCCATAGGAGTGGCTGATAGGAATATATGTGTCCAGTTTAGGGTTAGGCACAGGCATACTGTACCTAAGTAAGAGGTGATTACACCAACTTACCCCAGCTGAGTGGTCAGCCAGTTGTGTCAAATATGGAGGCCAGGCCAGGGGTGGCATAATACATGCTGCAGCCCCTGGTAGGCCTTGGATACACCTATGCCCTGGGTACCTAGGGTACACTACTACAGGGGCTCATAAGGTGAACCAGTTCCAATTCGTAATGCACCTAAAGTGCATTGGCAGTAATTTAGAGAGAGAACAGCAGGCTGTGGGTCTGATTAGCAGGCCCACAGCCACATTAAGTCAGAAACCAGTGAAGCAAAAAGCAAAAATTTGGGGTGACCATAGGATAGCAGACCCTACTCTCCTACACTTCCCACATAGGGTGAACAGCAAAACAAACAAGATGATGGACGGAATATTGCACAATGGCAAAACATTCACCCCCAGTCACAGATCTGGCTTTAATCCATTGTTATTTTGCTCACAAAGCCACCCCAGTTCAGACATGGCCATATGCAAATCAGTCTTGACCCTGTGCCTCATGGGAACAGTCCAGCCCGAACTGCAAAGCCATGTCTTCCCTGGGCCGGAATCAAGCATCCTAGGACCTGTTTCTGGCTATCAGCCGTCTTCAGCCAGGATAGCTTGACTCCAGTGGCCTAGTGAGCACGGGACCCACGTCTGGGCATACCCATCCCACATAGGGAGAACAGCAAAACAAACAAGATGATGAACGGAATGTTGCACAATGGCAAAACATTCACCCCCAGTCACAGATCTGGGTTTATTCCACCGTTATTTTGCTCACCAGGGACACAGGGAAGACATGGCTTGGCAGTTCGGGCTGGACTGTTCCCATGAGGCACAGGGTCAAGACTGATTTGCATATGGCCATGTCTGAACTGGGGTGGTGGAGTGAGTTAAAGAATGGTGATGGATTAAACCCAGATCAGTTGACTGGGGGTGAGTGTTTGATTTGCTCAAACGCTCCGTCCATCATCCCCTTTGGTATCGCTTTGTTTGCCGTAAATTGGCAGGGTATGCCCAGACGTGGGTCCCTTGCTCATTTTACCACTGGATTCAAGATAGCCTGGCTGATGAGGATTATGAATCCGAAATCGGTCCCAGGATGCTTGTTTCCGGTCCAGGGAAGACATGGCTTGGCAGTTCGGGCTGAACTGTTCCCATGAGACACAGGGTCAGACTGATTTGTATATGGCCATGTCTGAACTGGGGTGGTGGAGTGAGCTAAAGAATGGTGATGGATTAAACCAAGATCAGTTGACTGGGGGTGAGTGTTTGATTTGCTCAAACGCTCCGTCCATCATCCCCTTTGGTATCGCTTTGTTTGCCGTAAATTGGCAGGGTATGCCCAGACGAGGGTCCCTTGCTCACTTTACCACTATATTCAAGATAGCCTGGCTGATGAGGATTATGAATCCGAAACCGGTCCCAGGATGCTTGTTTCCGGTCCAGGGAAGACATGGCTTGGCAGTTCAGGCTGGACTGTTCCCATGAGGCACAGGGTCAGACTGATTTGCATATGGCCATGTCTGAACTGGGGTGGTGGAGTGAGCTAAAGAATGGTGATGGATTAAACCCAGATCAGTTGACTGGGGTGAGTGTTTGATTTGCTCAAATGCTCCGTCCATCATCCCCTTTGGTATCGCTTTGTTCGCCCTAAGTTGGAAGGATATGCCCAGACGTGGGTCACTTGCTCACTTTACCACTGGATTCAAGATAGCCTGGCTGATGAGGATTATGAATCCGAAACCGGTCCCAGGATGCTTGGTTCCGGTCCAGGGAAGACATGGCTTGGCAGTTCGGGCTGGACTGTTCCCATGAGGCACAGGGTCAGACTGATTTGCATAAGGCCATGTCTGAACTGGGGTGGCGGAGTGAGCTAAAGAATGGTGATGGATTAAACCCAGGCCAGTTGACTGGGGGTGAGTGTTTGTTTTGCTCAAACGCTCCGTTCATCATCCCCTTTGGTATCGCTTTGTTCGCCTTAAGTTGGCAGGGAATGCCCAGACGTGAGTCCCTTGCTCAGTTTACCACTGGATTCAAGATAGCCTGGCTGATGAGGATTATCGGGCTGGGGTGCTTCGGGGGAGTGGCTTGGATGCCGAGGCGACAGCAGCATGAGCGCCGAGCTCCGCTCAGGAACTCTGCATACATCCTGCAAATTGACCCCCTAGACCCTCCCACGCAGCCACAGGGGACATGAGTGTGACAGGAAGCTGACCCGGAGAGTTCCAGTGGCTTTGGACAGCAAAGTTGGGGGCTGCGGGGTGATTTCCCGAGCTGTGCCGATTGCGGGTGGCAGCCTCAAAATGGCGGCATCACCCTCATGAGTGCCTTCTGAGCCAGCGGAGTAGCAAGCAAAGAGGTTGGCCTGGACTGTGGGGCGGATCGCCTTGAGGAACAACGGGGTGCAAATGGCGAATGAAGAGTGCGCCCAAGTGAACGCTGGATTGGTGCCTGCCTAACGATTGCATTGCTGAGAGAGAGGGGCCTACGGCTGAAGGACAGGGAGACCATTTTGAAGGCCTACTACGCATTAGCTTATCCCACGTTGCGGCCTATTGGAGTGGGCTCTGTTGATCGACGTTATGGGCAAGCCCAGAGGGAGGAAAGACGGGGACCCGCAGCCCTCTGATGCCGAGGGTCCAGCCCAGGACGAACAAGAAGCATCTGGGTCATCGCAGGAACAAGGGCTGCAATTACAGCTTGATAAGATCCTGACTGCCATTGCGGACTCTCGTGCTGCCCTACAACAAGACATTGCGCAGGTGGCGACGGGACTGGGCCTACTACGTGTGGATCACTCGAAGTTGTCGGACAGGGGGAAACAGGTAGAGGTCAAGATCCCGGAGATCGAACCTGCTCAGTCTGCATTGACTGCAACCATGGCAAGTGCTTTGGACCGGATTGCAGTGCTAGAAAAGCGGGCGGAGGATGCAGAAGGAAGGAATAGACTGAATATCATTCGGGTAGTAGGCTTGCCGGAAAAGATCGAGGGATCCGACATGGTGAGCTACCTGGAAGTCTGGCTAAGAACAGTGGAGGCCCCGGAGGGCTTATCTGCCTCTTACACCCTGGAACGTGGGCACCGTGTCCCTGCTAGACCTCCGCAGCAGGGGCGCCCTCCCCGGCCAGTGGTGGCGCGCTTGTTGCACTTCAGAGACACGGACTTGGTACTTCAGAAGGCCCGTGCAGACGGCCTATTCCAGGTGGATAATAGCAGAGTTACTTTATTCCCGGATTACTCTTTTGAAACACAGCGGTGCCGTATGTCTTTCCAGGCAGTCAAGAAAGAACTGCGCGCGTAGGAGATCCAGTATTCTATGTTATTTCCGGCCAAGCTGCGCATCGCCCTGGAGGCGAAAACTCATTTTTATGAAACGCCGGAGGAGGCATGGACCTGGCTGGACTCCTACAAGGCTGGCAAAGATGGACAAGAGGCGGAAGCGTGAGAACTGGCTAGAGACTCCCTACCCGCCGATCCCGGCGACTGAGGCGCCGCAGGCGCGACCTGCAGAAACCGTCGACTTCGCAGACAGAGTTGGAGCACAGGGGAGCACTGGAGGCGGTAACTGCGATCTCCGGGGACTTGCTATTGACTTCACCGAAAGGCTCGGATCTGGACATTGATAATGGTCAATCGGAAGCAGATTCGTCTGCATCAGACAGTTTACATCTGCCGCTGGTTACTCCTGGAACGGCGGATGGACTGCTAGATGAGTAGACTTAATAACCGAAATGTGATGAGGGGGTCTGTTATAATTGGGAGTGGTACAGGGATTGTTCTTGTGGTGGGCTCCCTATGAAACATCAGATATGTGACACGATGGGACTCCAGGAAGATGTAAAATACGGGCAAATGAGTGAAAGGTATGGGGGGTTCATTTCTGGGGGACTCCGAGGTGGAACTGGGTGGTGTTTTGATTAATCACAGGGTACTTGCCAGGCACTATCCAGCCCCACCCGATGGTCCCAGTTAGTTTGCCTTAGCATAGTTGAGGCAATTGTTGGGTTGGTTTGGACAGGATTCACTACGTTGGTGCCTGTTCTGGGGGCGAGGGTGATGCGATGGGTGGGGCGGGATTGTTGGGGGAAGGGGTTGTTTTGCTTGAGGGGAAGCGTCTGCCGGCATGGTTGAAAGAGAATGGGGAGTTTGGGGGGATTTTTACACTTATAGTATGGTCCATTGCCTGACGTGAAATGTGTGACTTGGAATGTGAGGGGTTTACACTCAATGCAGCGTAGGTATACGGTCCACTCCTATTTAGTACGTAGAGGCGCGCAGATAGTCAAATGCGTTTCCTGCAGGAGTGCTAAGGCAGAAGAGGCAGCCCTGCAGCGAAGATGGCGAGGGCAACTTTACTACACTACTTATTCCGCTTTTGCGCGATGGGTCTTGATTTGGGTCAGGGCCGGGGTCCCCTTTCAGATGACTGAGCAGTTAGTAGACCCAGAAGGACGTTATGTGGTGGTTAGGGGGCACCTGCATGGACGGGAGGTAACCCTCTGTAGCATCTACGGCCCTAATGTGGAGCAGATACCCTTCTTTGAGCGCTTATCTGACGCCTTGGCGGGTTATTTTACAAACCTGGTACTGATGGGTGAGGATTTCATTTCCATTGCGGATGTGGCCATGGATAGATCCCACCCGCCGCTACCTGGGGCCCCAATTCATAGGTTAGCGAAATTCAGAGCCCAAAGGCAGGATCATTGGGGGTTCGTGGATATCTGGAGAGCACAGCACCTGGCTGAACGTGATTACTCCTTTTTCTCTGCGCTACATGATTTACATGTACGACTTGATGCGATCTTATGTAGCCCTGGTCTGGCTGCTATGGCAGCTAGCTGCGAGTTTTTATCGCGTACAATCTCGGACCAAAATCCACTGCTGGTGAGTTTTTGTTGGACCAAGATGCGCCCGGCTGTCCCGACCTGGAGGCTGCGCCCAGAATTGCTAGAGGATTCCGCCTTCCGAACGGAGCTGGGTACGGCGATTGAGCAAAACTTTGCTGAGAACGAGGGTACGGCCAAGACGACTGCCTTGGAGTGGGACGCTTTTAAGGTGGTGACCCGCGGTTTCTGCATTACTAAATGGGTTGGCGTACGGAAGCTGTTATTACAGGAAATCGAGGCTGAGAGAGGGCCCTCAAGGAGGCTGAATGTGCCTTCTCCACTAACTCTGACGCCGGTGACACGGTCCAGACCCTGAAGGAAGCAGTGGCAGTAGTAGTGGAGCGATTACGGTGCTATGACCACAGAGCATACCTGGCCCGTGCGCATGCTGAGAGGGATAAGATGGGCACCTTGCTGGTGTGATTGGCTAACCCCATCCCTAGATGTGTCCCAATCTTGGTCCTTAATATAAAGACAATGGTTCTGTTGGGAAGTAAATCAATTTCTTTGTCTCGTACACTCGTTTTCAACAAATTATTTTGGAGTATTCCACAATATTATTTGGGGAATAAATACGTGATTTGGAAGGAAAAAGGAAAACACACACCAGAGTTTTGACTTTTCCCAGAATTTTCTTATTTTGAAAGTCAGACATTGATTGGTCAAAGGTAAAATCAGAAAATGGTTGTCCAACACATAATTGACATAGAAATATAAATAACAGATAAGTGTTCAGGTGAATAGTAGGCACCCGTGTTAGCTACAAAGTAGGAATGAAGACGCAGGGTGGGCACCTGCGCACTGGGCAATCAACCTATGCGGGCATAATGCAGGGTGGGCACCTGCAAGGAAACAACAAACTGGGCAGGCAGCCAAAATGCAGAGGAAGCACCATCGGGGCCATAATTAGGTGGCCATGACGTGAGGTGGGCACTCATCAGACCCACTAATCCAAATTAAAGGCGCACATCATGCAGGGTGAGCACCTGCACTATTAAACATCCAGAATAAGCGGTAGGGAGGGGGATCCCCACGTCGAGATTCCCTCATACAAGCTGCAGCCCAGCGCTGCAAGGGTTAAAAAGCACTCCCAGAGGGAAATTCCGCGAAGGAAGAACTAGGGGCGTCAAAAAGAACTGAAGCCAGCACTCACAAGGTGCTGGGGCAGCCCCAAAGTCTCTCTAAGGTCCAGGGACTCATTAAGCCAGTAGCAGGGTCCCCAGAAACACTCCAACATCCAGGGGCAGGGCATCCACAGGCTGGGCAGGGCCCAGAGAGGCAAGCCTTCCCCTGGGCCCCAGCAGCAGCCCGCCCCTGATAGATTCAAGTCAGGAAACAAGAACATTTTACAAGAGGTCACAGCCTCTTTTTATACACAAAATCCCTTTGTTGTCAAAATTGCAGGCAAGGGGCGAACCAAATGCAACTGGTTCCTGAGCACTTTGTTTTGCTCAGCCCCTCTGCCTATTCACAGGATGGGTCAGGGACATCAGACACACCACAGGGGGAGGAGCCAGCATTGTGGAGGGAAAGCCCAGCCCTATTCAGGTCCTAGGTGCACTCCTCCCCAGCCATCAACATGCAGATCTCCCATTCACCACTGGGGCAGACCCATCCTGACTCCAGGAGCCTGGCACACCAGCCAGCCCCAGCCAATCACAAGCCAGCACATTCACTGCACAGACAGGCCAACTTCTAGAAGTGGCACTTCCACACTAGACACAATAACGCCGCACACATCATCGCGCAGCATTTAATCACACGAGTCCGCACATACCAAACTCGCATCTGCACTCCCCACGCATCAGGAACTACCAGGGACACACACATTCCCCATGCATTCCTATGGGAGGGCAGGCCAATCTCACACACACACTCAGAGAGCGCACACACTTTACACTGCGCCACAGTACTAAAGTGCGCAAAGACCAGAAATCATTATAATTATGTAACACTAAAAGGCAAAAAGTTCAAGGGTGAACCTGCCAGAAGGGCCAAGTCCAACACTGACTTCGAACTTGGGGTTGATTGTAATACCTCGTATTAGAAGAGCGCGCTGGGGAGGCAGAAGCTTTGTGTTGGGCGCAACCAAAGCCTGGAACGCCTTGCCCCTTGCCCTCAGAAAAATGACGGACCTCATGGCCTTTAGAAGAGCTTTGAAGATCTGGCTGTTTACCAACTAATTCCGGACCCGCCCCTTCCTCAGGAGTGACACTTAGCGCCAGGACACCTACGGGTAACAGAGCGCTGTACAAATGTCAAAAATAAATAAATAAATAAACTGTATTATCTGGCGGCGCAGTTCCAGGGCCCCACCCAGGCAGTGTCGCAGGAATTTTGTGGACCGTAGCAGGAATTTGAACTGGATATGCCACGGCATCTCTTGTCATTTGTGGTATTACAGCAAAGATTAACCCCTTTGACGCTTGTGACGGAACGGTTCCGTCACGAGCGTCGGTTGAGCTGTGCTGGTGACGGAACCGTTCCGTCAAGACCACGCCCGTTTTAGAATCTTCAGCACAGCGCGAAAATATGCGCCGCGCTGAAGCGGTTAAGAGGTGACGGACTTTCGGTTGAAGAATGTGCACTAAGACAACGCTGGAAACGTTATCACAACAGAATTGGGGTGCAGCGGCCCTATGCCCCAGAGATACCGCTGGGAATGTGCACAGCCTTACCACATGGGGGGGATTGGTCAGCTCTTGCGGAATGGGAGATGTTGGGCTTGCAGATGGTAGGGGATCTATTCGGAGACAGTGAGCTATTGTCCTATAGTGCATTACAGGAGAGTTTTGGGCTCCCACGGGGCCATTTCTTAATCCATGCAGCCCTCGTCGTCGCCATTCAGCTGGCCTCTTAGAACCACCGGTAAATGCAGCATGCCAATACGCAGTGATGGCGGCGGGCACGTTTAAGGCGGTCACTTGTATAGGCGCATGCTTGAGAAGGGGTCGACTCCATTGCAGAGGCTGCAGGCGCAGTGGGGGACAGATATAGGTAGAGAGATTCCTGACTCAGCCTGGTCGGACATTCTAAGGAGGGCATGGAAGGGTACTAGAAATACCAGATTCCAGCTAATTCCATTTTTTATTTTGCAGAGAGGGTATCTTACACCAGCGAAGATTAACCAGTACTTTCATGTAGACACTGCAAAATGCCCCCGATGCAAATTGAGGAATGCAGATTTAGAGCACATGCTATGGGATTGTCCACAACTAGGTACATACTGGCAGGAGATACTCACTTTACTCTGCAAGGTGACGGGGCGACAGATTAGTCCCGAAATGGGGGCCTGTCTTTTGCATTAGTTTCCGCACACTAGCAGAACAAAGGTGACAAGCACGTTCTTGGATTTGGGGTTGCTGCTTGCCAAACGGGAAATTATGTCCCACTGGAAGGCTGTGGTGGGGCCTAGCTACCTCAGATGGAGCGCTGAGTTACTTAGGTGGGCCAGTAGTGAGGGTATAATCCTACTGCAACAGGCTCATAGGTCTCACAATGATAAGGCACTAGAGGCAGCTCGGGCATGGGAGGCCCTGGTTGCGGAACTGAAGAAAGCGGATGTGGAATCTGAGTCAGAGATGAGTGGCATAACTGAGGAGGGGGATTAGGGAGCTACTTAATTAGCTGGCGAGGATGAGGAATGTGCAATGTCTCCCCGCTTCCATAATTGTCACTACAAGCAATGCAGATGCCCTACTGGTGTCAGCAATGGAGCCCTTGGTAGAATAGATTTGCCTTATTGTTCTATTCAACTTCTTAGTTTCGCGCCGGCAGGAGGGAGGTTACGGGGAGGTATCCTGAGGGTGGGAAGTAGATGGTTTGACGCATGGAGTACTATGACACGAATGTAAGATTTATTTTCTATTCTGTAACTGTCCGAGTCGCTATCTAAAAGGAGAATTGGGACAATTTTGATGTTTAATTTTGGCGAACACTCCTGGACACTGGGTACGAAGGTCCTGTAATTCATTCCATGTGTAAGTCAATTATGCTTTATGTGATCATGCTCAACCATTCCATGTTTGTTGGTGATGTTGAAAATAATAAAAAGATTTCCCCCCCCCAAAAAAAGGTCAGGGGTGCTTCTCCTTTGCAGGGAAGCAGGAGCAAGCCAGGCCAGCAGTGTAAATTCAAAATGGAGTCTTCAGGGGGCTCACTAGCCAACGGACTAGGAACCGGGATGACTCATCGAGCAAAAATGCAAGAGCAGGCCCCACGCGGCACTCATGGAGTGTGGAGGGCTGAGCTTCGGTGCAGTTGGGGCTCGGGTCTGGGGCTTCTCGTACCCCAAGGCACAACTTTGAGTTACCTCAGGAGTCGATGCAGTTAGCAAAATGCAGGATGTCCAGGGTGTCCAGTCCCACTTCTCTCGTGTCCGCCACCGGTCTCAGCTTTGCTGTGGATGTGGGTCAGAGTCAGAGAAGTCTGGAAGTCCAGTTCCTGTGTCGCTGAGTCTTCAGGATCCGCTGGGAGCCTTGACAAAGCAGACCGGCAAGTTACTGGTGGTGCCTGTTTGCACAGGGTGGTCACTCCTTGGCCACAAGGGAGATGTCTTCAGTCTTCTAGTCGATATAGTATGTCGAAGGTCCAAGAGTTTCATTTCAGAGTTTCGTTCCAGAATAATCTAAAGTCTCTAGACACAGCTCCTATCTTTATACTGATTTTAGGGGCTGGATTACCTGCTAGGTCCCACCTATGGGTGGACCTGGGAAGGGGGTGGTTACACCCCTTTCCCTTTGTCCAGTTTTGCGCCAGAGTGAGGCTGGAGTGCCCCAGCAACTGGTTTGAACCGAACTATGCATGGAGCACCTTGTGTGCCCCAGGCAGTGTCTGGAAAAGCATCTGCTGATGCAGCCCTCCCTGCCCCAATACACAAAACCCTGTCTGGGGAGGTGCTGGCACCTCCCTGGACAGGAAACCTATTGACCAGACCTCCCCTGCCGGAGTTTCATCCAGCAGCAGGAGGTCAGATTCGTGTCTGTGGCAGCAGCATCCATTTTGTAATGCTGAGCCTCTGTTTAACTTTAACCGGGTAAAGCAGTACATACATATCTTCTCTACAAGGGTGGAATGCTACCCCCACCACCAGAATTGGTGGGGGGGGGGGGGGTAGTATTCCAAAGTGTTTGACACCTTACACAACATGTTTCGATAAAGCCAAACCAAAGTTATTATTAACCGCGAGGATTATAATGCACTTAAGAGTATATGGGATGGCTATATCATAGAACAGCTATAAGGAGATGGTTCCGAAAGCTGCAGAGGGGTTCAGCTCATGCTAGGGCACCCTCTCACATAAAACCAAGCACTCTGCCTCCAGGATGTTAAGGCCTGCCATAGGAGTGACTTATAGGTGTCTATGTGTCCATATATAAAGTAGATATAGAGATACTATATCTAAGTAAGGCGTGATTACACCACCTTACCCAAGCTGAGTGATCAGCCTGTGGTGTCAGTTTAGATGGCCAGCCAGGGGTGGCATAATACATGCTGCAGACCCTGGTAGGCCTTGGATGCACCTATGCCCTGGGTACCCAGGGTACACTATACAGGGGCTCACAAGGGTGACCCAGTAACCAATCTGGTATGTACCGAAAGAACATGGTATCAATTTAGAGAGAGAACAGCTGTGCTGTGGATCTGATTAGCAGGCCCACAGCCACACTAAAGTCGAAAAACCAGAAAATCACAGCAAAAAAGTGGGGGTGACCATAGAAAGCAGACCCTACTCTCCTACATCTCAGTCTCTCTCTCTCTCTCTTAGTCTCTCTCTCTCAGTCAGTCAGTCTCTCTCTACCAGCCAGTCAGTCTCTCTAAGTCAGTCATTCTCTCTCTCTCAGCCAGTCAGACTCTGCCTCTCTCTCTTAGTCTCTCTCTCTCAGTCAGTCAGTATCTCTCTACCTCAGTCAGTCAGTCAGTCTCTGTCAGTCAGTCTCTCTCTGTCAGTCAGTTTCACTCTCTCTCAATCAGTCTCTCTCTCTCTCTCTGTCAGTCAGTCAGCCTCTCTCTCAGCCAGCCAGTCTTTCCCTCTCAGTCAGTCTCTCAGTCAGTCAGTCTCTCGGTCAGTCAGTATTCAGTCTCTGAGTCAGACAGTCGGTCTCTGCCTATCTCTCAGTCTCTCTCTCAGTCAGTTAGTCTCTCTCTCTGTCAGTCAGAATCCCTCTACCTCAACCAGTCAGTCGGTCTCAGTCAGTCAGTCTCTCTCTATCAGTCAGTCTCACTGTCTCTCGATCAGTCTCTCTCAGTCAGTTAGGCTCTCTCCCCGTCAGCCAGTCTTTCTCTCTCTTAGTCAGTCTCTCAGCCAGTCAGTCTCTCGGTCAGTCAGTATTCAGTCTGAGTCAGTCAGTCTCGCTCTCTCTCTCCACTGTCTTTCTCTCCACTCTCTCTCCACTGTCTCTCCACACTCTCTCTCTCCTCTCTCTCCACTCTCTCTCCACACTCTCTCCACACTCTCTCCACACTCACTCTCTCTCCACTCTTTCTCCACTCTCTCCACTCTCTCTCCTCTCCACTCTCTTGCTCCACTCTCTCTCCACTCTCTCTCTCCACTGACTCTCTCTCTCTACTCTCTCCACTCTCTCTCTGCAAAACATGGGACGTAGTCCTTACGTGGCCAGTCTCTCTTGTGCCGCGCTTCGCTGAGTTCAGGGGGTGTAGAACTGGTGAGGCACTTTTCCTTCCTGTGTGCCTTGTCATGCTGGGTACTGAAGGCATCTCTCTGGCACAATACACTGTTCATCATGCCAATTGAGCTCCCTTTAGGTAAGGGTGGGTGTAGAATGCGTAGTGGGGCTACGCCCACTCACTCGCTTCGTGTAGCCCCATTATGCGCCACCCGCCTCCCTCCCGCCCTCTTCTACATACATAATTTCAAGTAACAACTACAGTAAAAGTAAATTAAAAGCACTTACCTAGTCCGCGGCGTCCCGGGCCTCCCTCTTCTATTTCGCGCCGACTTGTCCCATCCAAATGCTCATGCGAGGCCGCCCGCGCATGTGCATTTCTCGCAATCTGCCTGGCTGCAGACCTCTAGCAGCCATTCAACTAGCCTTTACCAAAACATAGAATACAATTCTGTTCGGAACCCGTCATCCCCCAAGGATCAACCCTCTCCCCTACCCTCTTCAACCTTTACCTTGAACCTCTCACTGAGGTTCTACATGCCACCAATATCTCCTACCTTATGTACGCCGACGATACACAAATCTAAATAAAAATCTCTTCCCCTGAGGACATTTTCTCCCTGAATTAGGCCTTGAAGCTGACAGTCCACTGACTCACCGCCAACCAGCTTAAACTCAACGCAAATAAAACGGAATTTCTTCTGATCTCCCCACCCAAACCCAATCCAGGCATCCAGGAATGGATCAAGACCATCACAGCACTAAACTGCCTTCCTACCATTGTTAACTCGGCAAAACCCTCCTACCATTGTTGACTCAGCGAAATCCCTTGGAATAACCCTGGACGGCAGCCTGAACATGTGTGGCCATATAAACCCGATGGCCAAAAGGGCTAGATTCCACCTGAGTTATCTAAGAAACCTAAAACCCTTCCTCGATGTGGCCGACCTTAAAACGGCATTACAGGCACTAGTCATTTCCAGATTAGAATATGGATGCTCTACTCTTGCAGGGCTACCCAAGAAATCTTTGAACAACACCGCCGCTAGACTACGAACCAGCTCAAAGAAATTCGACCACATCTCTCCCCACCTCAAAGCGCTGAACTGGCTTCCCCTAGAGGCCAGTATCCAATTTAAACTGGCCTGCATTACTCACAAAGCTCTTAATAACAACTCCCCTACATTTCTCGCACCAAAACTCGTGATATCAGGAGGACCCAGAAACTCCCAATCTGCCAAAGACCTACTGCTGCAACCTGTACGCTTGCAGAAGAAAAAACCTACAATCAGGCCTTCACTGGGGCTGGGCCAAGGATTTGGAACTCTCTCCTACCCGCCATCAAAAGACTTCCGTCCTTGGCACACTTTAAGAAGGAGACCAAAACCAAAAATACAAGCATGGGCCTACAACCGCAGGGGCCGGCCGCTAAACAAATTAAGACCGCCTATATCACAGTACGACACAGCTCATCAGCCGAAAACCCTGAGGTCCGGCAGCGATTCAGGATAAAACTTGTATTAGAATGCACAACTGGGTCCCAGGATGAGACAGAGTTCCATTGTATAGTATATAAGAAAGGATCAGGTGCCATACAATCAAATAGAAGAATGCGGGGGACAGGGCAAGAGACAGGATATGCATGTAATAACCGCTATAATGGAGCATTGGCGCCAAAGCATATGGATCGGTACAAACGGCAACACAATATACATTCAATGTTGCGCGCCAGTTCTCAGGGCCTGCCCACCCGGGAATCAGGATATCATAAAAGCATAAGCACTAAATACAAGTACACAATAAGAATCCAAATGATTCGTCAGCTATACTGATCCTTTAAGGAAGAAAAAGGGAAGGAAGAAAAAGGCCATAGAAATAAAAAAAGGCAAAATAAAAAACTCTTTCCAGCCCCCCACCCTGCACCCCTGCAAATGGCTACAGCCTGACCCCACTAGCAGCGTGCCTGTCGCCCCTAATAACTAAAACCCCTAACGGTAGGAAAAAGAATGGAGGAGGGCATATCCGTTTGGGCTCCCAGCCCCTTCAGTCCCCCCGCCAGAAACAGACACCCCCTATCACTAAAAGATAAACTTATGACAACACTTATAGAAGAAATTAGGGGGTACCGTGATACACCGCCCAGCCTCTTAGATCAAACAGTCGTGAAAGCCACTCCAACCCTTCCCGACCTAGTTGATCTTAACCTTGGCCCTTCCGAACTAGCACACAACCCCCCCCCCAGTGAGACCCAAAGGCACACAAAGAAATAATAAAGGAGAAGGGAGTCATCAAGAATCAATCCATGGCGACTCGTAGGCAGTGAGCCCACAAGAACTTCAGACGCAGAAGAACTCTCCCTCCTAGATGAACAGTCCCAATGTATCTTGTGCAGGAGTTGTAAAGTCACCAAGAAAGGAGAAGACGACCACAAAATGAATGGAAAGTCACAAACAAAAGTCTTCGGGAGGGGAACGCCTTTTGATATCTCCAAAGTCGATAGTGGTGGAAGGTTCGGCAATACACTGACAACCTCGGGAACACCGTCTTCCAGGGCACCATCCGATGGTTTCAATACTTGCTTCCTCACGGGGTTCTCGCACGGAGTCAAAATGGCCGCGGTTGGAATGGCTGCAGATTGCTGTTCCAACAGTAAGGCTGGGTCCGGTTTCACCAGGAGCATCTCAGATAGGCGCGTGTCCAATTTGCCCAATAAAACATCCACATGTGAGCGAAACGCCCACATTTCTGCCAGTATTGACCTCAGCGATGGCTCATGCACCGTTCGATCCATAGTCTCATGCCCGACACCAATCACAATCACCTCCCCGGGTGAATCTGGCATCCTCGGGGGGGACAAACAGGATCACGAACGTGCAGATGCAGAGGGGGACCAGTCTTTATTCGCAGCCACTGTCAACCCGGTTAAGGCCGCAGGCCAAATACCCTGACCCACAGAACCCCGGCGGGCCCAATACCGGGTCCGCGGGACGGGGACCCCCACCCGCAGCCAGCCGCAAGCAGAATCACTCCTCGATGCTGAGCAATAGAAACGATCGCCGCCAAATTCGGGCTTAAACAAAGCCTCCACTCCGATTGACCGGACCCAGCCTGTGTCTCACGGCCGATGTTGTTGCACTGCAGCCCGGCTGTGAAAGTACTCGAGACCCCGGCTTCACTGCTGGAGTAGGCCGCAAACTTCAACTCGATGGAACTTAGTCAAACAAACCAATAAAAGTTTCCGGATTTCACCATCGGAGTGCGGAACAGTTCATGAACACAGAGACTAGGCGTAAAATCAGGATAATGTACAGGATATTGTGGCGGGTTACGGAGATCGGCGGAGCCGGGAGCCTAAGCAGCCATCTTTTTTGCTGACGTAGCTCCTCCCCCCAAAACCTTCTCAATGGGTAATTACCTCGCCAAATGAACAAATTGCATTGTTATCTTTCTATGGACGAAACCTATTCCTGCACTCTTGGGCATTCCCCCAAGAGTTGAGACAAAGAGTGCCTTCTAGTACAATGTAGCTACCTGTTTTAATTTCTTTCCCACATGTAACCGGGACTTTAGACTGAGTATTTTCTTGCATTATGTATCCCCTATTTTACCCAATTGATCCCTCCCTTCCCATCGCTTTCTACACCACCCTTAATACTGTAAAGCACTCTGATACCCGCACGGGTCTGGTTTGCGCTCCTAAAACTATAAAATAGGGGGGCGTAGCTTGCTCGAGACCAAGATGGACACTTGAGTCTCGAGCTCCGTAAAGCCGGTAAAACATCCTTTAAAATCCTGAGCCCTGAAGCAGATGGGGACATAAATTCGCAGTGGATGAGCTAAGTAACGCTCCTGAGCTCCTCCCATCGTGCTACAAAAAGGAACGCTAGACGCTGTGACCGGCTAGAGGGGTGACATCCCGGAGCGCGACTGGGCCCAGAAGCACCGGCCTAGATTTGGAGGCCTGCCCCGCGACGTCGCCTTGCGTGCGGCTGGGCCCCGCGCTGGTGATCCGGAGAAGCACAGATCCTTTGCGTAGCAGGGTGGAACGAGGGACTCGCACTCCTGGTCGACGGCTACGCCTGCTTCCGAGCCTACACTACGTTAACCCTGCAAAGCCAGAGATCCGACTGCAGGGGGGAGCCGAGACACGGCTGGAGCCTCGCTGAGTGCTCGTGAGGAGGGAGATAGGCCGCGAGGGAGGTGCGGTAGAATCCGGGGGCCTGAGAGGAGAACAGCGGCCCAAAAGGAGTTGACCCGCAGCCATTACTGTGCCCCCACCAAGAGATAGCGCCACAGTGGTAAGGGGCTTCTTCCCGATTTTGCAGACGGAAAGAAACCGCCAGCCCCGCAGCTCGAAGTGTGGCCTAATTCCGGAGCATGACTGGCTGACTGCTCTCAAAGAGTTCTTCATAGGGGCAATTGTGAAGGTAGGGCGCACGTGAGCACTGAATTGGGAGCCACGCAACGCATCTGGCAAATCTGGTGTGGTGGTGTATCGAGGCGTTGGCGGAAGAAATCAGTGCGGAGGACCCTGATGTGGAGCTAGACAGAGCGGCTTGAGTGCAACGGAGCACCTAGTGACCTACGCCACTTACCTGAAGTGTACTTGGGACCAGCTCCTGAGATGACGCCCGGTGCACTACTCGCAGCCCAACGGTGCTCGGAGCGGCCGGCGGAGAGTGGGACGCACTTGGGCCTGGAACTCAGAAGCGGTGGCAAGATGGGTAAATCGGACCGCGTTCAGACCAAACTCCCATTTGCGCAAAAGAGTGCAAAATCACAAGACAAGGCTACTGGGGACAGTAGCAGGTCTTCCTCCCCGGTGGAACAAGAACAGGAAGCCTCTAGATGTCCATGGAGAAGGGGCTACAGGAAGGTATATCGTCGTTGGGGGCCAAGATGGACACGATGACGTACAGACTGGACAGAATGGGCGAGCGACTCGACAAACATGCGGAACGCCTTCATATGTCGGAGAGTAGGATTACGGAGGTAGAGGAGGCGCAAACCACCATTGACGCTGGTCATAAGCAACTGGGAAGGGTGATACAGCTTCTCCAAGATAAGACCAATGTAATGTGCGCATTGTAGGACTCCCTGAAATGACCCACACCAGTAAGATGGAAACATTCATAGAGCAGCTGCTGACGACCTTGCTAGGGGTGGAGGTCTTCTCCAACATGTTCATTATTGAGAGGGCGCACCGTTCGTTGGCGTCGCGGACGAAACCAGGGGCCCGGCCGCGACCGATAATCGCGAAGTTCCTTAATTATAGGGACAGAGACGCGGCCCTACGAGTAGCCAGAAAAACGCAGACGTTAACATATGACGGTTCAAACATCTCCCTGTATCTGGACTTTACTGCCAAGGTTCAGGAGGCGAGGAAACACTTTATACCTATGAAGAAAGAACTGCGGGACCAAGGCCTGGACTATGCAATGCTCAACCCGGCAAAGCTTAAGGTCAACAAAGACGGACGGTCACAAATCTTCACGGACCCGAGAGCATTGCAGAAGGCACTGAAAGACTGGGCGACTGGACAGAGGAAAACCCCGGACCCTGAGACAGTCGAAGGTGCCTGCGGTGGTAACTTGGAAGATCAGGACTGAGTGTCTAGGAGTGTAGGTACTGTTCTAGGGAATTATGGGGGTGGAGACTGGAGCACCTGCTAAGCAGAGAGAATGATAGGCTAGGAGCTGACTATGTTGTGAATCATCCCTAGTTTGGACAGGAAGGATAGTTACCGGCTGGAGGTGAAGAGATAAGTGCCGAGCACTGGGATTGTATTGTGTCATTGACTTCTGGAGTAGAGCAACCTCCACCCGCATGTGGTGACACTGAGGAGGGAGAGCTAGTTGGGAGGGGCGGAGGAGGATGGTTTGGCCTGGGTTTTGGATGTATCGCAACCTAGTTGGGGGTGGTCCGCTGTGGGTGGGGACGCGTGTTGGGCTTGGGGTCGGGAGGGGTTTTATTGGGTTTTTTTTAATGCCAGAATTTGTAGATTTGCAGTCAATCTTGTTACCTGTGAACACGGTGATCCATTATGGTTTGAGACATTGGTTTCTGTAAATGGCGCTTGACGGCCGATGTAGATAATGGAAAGGAGGAACTCAGAGCAATAACGTGGAATGTACGAGGCTGAATGATTTTAGGAAACTACGTAAAGTCTTGAACTATTTGCAGAGACATCACATAGATTTAGCGCTGTTACAAGAGATGCACTTGCCCGAAAACAGCCCAAGGTTGCAGGCTAGAGGCCTGAAGGGCCAGAATAACGCAGCAGGCTTCACAACCCATGTGCGAGGTGTACTGACCTGGGTAAACCCGAAATCAGAATACACTTTGAGAATGTTATGTGCTGACCCAGGGGGCCAGTACATCATATCGCAATGCATGGGCAGGGGGATGGACATGCTGGTGGTCAATGTATATGGCCCTAACTTTGATAGCCCTGAGTTCTATCGACAGCTGGCTGCAATAGCGCGGGACCTTCCTGGTCCGTCGTGTTGTATGGAGAGGGGATTTCAATATGACCAGATGCCCGGAGCTAGATAGATCGTGTGGCCCAGACAGGAGACAGGCTCAAGCGGCCAGAGAACTGGATAGGTTATTAATTAGCGAGGACCTCACGGATGTGTGGCGCAGCTTATACCCGGGACAAGGGGGTTTCACGCACTACTCTGCCTTTCATAACATCCACACACGCATAGATTATTGGCTTACCTCCTCGCGACTACTACCCCTAGTGCGCGGCTGTGAGGTACTTCCCCGCACTCTCTCCAATCATTCCCCAGTCCTGATGACACTCACAACTCCACAAAGGATAATCCCTCCATTTACATGGAGATTTCCGCCTTATTCGCTACTAGACACACAATTTAGAGAGGAGCTACACGAAGCGATAGAGACATATTTTGAAATCAATATAGGGTCCGTGGACAGTTTCTCTACGGTTTGGGAAGCATTTAAGGTTTACATTAGGGGAGAGGTAATGAGTAAACACTCAGGGGTGCTCCGATCCATCCGACAACGGTTGACATACTTGGAGCGACAGGTGGCGGACTGTGAGGGGCGACTGCTAGGTAGCGACTCGGATGACACACGAGAAGAGCTCAGGGGGCTGGTTGCAGAATATCAGGCGGAGGCAGACGCAGAAATGAAACATCTAGGGAAATATGCGACCGCTAGAGTATATGGGGAGCGGGACAGGCCGGGCTCGGTACTGGCCAACTTGGTCAAACAGCAAGGACGTAAAATAACGGTTACGGTCATAAAGTCGAAGGAGGGAGACCTAATTACGGCTGAAGAGGAGATAGTCTCTAGATTCAGGGACTACTACTCGGAGCTTTATGATGCGCGAGGGTCGGGCAGTGAGGAAGATATCCAGGACTACCTGGAACACATTAAACTCCCGTTTCTATCGGATGTACACAGAGAATTCCTAATGGTCCTAATAGAACATGACGAGATTCGTGAGGCCTTGAGTGGGATGACAGCGGGGAGCGCTCCGGGGTCGGATGGCATCACGGTGAGCTTTTATAAGACATTCCTGGACTTACTGCTGCTACATCTCTCTGCCTTATTTGCGGATATGAGAGAGGCGGGTGTGATGGCGGCTGTTGGGTTTTCATCTTCACGGAGCCCGTTACACTGCAGGAACGAGGAATGGCCCAGTCCCCTACCCGCACCCAAATGCCGCACACCGTAAAGAACACAATGTACAAACACAAGGGCACAGAGAGAGGGTGGGAGAGAAAGGAAAAAATAGAAGACAACACTGCTGGAGCCTTGAAGGATGCTTCGGAACCTCCTGGGATCACCGACCCACCTCACTGCTGCACATAAACACAAGGCAAACACATCATCAGTAATTGCTATCTGGGATCCCCTTTCTTAATTTATCCCCAATCCCTTTCTCATGACCATGCCCCAATCAATAGTCAACAATTGACCTCCTTACCAGCTCGCTTACAGGCGGTGCGGGCTTCTAGTGAGGGACTCTGTCTTGACTCTGCATATTTTCCCGTTGTTCCAGGCAGTGTTAAAAAACGAAAAAATAATCCTCACCCTTCTCAATTGGGGGAAAAAGTCATAATCCTGACATAAAAAACCCCGTTAGTCCATAATAACGCTAAGGAGCAAACACCACTCCTCTGGTACAAACACTAGATCCGGATCGGAAAAGCAGGAAGTCAAGGCGCCTGAAACCACATAACGATGTGGATAATGCACGGAATCCAGCAACTAAAGCTGACAGCCAATCAAACACGGAGCCGTGTGTTCCGTCACACTGTCGGCATCCAATGGAAAGGAAACCAAAAACGAAGAGGGACAGCTTTAGTCCGATACCGGCAAAGTCCCAATGAACGGCGGAATGCCACAGGGTAACACTACGGAAGGAAAGGGACCAAAGGGGATTGAAAAGGAGGTGGAGGATAGGGGAGGGAACGAAGGCCAAACAACTAAGTCCACCTATAAGTGCTCACGAGCCCGTAAACACTAACGCAGGGTACCCGGCTTGACTCCGACACAAGGAGAACACACAGGAACCGGAACTGACTCACGAAATCCCGACATGGAAAAGGAACCAAGCAACGAGAGAAAGGACTACAGTGCTTTTTAAGCCGCCACTGAATCATGGTAAGTCACATGACAAGGAGCAGCCACTATTCCCTCAATGCGTATATGAGGAGTATCGGTAGGGCCATGCATCCATCCATACGCATGGGCTCCCTGTGCGGCCCGATAGTAAAATTCTAGGTCAGGAGCTTGCAATCCTCCATCCCTGTATGGGCGCATCAGAACCTCCCAGGCAATCCTCGGCTGTTTGCCGGCCCAAATCAGACACAATATTAATGTGTGTAGTTGCCTGAAAAACATGTTAGATAACACCATGGGAAAATTGCAGAGTAGGAAAAGGAATCGGGGAAGAACTATCATCTTCAATAGCGAGATACGGCCCATCAAAGATAGCGGTAGCTCGATCCATTTCTCTATGTTGTCTTCTAGTTTGGAGATTGCCACTCCATAATTCTCTCGCAAGACCACTTCTGCGTCCATGTGCAGTTGTATTCCCAAGTACCTTACAGCTTCTGTGGTCCATTGTATGGGATACTCTGGGTCCACCCGTTTTTGTGGCCGGGGTGAGTGGAAACGCTACAAAAGGGGGTGGTGATGGACGGAGCATCTGAATCAATCAAACACTTGCATCCAGTCAAAATATCTGGGTTTAATCCATCACCGTTCTTTAGCCCACTCTGCCACCCCAGTTCAGACATGGCTATATGCAAATCAGTCTGACCCTGTGCCTCATGGGAACAGTCCAGCCCGAACTGCCAAGCCATGTCTTCCCTGGACCGGAAACAAGCTTCCGAGGACCGGTTTCTGGCATTCCAGTCGTCTTCAGCCCGGCTTGCTTGAATCCAGTGGCAAAGTGAGCAAGGGATTCACGTCTGAGCATACCCTGCCACAGTTATGGCGGCCAAAAGTGGTACAAAATGGGGTGGTGATGGACGGAGCATCTGAATCAATCAAACACTCACACCCAGTCAAAAGATCTGGGTTTAATCCATCACCGTTCTTTAGCCCACTCTGCCACCCCAGTTCAGACATGGCTATATGCAAATCAGTCTGACCCTGTGCCTCATGGGAACAGTCCAGCCCGAACTGCCAAGCCATGTCTTCCCTGGACCGGAAACAAGCTTCCAAGGACCGGTTTCTGTCATTCCAGCCGTCTTCAGCCCGGCTTGCTTGAATCCAGTGGCAAAGTGAGCAAGGGACTCACGTCTGAGCATACCATGCCACACTTATGGCGGCCAAAAGCAGTACAAAAGGGGGTGGTGATGGACGGAGCATCTGAATCAATCAAACACTAACACCCAGTCAAAAGATCTGGGTTTAATCCATCACCGTTCTTTAGCCCACTCTGCCACCCCAGTTCAGACATGGCTATATGCAAATCAGTCTGACCCTGTGCCTCATGGGAACACTCCAGCCCGAACTGCCAAGCCATGCCTTCCCTGGACCGGAAACAAGCTTCCAAGAACCGGTTTCTGGCATTCCAGCGGTCTTCAGCCCGGCTTGCTTGAATCCAGTGGCAAAGTGAGCAAGGGACTCCCGTCTGAGCATACCCTGCCACACTTATGGCGGCCAAAAGCGGTACAAAAGGGGGTGGTGATGGACGTGTTAGATAACACCATGGGAATATTGCAGAGTAGGAAAAGGAATCGGGGAAGAACTATCATCTTCAATAGCGAGATACGGCCCATCAAAGATAGCGGTAGCTCGATCCATTTCTCTATGTTGTCTTCTAGTTTGGAGATTGCCACTCCATAATTCTCCCGCAAGACCACTTCTGTGTCCGTGTGCAGTTGTATTCCCAAGTACCTTACAGCTTCCGTGGTCCATTGTATGGTATACTCTGGGTCCACCCGTTTTTGTGGCCGGGGTGAGTGGAAACATCACCGTTTTGTTCCAGTTCACCTTGGTACCTGACATGGACCCAAACAGAACCACTTCCCGCAGTACCCTCGATTGGTTCGATTCAGGGTCACGTACATATAATAGGGTGTAATCAACGTATGTGGACACTATTAGGTTGTACCCGGGGAAGCGAATACCGCTGTGACCGTGGTACTCTCTCAATGTGCACGCCAGGGGTTCCGCCACCAGAGCGTACAGATGGGGGGACAGGGAACAGCCCTGCCTGTGGAAAATGAGCCCATAATTCTATCGATGCCCAGGCTGCTGGCGCAAACCGCCTCTTAGTTCCCATGTTGAATAATTACCAAATAAAGAGACGGGCGCTGGCAGCAGGAATCAAGAACAGAGTTTAATTCTCATGAGGAGAGCCAGTCATTTCGGACACGAAACACAGTGTCTTTCGGGAGGTGCTCTAACAAGTGAGCTGAGACTCTGGCTTTTATATCTTACAAAACACTTGAGAGTACAATCAGGACAGTATGACGCAAAGGAAAAGACATCCCTATAATCCTCGTGTCAATCCTACCCCACATGCGTTCACAATAGGGACCCTTGACCTGCTGATAAGAGGGGAGGGGTCATCACGCAGTTGAGTGTTCTGCCGAGTCTTAGGATGTGTGCGCCTGATCATATCACAGGGGGTGGGGAGGCCTTGGATCAATAGAGGGTCCTTTGAAGGAGAGGGGCCTTATACAATAAGGGGGCAGTAAATGGTATCTTCCGGCTTAGGCGATGGCCTCGGACCTGTGTGGTCAGCCGGGCTCGGGGGAAGGGGTCATCAAAAGGAGTGGTATTCATGCCGCGTGGACAATCGAGCGCTGAAGAAAGGCTTGTCAACAGAGGGGCATTCATGGAAGGGAAGGAGGTGTTGGTCAGGCGCGGCCGTGACTCCCAAGGACAGGGTCTTGCAGAAGAAGAAGGTTTATGACTTGCCCATGTGAGGAGAGGGAGGGGGTCAGGGTGCGCGCAGGGTCAGAGTCGCACAGAGAGAGAGAGATCCTATGACCTGTACATGAGAGAACAGGGGCAGTCAGATACAGCTGGGGGGCTATGTCAGCTGAGGCGAAGGATGCTTCTTCGAGAGGGAAATGGGGAATGCCTGGGTCAAGCAGGAGGGTTGCTTTTCACATCAGGGTCGCGCAAAGGGAGAGGGTTTCATGGTCTATACATGAGAGAGGGGGTGCAAGATACGCGCAGGAGGGAAGCCGGGGATTCCAATGGGTAAAAAGGCCATGGTGCCCAGAATGGCTGTGCATATGCATATAGGTATGGGCTCCCACTGGCGGAGTGATACGGTCAATAGTCTATGGCATTCATGGTGTTCACAGGGAGAGGAGTGGGAGAAGAAGGGAAATGAATGCTGTCTATGTACATCAATTTCTTCAACTTTCACAGTCGCCCCTTTTTACATAACAGCAGTCATTTTTGCAATCGATGGGTTTACAGATAGACAGGCATCGCTGATGAATTAGCATTTTGTTGATACTTAACATTTGACGTACAATTATAGACAGTCGAGGTGATGGGCAGAATGCAGCACATAGGAAATTGCATTTCGTTGTGTTCCTGACAATTAAACGCACTACATAGCATAAATCTGTCTAACTTAAAAATGTGATCAATGAACAGTTTTGACCAGGTAGTTGAGAGCGGAATTCAGTTCAATACACAAGATTTCTTCGTCACAGTGTCTTTTTATCAGCGAGCCATCACTGGTAGGCTCTAATCCGGGTACTTTCGTTGGCGCTGTTGAGCACCGGCGGTGGAGCTATAGGTCCAGCTCGGTTCTATCCTTACGCGTTGCAGGGTGCGGTCAGTCCTCTGCTGTTAGACCACAGTCCTGTTCCCTAAACAATCCGTTTGGCGGCGCCTTATGCTCGGCACCTATAGTTCTGTGCCAACACCCTATTCCCATATGAATGCAGTTCTTTCCTTTGGCAAAAAAGTCACGTGGGAAAGAGGGTGAATGTGGTTCAAATAGTCGATAGGAGAGAGAGAGAGCGGAGTTGGGTCAGAGTTCCTGGGACACACAAAAGGGACCAAGGGAGCAAAGGATAACAAGCAGGCAGGCCCATCAATCGGGCCCAAAGAAGGCGGACGGAGACTCCAGGCACACGTGGGTTAGCAGTCGGAGGGCTTCAAGGCGGCCCGTCATTTTTCATTTTCCACGTTGAAATTGCGGTCTCGTCCCGTATCTTGTTGCTCTGCAGCTCCACCTTTGGTCGATGTCATACGTGTCCCAAGATCTGCAGTCAGGCTGTACGTCACATCTGACCCATCTCCTTCGGTGATCGTGAATCTTTGAATAGGTACAAGACAACGTTTTAGAGAAATGGCAGAAGAAGATATCTACGCATATGAATTCCTCCCTCAATTCTACGCATTTGAGAGTTTATGCTCATCGGTCACAGTCAGAGGTCTATTACCAAGCAGTGCATGTGTCAGCATTCCTACTGAGTTTATGGCAGGTTTATTCATCGGCCCATTTAGAATTCAAGTGAGGACAAAATAATATTTCCATCAACTGTGCATTACATCATATTCAACATTAGCGGAGCATTTCCCTTCAGGACTGGCTAACCTTTTCAAACAGGGCGGGGGCGCTATCGTCGAGAGTCGGGCAAAACAATGTTTTCTCGAGGGTCAACAGCTACTCATGGTCATCATGTTTATATCCGGGACAGCAGCTGGGGTCTATCAAATGGGGAGGGTATACTTCGGGCGCTCGCGCTTGGGTGCGAAGGGGTGGGGCAATCTGGGCATTGGGTGTCAATCTAGACGTTGGCGTTCGTCTCTGAAGAACAGACATAAGGTGCCATTGACATGCAGTTCCCCTATGAATGGCCAGATTTGGGGGACCTTAGCCGTCTTACCTGTCCTTTCCTTTTAAGCCAATTCAAGTTCATTTATTTTTGTAGAAAGGAGAGGTAGTAATATGGCGAGGTACAATCATTTTTATTTTGGTCAATTTCGCTGAACACCTCCGCGTTCAATAAGTATCAAATCAGGCTGGTGCCGGTGGGGCACAATTTTACCAAAAAGAGGGAGAGAAAATAGGGAGACTCTCATAGAGAGTGAGAGTCGTCCGCAATCTAAACGAGCCATTCGGTACACGTATGACATGTAGAGAGAGAGAGAGAGAGAGAGAGATAGAGACAGAGAGAGAGAGAGAGATAAGGGGGTGGCCAGAGAGGGAGAGACGTGTACGAAAATAGGTCATTTAGGGCGCTTACAACACAGAACAGCAAAGGTCAGGTAACACGCAAATACAGACAGAGGGAAGACATAAATCCGTACATTACACACACACAAACTCAGACAGGGAAGACGGCACATGCATTACACATATATAAGACATTCACGACAGGACAGGAAACAACAGGTGGCCAACAAAATCCATATTATATCCTACGTATCTTTATTATCTTATTTATCTATGTGCTTAGCTCTTTCTACCCTTCCCTCCTTTTCCTTCTCGCCAGTGATGTCGGCCAGCGTTCCCAATTGCCAATACTTACACCTCAGTCGTTGGTCGGTCAGAAATTAGCCTGGTCGTGCTATTTACCCATGGTTGGATTTTAAACTATTTTTCAGTTCCTTCCTTTGGTGGGAAGTTCTCCGGGCTGAGGCAACGGCAAGTATTGATCGGGAGAACAGTCGGACAGCTTGGCTACATCTATAAGAGTGCGAAAAAGGGGGGCAGTGCATTTTGAACACCAGCAACATTTCCAACTTCCCAGACGGGTGGTGCCGTGATAACCCTTACCCGTATATTTTTCTTTGTCCTTTCCCTACCCAGTCAAAACGTCCAGTTACATTATTTAACGCGTCGTTTCTAGTCAATTTTTCGTCATTCAGTACCTGTCCAGTTTCTATGTCAGTCCATCCTCCCAGTTGCTATGTTCTAAGGAGGAACAGTCATGTTTAAGTCTACGTCTTTTAAAAACTTTTATTTGTCATAAGGACCATGCTCATATTCCCCTCTTCCCCCTCTCATTGGCGGTTCGGTCATCGTCCTTCCATACATCAGCCAAGGTTCCGACGTGACCTGCAGAAGGGAGGAGAAAGAAGGGGTGGGGGGGCAATATTCAAACCTCATCAGCATGCAGTAATCCGGAAATGTTTTTACCTACCACATACTCGACCTATCTCCACGTAGTGCATTCCTCTACCATCACGGCGTTTAAGCCCAGAGGGACCAGTAATGTCAGACAGATAATCATTGACGATCTGCGTATCTACATGAGTTACTTGGTCGTAACCCCTTTTGATCGGGTACAAGGGTGGCGGTCAGGTGGCATTTCTGTGGTGTCGTTTTAGGGCTGCTAAAGCACTTTTCCGGCTGCCTGTGACACATAGTGTGGCT
Source organism: Lissotriton vulgaris (assembly GCF_964263255.1). NCBI lineage: Eukaryota > Metazoa > Chordata > Amphibia > Caudata > Salamandridae > Lissotriton > Lissotriton vulgaris. Next base: position 2,045,547,552 of record NC_141691.1, read on the forward strand.
GCTAAATATCGGGTCCTTTTTAACCTTTAGCCTTCATCATACTTTCTCGTTGCTCACAGTAGTAATACATTCAAAACTCATTAATGCAACCGCTACAACTATGCTTTCGTTTTCAAAATACTTTTAATAAAAAGTGTTGATGTATAAATACAGGCCTACAAACCAGTGGACTGGTCACGGAGCAGATTGGAACTGTACATAGGAAGAACAAAGCTGGTGGCAGTTCATTGCATAAAGTGCGGCAGTGCAATAAAATCGTATTAACTCCCCTACAGAGCAAACATGATGCATGTCAGTAATTCATCTTTAATAAATTCATAAATTCATTATCCAATGTTCATTCATTACCTAAATTACACCAATTAATTTTCCAACTCATAATCAGTACCCACCCTAAGTCAATTCATTGTCCAAGCACATACTCAATATCCTTCATATCTACTTTCATTATCCAAAACGTTATATATATCTCGGGGCAAAAAGCTTGCGCAATCAGGGTGCAACAAAGTTTATTCAAAACGTCTCATTTTGTGTCGGCGCCATTTTGGGTGGGGTCAGGCGAGTTCCAGCACAGTCAGAATGTCTCTAGTCTCGCATGGATGGCCCAGAACCTTCCGTTGGCAGTTCAAAAAGTTTTGTGCTATGTGGTTAACAGTCTAACAAATATGGACCATTAGTCAAAGAGTGGGGAGGGCGGCAACAATTTTCCTACCGGGTCATTCTGGTGTTCCTCCGGAACTGAACAAGTCTGTGCCGTGGCTGCATTTTAGCCATTTCCAATCCGAGGCTGGCGCCGGCAGGAGTTGCACCGATGTCGTGGTTCCCAGTGAAGGGGCGGGGGCACCCATGCAGGGGGGTCGGGGGCCCCCCGGCTCTTATAGAATCTTCAAGGTCGAGGAGAGACGATATGGAGCGTGTGCCCGTCCTGGGCGGAAGACCTCTTTTTGATGTTGACCCTCTTTAAGTAAGAGCATTGGGGGGGGGGTCGCTGGAAGCCTCCACCTGGAGGGAGGTGGGGGAGGCTCGTTCGCGCCGCCTCCCCCTTCCAGTGACCCCGCACCGTTCCTCGGCTCCGTCGCTTCGATATTGGCCGTGCCAGCCATTGAAGATGGGGGGGGGGGTGGTCGGCGGCTGAGGCAAGACAGCCCCCCCCTCTTTACTCTTGACATGTGGCGGGACTACCTGGAACTGTCCAGGGGTGGACACGTGGCAGGACTACTTGTCACTATGCAGGCGATGGCATGTGGCGGGACTACTTGCAACTATCAGGCGTTGGGTGTAGTTGCGGCCATTATAGCACAAAGAAATGCCGTCATCCTCGCCTTGGCTTCGGCCTTCGACGAAAGCCGGATCGGGTGAGAGAGAGGGGTGGTCGGTGGCCGAGGCAAGACAGCCCCTTCTCTCCCCGCGGCCTGCAGGGCGGCAGAAGAGAAAAGATGGAGAGGTCCTTGTCATTCTTTGGACCGCCTGCCCAACATCACCTCCTACCGACCGTGGCCAGGCGAGCCCCTCGTGCCTCGAGGCCTCGCCTTCCGGATGGGCGTAACCGCGGACCTGTTGCACTTCGGGAGCTTCCGGAATGGGGGTAGGTACCTATTGAATTGTTTCTATTTCATGTGACCGTTATTTGGGCGTGGCGGGCAATGAGGCAGACATGTTGGGAGCAGGAACAGGCAGTGAAGCCTAGCTACCTCGTAGCTATTTTTTTTTTTTTCTGTCAAACCTTTTCGCCATTTTACATTTCTTATTACGAACTATTTCTAATGTTTCTTATTTTTGGTGAAGTCAAAAGCTCATCAGGGGGTTACTGACTTAGCCTGATTTCTTTTTATTTTCTTTCTTTTCCTTAGCGTGTTTCGAGCTAAAGTCTTCTGTTAGTAGGGAACGGTGATCACTTCATATTTTTATGTGTCCTTTTCACTAGGGGGTACTTCTGGACGGACCAGACGAGTTCCCTCCAATAAATCGTCCGGGGTGGAACGAGATTATCGATCAAAAAGGGGAACATATATTCCTTCATTAGGGTATCATCCTGGACAGACCGAGCGATGTACTTCCACTTACTAGGGTAGCCTCCTGGACGGACCAGTCGGTCTATTTCTACTAAATGGCCCATGAGTGGAGAGCATATGTCCTCCATAAGGGTAGTCTCCTGGGCGGACCATGCGAGCTACCCCCCAATAACCAACCAGTGGGGAGTGGGTAGGACTGACGAATTCACAAAGGGGCATAACCTACCCTTTTCTACTTGCAAAGACTAGACAGAATATTTCTATTTCACGTTGTTTGCAAATAGAAAATACCTCAAACGAAACAATTCCTGGGACAACAATGTCCAGGCAACCAACCAATCAATGGGGAGAAAAACAGGCATGACGGATTACAACGGGGACAAATGTCTGCATTACCTGCCCTTCGCTATCCATAAAGGGAACAGAATATTCCTATTCGTCTCTGTTTGTGGACAGGGAAGATCTCAAAGAGCAACAATCGATTATTAATCGACTTCAAAACAATCAGTGGGGAGAAAAGTAGGCATGACGGATTACAACGGGGACAAAAGTCTGCATTACCTACCCTTCTCGATCTGCAAAGAGGGACGACGTTCCTATTCGTCGCTGTTTGCAAACAGAGAATGTCTCGTTCTCCAGAAGAGAACCAATATGTCAAGTAGCCTTCAAAGCTAAATGAACCAATACCAACCAATACAATATCAGTATACAAATACCGATTTTCAATACAATCAATCAATCAATCAGGTGGATAGAACCACCCTACCAATCAGGCGTAAAAACACCCTACTTAATCTTACCCGGACCGGACCATACGGACAGTTCTTCGACTTCCTCCTCCAGCGCCCGATCGTTCTCTTACTCCATGCAGCATTCCTGTGGGATTCCAGTCAGGACAATAGGTCACTCAAGAGAGGTCCTTTCAGAATTGGTGAAGTTCTTTTGATCGGCAGCCGGGCTAGGGCCCTCTCAAGGCAGGTATACTCCGATCATTTTAGACGTTCACTTCTTCGTCTGGATCTTTCTTACCGAACCCTATGTCACTGATGGACTCCGCGTTGGGACGCCAATTGTGGAAAATGAGCCCATAATTCTATCGATGCCCAGGCTGCTGGCGCAAACCGCCTCTTAGTTCCCATGTTGAATAATTACCAAATAAAGAGACGGGCGCTGGAAGCAGGAATCAAGAACAGAGTTTAATTCTCATGAGGAGAGCCAGTCATTTCGGACACGAAACACAGTATCTTTCGGGAGGTGCTCTAACAAGTGAGCTGAGACTCTGGCTTTTATATCTTACAAAACACTTGAGAGTACAATCAGGACAGTATGACGCAAAGGAAAAGACATCCCTATAATCCTCGTGTCAATCCTACCCCACATGCGTTCACAATAGGGACCCTTGACCTGCTGATAAGAGGGGAGGGGTCATCACGCAGTTGAGTGTTCTGCCGAGTCTTAGGATGTGTGCGCCTGATCATATCACAGGGGGTGGGGAGCCCTTGGATCAATAGAGGGTCCTTTGAAGGAGAGGGGCCTTATACAATAAGGGGGCAGTAAATGGTATCTTCCGGCTTAGGCGATGGCCTCGGACCTGTGTGGTCAGCCGGGCTCGGGGGAAGGGGTCATCAAAAGGAGTGGTATTCATGCCCCGTGGACAATCGAGCGCTGAAGGAAGGCTTGTCAACAGAGGGGCATTCATGGAAGGGAAGGAGGTGTTGGTCAGGCGCGGCCGTGACTCCCAAGGACAGGGTCTTGCAGAAGAAGAAGGTTTATGACTTGCCCATGTGAGGAGAGGGAGGGGGTCAGGGTGCGCGCAGGGTCAGAGTCGCACAGAGAGAGAGAGATCCTATGACCTGTACATGAGAGAACAGGGGCAGTCAGATACAGCTGGGGGGCTATGTCAGCTGAGGCGAAGGATGCTTCTTCGAGAGGGAAATGGGGAATGCCTGGGTCAAGCAGGAGGGTTGCTTTTCACATCAGGGTCGCGCAAAGGGAGAGGGTTTCATGGTCTATACATGAGAGAGGGGGTGCAAGATACGCGCAGGAGGGAAGCCGGGGATTCCAATGGATAAAAAGGCCATGGTGCCCAGAATGGCTGTGCATATGCATATAGGTATGGGCTCCCACTGGCGGAGTGATACGGTCAATAGTCTATGGCATTCATGGTGTTCACAGGGAGAGGAGTGGGAGAAGAAGGGAAATGAATGCTGTCTATGTACATCAATTTCTTCAACTTTCACATGCCTAGTGCCTCTTCCGATACTAAAGGGTTCTGACGTGCATGAGCCCACGCGGACCCGTGCTGGGGGTGAGGCATATAGGGTATTAATCAATTGTATAAATAGTTCCCCAACACCCATGCGCTGTAACACCGCACGTAGGAAAGGCCATTCGACGGAATCGAAGGCCTTCTGCATGTCTAGGAATAAAGCTACCGCTGGCACATCCTGCCTGGTATGTTGAAAGGCCGCGAATACTGTTCTTAGATTATAAGTAAGTGTGCGACTCGGTACGAAGCCTGCCTGTTCAGGGGCAACAAGAGTCGTCATCAGCGGGCTTATGCGGTTCGCTATTATTTTTGCAAATATCTTGGCGTCCACATTTATAAGGGACAGCGGGCGGTATGAGGCGCAATCCTCTGGGGACTCTCCAGGTTTAAGAAGAGTAATTATTACCGCTTTCCGTAGTGTTGGAGGCATTTGACCATCTTCCGCGATTTGTTCGATCAGCCGCTGCAAGTGGGGAAGCAGCAGCTCAGAAAAAGTTTTATAGAACGAGGCAGGAAAGCCGTCGCTCCCAGGCACGCTACCAGCCCTCATCGACGACAACGCCCACACCAATTCTTCCCTTTCGTAGGGTCGCGCTAAAAATTCACAGTGTGTTTGTGTGAGCCAAGGCAGTTGTATGTGCGTCAAATAATCCAAGAGGTTGTCCTCGGGCATCTGGCCCCTTGAGGCATATAGTGTAGCATAGTATTCTTCAAAACGTGTCGCCGCCGCCAGATCATCCACCACTTCCCCAGAGAGTGGGGAGCGGAGAGACGATCTTGCCGCGTTCTGCCTGCATTGTTTTGCCATGTTGGCCAGCACCACTCCGGGCCGTTCACCTTCACCATAAGACCGAGCAATAGCATATTTACCTAAATGTTTGACTTCCGCGTCCGCCTCTTCATTATATTTCCAAAGTGTTTGCACTAGTTCTTGTGCCAGGTGTAGGAGAGTAGGGTCTGCAATCCTATGATCACCCAGATTTTTTGCTTTTGTTTCACTGGTTTACGACTTTCTCTGGCTGTGGGCCTGCCAATCAGACCCACAGCCTGGCTGTTCTCTTTCTAAATTACCTCATGTACCCTAGGTGCATCTACCAATTGGTACTGGGCCACCTTATCAGACCCTGTAACTCAGGGCATAGGTGTACCCAGGGCTGCCAGGGGCTGCAGCACGTATTGTGCCACCCCTGGCTGGCCTCCTAAATTTGACACAACTGGCTGCATGACAGCTGGGGCAAAGTCGTGTAATCACCCTTTGCTGTAGGTGTAGTATACCTATACCTAACCCTAAAATGGACACACAGATTCCTATCAGTCACTCCTATGGCAGGCCTTGACAATCCTGAAGGCAGAGTGCTTGGAATCGTGTGAGATGGTGCTCTGGCATGAGCTGAGCCTGTCTGCAGCTTGCGGAATCAAGTCCTAATAGCTGTTCCATGATATCGCATACCATATACTCTTAAGTGCATTATAATCCTCGCGGTTAAATGCTATCTTTGGTATTGCTTTATCAAAACATGTCGAGTAAGGTGTCATACGAATTGGAATACTAACCCCTCGCCAATTCTGGCGACGGGGTTAGCATTCCACCCTTCTAGAGGGACACGACATGTATGTAACTGTGAACCCCGGTTAAAGTTAACTGAAGCCTCAGCTCCACAAAATGGATGCTGCCACCACAGACACGAGTCTGACCCCCTGCAGCTGGGAGTCCTTCCAGTGAGGGGAGCCTGGACAAAGGGTTTCCTGTCAGGGGCGGTGCTAGCACCGTCCCAGACATGGTTTTGTGTATCCTGGGTAGGCAGGGCTTTACAGGAAGGTGACTGCTGAGTGGCACCCCGGTGCTCACTACGCATAGGCCGGTCTGAACCAGTTCCAGGGGCACACCAGCCCCTGGCCTGGGGAAGTCCAGCATGGCTGAGGGGTGTAACCACCCCCCACCTAGTCCCACCCATAGGCAGGACCTAGTCACCGGGTCAGCCCCCTTTTTTAGTATAAAGATGGGAGCGGGCCCCCTGTTAAAATTAGATCATCTTTGGAATCAAGATACCACTTTCTTCGAAAGGACTTCACGATTTCTTCTTCAAGATTCTCCCTTGTGGCTAAGGAGTAGTCACCCTGCATCCGCAGGCACCATCCTAAAGAACACTGCGGTCTGCTACAAGTCCTTCATCACGAATCCGACGACCCAGCTCGACGAGACCCGGCTTCCCTGGCACCTCTGACCTCTACTCACCTCTACAGCCAAGCTGAGAACCGTGAGTGCGACGAGACCTCAAGGGACCGACGATCGCCAAGACTGCACGACATCTTTACTGCAAGCCCACCGTGTCCTCCACTGGTGAGTGCTTTGGGGTCCGAGAAGCCCCGACCCTGCGCAGCTCCAGCACCCAAGATCAGCCCCCCTGCATCTCCACGATCTGCGTGGGGCCCTTCTGCTGTTTGCTGTGCACCGCGTTGTTTGGCTACTAGCCGGCTGGCTTGTGGCCCTCTGAACGACGCCCAACGACTTCACGACTGCTGGTCTGGTTGCTCCAGGCTGGCCTTTGCTTCCTTCTTCAAGAGAGGCACCCCGGACCCTCCTGGTCCACTCCAGACGCCATTTTAGGTCCACCGCGTGGGCTTGAATTTGCCAAGGCTTTGTTGCCCAATCCTGGGTCCAGCGACGCCGACAGCTTCTATCTTCGTGGGACAGCTCGATCCTCCATCCTGGTCGCCGACAACGCCTCCTGGTCCGTGAGATCTTCGAGTCAAGCGTCACCCACTCACCTAGTCGAGGTGGCTACCATCCGGTGCCCTCCTGGTGCCCACTGACTACTGGCTAGTAGTCTCGAACTTGGTCCCCTCTGCTTTCAGGTGTCATCTATCTTCAAGATCCAGGCTTGGATCCGACTGAACTTTCTTCACTGGTCACCGGCCAGCATCTTTTCTTCCGGCTCCTGGTCCGTCTACGAGGATTCCCGACGTCTTTTCAGACCTATGCAGCTGCAGCCCCTGGGCTAGGTAACTTCGGCATTTCGGTGCCCCAGCATAGCCTCACTATCCAAGGGTCAGAATCTACTTTCGTTTTCTCCCTACCAGGTCGGGTTCGCCCGAGAACACTAACTTTCTAATTCCTAGCTACCATAGACTTTTGTCCCGCATCTCGCGTGAGAGTGCACACACTGCACCCGAGTCCCCTAGGCCTCCTAGAAGTAATCTAACGATTCCCTAGTCAAGTCCTAGCGATTCCAAAAGCTATTAGTACTGTACTTACCTGCTAGGAATTTCGCATTCCACTTTCAGAGTATATGGTTTTCCGTGCCCCTCGGGCATTTGTATATACTGTGCTAACTTAAGTATTTTTGTAAGAGTTTTGGTTTGTGCTTAGTACCCTGTCCTCATAAAGAGTACAGGGCTGTTGTGATCTTTAAATAAATAACTGTTTATTTTCATAACACTTGTGTGGTGTCCTTTCACTGGGTATTCAAGGGGTATATGTGTGGTAAACAGCTGGCTTAACACGCCCTCTCGAGTCTTTAGCCTTAGACTGCTCGTATCCACGCTACTAGGATAGCTGGTCTATAAGGTTGACTTACAACCAATCATCAATAAGGGTTGCTGGACTGATACATAGTGTTCACTAGAATAGTGAGCACTGCATATCAGGCCACCTTCTCACATTGGTGAGCAGCGGTTGGGATTTGAGCTTGCTGTTGTTTTACCACACGTATCCTAAGAATATCTTGTTGAAAGATCACATAAGTACTGTTAGGTACATATAACTAAAGCTTAGAATACTCTGAGTTCTACTGAACCAGCTGTTGTAGCTCCTCAAGGCTTAGCACACCTTGGCTGCAACTCTTAGCAAGGGATCAGTAGGTAAACACATAGTGTAGGTAGGTGCATCACTTACACCACACTAGAAACAGTATGTCGGACAAAGGAGGAAACACTGAGGTTCCCCTTGTGTCAGTTGACCCTCCACAGGTCATCTCTTCAAGATATACTGCGCTTAGCTTCCATGAGTTACGACAAGTGTGTACCTCTAGGAAGATTAAGCAGGGGTCTAACCCCACAACTGCCTTTCTGATTGGTCTCTTAGAGACTCATGATGCAAGGAGGGCTGGTAACCCAGACCCTTCTAATTCAGATGGCAACATGCCCTCCTTACAGGGTCCCTTTGATGCCCAGGACCATCCTCTTCAGGAAGCAGATGATGCTGATGATGAGGATGATGATTTGGTATCAGGGGATGAGGCAGAAAAGGAACAGGTAGAAGTCAGCAGACTAACCAGGTCCAACTTAAGCAGACATGAGATGGGCACTAGGGGACCCTTGGGGCCACTCTCAGGTCAGCTTAACATTGGGAATGGACGAGATAGATCTCTATCAAGAGGCTCTATCAGATCCCTTCATACCAATGGCTCTCAACGTTCCTCTCAAAGGGGAATGACATCTCCCCAGAGGAGAATGTATGAAGCTAAGGAAAAGGCAGCCAATCTGAGGATTGAAAGGGAAGAACTTGCCCTGGCCAAAGAGAGGCTTGCCTTTGCTAGAGAGCAACAATTGAGTGGGACAGTCCCCACTGGTGGCAGCATTGTACCTAGCAATAGGGAAAGGAGTTTTGATACAAAACACCTTGGTAAGATAGTGCCCCCCTTTAAACAAGGGGATGACATCCACAAATGGATTACTGCTTTGGAGAGGGCCTGCACTGTGCAAGGTGTTCCCCCAAGTCAGTGGGCAGCTATCTTGTGGCTCTCCTTTGAGGGTAAAGGAAGAGACAAGCTCCTCACCACAAGGGTGGAGGATGCTAATGATTACCAAGTCTTGAAAAATGCACTGGTTGATGGGTTTGGCCTAACCACTGAGCAGTACAGGGTGCTGTTCAGGGATACCCAGAAAACTCAGTCTCAAGATTGGGCTGACTTTGTAGATTGTGCCACTAAGGCTTTTGAGGGCTGGTTGCTGGGCAGTAAGGTTACTGATTATAAAGGATTGTACAATTTGATGATGAGAGAGCAAATTTTAAACAATTGTCAGAACCAGTTGTTGCATCAGCATCTTGTTGACTCAGATCTGACCTCTCCCCAAGAATTGGGAAAGAAGGCAGACAGATGGGTTAGAACAAGAGTTAAACAGAACCAGGGCCAGAATCAAGGTGGTCAGAAGAAAGCAGACCAGAAGGGTAAGGATTCGAAAGGGGAACAAAATGACCAGAAGTCTTCGACAGGTCCCCAACAACCCAAAGAGGGTGGGGGTCAGGCTCCCCAAAAGAAGAAAGAAGGCCAATCTAAAAGGTGGTGCCAATACTGCAAAAGTAAAACTCACTGGTTTAGTGAGTGCACCAAGAAAGGAGGAGGGCAGACTCCTGCCACTGCAGCCCCTAAGGCACCTGTGCCCCCTAGTACAGCCAGCAGTGGTAGTGCACCTCCCAAGGGTTTAGTAGGGTTAACCCTGGGTTCTGAGGGGAGTGACAACTTAGTTGGCACCCTCACTCAGGCTGTCCTTGTCAGTACAGGGGATATGGATATGTCCCCTGACATAAGTCCCAATACTTTGGGCAAATACAGACAGACACCTTTTATTAATGGAAAAATGGCTCAGGCCTATAGGGACACTTGTGCCAGTGTCACAATGGTGACACCTAGCTTTGTGGACCCTGGACAGATCATGCCAGGTACAGAATTCCTGGTGACCAATGCAAGCAATGTCACTACCAATCATAGTATGGCAATTGTAGCTTTCTCCTGGGGAGGGGTAACTGGCCAAAAGAAGGTTGTAGTTAGTTCAGACCTCCCAGTGGATTGTTTGTTGGGCAATGATTTGGAGTCATCACAATGGTCAGAAGTGGAGCAGAGGACTCATCTGGAAATGTTAGGTTTGCCAGCACATGTGTTTGCTGTGACTAGGTCACAGGCCAGAAGATGCCCCACTGAACAGGTGCTGGATCCTGGAACAATGGACCAGACACCTTCCAAGAAAAAGAGCAGTAGGGTTAAGGCTGTGCCTTCCCCCTTGCCCCAGGTTGTGGATCAAGTCTCAGAGGAGGCTGACCTGCAGGAATTGAGGGAAACTGAGCCTAGAGAGTTTGAACTTGATCAAGTTGAATTCTTGGGTTCAGGGGGACCCTCAAGGGAAGACCTGGGGAAGGACCAGTTAGGCTGCCCTTCTCTTGAACCCCTCAGACAGCAGGCTGCTGCTGAGGCTGCTGGGAACGCCACAGGTACCCACAAGGTATACTGGGAAGATGGACTCCTGTACACTGAGTCAAGAGACCCCAAGCCTGGCATGACCAGGAGGCTGGTTGTACCCTTGTCTCAGAGAGGTTTCCTACTTACCTTGGCCCATGAGATTCCCTTAGCAGGACACTTAGGCCAGACAAAGACTTGGGACAGGCTTGTCTCACACTTTCACTGGCCTCACATGAATGAGGATACCAAGGAGTTTTGTCGCTCCTGTGTCACTTGCCAAGCCAGTGGTAAGTCAGGTGGCACAACAAAGGCCCCCCTTATACCAATGCCTGTGGTGGGGGTGCCCTTTGAAAGAGTGGGGATTGACATTGTTGGTCCAATGGAACCCCAGACAGCATCAGGGCACAAGTTTATACTGGTGGTAGTGGATCATGCCACCAGGTATCCTGAAGCTATTCCACTTAGGACCACCACAGCCCCTGTGGTGGCAAGGGCCCTAGTTGGAGTGTTCTCCAGAGTGGGCTTCCCTAAGGAGGTTGTCTCTGACAGAGGTGCAAACTTCATGTCAAGCTATTTAACTGCTATGTGGAAGGAGTGTGGTGTCAATTACAAATTCACTACACCCTATCACCCACAATGCAATGGGCTGGTTGAAAGGTTCAACAGGACCCTAAAAGGGATGATTCATGGACTACCTGAAACACTCAGGCGTAGATGGGATGTCCTGATGCCCTGCCTTCTGTTTGCTTACAGAGAGGTCCCACAAAAGGGGGTTGGCTACAGCCCTTTTGAACTTTTGTATGGGCATCCTGTGAGAGGCCCCTTGTGTTTGGTGAAGGAAGGATGGGAGAGACCTCTCAAAAAGCCTGCAACCAACATAATGGACTATGTACTTGGTCTCCGCTCCAGGATGGCTGAGTATATGGAGAAGGCATCAGAAAACCTTAAGGCCAGTCAAGAACTTCAAAAAGCTTGGCATGACCAAAAGGCTGTCCTGACTGTTTATCAGCCTGGACAGAAAGTGTGGGTGTTGGAGCCAGTGGCCCCAGCAGCACTCAAAGACAAATGGTCTGGGCCCCACACAATTCTTGAGCAAAAGGGAGAGGTCACCTACCTGGTGGACCTTGGAACTCCCAGGAGTCCCCACAGGGTACTCCATGTCAACAGGCTCAAAGCATATGTCGACAGGAAGGACATGAGCTTGCTCATGGCCATAGATGAGGGACAGGAGGAAGAGAGTGACCCTCTCCCAGACCTGCTCACTCAGAATCCTGATGATGGGTCAGTAGATGGTGTTGTCTTTTGTGGCAGCCTCTCTGAACATCAGCAGAAAGACTGTAAACAGGTTCTTCAGTCTTTCAGACATATGTTCTCTCTGACACCCAGTCAGACCAATTGGTGTACCCATGAGGTTGACACTGGTGACAGCCTGCCAGTCAAGAGTAAAATCTACAGGCAGCCTGATCATGTTAGAGACTGCATAAAAACTGAAGTGCAGAAAATGTTGGAATTGGGAGTCATTGAACCCTCAGATAGCCCTTGGGCTAGTCCAGTAGTTCTAGTGCCAAAGCCTCACACCCAAGATGGTAAGAGAGAGATGAGGTTTTGCGTAGACTACAGGGGTCTCAATGCAGTCACTAAGACTGATGCCCATCCAATACCAAGGGCAGATGAACTTATAGATAGATTGGCTTCTGCCAACTACTTAAGTACATTTGACTTAACAGCTGGGTATTGGCAAATCAGGTTAGCTGAGGATGCCAAGCCCAAAACAGCATTTTCAACCCCTGGTGGGCATTATCAATTTGTGGTAATGCCCTTTGGTCTGAAAAATGCACCTGCCACCTTCCAAAGGTTGGTGAATCAAGTCCTTACTGGGCTGGATGACTTCTGTGCAGCATATCTAGATGATATTGCTGTCTTTAGCTCCACCTGGGAGGATCACCTGGTCCACCTGAGGAAAGTGTTAGAGGCTCTGCAAGCAGCAGGCCTCACTATCAAGGCCACCAAGTGCCAGATAGGGCAGACACAGGTTGTATACCTGGGCCACCTTGTAGGTGGAGGCCAGGTTCAGCCACTGGAGAGCAAAATACAGTCAATCAGGGACTGGGCTCCTCCAACCACCCAGACTCAGGTTCGAGCTTTCTTGGGCCTGACTGGATACTACAGAAAGTTTGTCAGGAACTATGGTTCCATTGTGACACCATTAAATGAACTGACAAGTAAGAAAATGCCAAAAAAGGTTCAGTGGACAGCAGGCTGTCAAAAAGCATTCGATGACCTAAAGCAGGCCATGTGCACAGCACCTATCCTTAAGAGTCCAGACTACTCCAAACCATTCATTGTCCAAACAGATGCTTCTGAGTTGGGTGTGGGAGCTGTTCTTTCTCAACTGAATTTTGATGGTCAGGATCAGCCCATTGCTTTTATAAGCAGAAGGCTGACCCCCAGAGAGAAGAATTGGTCAGCTATTGAGAGGGAGGCCTTTGCTGTGGTTTGGGCCCTGAAGAAGCTGAGGCCATACTTGTTTGGCACTCACTTCAAGATTCAGACCGACCATAAGCCCCTCTTGTGGCTAAATCAGATGAAGGGTGAAAACCCCAAACTGCTTAGGTGGTCCATTTCCCTACAGGGGATGGACTTTACAGTGGAACATAGGCCTGGTACTGATCATGGCAATGCCGATGGGCTCTCCAGATATTTCCACTTAGAACAAGAAGACTCACCTGGTCAAGGTTAGCTTATTGTCCCAAAGTTTGGGGGGGGGTCATGTAGGAGAGTAGGGTCTGCAATCCTATGATCACCCAGATTTTTTGCTTTTGTTTCACTGGTTTACGACTTTCTCTGGCTGTGGGCCTGCCAATCAGACCCACAGCCTGGCTGTTCTCTTTCTAAATTACCTCATGTACCCTAGGTGCATCTACCAATTGGTACTGGGCCACCTTATCAGACCCTGTAACTCAGGGCATAGGTGTACCCAGGGCTGCCAGGGGCTGCAGCACGTATTGTGCCACCCCTGGCTGGCCTCCTAAATTTGACACAACTGGCTGCATGACAGCTGGGGCAAAGTCGTGTAATCACCCTTTGCTGTAGGTGTAGTATACCTATACCTAACCCTAAAATGGACACACAGATTCCTATCAGTCACTCCTATGGCAGGCCTTGACAATCCTGAAGGCAGAGTGCTTGGAATCGTGTGAGATGGTGCTCTGGCATGAGCTGAGCCTGTCTGCAGCTTGCGGAATCAAGTCCTAATAGCTGTTCCATGATATCGCATACCATATACTCTTAAGTGCATTATAATCCTCGCGGTTAAATGCTATCTTTGGTATTGCTTTATCAAAACATGTCGAGTAAGGTGTCATACGAATTGGAATACTAACCCCTCGCCAATTCTGGCGACGGGGTTAGCATTCCACCCTTCTAGAGGGACACGACATGTATGTAACTGTGAACCCCGGTTAAAGTTAACTGAAGCCTCAGCTCCACAAAATGGATGCTGCCACCACAGACACGAGTCTGACCCCCTGCAGCTGGGAGTCCTTCCAGTGAGGGGAGCCTGGACAAAGGGTTTCCTGTCAGGGGCGGTGCTAGCACCGTCCCAGACATGGTTTTGTGTATCCTGGGTAGGCAGGGCTTTACAGGAAGGTGACTGCTGAGTGGCACCCCGGTGCTCACTACGCATAGGCCGGTCTGAACCAGTTCCAGGGGCACACCAGCCCCTGGCCTGGGGAAGTCCAGCATGGCTGAGGGGTGTAACCACCCCCCACCTAGTCCCACCCATAGGCAGGACCTAGTCACCGGGTCAGCCCCCTTTTTTAGTATAAAGATGGGAGCGGGCCCCCTGTTAAAATTAGATCATCTTTGGAATCAAGATACCACTTTCTTCGAAAGGACTTCACGATTTCTTCTTCAAGATTCTCCCTTGTGGCTAAGGAGTAGTCACCCTGCATCCGCAGGCACCATCCTAAAGAACACTGCGGTCTGCTACAAGTCCTTCATCACGAATCCGACGACCCAGCTCGACGAGACCCGGCTTCCCTGGCACCTCTGACCTCTACTCACCTCTACAGCCAAGCTGAGAACCGTGAGTGCGACGAGACCTCAAGGGACCGACGATCGCCAAGACTGCACGACATCTTTACTGCAAGCCCACCGTGTCCTCCACTGGTGAGTGCTTTGGGGTCCGAGAAGCCCCGACCCTGCGCAGCTCCAGCACCCAAGATCAGCCCCCCTGCATCTCCACGATCTGCGTGGGGCCCTTCTGCTGTTTGCTGTGCACCGCGTTGTTTGGCTACTAGCCGGCTGGCTTGTGGCCCTCTGAACGACGCCCAACGACTTCACGACTGCTGGTCTGGTTGCTCCAGGCTGGCCTTTGCTTCCTTCTTCAAGAGAGGCACCCCGGACCCTCCTGGTCCACTCCAGACGCCATTTTAGGTCCACCGCGTGGGCTTGAATTTGCCAAGGCTTTGTTGCCCAATCCTGGGTCCAGCGACGCCGACAGCTTCTATCTTCGTGGGACAGCTCGATCCTCCATCCTGGTCGCCGACAACGCCTCCTGGTCCGTGAGATCTTCGAGTCAAGCGTCACCCACTCACCTAGTCGAGGTGGCTACCATCCGGTGCCCTCCTGGTGCCCACTGACTACTGGCTAGTAGTCTCGAACTTGGTCCCCTCTGCTTTCAGGTGTCATCTATCTTCAAGATCCAGGCTTGGATCCGACTGAACTTTCTTCACTGGTCACCGGCCAGCATCTTTTCTTCCGGCTCCTGGTCCGTCTACGAGGATTCCCGACGTCTTTTCAGACCTATGCAGCTGCAGCCCCTGGGCTAGGTAACTTCGGCATTTCGGTGCCCCAGCATAGCCTCACTATCCAAGGGTCAGAATCTACTTTCGTTTTCTCCCTACCAGGTCGGGTTCGCCCGAGAACACTAACTTTCTAATTCCTAGCTACCATAGACTTTTGTCCCGCATCTCGCGTGAGAGTGCACACACTGCACCCGAGTCCCCTAGGCCTCCTAGAAGTAATCTAACGATTCCCTAGTCAAGTCCTAGCGATTCCAAAAGCTATTAGTACTGTACTTACCTGCTAGGAATTTCGCATTCCACTTTCAGAGTATATGGTTTTCCGTGCCCCTCGGGCATTTGTATATACTGTGCTAACTTAAGTATTTTTGTAAGAGTTTTGGTTTGTGCTTAGTACCCTGTCCTCATAAAGAGTACAGGGCTGTTGTGATCTTTAAATAAATAACTGTTTATTTTCATAACACTTGTGTGGTGTCCTTTCACTGGGTATTCAAGGGGTATATGTGTGGTAAACAGCTGGCTTAACACGCCCTCTCGAGTCTTTAGCCTTAGACTGCTCGTATCCACGCTACTAGGATAGCTGGTCTATAAGGTTGACTTACAACCAATCATCAATAAGGGTTGCTGGACTGATACATAGTGTTCACTAGAATAGTGAGCACTGCATATCAGGCCACCTTCTCACACCAGGTCCGCGGTAGGGTCTAGGATCTGGCACCTTTCTATGTCCCGCAGCCTGTGCTCCAATAGTTTTAATCTATCGCGGATAGAGTTAAGCACTCCTGCATGTTTTGCAATCAGGACGCCCCGAATATATGCCTTGAAGGCTTCCCATACCGTGATAAATGACTCCACCGAACCCTAGTTTTTACTGAAAAAGTCTTCTATCTCCGTAGCTACCTCTTCCCGAAAAGCATTATCTAGTAATGAGTATGGAGACAATCTCCAAGAAAAGGGCGGAGGACGACGCGTCGGGGCATCAAGGGTAATCAGTACCGGGGAGTGGTCCGAGTAGGTTCGCGGCAGAGTTCTACATGCTCGTATCCCAGGGAGTAAGTGCGCAGAGAGCAGCCAGTAGTCAATACGAGTATGTATGTTTTGCTGTGATGAATAGTGTGTAAATCCCCCTCGCGCTGGGCTTCTACTTCTCCAAACGTCCTGTATTCCCAGTCTGAGCATCTCCGCCTCCAGAACTCGTGCTTATGCCGATGGGCGTCTACTCGGCCTGATCTGGCCTATCCAGAACGGGGTTCATGGTCAAGTTGAAATCTCCCCCCATAAAATATGTCTAGCGCCAATATCTTTAATTTTACGCGCGAGGGTCACATAAAATGAAGGACAGTCACAGTTTGGGCCGTATGTGTTAATAAGGTATAGTTCCATGCCCTTGCCAGTGCATTTCGTTATGGTGTATCTACCATCCGGGTCAGTTTCTATTGGTAGGAGGATAATCCGCGACTTAGGGTTGACCCAGGTGAGAACTCCCCTGGCGCTGGTGGTGAAGCCTGCCGCGTGCGCATGATTATGGAGACCCCTATATCTCAATGTGGGGCTATCTGCACGCAGGTGTGTCTCTTGTAATAGAGCTATGTCCACTGTATGTCGTGCAAGGTACTGAAGGACCTTCCTGACTTTTCTATGGTTGTTCAGTCCTCTAATGTTCCGAGTCATTAGTGTCATAGTATCTCTGTCGTGTGGCTCCTGCGTTATCACAGGTGATGCGGGGTTAGTGGGGGTCATGTCATCATCCAATGTGGGTCCGGCCATAGTGTAAACAGTCTGTCAGTGTATCAGCATATTCTGCATTCGCTACCTGTAAGTGATGCATATGTAAATCTGTGACTACGCCAAGCAAGACTCTCCATTTAACTCCAACAACATTGCCTTCAAACATCAATACAATCGTTAGCAAGAAAAAGTTATCTGCCCCCACCTCTCCCCCCACCCACCATGCCCAACCCGGCCACGATTCAAGTACCCTCCTGCCCCATCCCTCAAACCCTCCCATTTCCCACCCAAAAAGTCTCCACCCCCCTTGCCTCCCTCTACTCTCATCCCAAATTAGCCCTAGCACAGCTGGAAATACTAAACAATAGCTAAAGCCCTAAATTTAACAACACAACCAAGGGGTATGGTGATCAACACTCGGGGCCGTAGGTAACCTGCTCACAACAGTCCTGTAACAGAGTACAGGAACAATAAGGCCCCCCGCCCCCCCGCCCAAACAAGTCCAATTTTAGGCGATAAACAGTGCATCCATTCTGGTCCGTGCATGTCCATAAGTGTCCAGTTGTACAATATGCAACACAGGAACTACTATCAGTACTCGACTAAGTTCTGACCTACAGGGCAGGTGTAATACAACCATAGGGGCGGTTAGCACTATCTATGCATCTATTCCCCAATAAACTCAGGAGCAGTACTGTACTGATTGGAGCACAGGAAGAAAACAGTGCGTAACCCCACTGATCGAATACAATCATGTACCCATAGAATGTTTATAATCATTATCCCCCCGTCACACCAAGCCCCACTTACTGTATCAATGTAGTTCCTCTATGGATTTCCACCCTTGCCACAGTTCGAACAACTGCCGTTCCATTGTAGTACAATGATGTCAGCATCAATTATAAAAAAAAAAGAAGCCCCCCCATATGATAACAATTGGTGTGGCATTCCAAAAGGTAAGTAGCTTTCTGGGTCTGACTCATAGCTAATCCTGGTCATCCATGGATCCTCCCGCGTCTTCCCCTTGCGATGCAGTCTCCGCAGGTCTTCTTCGGTCTTTTTTCCAATCTTTCATGGCCTTCTGGAGTGCCATGGGGTCCGTAAAGATGGTAGAGCTCCCCTGTCTGTTGACTCGCAATTTCGCTGGGTAAAGGATTGCATAGTCCACTCCCAGCTCTCTCAACTGATGCTTCATAGGTGCAAACTGTTATCACGCTTCCTGAACTCTAGCAGTGAAGTCAGGAAATAGGGAAAGAGTGCTGCCCTCGTATAATAAAGGCTGTTTCTCTCTAGCTAGTTTGAGAGCCACGTCCCGATCCCTGTAATTCAGCAGTTTTGCTACTATTGGGCACGGAGGGGCACCCGGCTTCGGGCGTGGGCCCAATGTTCGGTGTGCTCTTTCCACCACGAACATCTCGGAGAACTCTGAGTCACCCAGTAGTTTCTTGAGGAGAGCTTCCACAAAGAGTTCCATGTTGCCAGTCGAGGTATTCTCCGGCAGACCTGTTATTCGTATGTTACATCTACGACACCTCGCTTCAAGGTCCTCCGCCTTATCCTGTAGTATTTGGATCACTCTTCCGAGCTGTTTGTGCTCCGAGTCCATGGTCGTGTGGGCCTCTTCTACTTCCACAATGCGCCTCTCTGCCATGTCAATGCGTTTCGCGTGCTTGTCCAATCTCTCTGCCATGCGGTCCATTCGGTACGTCAGTGCTCCATCTTAGTACCCAAAGACGCAATGCTCCCCTGCAGATTTTTTTCCATTGCAAGCAGAATGTGACGCAAGTCCGCTTCAGCACCCTCTTTGCCTGCCACCTGTACCGATTCCGAGTCCTTTTCTGGGGGTGGGTTAGTCAGAGTTTTAGTCTTTTTGGCGGCATCAAATGTTATTTTTGGTTGCAGTCTGTCAGGACGGCCCATCTTGAAGACCCCAACTGCAATCACCAACGCTCACAGACTCCATGGGTGACCACCTCTATGGCGTTCAGCCCTAATCGGGCTGGCCAAGTAGTGTTGCGTTCAACGCTATATTGCAGGAATAGTCTGCAGAAAGAATCTCCCCTGCAAGGCACAGTCAAAGAGCTGGTCAGGTAATATTGCGCTCAGCAACAGCAGGTGTGCACCTTCAGTACTTACAATTATAGAATCAATAGCGCGTGGAATGAAAGGGGTTTTAATACATGTGCTGTGAGCGTGGGTCCGTAGTGCACTGCGCAGGGCAAATGAATCGTCCGTGAGCCGACATGGGTGGCGGTAATTCCCACGATGCTAGCACGCCTCACCGCACCTTCCAAATCAGGCAGCAACCCAGCCTCAGTGTCTCACTTGTGCCCCAGCTCTAGGGCCTCTCGTCGAAGGTGGCGAAGAGGTGGCCGTGATCGGAGGGGCCGTCCGCTACACGCAGCAAATATGGCGTCTACCAGGTCGCGACTGCCAGGTCAGGCCAAGGCTCCGCAGTGAGCGCAAACCGCACGGCACGGCGACCCCAGAAGTGCCCGCGAGCAAGGTCGGGCAGCGGGTATTAGGGGGAGAATGTCAAAATCAGGTCAGGGTCTTCGATGCAGGGCGCCCGCTCTCTAGCTCAGCACGCCAACCTCAGCTCTCCCACTGGGGACCGTCACTGACGGTATCCCCCCGTCCAGGCAGCAGCCTCACCTCCCAAAGGCGTCGATGTCAGCAACTGGTCTCTCCAGCGCAGCCTTTCTTATGTCCAGGCTCTCTCACAGGCGCGCGATCCCCAGATAATGTGTCGTGCCTAGCGCCATCCAGAAGCCGGGCGCTCTCGTAACGGAGCTCCCGCGATCGGGCGCTCCACCGCTGTGTTACCGCTGCGCCTGTCGAGCCCGTCTGCCTTTCGGAGCCAGCAGCAGCGACCCAGATTCTTCCGGATGGTATGCCTTTTTGCCTGCTCGATTGTCCGCTCTGTGCGTTCCTCCGTACCTCTCCGCAGGTCTTGTAGGCACAGTGTCGCCTCAGCCCGCACCCGACTGGGCCACTCAGCAAGGTCAGTCCGCAGCGGCACTCCACCAGTTCTCATTCCACCGGAGCCAGGTACAGGCTGTTCCCTTCGTCGTTCGGGCAGCGCGGGTGTAGTTTTACCGCGATTTAGGCACCGTTATCTGCAGGATATATGTCCGGATAGTGGTTTAGGCGGAGGAGTTCGCGCTTCAGGCGGCCATCTCCGTCACTGGTTAGCACCGCCCCTCACCCGTACATAGTTATGCTGGAAAACTACGGGACCGCCATGGCACGGCTGGAAGACAATGTAAATGTTTGGGTGGGTCTCCCGCTTTCGCTGATAGGCAGAATATCGATCATGACAATGATAGTATTACCTAGATTACTGTATTTATTCACTAATGTACCTATGGTCTTGCCGAAATGTTTCTTCAGTCGCCCTAAGTCCTTGATGATAAAGCTAGCATGGGCAGGGAAGCAAGCTAGGGTGCAGTGGAACGTCATGGTGTTGCCATACCACCTTGGAGGTCTGGGTGCTCCTGATTTTGAACTATACTTCAGAGTGGAGCAGGGCGTGCACGTTCACAGCTGGATACATGACAAGGAAAATGCACTGTTTGTTCAGCTTGAGAGGCTTTACGCAGCTCCAAAGCCATTGCCAACTATAATATTTGACCCAGTTGACAGACGTACAGGATTGCTGGACTCATTAAACTCGCCCAGACATGCATGGCAGGTGCTGCTGCAATTCTACGCCGGAGCACTTCTGTATTCCCCACTGATGCCCATTGACTGGATGGCTTGGCTTTCACCATGTACTGAAAAAGGTGTCATCTCCGCCCTGAACGCCTTGGGCATAACTACGGCTGGCGATATGTTTGAGGGGGGGCGCTTAAGTCAATAGCTGACATGCTCACACCAGAAGCTGTGCCCACTGGACTACAGCGCTTCCAATTTTACCGAGTTAGACAGGCCTGGTGGGAGCAACTGGGTGAAGACTTATTGGAACCAGCAGAACTGTTGGAACTCACGCATGTGAATAAAACAACCTCCCCAAAAAATGGTTTCCACCCTGTATAGGATGGCCATAACAGGCAGAGCAACAGGGTATAGTAAGGCACGCCTTGAGCGGCAACGTGACTTGGAGACGGCAGTTGACGATGACATGTGGAGTTATTGTTGCACCAGCACGAGGCATATCTCCTTGAATGGGAGACACCGATTGATACATTTTAAATGTATCAATAGAGTTTATCACACCCCGGAAAGACTGTGCAGATTCGGCCTACGTGACGATGCAGCTTGCGATAGATGTGGGGTTGGTAACGCAGGGTTCTTACACTTAGCCTGGGAATGCCAGGGGGTGCAGCAATATTGGGGCAAGGTGTTCCACACTATAGGTAAGATTTTGGAAGAAGAGATAGTCCCATGCCCCGCCCTGCCCTGCTGGGATACTCGAAGGGACTGCCGAAAGCTCAGAGACGCTTAGTGGATATGGGATTGCTGTTAGCTAAACGGAGGCCGGCTTTAAGCTGGATGAGGGGACCCCTCCCTAAGACAGAGCACTGGGACAGGGATTTGGCCTACTGCTGCACTCAGACAGAGAATTACAGTGACCTTTTACCACTGAAAAGCAGGCCTAAGAATTTCTGGGGGTTATACGTAGAATACAAAAGGCGCCTGGATACGACTGCAGAGGAGGAGGGGGGAGTGCGGAGAGCCGCGCTGCTGGGCCACAGGTAGATGATGCTCCAGCCCCAGTAGAGGTGTGATTTAGAGTGGACTGTTATAGGTCTTGTCAGATGGGGCTGATAGCACGTTGGGGGCCTCCTGTAGATCCATAGTCAAGCGGGCGCCAAAAGGGAATAAAGGGATGCAACACAGGTTCACGGAGCATATCGTATCGAAGATGGCATCGTTTGTTGTTTGTTTGTATAACTGTAGAAAATGCGACGGCAACTTTTATGTATGACATGTGCCTTAGACGGGGGAGAGCTGATATGACTTGTATTTAACACCACCCAACCTCCGGGATGTGGGCGAAAGGCTGTGTTTGACTAGTAAAAAACGGGTTGCTCTGTCCCGTGTGAGGTGCGACACTCTTCGACTGTATGGAATGCCACTGTCACGGTTGAAAAAAACAAAAAACTATAAAGTAAATAAATAAAATCACTTTGCCTTTGCACAAGTGCTGTATTATATGCTGGGCGCTGAGGCTAAGAAGCCCTCAGTGCTCCCCCTCCCCCCCCAAAGTCAGCCTCTGTAAGGGGGAAAGAGAACCCTATGGACATCCCAGATATCCCCTTGCAGGCGGGCACAGTCACTAAATGCACCAGTCTGCAAAGGGATCTTTTTTCCCCCTGAAAAGTGCAGGTGAGTGCAGCCTGCAATGTGAAAACACGGAGGGGCTTAAGAGCCACTCTGTGTTTTCACATGAATGTGCTGCCCCCAGGACAGTGTGAGTTTGTGGAAGCCCTGAGTGCAGCGCTTTCATCGTAATAGGGCGCGTTTTCATTGGTTGCACTCTGCGCACCTCTTAAAATGTACGTCCGGCGCAAACAATGACAATGGGTAATACTGTCCAATTGTCCACATCCACGGCTTTCCTCAAGTCGGCGAACTAATATGAGATATCTAACCCGAGTCTGTGAGTACAATCAGCACGCAATATGCAAGCAGACCGAGGTAATGTAAAGATAGGTAGGACTCGAGTAGGAGATCCTAGATATAGTAGGGACCCCAAGAATGTCAGTATAATCGGTTTTTAATAGACAGACTGGGGGACCTGAGAGAGAAGGCTAGGGTTTTTTAAGGAAGCTGTGTGTAAATCTGGTAATCAGTGAATGAGTAGATAAAAAACTGAAGGAAAAAAATAAGGGATAACCATTGAATACAGGAATTAACAATTCAGCAGGCTATACAGATGTTACCGCAGAAAGTTAAAGGAAAGTCCTAAAATTAAAAAAATTAAAGTGATATTTGTCTGATTTACCCATAGACCACAATATATTCTGGGTCAACTGGAGAGAACAACCTCGGAGTTCACCAGTTTAAAAAAAAGACCGGGGCTTTCGTGCTTCCCAATATCCGACACAGGAGTATGTACATCATTAGAAAGAAAGGTAAGGGATAGCAAAACTCTTAGGAGCGAGAATTAATCATATTTAAATATATAGAGTGACTTATGGAAGTTTCTTTGATTAATCTCCATAATAGAAGTATAGAGAAGTAGGAAGTACCTTATCAACAAAGACTTAATGGGCTGGTAAAGGTTGTCTCAACCAGACTATGGGATAAGAAAAGGAGAACTTCACTCTCTAACATACAGGAGGAAAGGTAAATCATTTTGGCTAATAGATTATGAGTGGACACACATATTTTACATGTAGAAAAGATTGAAGCAGTGTGTTTCTTTTCTCCGAAATTAGAGATATCGCTCTATCTACTGGAGCATCCACTTATAAACCAAGAGCAGAATTTGAACTTCAGGGAACTAACTAGAAACCGTGAAGGTTTGTATAAGGAAAGGAATTGGTTGCATGTATGTTGATGGAAAGAATGCGGGTATGCATAATCCCTCATAAACCAAAATGTAATGCATATTATATATTCTAAGCTGTTGAGATGACAGAGAATATAGAAAAATGTAAATGCGTATTCAAGGAGACTGATGGTGTTATAATTATGGCATGGAACCAAGCGGTAAACTCTCCTATCCAAAAGATTTGGGTTTGGTTATGGAATGTAAACCGACTTTATATGCATATAACATATAGTTGAATGGTATGCTCTGTGGAAACAATAATTGTAATTGAATACACAAGTAATTGTAATTGTAATTGAATACACAAGTAAACATGTAAACATGATAATAGTAGAAACAGGGGTTCGTTGGCCATTCCCTAGGTTGGATTAAGCATTTCCAGAGTTGGATTTTAGTGATGGTAGGAGGATGTATAATGTATGACATAACACATGGTTATGTAAAGCTTATTGTCTGTTTATTTTATTTGTACAGAAATATTTTTTAATGGAAAAAGGGACCCCACATGCAATATGTCCTGAAGAAGGTGGCCCATATGTATTGGTTTGAACCACCGAAAAGCATCGACGCCTATGAAACAATCCATAAGAGCCGAGGGATAGTGAGATACATAGAAATTCTAGTACCCAGCATCCCTTTGAAAGTATATAGGGCTTTTGGATTAGACCGGTATCTAATCAAAGAATTAGAACTGTTTCGCTTAAACAACAAGTGGGGTAATGTAAATTTCACTGATTATGTTCTTATGCTGTTTTTAACTTTGTTTATGTATTAATGCTTTGACAATATAAAATGAGTTGTACGAATTGTGTTGAAAATTTCAATTTATTGCTTATGTTTATGTGTATTGTTTGAGTATAATTTTGTAAACACTTTCTTGAAAATAAATGCAAAAATAAGGAATGATTTTAATTAATAAAATACTCTAAGTGCTTACATTTTGGTCTAAGAACATATTTGTGAGTGAGTCCGGGTGGAATGACTCATTGATGTGCGACAGCTAAATACAACGAATGAATGGTCAATAGAAAGGTATTTTAAGTAAATTTCCAGGGATTTAATCATAGGCTTAACAAGCTCACTGAAGGCCATAAGTTTAATGCTGATTAAGTGTTAGAAAATGAACCATTTACCAAGGAAGAAGCGATTGGTTTCAGAAAGCTGGGGAGAATTTAGGGCTGTAGAATTGCTGTGCCAGGTGCTCCGTACATAAGAAGGTATTGTGTGTGCAAGAAGTTATGCATATATCCAGTTGGAAAATCCATGATCAATAATACAAATCTATCTTCCTCTAACCAGGCTGAATCGAACTTCCAGCAAGGAACCAGAAGAAAGGAAAAGGCAGAGGCTGGATTTTGAATCAGAAGACGATCATGGCCGGAGCAAAAGGCCCTGCCTTTCTATCAATAAACCAAGTCCTAGCGGAGTTTCAAGTTTCATTGGAGACCTGAATTATTTGTGCATCCATTTCCCTGAAAACATTCTCTTGTTTCTGCAGACAAACAGCTTTGGGTTCAGCCTAGTAGTCCAATACCCTGACTTGAGCTCCAGTGAAGTCTACACCTTGATTAGGGGACTCATCGTGGCCCTTGAGGATGCGGCAACAGCGGAGGACGTGCAGCCGATACTCGCAGAGGTGCTCGGTTCAACATTCATGACTAGAGATTTGCTGCCTTTTATTGCACAAATTGACACCTTTCAGGACCAAGGACATGCCACCAGCAGGGTGATAGGAAACACCCTGATTTTGTTACACCACCTGGTCACGGTGGCACCTGAGAGAACCCAGCCCCTCCTTCACCTTCCAGTGGATCTCCTATACTGGAAGCTGAAGCGACAACAAACCTGTGGCCTGCAGGTCCCCCGGATTATTCAGAAGCAGCTTCAGGATCTGAAAATGATGGTGGATGCAGCCTTTCCAGAGGACATCGTTGTAGGGAAATTCATGTCACCTGCCAATGCGGAGCAGATTAACCGCATCTCAGTTTTCCCAGTGCCAGAAGATATATTGACCTCACCAGGTTCTACTTTACGTCCAAATCCCAAACGTGGCCCGCATCAAAGCGAACAATCCTACCTAGACCTTCACTTCCACCTCCTGCGTGAGGATTTAATCAAGCCCTTGAGGGATGGGATCGCCTCTTGTTTTAGTCCCAATACTCTCTTCTCCAAGAAAGGTCTGAGGTTTTATAAGAATGTGTGCATTTTTAAAGTGGGCACGATACCGACTGGAGTGGTCTACATGGCACGGTTTGACTCTCCCTTCAGCTCTTTCATTTTGTCCAAGAGGCTCATGGGCGGGTCCCTAGTATGCTTGATTTCGAATGACTGTGATGAGATTCTATTTGGCACTGTGGTGAGTTATGATAGGAAAGAGCTTGCTAAAGGATGTGTATGGATTGACCTGAAAATAGATCCCCAGGATCTTTATAAATACATTTGCAAAACACGCTTCACCATGGTGGAGTCTCCTGCATTCTTTGAGGGATACCGCCATGTTCTGGAAGGCCTTCAAGAAATGGATCACAGGTGCCTACCGTTCAGAAGATACATTGTGGAGTGCAACACTTCAGTCTTCTCTCCGCACTACTTAGATGGCAGTTCAATAGAATATGACCTCACAACCCTGAATCCATGTCACATTGATTCTGTTGACGAACTACAGCTTCCATCTGAGACGGCGACAAAGTCAAAGAGTACCACCACTGTTCCAAACTACAATATCACTCGTCCAGGCACTTTGACTACTACGTATACCTCCCGCTTGATGAGTTCTGTGTTCACCGCTACAATACCAAGCTACATCTCTATGAGTTCAAGTTACTACCCTAAGAGTTCAAGCTACTGCACTACAAGCACAACCGACATCCCAATGAGTCCGACCTACTTCCCTACAAGTGCAAGCGATGTCTCTACAAGGCAATTCTACAACCCAGCGAATCCTAAGCACTGGCCTACAATTCTAAGCTGTGCCCCTACAAGCACACTCTACAGACCAACGAGTCTAAACTATTGCCCTACAAGCCCATCCTACAGTCCAATGAGTCCAAGCTACTCCCATACAAGCTCATCCTACAGTCCAACGAGTCCAAGCTACTGCCCTACAAGCCCATCCTACAGGCCAACAAGTCCAAGCTACTGCCCTACAAGCCCATCCTACAGGCCAACAAGTCCAAGCTACTGCCCTACAAGCCCATCCTACAGTCCAACGAGTCCAAGCTACTCCCCTACAAGCCCATCCTACAGTCCAACGAGTCCAAGCTTTTCCCCTACAATCCCATCCTACAGCCCAACGAGTTCAAGCCACTTCCCTACAAGTCCCGTTTCCATGGCCACTAGTGTGAGTAAAAA
Source organism: Lissotriton vulgaris (assembly GCF_964263255.1). Taxonomy (NCBI): domain Eukaryota; kingdom Metazoa; phylum Chordata; class Amphibia; order Caudata; family Salamandridae; genus Lissotriton; species Lissotriton vulgaris. The sequence continues at coordinate 2,045,574,395 of NC_141691.1, forward strand.
CCACGCTAGTTTGCAGTATACTTCCGGTACTACCAGCTGCGGTGCAGCAGAGGTAAGCAAGTTCATCAATAACTGTTGTCTTCTCTTCCTCATTATTTCCACCTAACATTCAATTTCCATGGTGAGTTGTTCAGTCAAGAGCTATTTTGTTGTTATTGTATGGGTAGGCGCTAACAGCATCAGTCGTCTCAGCAGTTTATGGAAGCCTGTGCATTGCTCGGTTGAGACTTTGCAGAGGGCACCCTTGCAGTCTTTATCTTCTGCGGGTTAGGCTGGTACAGAGGGGGATATGGCATATCAGCATCTAGGTCAGAGGCTTTAAGAGAATTGCTTTTCTAAGTTCAGGGGTAGTGTGTGAAGCGGGAACACAGAGCAAACAGGTGCTGTTGGCCCGTGTGTCTGCCTCTCCGGGACTGGGGGGGGGGGGAGGGGGGTGCAATAGAACGGTGGGAACTGATAGGCTGGTTGTCCACACGTTGCTAGTCTCAAACTGCTGTTAACTGCACTTTCTCTCCTTCGCCCTCAGTACATGTTAATAATTGCAGACAGGCAATTAGCAGTAGTTACCACCCTGCGTGGAGGGTGTGAACCACTGTTACCATTCTGAGCAGTGGCAGATAAACTGTAAGCATTCTCAGATAAGCTAATAATTGGGAGGGGGTAGTTGGTAGCGGGTTGTTTCAGTTGGAGGGAGCTGGATAGAGAATATTTATTATCTCTATCTACAAGTCATGCTGGTGGGCCACTAAGGTGAGATCATTGGCAGTCCAGGCATCTGGCCAATACACTGTGAGCCCACTAGAGCAGGGCCTCTGCCTTAGGGTATGGGCACCTGCTAGGGCTGGACCTCGCCCCAACTTACCTGATACGCACTCTGGAGTGTCTGCAGAGCAGAGCCAAAAAAACAGGAAGTGGGGTGGGTCGACCCTCCCCTTATACTTAGTCATGGGTTGCGGTGGTCGGCCATGTTGGGGAGGGATGGGAGACATAGAATGCAAATTGCTTTTGAGGGTTCTGGTGTGGAGCTGAAGCTCACTTTGTAACTCTGGTGGCGAGGAAGACAATACTGGGTGTAAAGAAGATTACCGGTAGGTAACCAGGGCATTATTCGCTCAGGCAGTTGGGCTCCGTTGGCTAGTCACCCATGGGCCACCAAGAGGATCTTGATTAGGTCAGGGCTCTGATTGGTTGACACAGTGGAGCTTATGTAGGGATGGCAGTACGTCAGCTGTTCTTCTAGGTTAAAGAGGAGGCAGTTGCCGTCATTCTAGGCGATGCTCAGGGTTTGGAAGAATGCCAGTTTAGGGAGAGGGGATGTGACGGTTCATGCTGAGGCCACCTGAGAAGTTTGTAGAAGACGCCTTGCTGGAAGCTGTAGTGTGCAGAGCGGAGTGTGGCGCAGATGTCATTAAAAAGGGGATGAGCCTTGGCCTCATTTAGTTTGATACCACTTACCATGCAGTGCTAAATTTTATTAGGAGTACGATCCGGATTAGAAACTGCTATGAGCTTGTACATTTTAATTGAGGCCTTGTTTTAAACGAAAATCACCCTTTTTTCAGAATGTTAGAGTTATTATTTAATGTAATATTGAATGTGTTTTACAGATCATTAGTATTTTCATATTGAATATGAAGTATGGTTGTTTTGGGAGGAAGGTACATGCATAAAAGTGAGACTATATCTTGAACATTGAGATCAGATAGAGGACACATTAACTGGTTAGACTGATTTTCGAGTGGCCGGGTGGTTTCAGAGGGACCTAGTGTCCTCTGCCTGGCTAAGCGATGGAGTCAGGCGAGACTAGGAAGCCACTCAATACTGCCTACTGAAATGGGGCCGGTCTGAGGATAGCAGCCCCAAACATCCGCAATTGTGATAAAGGTTTTAACAGTGATTCTCGCTAATTAAATATATCTCCGAGGAGATAGGTGTGACTTGAAGTGTTTTAATACTTGTATGTGAATTATGTAATTTTCTTACTTCAGGCCAGAGCCAGGGTTAGTGAACTCCGTGAACTTAAACACTGGGGGCAGATTTACAAGCCCCTTGCGCCACTTTTGCATTATTTTTAACATGGAAAAAGTGACGTAAGGGTGGCGCAAGGGGCTTGTAAATCTGCCCCTGCGAGCCTAATTTAAAGTTTGGCGGGCTATGGCCTCCGACGCCTGCCTGCCTGCCTGGCAGGGGAGATTTTTGTCTCCACTATGACAGCTCCATTAAAGCTACCAATTATTTGCACCGTGTTTGATGCAAAATATTTTTATCGTCAAGAACCAACTGCCAAAGCTTGGGTTTATTCTTGCAGATCAAAATAACAAACGCCCGGTGTCCAGGGAGTTTTCTCCCTGCGCCCAGGGACCACAGTGCGATTTCCCTTCCCTCCACGAGTGTGTCTTGCATAGCACACTGAGGCAGGCAAAATTAGTGATGACTCTCAAGTTTTAAACTGTGCAGGGTGACCGCCACTCTGAGGAAATGGGGTACGTCAGCGGTTCTTCACCTTTTGATTTCTGTGTGAATCACTCTGAGGATATTACCTTAATTTTTAGTCTCCAATTTCAGATTTCTTCACATTTACACAACTTCAATTTTCAATGTTGCTTCTTTATTTTATATACCCTTTGATAATCAATTAATATTATTTAATTTCCTAAGCACTTGCTGACCCACTGACAAGGCTTCATGGACTCCCAGCGGTACCTAGACCACGGATTAAGAGCCACTGGGGTGTAGTATGTGGCATGGTTGTGTGGCCTTACAGTGCAATATACTCGCCATTACTTTCTTGGGACCAGTCAAGCTTGCTTGCAGACCTTAGGTCAACCGTGGGCAGCTGTGGCTTCAAGCAGTCAGGCCAAGACCAAGGCACAAGTTAAAAGCATTTAAATAGCACCAAAACAATTCAGCAAGAAATCAACATGACACAAAAGAAATTGAACACCAATTTATAAAAATAGACTCTAATTTTATGACTTTTTACTCACAAAAATGAAAAAGATCTAGAAGCATTCCAGAGATATAAATACTTTAAGACAAAATAAATGACAGCTTTTAACTGAACTGCAAACAGGCATTTGCAAATTCAACGAAAATGGCAATGAATATTTTTTTCATGAGACTTTGCATCAAAGTTGAATGCAGTTACTTCTCATCTCTTTAGGTGATCAACTCCAGCAAGGAGCAGGTTGGGGGAACTAACAAAGTCCCAAAGAACAGTTATCTAGAAGAAGAAGCCGTCTTAAGCCCAGTTCCAACGTTAATGGCAAATTGCCATTTACTTTTATGGACTGGTCCAGATGCAAGGGATACAGGGTGCTGAATATGCTGAAGGATGCCTGCAATGCTGTACGGCCAACAGGGAACTTTCTGGGGCTACTCCTCTATCCACCAACCTGGTGGGTGACTTTGGCCACAAGAGTCATTGTCCCTCAAAGTCCTCTGGGGTCCAGCAAAACTCCTGTCGCCACTGGAAAACTGGTCACAGACGAACTAGCGGTTCCTTTTTCTGGTGATAGATCTACTGGGTGAATAAACTGCACTCCAACGGCTCTCCCAAGTCCAGCTGACCGAGGTGCAACTTTTGAGTATCAGGACTTGGTCTCCCAGGCTGCGCTGCAGTAACGAGCGATGACCCAGTGATCTAGACTACTGACTCCCAAGTAGGCTTCCTCAGCTTTTGTGGCCCTGTACTATGAACAGGAAGTTAGCCAACTGACTATTGGAATTTCCACTTCTGTCTGGACTCAGGAGCAACGTCTCCATCAGCATGATATCACAAACACAGTCCTCTCTTCACTAGCCCAAGGAGCAGCAGGTGTAGTCCAGCTTCGGAGCAACCGGTCTTTGCCAGGTTCCCGGTCAGCAGGGCAGTCCTACTTTGATCTTCTGTAATACAGGTAAGATCTTAAGCCTGGGGGCAAGGAGGGACTTCTTTATGCCCAGAAAGTGCCCTTAGGGTGGACGGTCACAAGCCAATGGCCTTCTTGCCTCCTTCCTGATGACAACTTCCTGTGCTTTATTCTGCCCACTCTCAAGATGGCTGAACCCCTCTCTTGTGTGTGGAGCTTGGTAGACCACCCCAAGGCTGTGGCTAGCGCTGGGCTAAATGCCCACAGGAAAACTGGTCTGACCATTTTTCTCACTAGTTCACTCTCATGTCTACCAAATCCAAATCCAAAAATTCTTTATTTCGGCCATTTGAGACCATAAAAGATTGATTAAAACATTTAAAACACATCAAACACACAATAAAAGCATGGCAGGGTGCAATTCACCAGTAGTTCATTTCCCTGTAGAGTCTGGGCATGAGGAGGCGATTAACTCTATTTTATTACAGTTCATAACACTTTTTACAGAAAATCAGTCTTTGAGTATTTTTCCCCTTATCTGCCACATGGCCATTAAAAACTTGGCAACTGCGAAAACTATATGGGGCAGGGTACTTGTCTTCAGAATTCTGTATGAGTGTAAGTAGTTTCTTATGTCCAAATTCCTACACAATGGCACTAGCCAGTATTTCCTTGGTCTAGTGTAGGCAGGGCAAAAAAACAACACATGTGTTTCTTCCTCGTCATTCTTATTGCACCCAGGGCAGATTTTATCGTCCCGCACTGTCCATTTGCAAGTAAATGTTTTGAGGGGCAGGGTGCCTAGCCTCCATTGAATGAACAGTTTCCTTGCCAAAATGGGAAATATAATGTCCATAAAAGCTTCAAAATGATAAGAATTTTTGGAGTCCAGAAATTGTTCAGTTAGGGTGCCGACTTTGGATGCACACACAAGAGAACCTAGACTTTTCTCCTTGAATATTTCAACGAGCCTTTTGCGTGGAACCCTTTGGCAACCTCTTTCAGGAACCTCCCACAGCTCAGGAAGTCCCAGGCGATAGAATTCTCTTTTGATGAAAGCCAACCACGGGATTCTGTCACGCTGATTGAGATTCATAACGTGCTTAAGGTCTTCCCTATAGTGGGCAAGTTCAGCAGTGGACCAGAGCCTGTGCCAGAACCTCAGCGGTTTTAGTTCCAATTCATCCCCTATTGAAGGGAGCCCCAGATCTAATCTTAGAGGTAGCAAGGGTGTACCTTGGGGGAGAACCAAAAGGCGTCTGAGGAAGCTATTTTCTACCCTGGCAAGTTCTGTCCCGGCTTTATGACTCCACAACTCACCGCCATAAGATGCGGCTGCTTTGGCTTGGGATTTGTACATCTCCACGCCTGGGCTGATGGGTTTAAAGGTTTATGTGTTCGAGATCTTTAGAATTGCCCCCGACATCTGGGCCAACTTTAAACGGGATCTAGCTATCTGAGGACCCCATGATAAGTTCTTGTGTAAAGTTACCCCCAGATACTGGAACGTTCTAACCCTTTCCAGCCTTGCAGAACCCAGTATTGGATTGGGCCTAGTTGTAAAGGAGGGATTGAATATCATGAATTTGGTTTTCTCTGTATTAATCTCCAGACCGTGTGACCTACAGAAATCCCCAAACCCGTCTAATATCCGTTGAATCCCCATCGGGGATTTGGAAAGCAGGAGGGTATCATCGGCGAACATAATAGCCGGGACCTTCCTGCCTGCCAATAAGGGTGCGTCGTTGTCCCTGATATTGCCAAGATGGGATATGACACTGTTAACAAAGAGGCAAAACAGGGTCGGTGCAAGAACGCAACCCTGTCTTACCCCTCTGAGAACTGGGAACCTAGAGGACAACGCTCCATCCCTCCCACACCTAACCTGGGCAAAATTGCCTTCGTGGAGCCTAATTATAGCCTGTAATAGTTGTGGAGGAACGCCCAACTCCTTTAGAACCTCCCATAATTTCTTACGGGGAACCAAGTCGAATGCGGACCTCAGGTCCACGAACACCATGTACAGACTCCCCCCCCCTCAATCCTCACTGTTTTCCAGTAAAGAAGGACTAGGCGGAAAATCTGGTCCATAGTGGACGTGTTTTTCCTGAAGCCCGCATGAAGGGGACTAAGAATCGCATTATCCTCCATCCATTCAAGGAGATGATCCAGGAGAAGGCGGGAAAAGAGTTTTTGGGGTACATTTATAAGGCTGATCGGCCTGTAGTTGGCTGGGAGCAGTGGAGAGCCCTTTTTAGGTCTCGCCTGTCGATGCGCATGCGCATCGAGCAAGGCGAGAGTATTGCGAGTTATCCACTCTTTATCCACACTGCAAGGAATCGTGGCGATTCCTTGCAGTGCCCGTGACTTTTAAGGTCAATGCGCATGCGCATTAAGCTTATGCGCATGCGCATTGACCTTAAAAGTCACGGGCGCGTGCATGTCCGTCTTTGTTTACCCGCTCCGCCCCCTCCCGCCGTGTCGCCTTGCCTACTCTCTTCCACAGCCTCCCCCAGCTCCGCCCCCTCACTACTTGATTGCACGGCCGCTAGGCCGTGCCTCCCCTACTCTCCTCCCCCCTCCTCCTCTCCTCCCCTGCCTGCCTGCCGCTAGCCTTGTTTCCAATTATTTCTACACGCAGGCTCCATATCCAGTAGCGCTGCCTGTAAATATCGCGAGCGTTCCTCAGTCCGCCACTGCGGCTGTCCAGGTAAATAAATACAAAATGGTTGCTTGGGCGGGATCGTTAATGGGGCTGCATAGTACAGCCTGCATCTCTCCAATCCATGCATCTCTCCCCTTACCCAGTCTTCGGTTTCCAAACACGCCTCTACTGGTGCTTGCTTTTACTATTGTGCCGAAGATTATTGTGTCGCCGATTTCACGAAGCGCCTTCTGATTTGTTTTTAAGGGTCAGCATTCTAGTGTTGCCTGCTGTACCAGCACGCACGCACCATAGAGTCTGGCACTGCGTAGACTTGAATGCCCTGATCACGTGACCCGGAAATACCGAGCAATCTGGTTTGGCGCGCTCTGGCTTACCTATTTAAAAATAATCGGCCAAGACAAGCCCGTGTACACATCGAGGGAAGCGGGCAGACACTTTTGGTACCAGCGGCATGTAAGTAACCCTCCAGATTGTCCAGCTTGCTAATCTCCATTTTACTTTGAGGACATAGTGCGAAGCCGCATCACTCTGTTAAATTACCCGCTATTCGTTAACACCCTATCTTGGATGTATTTGAGTATATGATCTAGCTGCACTTATTGTTTGCGCCACGTCCCCACCACATTCCACTGCTTTACAAATATTGTGTTAATCTCCTATTGATTTGGTTCAAAACCAATTGGCGCTCCAATCTTATTAGTGATCTGGTCAATATTCCTCGGTGTTGTGCCTCGTTTTATTAACCAGCGTGCGTTAGAGGGGTGTTTCAGTCTGCCGTGACAGCTGGTGTTGTGTGTTTTCGTTATCAGGGTCAATAGTACTTACTATCGACAATGGTTGTAATTTAAACAGTCTATAAGCAGTCCTCTGAAGTCATTAGATGTAGCTCACTCACCCTCACCCACACTCACCCTCACTCACCCTCAACCCCTCACTCACACTCACCCTCACTCACCCTCAACCCCTCACCCTCACTCACCCTCAACCCCTCACCCTCACTCACCCTCACCCACACTCACCCTCACCCACACTCACCCTCACCCTCACTCACCCTCACCCTCACTCACCCTCACCCTCACTCACCCTCAACCCCTCACTCACCCTCACTCACCCTCAACCCCTCACCTACCCTCACCCTCACTCACCCTCAACCCCTCACCCTCACCCTCACCCTCACTCACCCTCAACACCTCACCCTCACTCACCCTCAACACCTCACCCTCACTCACCCTCAACCCCTCACCCTCACTCACCCTCAACCCCTCACCCTCAACCCCTCACTCACCCTCACTCTCACTCATCCTCACTCACCCTCAACCCCTCACCCTCACTCACCCTCACTCACCCTCAACCCCTCACCCTCACTCACCCTCACCCTCACCTTCACTCACCCTCACTCACCCTCACCCTCACCTTCACTCACCCTCAACCCCTCACCCTCACTCACCCTCAACGCCTCACCCTCAACCCCTCACCCTCACCCACCTTCACTCACCCTCACTCACACTCACCCTCACTCACCCTCACCCACCCTCAACCCCTCATCCTCACTCACCCTCAACCCCTCACCCACCCTCAACCCCTCACCCCCACTCACCCCCACTCACCCTCAACCCCTCACCCTCAACCCCTCACCCTCACTCACCCTCACTCACCCTCAACCCCTCACCCACCCTCAACCCCTCACCCTCAATCCCTCACCCACACTCACCCACACTCACCCACACTCACCCACACTCACCCACACTCACCCTCACTCACCCTCACCCTCACTCACCCTCACCCTCACTCACCTTCACCCTCACTCACCTTCACCCTCACTCACCCTCACTCACCCCCACTCACCCTCAACCCCTCACCCTCAACCCCTCACCCTCCCTCACCCTCATTCACCCTCAACCCCTCACCCTCACTCACCCTCAACCCCTCACCCTCACTCACCCTCAACCCCTCACCCTCAACCCCTCACCCTCAATCCCTCACCCTCACCCACACTCACCCACACTCACCCACACTCACCCCCACTCACCCTCACTCACACTCACCCACCCTCACCCACCCTCACTCACCCTCACCCTCACTCACCCTCACTCACCCTCACTCACCCTCAACCTCATGCTAAAGATTTACAAAAAAAACCATTAACAATTCTAAAAGCACTAACTCTAATGCTGCGAGACCTATTGCATTTCTAATGCTTGTTGAAAATTGGTACTATCTCTGCCCCCAGCCAAGTACAGGGGATCTCCATTGTCTCCCTGGATGGAATTAAAAAGAATTAGGAGGTACGGGCCCCAAATCTCTGGATGATATCTAAACAAATCGCAGGGCAGTCTGTCAAGTCCTGGGGCCTTCCCCAGCACCAGTCTCTCTATGGCGTTTACTACCTCACCCAATGTAAATTCTAATTTAACTGCGGGATCAAATGTAATATCAAGGGCCACTTCATTAGCAAATTCAGGAGTATCTTGATACAATTTGCTAAAATGGGATTCCCATACCGAGGCAGCAATATTTGGCTCCACTGCTGGTTTTGGTTCGCCTGTACCAGTGTTAACCAGAGACCAGAATTTTCTAGAATCCCTGGTTTCCAGTGCTAGGGATAGGTACTGCCATCTGTTCCAGTCCCATTCTGACTTTGCTTGTGCCATGGCTTCCCTGTATTTTCGTCTGAGCTCAGCTACCTTGTTCTTATTAGTGCCGGACTTTATCGTAGAAATCAGCTCGGTCTTGATCTTTTTACAAGTAGAATTATACCAAGCTGAGGTTCGAGACTTCTTCTTCCTGGTCGCCACCACCGGGTAAAAAACCTCTCCTAAAGCTCCCACTAAATCTATGTGGATTTGGGCTAGTTTCTCATTAAAATCTATGGCTCTAGGTTGGGTAATTAGTCCATCTATTTCATCTAGCTTGGGGAGTGCCAATTCATAAATTTTAGTTATGCACTCTTTTGAACTTACTAAATTACCCCATCTTACCCTGCGTCTATTGTTGCATAAAACCAAATTCCCTATGTCTTCAGTTGAATCAGTAGATGACGACCCTGCTCCAAGAGCAGGGTGAGCCATATCTAATGAGAGGGCATTATGGTCGCTATCTGATCTTTCTAATACCCTAAAATCCTGGACCTTGGACCACAAGCCTGTATCTACAAAAATGTAGTCCAGGCGCGATTCGTGGTCCTTCCTATTGAAGGTACACGCTGAAGGGGTATCAGATGGGGTACGCCCATTACAAGCCCTCAGGGCGAAGTTCAGAGTCAGGGACATAATCTGCACCGCTAAAGGGGACCATGATTTTGGATGGGGGGATTGGCATGGGGGGATCCCCCAATAATCGTCTTCAGCAGTTAGGGCACCCTCCTTCAACCCTTCCAGGGGTACGAAGTGGCAGTTAAAATCTCCACCCATCAGTATCTTACAGTCGGTGGGGAGTTGCCCCAAAAATGATGTTAGATCATCCAAAGTGGGTGATTCCATGGACGCAATGACTGGGCGCGAGTACACATTGACAATCACCAGATTGAGGGCGTTAGGCCATTTAAGAAGAACACATAATATGTCCTCCAAGAAAGTTGGTATTATCTCTGCACTACAACCAATATGACTGGCCACCCAGACAGCGAGTCCACCGGAAGGCCTCCATTTGCCGTTCCACTTAGCATTGATGTAAAAAGTTGCGTAACCCGCCCTAAGAAAGGGTTCCCTATCCCAAGTCTCCTGAAAGAGACAGATGTCATTGCTGCCTACTAGGGAAACCCAATCATTTGAATCTACTTTGTTGGCGATTCCTGACACATTCCAGGAGAGGACCTTCAAGGGTCCTACGGGGGTCTTAAATGCCGTCCCCCTAGTCCTCACGGCAGCGTTACCTATGGATGGTAGTGCAGACATGTCCGGTAATGCTCCCAAATCAGTTGGAGCTTCAGATGTTGGATTGGAACAGAATGGTCTCGGGGATAGATTAGCGGGATGGCCCCGGGGACTGATGGTAGATGAGCCCTCCAAAGGGAATTCAACAAGGTCTTGGTTGGTGTTATCAATTACATCTATTCCTATTCCCAACCAAGCAGTTTCAAAAACGACACCTTATGTATTCCCATCAGATGCGCCCATATAGAGTCAGTCAACCTGGTCGAGGCAACTGAATCTATTGGGGTGAACATAATTGCCATAGACAGGGGTATCATAGCGAGGGGGCCTATACCTTGACCCATCAACAGCAAATGCCACCCTGGTCCAGCCGTCGTCCCTCCTCATGGTCGCGTCTCCAACATTGGGATAGAAAAACGACAGGGGGGCCAGTTCTATGGATGTGTTCCCTGAACTCCCGGACCAATTGCAGATGTAAGTAGCAACCTGAGAACTCCTAAAACTTACAATTATGCAATCTCCCCCTTTTTTCTTAACAGTGTACCCAACCCATGGGACCCTTCTAACCATCAATACTTCTCCTCTCAGATTAGGTGGTAGGGGCCTGTGAACATTTAACCAGCTAATAACTTTGTTACGTAGGGATTCAAAAGATTCCAGTGCGTTGCTGGAGAGCTCAGGTACCCCCGTTTTACAAGTCAAAGGAGTAGTCCCTCTCATGTGTGCCTGCCATTTGCCAATCAAAGGTGGCTTCCTCTTTGAAGCTCACGGTTTGTGCTCACAACATGTGTGGCTTAATAACATCTCCTACCCGACAGGTCCTTTGTAGGCTGTCCTGGCTGCTGCAGCCCATGCATTAAAGAGTGGTGGGGCCCGGTGGACGGGGTTTCTGACAGACAATGCTGAGGGACAATAAATAAATTATTAAATTTCCCTCGTCATAGCCTGTTGAAATACCCCCCCCCCCCCCCGGGTCCCACCTCTCTTATCTGCATGGGCCGCAGCTGTGTTCTGGGAGTCATTTACATTTCTCTCTAGGAGGCCAGAATGCTGTCTTAAGTACAACCATAAACGGGCACTGGAAACATTGGGCAACAAAGTGACAACTTTCTAAAGTTGCACTTTACCCACCAGTGAAATTAACTTAGATTTACCAACTCAATGGGATTTAATTCACTGATTCTTTTGATAGATCCAGACTATTCTACACTGGGAGGCTCCAACAACCCAGACTCAAGTCAGGGCATTCCTTAGCTTGACTGGGTACTACAGGGGTTTTATGACGGGGGAATGGAACTGTTGTGGCACCACTCATGGAACTGACCTCCAAGAAACAACGTAAGAGAATAAACTGGACAGTGAGCTGTGAAAGGCTTTTGAAACTCTGAAGGAAGCAATGTGCTTAGCACCCATTCTAAAAGCTCCAGATTATACAAAGGAGTTCATTGTGCAGGCAGATGCCTCTGAGCGTGGAATTGGAGATGTCGTATTACAGACCAACGGTGATGGCCAGGACCAGCCTGTTGCTTTTATTAGCAGGAGGTTATTCCCCTAGGAGCTACAATGGAGGGCAAAAGAGAGGGAAGCCTTTGTGTTGTTTGGTCCCTGAAGAAGCCGAGACCATACATGTTGGTTCTCACTTCCCTGTTCAAACTGACCACTGACCACTGAAGGTGCCTCATGCAAATGAAAGATGAAAACCCCAAACTGTTGAGGTGGTCCATCTCCCTGCAGAAAAATGACTGTACAGTGGAGCACAGACCTGGGACTGACCATGCCAATGCAGATGGTCTTTTCAGGTTATTTCACTCAGACAAAGAAGACTCTCTTGGGAAAGGTTACTCTCATTTGCTTTCATTTTGGATGGGGTGTGTAGGAAAGTACCACTTTTTGACATGGCTACCCCCACATTTTGCTCACTGGTACTGATGGTATTGATTGGAAGGGCACTGGGCCTCTGGTAACCAGGCACCAGTGCCAATGCTCTTTTCCTAAATCAAGACAATTATGACCCAATTGGCAAGAACGTTAGCACCATTGTAAGTCCCTGGTAAATGGTAACCATTGTGCCCAGGTACGGGTCTAGTTCATGTAAGCGGTAACCTCTCATGACACCTTGAACCCACATATATTAGTTTTTTTGTTTCCATTTGCAGGTTTCACATGGTCCTCTGCCCCCTACTGCATACGCTTCCCTGACAGTCACAAGAAAGCTCCACAATCACCTCTGGTGGGGCCACCGCCTGCACTGTATGTGGGTGCGCGAGTCTGTGGCTGTCACACTGGTCGCCGATGTGTGTGTGTGCACACAAAGCCCTCTCATCACCATGTCCTGCCATAGAGCACATTGGCGTTTACCATGCCGATGCTTTAGTCAGCCCCCAAGGCGTCCATCTGGGCCATGCCGGCTACCTGCCTGTGGATGGAGGGCTGAGGGACATGTCATCCAGGTCTTGCGCCTGACTCAGGGAGCTCACCTGCTGCTGCTGTTGGTGGGACACGCTACTGGAGGGCCACAGCGCAACCCCGCTCTGCTGGCTGGAAGTAGAGGTGCTGGAGCCGCCCTGGCATGGGTTGCCATCCTTGACCAGCACTAGCACTGCCACCCTGCGTGGGGGCTGTTGCTGACACCGGGAGCCGTCCTGTTGCTGCAGTTGCTGGTTGGCCTTGTCGTTGGCCTGGCCTTTTTATCTTGTTGCAGTGGTTCTGGAACCAGATCTTCACCTGGGTGGGAGTCAAATGAATCATGCTGGCCAGGTGGTCCCACTCAGGTGTCGACAGATACTTCTGCTGCTTGAAGCGCCACTCCAGCTCGTAGACCTGTACTTGCGAGAAGAGCAACCGTCGCTTCCTGTGGGGCGCTGTGTGGAAGGGGGCCATGAACTTGGCGGTCTCTGCGATCCCGCTCAGTGTGCCTATGCTGGCCATGTTCATCCCGCTGGATGGGCCCATGAACCTGGAAACTGAGCAAAAGGGGGGTCAGTGGCAAGGTGATGGCAGAATGAAAGAAACAGGCACGGATCCACCACACAGGAGCAGAGGGAAAGCAACAGCATGCAAAGTGAAAGCAACAACTTGGCCTTATCTACAGAGGAGCAAAATGAAATCAACAGCCTGGTGGATCTGTAGAGGAGCGAAGTGAAAGCAACAGCATGCACGGATCTACTGCAGAGGAGCAAAGTAAAGCAATTGCATGCACTATTATCTATGGGGGCTGAAAGAAAACGAAGCGTTTTAGACCGCGCTTCGTTTTCTAAAAAGAATTTCAGCCTCATTCGCGCACCCTGCGTGAACCCCGCCTATTTATTTTTTTTAAATGTTTTTTGGGACCCTCTGAGAAGGCCTAGGGGGTCAGGGTGTTTCTACACTGCCCTATTTTCTTGTTTTTTTAACCTTTTTTTAACTGAGTCACAAGATTGCTGCCAACACATTCTGATTTGAAGTGTTAGCAGCCAATCAGAATTAAGCTCATGCTCGGGAGGATTCGCAAATCCTTTTTGAATAGAAACAATGCCCTAACTATAACTACCTACTGGCGATATTTGTTATATTCGTTAAAATATACATATAAATATATCTTTTTTAATTAATGTATTTAATATATGTTTATTTTAATATTTCAAATTATGTATCTAAAAAATAAATATATAACTATATTATTGTAAACAATATTTTTTTATATTTCTGTACTTACCTTTTTAAGTATAGGCTGTTGATATTATTGTATTCTATATTTTTCTCCTCTATATTTTTTTCCTCAACATGTTTTTCCTCAATATTCTGTCACACCCCATAGGATTCAATGGGCAATACCGATTCGGTATTTAACCGAATCGGTAAATACCGATTCTTATTGATTCGGTAAATTGAAAAAGAAATCTACCTACATCTCACTACTTCTATTTTACCGATTCATAAATACTGAATCGGTAAAATTCGGTATTTATGAATCGGTAAAATAGAATTACCTACATCTGGCCCCTTGTCTTTTATTAAGACATGTAAAGTTATTACAAATTAAAGTAGATCCATTCGCTAGTTGCGATTTCACATTGTAACCTAAAGAAATGCCAATAACCGAGAAATTACATTGAAGCCTCAACACTAGAAAAAAGTTAGTAACAAATTGATACTAATACCAATGTAGAGTCACAACATAGGGAGCTAGTATTGTTGATAATATATACTCACAAAACGTTCATAGGAGTCGCAACAATGTGTGGCAAGAGATCCCAATTCAAATTAAATACATCAAATGGAAACAGTCCTCTAAAAACTAAAAGTAACATAGAGTACACACTCTAAAAACAAAAAAACAAGCTAGAACACTACTGAGGGGCCAATTTTGATGCTGGATGGACCAGAGTCCGTCTGACATCGATTCGGTTGTGGGACCGACCGACCTCCTGTCAGCGGTCCCAAACCAGCAATTAGGATGCTTTACAATGGGAGTATTAATTCTGACTGGAATGCGCACTCTCAGTGTAAAGAGCCCAGGTGCAGTTCACGGTGCCTGCCGTGGGGTGCAGGGATCAACAGGCCTCAACCCGGAGGCCATGCACCCATGGTGGCCCTGCTGGGGGGCAACAAAATCGACTTCTGACAGCCTTTCTGTGTCAGAAGGCCGGCACAGAAAGGCTGTCGTAATCCTACAAAGTAATCCCTCGGGGGGAAAGAGCCGCCCTTGGGATTACAGGAGAATTTCCGAATGGCAGACGGGCTCTCTGAGCTCTCTGGAAGCCATTCGGCAATCCAGTTCCAATTTCCTTTCTGACCAACTCCATCCAAATGGGTCGGTCTGAAATGAATCCGAACAGGACGTTTCGATGCAGTCGGAACGGCTCCAACCAATGGTCAGAGTACTTTCCTAACGCATCGAAATCGACAACCTAAGTAAGTAACAAAACAACATCAGCATTATGCAGATTGTTACTAGAATCCCACTAGGAGTAAACGTTTTGGTGGTTAATTCTATTGAAATAAAACATAAGAAAGCGTGTCATGTACAGGCCAAATCTCTGTGATTAGATATGTCATTTACAACAGATGATGTGTAAATCAAAATGGAACCCCTAGTAAATTGTTATTGGGTGACACCTATAAAAAAGTGAAAATGATGGGTGTTTAGTCTATTTTATTGTTATTTTTGGAAGTATGGTTTCTATTTGATGCATTTAGTAGGATCTGCCAACACCAATCATTATTAGTCCACTCGCAACAGTCAAGTTAAAAGTTCCCTATGATAATTGTGCGGTCGATTATGCCTAAGAACCAACACCACTGAACTATGCAGACTGGTTATATAAGTATATATTTAATATATGTTTATTTTTATATTTTAAATTATATATTTTTATATTTTTTATTTTTAATACAAATATATTATTGTAAACAAATGTTTTTTTTAAATATTTCTGTACTTACCTTTTTAAGTATAGGCAGTCATTATTTTTGTATTCTCTAGTTTTTTCCTTGATATTTTTTCCTCAATATTTTTTTCTCGATATTCTGTCAGTGAACCACCCAGAGTGATACCAGCATACACCAAAGGTGCATAGGCCCTGCAAGATATTATCCAATGAATGAAATGCCAGAAGTTGAGAGCCTTAAAGGTATCACTTTGTTAATCAGTAAGTCTTTCATTAGGACGTGTAAAGTTATTACAAATTAAAGTAGATCCATTACCTAGTTGCAAATTCACATCGTAACCTAAAGAAATGCCAATAACCGAGAAATTACATTGAAGCCTCAACACTCCAAAAAAAGTTAGTAATTCAATAAACAAATTGATATTAAAACCAATGTAAATTCACAACATAGGGTCTTAGTATTGTTGATAATATATAATCACAAAACATTCATAGGAGTCGCAACAATGTGTGGCAGGAGATCCCAGTTCAAATTAAATACATCAAATGGAAATGGTCCTCTCGAAAATAACAGTAACATAGACAACACACTCTAAAAACAAAAAAGAAAAAAGTAATATTTGAACAATCAAATCTTAAAAAAGATTAATGAACCCACAAAACCAAGCTAGAACACTACTGGGTTGATTTCGATATTGGACGGACCGGTGTCCGTCCGACATCGATTTGGTTGTGGGACCGACCAACCTCCTGTAGGAGGTCCCAAACCAGCAATTAGGATGCGACCAAACACTGTTCGTTTGCAATACTATTCTTTACAATGGGAACATTCATTCTGACCGCAGTGTAAAGAGACAAGGTGCAGTTCATCCCTGCACCCCGTGGCAGGAACCTTCAGGTGCCTGCCATGCAATGAACTGTGCGATACAAAAGGGGATGATGGACGGAGCGTTTGAGCAAATCAAACACTCACCCCCAGTCAACTAATCTGGGTTTAATCCATCACCATTCTTTAGCTCACTCAGCCACCCCAGTTCAGACATGGCCATATGCAAATCAGTCTGACCCTGGGCCAGAACAATTTTATGGTACTCAATGAACTGTATAAAATACCTCTCAGATTGATTGTACATTGAGACAATCATCAGACCCCATTTCTGTAACTGTCTCCAGGCCAAAGCATTTAATTAAACAAACTGTTCCTGCTTTGCCAAATGTCTCATGTCTTCTGTTTTGTAAGTTTAAAGTATTTTATTCAGCATGACACACCAAGACAAATACACAGTATCATGGAGCAACCTGTGGGGGCTGGAAGAACCCCGACCTTGGCAAAAAGCTATTAGGCGCAGTCCCCATGTGTTAATCTAACACGGCAGTAGAAAGAATGCATTGTCCCAGTATGACACGACATTTTCATTGCAAACACCCCCCAAACCCCACCTCCCAACTCCCCTAACCCAACCCCCCCCTCCCTCCTCACCCGTCGTCCAGTGCACAAGCTCCATCCAAAGCGTACATCAAAGCCGCCTCTCACAGGGAACGTGAGTCTCGTACCAGTTCACTGGTCAGGCGCTGCTGGGCTCGTGAGCCTCATGAGGCGGAGGTATTTGGGACAGGTAAGTTCCCTTAACTCTGTGAGCAGTAAGGAATGAAATGGTTGCCAGAGTTCGTTAAATTGCGCTATATCCCCTGCCACCATGAGGGACAATTTTTCCATACCCAGCACATGCCACAGTCTATGGAGCCAGCCCTTGATGGTGGGTGTTGTGGTGGTGCGCCAATGTATCAAGATGTTCTGGACCGCAGAACCTAGGGCGATGGCTATTTGCCTACCTCTACGGGATCTGAGGGGGTACATCAGTCCATTCGAAGTCCCAGCAGGGTGTACGCAGGGAAGCGCGGGAGCTCAATGCCAAAATGAGTCTATTTCATCCAGCACCTCCTTCCAATAGGCGTCCAAGAGAGGACAGTCCCATAAAATGTGCGTAAGTGTACCCCGGTGCCCGCACCCTCGCCAACATGTGTCCTCCTTACTACGGTCAAATTCGTGGATCCGCTTAGGTGTGTGGTACCAATAGGTGGAAACCTTGGTCAGTGTGTCAGTGAGGCCCATGTGATATGCCGAGTGGCGTGCCCAATAGGAAATGTGTTCCCACTCCCTGGGGCTTAACGTTCTCCCTAGCTCTCTCTCCCAGCGTTCTCTCCCCGGGTTGTAGAAGTGCGTTGAAGGTTGTTGTAAAAACCTATAGAGATCCGTGATCAATTTCGAATCTGATGTACGTGACAGTAGCCATCTCTCGTACAGTGAGAAATGTCTATCTGCCATCTCTTTCACCTGTGGTTGGAGAGCCCAGTGGCGGGCTTGCATATAGCGATGTCGCTCGGTCTCGGGGAGGGAAAACTCTTGACGGAACTGCGGAAAGGGGACAACCCCTTCAGGGCCATACATAAGACACAGAGCTCTACACCCCGCCTGCCTCCAGTGTGTGAATGCCCCCTTTTCCATTCCCGGGGCAAAGTCTGGGTTGTCCACTAACGGCGTGAGCGGCGACGGGAATGAGGTGAGGTCATACTTGATGCAAGTAGCATCCCAGACCCTCAGAGGCACCCTAGTGATAAAAGAGGCGTACAGATTCTTAGGTCGGTGAGACCGGCGCAAGAACGGGACCTCCTGCAGAGGTCTGCCTGCCACCGCTTGGTCCTGGAAGAGCCAATGCTTATCAAACTCCCATCTGCACCATTCCACGAAATACCGCAGCTGCGCTGCCTGAAAATATTAACAAAAGTCAGGGATTCCCAGACCTCCCGCCTCAGGGGCCAGAAGTGAGAGGACCCTGTGCATTCTGGGCTTTTTCCCTTGCCAAATGAAACGCGCCACCTCCGACTGCAGTTGCGGGATCCACCCGGCCGGCGGCTGGAGCGGCAAAGCCCTGAACAAATAAAGAACATGCGGTAAGACCGTCATTTTAATGGCTGCATTCCTGCCCAACCAAGAGAGGATGCCGCGATTCCATAGACCTAATTCTTCCCTAATCTTTGCCCCCAGAGCCGTGTAGTTAGCCGAAACCATAGCCGGTAACGTGGGGGCTATCATAATCCCCAGGTAGGGTACCGCCTCTGACGACCAGAGCATGGGGAATCTATTCTGCAGGTACGTCCTAGTGGCCGGCTCCAGGGAGATATCTGAAGCCACCGACTTCCCCATGTTCATCTTAAAGCCCGCGACTGCTCCAAAGGAGGCCAGCTCCTCTATGCAGGCCGGTAAGGCTGTCCGGGGCGTAGCCAACGAAAAGATGACATCGTCAGCATAGAGGCTGATAGCGTGCGTGAAGCCTCCCATCCGTATCCCTGCCACAGCCGGGTTGTCACGGACCCGTTGAGCAAACGGCTCCATGTATAAAGCAAAGAGCAAGGGCGAGAGTGGGCATCCCTGCCTAGTGCCCCTTTCGATGTTAAAGGCCATAGAAGTGTACCCATTCACACGGACCACAGCTGTCGGCTCCCTGTAGCAGTTGAGGATCATGGAGCGGAACCTTTCCCCTATGCTTGCCTTCACCAGGACCCGTTCCAGGTAGGGCCAATGCACTCAGTCGAACGCCTTCTCCGCGTCCACTGCTAGCATCATTCTTTCCCCCGGGATCCGGGAGGCTTTCTCTAGCCGGAGGACTACCCGTTTTGTATTGTCGACCGTCTGTCTCCCCGGGATAAAGCCCGCCTGATCAGGGTCGATAAGACCGGGTAAGTGAGGTGCTAGTCGACTGGCCAAGATCCCCGTGTAGAGTTTTAAGTCTACGTTCAAAAGGGATATCGGTCTGTAGGACCCACAGTGCTTCGGGTCCTTCCCTGGTTTAGGGATGACCGTAATGGAAGCTCGCAGGAGATCAGGCGGAATGGCCCCGGGTTCCGCAAATGAGTTAAAAAGGCGAGTAAGGATAGGGGCTAGCGACGTGCAGAACGTTTTATAAAAGAGCGCGGTGTAGCCAACCGGGCCCGGCGGCTTGCCATGTTTAAGTCTGGCAATGGCCGACACCACCTCCTCTATTCTAATATCCCTATTCAGGTGTTCCGCCTGCAAAGGATCCAGGGAGGGCTAGGTGACCGAATCCAGATAGGAGGCCATGGCCGCCTCGTCCGGTGGGTCACCGGTGTAAAGGTTCGCGTAAAACCCGCGGAACATGGCCGAGATACGAGCATCCTCCGTTTCCACTGCCCCTGCGGAGTCAGAAATCTCCCTCACTAGCTGGCTCTGACGTGCAACTCGGAGCCTATTGGCCAACAACTTACCACAACGGTCTCCCCCTGTATAGAAGGCGTGGCGCAGCCAGAGTGCCGCGTACTCCGCCCGATCCAGGTCCAGGGCTGCCAGAAGCTTTCTCGCTTCCTTGAGCTGTCGCCAGATCCTGGGTGCCCCCGTCCTGCGGTGTATCAATTCAAGCTCACGAACCCTATCAGTAAGTTCTTCCCTCTTGGCCCGTCGTTCCTTGTTTTCGGCTGCAGAGATCGCTAAAAATTCTCCCCTGAGGACTGCCTTCAGGGCCGCCCACTGTGTGGCCCCGGCAGTGTCAGCGTTATCATTGTGGGCCAGATAGTCTCGGAGCGCATCCTCAATACGGTCCACCACCACCTTCCTATGTAGCAGGGTATCCCGGAGACGCCATGTCTTCGGAGGATGAGCTGCGGGGGGTAGACACAGCGTGGCCCCAACTGGAGCGTGGTCCGACAGAGATAACAGACCCATGTCCGCTTCCGAGAACAGCGCCTGCACCGGAGACGTAACCAAAAGGTGGTCAAGCCTCGCATATGTCTTATGCGCGTGGGAATAATATGAGTAATCCCTGTCTGTGGGGTGCATATGACGCCAAAGGTCCAGAAGGTCTACCTCCGCTAGCCGTGCTTTACAGCAGGCCGAGAATTCCCCGACCTGCGGGGAGCGCTGCGCCGATCTGTCCACAGCAGAGTCAAAAATCATATTAAAATCTCCACCGAGAATAATGTCTGTCTGGCGAGGCAGTGATATCCTCCACCGCTGACTGCAGGAAACGTTCCAGTCGATCATTGGGGCTATAGAGGGATCCAATCGTGAACGTGAGTCCCCCCATCCTGAACCTGTGCGCTAGCAATCTGCCCTTCTGTTCGGCGAACTTATGGAAATGCTCCCCCTTAAAGTGTCTGGCTACCAGAATCGCCACCCCTGCTGTCTTAGTGGCGCAAGAGAAGAAGAAGAAGAATTGGACTGGGAACTTATGTGAGCGTAGTCTATGTGTGTCCTGCGGCAGCAGGTGCGTCTCCTGGAGGAGGCTTATGTCCGCATGAGCTTTCTTCAAGAGGGAAAGCACTGCCCGCCGCTTGACGGGATTATTCAAACCCCGGACAAAAGAGTAAGGAGGCATAATGGATTGTGTGTGTGAAAGCACGACTACACTGTTCAGAGGCCGCGGAAGGTGTGAGCAAAAAGGCAAAGAAGAGACAGTATGTGGTCACGCAACTTCTTCCGCTACGCAACCTTCAGTGTGTGGCCGACTCCAGCGTATCCATTAGCTGCGCAGCGCATTGTGCAACCTTTCCCCTTCTCCCCGCAAGCGTGCCGTGTCCCCATCTGGCCAAGACAAGGTAAATGAAGGTCGCTATAACAGCAAGTACCTGCATGGCGCACTGGACGACCCCCTCTCCCTCACCCAACTCCTGGATCCCTCCCTGAAACTCCCACACCCCAACTAGACCCCCCCACAACCCCCACCCCACACCCCCCTTCCCCCAAACTGCTCCAGAGGAACCATTGTCCCAGTCCGGTCCATAACGGACAAGTCTGTGGAAAGTCACAGAAGTGGACATCCAGCCACTACGCAACCACCCACTCCCCCCCCTCCTCCGGGTCCCCAAACCTGCAATACCAAGAAAGTGATGTTGATCTCCCCCCGGGGTTCTTCTTAGGCAGTCAGCGCAACTTCACCGGCTGCCGAATCTCTGGCCACTCCTCTCACTGCGCTATCCATTTCCGCCCGGATAGTAGGTGAGTCCGGTCTTGCTGAGGAGGTAGAATGCCGGCGGCCAGGGACCGACTGCCAGCCATCCCTAGTGACACGTCTACGTCGTGGGGTGGGCGCGTCCTCGTCAGTTGCAGTGATGCCCAGCACCCCGCAGGTGTCCTGAAGGGAGCGCAGCGCAGCTGATGCAATGTGCCATCCCATCGGAAGATGAGGCGAAACGGGTGACCCCACGAATACTGAGTGTCATGCTCCCGTAGGAAGTCAGTCGCTATTTTAAAGGACTTGCGCTTCTGCAACGTGACCACTGAAAGATCTTGGAAGAGGGCCACATGGTGACCCCTAAACTCCAGAGAGGGTTTGGTTCGGGCCTCGCGGAGGATCCTCTCCTTCAAGGGGTAATCCGGCAGGAAAGCCAAGAGGTCGGGGGGGAGCTGAGGATCGGCGCCGCAGGCCCACTCTATGCGCCCTGTCTATCCTGACAAGAAAATCGGTTGGCTCACCCAATATCTCTTTGAACAGGTCTCGCAGGTAGCCCTCGGCGTCCTCCCCTTCCTCTCCGAGAGGCACACCCCGGACCCGAATGTTGTTCCTCCGGGACCGGTTCTCAAGGTCCTCTGCGTGTGATTGAAGATCGATTTGTTGGTCCCGAAGCCGTATCACCTCTTGCTGAAGTTGCGTGATCTCTTCATCTTGGGAGTGTCCGGCCTCCTCCACGGAGGTCACCCTCTCACCCAGGGCATCGACTTCCCTCCGCACTTCTCGAACCTCCCCCGCCACCTCCTGCTTCAATGTCTGAAAGTCCTCTCGCAGGGAGCTGAAGAGTGATTCAAGAAAGGACCTGGTGACCGGCGGCTCCCCTCCACTCGGCCCCTGGGAGCTGCTCGATTGTCCTGGGGAATGCTGTCCCCGATCCTGCCTCGCAGTGCCCCTGTTCAGCATATCCGGTAGGGTGTGATCACCCTTCCTATTCCCTTTGTTGCCGGCCATTCTGCGCGGTATACTGGACTCCTTGGCTACTTGCAGAAACACTGAACGGCCGCAGCCCTTTGCCGCTCTCCCGGGGCACCCGCCAATCGGCCCGCACTTCTCTCTCGGTTCCCCTGTGCTCCTACGCGTCGTCTACAGTCCGCACACCCCAAAATCCGGCTATCTCCTGAGCTTCCTGTTCCACTTGCCAGGCCTGCACTGGTCTTCGCTGTCCCAACTGCGGGTAATGAAGGCGTGGCATTCCCCACCACTCGGTGCGCAACTCAGTTACCACCGTGCACCACCTCCTAATTCACCGATTGCTTCCCGGACAGCGCTAATACCATCAACAGCCCCTCAGTCTGAGCGGGAACAGGGCGCCCTCGTTCCTGGCGCAGTCACGCACTGGGAGTCAGGCCAGGTCAGCCGCCTTCCCACCGCGCCACCTCACCTCCAATGGGCCTGGAAGGCCACTCGCCAGACTGGGCCAGCAGGCATCCAACCCCTCCTAGGCAATGCGGAGGGAGAGCTGGACGGGGCGCCCCCCACTCCAGCCAGCGAAGCCCGCCGTCCACAGGCAACTCCGAAATTGCAGGCCGCAGCCGCAGCGTTGCGTAGATTTCCACGCCGGTAGGAGTCTCGGTTCACCGCTGTCCAACCGGGCCTCACACTCCGCTGCCCGGGCCACGTACGATCAAGGGGGCAGAGCTGCAATCCCTTCTTGGTTCCACCAGCAGCCTCCTTCGGTCGAGTGCGTCTCTAAGCCCCTCCGGTCTCCCGGGCACCCACTGAGCAGGGCACTCGTCTCCAACACTTCCCTCCCTGTGATGAGGGTCGCCTCCGAATCAGACCCCACTTCCCGGGACCTGCCAGATCTCCAGGCCAGGCCCGAGCAACCCACCTCAACACTCGGCACGGTCACGCGGGGGGGCAGTGCAGTCCTTACTGCGTATGCGACCCGCTTCCGCACCCCCACTAAGTCCTGGAGAGCACTCGCCAGGCAGGCCGCGCTAAATCAGGACTCCCTCCAGGCCCGATGACGTGGGACGCCAACACGGCGGGCAGGATCAGGTACAGTGGAAGGGGGCAGAATGCTTCCACCCGCGTTAGCTCGGGAGGTTCGTCCGCTTCAAACCCTCCTCGGGGCGAGGCCGGGGGCACGGGCCGCAGCCGCGGCGTCGCGTGATTTGCCTTTCCAACGGCGGCTCAGTATTCAGCTGACTCCCGAAGGCCTCCTCCTCCCCGTCGGGGCCACTCGCTTCCACCGGGACATAATTCGACTCCTCCCCGGCACCTCCAGTGGAGTGAGGCAGATCGGGGGGTCTTCCTAGCTTCACCTAGGTCCGGCGCGCAGGCCGCGACCCCGGCCCAACGTAGCACCCGGTCCCGGACCTGCACCCCCTGCACCTCCGCACCTCTGCTTCCAGGGATCAGCCGGTCGGGCCCCTCCGGGATATCTGCGAGATCAGGTACGTGCTGCTCCCGTCTCTGGGCAGGCTCCGCAGCTTCAGGACACCCTCCAGGCTCAGCCACCGCCGCGGGGCAAACTCGGCTCCACCTCTGGCCTGTGTCTAAGGCCGCCTCCACTCTCGACACTGCTCCCGGGGCCCTCCGATCGCGGCCCCAAGCTTCTTTGTCTCTCGAGACCGAGACATAGGGGTCCCCCTCACCTTCCGCTGCCGATTGATAGCAACGTGGGGGGAGATCAGCGAGGTTTCAGCGGCTTAGGGGCCCAGGCTCGGAGGAGATCGCGGCGGATGCGACCACTCACTCCGCCATCTTCGCCACGCCCCGTCTTCTGTTTTTTAAAGGTAATTCATACTTGAGCAACAAATGCAGGACTTCACATGAGGCCCTTGGAACAATTCATAGATGACCATTTAAATCAGTTATTGGACCACTGGGAAAAGAAACTAACCCTCTCACAGTCTGCAAGCCATTCTCTTCCATGGTGGGAACAGACACATATTCTCCTGATAAGAATACTGTTTCATCAGAGTCTCCCAGTAAGGCGTTGGATCCTCACATGGGACATTTAAAAACCAAAGGAGTATGGTCGCAAAAGAAAAGACTTACATCGGTATTCTAGAGTGTGTTCTAGAGAGCTGTTTATTTGGCTCTGAAGTTTTTCTTATATCAATAACAAACTCCCTTCTTGTTCAAACAGACAATACAACAACAATGTTTTATCTGAACAAGCAGGAAAAACTCACTTGAAACCTCTATCTCGCGAAGCTCAAACCATATGGAGATGGGTAATATCCAGGAACTTAACAATAACAGTGGAGGAGGCTGGCTTAGTATATGGTGCTCGCTTATATAAGTGATGCACCTTGCACTAATCCAGGCAACCCTATGGTGATTTTAGTGGTATTTTATAACCATAGAAAGCTCCCAAACTGGTTGCTGTGGAAAGCAACCTTCGGCCTATCTTGAAGGAGAGTTAAGCAGCTTGTTTTACCAGTTTAATCTTTAGTGTAGATTAGATGAGAAGGAACCACACAGTGTTTACGTAAAAATAATACTATTTATTTACAATGCAATCACTAACACACTGGTATATCTCCTGCCCGTAGATATCAACATAATACACAATAATACTTAACAAGCATTGGCATAGCCAATAGGTCTCGCTTTTGGGACCTTATAAGTATTTAGTTATGCAGCACAATATCCTTGGTGCAACAACATTAACTGTTGCATGGTTAAACACTTATAAGGCCCCAAAGGCGAGACCTGTTGGCTATGCCAATGCTTGTTCCTCGCTCTTTAGGCCTGAGGGGGCTCCCAGCCCTGGAGAGCCAGCCCTCCGGCGATGCCTCATTCACACCCCTAAATCTCCCATCGTGGACTTTACCATCTGAACCTGGAAGCTCATATGACCTGTGGCAAGAAGACTTTTTTGCACTTACTTCATAGACAATCAATGATGCAACGTGCTTCCCAGATTAACTCCATTCACAATTTCATGTGAATTTCAACATGGCACCTTCTATGAACCTCTCCAAGAAATATTCAGCGCGTGGTCGAGCTTTCCAATTCTGCAATGTGCAACTTCCTTTCAAGGCAGACATTCATTTCCAGGCACTTCAGAAGGGAGCATCTGCCTGGTATTATTAACACATTCATTTCAGTAGTATGCAAATCTCCTGGGTATCGTAATTGTTGGGAAACACATTAAAAATCACCAGAGGAAACTAAAAAAAGCAGATGCTGTGGGAACAAACAAGTACAAATAAAGCATGACTTTACAGACCCAAAAGCTGAGATCCATTGTGTTTTTTTTACACAGCACTGTAAAATACATCTAAAAAAGAGTGGTGCAAGGCTTTTACCTGAAATGATGGCTCTTTTGTGCTAGCATGTTATGGCAGCACTTCCTTGTGTGCTGTTTTGAGCGCTGTATTGGCCTACCAGCACAGTATCCTACCAGGACAGTGGCCTACCAGGACAGTGCCTGTCAGGACAGTGACTACAAGGACAGTGCCTCCTAGGACAGTGGCCTAACAGGATAGTGGTTATCAGGACAATGTCTTTTTTGATTTGCTCAAACGCTCCGTCCGTCATCCCCTTTGGTATCGCTTTGTTCGCCCTGAGTTCGCAGGGTATGCCCAGAAGTGGGTCCCTTGCTCACTCTGCCACTTGGTTCAAGATAGCCTGGCGATGAGGGTTATGAACCCGAAACCGGTCCCAGGATGCTTGTTTCCGGTCCAGGGAAGACATGGCTTGGCAGTTCAGGCTGGACTGTTCCCATGAGGCACAGGGTCAGACTGATTGCATATGGTCAACAGGAGAGTCAGAGCAAGCCTCAAGCCCACTGAAGCAAGAGAAGACCCTCAGGAGGACCCACAGGCCAAAGGCACAGGAGTTGCAAGAGGACCACGAGCAGCTCACCAGGCTGAAGGCCCATAGTGCAGAGGATGCGGTGAGGATACTGCACTTGGAAGGAAGAGTTGCTGGAAGCTGGAGCTTCTTGTAGCACAAAGATCTCTAGAGTGTAGAACCCACAAGCCTTCGCAACTGCAAGTGAATGCAGTGCATAGTGGCTTGGTCCCAGCAGTTCCGACAAAGGATACTGGTCTCAAATTTGCTGAGAGAACAAGTCAGGCCTCGAGGGAGTTGCAGATCCACCAATTGTGCTGCTCAACCTCAGGAAGTCCATAAAACAACCAGAGCATCAGTCCGGTAAGCTTTGTTGCCGTACCTGCAGATGCAGAGGAGTGACTCCTTCACTCCAAGGGAGATATCTTCAGATGTCCTTGATGCCCACAGGTATGTTGAAGAACCTGGCAGAAGCACAGACACAGACGATGAAGAAGAGTTGAAGAACAGTGAGACCAGGAGCAGCAGGAGTCTTCTTTTGTGCAGTCTCCGTTCCAGTCGAAGTCCAACAAAGTCCAAGTGTCCAGAAGATTGAAGAGCAATGTTATTTCAGGGTTGACTCTTGTCCCACAACAAATCTGATGACCTCCCCAACCCTTAATTACCCTTGGGAGAGGGTTAGTTTGACTTGGGGGTCACTCCCAGAGGAGGAGCTGGAAGATGGGAAGGTATTCCCATGCCCTTTGTTCAGTTTTGCTACAGAACGAGAGCAAAGGGCTCCCTGAACTGGTTCAAACTGAAGTATGCAAGGAGAGCACCACATGTGTCCTTCAAAGCGTGATGCTGGCAAGCGTCCTGAACCCAGCTCAATACACTAAGTCCTGTCTGGGAGGTGGTCACTCTTCCCTGTGACAGAAAACGTATTGTTCTGCCTTCCCCTGCTCAAGCTCAGCTTGTGTCTGTGGTCAGCGGCACCACTAGCTTGCTGGCAGACCGTGAAAGGCTGTTACCGGGAGTACCGGGAATTGGTGTTGGTGTATGATTCCAACATGTTTGATACCAAACATGACCAGGTGCGGCACTGCCATTATATAGTTAGTCATCTCGTAATGACAAATGACCACTATATGCCTTCAAATGACTGACTGCATTTACAAAGCTTGGAGAATCGACTCCAGGGTGTGTAGGGGTGTCCTGCTCATGTAGAGGCACCCTCATACTTATAACCAAGCATTCTGCCCTCAGGACTGAAGAGCCTCGCATAGGGGTGACATATAGGTTTCGAGTGCAGTGACTTCAGATATAAAGAAACTTATGTCTGTTGTGAGAGATGCAAGTTCACACTCAAACAGGCTGCAATGGCAGGCCTGTAGTCAGCGTTTTAAGTGGCCTTCCATGGGTGGTGTTTTAATTATTTGGCAATGTTAAACATAATGATCAAATACATAGAGAGGCACTCTATGCTTGTCATGTCATGCTTGGTTGCCTAGGAACCTGGGAATTCCAAGGCTAGCGGTTTAAGCCGGTCTGCCTTGGGTTGGTTGTATGTACATTACTCATCTCTGAGAATAAAACCTCTTTAACCACATGCCTGTGTGGTCTTAAACCTGGCAACGAGGATGGGATGGCCATAAGTAGAGCACTAGAGGTACAGACCCCATCGAATTACATATAAAACTTGAAAACTACTTCTTTCCTGGATGATAATGTCACTCACTGCTTAACAGATTGGGACAGCGGTGATGAAGGTAATGCATTTTTGGCTCTCACCTGACTTTGTTAACTTTAATAGAAAGTGGGCTATGCATTGAGTGCGCGGGTCTGCATCAATTAATCTGCATGTGGTTTATTCGTCCGTGCCGTGAAAAGACAGTTGAGGCTGCATGATCTAGTTCGCACTAGCAACCTGTGCATGGTAGTCTAGGATTGTTGTGTGCATGGAACCAGTGGCATTATGAAACTTGAGGGGGCCCACCTGCAAAGCACATGGAGGGCCCCTCCCCTGGCCGCCTGGCCCACCACCTACAGTATATCATCTTGACATCTCAGGCCAGCAATTCCTCAGGTAAAACTCACAAGTGGTAGAAGTACCGCGTTTATCACAGATAGGTATATATACACATTGCTCCTCGTAGAATGCTCTGAGGCATTTGATAAAGGCAGCTCTAAGTTGTTGGGGCGGGGGGTGAATGGCCAAACTGGCGGAATGTCTTCCAGGAATAACTAATACATGACTGAGACATACGTGAGAAATGAGAGCACAGCAAACATTATATCAGCCAAACTTAAAGCCACATTAAAGACTTTAGTGTGTCACTGATGACGTAAAATAGGATTTAGTACGACAATGATCAACTAAAGTAGATAAACAAGTTAAAGCAGTAAGTAAATTAAGGAAACATTGCCTATTACAGGGATCATGATGTTCATCAATTTATACTGACTCCGTTAGAGGCCCAAGTGGGATTAGACAACCACCAGTAGAAATACTAAAATCTAGATATAGTTTGGAAAGGCTTTCATTTTTACTTGTAGATTGATCTATTGATTTTATAATATATGTTGGCGAATTTCCTTCAGGTGTAAGACCTGCATGAAATGGAGAGTGGGTGAAGTATGTTCCGCCCTACAATATGTTTTACTTTTATTGCCTGCCGGGCCCCAGCGCCCCCAGCATGATGCCCTCCCTGATTCCAAATTATCCGATTACCACCCCACCACCCACTGAAACTCCGATGGTCTTTAGAGGTGGAATAAGGTGGATGTTCCCTCATGGTCAAGGGCCCATGCTGACCGAGAGCTTACCAGAACAAATCCAGGACTGGATTCAAAAGCGAAACCCACTGAGGAAACTTGTAGGACCGAGTGACTGCACACATTTTTAATATAGCTTGCACATGCCATGGAAGATGCCGCAAGACACTTAACATCTGCATGCCCTTTGTGAGAAGAGTGAAGCGTAATGCAGTGGGGGACATTTAAATCCCACCAACCCACATGCCAATCAAATAGAGAGGTCTGGCAATAGAAGCTTAATGGGGAATGACCCAATACTATTTATTTGGTAATTCCAAAGAACTGGTGTAAAAACCACACACTTGCAGACAAAATTGCCCTGGCAACTATCATTAATGGATATGGGTGAGCAACAGCCAGCGAGAGCAATATGGGCGCATTATGAGGATGCTCACAATTATGCAGTCAAGGGTGGGAGCATTTTTAAACACAACGTCATTGCTGTGCCAATATCGGACCCTTGTGACCATTTTCAAGTCAAATGCTACACATTTGTCTTTTGTATTTTTATTTACCCCTAGCCATCCACAAGTCGTAACCCATCCATCCTTACCCATCCAACTAAACCACCCAAATGTCCCATCCACCCACCCACTTATCCAACCCCATCTATTCGTCCATCCAAACCCTTTATCCATCAAAGTAGCAAAATCCATTCATCTATTCACACACCCAGCCATTCAGCCAACCTAACACATCAACCCAACCATTCATACGTCCCCACCCATCCATCCTCTTGCATCGAAACACATATCAAACCAAGACCGTCTGTCCATATTACCATCCATTTATTCGCTCATCTACCCACCTATCTCTCTAGATACAAGCTGTGAGCAAAGGATAAGCCTTTCGCAGGCATAATAGAAAACTGGGAGCCTAGTTTTTATTCCACCCCAGGCCTGATTGTTCCACCACACACTCCCATCAAGGCTCTTAGCTCACAGCTGGGATTATTTTCATCCCGATTCCTGCTTTTATCACTGCTGCAGTTCTATCCTTCTCTTCCTGCTTCTTTCTCCGGTGCCTGCCTTTCTCTCTATTGCACTAGGTCAATCTTTGGAAATGAAAAATAATTCTGCATGGCCAAATATGGAACGCCCGAGTCTACAACATGCATCCACCAGCACAAATTAAGCATGTTTGCCTGAGAAACGACTGACTCTGTCCCGACCCTCACAAGCTTTCAGAGACACTGATCTTTTCAGAAAATGTCCCAGTTTTGAGACAGGCCAGCCCGCCGCTGTTCTCTGCTTATTCTTAGACCTTAATATTACTTCCTTGGACTCTACATCCGCCCACCTCCTCTACTATGTATGGGCCACAATAACAAATACCTGAAAAACAGGATCTGGTTTTGATGATTATGTAAAACAAAATTCACTTATCAACTGGGAAAATCAGACGATACCACCTGTGTAACTAGGGAAGTGTTTCTGCTTTCAAGGGGCCAGGCAAAGGCTTGAATAGTGTCCCACCGTCGACAATCGAAGTGATATTACGCTACCCGTTAGCTGCTACGTTGATGCAAAAAACCCCAAAATGACAACTTAAAAAAATATATTTGATCTGTTAAATGAGCATCTATCCCTTCATGGCTAGTAGTTTGCAAACCTTCAAGAAGGGGTGACCCCATGAAGTCCTCTTGCTGACATGCCCCGGACTAGCCTAACATGTCTTTGTGCCCACGACTACAGCTGTAGGCCCCTGTGGAGTATGTAGGGATGACCCGCTCTTTCTATAGGTCACAGTGCCTCAGGAATTGTCCATTAGCTGATGGATTTTATAGATCCCCAAAGGAATAACCCCATTGCAGCCAACACTTGCCAACACTGCTTTGGCCACCATACTTCCTTGTTCGTGGCCATGGCTGTCATACTCATCTGCAGCGAAACTGTTATGCGCTGTAGAAGTGACACTGATAATTATCGAATGGGGTGTGGCAGCACACACGACCATGACGACGTCATATACACGTCATAGGGAGACCTGACAAACTGACCTACTGAAAAACTCTAAAAAAATAAATAAAATCCTTCATTCTTGGAATAGACACAAAGATTTGACCAATACATCAAAGTCACTCACACAGCACTCTGCAAGAACACCATTGATATTAAAGAAAAGGACATGATGGCCAACATAAACAATAAATTAAAAAAACAAGCCATACACTACTGCCTAGGTGGGCGTAAGGCACCTCTAATTTTTTCTAACTGTATCGCCTTTAATCTACTTGTTTGCCGCACTTCACAATGAGGAACACAGCACTTTACGTGGGGCGATCCCAGCACTTTCCAACATGACAGCATTCATTTAGTCAGTAGCAGCAATTTACAGATAGAGCTGGCACTTTCATGTAACTACATTAGCTCTTCCCTGCTTGTATGGCCTGCAAAATCCCCACTGTCCTGAATGAGTTAACGGTGACATGATAACAACAGCTACAAACGCAGTAACTCACCAAATACACTACGAAGAATAAATCTCCGAAATTACCGGTACAACCAAAACCTCTAACCGCACCAATAGGACAGTGATAGCAGTTCCTATCCACAGCTACATCACATTTAAAGGGACACCGCCTTCTTCACCCCTTCAAGCAATTTCATTGGCAATTAGCCGCGTCTGGTGGCTCAGTGGACTAATGCTTCCACTGCAGGGGCCTGCGTTCGACCTCATGGTCACAGGTTTAAATCCTGGTGGTTCCATTCAGCCTTTCATACATCTGAGGTCGATAAAATGAGTCCCATTGAGTTGGGTAATAAGAAACATCTGTTATTCAGCGCCAAGATACCTCCGGGTGAACGTGTGCTTTACAAATACACATGTTATGTTATAGTAGCAGCACTTAGCATCTAGAACGGTGCATCACGTTTAAAGGGACAGTGCGGGCTTGACGGTTAGCACACTTTTAACGGAACACCCCGGGCACGTCTCAACATACCTGCAATGCTTTCCACGGACCAGCAGAAGCACTTTTCCGAATAATTTTATTACATTTAGTGGGGCAGAGGCAGAGCCAGCAGTCTCAGGAGGCATCCTTCACTGCTACTTGGGCAGTACGAATTATGCCGATCTCTGCAAGTCTACTGCACGTGCAGTGGAATAGTGAAAACACAAACAGATCTAAGAGCATCTTCTAGGACACAAAGCAGCACTTCTCAACTGAACTTTACGGGACAGTATCAATACATCCAACCGACTCAACAGCATTTCATGGGACAGCATAGACAGATCCCATAGCATTTCACGGAACAGTACACAAACGTATCCCAGAACATTCCATAGGCACTACAAAGAGAACCTTGCACCACCAGCCTTAAGAGCATTCCACCGGGCAGTACAAACAGATCCCTGAGCATTCCACAGGGCAGTAGCACCAACAAAACTAACACCATTCCACGGGGCAGTAAAAACAGATCACTGAGCGTTCCACGGGGCAGTTGCACCACCAAACCTAAGAGCATTCCACAGGTCAATACAAACAGATCACTGAGCATTCCACAGGGCAGTAGCACCAACAGAACTAACACCATTCCATGGGGCACTAAAACAGATCCCTGAGCATTCAAAGGGGCAGTTGCACCACCAGACCTTAGAGCATTCCACGGGGCAGTACAAACAGATCCCTGAGCATTCCACTGGGCAGTAGCAATAACAGATCTAAAAGCATTCAATGGGGCAGTACAAACATATCCCTGAGCATTCCATGTGGCAGTAAGTACAAACATATTCCTGAGCATTCCATGGGGCAGTATAAACATATCCCTGAGCATCCCATGGGGGTACAACATATCCCTGAGCATTCCACGGGGCAGTTGCACCACCAGACCTAAGAGCATTCCATGGGGCAGTGCAAACAGATCCCTGAGCATTCCACTGGGCAGTAGCAATAACAGATCTAAAAGCATTCCATGGGGCAGTACAAACATATCCCTGAGCATCCCTTGGGGCAGTACAAACATATCCCTGAGCATTTCATGGGGGTACAAACATATCCTTGAGCATTTTATGGGGCAGTACAAACAGTTCCCAGAACATTTCTTTGGACAGTATCAACAGATTCCAAAGAATTTCATGTAGCAGTATAAACAGATCCAAACAAATTAGAAAGTCCCAAACGTTTCAAGGGATAATATAGGCACACCCAAACAGATCTCAGACAATTTCATAGGACAGAAACACATTTCTAAAAAGACACACAGCATTCCAATGCGAAGTGCATACACAAATCGGACAGTACATACATAAATCCGTGCAGACCTCGTAACGTTTCATAGGCAGTACATACAGGTCTTAAAGCATTTCATGGACAGTGGCGACACTTCTGAACCGTACCCCATAGTGCCTAAAAGGAGAGTGCAGCATTTATCAAGGGACACCAAAGCGTTAAATGGACTGTACCAACACTTCTAGCCAGATCACCACAAGGGACAGTGCCAGCTACGCAGAGACGTTTTAAGACATGGGCAAATTGGGCTCTGGCCCAGGGCCCCAGCCTTTTTAGGGGGCCCCTCTTAGAGCCAGCTCTGTTATGTCTTAACCTGATAATCTTGAGTAATTCTTAAACACATTTTTTAAATACCGTTTTCCTTTAATTTATTTGGAATGTGGTTGATTACAGATAATTTGCAGAGAAATGTTCTGTTAATGTTTCATGGAACATCCCAAAAAAGTTTCTTTTAGATGAAAAGAGGACCTCACATATGGGAAATGGGATGGCGTCACAAAGATTATTTGCAGCAATATTTGTGAGTTGCTGCTGTGTTAAACATTGAAAACACAAGTCATTATCCCTGAATAAATACATATAAACATATTTAAAATTTGGACGGGTGTGCTTGTGCAATGTCAGTGACTTGGCCAAAGAGGTCATAAAAGGCCTGAAATTGGATCTTTTAAACTGAAAGATGTCCTGAGCAGGGACCCCAAAATACGTTTGGCCCAGGGCCCCCAAATTCCTTAAGATGTCCCTGCAGCCACGAGCAAACCTTCCGCATAATCAATCCCCTTCCTCGTCCCACGCAGAAAGACCACTAGGTTAACACCTACCAGAGAGTCCCCCATCCTTCTTCCGGCTCGGCTCTGACTGAAACAATGTAAGTTGATACTTTGTTTCTCTTCAGCCCTGGGTCCTGGGAGGCGCTCTGAGCAGACTGCAGCAGCTGCTTCAGAGCAAGAGACATACAGCTCTCTACCGGTGAGCTGTGGGGGCACCCTTCAGATACTGAATGCTGGGGGCCACCCCGCAACGCGGGGGCTGCGGGGGTGTTTGTTACGCCCCTGCATGGAACCTTAGTGCCTGCCATTGGGCTCCAGGTGTGACATGTCTAAGCCACCTGCAGGGGTAAGAAATCACTGGTTGCTGGTGTTTAAGTGGAGAAGTATGGTTCAATGATTAGAGCGGCAGACCCTGATGCAGAGGTCTAGCCAGGGACCAGGGTTCAATTCCCCGCCTCGGCGGGTCTTGGGCTCAAAATTCCATGGACCTGATAATCCTCGCCTTGGTGCCTATTCCAATCGTGGAGTCCCACTCTGCAACTCTGGGCAATAGCTTGCTTAATCTCCACAACAGCCCCCACAACGCTAAGGATGCCTGGCCTCCACCTTGGGGTTGCCCAGTAGTGGACGCCTCACAGGGAAAGCCAGGATGGGTTCCACATCGGTATTCGTACAAGCGCCTTGAGACCCTTGTGGGTGAGTAGTGCGCTATACAAGTATCAATTTACATTTAGAAGTGCTGGGGCATTTATTATTGGAAAAAAGAAAAAAGACTGAGCATGTGGTGCTGCGTTATCCGCGTTGGTAAATATTGAAATGCTGTGGATCGACTGCTGTCCGAATGTTGCAGTGGAAAGGTGCTAGCAGCGGTGTGACTGGCTGCCTTCTGGGAGTGTAGTGGTGGCTGGTGGAATTCGAAAGTGCTGAGGCATAGAAAGAGTGAATCAATTAATACTAGCAAGCGAGTAAAAAGAGTCAACCTAACGTTGATAAGGGAGAATTTTGTAAGAAATGTGTGTATTTTGGTGCAATTTGCAGCACTATTTATGTGATAAATGGGCTAATATTACAGTTCTTATATATATTCATAAAGGAAATCTCATAAAATATTTATTAGAATTCCTGGGTTTTCAAGCAAGTTAGATCTCTGCAGGGGGCTAGGGTACCAAGCAAGACTGCGTTGACTCTACTGGGGAGCTGCACACCTAGATGCAAATGCAATGGAGAGGAAAGAAAGGTTCATAGCCTGTTATCACTTAACAGGTACTTAAGAGAGGCATGCTTTGCGTTTGCTCAGTCCCTGTATATAAGACATACGCATACACTATAATAATGTCAGATCTTCTACTTTAGTTTTTACTCAAATAACAATTTAAACACTACTATTTTGTTGTTACTTTTTTTATAGTGCTACTCATCCGTATGTAGGTTGTCAGAACGCTTTAGATTACAAGTAGACATTGTAGATTGACAATAAATCATGTGTGTGTAAATCAATATATACAGGATGTGTTAAGAATTTTCCTCAACAGCCTCATCAGGCCGAAACAGGTGGCAGAGAGCTTGGTAGCTTGATGGTTGAAGCAAAGGGTGCTATCCAGCCAAACTCCGAGACTCTTGATCTTGTCTTTATGCTCCGGTAGAGTGCCCATACATGACGGCCAGTCTAGGTTTGCTCTGGGTGCCAGGGACTTGCCCAGGAACAACAGTTCTGTCTTGTCCCCGTTTAACTTTAAATGGGAGAGTGCCATCCAGTCGGCTACTGCTTCGAGGCACCTGCCCACAGTGCTAGATGAACCCGCGGGGTGGTTGAATGCAACCACCAGTTGGGTATCATCTGCATAGGTGACAATTTCTATGCCGAAAGGACGCACGATTCCTGCCAAAGGTGCCATATAAATATTAATCAGAGTAGGACTTCAGGAAGAACCCTGAGGAACCCCGCAGCAGAGGGGCCATAGTTTGGATTGAGTGGCACCCTCCGAGACCTGGAAAAAACGGTTTTCCCAAAAAGATTGCAGTCAGGTGAGAGCCAGCCGCATCACTCCGAGTTGTTTTAGACGTGAGAGCAAGATGTTATGATCCACCGTATCGAAGGCGGCACTAAGGTCCAACAAAATAAATGCTGCCGTGCCGCCTTGGTCCAGATTTCTCCATGCAGACTCTGTCACTACCAAGAGGGCCGCCTCCGTCCCGAGCTTCGGGCGGAAACCTGCTTGAGAGTCATGGAGAAGAATGTCGGACTCCAGATGGTGGACCAGAATGGAATTAATATGCTTCTCAAGCAGCTTGCCCAACCATGGTAGGAGGGATATCAGACGATAGTTGTCCATGATGGAGGGATCGAGATTGGGTTTCTTCAGAAGGGCTGTAACTTGGGCACATTTCCACACCAGCGGCACCTTTGATGCGGTGATAGAGGCATTTAAAACACTCAGGATCACTGGCCGAATTACCTCAGAAACTAGCATCAGATGGCGCGGCAGGGCTGAATCAGTCGGAGAGCCAGATGATACTCTAGACATTAGAGTGTTCAGTAAATCCACGTCCAGCAGAGGAAACTTCGCTAAAGGGCAGTGCATGGGCAACGGGCTACTCTCGGCCCCAGGAGAAAAAGATTCACCCTGGGACGAGGTAAAAGAGAGGGAGATAAGCAGAATTCTTTGGTGGAAGTATTCGGCCTGCTTGTCGCATCAATTTTGGGCCTCTCTAGGGTCAGGGAGTTTGTGTGGGGTGTTAATGAGCGATTTGGCAATCCGGAAACTTTCCCTTGTGGAATTAGCTGCTGCGCTTATCTTGCACTCATAGAATGCAGATTGCGCCGTTTTTATTTCTGCTTTAATTTTCTTATCACTTCCCTATAAGCATTCCTACTTTCAGCCTCAGGCGCCTGCCTCCAACTCCTCTCTAATTTCCTACACCTTTGTTTCAATTCCCTTAATTTGGAAGTGAACCATGGAGCCTCTTTTAATTTGATTTTTTTGTGTAAGATTTTTAAAGGGATTAAAGAATCCAGCGAGGACTGTATCCAGGCATCAAAGTTGCTATTGGCTTTTCCCGGGTCATGGCCAGGAATAGGAGTGCTAGCAGTTAGTACGGTTGACCACTGGCTAGTAGAGAGGTTCGACCAGTTTCTCCTCAACTGGGGTCTGAGCTGCGGGGGATGTCAAAATTTCCCAGTTCAGTGGAACCAGTGAGTAATCGGTCCATGGGAGAGGGATTGGGGGGGCCTACGTGGAGTTTTTGGTCATTGCTGAGCACACGGTCTAAAAGATGGCCCTTAATATGTGTAGGTGCAAAGCCCTTCTGCACAATTTGAAGAGCTGCTAGGCTGGAAATAAGATCCCTTGCTTGATGATCGGAGGGATCATCTAGATGTAAGTTCAAATCTCCAAGGACTGTGTAGTTAGCTGGAGATAGTGCCAACTCCGAAACGACAGAAGGAAGACTATCGGGAAACTAGCCTATTGGTCCAGGAGGCCGGTAAAGTGACAGGCCAGAGAAAGTCACTGTGGGTGCAAGTTCAAGTGCAAAACTCATGCTTTCACAGTTGGGAATTCCCGCGTGAGATGTGCGACAACTGAAGCAATCCTTAAGGATTATCCCCAGACCCCCAAGTTTGCCAGTTTTCCAATCTAATCTATGTAATGAGTACCTTAGCTGAAGGATCTGTGTGATGGCCGGATCCACCTCGTCTTGCAGCCATGTTTCAGAAAGGAAGAGAGCGTCGGGCTTCATTGTTTCCAAAAGGAGTGCCAGTTCTTCAGAGTGCTTTACAAGGGAACAGCAGTTTAAAAGAAACATTTTTATAGATGGCGGGAGTTCATGGACTGAGTTAGTATAAGGTTTAAGTTCAAAATCACAGTGAGAGCAGTTAGAGATATTATTAGCAAGGCACAGTGCGTGGAGACACATATAGTCAGGGACTGTTTTTAAGTTCCGCAATGACTGTACGTCGTAACTGTAGCAGATGGTCTTGGTTTTATCAAAATGATCAGGGGTCCTGTCCCCTGGTCCCGGCCGGCCTAGGACGGGCGCAGACGGACTTACCTTTAGCGCGCCTTCGTCACGTGCGCGTGGTGGCTAAATAGTGTGGCTTGCCTCAGAGCTAGAGCGCTACCCCAAATCGGAAGTGAGAATCTTCTCCCGACGGCCCTCCACACAAACGGCAATAGCCGCGATGGACCGGGGCCTGGAAGAGTGAGTAGGTAGGAATAACCACAAAGTTATTACTTTTATTAAAAAATGGCGATTAAAACAGTTACCACTATGTAGAAAGCAGTTTCTCATTCACACAGCAACTAGCAGTGCCTCAGCCGAGAATCACCGCGTCCGCTGCGCGTGCGCGTGGTGGCTAAATAGTGTGGGTTGCTCCAGAGCTAGAGCGCTACCCCAAACCGGAAGTGAGAATCTTCTCCCGAGGGCCCTCCGCACAAACGGCAATAGCCGCGATGGATCGGGGCCCGGAAGAGTGAGCAGGTAGGAATAACCACAAGGTTAGTACTTTTATTCAACAATGGCGATTAAAACAGTTACCGCTATGTAGAAAGCAGTTTCAACTTCACGCAGCACCCAACAACTGGCAGTGCCTCAGCTGAGAATCACCGCGTCCGCTGCACATGCACGTGGTGTGGTGGCTAAATAGTGTGGGTTGCTCCAGAGCTAGAGCGCTACCCCAAACCGGTAGTGGCAATCTTCTCCCGAGGGCCCTCCGCACAAACGGCAGTAGCCGCGATGGACCGGGGCCTGGAAGAGTAAGCAGGTAGAAATAACCACAAAGTTATTACTTTTATTAAAAGGTGTGGTTTCAAATCCAACGGACAGACATGAGTTTGGAAAAGCAAAAATGCCTATCGTGGAGAATTTAACATTTTAATTGGTCTTTGGTATGGAATGGTAGTGTGTACTACTAATTCACTGTATGGCCCTGCACAAACACAAGTCCTCACCACTGATCACCAATGTCAGAAATTGGGCTACTGGTTGCATGGGGTATGAGACCTCGTCAAGCAGCAACAACAATCATAGTCCGGGTAAAAGGCAGGCAAATACTAAATTAACTTATGCTCACCCTCTGGTAGCTTGGCACAGAGCAGTTGAGGCTGCGGTGCTAGGTCCTGAGGAGCAGTGAAGCTGTGATGCAGAGTTTTAGTGTCAAGGATGCAGCCGACAAGGGATGCAAGAGCTTGTGCCTGAAAAGGCATTGTACCGAGACAGTTCGAAGGTGATTCGTTATTCCCAAGATACATGTGGCAGCACTGATGTGAGTTTTTTGCGATGAATCCAATCCACGCAGCAGTGGCAATGCGTTGGTTATGCTCCGGGATGAGCCGCTCGGCTGAGGAGATGCGTTGGTTCTGCGCAGGGATTCATCCCTCAGCAGAAAAGATGAGTCAGTTCCCCTGGCAAACATTAATGGCCAACTTG
This sequence comes from Lissotriton vulgaris, assembly GCF_964263255.1. NCBI lineage: Eukaryota > Metazoa > Chordata > Amphibia > Caudata > Salamandridae > Lissotriton > Lissotriton vulgaris. The sequence goes on from NC_141691.1 coordinate 2,045,614,154, forward strand.
CAAAGGTCCAAGACTGGGGTGGCACCTCTTCCAAGGGTCGACTCACAGATTGCAGAGTTCAGATGCAGGCACTGGAAGCATGCTATGTCCCTGAGGCTTCATATCATAAGGCCGGCCAACTAGCACTAGCAGGAGGCCAGCCAACAGTTCTGGGGTCAAGTGATGCAGGCCCAGTCCTTCTCACCCAGGCAAGAGGGCAGCAGGTCAGCACAGCAAAGAAGGAGTCTAGCAGAAAGGCGGTGATTCAGAAGCACAGTGGACCTTCTTCCTGGCAGAGTATCTACAGGTCCATAAGTTTACTGAAATGGTGGTGTCTCAGGTCCAGTACTGACACCTACTGGAGCCTTTGAAGTGGGGGAGACTTTAAAGACATGCCTTTGAAGTACACAGAAGTCCTTACTTCCTGGCCTGCCTCCAGAATTACTGCAGGGCGGTATGCAGCCCTATGTGTATGGACAAGACACAGCCTATTCAAGTGTAAGTGAGGCTGTGCCCAGCTCCATCCTGCCAGAGGTGGCCCTTTGAGACACACATAATCTCCCATTGTGTGTGACTGTCAAGGAGAAATACATAATGCCCAACTGCCAACTACACCCAGTCAGGTGATCAGAGACAGGCTACAGGCACCAAATGGCTAAATCAAGAAAATGTCAACTTTTTAAAAGTGCTATTTTCTGAATTGCAATTCAAAATCTGACTTCACCATAAGTTTGGATTTTAAATTGTGATTCCAGAGTCACCAGACTGGAAGGGTACATCTCTTCCTAATTGGAAATTACACTTGTAAAATGTAATATGGTAATCCCAATGTTATCCTATGAGAGCGATAGGCTTTGCAGTAGCGAAAAACGACTTTGAGAGTTTTTCACTACCAGGACATACAAACCTTAAAAGTACATGTCCTGCCTTGTAAATACATTGCACCCTGCCCTCTGGGTTGTCAAGGGCCTACCTTATGGGTGACCTGTTTCCTAACTAATAGGCTCTTTGATTACAAACAGGCTTTTATATTTCTATGTAGCCTGGACAAAATGAAAACAATGTATTCAGTTATTTGCTTTATTGTAAAAGCAGTCAAGAAAAGAAGAGAACTAACATATCTAGACGCATTATTATATGAGAAACCTGACGAGAATAACTAGGTCTGTTTAACATTGAATTAATTTAAGAAACAGCCTGTAGAATAAGTACATTTTAAAACATGAGACATGTTATATTAAGTGTTATATATTTGTGTATTTTTTAAATAAGTGTTTATATTTTAACTGTGTATTAGGAGGAAATTTAACATTCTCACTGATAAATTATGTGTGGTCCCTCTAATGAACCATTGGCACTTTGTAAAATGTGTATATATTAATGGCTTTTCTTGTATATATATATTATATTTTTATGTGTTTGTAGTATGCTTTTATGGTTGTACATTTCACACCGAATAAAGCTGAATTGACTTGACTTAGGTGACATATATGTATAAAAGGGTAGGTTTGGGCCTGGAAAAAGGTTTATTTTGCCAGGTTTGCATGGCATTGTTATACATTGCACACATGGGCTCTGCAATAACAGGCCTAAGACATAGTTAAAGAGCTACTTAAGTAGATGGCACTATCAGTGCTGGAGACCACCTAGTAGCATTTAATTTACAGGGCCTGGGTACATTGTTGTGAAAGTATCGAGGACCCTAATTAAATATTCCCGATTTATGCCCTTGTGTGGTTATAACAAATAATATCCTTATAAAGGCATAAGAATCATATCCATATTTAGTCATAGCCAATGCAGTACAAATACAGCAAGGCTACTTCCTTAGACTCCTAGAAAGTACAATGAGTTCTTTAAACAAACCAAACCTCCAGCAACCCGGGAATTCCCCCTGCTTTTGTTTCGATTTGTCCTAGAACTCCTGCGAGTCCTGAAAGAACTGCCAGTTCTTAGTGACAGTTCTTATTGACGTCTTATGTCCAACCTTACGTCAAACACGGCACCTTCCAGGTATAAATATACCAGCATTTGCCTTAAGCAAGGCGCGGTGGTTTGGAGCAGAGCGTCTATCTACTTACCCAAAGCCCAGCTGATGCAAGTGCCGAAGGAAGCCGTCCCTCCCATTTGACGCACTGAGAAAGACGCTGTCTTTTCTCCTGCTGAGAAAATCCAGCTCCAGTGTTTCCAGTCACCCTTGCTGGTTACCGGGAGATCGAGTCCTGAGAACGAGATACAAGACCTCCTTCATTCTAAAACCAAGGTACGGAGCTGATTAGACCCATAGAGAATTCTTGATTCAGATTCTTGGCAAAAACGAACTTAACTTAAACTGCAACTCCCTTACTCCTTCCCACGTACTAGGCTTAGGTTAGTTACACTGGGGTAGGCGTATTTTAGAAGCACCAGTTGAGTACGTTTAGTCAAACTTTTATTTTTGTATGTATTGTACATATTTTATCCGTTTTAAGTATCATATGGCTCAGAAACCATATCAATGCTTTTACAGTATTATTTCATAATACTCCTTTTACTGTACGCACTTTACTTTATGAGAAGTATTGCAATTGTGGCAATTCACTTCTCTTGCATGAGAAAGAAGACTGCTCAATAAATAACACCTTTTATTGAAAACGCCCGTCTCTCTATTTCTCTGCACTCTGGTGAAACTAAGCATGCACGATTGACTGAGTGAAATAGCTATCTATTGTTTTCACACGACTCTGGAGATATACTCCTTCTTCTGGAGGGAGCAAAGTTGTCATGTTTATGCGGTTGTCAGAAGCTAATCCCTTCTTGTCTAATCAGGGAAGTTAACTCCTCACTGTTCATTCGAGAAAGTTTCTAGTGACCTTTGAGCTAGCTGGCATACCTAATTAAGTCTAACATATTCAGTAGAGACCTAGTCGACCTCAGTCCTACGTCTAAACTGTGTTTATGTTATTCCAATTCGCAGAGCCTATTGGGAATATAGGAACTACACTACAACATGTATTGCCACTTTAGTAGGGACTTTACTAGTGTTATATCAATTAAATATGCCATTGGGGATGAACCGATATTACTTTAGGTTTGGTTAGCAGTGTGCAAGTGTGCAGAGTCCTAATACCAGCACAAATGAGATCTGAAATGTGTAGGAGGAAGGCACAGGTTGGGGGAAAAACAGCCTAAGGCTGTCAGGTCCAACTACTATGCCTACATATGGTGAAGAGGGAGGAGATGAGACATCCAGAGTGAGAATTTCAGAAAGATGTTGTGAGAAAAGTGTCACACAGCGAAATGAGAGTCTGCAGACCAAAGGGGTGTTAGGGGGAGAACATGTCTAATATTCTCAGAATTTAAACATTTTCACAAGAACAATTATTACTCATGTGTCTGATACAGTTATCATGTATTGGCAATGTCAATAGGCCTGGTTTGTTGTAAGTGTATTTTCATTGATGTGTGATATGTCTGGATACATATAGGCCTGGGTGTACGCGGAACTCCGTGAAGTTAAAAAAAACTCTGCAAAAGTTCCGAGAATGGTGGAGTGCAGGGTGAACTGCAGTTTCTGCTGATATTTCTGCCGCTAGGGTAGAAATTCTACCCAAGCGGCAGCTCGCGCACTTACTGTTCGCGATCGCAAACTTTCCGTTTGCAGGCTGGGAAAAAACTCGGCTGCACATCGCAAAGCCGAGGTTTCTGCACTCCGCTAGCTCCGCTGAGTGCAGAAAATTCCGTAAACTACTCGAAGTTGACCGGCCAGGACTATGCAATATTAGAAAACTCAAATAGCGGCACTCAAAAATTGGTAATTCATTAGTTTTGTTACTATAAAGTGTCTCTGGAAGTTTCACTAATGTAATAGCACAATGTCACTCATATGTCAACAGAAATGTCACAAAGGTATAGTGACACAATGATGTAGGGGGGCGTATTCAGCGGTTCGACTCCAGGGGTAGCACAGGATATCAGAAGATGGTACAGCGGCTTCAAGGGAACCCTAATTAAAAATGTCTGGTCAACCATCGTGGTTGGCCACATTCCAATTTGTCATCTGATTTAGTAGCATTTTTTAAGTATCTTCTCAGATACACATTGGGAATGCCTGGAACGGATAATGTAGACTTCGAATCATATTGATGATAATGATCTTTATGTTATCAAAGTAATAAAGGTATATATAGCATTCAATTTTGCTGAATAGTAGGTAGGTTTGAACTTAAAGTAAGATTAAGGGTTAAGGTTAAGGTTAGCATTAGAGGTTGGTGAAGGTTAAGAGCACGGCTAGACTAGGGCTTGGTGTATGCTAAGGGTTGGGGCAAAGGTAAGGGTTAGGGCTACTGATAGGTTTAGGGCAAGGGTATGGGGTTAAGATAAGGGTAGGGAATAAGGTAACAGTGTTATAGCTAAGTTCAGGTTTCAGGCTAGGGTTAGATACTATGTTGATAATAGAGTTGCAGTAAGGATGAAGTTTGAGTTGAAGTTAGAGGTAGAGTTAGGATGTGGGGTAGGGTTAGAGTTAGATTCAGGTTTTAATTAGGGTAAAGTTTAGGAAGAAAGTTTTAATTAGGTTGTGGAATGTTATGGTTATGCTTACATTTAAGGTAATGCAAATGTTATGACTACATTTACAGACAGGATTAAGGTTAGGATGAGATTTGCGTGTACCCATCAATGATATTTGAAAATCATATTTAAAGATATTTGCTAGTCTTTGATTGGTTTTCACATACACATTTTATTTCCACTATCTATCTTACATATGCATAGGATCACAGTTTGATCACAAGTGCCTTAGCTGATTTTTGCCAGCAACATCGAGTGAGGAAGCTATTAAATAAACTCTGTTTTCAACTGAAACTAACGAGAACACTGTAACTCCTTTACACACAGATGAAGGCTGTTAGTGATCCACAGCTGATGAGTACTGGTGCTGCACCACGTTCTCCACTCAGAGATACTAAAAAGGTAAGATCAAGTTTGCATTTCCAACAAACATCTGCAACTTTAGGAGGTTTGGTTGGGGGAAGTCTTTTGAGTTACAGAAGCTAGACTTAGGGCCTGATTTAGATCTTTCGAATCCGGTCCCACTGTGGCTTTTTTGGTGGTCTTCCCACCTGCCCCTTAGCGGTTTGCCAGCTCAATTTAGATGTCGTCTGGTTACTGGAGTGAAGACCGCCGCAGTCGTGCCGCCTCAGCCAGGATCTTTCTCCAGCATCAATGGCATCAGAGGCAGAAGTGGCTTTCCGAGCGAGTCCCACCAAGATTCCCCCGTCCAGATTACAATGTGCCTTTCTGTCAAGGCAACTGTGGCGGGGAAACCTGCACTCGAGTTCGCAGAATCAAAGAAAATAAGGTGAAAAATTACCTTTTTTCAGGGTCCCACCACTGAATCCGTCTTGAACACCATTGCCCCGGTCCATTCTGTGCTGCTGCTAATTGACCACGACGACACTCAGCCACCCCATTGTCGCCAGTATGTAAGGTAGTCTTTTGTGGTGGGTGTGGATGTACACTCAATAGTGTGTGTATGTTGTTGGTGTGCAATGCTATGTGTAATAAAATGGGCAGTAAACATCACCTACAAATACGTTTTGTCAGAATCACAACATATTTGTGCACTCTGATGAAAATAAGTAGTACAGACATGTCTCCACACCACCATGGTCTCATTCCGTCAGGACTCTGCTGCCAGGATACCGTCAGCAACGAGAACATCTAAATCGGCTAGCCCAAAAGCAGTCTGCATGACAGCAACATAGTGCTGTTAGCCAGAGGAGAAGACTGTTGCATCAACGGTCTCCTGTCTTTTGCCGTAAAATTTAAATATTGCAGACACACCATTGTGAGCTCGACTGAGTACTTGGGACGGCAGTACCACTGCCAAGATCTAAATCAGGCTCTAAGACTTAGTGAAGAGAGAGGGTTATGGCTAGTGTTGGAGTAAGGATTAGGGATGAGATCTGTGCATTCGTTGTGTTCATATTGTTTGGAAATATTGGAAATCTCTTGTTCATTCCCTGCATGTGAATTTTGTGCAGACATTTTTTACAAGTCAATGTCAATCATTGCAACTATTGTTTTACACATTTTTGCAGGGAACAAATGCATGACTTGCTTTGATTTTCATCTAAAATATTAAATAGAGCTCTTAAATGAAACCCTGTGGCATTTATTTGCTCTCTAGGACAAGGATGTAAGTGACCCTCAACGGATGGACAGTGATTCTGTCCCCCAGGCAGGGACCACAGATTCTGAAAAGGTAAGATGAATCGTGCATTTCCTACTGACATTGAAGTGATTAGAGACAACTTATGTTGCCTAACACTACCACTGTTGGACTACTTTATGATCTTTATAATAATGTCAGTCAGTTATTTATTTCTATGTCTTAAACAATGACTAGTTTGGGTTGATTGTACCTGATAGTGTCATACATTTGCGTATTTGAAATAAATGTTTTTCCAAAAAAATTCCTCATTGGGATGGAAGATTCTTCAAGTTCAACTACAGCTAATGAGGGGGTGAACTCCCATAACATTTCTTATTCTTTGGTGATATCTCAGCCTCTGTCTACAGGTGATTTGTAAAAAACTTTAGGAGCAAATAAGCCAGGCTAGTCTGGGCATCTCTGGGATGGTTACTTCTGAATCAAGTTACACTGCCTGTGGGGAGTAATCCACTACTGGGCTCACCCTTCATGCTTTCATGAGTCACAGCACATTTCAAAGAACCCAGTGATATGTGAATTTACAGGAAAGCTTTAGAGAACTGCAGGCAGTAGGGTGGCATGACCCCCATCTGCAAGGGCGGAACTCACAGCTCATTGCCCTAATAATTTGTGCAAAGCCATGGAAATCTGGAACCTACTTGACTTTCTCTCGCCCGACATTGCCTTCTTCACAGAGACCTGGACCAACGCATCCTCTGCCCCCGACATCAGCACCACCATCCCAGATGGATGCAAGAACCACCCCATCGCCCACAAGAGCACCCTTCGCCTCACCACCTCCAGCGAAACTTTCCCCTCTGCCGAACACCTGCGCTTCCAGATCCAGACCACCCCCAAAGCCACACTCCGAGGAACCCTCGTCTACTGACCCCCCGGCCCCCGAACACCCTTTGCCACCACCATCACTGACTTCATCGCACCCCACGCCATCGCCACAACAATCTACATACTCATTAGAGACCTGAACTTCCACCTCGACAACTCCAGTGACCCCAACTCCACAAACCTTCGTGACAACCTCGCCAGCATCGGACTTACACAACTTGTCAACACTGCGACCCACAGAGCATGACCCACCCTCGACCCCATCTTCGCGGCAAGAAACAGCATCCAATTCAGCCACACAATGCAGCCATGGACCAACCACCACTGCGTACACTTGGCCATCAACAAACCCAATGAACCCAAACCAGCCCCACGCCCACCACGAAGGAACTGGAGCAAGATTACCAACTAGCAATTTAACTCCACCCTCACCTGAGACAACCACACTTGGGCACCCGACGCAAACAATGCAGCCAGAGAACTCCACACCTGGATCTCCAACTGCACAGATGAGCTCGCCCCGCTACGCAACCCGGACAGACAACGCCCCAGGAAAGCCACCTGGTTCACCACCGTTCTCCAAGAATCCAGACGCACCTGCAGATGCCTGGAGAAGAACTGGAGAAACACCAAGACAACCAAAAACCACACCACCTACAAGGACGCCATGACGGACTACCACAACCAGTTCAGAGCCACCAAGTGGAACTTCATCCACAACAAAATCCTGGCCAACTCCGCCAACTCCAAGGAACTTTTCAGTGTCATTTAAGAATTCACCAACCCATGCAGCAAAGCCACAGACATCACCCCATCCCAAGACCTCTGCAACAGGTTTGGAACCTATTTCCACCTCAAAATCAAAAACCTCTACCACAATGTCATCGACCTTCCACCAGGCACCACAGATGGCTCCCGTCCCCCAGAAACACCAGCCAGCCCACCATCTTCAACTGGACACCAATCACGCCCGAAGACACGCCTCAACCATGAAAAGCATCCACTTGGGGGCCCCCACCGACTGCTGCCCCCTCACATCTACCCCAGAGCCATGGCAGCCATTGCACCAGTACACCATCAACACCACCTTCAAAACAGGCACCTTCCCAGAAGCCTGGAAGCGCGCAGAAGTCAGACCCCAGCTCAAGAAGTCCACAGCTGACCCTACCGACCTAAAGAACTATCGGCCCATCTCGCTCCTTCCCTTCGCAGCCAAAGTTGCTGAGAAAACAATCAACAGGAAACTTACACGATTCATTGAAGAGAATGCCTTCCTCGGCCCAACCCAATCTGGATTCCAAAGCAACCACAGCACAGAGACCGCCCTACTAGCCGCCACAAACGACACCTGCACCCTCCTGGCCCAAGGCCACTCCACAGCCCTCTTCCAAAGTGATAAAAAACAGAACAGGGTTTTTAGTTGAGGGAAATACTTGGCGCACTAGCTCACGGGAGTAACAAGGTATGAATATTCAGGCGTGCATACAGATGAGGGGGTGAAGACCCTAAACCCCTCCAAACATGTGTGTCAAGACACATTAAGTACAGGAAAAAGATCCGTTGCACAACCATGGAAAGTACAGAAATGATGTCTCAATGGACATTTAAATGTTCCGATTCCACATTCGTAGACAAAGAGGACAATTGGTAAACTGGTTCCTCTTTAATGTTGTGGATAGCCAGCCGACACGTGTTTCGTCGCCAAAGGGTTACAAAGTTCTTTGGCGACTCCTCAGGACTGTAGTTGAAGAGTATATGGCCACAGGTCGCTGTGCCGGTGATAATTCCAACCCGGCTCCGCTCGAGACCAGGTGTACTAAAGGTAATCGTCTGGACGATAGGTCCAGTTCCGAGTTAGTGTTCAGTTTCTAGGTTGCACTTCAAAGTGAGTGAAGGTCAAATTAACCGAGGTTAAAGGCATTCGCTTAATCAAAATGGTTAATGTTTCTTTCAGTAGTTCAAGAAGTTCCCGTGATTCGGGAAATGATGCGCAGGAAAGGTGCTCCTGCTGCGGTTCTGGCTGCAGTCCTCTTTGTCTACGAATGTGGAATCGGAACATTTAAATGTCCATTGAGACATCATTTCTGTACTTTCCATGGTTGTGCAACGGATCTTTTTCCTTTCCACAGCCCTCTTCCAACTTGACCTATCAGCGGCCTTCCACACCGTCTCCCACCGCACATTAGTCGCCAGACTACACGTCGCAGGCATACAGGGAACAGCCCTGGACTGGATCCGATCATTCCTCACTGGAAGAAGCCAAAGGATCAGACTCCCACCCTTCCTCTCCGACCCCACGAAAATCACCTGCAGAGTTCCACAGGGTTCATCCCTGAGCCCCACCCTCTTTAACATCTACATGGCCCCCCTTGCAGCCATTGTCCGACAACACGACCTCAACATCGTATCCTATGCTGACCACTCCCAGCTCATCCTCTCCCTCACCAAAAACCCCACCACTGCCAAACTCAACTTCCAGAAAGGAATTCAAAACGTCGCAGTCTGGATGACCAACAGCTGCCTGAAGCTCAACACCGAGAAGACAGAAGTCCTCGGTACCACCCCTTCTGCATGGGACATCACCTGGTAGGCGACCGCCCTCGGAAGCCCTCCTACCCCCTCAGACCATGCCAAGAACCTCGGCATCGTACTCGACTCATCACTCACCATGATCCGACAGGTCAACGCCATCACCTCCAGTTGCTACAACACCCTCCGCATCCTCCGCAAGACCTTTAAGTGAATCCTCCCTGAGTCAAGGGTCACCCATGCACTCATCACCAGCAGACTGGACTATGGAAACGCACTCTACGCCAGCCTCAACAAGTCCCTACTCTGCAGACTCCTGAAAATACAGAACACCGCCGCCATACTCGTCCTTGGCATCCCCCGACACAAATACATCAGCCAACACCTACGAAGTCTCCACTGGCTCCCCGTGGAAAAAAAAGTCACTTTCATAATCCGCACTCACGCCTACAAATGCCTACAAAACAACGGACCCAAATTCCTCAACTACAGAAGCACCTTCCAAGTACTCAACCTCGCACTGCCCGAAACCCCGTGTATCCACAGAGCCAGAGCAAGTAGAAGATCCTTCTCACACATTGCAGCCAATTCCTGGAATGTGCTACCGGCAGACATCAGACACGCTCCCTACCTGAACACCTTCAGGAAGACCCTCAAGACCTGGCTCTTCGGCTAAACAGATCTGTGGCCCCCCTCACCTTCGGCCCCCCGCCCCCCTTAAGCGCCTTGAGACCCTCATGGGTGGGTAGCGAGCTTACCATTCCCTGATTGATTGATTCAAAGCAGATCTACGTATGCTTCTTGATTCAATAGGGGTAACTAAGCCCTGTATAACTCTGTGCCGGCTGCTTTATGGTAAGAAAGTCTTCCCTGCAGAAACACCAGCCAAAGATTTTCCATTGAAGGCAATGTTATGTCAGGAATCATTAGGAATGGTGCTCCCCACATCCTCTTTCAGCTATCTGGCGTGCTGAGCGCCAACCATATCCCCACCTTCAGGTATGTCCACTTTATAGGTTCCACCAGTGAAAGGTATCAAACGGTTTTAGGAAGTTTACACTTTCAAGAAATTTGCAGGTTGCATCTCAGGCTATCTTTAGTGGTGCCTTCAAATCCATCTTGTAGGTCTGTTGAGCATGACTCTCTGATTCACCCCCTCCTTACTTGGATTCACAGGGAGAGGCCAGAGGCGTAGATCACTCGCTTGATTCACCTGGACACGTGTTACAAGATCATGAAAACACCAAAATGGAGGAAGGCGAAAGCTCTGCTTCCAGGGAAGCGGCACCATGTCTGTCCATTAAATCTCATTGCAAGAAGACAAGAATAAATATGGCCTCAGCAGACCCCTTCAACACTCAGGTGTGGATGTCGAAGAGGTTTCCTCTCCTGGATGAGTCTCAGATTAAAGCTATTGAGACAGCTTTAACGCGGGAGTTTGTGTTGATTCAAGGCCCTCCTGGAACAGGTAGGTCAGCAATGTAGAGTAGATGTTGATGTTTCAGGACTACACCATTGATGCAACATGAGTTGACAACAATGCCCTTGTATACTAGAGAAATGGCATACAAATTATGTATGATGTATGCGATGTGTCATGCTTTGTGCCATTATACATTTCTGTGAATAAAGAGTGTCCATTGTGTATGAAGGAGGGATCCATTCCAGATATCCAGGCTATCCATAGAAATACATTTACAAACAGTGGATACAAATGTAACTTGTATAGATAGCAAGGATTCAAACTTCCAGGGCCATTACTGCATATGATACATGTGCAGGCAGGCATAACTTGAATGTATGTTTGTTAGAACTGGGGGTCTCTAGTTGGCACAGGTTGGTACTTGTGACAAATAGGGACCCTTGCTTCTAGTCAGGGTAATTAGAAAACTCTCTGAGATAACCCCTGCTCACCCATTTGGTAGCTTGGCACGCGCAGTCAAGGCTATTCAGAGACAATGTGTAAAGTATTTGTACCAAAACTCACAGTAACACAGTGAAAACACCACAAACGGACTCCACACAGTTTAGAAAAATAAAGGTATTTTAATCTAAACTACACAAGACCAAAACGACAAAAATCCAACATACACAGTTCAAGAATATGGTTGCAAAAGAGTTCTTTAGGTTGCGATGAAATAATCCACAGTTGCGTGAAAAGTTCACAGTTGCGATATGTTTAGCCAACAGTACCTTTAGTTACGAAAAAGTTTCAAAAAGCGGAAGCTGGTGCGGTGGAAAACAAGCGATGCGTTGCTCCTGAGACCGTGGGGAAGCGATGCGACAACCCAGCTGCAGCAGCGGGCGTGTTGCGACGAGTCCGGTCTGTATGGGGAGGAAGGCCACTTGTATGGATTCCGGTGCGTAGGTTCCGTAGAAAGTTTGTTCTCACAAAGGTACGATGCTATGAACTCGTAGGGACTTGCACGATCTCCGGGGATCTCTCTCTCGCAGCTCCTTGATGCGATGGCTCTGGGGCGACTCTTGCAGCGACTTGATGCGGTCCGCAAGCAAGCGGTGCGGCAATCTCACCCAGCGATGACAGGCTCTTCGACGATACTCGCAGCGATGGCGATCTTCCCGCAAACGAAAGGTGCGACGTCTCTGGCAGCAGCAACAGGCGCGGCGACGATCTCGACCTCCGTAGCAGCGGGAATTTCCTCGCACTGTCGGGGATGCGCTTCGCACCGAGTGATGCAATAACTTTTCTGTAGCAAAGTCTTTAAATCTTGGGTTCCAGCTTCCCAGCACAGATACAACTTCCCCTAGGCACCACACATGGGCCAAGCACCAGGCCCGGACTGGCAATGCCGGGCACCGGGCAATCCCCCGGTCGGCTGCCAGGGGTGGGGGCCGGTTTTTGGGCCGGAGGCCGGTTTTGTTGCTGGGTGGGCGGGGGGCCGATTTTTTGTAGTGCGCTCAGTAAAGTGGTCACTGTTCATTGCTGCGCTGGCTGCAGCAATGAGCATTCATTGCGTTCATTGCTGCAGCCAGCGCAGCAATGAGCAGTGACCACTGTACTGACTGAGCGCAATACAAAGCCTGCGGGCCAGCCGGCACGGCATTCACGTGACGTGGTGGAGTCACGTGAATGCAACTACAGTGTGCGCGTCACTTCACGTCCAGTGCAGGCCCTGTGTCTGTTAAGGAGCCGAGCCTGCAGAGGCAGGCAGCCTGTCGCACCAGGCTCTCCCTAGTCTGCCAACCTGCTGCTCCTCGCGACCTGCAAAGAAGACAACATGTCTTATGTACTGGCTCCCTACGCCCTAGCGACCCGGCCCTCCGTCTCCTCGGGGTCCCACAAGCAACTGCTCGCTCCAAGATCACACTACACGTGCAATCCTCCGTTGGCTACAGCCCCCCCCCCTTCCTCCTCACCCCCCTCCTGACATCTCCCGCCACAAGCTTCCACCATGTCCTCCTGCACTTCACCCACCCCGGGATCCTCATCGATCACTGTCTGCAGACCAGAAAAAAAGACACCACAGTAGCGGATGCTGGCCACCGGCCGCCTAAGGGCACCTCCACCGTGATTACTGGCCTGCCCGCTCTTTTGTTGCAACAGGTTTGATGTGGCATATTTGAGATTTTGTATTTATTTCAACATGGTGTTCAGTTTTCTTTTCAGCTGCACAGTCGAACGTTTTACTTTCTTACATACACTTTGTGTTCTTGGCTTTCTTTGGGCACATTGGCTTATCTTTGTTATTATCACCTTGTATTTTAGGCTAGCCCTTCCTTGATCACGCCGACATTTTGTAACCTAATTTCTCAATATGGCTATCAAAATATTTTTACTACAGATGCTGAATCGAATAGGCTTCATACTATTTCTTTTTTCGAACCGCGGTCCATGCACCATTTCTACATTCTATATGAGGTGTGAGTGCTTAATGGCTAAATGCACAATGACACATTTTTATTTTGGGTTTACTTTTCGTATCATTACATTTTAAAGCCTTTTTACAGATTGCGTTTCTACGTAACTGCTCATTGTTAGTGTACTCCTTGCAGGTGTTAAGACACTCTTTTGCGTTTTGTTATTTACATTTATTTATGCAAGCAATGTGTTTTGCATAGTGCCGTCTTACCACTTTTCACAGATACCTTTAAAAACCTGTGCCGCCTGTACCATGTACGTTCTCTGAACTTAGTGACCTTCTGTGGTCTAAAGTCAATCACAGATACTCCAACGGCAGCATGAGAAAAGTACCTTTAGAAAGGCTGTTTTCTCTGCATAGCAATATTTTTACTTTTTCTGGCACGTATGTTTAGTATTCATCCAAGTCATGGGAATGTTTGTCCTAATCTGTTATTGTATTTCCCTAAATTACTGAATCTCATTTCAAAGGTAACAACCTGTCCTAATTTGAAAGTCAAATCCTGCAATCTAGCAATACGTAATCTCATCCCACTAGCCATCTCCATGAACTTGCGTACGGTCCTACCCTCCCCCCCCAAATGATCACACCTAACTTCAGCTAATTTAATCCACTGACCTACTGCAAAGGAAAGGTGTGATTATTGAAAAATGTTGTTTGTTCGGGTGAAATACACTTATATAGAATAGACCATGGTTCATCACCAGTGAAGCAGCCCCCATCAAAAAATAGAGAGACAAATCAGTAGGAAGAAGTTATTACAACTTAGTTGATTGATGCCCGGTACGTTCTGTACTGATTGCCCCTCCTGGTAAAGATGAGGACATTACCCCAAAGTCTGACTGAGAAGACCACACTCACTGGATAGGGAAATATGAGCCACAGTCCTCTGAATCAGCCAGCCTCCTGAAAGAACTATGGGGCATATTACCAAGCAATAGCGATAATTATCGCTATTGCTTGGTTAGTGGTAAAAAAATATCGCCGAGCATCGAGGATTTTTACAGCTGAGATGCCTTGATATTATCGAGGTTTATCTCAAAAGCGGTAAAAATCCTGCGAAATGCATGAATATCGCTGAAAAATCAGCGATATTCATGCATTATCGTGACAATGCTCTTAGCCATGTTATCCACCTTCCATTGGATAACATGGCTAAGAGCTGCTTTTAGCAGGCGTTAGCTTTTGGAGATATTCGCGCTTAGCGCGAATATTTCCAAAAGTTGTTAATAGGAGTTAGAGATGTTAGTGACTGTTTTCAGTCGCTAACATCTTGGCACGCCCACTTTGCATGTCATTAGCGATAATTATCGCGGACATGCAAAGTGGGCCCCTAAATGCCCGCTATCGCCTACAAGCTGTCGCTAACTGGTGTTAGCGACAGCTTGGTAATAGGGCGATAAAATTATCGCCGCATTAGCGGGAAAAAGTCCCGCTAATGCGGCGATAATGCCCTTGGTAATATGCCCCAAAGAGTCTAGTGCAGAGACTACACCAGCAGAGGCAATCACTTGTCTCCTACTACCAGACAGTGTGAAAGGTCAGGTTTCTGAAAAAGGGAAGAAAAACACAAGGATAGCTGCATTTAACTGAATCCCAAGCTTGGTAATCAAAAGAACCAGACTGAAGAAGTGGAACAGAGACCCCAACGTGAATCACAGTGCTTCAACAGTCCTCTAGAAGGATAGGGACCTGGGGCTGCCAGCTGCAGAAATGCAAGGTGAGGATACAGAAGACAGCACCTGATTACAGACCAACGCAAATAGAGCAGATCAGGGATCTGTGCTCTGGATAGTGTCTTGGCAAAGCATTGCACTTTAAATAAACGCAGGCCGAAAGAGTAAGCCAGAACCTTGCCCTGGCATTAGATCCCGAAGAAAACAACCCGGATAGTGCACATATGAGCACTTTTAGAAAGGCATATGTATTGCAGCTGCAGCACATCTCCTGCATAAGCTCACTTGGATGACTCATTGTTTAAATAAGCACTGGGGGGCACAAACGCCTTATCGAATGCATACATTTGGTGCATGTAAATATTCAGGTGATAGAAGGTCATTGGAATAGATCAGGGATCCATACTGGCATCAATATGTCTGATTTAGCAACAAAGGGGAAAGCCTCTCAAAAACTGAAGTACAGAGAATAATAAACAGACACCAGGCTATGCAATATGCTGCCACACCTGGCCAGACCACGGTCCATAAGGCAACCAATCTGTCAGTTATTAAGAAAGAGTTGCAGCTGTTGATTCATAGCATTGATTCATATCATTCTGCCTCTAAAGATGCTGGATTTCAGCACACTGGCAGCAAGCAGAGAGTCAGTGATGCTTTATTGTAAGAGTCTGTAGATGTCTCTACCAAAGCCAGGAGAGACTACCAGAAAAATAAGTAGGCTTTCTTCATATCTCTGAAATCTTGGTTGAAGGCAACCCGTACTCAGCTATGTCAAAGACAGGCAGCTGTGGGGAGTGTTGAAAAAAAGTATGTGCTGGCACTTGTGTTGCATGAACCTAGTTGGGAAGCATTGGAGTACTGCTAATAGGTGAGAGTAGGTGGAGCGATACAGGTGTATATGGGTTAGTAGGCAACTGGTAATTCTATTGTGTGGGGAAATGCTTCTTATCATAATGAGGATACAGATTTTTACTGAATTGCAGGAGTAGCGGAACAGTACTGATGTCAATGAAGATCTTGTTACAGATTCTCAGGACACATTTAGAAATGGTCTGCCTTTAGATTTTGCCTTCTTGTACTTTTATGTCTAGAGTCTAGTGACGCCCAGGGCCGGACTGGCAATGCCGGGCACCGGGCAAATCAGACATGATGGTGCACACTTGTCTGCCATGGGCATGAATCTCTATTTGCTACAGTTACTGGGAGCTGTGGGGTACGCTATGGTGTCAGGTGGTGGGCAACAATATTGGGGCACACTAGGAAATCAGTAGGGGAAACATATTGCAGAGGGGTAGGCTGAAAAACTTTCAATGGGGGTGTTTTCCTGAGCGGTGGTTTGCAAAGAGGTTTTCATCATTGTTTGAGTCAGTTTTATTGCTCTTGTCCCCCCGAAGCCGTTTGAAAGTGGGGGTTGGAGAGAGCTTATACTTGCAGAAGGCAGGAGTTGAAGGTTTTACAGTTTTAAAAAGCAAAGTTAGTTTGTTAGGTTTAGGATGGAGAGTACAGATGCAGGTACAAGGCAAGTTAAGGGAAGTGTGGGAAGTAAAATTAGGGGTGGTGGTAGGACGACCAACCAATCCCAGCACTGCTGGGATTGGTTGGATGCTGATATGAGCCTTGGCTTTCTGTTTGGGTGAGCAGTCCTGGAAGCTAATGAGGTAGCACAGCAGGTTAGGTGCTTGCAGCAGAGATATGTGTTTAACCCGTAGGTCCCAGTCTCAAATCTTGGCAGTTCCAACTAATCTTGCTTTTGTTTCAAAGTCGATGTATTTAATATCACGATAGGCATCTACATATTACCTGCCTCACTGTAAACAATCTTGAGTCATATCCTGGGCTGGCAACAGACTGTGCATACAACTCATTTCTCATTATAGTACAGGCATAGAGGGAAAAGGGTGCAAAGTTTATGCTGCTGTTGTGCACAATTCAACAATTGTGAAGTCATTATTATTTTGTTTTTTACAGTAAGCATTTACTTTTTAAACAGGTGGCCCTGCTGAAGGTTTTTAGGTGATCTGAAATGTGAAGGGTTGATAGGCACAGCCCACTTCTGCAGAGGTTAAGATAATCAACATTTACAACTTCTGTGTGTTTTTTCTTCATGAAATATCAGTAGTCCCTACAGATTCTAATGCTTCCCATCGTGATGCTGAAGTCATGTTAGCACAGTCCGGCCGCGCTAACAGGTGCGTGTGTGAATTCTGATTGTATTGTTGTAAATGCTTCCTTTTACAGTCAGTCTGATTCCGTAAATCTTAGCTGGTGCCGCGGAAATGTTCGTTAAAAATTGGTTAAAAGGCAGCACCTGAGATCTGCGCTGGTGCCTCTCAGCCTTCTGAGTCGGTCCCACGTGGACAGAGGCTGCCTGGTCAGGCGCAGTGATGCATGGATTAATTGATTGTGACTTTGCTGCGAACGGCCTGTGGAGTGGGCATATTGCCCACGCCACAGGCAAGTTCTCAAAGGCCATAAACTCAATTTTATCTCTCCCCAAACCGAGGAAAGTTGGAGCAACTAAAGCAATTTTAAAGATTTATAGGCTCCAATGCATCCCAGTGGCAACTTATGGTGCCGAAATTTGGGGGTCGGTAAAAACCCCCTCAATACAAAGAGAAGAAAATCGGCTCTGTAGGAAGCTACTGGGGGCTCCCATTTCATCGTCAGGGTTTATCTGTCACTCAGAGCTGAATGCACCCTATATTAGTGACTTTATTGCAGCCAGGCCTGCATTATTTTGGTTAGCTATCTGGGCAAATGAATATGCTAGCCTAACACATGACATTTTGAGGGAATGTTTAGCTTGTGATAAATGGAATAAGATCCCATGGTTCCGTGGCATACAAGAGAGTCTGTCTAGTATAGACAGGGGCAACCTCTTTGAAAATCCATCTTATATACAGAGGGCTGACAAAAAAGCAGTCCAACTTGAACTGTATGCCAGTTACAGGGAAAAAAGATTGTCAGAAGAGATGAAGAAACAAACTGTTGTGTCCTATATTAACAATGGTCTATTAACCCAGCAACTTCCGTTGTATCTGACACTACCAATGTGCTACTGGGAAAGATCTCTATTGTTTAGACTGAAAGCAGGAACGGTAAAATTTTTACTTTGTTTTCCTCTGGGACACACCGTAGATGACAAGATTCCGTGTCCTTGTGACGGAACCAGTAAACAAAATGATGTACATTTCTTCTTCATGTGTAAGTTTTATATGAAATACATTAAATGGTTTTTAGCACCATATTTTAAAAAATGTAGACCCATTTCCCTGAACCAGTCTTATTTGATGCTTTTAAGATTGGAGGATGGTGAACTCATATTTCGGACAAGCTGTTTTTTAAAAGTTATTTTTAATGTACGTAGAAGTATGGAATACTCATGAACTATTAATGACTATTGTTCCTTTCTTGCACTTTTGAAATGCGTGACGTAGTAAATGCACTAATAATGTACTTTATAGTGTCTATTGCACCTATTGTAACTGTAATTGTAAATGTCAATTGTTTTAAAGTGTGCTTTTATGGATTTTTGAAATCCGAATAAAGATTTTTGAATTGAATTGAATTGATTGTGACTCCTGCAAGGCACCTCACACCAAGGAGCTGTGCATTTAATCAGCCAGCATGCGCGCTCCATCTGTTACAAATGCCGGTATCTCAAATAGGCGGCAAACACATTCTTTTTGATTGGGCCTGGGCCGGGTGGTTCAGCTGAGCCCTGCATCTGTTTTTGCTCCAGCCTCCACTGACTGTAACACGTAGTTTCACAGCCTGGCGCATGGTAAATATAACTAATACAGGACCTGGCTGCATCTGTTATATATTCAATTTAGAGCGTCACTTACTGCCTGACTGACACCATGTTACAGCTCCACTCTGCTCATTGCTCTCTCTTAGGCTGCACAGAGCAGCGCCGCTCAGCTCTGAGCATGATCCATGTTATTTACTATTGTCTCATGTGCTTGAACTATACGTAGGAGTCAGACACATCCTGCTTTCCGTTTAATTCTGGTCAGGTGATGTCCAACTTTTGAACCAACAGTACATTATATTTAATTACAGCGTAACTGCTCTGCCTGAGCCTGTACACTGCTCTCAGGAGGCGCTAATGCCCCAGACCTCCACTCGGCTGACACAATGAGTGCAGTCCATACATTATTATTTATTAGCACTAAAGGTCTAAAATATTATTCCAGCCTGACTAACCCTGTAGCACACTGACTGAGTAATGTGATTATAATTAGCAGCTGAGATTCTCGCTGGTGCCTCTCAGCCTGCTTGGTCAGGTCTTACATCTACCAGAGCCTGGACAGACTATTTGTCGATTGTTAGTGCCTTTTCATTTCTGGTGGTTTACAACAGTTTCAAGATCTTATTAGAGTTTCTTGTTGCTCAAATGAGTGTAATTTCTCATATTGATATGTTTGCTTGGTCTCCATTGTTTGATTTTGCTCGCGAGAGAGTGTCACCCATAGTCGTTGAAATGTCACTCATAATTCCACAGAAGTTATGAAAATGTCACACATAGCAATCCGAAACCTTGGCAGCTATGATTTACTCACTAGTGAGCTGTACTGCTGCATCTGCTACTTCTCACTGTCTCCTTGGTCCGTGGGGGAAAAAAATCTCAGTGCTGGATAAATAATGCAGCAGCAGTTTCAGGGCCATTTTAGGAGGTGGTGACTGCTGAGAAAAGGCAATTTTTGTTGGCTCCTAGGGCTCAGTGCACTTTACCACCACTAACCGGTGCTAAAGTGCTTGCGCTCTTTCCTTTCAAACATGGTAAAATTGGCTTACACCAAATTGGCAATTTTAATTTACTTGTAAGTCCCTAGACATGTGGTTCTACATGTACCCAGGGACTGTACATTAAATGCTGCTAGTGGGCCTGCAACACTTATTGTGCCACCCACTTAAGTAGGCTATTTAAAGATGTGTCATGTCAAGGCCAGGGCTTTTGTGTTAATTTCTCATGCTTTCTGGCCAGGGTTCCATTTGAGACATTTCCTTTACTTCTGTCAGCCTGGGTGCTTATGTGTGACATTTCCATGCTTACTGGCCTGGGTGCTTATGTGTGACGTTTGCATGCTTACTGCCCTGGTGGTGGGACGAGGCCTGAGTCAGTGCCTAGGTGCTTATGTGTGACATTTCCACAGTATTCTGGCCTGTGGCCTGTGTGCTCATGTGTGACATCACATGTCAGTGCTTAATGTGTGATAACATGAGGGACAATTTACTATGCTTTAAAAGTTAATACAATCTAATATGTAATGAAAAATGTGTCGAAAAATGCTTTGTTTTGGCCTTTCTGTCTCTTAAATTTTCTTGGGGGGGGGACAAGTTCAACCCCCCAAACTCCCCCTAGTAGTGGTTGCTCACTGCACTTGCTCACTACACACTATTGGGGGGGGGGGGGCTGGTCTCACTTTTACTTTGTTCTCTCTGATTCACTACTTGTGTCAATATTTTGTGCGCTCTGAAAGAACGTCTATGGGTACATATGACTGGGTGGGTAACCTGGTGCTCTTTAAGGTCATCATCTACTATGGATACAATTGAGTATGTAATGAAAAATGTGCTGTAAAAATCACCATTTTGGGCTGTCATTTTACAAAATTTCGTGGGGGGAGAACCCCCCCAAACCCCCCTATTAGCGGTCAGGCTCGCTCGCTACGCTCGCTCGCTGCGCGCCAGACGGGGGCTGGTCTTCAGAAATTTGCCAGGGCTGCTTTCAGTTCCCAGTCCGGCCCTGCCAAGCACTCCAGGAAGGACAGAACTCTCTCTGTAGAGATCATGTAAAGTGGAAGGCAAGCAGTCAAACGAAATAACCTTAAGTATTGCCCGGCGATGTCGCCTCTTAACCCACAAAGTATTAATCAATGAAGAGGCAGGCGCTGGAGACTGGAAGGCAGGAAACAAAGGTTTATTCTCTCCGGAGGAGAACACATCAGATCAGACCAACAGGGAATCTTCTCGAGGTGCTCTAACCGCATCTCTGAGGCCTGGCCTCTTATACACAAGTTTATTACAGTAAGGCGTGTTTTAATCACAGATGGCATACTCTTGCAGTTGCTTTGATACATGAAAGGACATCCTCGGAATCCCCGCTTCAGGCCCGTTCCCACACACCTCTACAGTACGAATCCCCTCCCCAACCACAATATGAAACAGCAGGGCATTCCGTCGATTCCCGGAATGCGTGTGGTGTGGCGGATCTCATGGGGTGGGGGCTTTGATCTACTGTACTCCTTTGAAAAGGGGTGATTCTTTTCAGTTGGGGCCATAAACTGCATCCGCAGGGCTGGGTGATAGCCTGAGACCGGCCTGGACAATCGGACACGGAGGAAGAGGAGTGTCAGAGGGTGAGATAGTGAATAGGATGAGAGGGAGGTGTTGGGCAGGCACGGGGTGTGATTCTCAGGGAAGAGCAGCGCAGATGGAGGGGGTTTATGGCCCAGGCATGAGAGAGAGAGAGAGAGCGGGGGTGACCAGTGTGTGGGGGGATGCTTGCGAGGGTGGGGAGCCGTGCTGGGGATCGGCGGCGTGCAGAGAGTGGGTCTGACCAAGGCATCTAAAATGGCTGCCGTGTGCGACATAAGTGTGGCATTGAAAAAGGGCAAGATGGTGCAGATAATGTTTAGTAATACGAATCAATTTTCCACAGTCCTCCCTTTTAACATTTCTCACCAACTTGTTAATTCGGATCGATCCCCATAATGCCACTTATTTCTGCATCATACAAAGCTTTCATGTGTTCAGTCTGTAAGTCCAAAGTCTTTGGGCAAATGCAATATGAAAATAATGAACACAGAGGAGGCAAACATTGAATACCTAAGCAACACCCGCATAGCACCACAATCGGAATTAGAATAAATGTGAACAACCTCCACCCCCAGGCTTTCAGTGAGTCCCAGAACCAGCCCCCAAGCGACCATCCTTCCTGTTCCTGGTGTACTGGAGAGTCTATGGAGGTGTTCGATGGTCTCGTAAACAGAAGGCGAATTGTCTGGCACGTAAGTGCAACAGCTGGACCCAATGATGCGGCACGCTCCTCCACGGTCTGCCAGAACCACGTCTAGAACGAGGCGGTTCTGAAGAGCCACCAGGCGGACTGCCTGAAGCTCTGCGGTGTTATTGGTCAAGATGCCAGCTGTGATGTTCATGGCGGTTTCAACTGCTTGGGTCAAGTGCCGTATGGCACGGCTGTTCGCCATCGGACCCCAGAATGGCACAAGTCCCTTCACGGCATCCAGGAACTGTGCTCCTGTAGAGTCGGTCTGGTCGATGTCCCTTGCACGCCTTTGCCGGTGGTGGCTTGCCAGGGCCACATACGTGGGTGGAAGAATGAAGGCAATGTAGCAAGTGCCCCCCCCAACCCTTGGGGAGGCAGGTGTATGCTTTGGTGCCGCAGACAAAGTACAAATTCGGAGAAGTAACAAAGGAGAGAGGGTCGGATGAATCCAGTGTCCTGGTGATGGTGCAGGTGCTGTGGCCCACCAGTTGCGTTCCCAGGCCTTCGATGCACATAAGGCCTGAGACGTTGATGACAGACAGGGCCACAGTCAGAGTGGCGGCTGTTCGTTTCCGGAGGTAGGAGAAAGTGGGTCTGGCTGGATTATGGAACACCTGCATTTCCACTCGCTCTTTGGCAGGGATGTCCATGTGAATAGAGGCACCAGAGGTCAGAGGGCAAAAAGGAGCAGCGGTTCGCCCAGTCTTATTCAGCCATACCCCGTGGTAGAAATGCGAAGCAGTTTTTTCTGAAGTGGCAATGTCTTTAAAGCTTTCTTGCAGAAGGATCAACCAGGCAAGACAGGAGCCGTGGATGGAAAAATGCGAAGGAATGAATGGGATGGAGTGTCCGGTGGCATGGGGCAGCAGCCCGCAGATCCAGCAATTAGTGGCATTAGCGGCAAGGTTGTGTTGGTGCAGCAGTTGTACAAAGGAGTTATTCCAGAACTCCCTGCGCCTTTCTCGGAGCTGGGGTGAAAGGGCAATCAGGAAGTGTTCTTTGGTAGTTATCGGCAGTTCAGTGGGGAGCAATGTTTTGTGAGCGGGTGTGCTTTCTTCGATGATCCAGAAGGCTGTCATGAGGAGGAGGCAAAAGAGAAGGGTAACGAAAATGGCTATAGTCTTTGAGCTGTGCAGCTTGTCAGTCTTTGGGTTTCGGTAGGCCATCTTCGGATATCCGGTTGCTTCCATCATTGGGGAATCGGGCGCTTCCATCATCTTCAGAGTGCTCGGTAGCGGGCAGAACCACCAGCTTCCTCCAACTTCTCTCCTGGCAACCTTGAGTGTGTTAGGCTACCGTTCTGAGATCTGATTTAGTCAGTGGTCTGCTTTGCCGATGCTCCTCACTTTTTACGTAGGTTGTACCCTTCCCTGGACGGCACAGTGGGATCGGGAAACTTTGCCATTTCGAGTGTCTCTGGGTCGGTGTAACAGCTCAATGATGGTCTGTCTTTTGTCAGGAGCTCTTCTTGAGTCGCAATGTCTTCTCCCATCGCCAGGGTTGATGGGACGTGTTTACAATGGTGTGCATGCACCCAGTGACGCTTGCCTTCCACTCAAAGGGCCGTCCGTGTAGTGATCAGGACTTGCCAGGGGCCCGTCCACCGAGGTTCCAAGCTTCTGGCACGCTGGAAGTTGCGGATCAAGACGTGATCCCCTGGGCGAATGTCGTGTCCTGGGCCCCTGGAAGCGTCCGGGATGGCTTGCAGCACCTGCTGATGAATGACAGTTAAGGTTTTAGTGAGGGTGTACAGATAATCAGACATTAGGACGTCTTGAGACATCATGGATCGAAGTTGGCCTAGGCGCGGCCCAAATGTTCATAGGTCGCCCGAATACTACTTCGTAGGGGGTCAAGTGGTGCTTAATGGGGGTGGAACGCATGGATAGCAATGCCAGTGGGAGGGCATCAGGCCACTTCAGTCCGGTGGAGGCAACAATCTTAGAGATTTTTAGCTTGGGAGTGGCGTTGTGTCGCTCGACCAGGCCAGCAGATTGGGGGTGGAAGACGGCGTGAAATTTCTGTTTTACACCCAACCCCTTTAGGATAAGTTGGATAACTTCAGCTATGAAGTGGGGGCCGTTGTCACTCCTTAAAATCCGACAAAGGCCATATCGGGGGAAAAACTCCTTTAACAGGACTTTGGCAGTGGTCATGGCAGTGTTGTCGCGTGTGGGATAGGCTTCCACACATTTGCTAAAGGCGCACACGACAACAAGGACGTACTTCAAACCCAGGCAATGTTCTAGCTGAATGTAGTCCATCTGTAGGACTTCAAAGGGACGGTCGGGGACCCCGAACCCACCCCTAGGGACAACAGTTCCTTTCCCTGGGTTGTGTTGCAAGCAGATTAAGCATTGTTGAACTAGGCGTCTAGCAGAGTCGGGAATCTTGTTGTTGTGCCAGACTCAGGTGATGAGTTAGATCATGGGGGCAGATCCTATGTGTGCTGGGGAGTGTGCCATGGTTAGTATGGGGATCAAGTAGGAATTGGGTAGCAGCCATTTGTTCGTGTCTTTTGTCAGCCAGCAGCCTTCATCATCTTTCAGTCCCACCCGTGCCCATTCAGTCAGTTCTTGGGGGGAGCAGGCCATCTGTATGTCCCTAATGTGTTCTCTAGCGTCCTTCCATTTCTCCGCCTGTGACCTAGTCACGTACATGTGTGTGGTCGTCCTATCCTCGGCTGTGGTTCGGGCAGTGATGTCAGCTAGTGCGTTTCCCTGTCCAATGAGATCTGTTACCTTCTTGTGCGCCTGACATTTTATCACCGCTAACCGCTTGGGGAGGAGGACTGCTTCGGTCAGGGCAGAGACTAGATCTCCGTGAAGGATGGGTGTGCCATGCAAAGTCAGGAATCCCCTTTCTTTCCATAAGAGTCCAAAATGATGAACCACCCCGAAGGCATACTGGCTGTCAGTGTAAATGTTTGCAACTGTGCCTGCTGCTAGGAAGCACGCTCGTGTGAGGGCAATCAGTTCTGCTGCTTGTGCGGACCGTTGGGTGATGCGGGCCGTCTCAACTACCGTCCGGGCTGTGGTGACTGCATAGGCAGCTGAGGTCGTGCCGTCGGGGAGCTTAATGCACGAGCCGTCTACCCATAGCTCTCCATCAGGGTCTGGGATAGCAGTGTCACGGAGGTCAGCCCTACTTCTAGTTTGCTCGTCCGTGAGGGTCACACAGTCATGCATAGGGGACACATTGGGGTCATCATCAGGGAGGAGCAACAGAGTGGCAGGATTCAAAGTGGTACATCGTTTCAGCGTGATGTGGGGTGCAAGTAGAGTCAATTCGTAACCAGTCAGTCATGCGCTAGTCAGGTGCTGAGTCTTAGTCTGGTTCAGGAGGGTGTCGACAGCATGGGGGACCAGCACTGTGAGGGAATTCGAAAGTACAATCCCTTCACTCTGTCGGATAGAGACGGCAGCGGCGGCTACCGCTCGAAGGCAGGCGGGCAGAGCTCTGGCTACGGGGTCGAGAGTGGCAGAGAAGTAGGCACAAGGGCGTTGCTTGGGACCTATGGGTTGTGTTAGGACAGACAAAGCGCACCCCTCCCTTTCGTGGGTGAAGAGGGAGAAGGGTTTGGTGTAGTCGGGGGTTCCTAGGACAGGGGCTGAGCAAAGGGCATCTCGTAGTTCTTGAAAGGAGGATTGGCATTCAGGGGTCCAAGGGAATGGGAAGGAAACATCTTTCGCTAACAGAGAGAGTAGAGGTTTGACAATGAGACTAAAGTTTGGTAGCCACTGCCGACAGAAGGACGTGAGGCCTATTAAGGAGCGAACTTGTTTCTGAGTTTTGGGAACAGGGGTCTCTAGGATGGTCTGGATCTGATCGGGTGTGAGCTTCCTCCCGTCTTTGGACAGGAGGTGGCCTAAGTATGTCACCTGGGGTTGGCAGAACTGCAGCTTCTTCTTGGAGACCTTGTGACCGTTCTCCGCGAGGAAGTGCAGGAGTTGGATGGTGGCTGTGATGGCAAGTGGAGTGGTGTCGGCTGCCAGGAGAATGTCGTCGACATACTGGATTAACACCACTCCATCCGGGAGCTGGACTGCGTCCAGCTGTCTCTTGAGAGCCTGGCTGTAGATGCTGGGGCTCTCAGTGTAGCCCTGGGGTGCTCTACAGAATCTATATGAACGGGCCTTTAGGGTGAAGCCGAAGAGGTATCGGCTGTCTGGGTGGATGGGGATGGAAAAGAAAACATTTTTGAGGTCTATGAAGGTGAAGACAGTGGCAGTGGAGGGGATCAGGGTCAAGATAGTGGTGATGTCGGAGACTACTGGGTACTGAGGTACAACTACTTTGTTCACCTCTCGGAGGTCAATGATGAAGCGATAAGCCTTCTCATCTCCCTCGCCTTGCTTCTTAACAATGGGTAGGATAGGGCTGTTACAGATGTTACTGACTACTTCCTCTACCACTCCTGCATCGACTAAGGACTGAATGATTTCTACCAATGCCTTCTCACCCTCGGGCGATATCCGATATTGTGGGAGCTTGGGGAGCATAGCGTCTGACCGTACAGTGATGTGTACAGGGTCTATCATCATGCGTCCTACGTCTGAGTCGGTCTTGGCCCAAAGGTACGAGGGTAAAGTGTCAAGTAGGGATAAGTCAGCGTCAGTGATGGGAAACATGCGTCGGGTGGGACAAGGCCTGAACAGATTCTGGTTATCGTACAGTATGACTCGTACTCCGTCTGGGGAACACCGAATGGTGGCTCGAAAGTGTTTCAGGAGGTCAAGACCCATAATGGCGTCGGGGTGTTGGAAGATAGCAGGAAGGTCGTGTCCGTGATGTTGTTCTCTAAGTCAAAGGGAATCGGTGCAGATAAGGGATTTGTAGAGGGCGTTCCATCAAAGCCTATTGATGTCACGTGTGAGCCAGACAAGGGTGCCCCTGGAATCAGTCGCTTGGATAACGCACTACGAGTTGCCCCAGTGTACACCAAAAATGGGGACTTCGTACCCAGGACCTTAGCAGTGAAGTAAGGACCTTGCTGGTCAACACAAAGCTCGACTGGATCCCTCCCTTGTCCCTGGCTGTCCTATGCGAAATCGTGAGCGTTCTCGCAATCGGACTGCTGGTACTGATTCTGTCGTGGGCGGTCAAATGTGTTAGGTCGGCTTGATCTGTCATAGTTAGGGTCATTGGTGTGTCCCCGTCCCTGGTCCCTGTTCTTTTGTCCGTTTGTCCCGTTCCTAGCCTCCCAGTTTTTGTTCGTTTCATTCAGGACCGGGCACTGCGACTTCCAGTGACCGTATCCCTTACAAAACGCGCATTGGTTTTCGTCTATGTCCCTTCGGCCTGCATAGGGTGCGGACGTTCGTTCTCTGGAGGGTGTATTCTTAGGGGCTGTCGACTGGTAGTTTCCTTTGGGGAGCTCCCTACCTATTGTCACCCCCTGTAGTTGAGCTATCATGACCCTCTCTTTCAACTCCTTCTTTTTTCGTTCGGATGCCCTGTCGTTCTCATTTTTCTGATGCTCATAGTATTGGGCCATCTGGAGAATTGCCGCAGGTTTAGAGGCTGCCCAGCTGCTTTCGCTCGCCTGCAGCTTCTGAGAAACCTCTTGCACCAGACCCTTCACAAAGTTCTGGACGAACAAGTGGTGTCCGGTTGCAGTGGTCATATCTTGGCCGCTGTAGTCAGAGAACACCGTTTTGAACCTAGTATTCCGAAGCGTCTTCTTGTGGTTTCTGTCTACAGGCCGTCACTATCGACCAGTCTATTTTCTTCTCGGGAATCAGGGTCTTGAGTTTCTGGACAATCTTGTCCGGGAGTTCAAGAATAGCTTTTACAGGTTTCTGTCCGGCACCTCGTTGTTTGTCGATATCATCGAGTTGTCCCCAGGTATGTCCGAACAGCTCAAGGTGGTCAACCTTGCGGATCTGCTTCCACACATCAGCTGGCAGACATAACCCGAAAAACAAGTCGATGTCAGCTAGGGTCATAATCGTTGAACCTAAGGCTGTACCTAGTTCAGTGTAGAAGGCAGTGGGGTTTTTCCGCAAATCGGGCAGAGATTTTCGGAACGTCAGGATGTCTTGTCGGTCCCATGGTTGGTAAACACAGTTATACACTACCCTCCCTCTTGCATCCTGATGGTTAACATCATCGTGTGTCCCCTGACCTCGTGGGGGGACCCAGTAGGGGGCAGCCTCTCTTATTGGCATCATGGTGCTAGGTTGTTCTACTCGTGGTTCGGTCGCTACAGGTGTCGTAGGTTTAGCTTCCAACCCTGGTTCAGTGAGGTGGCGGAAAACCTCAAGCGTACGCGCAAGGAGGTCCGTCACGTCACACTCGCCCACATCCCCGATATCAACCTTTCTATACAGAGTCGTTAGGCTCTCGGGACCTTTGTCTCGATATCGGTCCTCATAGGCATTGAGGGCATGATAACACAATCGTACGACAAAGTGTCGTCTGTGGCTTCCCGCATATGATTTGAACATATCCATGATGTGCTCCTCACTCTCTTTTCGTTCTACCAGTGTCCTGACTACCTTGTCAATCCCTGCTCGCTCATCTTTGCTCAACCTGCTCGTCCTCGTGGAATCTGTCTTTCGGGCCTCATGGTCATCTAACATTGTCGCTTGTGCTGTATCTAGAACAAGGGGTTCGGCCGGCGCGGAGGCCGTAGGGACTGAGGCCCTGGTGCTACTCTCGCCTGTGCTTGGGGGCATCGGGTGTGGTTTTGAAGGTTGGGAAGGGGCATATGGAGGGGGCATGTAGATGATCGGGGGACCTAATAAGAGATCATCGTTGGCTCGCTGTTTCGAGGGTAATTCAGGGTAGAGCATAGAGGATGTTCTAACAGGACATTGACTCAGTGTCTCGGTTTCTTGTTTTCGCTTAGCTTCCTCTCTCTCCTTTATTTCTTCCTCTAGTTTCTTTGCGGCTAGGTGGGCGGCTTTACGTAGCTCCTTGTCTAGCCTACCTTCCTCTTTCTTCTTTCGCTGTACGGCTTCTTTGCGCCACAGGCCAACACTGTCTAGCATGGTCGGTGTCGTTCGACGAGTTTTTAGAACTTCATCTAATGCATCTAGTTTGCTCTCTTCAAAGGATCCTATCAGTGGCCACTGACTCTGGGGATCCTTCTTCGTATACCTGTGCCATAATTTGCTATATGCTATGGCGACTAGTCCATGCTTTGTGAACATGTCCTTGTTAGGGGTGCCTTCCAGTGGGACTGGATGATCCATCTCTAACAAGCGGTCCGGGCTGAACCAGCTACCAACCAGTGGGGTGAAGATAGGCATGACAGATTACAAAAGGGGGACAAAGGTCCGCACTACCTATCCTTCACTACCTGCAAAGACGAGACAGAATATTGCTATTCTACGTTGTTTGCAAACAGTGAATATCTCAAAAAGGAGCTACTATAACAATCAAAGAAGGGAGCTACCCTGACAATCAATCAATCAAACAAACAGTGGGGAGAAAAGATAGGCACGACAGATTACAAAGGGGGACAAAAGTCCGCGTTACCTACCCTTCACTGTCCACAAAGGAAGATAGAGTATTTGTGCTCTTCCTCGTTTGTAAGCAGCGAATGTCTCAAAGAACCATCATCGTTTCGCAATTTGTCGTTTTTACACGACCTTACCCGGACCGCATGGACTGTTTCTCGTCTTCCACTTCCAGCGCCCGATCGTCCTCCAATCTCCGATATTGCCGCGGCACTCCTGATGGTTCCCAGTCAGGACCGTAGATCACTCGAGAGAGGTCGAATCGGAACCAGTGAAGTTCGAATGATCGGCTGCCAGACGAGGGTCTATCGGGCAGGAGCTCTCCCGATCGTTGCAGTCGTTCACTCTGTCGTCAGGACCTCTCCCACTGGATCCACGTGTCGCTGATGGGCCCCACGTGGGCGCCAATTGTAAAGTGGAAGGCAAGCAGTCAAACAAAATAACCTTAAGTATTGCCCGGCGATGTCGCCTCTTAACCCACAAAGTATTAATCAATGAAGAGGCAGGCGCTGGAGACTGGAAGGCAGGAAACAAAGGTTTATTCTCTCCGGAGGAGAACACATCAGATCAGACCAACAGGGAATCTTCTCGAGGTGCTCTAACCGCATCTCTGAGGCCTGGCCTCTTATACACAAGTTTATTACAGTAAGGCGTGTTTAATCACAGATGGCATACTCTTGCAGTTGCTTTGATACATGAAAGGACATCCTCAGAATCCCCGCTTCAGGCCCGTTCCCACACACCTCTACAGTACGAATCCCCTCCCCAACCACAATATGAAACAGTCAATAAACAGTAGAAACAGCAGGGCATTCCGTTGATTCCCGGAATGCGTGTGGTGTGGCGGATCTCATGGGGTGGGGTCTTTGATCTACTGTACTCCTTTGAAGAGGGGTGATTCTTTACAGTTGGGGCCATAAACTGCATCCGCAGGGCTGGGTGATAGCCTGAGACTGGCCTGGACAATCGGACACGGAGGAAGAGGAGTGTCAGAGGGTGCAATAGTCAATAGGATGAGAGGGAGGTGTCGGGCAGGCACGGGGTGTGATTCTCAGGGAAGAGCAGCGCAGATGGAGGGGGTTTATGGCCCATGCATGAGAGAGGGAGAGAGAGCGGGGTGACCAGTGTGTGGGGGGGATGCTTGCGAGGGTGGGGAGCCGCGCTGGGGATCGGCAGCGTGCTGAGAGTGGGTCTGACCAAGGCATATAAAATGGCTGCCGTGTGCGACATAAGTGTGGCATTGAAAAAGGGCAAGATGGTGCAGATAATGTTTAGTAATACGAATCAATTTTCCACACTCAGGGGAAGCTGGGGGTGAAGTCCTTTTGTTCCTGGGACTTCAAAACAGGGAGCCAGCTCTTCTCAGGCCCTTGGAGATTCCTTCAAGCAAGGGGACACAGCACAAAGCAAAGTCCTTCCCCTCTCCTTCGCAGCAAAGCAACAGCTGGGCATTCCAGCATAGGATCAGCAGGACAATCTTCCTTCTTCAGTTTCAGCTTTCTCCTTGGCAGAGGTTCCTTCTTGATTCCAGGATTATCTAATTTTCTGTAGTCAGGGGTCCTGTACTTATACCCCTAAAAGTCTTTGTTCCCTTTGTGCAGGAGGGGTCTGAGCCCGGTCTGAACCAGTTCTGGTTGTTACTTGAGCGCTTTTTGTTTTCCTGGCTTCTCCTTTCCTTTCAGAAAGAGGAGCAGGGTAGTCAGCCGCCCAGCAGGAGGTGGAGCCAGCATTGTGGAGGGAAAGCACAGCCCTGGAGCACTTTGTTGACATGAGTCCTTCTCTCCTTTCACAGTGCAGGGCAGAGACATCAGACGCACCACAGGGGGGGGAGCCAGCACTGTGGGGGGCGGGCACTGTCCTATTCAGGCCCAGGTGCTATCTCCTCCTACCACTCAAGTTGCAAATTCAGTCATTCAGCCTAGGGCGGACTCAGCCAGCCTCCTGGGGAATCCCCAGCCCCTGTGTAGTAACTCCAACACGGCTGTGAGTTGATTTAATGATTTATTGTAGAAGAAGTGAAGCAGTAAGCATTAAAGGTGCTGCCAGCTTGAAGTAGACTACAGGTCTGGCAAACACTCTAAGAATCATTCAACATGACATGCAAACATTCTAATATTACATTCTACAGCACAAGCCCACAACTCTAAAGAGAATAAGCATCACTACACATCCCCCTTGTTAAATATACAAAAATAACCAAAGATAAAAGAATACAAAAAAAACACAAATCCGACAGAGAAATAATTATTTACAAACATAATCATTTAAGAATTTAGGAGCAACAATTTTCCTTCCACTTCTGGTGGAGATTTGGAATTGCAACTCCTTATCAACAGAAGAATCAACATCACTGGAAACCTGTGCACGGTCAGCACAAGAATTTGAAGGAGTGTGTGGGAAAGAAGATTGAGGAGATGGAAGTAATGATTCAGATGAATCTGCAATGACCTCAGAGTCAACATGTGGAACAAGTGGTTGAAGAACCATACTGTTATGAGAACCACCCTTGTTGGAAGCAGCAGAAATTGTGTCTGAGAGCACAACTGGAGACAACCACTAAAATTCACCAACATCACCCACATCCTCCTTCTTTATTTTTAGAGGGTCAGACAACCTGGCCAAAGCAATCTTACTCATATGATGAATGGATCCATCATCCAACATCACAGTGTTACGCATAACTTTAGTTATGGTTTTTGGATCCGAAAAACGAGGTTGCAGTTTACCAACCTTCCTTGTCAACTTGACTCTAACTAATTGACCAATGACAACATGAGTTTCCTTAGTCTTATGTTTTTTTATCATAGTAAGATTTACTCTTGTTTTGAGATCTACAAATGTTATCAATAATCTTCTCAGCATTCCAAATATATTCCCTACTTCTGCCCATCCACACAGGATTCAACTTGAAATAAGGAAATCTGCCTCTCATCAAACCAAAAGGACTTTATCCACAAGTTCCATGTACTGTAATTCTATAAGACCACAACATTTTATCCAATTCATTGTACCAGTCTTTTTTATTCTTATTGTCAATTTGCAATGTCCCCTTAATGACTCTGTTAACTCTCTCAACTACAGAATTACCTTGAGGATGGTATACAGCTGAAAATCTTTGTTTAATACCTGTAGATTCCATAAAAACTCTCATAGCATCGGACTTGAACTGAACACCGTTGTCAGTCAATATAGAAGCAGGTAAACGTTCCCTGATAAAACATTCATCTAAAAATGTTATAACAGTGTCAGTGTTTACTCTATCAACAATCTTCAATTCAATCCACCTCGAGAATAAGTCAACTAAAACAAGAATATACTTGACAGAATCATTTTGCCACATCATTGGCCCCATAATGTCTAAAGCTAGCTCCTCCCGGGGTAATTTGGGGCAATTAAGAGATGACCTTGGGGGATTGAGTGTCTTTTGACTTTTGTCAGAACACTCACACTGAACACAATCACGAACTGACCTCTCAATCTCCATATCAATCCCAGGGCACCAATACAAAGCTTTTACATTCTTTTTAGTTCTGGATATACCAGGATGTCCCTCATGCCCTGGAGATATAATCTTCTGACGCTCTCCTGAAGGTGGCACAAGTTTATCACCATGGCACAAGAAATCACCATCAACACTAAGTTCATCTTTGACCTCCCAAAATGGTTTATATTGGACATCGGCTTTAGACTGGACAATCCAACCTTGGTTAATTTTGGTCTTAATTGCTTCAAGTGTTATGTCTTTAATAGATTCAGATTCCCACTCTTCTTTTGATAGACCTTGAGAACTAGAAAACACTCCAGCAACACAAAAATCATTCCACGAATTTAGATCAATTTCTTTCATGGGTAAAGGCAACCTACTTAAGAAATCAGCCACCACATTCTTTGCTCCAGGTACATATTCTATGGTATACATATAATCCTGAAGCCTCATTGACAGGCTTGCAATCCTGGCTGACGCCCTGCTCAAACCTTCCGTGGTAAGAAGTTTAGTTAAGGGTTTGTGATCAGAGCGTAAAATGAATTGTTTACCCCAAATAAATTTGCGAAAATGTTCCATTGACCACACAACAGCCAATGTTTCACGCTCGATAACAGAGTATTTTTCTTCACAAGGCGATAAAGAACGAGAAGCAAACGCTATGACGACTTCATTGCCTTGCTCAGAAACTTGTGACAGAACACTACCCAAACCAATCCCGCTAGCATCAGTGGTAAGATAAGTCTTTGCAAAGGGATCAAATCCTTGTAACATAGGTGCATTGATTATTGCAGACTTAATTTCTTTAAATGCATTCTTACACTTTTCGTCCCACAAGAAAGGTGATTTGTTCTTCATCAACACACGCATATCAAAAGTTTTCTGTGAAAACTGGTTAACAAACTTTGAGTAAAACTCAGCTAATCCTAAAAATGATCTGAGCTCATCCGTAGACTTAGGTTCTGGAGAGTTAGCAATGGCCTCCACTAATTTTGCTTTTGGTTTAATACCGCCATCACAGATTTCATGTCCCAGGTACGTAACTGACCTTTCAGAGAATTTACACTTGCTAAGTTCCCCGACTAATCCATTATCTGCTAGAATTTTTAACACTTTTCTCAGGAGATTGTCATGGTGAGCCTTATCCTTCCCCATGATCAAAATATCGTCCTGGAAGAAAATCACTCCCTTGATGTGTCCAAAAAGATTAGCCATTAACCTTTGAAAAACTGCTGCGGCAGATGCTAAGCCGAAAGGCATTCTTTTAAACCTAAAACAACCAAACGGAGTGGAAAATGAAGTTAAATGTCTACTATCAGGGTCAAGGACTACCTGATGATAGGCTGCAGATATGTTTAAAGTGGAAAATACCTTAGCATCTTTGGTGAGTGACAGCATTTCATCTATACGTGGAAGTGGATATTGATCAACCAAGATTTGGCTGTTCAAATATCTCAAATCTACACACAAACGGGCCTTTCCGTTGGCCTTTCGTGCGACGACCAACGGAGAAACCCATTCTGCAGCTTCTACTGTTTCAATAATATTGGAATTTAGCAATTTATCCAATTCAGATTTGACTTCATCTTTAATGATGATAGGAATATTCCTAGCTTTATGAATTTTAGGAACTGTATTATCTTTTAACCTGATTTGGTGTGTAAAACCTTTCAGTTTCCCAATGGTTCCTGTAAACACAGATGGAAATTCATGCATTACCCATTTCTTAGTGTCTTCACTAGTACAAGAAACCAAAACCTGTTCTTTACTGTTGGGATCAATAATTATATGTAAACTTCTCTGATCCCTCCAACCAAGAACAGATGGTCCATCCTTAGAGACATATAATTTACAAGTAGCATGTCTCCCTTTGAATCTAAAAATTAAAACCCTGAAACCTAAAAAATCAATTGTATTGTCCTTGTAGCTCAAAGGTGAAATATCAGGGGGTTCTAACCAATTTCCAATCTGGTTAATAAATTTCTCTTCCCATATATGCTTATTAACAATAGTATAGGGTGATCCTGAATCTGCAGCAAGTTGCGTAAGAATTCCCCCTAAAGAGACTTGACAGAAAGGTTTGCTTGAATCAACATCAGAAATATTCAAAACAACCTTTTTTTAAACTATGTTCTGTATCTATAACACCTCATCATCAGATGATGAACTAACATCATGTTCAGTTTCTTGAATACAAGCAATTTTGCTTTTGTAATTCTTATACATTTTTTTTTACAAACCTTCGCAAAATGCCCCATAACACCACAAACTAAGCATTTAGTATTTTTAGCAGGGCATTTAGGATAATGAGCCAGATGAGAGTGACTCCCACATCTGTAACAAACAGGATCAGAACTTTTTCTTGAATCAAAGGTTTCCTTTTTCATACTTCCCGACCTGAAATCTTTGTTATTTTTAACAAAAGTTTTACCCTCAGAAATTTTGTTGACAACTTCAATTTCTTTTTTGTCATTAGAAAGAGATGCTTTAGCACAACGTTCAGAAGGTTCTGCCTTTTTAACCATGGCAATGATCTCTTTTAAGGTTCCATCACCTTCAACCCACAACTTGTTTTGTATGGT
Source organism: Lissotriton vulgaris (assembly GCF_964263255.1). NCBI lineage: Eukaryota > Metazoa > Chordata > Amphibia > Caudata > Salamandridae > Lissotriton > Lissotriton vulgaris. The sequence goes on from NC_141691.1 coordinate 2,045,649,811, forward strand.
TTTGGTTTTAGTGTACATCACAATTTGATCACGAATAAGATCATCATGAAGTTGGGCGAATTTGCATTTCACAGCTAATTTTCTTAATGCGGAAACGTAATCTTCAACTGATTCACTTTTCTCTTGCCTGCGCTGGAAGAAAGAATGTCTGGTGACAGCAATACAGACACAAGGAGAAAAATAATCATCCATATCCAATGGTGCTGCATTGAAAACATCAACATCTCCAGCAGATCTATCCAGTTTATCCAGTTGGTTATAGATTCTTAATCCTTCAGGACCAAGACCTAATAATACAATTATTTTCTTCCTTTCTGGTGTAAATGAACCACTAACATCCTCAAGATTGGCCACGTAATTTAGGAAATATTCCTTCCAGTCTAGCCATGCAACAGGAGGATCACCAGGAATAACTAAAAATTCTCTGGGTGCATTCAAATTCAACCCATGTACAGGTCTTTCTCCACTTGCTGTGCTATCATTAGTATCAGGCATAATGAAGGAAAAATACAAGTACTTTAAATTATGTAATGTATGTAGATAATATCGAAATGTCTTGAAGTTCTTGAAAATAAATATTGCAGGCAGCACCTTTATTATAGAAAATTCAAAGTAAATGAATAAGTAAATACCAGGAAATAATCGTTTAGTAAAATACCATGAAAAGCTGTCCCAAATCTCCAACTCGATTCTTGATGTAACTACGGTGAAATTGGACTAAAAACGTAATCCAAAATGGCCGCCGACGTGACCTTACGTCGGGTCGTACCCACAATGCACTTGGAGATCGCAAAGCTGACGTGACGTGGACCAACAAAGAAAGGTTCGGAATGGAAGAGTAATCCTCACGGAGATGTTGCGTCTTTCAAAATGCGCGATGATGCAGTAGCACAGGAGCAGTTGGGCAACCGGCAAGATTTAAAGGATGCAGAGGTACAGATAGCACAGGATACAAACAAACAAAAATAATTGGAAATTAAGTTCTCACCGCAAGTGATTTTAAATGAGTTCCGATGAGAGTTAAAGTTGAAAGTTGATTTTTCAATTAAATTGAATTTGTTCGGTCCAACAGAAGTCAAATTAGGTCGAATCCAAAAAGGTTGTAAACCAGGATTTTCAAATGAAGTGAAGAGTTTCCCTCGTCGCCAAATCTGTAGTAACTCCAACATGGCTGTGAGTTGATTTAATGATTTATTCTAGAAGAAGTGAAGCAGTAAGCATTAAAGGTGCTGCCAGCTTGAAGTAGAATACAGGTCTGGCAAACACTCTAAGAATCATTCAACATGACATGCAATCATTCTAATATTACATTCTACAGCACAAGCCCACAACTCTAAAGAGAATAAGCATCACTACATCCTGTCACTCTCAAACCAGACAGTCAATTTACAAACAGGCCAAGGCACACAGAAAGGTCAGACAAGAGAACAGCATCTTTCTAAAAGTGCTGTTCTCAAACTTAGGATTTAAAAACAACATTTCCTAAAAGATGTGTTATTAAATTCTGAGTGCAGGGATACTAGACTTGTATGTCCTATCTTGCTCCTATGGGAAGAAATGCTGGTAGCCACTGTATCCAGCATCCCCTGTGATAGCCTATGGAGCAAGATAGCCTTACAATAGTGAAAAAAGAAAATGGCTGTAATTCACTACCAGAGCATGTCACCTGCACAAGTACATGCTCTACCTTTCACATACACTGCACCCTGCCCAAGGGGGGACCTTGGGCCTTGCATAGGGGTGACCAATGTGCACAGAAAGGGAAGGGTTAGGTCTGGCCAGTGGGGACACTGACCAGGAGGACATGGCAGTTCACAGACTGCACACAGGCACTGCGGTGGCAGGCCTGAGACACCATTTTAGGGCTACTCATGTGGGTGCCACAATCAGTGCTGCAGCCCACTAGTAGCATTTGTCATCAACAGCCCTGGCACACCCAGTGCACTTTACTAGGGACTTCTTGGGAATACAAATATGCCAATCACGGATAACCAATCACAATAACAATTTATACAGAGAGCATATGCACTTTGGCACTGATCAGCAGTGGTAAAGTGCCCAGAGTCCTATTGCCAACAGCCACGGGTCAGGAAAAATAAGGGAGGAAGAAGCAAAAAGTTTGGGGATAACCCTGCAAAGAGGACCATTTCCAACAATGTTGCTCAAGTAAAATTGATTAACATTTAAAAAAAGAAATAATTAAACAAGATAGATGGTGGTTTCACATCAATGTACCATATTCAGCACTTGTGAGTTAAAAAAAACTATTTTAGTTGAATGAATGTATGGAACTTCAAATGACAACAAAAGCCCTGAAATGTCAGGGCATCCATGGGAGCAGATCTCCAACTTGTGTTGCTGGAGAGTGCCGGTTTCTGGACCTCTGCCGCGATGATCTTCTCTGACCCCATGGGGGATTGGTGTTCTGGGATGTGGAGAAAATGATCGGAGGAACCATGCCATCGTGTGGTGTTTGTGCAAGGTCCTCCATCCTGTGTATGTGTGAGGTGAGTGTGCATCACTGTTACAAATGATACTTATCGAGAGATGGACTTGCTGGATCGATGTAAAAGGTGGACAGTTGAAAGGGATGACAACACCTTTCAAGTACATATCCACAGGCAAATCAACACATCAAGGCATGTAAGACAAACCAAACAAGGAAAGTGTGCATCCAACAAAATAAACCAGGTTGTATGTCTCTACCTCTTTGGAGGTGAGGTTAATGCTACAGTACACTACACTAGTCGGTTCACAGAGTGGATACATTTGTGTTTTTAACTTCGTTTTATGGGCTTTTACTTTTGTTTTATGCATAACTTTTAAACGGGTATTTAAACTTCTGGGGGCTTGAAATTGAATGATTTGCCATCAGGGGGCTTGAAATACTACTTTTTATCGTTGTGGAGTGTGTTACAATCAATTACCTCACTTTCATTTTACTGTGCTGATCACGGGTGGCCATTTTGGGTTGCCGCATGTTTCTCTGCTGGTTATCGCGCCAGCCTTTGCATGCCGTCCTGCCATTACCTTATAATATGGACGTGGATCAGACGCGCAGCGGATGCGCGCAACAGGTGTGCCTAAGGCAAGTCCATCTGCGCCCGTCTGCGTCCAACCAGGGTCTTTGGCCACGACCCCTGGTCCAATCAAGCGGACTTCTATAAGGTATTCTAAAGAGCAGCTGTTAAATTTCAACAGTGTCCTATCCCTCAACTGTGAGCTATTTAACCCTGATTCTAAGATTTTTAATTGCCCATGCTGCAATTTTGCATCTGATATACATTTAGATAAAGGAGGCAGCTCGCCTATTACTCCCTCAAGGCTTGATAAGGTCCAAGTCAATGCTGTTATCAATCGTCATAAAATTTATAAAAAAGAGTATATATTTTATAATTTAAACTGTCGCCCAGTCCCTAAACACAAGTTAGATATTTTTGACCTTTTGGTCAGTGAACAGCCGGACGCCATCTTTCTTACTGAAAGCTGGCTTCAGGAGTGTTCTGGACCTGACATCGCGCTTGCATTACCTCCTATTTATGCAATAGTCAGGAGAGACCGGATACTTAAAATGGGGGCGGTATTGCAAATTTTTATAAAGACTGCTACGCATGCAAATTCAAAGATTTCTCCTTCATGGGTTGTGAGTCTGCATTGTTTAACCTCATTATTAACCGGCAGGTCACCTTTTCTGGCATCCTGCTCTACCGCCCTCTTGGACACGCTGGGGTATGGGCAGACTCCTTCCCTGATCTGGTTGCTCCTTATCTTCTAGATGCTGCTAATTTGACTATTTTGGCTGTTCTGAACTTACACTTCGATGACCAGGTTTGCGCCATTAGTTCGACACTTGTTTTAGATTTAGCAGCTATGAATATCCTTCTGTGTAATTCGGGTGCTACTCACGTTGCTGCACAAACAACAGTTGATGGACAGAATGCAGAACAATGTCATACATTCACCCCAGTACAGAGATCTGGGCCTAAATCCATCGTTTTTTTGCTCACCACACTACCCCAGTTCAGACATGGCCATATGCAAATCAGCCTTGACCCTATGCCTCATGGGAACAGTCCAGCCCGAACTGCCAAGCCATGTCTTCCCTGGACAGGAATCAAGCATCCTAGGACAGTTTTCTGGCTAACAGTTGTCATCAGCCAGAATAGCTTGACTCCAGTGGTGTGGAGAACACGGGACTCACGTCTGAGCATACCCGTCCCACTCGGGGTGACAAATGCAAAAACAACAGTTGATTGGCAGAATGCCGAACAATGTCATACATTCACCGCAATACAGAGATCTAGGCCTCAATCATCGTTTTTTTGCTCACGACGCCACCCCAGTTCAGACATGGCCATATGCAAATCAGCCTTGACCCTGTGCCTCATGGGAACCGTCCAGCCCGAACTGTCAAGCCATGTCTTCCCTGAACCGGAATCAAGCAACCTAGGACCGGTTTCTGGCTTTCAGATGTCATCAGCCAGGATAGCTTGACTCCAGTGGCGTGGAGAACACAGGACTCATGTCTGAGCATACCCGTCTCACTCTGGGTGACAAATGCAAAAACAACAGTTGATGGACAGAATGCAGAACAATGTCATACATTCACCCCAGTACAGAGATCTGGGCCTAAATCCATAGTTTTTTTGCTCACCACACCACCACAGTTCAGACATGGCCATATGCAAATCAGCCTTGACCCTGTGCCTCATGGGAACAGTCCAGCCCGAACTGCCAAGCCATGTCTTCCCTGGACCGGAATCAAGCATCCTAGGATCGGTTTCTGGCTTTCAGCCATCATCAGCCAGGATAGCTTGACTCCAGTGGCATGGAGAGCACGGGACTCACATCTGAGCATACCTGTCCCATGCGGGGTGACAAATGCAAAAACAATAGTTGATGGACAGAATGCAGAACAATGTCATACATTCACCCCAGTACAGACATCTGGGCCTAAATCCATCGTTTTTTTGCTCATCACACCACCCCAGTTCAGACATGGCCATATGCAAATCAGCCTTGAGCCTGTGCCTCATGGGAACAGTCTAGCCCTAACTGCCAAGCCATGTCTTCCCTGGACCGGAATCAAGCATCTTAGGACCAGTTTCTGGCTGTCAGCCGTCATCAGCCAGGATAGCTTGACTCTAGTGGCGTAAAGAGCACAGGAATCACATCTGAGCATTGCAGTCCCACTCGGGGTAACAAATGCAAAAACAACAGTTGATGGACAGAATGCAGAACAATGTCATACATTCACCCCAGTACAGAGATCTGGGCCTAAATCCTTCGGTTTTTTGCTCACCACACCCCACCAGTTCCAAAATGGCCATATGCAAATCAGCCTTGACCCTCTGCCTCATGGAAACAGGCCAGCCCGAACTGCCAAGCCATGTCTTCCCTGGATCCGAATCAAGCATCCTAGGACCGGCTTCTGGCTAACAGCAGTCATCAGCCAGGATAGCTTGACTCCAGTGGCGTGGAGAGCACGGGACTCATGTCTGAGCATACCCGTCCCACTCAGGGTGACAAATGCAAAAACAACAGTTGATGGACAGAATGTAGAACAATGTCATACATTCACCCCAGTGCAGAGATCTGGGCCTAAATCCATTGTTTTGTTGATCACCACACCACCCCAGGTCAGACATGGCCATATGCAAATCAGCCATGACCCTGTGCCTCATGGAACAGTCCAGCCCGAACTGCCAAGCCATGTCTTCCCTGGACCGGAATCAAGCATCCTAGGATCGGTTTCTGGCTTTCAGCCATCATCAGCCAGGATAGCTTGACTCCAGTGGCTTGGAGAGCACGGGACTCACGTCTGAGCATACCTGTCCCATGCGGGGCGACAAATGCAAAAACAACAGTTGATGGACAGAATGCAGAACAATGTCATACATTCACCCCAGTACAGACATCTGGGCCTAAATCCATCGTTTTTTTGCTCACCACACCACCCCAGTTCAGACATGGCCATATGCAAATCAGCCTTGAGCCTGTGCCTCATGGGAACAGTCTAGCCCGAACTGCCAAGCCATGTCTTCCCTGGACCGGAATCAAGCATCTAAGGACTGGTTTCTGGCTGTCAGCCGTCATCAGCCAGGATAGCTTGACTCCAGTGGTGTAAAGAGCACAGGAATCACATCTGAGCATACCTGTCCCACTCAGGGTGACAAATGCAAAAACAACAGTTGATGGACAGAATGCAGAACAATGTCATACATTCACCCCAGTACAGAGATCTGGGCCTAAATCCTTCGTTTTTTTGCTCACCACACCACACCAGTTCCGAAATGGCCATATCCAAATCAGCCTTGACCCTGTGCCTCATGGGAACAGTCCAGCCCGAACTGCAAAGATATGTCTTCCCTGGACCGGAATCAAGCATCCTAGGACTGGTTTCTGGCTATCAGCCGTCATCAGCCAGGATAGCTTGACTCCAGTGGCGTGGAGAGCACAGGACTCACGTCTGAGCATACCCGTCCCACTCTGGGTAACAAATGCAAAAACAACAGTTGATGGACAGAAGTCTGAACAATGTCATACATTCACCCCAGTACAGAGATCTGGGCCTAAATCCATTGTTTTTTTGCTCACCACACCAGCCCAGTTCAGACATGGCCATATGCAAATTAGCCTTGACCCTCTGCCTCATTGAAACAGGCCAGCCCGAACTGCCAAGCCATGTCTTCCCTGGACCCGAATCAAGCATCCTAGGACCGGTTTCTGGCTAACAGCCGTCATCAGCCAGGATAGCTTGACTCCAGTGGCGTGGAGAGCACGGGACTCACGTCTGAGCATACCCATCCCATGCGGGGTAACAAATGCAAAAACAACAGTTGATGGACAGAATGCAGAATAATGTCATACATTCACCCCAGTACAGAGATCTGGGCCTAAATCCATCGTTTTTTTGCTCACTACACCACACCAGTTCAGACATGGCCATATGCAAATCAGCCTTGACCCTGTGCCTCATGGGAACAGTCCAGCCCGAACTGCAAAGACATGTCTTCCCTGGACTGGAATCAAGCATCCTAGGACTGGTTTCTGGCTAACAGCCGTCATCAGCCAGGATAGCTTGACTCCAGTGGCGTAAAGAGCACAGGAATCACGTCTGAGCACACCCGTCCCACTCGGGGTGACAAATGCAAAAACAACAGTTGATGGACAGAATGCAGAACAATGTCTTACATTCACCCCAGTACAGACATCCGGGCCTAAATCCATTGTTTTTGCTCACCACACCACCCCAGTTCAGACATGCCCATATGCAAATCAGCTGTGACCCTGTGCCTCATGGGAACAGTCCAGCCCGAACTGCCAAGCCATGTCTTCCCTGGACTGGAATCAAGCATCCTAGGACCGTTTTCTGGCTATCAGCCGTCATCAGCCAGGATAGCTTGACTCCAGTGGCGTGGAGAGCACGGGACTCACGTCTGAGCATACCAGTCCCACTCGGGGTGACAAATGCAAAAACAACAGTTGAACAGCCTTGAACCAGTACCTCATAGGAACAGTCAAGCCTGAACTGCCAAGCCATGTCTTCCCTGAACCGTAATCAAGCCACAAACCGGTCCTAGGATGTTTGACTAATGGTCAACATCTTATGAAGAATTCGGATCAGTCAACTATCAGCATGGATCCTCAGGTTAGATCATCTTCGACACCCATTAACAATTTAGAAACCTGGGTGCCGCTAGACATTGTATTAGGCGCATTTTGGATAGTCTTAAATCAGGTTCTCCTAGAGACCCTGTCACCATGTTTGTGCTCCAGAAACTTGATACGTCATCTCTACTGCTAATTATGGAGTTTCGTAATGCCTCCTTAATGGAAGCCAAGGTACCATTTGCTTGGAAGCATGCAATGGTTCTTCCCCATTTAAAAAAATCTAACGCTGACCCAGCACAACTGTCTAATTTCCGACTCATTTCTCTGCTCCCGGCTTTTTCTAAAATCTTGGAAAAACATGTCAACATTCAACTGTCATCTTTCATTGAATCTCCCAAATTCTTGCATGGCTCACAGTCTGGCATTCGCCCAGGTTTTTCTACAGAGACTACCTTGCTTGGAGTCACAGAAATGGTACGTAACCGTGTGGTTGACGGGGAGACCGTGGCTCTTATACTCCTTGATTTAAGTGCAGCGTTTGACACAGTATCCCATACTCTGCTTCTGCAGGCTTTGCAATCCTTGGGAGTAACTGGTGTGGAACTTAACTGGCTTATAGACTTCCTGACGGATCGTACATTCCAAGTTTTTTCTCCCACATCCAGTTCTAAAACCTATTTTTCACCCTATGGCGTTCCCCAAGGCTCGATCCTCAGCCCTTTATTATTCAACATCTATGTCAGGCCTTTGGCGCTGATCGCTGAATAATCGGGGTTGTCTCTCTTTTCTTACACTGACCACACCCAAATTGTCTTTTCCTATTTATTTATTTTTATTTTTCAAAAACCTTTATTGAGAAAAAACAAGGCAGACACAGTACAGCATGCGAGGGTACAGTGCAATAAATAAAATAATAGGCAGAACATGCTCTCCATGATACATTGGTGTCAATTATCAGTACAATATATAAACATAAAGAGAATATCTCAGCTCCATCACAGAAAGATCCCTTCCATATGGGAAAACCCAAATCAAGCGTTGTCCGTAGTAAAAGGGCCAGAGGGGGGTGGAGGTGCACCCTGCAGGGGGGGGTAAAGCATTCACAGACCAGCACCTACAGCCGCCGTGGACTCAGGGCCGGCGGGGAGTGTGGGTGAGGCGGTGCAACTAGGATGCGAGCGGGAGAGAAGGTAGGTAACTAGAGGGCCCCAGATGTCAACAGGACAGGACCTAGCAGGCATTAAATCCCAGACTTCAGACAGGAGAGTTTGGCACCGAGAGGCATCCTCAAGCCAACTCTCTCACCTTGGGAGCCGGCTTGCGACCCCAGCACATGGCTACCCTAAGCCTAGCAAGGACAAGCAGCATTGCAATCAAGGGGCGGGAGGTGTCAGGGCGGAACTTAACAAACTCTAGGAGGCACAGAGGTGGATCAGGCCGCACTGCCGCGCCTGTGATGTCCGAAATAGCAGAACACACTGCCCTCCGGAACTCGGAGACTCTCGGGCAAAGCCAAGCAAGATGAGAGAAGTCTGCCGCGGGAGCAGCACAGCGCATACAGTTATCACCGGGGTAAGCCCGAACCTATGAAGCTGCACCGGGGTACGGTAGAACCTATGCAGGTATTTGAAATGGATCAAGCGAAGCCAGTAATTCAGTGACAGCTTTTTCATTTGATTACCACAATAAAGCCAGTCAGCTGGCAAGATTTCTGCACCAAGATCAGTCCCCCACGCCTCCGGAACACGATCAGAGGTGACGGGAGTGGACACCAGGGTAAGAGCATAAAGTTTGGTGACTAATTTGTGTGCGAGGAGGTATAAACAAGGTCCAGAGCAGGCATACTGGCTGGGGGTTGAGGGAAGGTGGAGTGCAGCTTCCGGCATGTGGCATGCAGCTGGTAAAACAGAAGTGTATCCCGTGGCCCGATGTGTCAGGAAGCGTAAAAAAGGTGTTCTAAGGATAAAGGTCCGCCACCATAGCAAGACCCCTTTGCGCCGCACTCCTAGACATACTGGAGGCCTGGAGAGATGGAAAATCCGGATGGCTTGCTATGGGCACGGAGTTAGCAGAGAGCAAAGAGGCGTTTGACAGCTGGTGCAAGCCAGACCAGGACTATTGCAGCGTTGCGACTGTGTCGACCTCAGCCCAAGGGCGCACCGCAGGCGCAAACAGAGCAGTGGACAGAGGCCAAGGAGAAGTGATATCCGTCTCCACAGCGACGTGGGGCTGGTAAGGAGAAGGGTGTATCCAGAAATGCAGGTAGCTGGCCTGGGCGCACAAGGCATACAGCTTGAAGTCAGGAGCTCCCATTCCGCCAGCAGATATGGGAAGAGTGAGAATATCGTAAGCAACTCTTGGCTGTTTACCTGGCCAGACCAATGAAATAATTAGAGTGCGTAATTTACAGAAAAACTGAGCGGTGAGGAGGATAGGATATTTAAGAACAGGTAGAGGAATTTTGGAAGGACCACCATTTTGGCGATGGCGATACGACCCGCCAGAGACAACAGGAGCCTACTCCACAATAGAATCTTGGTTTCCAGCCAGTCCACCGCGCATTCGAAGTTCGACCTCCACAATTCTTCCAGGTCCCTGCTGAGCCAAATGCCCAAATAGGGCATTGGGCCGGAGGCCCATACAAATAGAAAGTCAAGGGAAAAAGGCACAGTGGCGATACTCAGGGGGAACAGGACCGACTTACTCCAGTTTACCTGGATGCCCGACAGCCCACCAAACCAAATAATTTCCCGGTCGAGGGGGCTGAGATTCTCTTGGGGATGATGGACATAAAGCAAAATGTCATCCGCATACATGGAGACAAGCAAGGCCCGAGATGAGAAAGCCAGGCCCCTGTGTGTATGATGCTGCCGCAGCCTGGCGGCCAGGGGCTCCTTCGCTACAGCAAAAAGCATGGGCGACAGCAGGCACCCCTGACGCGTGCCACAAGCGATGGTGATAGGATCTGAAACCTGGCCGTTAATGCGGAGACGCGCAGTGGGGTTGGTATACAGGTGTCTGACATAACCCAGAAAGTGTTCGCTAAAGCCAGGCGTGGCAAGATGTAAAATAAAAAGGGCCACTCCAGCGTGTCAAATGCCTTGGTGGCGTCAAGTAAGGCAGCCAGGGTTAATTTGATGCAACACCGACGGGGGTTGTGGGAGGTCGCCCTCCCAGGGATAAAACCCGATTGATCGGGAAGAGCGATGGTAGGCATTAGTAAGAGCCGACGGGAAATGAGCAGTTTAGCAAAGATTTTGTTATCGATGTTTATAAGGGACAGGGGACGGTAGGAGTTGCAATGGTCAAGTGGTTTATCGGGTTTAAGAAGGAGGGTTAGCAGCGCCTCACGCAGGGAAGGAGGAAAGGTGCCGGAGTCAAACGATTTGTTATACATTGCAGCAAGATGTCGTTCCAGGAGACCGGCAAAAGCTTTATAGAAAGAGACCGGGAGACCATCTAAACCAGGGGCCTTGTCCCCGGGTAGATTATTGATGGCTTCCAATATTTCCTCTCTGGAGAATGGTTCATCCAGGAACTTTCTAGGGTGGTCTTCCAACCATACCAATGCGATGGAGTCAAAGTACTGGTCAAAGTCCACTCGTGGCAGGGGTGTGCCAGCGGAGTAGAGTTGCGAGTAACGCGAACGGGACTTGATGTCATCCGGGGAGGTAGTCCTGCTCGAACCGCTGTCACTTAGTGCTGTGACATAGGTAGCGGTGCGCGGCGGGCGAAGAAGGTTGGTGAGGGTACGCCCAGGGCAATCCCATTCACCAAAGCGCTGCGCGTGGCCCTCCCTGTCCAGAAATGACAGCTCGCGACCAGCCTCGTCGGAGAATTTGGTGTGTTTCTGGTGCAACCTTGCCAATGTCTCAGAGTTGTGGCTTGCAGCCTGAGCGGCCTCCAAATCCCTGATTTCACCCTCAAGCCTCTCCAAAGTAGAACGAATAGAGCGAAGGACGCCTGCCTGCTTAGATATACACTCACCACAAATGAAGGCCTTGAACCCTTCCCATAGGGTGGAAGCGGACTCCACCGAGCCCGCATTAAGATCGAAATAAGTGGTGATCGCGGTCTGGATGTCCGCACAGAAGACGGGATCTCAGAGAGCAGTGGGAGAAAGGCGCCAAGTGAAATCCCGCCTCGGGAAATGGGGAGGGCGAAGACGGAGCTGGACAGGTGCGTGGTCTGAAAGGGTACGAGCCATGTGCCTCACATCGAGTAACCAGGACAGGACATCCGGGGAAGTCAGCCAAAAGTCAACACGTGACCAACAACCCCGCGCACCAGTGAAACATGTGCCCTCCCGGACCTCAGGGTAGGGATGTCGCCAAAGATCGTAGAGAGCATTTTCGGTGCAAATGGATGAGAGAGCTTCAGCAGCACAAGGGTGAAAGGACTGGGAGCCCGACTGGTCCAGAGCCGCAGAAGGAGTGACATTGAAATCCCCGCCCCAAATGACCGCCGCAGGACCGCAAGAGGAGATGAGGTGCCAAACATGAGTGAAAAAGTCAGCATCGACACAGTTGGGGCCATACACTGCGGCAATCGTGACAGGTTGAGCAAGTAACATGCCATATAGAAACAACATATCTGCCCTCCGGATCAAGGATTACCCTGTCCGTCTGCCAAGGGAGGCCCGCTGCATCAGAACAGAGACGCCCCTGGAATAGTAAGAATAGGTGGCGGATTGGGATTCCCCCCAGTACCTAGAGCTGAGTTTGGAGATAGTCCCTGGAAGCAGGTGTGTCTCTTGTAGGAGACAGAGATCAACTTTGTGGCGTTGCAGATGGGAGTGTATCAAGCGGGCTTTGCGGTGATCGTTAAACCCACGAATATTCCAGGACCAGCACACTAAGTCAGCCATGAGAAAACCAGCGAAACTCAGACAACATGCGCAGCAGAAGGCGGGGCCCCCCAGAGGAGCGCAGCGAGCACAAGGAGCAGAAAGGAAGGGAGACAGATGTCATCGACCCGGACAAGGGAGGTAAAGACCCCCAGGGTAGGTCCACCAGGGGGGTTGAGCAAGTGGGACCGTAGAGGGGAGGCACGCAAGCAACTAGCGGACAGGCAGGGCCGAAGGCACAGACCCCTGCAAGTGATAAGGAAGGTAGAACCCCAGGTGGCACAGAGGGTAAATGGCATTGCGGGTGGTAACAAACGCAGGGAGCCCCCAGTCGACTCAAAAACCAAGCACAGTGTGCAGGAGCAGGACAAATCATGGAGCACAGCAAAACATGACTGTGAATAACAAGAGCAAATAACCAATGCAGCAAGCACGTTACAATATCAGTAAAAAGCAGCACAGTGTCAGCAGAAAAACATGTGAAGACAATAGTGAGCAACAAAACGGCGGCAAACTGAAGCCACCTCTCCAGTACGAGAACCGAACACCCCGCTGTCCCCCCACCAACCCCACCCCATCCCTACACAGCAACCCCAAGTCAAACAATGTTACGTGCAAAAAACAAGCTCACAACCCAGACCACCCACAAACCCATACCCAAAGCCAGAAGAAAGAAACCCCCACCAACCCCACACCCACACCAACCCCCCATCAGGCTGGGAAGACAACCCACCCCACCCAAGGAACCCACAACTGGAAGAGGGAAACACAGCAAGAACAGTGGGAATCATCCCTGTGGGGGAATGGCAGGAATTAGCATACACCACTTGGTGGTCAAGCTTGTGTAAGAAAGTAGCATCCAGTTAGACAATATAACAAGCATAAAACAATAGTCCACACAGTCAGTCGATGTCGCTCAGCCGGTCAGTGCACTCAGGTGGAGACTGGGGGGGGGGGGAGCGGGTTCCTTCCCCAGTCTTTTAGCGAACTCCAGGGCCTCCCTCGGATCCGGGAATACAAGTGACTTAGAGCCCTGTTGAACTCTCAGCTTCGCCGGATAGGCCAGGGAGTAAGTGACACCATGTTTCTAAAGGATGCGCTTAGCCGGCAGAAACTCCCTCCTGGCAGCTTGTACAGTTAGGGTGTAGTCCGGGTAGAAAGAGAGGGTGTTGCCCTGGTGTTTGATGGTGCCCCTGTCACGTGCAGCCTGGAGGATGGCATCGCGGTCCCGAAAGTTCCGAATTTTCGCCACGATGGGCCGAGGAGGCAGACCAGGGCCAGGGCGCGGTCCCAGGGAGCGGCGGACACGTTCCACCACGAAGAACAGTGACAGGGCATCCCCGAAAAGTTCCCTGGGGAGTTGTTCAATGAAGTCCTCCATTTTTGTAATGTTGGTGGACTCCGGAAGGCCCGTGATACGTAGATTGCTCCGACGGGAGCGGGCCTCCAAATCCTCGTTTTTGTCCCTGATGACGGCTAGTATCTTGTCCATCTGCAACAGTTTCTGCCTATCCTGAGTGGCTGCATCCTCAGCATCAGACACCCTAGACTCAACATGGAGCAACCTGTTATTGTGGGATTCAACACGAGCCTTCACCAAATTGAGGCCCGTGGAAAGTTGTTCAAGCTGGGATGCTATTCCAATGACCGTCGACTTCACCTCCAGCATGATCGTCTTGAGATCGTCGTCCCTGCCGGGGTGGGGGGTGGGGGGAGGGGGGCATCTCACCCGCGGAGTTGGCGCTGTTCGAGCCTGTCCCATCCTGGCGTGAGGATCTCCTAAGGTCAAAGGCAATCTTGGGCTGCTTGGGATCTGACTTCCCCATGGCAACAGACGCCCCGGACAGGCGGCAGGCCGCATGAGGAAGGAAAGGCGCAGTGCAGGGATGAAGCCCCCGAGCGGCCGGGAGTCAGTGACCGCCGTTCAGAAGAGGAGCCTGGTAAGTACACAGGAGCCGCATGAACACAGTAAGTCAGAGGATAGGACCCACACCCACAGCACAGAAGACAAGCGGCAGCCAGCAATGGAGAGAAGGAGCCACGGCGGGATCCACACCGCAGCAACCGACACCGACCTGCAAAAGGTGCCCCATGTATGGATCCAGGTGAGAACGGCACTAAGATGAGGACAGGGTCGCAGTGGAGACAGGACCAGAGAGCTGTGTGCGCCTGAGAAATTGGCGCAGCTGACCAGGGATCGAGGGAGGAGGACGGAGCCCACCCAGGCGGCAGGAGGTGCAGAGGTAACAATGAGCTGCGGAGCACCCGGCCAGAGATGGAGAGTCATTGCAGAAGGTGCTGTGAGGGACAACAGTATAGCACCCCTAACTCCAAGTCAAAAGGAGCGATGAGGAGGGGACCAGAGATGCCGGGCAATTCGTCAGATGGCCCAGAACTCCCCAGCAGGCCGGCGTGAGGAGAACACCAGGCCCGAGGAGCGAGGCACCGCAGCCAAGGTCGCAATCCAGGGCCCAGAAAGGCCCACCAGAAACACCCGCGGCGACCGACCCGCGGTGAAGCAAGGATCCGATGGTGTCCGCCCCCGCCGCAGGAGCGGGCCGCCCAGCCGGGGGAAGAGAAATGTAGGGCGAACACAACAGGCCGCAGCACTCCTGGGACGCCCAGATCGGCCCCAGCAGGCCCATCAGCGAGGCCCAAGCACTAAGCAAGGAGGGAGGGCACCCTCAAAGGGAGAAACGCAGACAAGGAGACGCAGGGGGTCCACCGCTCCCCCAACCAGGCCCAGGCGCCGCGGCTCTCGCGTGAGGTGAAAACAGACACGAGATCAAGGCCAGGCCATGGCGCAATCCAGCAGCACAGCAGGCGGCCCCCAGCCCTGCCAGCGAACACCCAGGGGGAGTGCCACTCACCACACAGGAAGGCTCTAGGCAATGGTGAAGCAGCAGCTCCAGCAGGGCACCCCGGGACCAGCAGGCACAGGAATCAACAGGAACGGCCCTCCGTAGGCCGCAGCGTAGGCTCCGGGAGGGCCACAAGATCCAGAACTCCGCCGGGGAGGCAGGTAGGAAAGCGTGAGTTTAGGCGGGTGATTCTCCATGCCCCAGGGAGTCTGCGGACCAAAATGTATGTGGAAGAGAGGCGGATGCCTGCAGGATATTTGCAGATGAAAGAGCTTGGCTGGCAGAGCCCACTCAAAGTGCAGCCATCTTGCAGCGGGCCAAGCCACGCCCCCCCCAAATTGTCTTTTCCTTTACTGCTGACATGGCGCTCAAACTATCTTCTCTTCAATTTGATTTGAGGAATATTGCAGGATGGATGCAAGCCAACCTGCTTAAACTTAATGGTGAAAAGACAGAGGTGTTGATATTGGGCAAGAATAAAGATCTATGGAACCCCCAAAATTGGCCACCTGAAATGGGTGCCTTGGCCAAACCCAATCAGCAGGTTTGTAACTTAGGTGTCATAATTGATGACCAACTTTCAATGAGGCAACAAGCAGTGAAAGTAGCGTCCATTTGTTTCACTATCCTTAAATGGCTTAGGAAAATCCTTTGGATGATGCCTTGTGGAGTGGTGTGGCTCGCTGGTTAGAGGCGGCAGACCCGGAAGCAGAGGACGGCCCGGGACCAGGGTTCAATCCCCGACGCGGCAGGATTGTGAACCAGGGTCAGCGGACTCGATAATTCTCGCCTTGGTGCCTACTCTAACCAGGGATCACACTCGGCAACTCTGGGCATTAGCTTGCCTCATCTCCACAAAGGCCCCCCACAAACGCCGGGGATGCCTGGTTTCACCTTGGAGATACCCAGCAGGGAACATCTCACAGGGAAAGCCAGGACGGGTTCCCCAGCGGTCTATAGCGCCAGGACGCCTCCGGGTAGCAGTGCGCTTTACAAGACACACACATTTACATTTACATTTTATCCACACAACGCTCCGTGGTCCATGCTCTGATTACTTCAAGGCTGAATTATGGCAACATTTTGTATCTCGGAGCCAATAAGGATGTGGTATGAAAGTTACAGCTGGTACAAAATGCAGCAACTAGGTTCTTTGTAAGGTCCCAAAAATAGCTTCTATTTCAGGCGCCCACCGTGATTTGCATTGGCTCAGGGTTGAGAACCGCATAAAGTTCAAAGCCATGAGCTATATATTAAAAATCAAAAGTGGTACAGCACCTCAATATTTGAATGCTCTGGTTCACCTTTACCTTCCACCATGCTCCTTACGTTCTGAAACTCAGGTGAAATTCACGGTGCCTAGGGTCAGGCTGTCCCATATGGGTGGTCGATCCTTTTCTTGTACTGGCCCCTCGCTTTAGAACTCCCTTCCGCTGGTACTTTGGACTGAAACCATTTATGATAACTATCGCAAGTGCTTAAAAACCTGGCTGTTTAACATGTAGAATCTACTTACTCTTTCTGCTTTTCTCTGTTCTACAGGCATCTCCGGGAAACCCTGGGGTGGTTGAGCACCTAATAAGATTAAATTAAAATAACATAACTATGTGCAACCCCACCTCTGCGTCACAAGTAATCTGTTCACCTTCCAGTGGTGGCCCAGAGTGTGGAGCTTCTTGCTTTTGAGTGTGCATCTGAGATATAATCTCTACTCCTGGGCCAACATTGGGTTCAACTAACACACTCAAGGCTGTATATCCCGTCCTCTGAAAAATAAATCCTGTAGGACAAACTGGGATTTATATTTCAGCGGACAGGATACCAATCAACATTGTGACGGAGTAACCCGTCCACCAAGATATAAATAAGGCCTTCGGTCTTAAGGGGCCGGCCCCATAAACCTTCGGGGCTAGGCTAAAACACTCAGGGGCATATGTACAGAAAATGACAGATCGCGGAGCTGTGCCAAATTTGACAACACCATGCTCTGACATTTTCTAAAAGCAGGGATGCTCGATATTCATGATAATAAGGCACAATCCTGCGTTTTCCCTAGCGCTAAATGTAGCTGCCTAATGCCAACGCAGGCACCCTTGCACCGTTGTGCAAGGGTGCCTGTGTTACAGGGAATGATTATTTATGTGCAGGAAGGTGTCCCTGATGGCGATCTTTAACTTCTATGTGTGCTGCAAAACACAGCACATCTAGAAGTAGCAAATTCTCATTATTCAAATATTGTTCATGTGTAGAAAGGGACATCTTTCTGCACATAAACAATCATTAATGGCTTTTTGCTCTTTCTATGTGTGCTACAGAATGCAGCACACATAGAAAAAGTAAAAGCGAAGAGAAATGTAAGTATTTCTCCACGTTGCACCATTCTAACGCCTCCTATTGCATGGCATTCGATTTTGGCGCTGCCTCTGATTTAATCTCCTTGTTAATCTGAGGTAGCATCAAAAGCAATGGGTGTTGTGCAACGCCCACAGAAACACCCATTGATGCCCTTTTCACGCTAAGTGATGCGTGTAAAGAGGCCTTGTGTACAAGGCGGAGTTAAGCCACAAAAAGTGGCTTAACACCACTTTATAAATATGGAGAAGGGCATATCGACACCAGAACATCAATAAAATAATATGCCCCTCAGTCTTTGAGACCTGCTCTTTATTGTGCTGCTTTTTGCCAGGAGGAACATTGGAGGGCGAAGCAGGGAATAGATGATCACGCTGAAATACCCGGAGTTGGAGGAGGCTCTCCATGACTGTTCATGTGTGCGTTGTGTGCTACTATCAGAGGGCCTGTTCTTTTTTTTTTGCCAAATAATTTTGGGGGAAATTATTAATGTATACATGGCATGTCTTTGAGAGCCACATATTTAACATCATAGTAGACAAAGGAGTCCTAATATTCACCATGCAATTTGTTTTATACCTTACCCAAGTATATTCACCTGGGTAATCTACAATCCATTCCAATTTTTCTCTGATTTCCCGGAAATTCTATCCAGTCTTCCCAAATCTTGGCATACTTTCAGAGCATCCTCTAGATTTGTATATCTGGATTCCTGATGACATGAGTTGGTCCATGACCTTCACCCACTCCTCTTAATTTATGAGCTCTTCATCTTGACACACTGGAGCACACAAGTAGCCCACTTAGCACTGGTACCTAGACTGGGCACAAGTGCCCTACAGACCCTTTTCTTGGCTCAGTCGGACATGGCTGGCCCTCGGGTATGTGCTCTGCAGCTACATCATGGCTGCATACTGCGCAGGCCACTCAGTCCCTCACCAAATAAAACGAATGTGCTACTGAGAAGTCCTGCCAGTTCTAATGCAGTATAAATAAATAGTCTTAAGAGCCTGATTACAAGTAAAGGTGTTATTTATCACACCTGGTAAATAACTATACCAGCACATTCATCTGAAGAAGTCGGCGCGTCAACAGGAAGAGGGAGCCCCGGGACGCCGCATGCAAGGTAAATTCCTAATTTTAGTGCATTTAATATTAAAAATGGAGTTGTAGAAGAGAGCGGTAGGAAGGCGGGCGGTACGTAGTGGGGCTACACGAAGTGTGTGGGTGGACGTAGCACCCACCCCACTTCGCGGAGCTTTGCGTAGCCCCACTACGCGCACTACGACCACTCTTATTTTTTATCTTAATCTCTCTCCATGGAGCACCAACAAATGATACCTTGCTCCCTTGATGTCTGTCACGTATCAGTACCAGGTCATCCATCCGAAATAAGCTGTGTTGCCTTCTATTTGTTCACTGGCATTTTTTGCTTTATGTGCGAATCTGGTGCTTGGGGCTCGGCCTGGAATTTGATTGGATGACATCTCAGATTGGCCTTCCAAAACCATGTTTATGGGAGTATACAACATGGTGCAATGGGTAGCCTGTTTGACCTCAGGAAGTGGCGTATGTGCTGTTCAAGGTTGGTGATTTGTTCTGGTTCGTTGCATAATGCCTTCTTTAGAGTTCACATAAATGGTTTGACCCTTCTGTTAGCCTGAGGCTACCCTGGAGTGAACGTTCTGTGAATGATGCCCACCTCGGTCAAATGCTCCTTAAAATCTGTCCCTGGGGCGGAGCTGGCCAAGATGGCCACCATTCGCACCGAAGGCAAGCTCCTGATGCCTCGTAAACACCCTCAACAATCCTGTGCGGAAACACAGTACAGTAAACGTTTTTTGGCATAACTGTCAAGTTTTCAGTTTGCTTATATGTGGCATTCCCAGTTATTAGGTTTGCTTATGTGTAACATTTTCTACCAATGTGTGTGACAGATTGACACTTTATCGTAAATTGAATAAAGCAGTTAGAATCATGAAACAAAATCAATACGGGAAACTCTCGCTTTGAGCATTCAAATTGCCTTAAAACAGACCAGAAAGCAAATTGATCTGTGGAAATGCAAGAACAGAAGATTTTAGTCATCCAAAGACAGGATGACTTGACAGCTATAGCATGTCATGGCTTGCCACTTTGCCATCATGCCTTCTATGCATGAGAACACACATGCGCACAAACATACGCACAAATAGATTTTCAAATAGTGTAAACCAGTGCTAAATTTGAGCAGGTGAATTTCGGGGCTCTGCGCCAGTACTTAATTGTTGGAACTGGTATTTATGATAGTCCAGCACATGGTAGTGCTGAAATGAGCACAACAACAATTGTTTATTAATTATGTTTACATTTAAAATGACTACTGCCAGCCGCCCAAGCCATTCTTATAGCTGTGAGAGTTCTGGAATAGTCACAATTGACACCCTCGTGGAAGTGTCATGGTTAGTAGTCGGTATTGCCAGTGCAGGCAGGTGCACTGGGGGGTTCAAGTTGCAGTGGCCTCCTGACAATGGCCCCAGCAATTCTTTTATTCCCAATTAAGAAGTTGTGTAAACTGTTCTTTTACTTTTGAAAAATGCAGGTCCTATAAATATCATTAGCTCGAAGCCTACCAGACAGCGCTGATGTCTGGTTTGCTAAAGACATTTTGGGGACATTCAGAAAGCTGAACTAGGAAGGCATTCTGGCCGTTGCTTACCATTGGCTTTGTGGTTTGTAACTCACATTTTCTGGCTTTCTCTTTGCTGTCTTTATTTGCTTTAAGCTTTCCAACTTGAGGTGCCCGTCCCATTGCTCAAACCTTGTTTACTGTATTCGTCTACAAACGTGCTTTCTGTAAATGTCTTTAAATTGTGTTCTATAAATCTGGAGCTTGGTGTTTATTTTTCTTTCTCTGGCTTCAAAGGGAGAGAATTTAAGTGACAGTCCTTCTGAGTACCCGTCTAAGAGGAGAGGGTGTAGGATGATTTTTTTTCTAGCACACAGCAAAAAAGATGCACTGTGCTGATGTTTCAGAATATATCAGCATTAGCAAAATGAGGCACACTTTTTTGTAATTCTGAAGTGTGGTGGGAACAAATATTTGAATATGATCAAAATACATATATACACTAGGTGATGACATTTTCACATATCGTTTGTGTGCAGTAAACCCATATTTCAGTGGGAATGTAATTGTCATTTCATTTAAAGATTTGATGTTTGTAATGGCAGTGTGCTAACACACCATGCATATGCCACAATATGTCACTCCACTCTATACCCCTTCCATTCTAAACCACACCACTCCATTCTACGACACTACAGTCCACTCTACAACATGCTAATCTACTCTAAAACACTCTGCAACACCATGCCAATTAACTCCACGTCACTCCAATCTGTGCCACTCAATGACACAACACTTCACTCCACTCCATTCACCTCCCCTAGCCACCACTTACCCCACTCCAATCTGTCCCACTCTCCTCCACATCAATGTACCCCAATGTACCCCACTCCACTTCACTACAATCTACCCCAATCTACTTCAATCTACCCCACTCCATTCCACTCAGACAACCCAACTCCACTTTAATCTACCCCACTCCACTCTAATCTACCTCATTCCAATCTATCCCACCCCAATTTACCCACCACACTCCACCCAACCCCCACACCACTTCAATCTGCCCCACTTTAATATATCCCACTTTAATCTTCCCCAATCTACCCAGCTCCACTCTAGTCTACCAGACTTCAATACAATCTAGCCCACTACAATCTACTCCACTCCACTCTAGTCTACTCAACCCCACTCCAATCTACCCCACTCCATCCCAATCTACTGCAGCCCACTAAAATCTACCTCTCTCTGCTCCACTCTACCCCAGTCCACCTGTCTACCCCACTCCACTCTACCTCAATCAACCCCCACTCCAATCCACCCAATTTAGCCCACTCCACTCTACCCCAGTCGACCACACTCCATTGTACTCTACCCAATCTACCGCAGTTCACTCCAAACTGCCACATGCCACTAAAACCTACCCCCCTCCAGACCAATCCACCCCCCTCTAATCTACCCAGCCCCACTCCCCCCTAAACTACCCTACTCCATCCAATCTGCCCCACTCCAGTCTACCCCACTCCACTCTAACCCAATCCACCCCACCCTAACCCAGTCTACTCCACTTTAATCTACACTACTCCATCCCAGTCTACCCCACACCTCTCTATCCAACTGTACTCCAACTTACTGCACTCGATATACCCCACTCCACTCTACTCCAGTCTACCACACTCCAAACTACCCCACTCCTATCTATCTCTCTCCAATTTACTCCACTCCAATCTACCCTACCATAATTCACTCAATCTATTCCACTCTGATATACCCCACTCCATTCCAAACTACCCCAATCCACTGCACTTCACTCTTCCCCAGACTACCCCACTTCTTTCAAATCTATCCCAATATATCCCTTCCCATCTACACCACTCCACTCCAATCTACCTCATTCCAACCTACCCCACTCCACTTCAATTCACCCCAACCTGTCCCAATTCAATCTACCCCACTTCTCCACTCGTATCTACCCCACTTCACACAAATCTACCTGAATATATCCTACTTCACTCTACTCTGATCTACCCCACTCCAATCCAATCTGCCCCACTCCACTCCAATCTACCCCATTGCACCACTATCTACCCCAATTCAATTTACTCCACTCCAATCTATCCCATCCAGTCTATCCCTCTCTACTCCACTCCATTCCAATCTACCCCACTCCCCCAACCTACCCCACTCCACTTCTCTCTAACACGCTCAAATCTACCCAAATCTACCCCACTCCACTTCACTACAATCTACCCACTACAATCTACCACACTCCAATCCAATCTAACCCACTCCACCCCAGTCCACCCCACTCCAATCTACCCCAATCCATTCTACCCTACTCCAGTCTGCCCATCCCAAATTTACCTCACTCCAATCTACCACTATCTATTGCACCCCTATCTACTCCACTCCAATCTATCCCACTCTACCCCAATTGTTCCCACTCCAATCTACCCCACCCCATCCAGTCTACCCCACACCACTCTAATCTACCCCACTCCCCAAATCTACCCCACTCCAATTTCCTCCACTCCAAACTACCCCAGTTTACCCACTCTCCATTCCATTCTACCCTACTAGAATCCACCCAATCTACCTCACTCCAATCTTCCGCACTCTACTCCAATCTACCCGACTCCAATGCAGTCTACCCCACTCCACTCAATCCACCCCACTCCGCTCTTCCCCAATTTACCACACTCCTCTCCAATCTACCCAAATATATCTCACTCCAGTCTACCCCAATCTATCCCAATCTACCCATCTCCAATCTATCCCACGCCACTCCACCACACTCCAATCTACTCCACCCTCTCTCAATCCACCCCACCCCACACCACTCCAGTCTATCCTACTCCACCAATATACTCCACTCCAAACTGCTGCAGTCTACCCACTCCCCATTCCATTCTACTCTACTAGAATCCACCCAATCTACCCCACTCCAATCTAAGCCACTCTACTCCAATCTAGCCGAATCCACTGCAGTCTACCCAACTCCACTCAGTCCACCCCTCTTTGATGTTACCCATTCCACCACACACCTCTCCAATCTACCCAAAGATATCTCACTCCAGTCTATCCCAATCTACCCTGACCTACCCTATACCAATCTACCCCTTGCCACTCCACCACACTCCAATCTACCCCACCCCATCCCAATCTACCCACACCACTCCAGTCTACCTTACTCCCCCAATCTACTCCACTCCACTCTACCACACTCTACTTTATCCAAAACTGCCCACTCCACTTCACTCCAATCTACCCAACTTAAGTATACCACACTCTGCCCAGATCCACCCCTATACACCCCACTCTGATGTACTCTATCCCATTCTACCCTACTCCAATTTATCCATGCCCAATTTACCTCTATTGAATGTACCCCTTTTTACCCTACACTAATCTATCCCAATCTAGTCCACTCCAATCTACCCCACTCTACCCCAATCTACCCCAGTCCACCCCACCCCCTCCTAATCTACCCCACACCACTCCAGTCTACCCCACTCCAAACTACCCCAATCTACTCCATTCCATTCTATCCAACTATAAATCACCCAGTCTACCCAGCACCAATCTACCCCACTCCACTCTAATCTACCCTACTGCACTCCAGTCCACCCCACTCCAGTCTATCCCAATCCTCTCCATTCCACTCGTCCCCAATCTACCCCACTCCACTCCAATCTACCCATATATATCCTAGTCCACTCTACCCCAATATCCAATCTTCCCTACTCCTATCAACCCCACTCCAAACCTACCCCACTCTAATCTACCCCAATCAACTCCACTCCTATCTACCCCAATGTATTCCACTCTACCCCAAGCTACCCTAATTTAATCTACCCCTACTCCAGTATACCATGCTAATCTACTCAACTTGCCCACTCCACCCCACTCCAAGCTATCCCATTCCACCCCACTCCTTTCTACACCTACTCCAATCTACTCCACTCGACTCTACCCCACCCTACACCAATCTACCCCACTCCAATCCTCCCCACCTCACTAACTTTTAGCCATGCTGAACAGCAGCCACACTGGTGTATAACATGGCTAAAAAAAATTGCCAAAGCCAATAGCTCTTGGAGAGGCGAGACCTATTGGCTTTGCCAATGCTTTTTTTTCTTTTTTAGAAAACCACTATAATAATCTAGGGCCATATTATCAAGAAAGGGCGATATATTATCGCCACTTTTATCGGCAGGAAACTGCAGATAAAGCGGCGTTAATGGGCTTGATAATATGGCCTTGTGAATTCCCATAGAAGGCCAGGTTCTGGTGTTAACCTGGGCTTCTGTGGGAATTCACAAGGCCATATTATCAAGCCCATTATCGCCGCTTTATCTGCAGTTTCCTGCGCATATTTTGAGCAGTTTGCCACCTTTCTGGAGTTGTCCCTCCATGACAGACATCCGGGGGGAGGAAAACTACATTATTTGGATGACTTCATGTTCACAGGCCCAGCAGGGTCCTCCACATGTGGAAGCACGCTGGCGGCTTTTGAGGAGCTGGCCAGGAAACTAGGGGTCCCCTTAGCAACAGAAAAAAACCACGGGTCCAACCACGAGACTTACGTTCTTGGGCATAGAGCTGGACTCCATGGCCGAGACGGCCAGGCTGCCCGTGGACAAAGTCAAAGATTTCAGGAATGAGGTCAGGAAGTTGTGTGGCCGGAGCAAAGCCACACTCCACGAAGTACAGGGTGTGATTGGGAAGCTGAATTTTGCTACCAGAGTCATCTCTGCTGAAGGACTGGGCTATTCTAAGGCCCAGCGGTGCCAGGGGACAACACCTGAAACCTTCGTGGGTTACCTGTTCCGGCGTACAAATAACAGAGACACGGGACACTTCCTTCGGCGTCAAAGATCGAGGTTTATTTACTGCAGGGAACACAGAAGTCACAAGAAGTACAACGTGTGTATATTCTAGGAGACTGCTTCAAATTGCTAAAGTGGATCGCTCCTTTTATACAGTTTTTCGTCATAGAACAATATGGCAAACAAAAGGTTACAACCCAGTTCCCACAGTAAATTCAAAAGGGGTCGCTTTGATGTATTCAAGAGCCCAGAACATAATTACAGTGACATCGCCGGTTCCCAACTGTAAAAGCACATCATCTCACCGTTCCGTACATTCCATTAGACTGTAAAACCATGCTCAGAGAAAAATCAGAAACAGGTGGAAGGAAGACAGAAAACAGTTAGTGAGGGGTGTGGGGGCAGTGTCAGAAACGTGATTGCAGGATCAAAGGACTCATTCCTAATGCATGCACAGCTGAAACAATAGACTGGCACGGCAAGATGCGCTTCGAGCGGAGCCATCTGCCTTAACTGTATCATCCCCCTTGTCATAAAGACACCCTCAAAGGAACATGTGTCTTCCGCAGGAGCTTGGGAATCCCAGGGTCACGAAGCGGACGATGTCCGTTCGCTGGCTTCTTGAGGGCAAGAGACAAAATGGATGCCGTATCTAAAATGGAACCCGTGGGTTCAGATGAAGAAACCCACGAATAAGACAAACGGTACATAGCAGCATAGCGAAAACGCGTACACCCACTAAACTTGTCATTTGCGGTTCGTAGATACCAAACTCGTCCATATTCGAACGAGTCAAAAACACCACTTATAATTGTCACGGAACCTCACTGCAGCGAGGGTGTTCTCCAGGCGTCTGACACAGCTGACATCAGGCATCACCTACAAACACCACCATATCCAGCTGGGAGCAGTGGTTAAACAAGATCTACTCATGTGGGATGATTTCCTCCAAGACTTCAACAGCATATTGATTTGGAGAGAGGGTTGGGTGACAGCCAGACAGATAGCCTTATTTACAGATGCAGCAGGGAGCCTGGGATTTGGGGCGATCCTGGGGAAACGATGGTGCGCAAGCCGGTGGCCAGAGAAATGGCACACGCAGGGCACCACCAGTAATATCACATTCCTAGAGCTTTTCCCAATAATAGTGGCACTGACAATATGGAAACAAGAGCTGAGAGACATAAAGCTGACCCTGTGGTCCGATAACAAAGGGGTGGTACAGGCCATTAACAAGGGTGCAGCGAGATGCCCTGACACGTTGGGGCTAATGCGACAGTTAATTAAATTACAGCTGGAGG
The DNA here is from genome assembly GCF_964263255.1 of Lissotriton vulgaris. Classification (NCBI taxonomy): domain Eukaryota; kingdom Metazoa; phylum Chordata; class Amphibia; order Caudata; family Salamandridae; genus Lissotriton; species Lissotriton vulgaris. Next base: position 2,045,676,219 of record NC_141691.1, read on the forward strand.
GAAATCTGGAGCTGAAGGCTCGCCATGTGCCAGGGGCAGAGAACACAGTGGCAGACGCTCTGTCACGATCTCAGATGAAGCGATTCAGAGAACTGGTACCGGGGGCGTACAAGGAGATGACCCCCTTCCCCGCATTCCTTTGGGACCTGGGGGGGTAGACTTATCCATACTGGTAAATCACTCCCTTACACCTGAGGCAACTAAAAGATACAAGAAATATGCAGCCTCGGTAATGAGAGTTTGGGGCATACAGTCACTGGACCACAGGACAGGAACACGAACGGCAGTGGAACAATTTGTGCAGTGGGCATTTAACACGAAAAGGAAAAGGTCATGGGCACTGGCCCATCTAGCCGCCATTGCCCACTTTGCCAAGATCTTCACGGGGGAAGACCCCACGGCATCCCTGTACCTCAAGACAGCATTAAAAGGGTGGAAAAGAGCTGAGGGGGTAAAAGCGGACACCAGGCGCCCCATTTACTTTGAGAAACTGGGCCAGCTATTGGGCGCATTGGTAGGGGTTGCAATAGACAGTTTTGAGCTTCAGCTGTTCAGGGCGGCATTTACCACAGCATTTTTTGGCGCTTTCCGCATCAGCGAGTTGGTAGCCCCAAACAAACTAGGCCCGGCCCAGCGGTGCCTCCAGGCTACAGACATCAGGCCTCTGGGAAAGGCAGTAGAGATAACCTTAAGAAGGTCAAAAACTGACAAGGCAGGAAAGGGTGTGACTATCCGGCTGCAATGCATTCTAGAGGCTGGTTGATGTGCAGTATGCTGTCTGGTCAACTACATGGTGGTCCGCCCAGCAGGCAAAGGGCCATTGTTCAAGCACCAGGATGGGAGTAATTTGAGCAGGTTTCAATTCACTGCGGTAATGCGCCAGGGCCTCGCAAAAGCTGGGCTACACCCGGGGTCCTTTGCCCCCCACTCTTTCAGGATCGGCGCAGTCACCTCTGCATCGCAGCATGGCATGCCAGAGGATAGAATTCAGGCTGTCGGCAGATGGCGGTCCCGGGCCTACAAGACATATATATATCCGCCCACATTTATTGTAGGGCAGAACAGGCAGCGCGATGGGGGGGGGTCACTTTGGGATGCCGTACAGCAGGGTGTCAGGAGTCCTCCTCTTCACACCCCAGACTGCAGAAGGGGAAACTGGTGCGCAGCAGGCCTCCTTATGTTACTATTCTTCTCTCAGCAGGGGGGCGCCCGCAGCTGGTATGGGTAGTGAGTCATTCCTTCGTGTCCAGGATGGAGTCCTGGTGGCGGCAGTCGGGCCACCGGTTGGAGAACAAACCCAAAGCGACGTGCATCCGCTGGCTTGGGCAGCCAGGGATGAAATGGAAGCAACTGCTGGCAACATTGGACAGCCTACTGGCAGATTCAGCATGGCACCCCGACGTCCTGATCATCCATCTCGGCGGCAACGATCTGACCCAGTTGGGACGCAGAGCAGTGGGGCAAGCCATTCATACGGATCTCACCAAGACGGCAACATGGTTCGGTGACACAACAGTCGTATGGTCAGAGATGGTCAGCAGGAGGCATTGGAGGGGCGCTGAATCCAACAAAGCTGTCGATAATTCCAGAAGAAAACTGAACATTGCAATGCACAAATTTTGCAATACCAATGGATTAGAATCCATTAGGCATGGTCTGATTCACCCTGGACGCCCGGAACTGTACGGGCCAGACGGGGTACACCTCTCTGACAGAGGAAGTCTTCTGGGACAACCTGTGGGGCGCAATGGTGCTCGCAGGTTGTAGATAAAAAATGTTTTTTTAAAAACTTCTTGAGTTGGGGGGAGCCGCAGAAAGACGTTAGCCTCCCTGCGGCGTGGCGGAAATTGGTACAATGGTTGGCTAAGGAAACACACCGGCGGGCGGTGTGTAGGAGGAGGGCCACTCACTTTTGGATGCCGCACGGCAGGGTGAGGTGGCCGCACCAAGGAGGGGAGTAGCAAGAGGAGACGGCACTCGCGGCCCAGACCCGGCCGGACGGCAGGGCGCAAAAGGTAGCGAGCTGGGGGCCTAACTCCAGAGAGAAAAGCTACCCTCCACTACACGCAGAAGGCGTGGGTGACCAACCAATGGTGATCCCGGAAAGAACCAACAAAGAGGACCACCAAGGGCTGACAAAAGGAGCTGGTTTGTTGGGATGCCATTTACGAACTGTTGTGTAACACAAAAGTACCGGCCCAGAGTCGGCCGCCCAAGATGTTTTTATGTTTTCTGACATGTATGACTTATGTATATAACCAAAGAGATTCTATCAAAAAAGTGAAAAAGTGATAATATTTATATTAATTTTTGTTTTTCTGAATGATACTAGGCTCTCTCTTAGAAGTGGAAAGATGAGAGCACAATGTGCTTGTTAAAATACCCCTCACACACTAAAAAGTCCGTTAGTGTCATGCTTCATCATAGGGGTCTTCCCGCCCCTATAACGGGACGGGGCGTGCTACGACCAAACGAACTACGCGGGAGCACTTAAGTTGTGACAGAGGCTATGTGTGGGTGCAAGGGTGTCAGTGAAAGTATAGGGACCTAACAAAGTGAGTGTAAAAAATACAAAAAGGTTAAAAATTCCCTGGCTTAGTAGAAAAAGATTATTTTATTCACTTCTCTAGCTGGGAACATTAAGAAGGGGTTGTGAGGTAGAGCATTAGCTAACTACCTAGTCGACATGTTTCGTAAGCAGTCCCCTACTGCTTACTCATCAGGACCAAATAGTGATCCCTACTTGTACTTACTCAGTTCTACAGAGATATGCCTACTGTCCTACAAACAGTACAGCAAAAATAAGCTGTGCTGAGCTTCGGGGCATGAGTTGGCCCAAGTGAGGCGAAATGGATACAATAAGTACCAAAAAATGGACCTGATGTGGTCTCTGTAAAGGAAAAGAGAAAGAGAGAAACCAACATATATGCGTGGGTTAGCATAACAATCTGAATGGTAACGCAAACAAGTGATTGTATACCATAATGGTGGAGAAACGTCTTGTATATCTAAAGCGATCATGTCCCTGTATACAATAAAACAGGCAAAAGCGTTGCATCTATTGAGACTAGCTGACTGTCGCTAGAATCGTATAGTGACCTCATGGTGTTGGGTTCCACTGTCATCTCACCAAACACACAGACAATCATGACTCCATGCATTTCCAACAAGCAAGCAATTAAAAGAAAAAAGGTTACCCTCATTCGCATCTTTTTCATGAAAAGGAAAAATGAAAAACGATAGGCGTTTTTTCGACTAGAACCTTGTCAATAATACAATACGTACTCTTATCGGTAATTTTCAATGCCCCATGAGCTTGCAGGCGAGGGGTGTTCAGCGCGGTTACTGTAAAACAAAACCGCACCTTGATGTCATTTGCAGAACATTTCCGAGATTTTATTTGCGTCTGAGACCCATTTATTAAAGACTCGAGGTCGGAGTCTATTACTCACATGTCCGGCAAAGAAAGGAATCATCATTCCTACCCCCGTGCTGCTCCGAGGATTGCCGGGCTCATGTGTCTGCTGTTGTTAAGAACCCTGCATTTCCGCATCGTCATTCGTGTAGGTGCGGCTTGCTCCGAGGGAACTAGAGCGTTAACCATTCAAGATGGCTGCCGCCTATCGGCACGGTTTGGGGACAAAAGCGGAAGTCTCTCCACACTTTCTTTTTCTTTGAATTAGAGGTTACTGATATTTAGACTATGATAATTCATAATTATTGGGAATGATTGGCAAGGTAACTGATCATTGATCAATGGCCGGGTCATATTTTGGGACATGTTTAGGGACAAAAACGGAAGTCTTTCCACACTCTCTTTTATTCTTCTTTTTCATGACTCAGTGTTTTAAACAAAGAAATCAGTAATAGTCTTTAGAAATCATTGGTGGAATCATAGAAAGTTGTGGAAACTGAACCACGACACACGCCTTAGGATGGGGTAAAGAGGGTGTTTTAGGTGGTGATTGTCAGATATCTAGATGGTTACTTTCAGAAGAAGTCCATTATAGCTGACCCCAGGGTATGTCGTCATTCAGCCCAGTTTTATGGGACTGAATGCGAAACACCCATCTTTGTTCTTTTTCCAACAGGAATTTTTCATTGCTGACCAGTTCTATCACAGTCCATGAAATTTCCTCTGGTTTATGGTTCTTTTCTAGAAAATGGTTGGTGAGTTTTGTACTGGATTTTCTGCATTTTATAGTGCTCTAATGTTCGCCTATCCTGATCTTCACTGCCCTGCTTGTCATTCCCACATATTCAAGTTTGCAGGGGCAGGTGATCAGGTATACGACATTGGCACTGTTGCAATTGCTGAAACTTCTCTGTTCCCAGACAGTACCATTGTTAAAGGTTAGTTTTTTGCTCTTCTTGGTTAGACCACAAACTCTACATCCTCCACATGGGTAGTGTCCCTGGACGAAATTTGGATCTCTTTGTGCACTGTTGTTGTTTGATTTAGGTCTTGTGTGGACTAAAACATCTCTCAGACTTTGTGCTTTTTTGTGTGCAAACATAGGTTTAGGTATCTGCAGTCCGCCACTGTTCAGAATTTTCCAATTTTTGTTAATGATTTTGGTCACTAAATTAGAGCTGGTATTATACGTGGTCACACAAATAGGTCGTTTCTCTTCATCCTTAGGTACTTTTGCTTCCAGAAGGCTTTCGCGGCAGTTGTTTTTAGCTCGTGTATATGCCTGGTTAATGATACGGTTTGGGTACATCCGTGCTTTTAGTTTCCTTTTCAGATCCTCTGATTGTATTTTGAAATTATCAATCTCTGTACAGTTCCTGCGTAAACGCAGGAACTGACCGTATGGGAGGTTATCCCGTAGGTGTTTCGGATGAAAACTATTGTACATTAGAAGACAATTCTTTGAGGTGCTTTTAATATGAGTGGTGGTCATCAATCTCCCATCTTTGGGGAAAATATTCAGGTCAAGGAAAACCAAGTTACTTCTGGAGGTTATACTTGTGAATCTCAAGAAATCATCTTGTAGATTCAGCCATGTCAGAAAATGTTCGGAATTCCTTTCCTCTCCATCCCAGATGATAAAGATATCATCGATGTATCGTTTCCACAACTTGATGTTAGATCTGAAGGGGTTGTTGGAATTCAGTATTTTGGTCACCTCTAGATGGTGCACGTACAGTCCAGCTATGCTAGGAGCAAATGTACTTCCCATGCTGGTACCGTGTTTTTGTAAATATAGGGTGCCATTATGTTCAAAGAAATTCTCTTTCAATGCAAGAGAGCAGCAATCCATCACCACATTACGTGGTGTCTGATATTCCCAGAAGTCTTCAAAGAGTACATCTTCGATGATCTCTAAGGTGGCTTGGTGTGGCAGACTGGTATAGAGACTCTCCACGTCACAGCTAATTAATAGCTGGGTGTTGGGATCAAAAGTGACCTCTTCTAGCAAATTCAGAACATCTTTGGTATCTCTCAGATACGTAGATGTTTTTTGAACCATGGGTCTGAGAAAAGCGTCCGCAAATCTAGAGACCGGCTCCAGAATAGACCCAATGCCAGAGACAATGGGTCGTCCCGGGGGGTTCTGCATGTCTTTATGGATCTTGGGTAGAGTATATAGATAGGGGATTCTGGGATCCTTTTGACAGAGAAAATCCCCTTCTTTCTTGGTGATCCAATCGTGTGCCAATGCCTCCTCTACCATTGTGCCAATCTTTGTTTTTATTCTTTCTGTGGGGTCCGTGTGGAGGACTTCGTAGTTTCTTTCATCCTGTAGCAATCTCATGCATTCATTGTCATATTTTTCTATGTTCTGTATGACAGTCGCACCGCCCTCGTCGGCAGGCTTGATTATGACTCTCTTGTTGTTACTGAGGTCTCGTAATGCTTTCCGTTCTTCGTTAGTAGTGTTGTCTAGAGGGTTGATGTTTTCCAACTCCATCATTACCGCCTTCTCAAATGTTAGTAATTCAATTGGAAGAGTATTATCCATGGGGGTAAACCTAGATTTTGGTCTTAGGTTGGTGTCTCCAAGCTCTGTTTCATCCTCCTTGTCTTTAAAGAAAACCTGCAGCTTCAGGCGTCGCATGAATTCCTGTACCTCTTTGCAGAGATGGAATTTATCCATGTTGGCTGTGGGCACATATCCCAATCCTTTTTCCAAGACTCTTTTTTGTGGGTCTGTTAATTCAATATCAGAAAGGTTCACCACCAGACTCACTTCTGGTTCCTCGTGGCGCCTGTCATGCTCCTTGTTGATACCCGGGGGGTTTCTTCTTCTTCGGTATTCCAATGTACCGTGGTGCCTCTCCGGTTCCTCCCCTTCGTCCGTCCTTGGCGCGCCCCTAAAAAAGGAGTAGAAGGGTCAAAATATCCATAGTCTTGTTGTTGGTATCCCCAAGTAGGGAAAGGTCCCTGTGGATGTTGGAAGGGAGCTGGTCCATATTGTTGTTGTGGTGGGTACATCATGAGAGGGTTGAAATTGTTCCATCCTCTCATACCTCGAAAATTGGGTCTACGAAAGTTCCTCCTATTCCCCCGATATCTTGGACTTCTATTCCGACTGGAATTCGAGCTATTGGATCCTGAGTCGGATGTTTCATCATCTGTGGTGTTGCCATTGGTTGATTTATAATCATCCTTAATATAGGGGTAGATTCTTTCTTTTGTCCACCGACTGTTGTCTTTTTTCAATTTCTCATATTTACTCTCTTTGAGAGTGGTTTCGAACTCATTTAATGATTTGTTCATTTCATCTAGATACTTCTTGATGTCGGCGGGAGATTCATAACTTTTTATACGTATTTCTATGGTTTGTATCTCCACCTTGAGTTCACTGGCCAACCTACTTGCAGTCTTTATAATGAGAACAATCCAATCTCTGGTACATCGCCACGAGATTTTGGACCAGTCGATTTTGAAAGTTTTGTCTTGTAAAAAAATAAAAGGTTCATTGCGAACTCCAAGACCTGATGGTGCAGTGTTTACCTTGAGGTATTCGGACATCAGTAGGCCATGAATAGCCGTTTTTATCTGGGTTCTCCTTAATTCCTCAAGTTCATCCCAGTCGTTGTTCTTAGTAGAAGGTCCTGCAGTAGTTAGACCCTCAAAGGTTCCCAGAGATGACATTAGGTTGGAAATCTCGTCTTCAGTAAAAGCTAGGCCCAAGTCGGCCATTGTCGATAGCGAAATGAAGTCTTTTAAGAGGGGTCCCTTGGTCTATCAAGAGCTTGTCGTGGAGTGCAGAATCACTCTTGTAGTGGTAGAGAGGAAGAATTGTAATTTTCAGGTAAGCATCCGCAGCTGTGCGCTGCCAGTAATTCCAAAACAAAAGAGGAGCGTAGAGGTACTGATAGAATCACCCTCCTAACAGAACTATATAACCAAAGAGATTCTATCAAAAAAGTGAAAAAGTGATAATATTTATATTAATTTTTGTTTTTCTGAATGATACTAGGCTCTCTCTTAGAAGTGGAAAGATGAGAGCACAATGTGCTTGTTAAAATACCCCTCACACACTAAAATGTCCGTTTGTGTCATGCTTCATCATAGGGGTCTTCCCGCCCCTATAACGGGATGGGGCGGGCTACGACCAAACGAACTACGCGGGAGCACTTAAGTTGTGACAGAGGCTATGTGTGGGTGCACGGGTGTCAGTGAAAGTGTAGGGACCTAACAAAGTGAGTGTAAAAAATACAAAAAGGTTAAAAATTCCCTGGCTTAGTAGAAAAAGATTCTTTTATTCACTTCTCTAGCTGGGAACATTAAGAAGGGGTTGTGAGGTAGAGCATTAGCTAACTACCTAGTCGACATGTTTCGTAAGCAGTCCCCTACTGCTTACTCATCAGGACCAAATAGTGATCCCTACTTGTAATTACTCAGTTCTACAGAGATATGCCTACTGTCCTACAAACAGTACAGCACGGCAGGGTGAGGTGGCCGCACCAAGGAGGGGAGTAGCAAGAGGAGACAGCACTCGCGGCCCAGACCCGGACGGACGGCAGGGCGCAAAAGGTAGCGAGCTGGGGGCATAACTCCAGAGAGAAAAGCTACCCTCCACTACACGCAGAAGGCATGGGTGACCAACCAATGGTCATGTGACAACCCAGTGGCACTTGGTGCGTGGTGCTATATACAGTTAGTGATTGTGAAGGTGCAAGTGCTAAGGTGAACACCTTAGCACTTGCACCTTCACAATCACTAACTGTATATAGCACCACGCACCAAGTGCCACTGGGTTGTCACATGATCTGTTCTGTACAGTGCTGTTTAAACTGTATTACCATGTGAAAGACCTCTCCCTGTGCCTATTGGTGAATAATACTGCCTTTTTTTCAAAAATTCTCAGTGACTACTTGTTCATTATTTTTGTAATGCAGACTGCATACATTACTTAAATTGCCCTTACATGATACCTGTTGGAAATTGTTTCTGTTTACACGACACACCCATCCCAACGTGGTCTATGGGTTTACTCCTGTTGTTCTTATACATACGGGTTAGAGGAATCGGCACATTCACAAATAAATAAAGAAATTTGGGTAGGATGACCATTTTTGCCACCGCCACCTTTCCCGCTACAGATAAAGGCAGCTTGGACCAAATTGCAACTTTCCCCTCCAGCCACGAATAGGCCCTTCCGAAATTCAGGCTCCAAATGTCTTGGAGATTTCTGCTCAGCCACACACCCAAATATTTGACCTCAGTGGCCTCCCAGCGTAGGGGGAACTCAGAGGAAACCTCTTTTGTGCCATCCGTTATTGGGAAAATCACTGACTTTGCCCAGCTTATAGATATGCCAGCAAACCCCCAAATCTTATGAATTCACGCAGCACTGGCTCGAGATTTTCTTCTGGGTTTAGAATGTATAGGGTGACATCATCATCGGCATATAAGGATATTGGAAGGCTTTGAGTACTGAACCCTATGCCTCTAGCAGTATGGTGCTGTCTTATCCTGGCTGCTAGTGGTTCCATTGCTATGGCAAACAGCAACGGCGACAGTGGACATCCCTGTCTGGTGCCTCTTGAGATTTGAAAGGAGTCCGATACTATGCCATTCACTCTAATACGGGCCGTGGGGCTCTCATACAAGAGTCTAATCCATTTAATAAACAAAGGACTTAATCCCATGCGTTGTAATACCAGGAATAGGTATGGCCATTCTAAGGAATCGAACGCCTTCGTCATGTCCAGAAATATGGCTGCAGCCTGGACACTTGGATGTAAATAATGTATCACTGAAAACAACGCTCGCAGATTGTGTGACTTCGATCTCCCTGGGATTTCCCTGGGATAAATCCTGACTGGTCAGGAAGTGCTATCATTGGGAGCATCGGCTGAAGATGGTTTGCCAGTAGCTTAGAATAGATCTTTACATCAACGTTTATTACAGATAGTGGTCTATAAGAGTCTAACTTTATTTCCGCCTTTTCCTGCTTTAATAGGGAGATAATCATTGCCTCCCTCATGGATGGGGGCAAAATCTCCGTCTCCAGTGCCTCCTCGTATACTGCAAGTAACCTGGTAGCCAACTCTTCAGCATAGGCTTTATAAAATGCGGTTGTTAGGCCGTCCGGACCCGGGGCTTTATTCAACGGGAGACTTTTTATCATTTGTGCTACATCTTTCGTCGTGATGGGTAAATCCATATATGTTCTGTGATTGTCATTAAACCATACAAGTGCAACGGATTCTAGGAATGCAAGCATATTCTCAGATCCCGACACATCAGCTGTTCTGTAAAGATTAGAGTTAAAAGTACAAAACTCATTTAACACTTCCCTTTAACTCCCCTGACATCATCACCACCTACACCTCTTATTTCATGCACAAAGGTAGCATCTTGGGGGTCGCCTAATCATATTCACCAGAGTACGCCCCGGCCAGTCACGTTCACCATACCGCCTCGCCTCCGCATGTTTGCCAAGGAACTTCACCTCATGATTCGCCTGTTCTTCAAATTCAAGTAGCTTAGATTTTAGAAGTCCTGCCATTTTGGGATCTGCCTGCGAATAAAGCTGCCCCTCCAAATCTTTAGTCTGCTTCTCTAGTTCAGCGAGTGTACCTCTAATGGCTTTTAGCACTCCCGCTTGTCTTGCTATACATTGCCCTCTGATTACGGCCTTAAACGCGTCCCAGTGTGTGGCTTCAGTGGTTACCGATCCCGAGTTCGTGGCAAAATACATCTCAATATCTGACCTCATTTCCTTCTTAAACGCCTCGTCTAGTAATGCGTTTGGAGGCAGCCGTCAGGCGAAAGCACGCGGGGGGACCTCGGGCAGAGACAATCTAAGCAGGCAAGGTGCGTGATCTGACAGTGAGCGTGCCATATGCGATACTTCTACTGTCCAAGCAGCGACATCATGCGAGACCAGCCAGAAGTCCAATCGGGACCAGGCCACATGGTGGCGAGAAATACATGTACCCTCCCTCAGTCCAGGGTGTCGTACCCTCCAGATATCTAAAAGCTCTCCATCAGCCATTATGTCTTGCAAAACTGTTCGCGCCTGGGGGTGCAACGAACGAGCTGTACCATGTCTTTCAGCAGTATCTGAAATTACAGCATTGAAGCCCTCCCCAAATGACAGTGTGATACCCTAACGCTCGAATCCTAGACCATATTTGTCAGAAAAAGTCAGGTGAGTCAGTATTTGGGCCATATACAGCTGCCAGTGTCACCTTGCTTCCGTCCAGCCTCCCATTCAGTAGAACAAATCGCCCCTCTGGGTCAATGGGAAAAGCCACATTTCCAGTCAGATCCTTTCTTTATGAGAATAGCCACCCCTCATGCATAACTAGAGTATATGGCTGAGTATATCTCCCCCCATCTGCTTTGTCTCAGTCGCTGCGATGGTGTCACGTAAACATGCGTTTCCTGCAGAAAACAGATATCTATATTATGTCTTGTCAGATATGCGTGTACTAGCCTCGCCTTCCGGCCATCATTTAGCCCCCTTAGGTTCCAAGTTAGGATATTTAATGTATGTACGTGCGTTGCCATTTGATAAAGTCACTACTTGTTTTCCTGCCTAACCTGCGTATACCAAGGAACTGGTAATATGTCTGCATTGCGTTTGTGGCTGCTAGTTACTGGCACTTAAGTCAACATTCAAACCTCCATTCCCACCCACCTCCCACTCCAACCCCCAATCAGGTTGTAGTGTACCCATCCCAACAGCAACTGTATTCATCAATGAGTAAAATATAGGGAACCTTCCCAATAGGGAGAGGGTAAGCCCCCACTTGCGCAGGGTGGCCGGGGTGGTTTTACATAGGCTACCCGTTACATGGTGTGAAAACAATTGAAACATTTACTACATCTCCTTAGGGGGGCCCTCAGGGGGTCCAGGTCAGTACGGTGCAGTGCAACATGAGGGGCAGAATGTAACATCATAGGAGATTAGACAAAACATCAATGCTTTTGTATGACATAATAATAATTCAATCATTGTCACTCACCCTGTCTGCAGATGACTTGTCCTCCTCCCCTCGTCTTTTAGGCACCTTGCCAGCAACATGTTTGGCAAATTTGAGTGCAGATTTTGCATCTGTAAAATAATGAGCAGTACCATCGTGAGACACTTTCAATTTAGCTGGGTACAGCAGAGAATATAATATTTGCGCTTGTAGTAGGAGAGGCTTAGCTGGAAGGAATTCTCTCCGTGCGGCTTGCACTAACGGTGTACAGTCTGGATAGAAGGATATGGAGTTCCCTTGGTGTGTAATCTGACCTTTCTCTCTTGCCAGGTGCAAAATGACATCCCTATCTTGATAATTCAGCAGCTTGACCACTGTAGGGCTAGGTGTGCCACCCACGGGTGGTCTTGAGCCCAAGGCTCTGTGCGCCCTTTCCACTGCAAACAACTTGGATAAATGAGGATCAAGGAGCTTGTGAAGGAGTTCCATCATGAAGTCTTCCATTTTTGATATTGCTGTGGTTTCCGGAATGCCTGTGACGTGGAGGTTACTCCTGCGAGACCTCGCATCCAAATCATCGTTCTTTGCTCTGATTACTCCCAGTAGTTTGTCCATTTGTAAAAGTAGTTTTTTGGTCTCGGTTTGAAATTCGTGAAATTCTGTATGCTGATTTTCCAGGCCATCCAGTCGTGTTTCATGCACGGAAACCTGCGACTTCACATTTTACAACTGCTTGGTTAGCGTGTCCAGTTTAGAGTCGATACTTCTGAGACTAGTACGCATTTCCAACAATAGGAGCCTCATATCTTCCTCCCCTTCTCCGGATTGTGCGTCCGTGTCAGAGCCTCTCTGTGCCCACTTTCCAGGATTCACACCACAGATATGGCCGATATGCTCGCCTGCCGCTGCTTGTATGGCGCTGCTCACAGCTGCTCATTTCATTTTATTTTAAGCACTCTATGCTAGTGTGGTTGCTAGCTACCATTGGTCCTTTCATACCAGTGTTGTTGATTATCTCTAAAAGATCCGTCCCACCCTCCGAAGTCTGGGTGCTTTTTCAAAATTTGTAATCATGGGCGCCGGTTCACCCAAAAACCACGGGTGGTAGCGAGTGATGTCATGTACCGTTTGCCCCGCATAAATTTACATCACTGGGTTGACCTTTTTCCCTGACCTACACCCCTTCATTGTTGCTTTCTTCCGCCCATCTCCGCAACCCCCTCCCACGGATTAGGGCCACCTTTTGCGTGCATGTTATGTTAGCATGGCTTTTCTGAAGTTAATCGCCATTATTCCCTTTGGCTGCTTTTTGCGCACGACACTGCAGTTAGTTGTTTTTGCAAGTTAGCTTTCATGAAGGTTTTCACATCGGAAAGGGTTTGTTTTTTACAACCCTAGACAAACATCGTACCCTCAGTCTGCACAGTGGGTGCTGAGCCACAAAGGTTATTGTTAGAAATGGGGGTCTCTAGTTGGCAGTGGCTGGCCACAGTCCAAGTAGGGACCCTTCTTCTTAAGTCAAAGTAAGGGGGCTACACCGTTTGATAACCCCTGCTCAACCCTGTGGTAACGTAGCACGAGCAGTTAGGCATATCTCAGAGGCAGTCTGTAAAGCATTTATGATCCTACACAGTAACACAGTGAAGGACACTACAAAGGGACACCACACAAGTAATTATAAAAAATAAGTATCTTTATATATAGACTTAACACAAGGCCAATACCGGTAAAAAGCCACAATACTGAAAAAAGGGGGTTACTCTTGAAAGGATGGAAAAAGAGTTCAAAGTGTTCAAATAGGGGTTCAGTTTAAAGCAGGGGTCTCTGCGACCTTTTACTCACGGAGTACCTGAATTTCGTATCAATACAAACAAAAGGTCGCAAAGGAGCTGTAGCGATGATTTCCCCACGCTAGGCTGGCAATGCGTTGAATCCTGGCCGCAAGGGAGGATGATGCGGTGGGCTGCGGGTGCGTGTGGGACAACGCGACAGATTTCCTCACGCTAGGCCAGCGATGCGTTGAATCCTTGCCGCGAGGGAGGATGATGCGCTGATCCGGTTGCGTGTGCGATCTTGATTGCTTCAGCAAAAATAAAAGTCTCTCAAAAGTCCTTTTCCCTCTTCTTCCAAGTTCAAGGGGAATTACTGCAGGACAATCCTTGAAACAGCACACAAGCACAAGGACAGTCCTCTCCTGCAGATTCCTTCAGTAACACGGACAGAGGTTCCTCTTGACATCCAGGAGCAATACAAATTGTCGGGGTTTGGGCACAGATATTTATACCCTAAAAGTCTTTGTTCTCAGAAGTCTCTAGTCACTGAACCCAACCAGAACCAGTTCTGCTCAGGCCTGGAGCACTTTGTTTACCAGGCTTCAGTCTTCCTTTCAGAAAGAGGGGGTCTGCCATCAGACGCACAGTAGGAGGTGGAGCCAGCATTCACCTTGCCAGGCACAGCCCTATTCAGGACAAGGAGCTACCCCTCCCCAATACTCAATGCAGATCTCTCTATTCAACCCAGATCTGACTCAGCCTGCCTTGCCCCTCTAAACCCAGACAGCCAAAACACATAACAGCAGAGCACAATGGAGGCTTAGGCAAGAAAATACCTACTTTCTAAAAGTGGTATTTTCAAACACAGAATATTAAAACTAACTTCACTAAAAGATGCATTTTATTATTCTGAGCTCAGGCATACTAAATTCGAATTTCTACCATGTTCCCTGAGTCAGATAGGACTATAGGATGTAATAGCCAGTCTGCCCATGCTAGCCTATGGAGAACAGGTAGCCTTGCAGCAGTGAAAAACAAAATGGAGGGGGATTCACTACCAGGACATGCTACACATATCAAGCCATGTCCTACCTTAGGCACACAATGCACCTACAGTAGGGGTGACTGACTTGAGGCTAAGGGAAGTGTCAGGGGCTGGGAAGTGTGGGCACTTCACAGCTAAGATGGCAGTTCTGGACTGGGGTGCAGACACTGCAGTGGCAGGTCTGAGGTACACTTTACAATCTACTTCTGTGGGTGGCGCAGACCAGTGCTGCAGGCCCACCAGCAGCATTTGGGTCACCAGCCCTAGGCACACAGGCCACGCTACTAGGGACTAACAGGTAAACCAAATAAGTCAGTCAGGGATATACCAATTCACAAGCATATTTACACAGGGAGCATTTGCGCTGTGGCACTGAATGGCAGTGGCACAGCACCCAGAGCATCCAATACCAGCAAAAACAGAGGAGACAACAGCAAAAAATGGAAGGGAGACTCACGCCAATAGTGCCAGGTCTAACAGTTATCATAACGTATGAGACTGTTTATCGGCATGCCCGTGTAACACATTCTAGACACAATATTTTGGCAGCTTCGAGCTGAGTGAGATTCTGCCACCTTCATCATAGCAGACTTGACATAATTTCACACACTTGGAAGAATCCAGGGATGCAGAGAGACATGCTGATCCTGATGTAATTTACACTTACTGAGCGGAAAGGTAAATAGGGTCCCCCAGATACTCATGAGACCTTCTATATTTGTGAGCCTATATAGGGAGGGTGTTTAAACTAAGCACTATATTTTACCTGTTTGCACTATCATTGTAATATGATTCCTCCTTTTGTGTTTTATGTAATTGTAACCCTGCTGATCACATTATTTCTAATCATATGTCTGCTTATTTGTCTTAGATACCGCGTATGAGGACATGTCGTTAAAATAAAGATTTTAACCTTACCGTGTCTCTTTATTACTCCAGTTATGGACTAGTTTGATAGTATAACCAAAGATTGTTTTCACTTCCTACCGTTCCTGAGATTGTCATAAGTTGCATATTCTGGGTTGTCTAATCATTGGGTACTTTGCTATAGGACGAAGTTCTAATGTGACACTGATTGCTAGCTGGTTGGGGTTTTTAGGTACGGAGGTGAGTTTTTGGCACCCATAATTCCCTAATGTCCTAATGCTCTGTGCACAGTTCTGTATATGAGCAGAAATCATTGCAACATGGCGCCGCCAACGAGTGTGCTTATATTAATCTGTGACACCCTCACTATTATTTCCGGATAACAATAGTGGCGGATAAAACCTACCTATATTTACATAGGTTCTTTCGAGCTTGATCCTTTCAAACGTTTTTTTTTTAATTACTACCCAGTTGTGCGATTTGATTGTACGTTGTGCTTTAAATATACTGTTTTGATATGGCGGTAGATATCCCAGCTCACATTCGTATAGCTGTGCGAAATCATTTGCAGGAATACCAAGTAGACTTGGAGGGACAAAATGTGGTATTTGTAGTTTCAGCTCAAGTGGCATATCCTTTCGAGTTGTTCTACTCCCGGGTCACGTTCCCTGCGGTAAATGCAGTGTTCGAGGAATGTGGGCTGCTGAATTCATATCTGTGCATAGATCGCCGCCTAGTGTTGGGTCCGGATGATTGCACATTGTTGTCCTGGAAGAGTCTTCGAAGTATCACGAGATAGGTGGCTCCTCCCCCGGACTACAGTGCGCATGGGTATCCTCTCCATCCTCAGATTGTTTTTTTCCGCCATTGGGTTCCGATGTACTTTCTTTACTCAAGTTCGGAAACTTTTCTAAAGGCCAAAAGGCCTTCGGGGTCGTCGGTATTGTTATTTCGATCGGTGCTGAGTACTTTGTTCCAGTTCTTTTCGAGCAGGACGTCGAAGAGAGCCGCGTGGCCTTTTCGACACCAGAGGCCCGATCGCCGATGGAAAGGAGCCCGTTTAAACGATGCCCCCTTCGTAACTCTAAGTACCCACACATCGATGTAAACCCGGTGTGCAACAAGTGCTTATCACCGGAGCACAATGAGGCCAACTGTCTAGCTTGTGCTCAATTTAGGTCGAAGAAGACGCTTAGGCTTCGACGCGCAGCGAGGCAGATGATGACGAAGCCAGCGCCCGACCCGGTGAATATCTTCGACAAAGAAGATGATGAGGTCGTCGAGACTGAGGATCCAGAACAACAGTCGGATCCCGGTTCGGAGCATGACTCCAACTACTATGAAGACGACGAGGAGAACGTCGAGGATGAAAACGTCGTCGAGGTAAGGGACGACGCTTCACCCATCGGAGCCGTCGATGATGACTTGAGCGATGAACCAGGCTCGAAAGTGATTACTGGGCCCGGAACAGATACTGAAAGACTTCCAAGGGCTCAGATCGTGGCATCGCCAGAAGGCCTTAGCCAAGATCATGACGAACATTCTATAGCCCCGCGTCTCGGCCCGGCTAAGAATATATCACACGAGCCATTGGTCGAACTAGTTAAATCGAAACCGAAAGCCATCGAGTCAAACAAAACCGAAACTGCTGCAGACAGTCTTCGGATCGAAGAGTTCGAACCCATCGGATTCGACGACGAAGAAAAGTGTTGACGACCCTGCGGAGTCACGATTAAAGGGTGTCGAACCGAAGATCGGTGCGCTGAAGTCCATCACTAAAGTCAAGCACGTCGAACCGACGAGGTCGACGTCGACGGACAGCGACACAAATAAGGGACTCGAGTCTTGGAAGGTTCTCGATCCGAAGCAACGAGTCGACAGGCCACAGCTCGTCAAAGGCCTCGAGCCAAAATCCAAAATCGGCTCGACGGAGCACATTGAGTCGAGGCAGAGGAGCGCGCCTCCAACGCAACTAGCGCCTACGTCGACGCAGGGCCAAAAACATATTGGCGAAAAGGCAAAGTCGGTCGGACCAATATCAACGCCGGCCCCAAAAAAGGTCAGTCTGTCTATAAAAACTATGCCTCCGAAAATATTCGGACTCCCCCCGACTGCACGCCCTAAGGCGCTTGATCGGAAAACCGGGATCGAACCACCCAAGAAGGTGTCGATGGGAAAGAGGAGTCATTCTCTAGAAGAGGACATTGTGTACCAAGAGCCCTCTTATGATGAGCAGTCGAAGCTACATATCGACTCCGACTCTGGCAGACTTACTATTTATCAAAGGAAAATCAGGTCAGAAAATCCTCTTGAATCATATAAAATTCCACTCAAAAAGAAAAGGGTTTCTTCCACATCGCCTGTCCTTTTTGAGACTGTAAGGTACCATGACCAGGACACTTCTGCATACTCACCCACACGCACTAATGAGGATATGGAGTATGACTACGATGAACAATATAATTACCCTGCGGACACGGATCAGGATGACCAGACTCAAGCCTGGACAGACCCTGTTGACCCGGGGGAGTCACAAACTATTCTTGACACTCCTTCTTATCCTGTCAAAACTTTGCCAACAGAGGATACAGCTGCGTTTAATGCATTAATAGAAAGGGCAGCACAGAATCATGATGTGGAAATGCATGCTGACCCAATTGAAGAGGACTTCCTATTTGACACTTTCTCCACTTCAGAGAAATCAGTCAAGACATTGCCAATGTTGAAAGGTGTCCTTAAACACGCAGGATACATTTTCAAGGAAACCACAAGAGCAAGGGTTGTTAACCCCAGAATCGAAAGAAAATACAGACCTGCACCTGTGGACCCTACATATATTAAGGGACAGCTGCCATTGGACTCTTTGGTGCTATCAAATGCTCGTTAGCGTGCCAACTCACAAACCACTGGTGATGCTCCTCCTCCAGAGAAGGAGTCTAAGATATTAGAAGCTTTCTGAAAAAGGGTAGCTGCTCAAGCAGCTAATATCTGGAGAATTTCTAATACACAAGCCCTATTAGCCAGATACGATAGGGCGCATTATGACACACTAGAGCAACTGCTACAACATTTGCCTGATGCCTACAAAGAGGGAGCAGAAACACTAATACAATAGGGGAAACTCATATCCAACGCATCCATTAAATGTGCGCTAGACGCAGCAGACACCGCAGCCAGAGCCATCAACACAAGTGTCATGCTCAGGAGACATGCTTGGTTACGCATCTCTGGGTTCAAACATGAGATTCAAACCACATTATTAAATCAGCCTGTGAACCCTGATTATTTATTTGGTCCTGATGTGGACACAATATTAGAGAAGATTAAAAAAGACACAGAGACAGCCAAGTCTATGGGTGCCTTGCAGTCCCAACAATTCAGAGGAGGCTCCTTTCGTCGCTCCGGTAACAGAGGAGCTGCACGAGGCCAGGCATCCCAGCAGACTCCATACAATAAAGGGAGCACGCAAACCACCTATAACAAAAACAATAGGGGTGGATACCGTGGCAACAGCAACAAGGGCAGAGGACGAGGGTATAACAACACCAGATCCTCCGCCAATACTAAACAGTGATACCTTGTCACTGCCCCCAGACCATGTAACACCGGTTGGGGGACGATTACAACAGTTCCTGCCAGTCTGGGAAAGCATTACCACAGACCGGGTGAGACAACTTATTCAGTACGGCTATTGCCTAGAGCTAACCTCCACTCCGCCCAACATACCCCCAAGACACAGTCCTATATCCACAGAGCACATACACTTATTGCAGCAAGAAGTCATCAGCATGCTGCAAAAAGGGGCCATAGAACTCGTACCTATACAGCAACAGGGTACAGGGGTATACTCGCTGTACTTCTTAATCCCCAAAAAGGACGGGTCTCTCAGGCCAATACTGGACCTCAGGCCCCTAAACAAATACATCTTGTCAGAACATTTTCACATTCTCACTTGCTCACATGCTCACTTTACAGCAGGTTCTACCATTGCTCAGTCAGGGAGATTTCCTCGCAACACTAGACCTAAAAGATGCGTACTTCCACATACCAATACATCCTGCACACAGGAAGTATCTCAGGTTTACCATACAAAATCAGCACTACCAGTTCAAGGTCCTGCCTTTCGGGGTAACAACAGCCCCCAGGGTGTTTACCAAGTGCCTAGCGACAGTAGCTGCGCACCTACGGAGAAACCATATTCACGTCTACCCTTATCTGGACGACTGGCTTATCCAAAGTCAGCCCAGCAATGTGCCAGCCACATGTCCCGCACTATTCACCTCCTACACAGCCTCGGATTCTCATTAAACTACCCAAAGTCTCATCTTCAACCCGCCCACGTACAACAGTACCTGGGAGCGACAATAGACACTCTGGCAGCAAAGGCACAGCCAAACTCAGCAAGAATCAACAGCATTCAATTACTGATTCAGAAATTCAGACCCCAACACTCGCTCACAGCACAGGTGTTTATGCAGTTGATAGGCAAGATGGCCTCCTGTATCTTCATAGTCCCTCACGCGAGACTACACATGCGTCCGCTTCAGGAGTGCTTAGCACAGCAGTGGAACCAGGTTCAAGGACAATTAAAAGACCTAGTGTTAGTGACCGGTCGCGCATACAACTCTCTGCATTGGTGGAACCCACAAAACCTTTGCAGGGGACGACCGTTCCAAGAGCCTGTACCACAAATAGTGCTTACCACGGACGCATCTCTCCTGGGATGGGGAGCGCATGTCCTCCATTACACAGTGCAGGGACTATGGACGGCGCAGCAAAAAAGGATGCACATCAACCTGCTGGAACTAATGGCAATCTTTATGGCAATTAAGGCATTCAAAGTACATTTGTGCAACAAAGTCGTGTTGATCCGGACGGACAACATGACTGCCATCTACTACATACAGAAGCAGGGAGGGACACACTCTCCACAGTTGTCACATCTAGCGCAAAGCATGTGGAAGTGGGCCATTCAGAGGAACATATTCCTCATGGCGGAACACCTCCCAGGCAGGGACAACCAGATGGCGGATCTGCTCAGCAGACACAGCCACCAGATGCACGAGTGGGAGATACATCCCTCAGTGCTACAACCGTACTTCCAGCAGTGGGGTCACCCAGAGATAGACCTGTTCGCCACAAGGGAAAACGCAAAATGCCAAAGCTCCGCCACCAGGTTTCCACATCCGCAGTCTCAGGGCAATGCGATATGGATGAACTGGTCAGGCAGGTTTGCGTACGCTTTTCCCCCAGCCCCGCTCATACCACTAGTGGCACGCAAACTGCGACAACACTCGATGACACTCATCCTAGTTGCTCCAAAGTGGGCGAGGCAACCGCGGTACACCACGTTCCTAGAACTTTCCGTGGTGCCTCATCAAAGGCTGCGATTAACACCCAGTCTTTTAACGCAGAACCATGGAGACATTCAGGACCCAGATCTCAACAGTTGAACCTTGCGATCTGGATCCTGAAGTCATAGAGTTTGGTTACCTAAACTTGCCACCTGACTGTATGAATATTATCAAGGAGGCAAGAAGACCTACAACCAGAGCATGCTATGCGCCAAAGTGGAAACGATTTGTCATCTATTGTAATAATAATGACATAAATCCGCTAGATGCATCAACTCAAAACATCATATGTTATCTGTTACATTTACACAGATGCAATCTAGCCTACAGTTCCATAGGTATACATTTAGCTGCGGTGGCAGCTTATCTTCAGAACAGGCAGCATCTTTCACTCTTCAGAGTACCTGCTATTAAAGCTTTCATGGAGGGTCTTAAGCGAGTGATTCCTCCAAGACATCCACCTTCACCTGTCTGGAACCTGAACGTGGTGCTAACCAGACTAATGGGTCCATCTTTTGAACCTCTACACTCGCGTGAAATACAATACCTAACGTGGAAAGTGGCTTTTTTAGTGGCGATTACATCACTTAGAAGTTAGTGAGCTGCAAGCCCTAACTATTCAGGAGCCATTCATCCAAATTCACGCCAATAGGGTAGTGCTACGTACAAACCCTAAATTTATGACAAAGGTGGTATCCCAGTTTCACATCAATCAAACAATAGAACTGCCAGTGTTCTTCCCAAATCCAGATTCAGTGGCAGAAAGAGCTCTACATACACTAGACGTTAAGAGAGCTCTCCTGTACTATATAGACAGGACAAAACATTTCAGGAAAACTAAGCAACTGTTTGTTGCCTTTTCACCACAGCACAAAGGCAACCCCATTTCCAAATCAGGTATAGCCAGATGGATTGTTAAGTGCATACAGATTTGTTATCAAAAAGCTAAACGCACATTAACAGTTCCCCCAAGAGCGCATTCAACACGCAAGCTAGGGGCATCCATGGCTTTCCTAGGAAACATTCCTCAAGAGGACATATGTAGAGCAGCCACATGGACAACCATACATACATTTACCAAACACTACTGTGTAGATGTACACTCCAAACAGCAAGCAGCTTTAGGACAGGCTGTACTCAAAACTCTTTTTCAGACTGCTGCAGCTGGCACGGGCAACCACCGCTAAGGGGAGACTGCTATGCATTCTATGCACAGAAATGAATTCAGCAGCCCGCATGCCTCGAACGGAATATGCTACTTACCAGTATGCATCTGTTCTTGGCATGTAGGGCTGCTGACATTCATATTGCCCGCCCTCCTCCCCGGTGCCTGTCGCAGCTGTAGCACTCAGAATTAATCTCTAGCATGGACATCACTTACTGTATCATACTCCATCTCTGCCACAATGGCGAAAAACAATCTGAGGATGGAGAGGATGCCCATGCGATAAACCCCGTCAGTTGCATAAGATTATTACGGAGGCTTATAAGATCGTTGGCCGTAATAGTTTAGGGGTTAAGCCTTTCGCTAGGAAAGAAAAGCAACAGCAAACTCAGCAGACATCATCTGAGAAAGATGACGGCCCAAAAGTTTAGAAACGAAATTGGAGTAAGAACAAAAAGCAGGGTAAACAGCAACAGAAACAGGGGTCCCTTGCTGCTTCACCGAGACCTGTCTCTGCTGAGCGTACTTATGATTTGCGCGACCGCAGTACTATTAAGTCACCTGATAGGTTTCAGGTTCCTGAACAACGTTCTCCTCGTTCTTCACAGGACACCTAGGTGGCGTCCACCGGAGGAGGAGGAGGTGGCGGCAGAGATCAAGGTGCACAACAGAGCTTTGAACAGCCTTGTAAGGCTGACGGAAAAGGGAAGCAGGACAACGTACCATGTCAAAGGCCCCAGTTTCAAAAGAAAAAAGTTGCTGCGGTGACAGCGAGATATGCCACGGATAGTGAGGACGCAGCTGCGGAATCAGACTTGGGCGCTGACGCTGCTGAACAGGGCGGCGGAGATTACCATCATGCGAGAGGCACTGCGTCCACTACTGAGGGTGACAGCAACTGAGACTTTTGTAGTAATCGAAACAGCTGACACCAGGGCAGCTCCCCCGGACCAGCTTTATGAAATTATCCTGATAATTGAAGGGAACATAAAACGTAAAATAAAAGGTTTTTTTTGGGAAAGTCTTTCTGATACCTATGACATATTTGTTGGCGGAGGCCGATTGGCCCCCTCCTTTTGTCTTGGCAGCTCCACAAAGGGAGGATTTGATCCTCCCTGCTTTCGTGCATACGGTGCCGTGGGAGCAGGCCCTGCATTTAGCAAACGATTGGGCCAAGGATCTTGCACCAGCGTTGTATCATACTCATTGTGGCTGGGATAAACTTTCTCCCCTCCATGAGATACCATGGCGGTCAATGCCTCAACCTCAACTCCAATACCCCATGCGACGTGAGGCGACAGCCTCCGTCGCAGAAATCCTTGAACAATTGGAGTATCAAGGTGTGATTGAAACTTCTGTGTCTCCGATGAACAACCCACGTTTTACTGTGACCAAGCCCGATGGTTCTTACCGTTTGGTATTGGATAACCGCCACCTCAACTCCCACTGTCATAAGTGTGCGGTGCAGAATACACACAGTTCTGCCCTTGTGGATAGTCTAGTGTGTAAAAGGTTCAAGATCATACTTGACATATCCAATGGTTTTTTTTGCCTACAATCTGTCCTCTATCAGTAGTCAGTGGATGGCTTTTACAAGTGGCGGTAAACATAGGCACTTTTGTCGGTTAGCCATGGGCTATACAAACAGCCCTGACGTGTTTGCCGCCCGCATAGTCTCTCTTCTAGAGAGAATCGACACAGATGCATGTTCGTATGTGGATGACATTTATCTCACAGACGACGAATTGTGGCAGCATATGTGCCGTGTGGACCTCATCATTTGCCATTTTGCAGATATAGGCTACAAATCCAATTTTGCTAAATCACACATTGCAGAATACACAGTGTTGTTTCTGGGCTGCGTGCTCAACAATGAGGGTCGTGGTTTGGCACCACACTTCTTAGAGAAGTGCGCACTTTTGCGGACTCCCACAACACTGAAGAAACTACAAGCTTTGTTAGGTTTTTTGAATTTCGGTCGTACTTACATACCGGAATATGCTCAATGTATCAAGCCGCTTTATGCGCTGATACAACCCTTTTTTACCAAGTCCTGCTGGCTGCCAGAACACACTGACTATGTATCAAGAGAGAGAGAGAGGACCAGAAAGCTAGTCCTTATCCCCGGGGTTATATATAGTTTTAATCAAAAAGAGACTAGCTTATGCTTTAGGACAAAAAGTTTAAGGACTCAGGTATGTTTTGTTATAGGAGGAAAGAGCACCTGTTTGGTGTGCTCATGAAGCCGTCACCCACCAACCTAGTTGGTGGCATGCTTCATCATCGGGCCCACCCAGTGACACCTAGCGTGTCCCGGGTGTGCTTCGACGCCTGGTTACAGCGGAGCAGGTATGTCGCTGAGTGTGCGGTGAAGAGTGTTGTGAAAGTGATGTTAAAACGGCTTGGCGATGGTCCCAGTACCCGAAGGTGAATTAGACTTTAATACCTGGGCCACCGTCAGCGGTTAAAAATAAGGCTGTAGGATGTTGGAGGCGAGTTACGACCTCTCACATCCATGGTAAGTCAACATGTTTCAGCCAGTGCCTTATGCTTGCGGTGGTGGATAATAGCATTAACACTCTTGCCGCATATACACGTTAGATAATATTGTATCATCTGTTGTAGATCTTGTGCAAGAAGATGTTGCTGTACTGTATCACGGACAAAATCAGTTACGCTCTGTTATGGAGTTTGCATGGACATTGCAAACGTTAAAGAGTGCGTTCCTTGGGATTACATGAACACATCCTTGATATTTATGCCTTTCAATCTGACTGTTAAACAACAATTCATGTCAATATAGGATGCCATCGTTTTCATTGCTGCATATAGAAGAACTATAACCGTTACCCTTTTTGGTAGCCGAGACAAATTCAGCAGTTTGGCTAATACATGGGTTGGTAACTCTCCAGTTTTCACTTTTCAAATCCGAATCCTGCATGAAGCATTATGCTCTAGGTCGATTTGAGCCCCTGGGTGGAGCTTACGTTCATGAAATGTGGAATCTCCCATTTACATATAGATGTTTGAGGAATGGGAAGGAAGTTTATTTAAATGGTGAAGACTGCACCACTAGCCCAGACCATTCATTAATATGTAGAAATTTACAATTGCATGGTATTTGCAACGTTTCGGCAGCGAACCTTGCGTGTGTCTTGAAAGGTACTCCAGTCCCTGCCATTACTCCGACTTTTACTTTGCTTGCAAACAGTAGTTATTTGTTGATAAATAATGAAGATTGTTGTGGGATGATGGCTGGTGTTCCTTACATAATTTCAGTTTCCCAGCGTGTGATGTGCTGTGGGAATGTTTTGTTTCCTCCTCCACATGGGAGGCTCGATGTTTCCATCTGGCCTTCTATTCCGATCTTGAAGGCAGAGTTCAACAAGACGAGTAGAATAAAAGCTCTGTTGTCACAGAGGGAAGTTCCCCTTACATCTGCGCGTGAGTCATTCGTCCTTCAAGTTGCTAATACTCGTACTGAGGTAAATGCCTTATTAAATACGACATGCCACTGGATTTTGGGGCTTTGATTCACACAGTCTTGAATGCCTCGTTGACTACGGGCTTGGCGCATTTCTTTAAAGTAGTATGTTCTGGCCCTGTGACCTCGTTTCAGACTATATTTGGTGTGATACCCGCTTTTTTCCCATTCGATTTTTTCGAGTGTCTTTGGAGGATTACCTCTACTCCTGGCTATAGGCGCCGGCATTCTGTTGTTATTCTGTTTGCTTCAAAATGGATGCTCAGTTTGTGCCCAACGACGACCTGCCCCGGCTGATCCAGCTTCGTGACCGGATGTTGCAATATTATGGACCGCTGCCTCTAGCAACGTTGAGTGTGGCGTACGATATGTTCTTCCGGTTCTCCTTTTTCTCTTGCGTGCAGCCTGTTTTCCATTGCCTGGGTTGTGGATTTCAATGGGCCCTGGATTTGTGCCTCTGCAACACGGTATCTCCTGACCTGGATTTTAATCTACTAATGAGTCCCTTAGTTGTTCATGAAATGGATTGTTCTGGTGCCGGGTTTATGGCCTGTGCAGCCGCACATGGGGTTCTAGGCAATTGGAACATTTGGACTGCGACCAATGATTTTCTGGCGCGCAGTTATCTTGAATTGAGCCCGAGTTGTCCTCTGAATGTGCTAGAGGCTCCGGTGATGGAAGAACATGTTTGTTCATTCACATTAATTAATTGGATGGCTGAAACGTTCATGGATGAAAACAACGACTTCCTGTTGGAGGCAGTTGCGATATGGTGGATGCTGTTGGACTGAAGTATGGATTTTTTTTTTCTGCTTCATGTACACGTGCTACCTTCATGGATTTTTTTCTTTTTAAATGTTTGCATCGACTTATATATTTTGAGGTCCTTTTTGAATAAGTAGGTCCATCACAATTTGTTCACTGACCACATGGTTTTTGATTTTGATTTTTTTCCCACTGTCAAACACTTATCAAGTTTTGCGAAAAATTCCTGAACTTGATTCAGTCTCATTCAAACTTGAACTGTGTGTTCTGTAATATTTGTGTGTGTACTGTGTGTTCCATGTCTAAGGGGGGATGTGGTATGGATTTGGGTCACCTTTTGCGTGCATGTTATGTTAGCATGGCTCTTCTAAAGTTAAACGCCATTTTTTCCTTTGGCTGCGCACGACACTGCAGTTAGTTGTTTTTGCAAGTTAGCTTTCACGAAGGTTCTCACATGGGAAAGGGTTTGTTTTTGACATCCCTTGACATACATCGTACCCTCAGTCTGCACAGTGAGTGCTGAGCCGCCAAGGTTATCATAACGTATGAGACTGTTTATCGGCATGCCTGTGTAACACATTCTAGACACAATATTTTGGCAGCTGCGAGCTGAGTGAGATTCCTCCGCCTTTATCATAGCAGACTTGACATAATTTCACACACTTGGAAGAATCCAGGGATGCAGAGAGACATGCTGATCCTGATGTAATTTACACTTACTGAGCAGAAAGGTAAATGGGATCCCCCAGATACTTTGAGACCTTCTATATTTTATAATATAAAGATCCTATATAGGGAGGGTGTTTAAACTAGGCACTATATTTTACCTGTTTGCACTATCATTGTAATATGATTCCTCCTTTTGTGTTTTATGGAATTGTAACCCAGCTGATCATATTATTTCCAATCATATGTCTGCTTATGTTGTCTAAGACACTCCGTATGAGGACATGTCGTTAAAATAAAGATTTTAATCTTACCGTGTCTCTTTATTACTCCAGTTACGGACTAGTATGATAGTATAACCAAAGATTGTTTTCACTACCCACTGTTCCTGAGATTGTCCTAAGTCGCATGTTCTGGGTTGTCTAATCATTGGGTACTTTGCTAAAGGACCAAGTTCTAATGTGACACTGATTGCTAGCTGGTTGGGGTTTATAGGTACGGAGGTGAGTTTTTGGCACACCATAATTCACTAATGTCCTAATGCTCTGTGCACAGTTCTGTGTATGAGCAGAAATCCTTGCAACACCACAGCACGGCTTGACTGCCGCCCTCATTCCTCCCAGGTCGTTGCTCCCTCTTTGCAACCCTCTCCCACAACACAGCTTGCTTGCCACGATACAAGCAAGCATCTTTCCCAAGTAGTTGGAATACAACATGGAATTAAAGCTCCATCGCCTATACACATATTGGCTCTTTCACGTCAAATCTCCACTAGCATGCCTAAGCACTTAATCAACTTTTGAAATCGTTGACACGGTTCTAAAAAGCAGGCTTGTGAATTTATAATGCGATTGCAAGACTTAGGAAAATACACCTGGCAGTGAGCAAAACAGTTTCCATAATACACTGAAGTTCTATAGCGTGTTTACAACCAAGATCTGTGGGCACTTATTGACTTAATAACTGCCATCTTAACCCGAGAAGACTTCCCATTAATAAGCCCAACGATGAAAAAGGTCAGTTAAGTAACAAGAACACCAAATATTAAATGTAGGGCAGAAATGAGAAAATCGGGGTGGGGGCGTTCTGTTTGAATTATATTTTTACAATAGCCCATTGACAGCTCTTCATTCTCCCCAAGCTTGCCTTTATTTTGCGCGTAAAGGTCAAGCAATGTATATATTCCCACGGCACTTCGTATATCTAAGCTGTGCATTACACCTTTTACAAATACTCCATTTACTAGCTAGGTGGTCGATACCAAACTAGTCCTATCTGCATTTAGTTGACTCCTTGGCAGATACCGCCAGACATCTACTGCTCAGAAAGCTGATGCCTCATGTCTGAAGCAAGAACCATATTATTTTTTTGCCCACCGACTCAATGTTCACTTTTCAGAGCAGACCCCGTAAAATCAATCAATCAATCAATCAATCACAGCATTTGTAAAGCGCGCAACTCACCCGGGAGGGGAACATCACTTACAATGCATTTATTACAACGCACTACCATTACATCGCAACCATTACAACGCAAACCATTACAACGCATTGCGCTGGGGGGCGCTCTAGAATAGGGAATATATTTAATTTACTATCCAACACCTTCCCTACTATCCACGGGGACTGGAGTTGGAATAGTAAATTAAATAATTCACTATCCAGCGCCTAAAAGCACAATGCGTTGTAGTGGTATGCGATGTAAAAATCGCGTTGTAACAGCAGGCGTTGTAATAGCCTGCGTTGTAGTGACACCAATCCACCTGGGAGGGTCTCAAGGCGCTGGGGGAGAGGGGTATGTTACTGCTCGAACAGCCAGGTCTTGGGCTGCTTCCTGAAGGAGAGATGGTCCTGGGTTCGCCGAAGGTGGGTGGGGAGGGAGTTCCAAGTCTTGGCTGCCAGGTAGGAGAAGGATCTTCCTCCGGCGGTGGCTCTGCGGATGCGTGGTACGGTGGCGAGTGCGTGGCTGGTCGATCGTAGCTGGCGGGTGGGCGTGTAGAAGGTCATGCGGTCGTTGAGGTACTTGGGGCCTAGGTCATGGAGAGCCTTGTGTGCGTGGGTTAGGAGTCTGAACGTGATTCTCTTGCTGACGGGGAGCCAGTGCAGGTCTCTCAGGTGTCCGGTGATGTGGCTGTGTCGAGGGATGTCCAGGATGAGTCGTGCGGAGGCGTTCTGGATGCGTTGGAGTCTTTTTTGAAGTTTGGCTGTGGTTCCGGCGTAGAGGGTGTTCCCGTAGTCCAGTCGGCTGGTGATGAGTGCCTGGGTGACGGTCTTCCTGGTTTCAGTGGGGATCCATATGAAGATCTTGCGGAGCATGCGCAGGGTGTTGAAGCACTAGGATGATACGGCGTTGACTTGTCTGGTCATTGACAGGGAGGAGTCCAGGATGAAGCCCAGGTCGCGTGTGTGGTCCGTTGGTTTGGGAGCGGTGCCCAGGGCCGGGGGCCACCAGGAGTCATCCCAGGCAGAGGGGGATGATCCCAGGATGAGGACTTCCGTCTTGTCTGAGTTCAGTTTAAGGCGGCTGTTCCTCATCCAGTCAGCGACGTCTTTCATCCCTTTGTGTAGGTTGGCTCTGGCGGTGGTGGGGTCGTTGGTGAGGGAGAGGACGAGCTGGGTGTCGTCGGCGTAGGAGATGATGTTGAGGTTGTGTTGGCGTGCGATGGCTGCGAGGGGGCTCATGTAGACGTTGAAGAGGGTTGGACTGAGTGAAGAACCTTGTGGTACGCCGCAGATGACTTTGGTGGCCTTGGATCTGAACGGAGGGAGGCGGACTCTCTGGGTTCTTCCGGTGAGGAACGAGATGATCCACTCCAGCGCTTTCTCTCGGATTCCGATGTTGCTGAGGCGCTTCACTAGGGTGCGGTGGCAGACAGTGTCGAACGCCGCAGAGAGGTCCAGGAGGATGAGGGCCGCTGTTTCCCCATTGTCGATCAGGGTTCTGATGTCGTCGGTGGCTGCGATTAGGGCGGTCTCGGTGCTGTTGTTGGCCCGAAACCCGGACTGCGAGGGGTCGAGGGATCCGTTCGTCTCGAGGAAGGCGGCAAGCTGTTTGTTGACGATCTTCTCGATGACTTTGGTCGGAAAAGGAAGGAGCGAGATGGGACGGTAGTTCTTGAGGTCGGTGGGGGCCGCCGTTGGTTTCTTCAGGAGGGCGGTCAACTCGGCGTGCTTCAAGCTCTCCGGGAAGGTGGCGGTGTGGAAGGAGGAGTTGATGGTGTCTCGGAGATGGGGTGCGATGATGGCGTCGGCTTTGTTGAAGACGTGGTGTGGACACGGGTCGGTTGGTGATCCGGAGTGGATGGAGTTCATCGTGCGGGTGGTGTCTTCGGTGTTGATCGGGGTCCAGTTGCAGAGGGTGGTGGTGGCGGGCGTTAGTTCGGTGGTAGGGTGCGTGGTCTGTGCGTTGAAGCTGTTGTGAATGTCGGCGATCTTGTGGTGGAAGAACGAGGCGAGAGAGTTGCAGAGGTCTTGCGAGGGAGTGATGTCGTTGTTTCCGGCGCTGGGGTTGGAGAACTCTTTGACGATGCTGAAGAGTTCCTTGCTGTCGTGGGCGTTGTTGTCCAGTCGTTCCTTGAGTGCCGTCTTCTTGGTGGCGCGGATCAGCTGGTGGTGTTTGCGGGTGGCGTGCTTGAGGGCGGTCCTGTTGTCTGTGGTCTGGTCGAGCCGCCAGGCTTTCTCGAGGGTGCAGCAGTTCTTCTTGGATTCCTTGAGTTCTTCGGTGAACCAGGGGGTTTTCTTGCTGCCCGGTCTGCTGGGAGGGTTCTTTAGTGGTGCGAGGTCATCGGCGCAGGCGGTCAGCCACTTGGTGAGGTTGCTGGCTGCTTCGTTGGGGTCCATTGTGCTGGTGGGAGTGTTCTGGCTGAGGGAGGCGGTGAGCTGCTCGGCGGTGATCTTGGTCCAGCTTCGGCGGGGGACCTGTTGCGGTTGGTGGTGGGTCGTAGTTCTGAAGCTGAAGTGGACGCAGCTGTGGACGGTCCAGTGGAGTCCTTTGGCGTGGCTGAAGGAGATGTGCTTGCTGGATGAGAAGACGGGGTCAAGCGTGTGGCCGGCGTAGTGGGTGGGGGTGTTCACCAGTTGCTTGAGTCCGAGGTTGGCGAGGTTGTCCAGCAGGGCGGTGGTGTTTCTGTCATTGTTGTTCTCCAGGTGGAAGTTGAGGTCCCCTAGGAGGATGTAGTCGGCGGAGGGAAGGGCTGATGAAGTCTGCGATGTCTTCGCTGAATTGTGTGCGTGGTCCCGGTGGTCTGTAGATGAGGGTGCCTCGGAGGGCGTAAAATGTTTTCATTAGGTCCAAATTACTCCTTAAATTAAGGTACATAAAGTCAAATAGATTTTAGGTAATAAATATTTAAGTAATTTAGAAGTTGGGCTAATCGTTAAGGACACTTGTTTAAGTTGGAATATTGCCACACACACCCAGACCCCCCCACCCACAACCCTACACCCCCACACACTCACAACCCCACACACACACACCCTGACCCCCCCACACACAACCCCCCACACACACACACATCCCCACACACAACCCCACACACACAACCCCACACACACAAACCCACACCCACACACCCACAAACACAACCCCACACACATGCAACCACACACACACAAATCTCCCCCACACCCCACCCCACACACACACAACCCCACACACACACAACTCCCCACACACACAACCCCCCACACACAACCCCCTATCTTTCTATCTATCTATCTATCTATCTATCTATCTATCTATCTATCTATCTATCTATCTATCTATCTATCTATCTATCTATCTATCTATCTATCTATCTATCTATCTATCTATCGCCCTCACTCTATCACCCTCACTCTATCTATTGCCCCTCACTCTATCAATCTATCGCCCTCACTCTATCTATCGCCCTCACTCTATCTATCTATCACCCTCACTCTATCGCCCTCACTCTATCTATTGCCCTCACTCTGTCTATCGCCCTCACTCTATCTATCTATCTATCTATCTATCTATCTATCTATCTATCTATCTATCTATCTATCTATCTATCTATCTATCTATCTATCTATCTATCTATCTATCTATCTATCTATCTATCTATCTATCTATCTATCTATCTGTCTGTCTGTCTGTCTGTCTGTCTGTCTGTCTGTCTGTCTGTCTGTCTGTCTGTCTGTCTGTCTGTCTGTCTGTCTGTCTGTCTATCTATCTATCTATCTATCTATCTATCTATCTATCTATCGCCCTGACTATATCTATCACCCTCACTCTATCTATCACCCTCACTCTATCTATCTATCTATCTATCTATCTATCTATCTATCTATCTATCTATCTATCTATCTATCTATCTATCTATCTATCTCCCTATCTCCCTCACTCTATCTATCCCCACTGCCTTCAATAACAATATCTGAAATTCCGTACCATTCTAAATTCAGGCAGGCAACTACTAATATAATGACCTCAGATTCTAAAGAGCTTAAAGTAATCTATCTAAATACATGCTCTACGGTCCAGCATCAGTTAGAGATTTTTAATCTCTTAGATACTGTAGCTCCGGACATTCTTCTGATTACGGAAACATGGTTAACCATAGAATCCACGTCTGATAACCTCGCAGCCCTCCCAGAAACCTACTATTTGATACAGGCTGACAGATCTGCTGGGAAAAGAGGAGGAGGGGTGGCGGCAGTTATTAAGAAAGAACTGATAGCCACTTCTATAGCCTCCTTTGAAATGAGTTCAGTAGACAGTCTCACATTAACATTCCCTTTCCCTAAACTCACCATAGTGTGCATACTGTTATATAGACCTCCTAGTGCAATGGGAAGGTTTGTCACTGAATTAGCTAACTATGTTACCCAACTCACTATAGACTATGCTAAAATATTGTTAATTGGAGACTTGAATTGTTGGCCCTCTGAGGAAGGGGAGAGTCAAGGGTCCAAAGAACTTACTGATCTATTAACTAATTTGAATCTAGAAGGGCACATAACACAACCCACCCACATTAAAGGCCATATATTAAATCAATTATCGACCATTAATCTTTCAGTCCTAGATCTCTTGATACAGCCTTGTACTTGGTCGGCTCACTATCTCATTTATTTCTCAATAAATGGGTTATCTGCTGTTAAACCTCGGAGCGATAAAGACCTATGGTAAGAATGTGGAACCAGTCTCGCTTACCGGAATTTTACAATATGCTGCAATCCACCCTCCAGCCTGTTATGACCAATGCTAATGAGCTGGAGAAAGCCACCTCTAACTGGCTACTGCAAGCCTGTAAGGTGCATGCTCCCCTACAGAGGAAAGACAGGCTTCGGAGGCAGCATGAAACCTCTAACTGGTTCACTGAGGAATTAAAAATTGTCAAACTTAAAACGCGTCAGGCAGAACTGAAGTGGCGGAGAAGTTACACTCCGTCAGAAAGGAACATATATGCTGAAGCACTCACGGAATACAAAGCCGCCATAGTGGAGGCAAAAAAGGCCTACTATTGTTCTTGGGTGCTGAACTCTAATAACAAGTCCAGTGATATTTTAAAATCGTCCGAGAACTTTCTAGTCCTGACCGAATTACCTTGGGTATTACACCTTCCCAGGCACTGTGTGATGAGTTGAGCACATTCTTTGTGGAAAAAATTAAGATCATTCAGAACTCCATTTCCACAGGTCATTTGGAATGGAAATCCTATAAATCATATGAAAATCCTATCACGATGACTAAATTCCAAAAGATCATTACTGATCGATTGGAAGAACTCAAGAATAAGGTGCAGTCTGGTTCCCCCAATGACCTCTGTCCTGCCAAGATACAAAAAGAACTGCTATCCCACTTCCCAGCCACCTTCCTTTCCCTTCTAAATACTTCTTTGGAGCAAGCGGTAGTAACACCCGCCTTCAAAGAGGCAGTGTTGGTACCATTGCAAAAAAAGGCGAGAATAGATCCTAGCGTTCTGAGTAACTATAGGCCTATTTCGCTCCTTCCCTACCTAGCCAAACTGTTGGAGGCACATGTGGCAAAACTCCTATGTGCCTTCATTGAAGACTCCAACTTTTTGGTCTCTCATCAGGCAGGGTTCAGACCAAAGCACTCTACAGAATCAGTTATTCTAAGTGTCATGGACGACCTGAAGGACGGCGCAGACAGGGGGTGCACCCAGGCCTTGGTGCTATTAGACCTGTCCGCGGCCTTCGACACTGTGGACCACTCTATATTAGTGGATAGTGGATAGATTAGAAGCAGCAGGTCTGAGGGGCACAGCTCTGGCTTTGGATGCTATCATTTCTAAAGGAGCTCTCCCAGTCCATTAGACTGGCGCCTTTCAGTTCCTCCCGGGTGAATACCACTTGTGGGGTACCTCAAGGGTCTTCCCTTTCACCGCATCTGTTTAATGTATACATCTGTCCCCTGATTGTTGCTCTTCAAGAGAGAGGAGTGAAGGTATACAATTAAGCAGATGATATTCCCACTTGATGGTACAAATTACTCCAAGGACTCATTTCAACATAATATGCTCTTTATCAAGGAATGGATGACCCATAAGTATCTTAAGTTAAATTCCGATAAGACTGAGATAATTATCTCAAACAGAATAGAACAGTGGACATCAGCACACTGGCCTCCTGCTTTAGGTATTCCCCATACACCCAAAAAGTCAGTTAAAAGCCTGGTAATTAAGATAAATGCTAATCTGTCCATGCAGGATCAGATCAGCCTGGTCTCATCTGCCTGTATGCACCAACTGAGGACATTCAAGAAAATTAGGAAATTGTTCTCTAAGGAGGCTAGCATAACCATCTTGCTCGCACTAATTATGTCCTGGTTGGATTACGCAAGCTCCATATATTTAGGACTCCCTGTTGGTCAAATTCATAGGTTACAGCTCATTCAAAATCAAGCAGCTAGGCTGGTTTTCCAGCAATCGAGACAGTGCCACATTAAACCATTAATGAAGCAGCTTCATTGGCTTCCTGTGATACAGCGGTCTATGTTTAAGACCGGGTGTATGATTTTTAATGCACTCCATGACTCAGGACCCAAGTTCATATCCGCCAAGATTGCAAGATACATGCCCACACGGGATCTCAGATCAGAGACAATGAATATGTTGACTGTTCCAAGATTTAAACATAAGAGAATGGGTGGTTCGCGTTTCTCAGTATTAGGTCCCACCTTGTGGAATTCCTTTCCAATTGAAATTAGATTAACCCCAGAATATTTTAGCTTCAGGAAAAGACTTAAAACATGGTTATTCACTCAAGTCTATTGTTAGAGCCTGAAGGATAGCTCAAGTTTCCCCTTAGCGCCATGAGACCGTTGGTATATGAGCACTTTATTAATTCTATAAACATATCTATCTATCTATCTATCTATCGCCCTCACTCTATCTATCTATCGCCCTCCCTCTATCTATCGCCCTCCCTCTATCTATCACCCTCACTCTATCTATCTATCGCACTCACTCTATCTATCTATCGCATCACCAAACTCAGCACCACCATAGCATCACTCAACGGCACCACAACATCACTATGCACTACCACAGCATCACTGAACACCACAGTATCACTTGTCACCACCACAACATCACTCATCGCCACCACAGCACCAATCTGTGCAACCACTCAACAACAACTGGTTCAAATATGTTCTCTCAATGCTTCAAGCTTTATTACAAATGTCACAAAAAAATGTTACTATTTCACTTCTGTTCTTGGATTTTCATCACAATAAAATACACTGAACATAATCTTCACAAATGTTGTTTACAAAAGTTTAAGCAAATTTCAAATTTCAAAGCTTTATTCGACAGCATGTCATCAATGCAATTATGCATCCTAAGACTACACTATAAATACTACAAAGTTAAATTCATCATTGTTAAAAACTCATTAAACCATGGTGCTGTCGCTTACAAGGATTAAAAACAATTTATGCAAAAAGAATTAAAACAATTCGATTAAACATTGGTTAAAAAATTGATCATACATTACTCGGTGTGAAAAGAAATTCATTGGCTAGCCTCTAGGGACTGCAAGGAGCGGGTGCGTATTGCCCAAGCCCACCCTAGGAATTTTGCAACGGCTACCGCCATGGAGGGTGTGCAATCTGATGTGAGTATTCTTAGTGCCTCTACAAAACTGCGTGTTCCCAGATTTGTGCACACAGGTTTTATCCACTTGCGACGGGGGCTTATATAAAGGGGACATGCAAACAGCAGGTGGGTGCATTCTCAATCATATGTTTACAATAATGACATTTGTCATTCTGGTTTACCAACCATTTATAAGTAAAAGCTTTTACTGGAAGGGTCCCAATTCTAAATTGAAAATACAATTTTCTTTCATAGGGCCTTTCTATAATGTCCCAGTAAGGCTCACACAATGGTAGGGGTTTAATATCAAGAAAACGACCAGTTAACTCTGTGTTGGATCCAGTACTAAGGGCAGACAACCAGACCATGTTCCAGTACATTTTTTTCAGGGTAATCTTTGACGGGAAACATGAGGCATTTGGGTCGTCCCATAGGTGATCTAGTTCCAACTTTGTTAATAAGCCCCTTATTTCTTTGAGCCACGGGATGGAATGAAATCGATCTGCCCTAGTAATGTCCTTCAGGGCAGTGGCATAATGAGCTAATTCAGGAGTTGTCATGATCTGTCTCCAATATAATAAGGGACGTAGCCGTGCCAGATCCTCTATTGTTTTCCTGCCAAGATCATATACAAGCGGTACAGTGGGAGTACTTTGGGGGACCCCAACTAGACGACGTAGAAACCTATTCTCCGCTATACTTAATTGATTCAAATTGGAAAATCCCCACAGTTCCGAACCGTACAGAGAGGCACTTATCACCTTCATGTTATATATTTCTAGGGCCGGGGTGATTGGCTTGGTCAGAGAAGCTTTATGTTTAAGGGCTATTACACCCGCCAGCTGGTGAAATTTTAAAACAGCCATGTCAATGTGGTTTTTCCAGCTCATATTACTCTAAAGGGATATTCCTAAATACGTGAAAGCCTCAACCTGTTACAGTGGAATACCATCAAAATTAATTGTGCCTTTGGATGTCTTCCGCTTATTCAGGGACATGAACTTGGTTTTGGAGGTGTTTATCTCAAGTCCACACATCTGGCAGAACTCTCCAAACGCATTTACTGCCTTCTGAAGCCCACTCGGAGTTCGAGAAACTATCAGCGTGTCATCCGCAAACATGAGAACTGGCACGCGTGCCCCGGCCAATACAGGAGCATCGGTGGGGGAGCGGCTTAGATGGTCTACTATGCCGTTGATATATAGGGAAAACAGTGTGGGCGCCAGGACACACCCCTGCCGAACACCACGTTCAACAGGGAATGAGCCACTCACCTCACCCTGTGCCCCCCATCTAATTCTTGCATAGTTGTTCTCATGCAAGCGGACAAGTAACGCTAACAGTTCCGGGGCCATCCCTGCTTCAGCTAGAACACTCCAAAGTTTGGGGCGGGGAACTAAATCAAAAGCTGATTTCAGGTCTACGAACACCGCATAGAGTGTCCCGTTAGTTAAGGTCACATTCCTCCAATAGAGAGCTATGAAAAAAAAGACCTGGTCAACTGAACTAGTACAGGGTCGGAAGCCAGCTTGGTAAGGGGACAAAATATCTTTTTCTTCTATCCAAGATTGCAATTTGTTTTGCACTAAACGGCCTATTATTTTTTGGGCCGAGTCAATAAGACTGATAGGTCTATAATTACTAGGTAGTGATTTGTCACCCTTTTTAAAAACCGGGATTATTTCCGCGCCTTTCCATGAAGTGGGGATTGGCGCACACCTAGCCACAGAATTGGCCAACCACTCAAAATACTGACACCAAGATGAGCGATCACTTAAAAACACATCGGCAGGGATGCCATCCATTCCAGGGGCTCTGCCCCCTGTCACACAGTCTAGCGCTAAACTGACATCTTTAGTTGTAAATAGCTGGCACTGATAAAAGACTGTAGGGGGTAGAGAACACTCTCCTTTGGCAAGTTTACAGGCATATTGTGGTCTGAAGAATTCTACCCATTGGTGTTTGGCGACATTGTTTTGTGGGTTCTGAGCTGTCCCTCCTCTATCCCACTTAACTATAGCCCAGAATTGCTTTTGATCCTTTGCTGTTTTCACATCGCGCCACTGATCCTCATCCCACTGTTTTTTTGCTGTTTTCTGGGCTTTCCTATAAATCTCCCTAGCCTTTCTCACACCTGAGATATTCCTGGATCTGAGTTCAACACTTAGGTTCTGGCGGGCTAATTTACAAGATTGGTTGTACCACCCCACCTCAAGTAGATTTTTACCGACCTTATCTGATTTTGTGGTCTTCCTAAAGAACACCTGGAGCTTAGTAAAGAAATGGGTATGAGCCTCTAACATAATTTGGGGGAAACTTTGCTTGCTATTGTGGATATTTATGTTTTCCACTTCTTCAATCACCACTTTTTTAAGGTCCTCCAGCTTCTCTGGACTCTCAATCAATCTGCCCCATTTAATGTGGCGCAGGTTATTCGAGGCAACAATATCTAGGGTGACTTTCTCGCCCCCCATGTTGGGTTCTCTAGACCCCTTTTGTGCTTGGAATTACATACAGAGTGGGTTGTGGTCGCTTTCCAACCTGTTTTTTACTGTCATATCAATCAATCGATCCCATCCTCTGATGTCCACCAGGAAGTAATCTATTCGACTGGAAGACCTGCCGTTGTCAAATGTTTTTTCCCCCAGGCGATCTGACTGGGTACACCCATTGGCTGCTCTAAGTCCTCTCGCTAGACATATAGCCTTAAGTTGGATAGCTACAGCTGACTACCTTCTAATTACAGGTAGATCAAGCTGAGGGACACCCCATTTACTGTCCTCCTCAGCAGCAAGAATTTGATCCTCCTGTCCAAGTGGTTCAAAGGTTGTGTTGACATCGCCTCCCACAATAATGGACAGCTGGGTTGGGAGCACCTCAAGTTGGAGGTCAAGGGCAGAGATTACTTCCGATGTTTGACCTCCCGCTACCCCCCTAGCATAAATGTTAAAGATTGCCACCCCCTGGCCATTAGCCCATGTAATGATAACTGGCAGTATATCGTTTGATGGGGAATTGATTTGCTGAATTTTACAACATAGTGATTGGCGAATCCAAATTATCAGGCCCCCAGATGGGCGCCCTTTGGGTTTTTTTGTTGCAAGTGCATGAAAGTTAAGGAACCCCAGACGGTGTACTGGGATCAATGACCTTGATTCCTGGAAAAGAATGATGTCAAACTGGTCAATAAAACTGCACTATTCTGGAGATGTTAGCTTGTTACTAATTCCTGCAAGGTTCCAAGAGAGAAAGGTCACCCCTGCCTCGACTGCCGAAAAGCTGAGAGGATCCTGTGATGTTAAGATGCTTTGGGTATCACCCTCCCTCCCAGACTCAGGTTCTATATTAATGGCTGGATAGTCTGGTGTCTCTGGTGGTGATACCTCACATCCCGGTCTATCACATATCTCTATTGGATTAGGGCAGATCGGTTGTTCAGGGTCAATGTTCTCTATCAACCTACCTGGGAAATTGGAGCCGCCCATCCTTTTTATTCGGGGCGTTGGAGTGACGTTAGTAAGAAGAATCCCCTGAACTGTGGAAGCACACATTCTACCAGGCTTGGCTAGTTCCTTATACACAATGCTATCGGCCCACTCAAGTCAATCACATTCATTAAGATCTGACAAAACCCCAAACTTATTTTCCAAGCTAATTCCCCAATCACTAGTTTGGGCACTAGTTTGGACATCCCTACCCCATTTATTTAATGCTAGATTCCACTTTGGCCTTAGCATGGTAGAATTCGCGGCACTTCTTTTTGTACAATAGAAAAATTTGAGCGTAAGTGGGACTATGGTGGTGCTCCTACGTTGCGGGGGGAATATATTTGCCAGAACATTAGAGAGTACATCCGAACTAGAGAAGTTCAAGACTATGCAATCTCCCTTGAACTTTTTCGGACGGTTCCCTATCCAGGCTACCCTTCTTGCCATGTTAATTTCCCCAGCTAGCTGCTGTTTACCCCATGGGGACATCAACATATTGTTTGACAACCAATACAGAGCTTTGCTGATCAAAGAGGTTGGAGATTCCACCTGGCCGGGCGCTAAAGAAGGTACATTGGCCAGGACCAAGACCAGAGGAGAAGTTTCTACAATAAACTGGAGTGAGCCCTTCTCTGGACAAGATACAATGGGTCTTGGTGGGGGATAGTCTTTGGCCACTACCTGGCCGACTTCACCTACTGGGGGCTGAGTGGGGGGAGGAATCAATGCCACTTTCGCCCCACTCCCTCCCACACTCCCAGGAATCTCCTCAATTGTTTCTGCTCTACTTTAAACTAGGGTTGTTATATTACCCACCTCCTCCACTGTCTTGTTTAGAAGTCCACCCAGTCTTTTTACCTCTACCGTAAGCTGGTCGATTTTGGCTACCAGCGGTTTAATAATACCCTTGATCTTGGAGTCAATCATACAAACTATTTTATTAATTAGCTCCTCCTCCATGCCCAGTTTACCACCTTCAACCCCATCTACCTCATCATTATCCACGGTTTTGGGTGGAGAGGCTATCCTCTTTCTACTGGAGTGTGACCCACCACGTTTGGTCTGTGCTTTTCTGCACGTTCTAACTGCTCTGGTTACAGGCACAGGTGACAACGATGTATCTGCTATAGTAACTACCTGAACCTCAGGATCTATTACTAGGTCGACTGTTGGGGGTATGCTATGTTCAGAGGTGTCTATTAGAGGGGGATCGATTTCAGGGGCTTCACTACTGGTGACCTGCAACGGGGGTTCTAACAGGGGGGGATCTAACAGAGGGCTCAACATAGGGCTTAACACAGGGGACGTAGGAGAAGGGCTCAATCCCAGTGACTGCCTTCTCTCGCTGTTGATTTTGCTCACAACCTGCACTAAGTAATTGTCTATAGTGTTAGACACCGAGAGAACCTTTTGTTTGGGCATGGCGCACCCAGTCGCTAGTATCACAATGGTAATCGATAATGCTCCGCTAACCTTAAACCAAATGGTGAAGAACAATTTTTTGCTGGGGCAGATAAGTCACAAGCTCGCAAATAACCACGATGATAACGAGGGAAAACTAGCATTCCTGCATGAATGTCACGAAGGTCCCACAGAACCACGAGCATAGTCCCTGGCCCAGTCCAGTCACGGCCAGTCCCGGACTGTCTCAGACTATCCGCCCTTTGTCCGGGTTTCGTCCGGGCGCGTTCGCGCGCGTCCCGCGGGCCGGTGATAAAGATCTACCTATATGGAGGAGGTGGTGGGCGGGAAGAGGGCGTGTGTAGGTCCAGGTGCGTTCGGTTACCTCACTACCTGGCCTTCTGGTCCTCGCAGTCCCGCCGAGTTTAACATGCACCTCAGCTCCGAGTCACTCCCAAATCAGCGTCTCCAGCAAAGGACAATAGCACATCCAGTAACACCCAGTGATTAACGGCTGCGAGCGGCTCCCGCGAAGCGGGGGCTGCGAGCCATAAATAGCCTTCAGGGAGGTGCTGGGTGGGAAGAGGGCGTGGGTAGGTCCAGGTGCGTCCGGTTACCTCGCTACCTGGCCTTCTGGTCCTCGCATTCCTGCCGAGTTTAACGTGCCCCTCAGCTCCGAGTCACTCCCAAATCAGCGTCTCCAGCAAAGGACAATAGCACATCCAGTAACACCCAGTGATTAACGGCTGCAAGCGGCTCCCGCGAAGCGGGGGCTGCGAGCCGTAAATAGCCTTCAGGGAGGTGGTTGGCGGGAAAAAGGCGTGGGTAGGTCCAGGTGCGTCCGGTTACCTCGCTACCTGGCCTTCTGGTCCTCGCAGTCCCGCCGAGTTTAACGTGTCCCTCAGCTCAGAGTCACTCCCAAATCAGCGTCTCCAGCAAAGGACAATAGCACATCCCGTAACACCCAGTGATTAGCGGCTGCGTGCGGCTCCCGCGAAGCGGGGGCCGCAAGCCGTAAATAGCCTTCAGGGAGGGGGTGGGCGGGAAGAGGGCGTGGGTAGGTTCAGGTGGGTCCGGTTACCTCGCTACCTGGCCTTCTGTTTCTCGCAGTCCCGCCGAGTTTAACGTGCCCCTCAGCTCCGAGTCACTCCCAAATCAGCGTCTCCAGCAAAGTACAATAGCACATCCAGTAACACCCAGTGATTAGCGGCTGCGTGCGGCTCCCGCGAAGCGGGGGCTGCGAGCCATAAATAGCCTTCAGGGAGGGGGTGGGCGGGAAGAGGGCGTGGGTAGGTTCAGGTGGGTCCGGTTACCTCGCTACCTGGCCTTCTGTTTCTCGCAGTCCCGCCGAGTTTAACGTGCCCCTCAGCTCCGAGTCACTCCCAAATCAGCGTCTCCAGCAAAGTACAATAGCACATCCAGTAACACCCAGTGATTAACGGCTGCATCACTGAACACCACAACATCACTCAGCGCCACCACAGCATCAATCTGTGCAACCATTCAACAACAACTGGTTCAAATATGTTCTCTCAATGCTTCAAACTTTATTACAAATGTCACAAAAAAAGGTTACTATTTCACTTCTGTTCTTGGATTTTTGTCACAATAAAATACACTGAACATAATCTTCACAAATGTTATTTACACAAGTTTAAGCTACTGCCATTATAAATTACAATAACTTTTATTTAAGTATTAATTATTTAAAAAATGTAAAAGCCATTGTTATTTGTAATATCAATACATCTAAGTCACGTAAATACAACACATATTGTATTACAAATGCTATAGGTGTCACATTTGCAAAAGTTATAACTATTGGCATTGCAAATGACAAAGCTATTAATTTCACTATTTTCAAAACCAACACATAAATAAAAGATTTGTCATTTACAATACCAATAGCTCAAACTTTCCTAATGCGAGACCTATTGCATTGCAAATGCTTGTTTTTTAAATATTGACTTGCGTCGTCCCTCGCCAGTGCTTGTCATTTTCAGCTCTCTGTGCGCACTTTCAGTTTCATTCTCCGGGATAGGTATTTACAGTATATGCAAATACCTCACCTCCTTCCAGCCCACTAATAATCGGCGCCTTAGATTTCAGCAGCATAAACTATACACCAAATAATCAGTAACATGCATTCAACGAGCAAATCATATTTCGTGCCACAGAAGACACAGTGAAAGGCCCTATTAGCTCCATTTGGCAATCCTATAATGCCAGTTGGCTCTTACATCAGTTTCTTTACCTGAGCATGCTGGTATTGGGGGGGTCTTCGTGTGTGTCATAGGGAACCTGAGACTGTTATACAACGTGCACGGAAGGCCTGGCGGTTTCCCACCTAGACCTTGGGCCCCTTATTGCCTTTCCTCGAGCGCACACGCAGCACCCAGCGCCGCGCGCCTGGTCTGTCGTATAACTGCAAGCATTACTGAAACATTGCGTTCCTCTCTGCCGTAGGGGTGTAGATATTGATATTGTAGCAGCTAGCAGGTGCAGTGGCATCAGGGCCCTGAGTTGAAGCTCTCTCCCGGTTCTTAAATATAGCTAACTGGAACGACTTTTCAGCTTGCAGGAGGGTCCATGCACCGCTGAAGCGCCACTGCTGGCACACAACGCCCTTGAGGCGGACACCGACAACGCTTCACTTACCAGGATGCGTGGGTGTTGGGGGAGGGGGGAAACTCGGCAGTGGCATACCTCAGCCAAACGGGGTCGCCCCTCGCGGGTCACCGTAAGGCCCAGGCCCTTTATGTGTCAGCCATACTAAGCGAAGTGCCAGTAATTCTTTTTGCAGGTGAATGCCATAAAAACAGACAAAGGTACAGGATGCATTCCTAATGAAAAGGCAATCAAAGCACTTATTGGAATTTCGTAGGCAGGGGATTAGACACCTCAAACCCAAAAAACATGGCTTCCTGATGAAGGCTCAAAGCCACGATTATATTGATTGTAA
Organism: Lissotriton vulgaris; assembly: GCF_964263255.1. Classification (NCBI taxonomy): domain Eukaryota; kingdom Metazoa; phylum Chordata; class Amphibia; order Caudata; family Salamandridae; genus Lissotriton; species Lissotriton vulgaris. Next base: position 2,045,719,667 of record NC_141691.1, read on the forward strand.
TCTTTGATTGAAACAGAGGCTACATTCTATTGGTGAAAACGTATCCTTAGTAAACTGTCATTTATTTCATATTAGGTCATAATTAGATTCATGTATAACATTAATCATCACTGATCTGTAATGAAAAGAATGGACAAACAGTAGTTTATAGAACACATGCTGTGAATTTTTGTACCAAATCACATTGTTAGATAAATAGTGTATGAATGTGAAAGAGAGTGTGAATAGGATTTGGTTAAAACAATAATACAAATGGAATGAAATCAGATGCGCTGTCTTCAATTTTTGAACATGAATAATGAAATAAAAGTACTAATTTTATAAAACAAAATGATGGAGAAAAAAATAAAAAATATATTTATTGTGTTGAATAAAAATAAAAAACAAATGTGTATAGTAGTAGCATTTGGTATATATTACATTAATGGAAAAATCCCTGAGGTCCACTTAGTATTTCATTTCCTAAATGTTTTGTATTCAATTGTAATTTTCTTCCTGATTTAGGAATAATTTACATTTTCAGGGGTACCCCTTCTTTTGCTCATAATTATTGTCTCTATTGTTCTTAAATATATTCTTTAATCATTCATCTTTCTTATTTATTATTTCTCATTTCTGTCAAGTTATTCATTATTCTTTTTTAATCTCATTAGACGTTCCACTTACTAACTATTAAGGATAAATTACAAACATTTGGCGTTACTGATGAAGACTACCTCACTAGTGGGGGAATCTTCTCGAGGATGCATGATAACCAATACTACCACTATAGGTAGTGAGGATATACAGAAACTAACAGAATTTAGGAAAAAAATCAGAAGAGTAGAATTGCATGGGCATTTTATGCTGGAATATTTAAAAGCAGGGGCAATTCCACAAGGACTCCGAGTAAAGAACATTGTGAAGGATTTTGCTTCCCCCAATGTTACCAAGAGCCCTTTTTCGCCCACTCTTGAATGGACGAATCAGGTTGCAAAATTCTTCTTCGCTAAAATTAAGTACATACAAGATTCCTTTGTCATAACTACCTGTATAAGTCAGGATGCAGTTTTAGACTCGGAAGGCGATTTTAGGGAAGAAATACCTATGGATTTTCCCCCTATGATGTTGGATACTTCACTTGCCATCATGAAGGCACCTAAGTCTGGGTCGCCATCAGACCCATGTCCAGCGAAAATAGTGGCATCTGTAGGTGAGGTTTTGAATCCTGCTGTGAATCAAGTTCTTAATCTGTCCCTGTCTGAAGGTAGGGTCCCAGTGAGGTGGAAACAGGGCAAAATTCTCCCTCTTTTGAAGAAACCCTCAGCGGACCCTACAGTGGTAAGCAACTAACACTGCTTCCTTTTTTTGCTAAGGCATTGGAAAAGTATGTGAATGTGGTCATCTCTGACTTTATCGAGACCTCCAATGCTCTTCATCCCAGTCAATCGGGTTTTAGAGCTAATTACAGTACCGAAACAGCCTTACTGGAGGCTATTGAAACTATTAAAGCCACCCTTGATAGAGGAGGCAAGGCAGTTTTGATACTGCTGGACCTCTCGGCGGCTTTTGATACCGTGCACCATGGTCAACTCTTACAGAGATTGAGGGAATGTGGTATCGGGGGCACGGTTTTCAGGTGGTTCTCCTCTTTCTTGGAAGAGCTTTAGCAAACTGTGTGGTCCCCCCCTTTTCCTGCAGATATTCCCCCAATGAATGTGGGAGTGCCTCAGGGCTCAGTTTTGAGCCAACCTTATTTAATATCTATATGGCACCATTGGCACCACTTGCAGAACAATATGGGGCAAATGTTATAACCTATGCTGACGACTCTCAATTGTTGTTCACGTATGAGAAGGATGAGCCGTTCAATGAAAACTCTATCTATTTATGTTTGACTAAGGTATTTGATTGGTTTCGACAAAATCAATGTTCGTGTAATTCCGCTAAAACTGAAATAATCTTTTTCGGACATATTCCAGGTGATGAATGGCGGAATTGGTGGCCTCAGAATCAATCGCCCCCTGCTTGTCCAGTTACCACCGTTAAAAATCTGAGAGTCTTGCTTGATTCAGATCTTTCCATGAAGTCACAGGTGCAATCTGTGGCTGGCATGTGCTTTGGACTTCTAAGAATGATGAGACACTTTCTACTTCTGCTCCCTTTGTCCCATAGGAAAACTGTGGTCCAAGCCCTGATTATGTCCAGGCTGGATTATGCTAATGCTCTTTTCCTGGGAATCCCTAACTATCTTTTGGTCTGCTTACAGGTTGTTCAACATGCGTCTGCCAGAGCAATTTCGCTGGTAGGGCCAAGGGCCCATATGACAATTCATCTAAAAGCTCTGCACTGGCTTCCAGGGAAGAATAGGATACATTTGAAGTCTCTGGTGTTGGCCTTTAAGGCCCTGCATAATAGTGGGGCTGAGTACATTAGAAAGAGGATTACACCTTATATTCCTGCTAGGTCTCTGAGGTCATCCACACAACACTTGCTACTGGTGCCGAAATTTTTTCGGTCTAGTAAGGGGGGTCAATCTTTCCAGGTGGTAGTAGGAAGACTATGGAACTCTTTCCCCCTAGCCCTTAGACAAGAACAGAATCTTCTTAGTTTCAGGCACCAACTTAAGACCTGGTTGTTTAATCAGTAAATGTAGACTTTGGGACTAGATTGATTATCTTCTCTCTTTCTATTGGGCCCTTTCAGCGCCGGGACACTCCTTGGAGTAGCCGTGCGCTTTATAAATCCCCCATAACATTAACATTATTTGTTCTCAATTGTTTCTTATTTTTGTTCGAAGTGTCTTTTTGTAAGTCCTGTATAAAATTGAAATCCCCTCCTATAATGAGCGGGCTGTGGGCCTCCTCTCAAAAGTTCATTGATTTTAATTAGACTAGAAGTTTCATCCGAGACCGGACCATAATAATTTACAAAATTCATAATTTTCCCCTCTAGCCTAGCCACGACCCATAGCCATCTCCCCTGTGGGTCTCTCTGGACTTGTAAACATTCCCAGGATAATTTTTTAGAAAAATAAATGGCAACTCCTCTCAGAGCTGAACCCGCCTAAGTGAAAAAAAACATAAGAAAAGAATCTGGGTAAAAACAATTTAGGAGAATTCGATTTTAAATGTGTCTCCTGAAAATATACCACTTGGGGATTAAAAGACATCAACCATTTGATAAGAGCTCAATATTTTTGTTAGTTTAGGATACCATTAGCGTTTACGGATAGGATCTTACATTTGTTAATTTCCATCAAGGTTTCCATTCGCAAATACCCTTAGACTCTTACTTGAGTAATATCTGTACCTTTTGCTCATACTCTTTTTACTGCTGTTAACCCAGTCCACCCTACCCTCCCACCCCGTCCTACCCCTAACGAAACCCCTCCTACCTCTGAAATGTGGAAACCCCCCTGCCAGCCAAGCTGACCACATTTCTCCCTTCCCTACTAACCTGGGTGTCATGGAATCACACCCTGAGTGACCTCATTGATCCCTGACCTCCCCTCAAAGTTATTGCTATAAAAGACTCACAAATGCTTATGAACACTACAAATATCTAGGATCAAAAAAGCACATGTGTTACCAGATAATGAAACTATCAAACTAGAGATCCTCTTCAATATCATAAGCTTCCCTAGGTGTTCCAAACAGATAATAAGCAAAAAATCTTTCACCATCTTTTTAGGTATGGGCGAAATTTGCAAATTCGCGGTACGCGAAATTTGCAAATTCGCGGTACGCGAATTTGCGCTTTGCGTGTTCGCGGGGCGCTTTGCGTGTTCGCGGGTTTTTTTTCAGCGCGGCGACCGCGAAGTTACCCATGCGGTCGTACATGGGCGCGCCCATCTTGTTTTCAGTGTTCGCGTTGCGTATTTCCGTTTCCGGGCGCCAGTTGCATGCTCGCGTTGTGCATTTCCTACGTGCGGGCTGCAATTACGAGTTTGCGTCCATTTTTGCTTGCTCGCGGGGGAAATATCGCCTGAACTTACCCACACGGTCGCAATGGGCGCGGCCATCTTGTTTTTCATTCATTGCTATGGTTCTGGGCATGCTTTTTCAATCCTCACTTAATCTTTGCAATCCTTTGTTTCTTTGAACTTAGTTTTAATGTTTCTTACTCATTTTCTATCTCTTTATTTTTCTACATCTATATTTTGCGTTTTTTTCTACTTTTGGTTACTTAAAACTACTTTTTTTAACTCTTTTCTTTTATTTACTTTTTTCCTATTTTTTCTTTCCTATTTTATTTTCCTTTCCTGTCCAGGACCATGGCAAAGGGAGCCAGGAAGAACATGAAGGGGTAGGGTCCCGCACCCCGTACCCGGCTCCCGTGCGGGCGCTTAAGGGGGGAGGCAGTAGTTGCCCGGGAGATCTTCAGCGTGGTGGAGGTGGCCGCACTTGTTTTCTTCGTCCAGCGGCACCTCCCCAAGACCGTTGCGCCAGGCAGCAGGCCGGGTACGGGCTCTGGGAGCGTCGCCAGCTATGGGGGAAGGTGTGCCGGTCCATGTATCGGGAGTCTGGGGTCCAGCGCACCTTCAACCAGGCGACACACCGGTGGTCCGACATCCTGGACCGGGAACAAGACCTGCTCAACCTGCTTGGGTGAGATCCCTGGGCTTAGTGAGTAGTAGTAGCTAGTATTTAATCACTACTTTGTTTTCTCTTGCTCTGTGTTATGACATTGCAATTTGTTTTTTCCGAAGAGCAAGAATGCTGCCGATTACATTGCAGGTAAATTATGTTTCAAAAGCTTCTGTGATTGCAGGTGCTCGCCTGCTCACTGGCGGTTCTACTATGCTTACTTGTTTTCAATTTTGTGCTCATTTGGCCTGGGTGATTAATTATGTATGAGTGTACTTGAAGTGCGTAATGCCAGACACTAGAGATTACATAACATTGCAGGTAAATTATGTTTCAAAATCTTCTGTGATTGCAGGTGCTCGCCTGCTCACTGGCAGTGTTACTATGCTTACTTGTTTTCAATTTTGTGCTCATTTGGCCTGAGTGATTATGTATGGGTACTTTACATAACTGCGTAATGCTAGGCACTAGAGACTCAAGTCCAGTCCTTCCTTTGTATTCCTGCCACTAAGAAGAGATAGTGGTGGTGGATTGATAGTTTGAGTATATTATGACTGGTTATTTGGTAGGAAACTTTTTAGTGGTCTGCAATCATGACGGACTGTGTCAGTCACTTCACGTGCTGCAGAGTGCTGCCTGCCAGTCCTAGTAGAACCTTTTTGTAGTTGGTTTAGTGAGTTACATAACTTTCCAAGTAGACGGTCCGCGAATCCAGCAATACTAATATCCTAGTAGACCACATCAGATAGGCCAATATATTTAGTGAAATTGTTGTCTATTTCCCCGAAATAATTAGTTATTGTTTTTTTTAAATGTTTGATTTGGTTGACAACATTCATCCATGTTTGTGTCTTTCTTTCATGTTGTACATCAGCTGCCCCCAGGGGAAAGAGGACAGAGGAGGAGGTAGCAGCGCCGGCGGAGCAGGAACAACAGGAAGGCCAGGATAGGTCCACCAAGGGCTCCTCTGTTGGCCCCAGTAAGTTTTCCTGTTGATATTATTAATTATATTTCCCTATCTTTTACAGCACCAATTTATTCCAAGCATTCCTCATAATTCTATTTTTTCCTAAATCATCTTTGATCTTCTTGTAGACTGTTTCTAAATTCTTATCCTGCCTCTACTATGACTCTCTGTGCTACTACTAGATTATTATTAGTCTGTCTGTGTAGCTAGCTAAGCTTGCACAGTTGGCAAAAGTTGTACTGTTTAACAAAACTCCTATTCAGCAATAGCTCTAGGCACTGAGTGCAGTCGTCTGGGTAATCCATAATGTCTATTGAAGTCTTCTAAATGTTTATGCTTTGACAATTCCCAACAATAAAATGTCAATGGCCACAAAGAATAAGATACTAGTTTACTTTTTGATTGGATAGGAGGACATACTACTACTGTTGCAGGGACTATTCTGCCCATTCAGAACTATGGACAAGAAATAGGGCATTGGTTATAAATTATAATAGGCACAGTTAGACTTTCCACATAACTCAGTCATACCAGAAGTTGAACCCCCAATCTCCTTACTGACTAGCTAGTGTGTCAGAGAGTAATTATTTTGCTTGCAAATGCAGCAATGTTCCCCGATGATTATACAACCCAGAGAACATAAGACTATGGAGTCAGAGTCCCGACCTCTCAGAGTCACGGACTCATGCTTGCAAATTGCAAAACCTTTCGCTCACTCACTCATGACCAAAAACCACAGAGTCTATGTAAGTTTTAAAGCTTTATTTAAAAGTAAAACAAGTAGCTCTGTGTGTACTCTGTAAAAATTTAAATTGTGCATTATATAAAAATATTTATTAAAATCGATGTCATAGTTTAATTTACTATTCCAACTCCAGTCCCCGTGGATAGTAGGGAAGGTGTTGGATAGTAAATTAAAACTATTCCCTATCCTAGAGCGCCCCCCAGTGCTATGCGTTGTAATGGTTTTCGTTGTAAAACCTGCGTTGTAAAGGCACTGCGTGGTAAAAGTTGCGTGGTAAAGGATGTTTCCCGTCATATAACAAACGAGAACGTCTGAAAAGTGGCTGATTTCACACATTAATTGTGGGAGAGCCCTCACCTGGTTGGAACTTAAAGTCTTGATGGGGATGAATCGTTGACGACTCCGACTAACAAATGATGATGATCTTGCTCTTGTTCGTAGAAGGGAAGCTTCTGTCTGTTATGAGAAAAATGGTGCGTGTTAAAAAGCAAGCATTCATCAGTTGTCTCAAAAAGTGTAGCATCACATGTTATGGCTAAGCAAAAATAAAAAACACCCTTCCCTGAAGAAAGGGAACATTTTTGTTTAGACTAGAGAGTCACAAATTATTACATTTGTTTTTGCAGTACTAGTAACTTTTTTTCATTCCTAGACAAAATAGGGAGTGGTGTATATGGCATCTAAAAATATTAAATGTTTTTTCTAGGCGTAACACCATCGGCACAGCCAACCACCAGTGCCGGGGCCAACATGGAGTTGGGCACTCCAGGGTCGGATGCGGTGCCACAGCCAGCAGTAACTGCTGTGGGGGATGCCACAGTAGTGGCGGGCAGTGGAAAGCTATTATATTCCTTACTTATTGAGATTGCAGAGTGGGCTCTCTGCAGCGGTGTATATGTTGTACAGTACAAGTACACTTTACTGTTAAGAAGACTTACAAATTTAGAACAAAGTTTTTGTCAACCAGGAAGAAGACAGTCACCCTTGACTTCTCATTAGCAATAGCGGCAGGAGTTGTCGAGTAACCAATGGCCTCCTCTAAATTTGACTTCAACTCAGCTGTGAAAGTTTTATCGAGAAGCCAAGTCAGATCAGAGATGAACTTGATGGATGGGATGAATGAAAAGGGAAAGAAGGGTGTAAGGAAGGATGAGCGAGTGAAAATTAATGACTGACAAAGAATGATACTTGTTTTTTAATGCTGCCCGAGGTGGCTGGGAATAAGATGCATGGCCGGTTGAAGGCTGAAGCAAGGATGGGTGGAAGGAGAAAGAAAAGAGGACTGCCTGGGTGGGTGAAACAGAAACTGTATGTGTGCGCAATATATCCTTTGGTTCAAATTCAAATGCAAGACAAGCACGGATGCATGGCTGGCGTTTTACAAAAAAAAATTAAAAGGTTGTTTTTCGGTGAGAAAAAGTAAGGTTTGTCCAGTTGAGAGTCAGACATTAAGAAGAATGATTGACATTTACTTTGAATGGATGGATGTCTGCTTGCCTGGATGGTATCTTCCTCATAGTTAGCATAGGTGTATGTAGACAGAGTAGACGGCCACTGAATGAAGAGTGTTACTTTGAAGAGCATGTAACACCGCACGTCCGTGCCAGAGTAGCAAAGCCGAGGAAAGTAGAAGTTTTAATTTTTCAGAATACTACCATGACTAGTAACAGTAGTTTGCAAGCATATATCCGGCGATTACGGCGACCACTAACTCACTACCTCTGTTAATAATTTTTTTACAACTCTGTCATTCAGTATGTAACTGTTACCACGCATCTTTTACCACAAAATACTGTTACAACAAAACTATTACAACGCAGGACCCTTTACAACGAATACCTTTACAACGTATTACACTACAACGCAGATACTATTACAACGCATAACATTACAACGTAAGTATTGGTAAGTTTATCTTTTTTTAAAACATTTATTAGGGGTATTGGGTTTGGGTTATGGGGTACAGGGGTATTTTTAGGTTTCAGGGCTGGGTTTGAGTTTTGGGGTACAGGGGTATTTTTAGGTTTCAGGGCTGGGTTTGGGTTTTGGGGTACAGGGGTATTTTTAGGTTTCAGGGCTGGGTTTGGGTTTTGGGGTACAGGGGTATTTTTAGGTTTCAGGGCTGGGTTTGGGTTTTGGGGTACAGGGGTATTTTTAGGTTTCAGGGCTGGGTTTGGGTTTTGGGGTACAGGGGTATTTTTAGGGTTCAGGGCTGGGTTTGGGGTTTGGGGTACAGGGGTATTTTTAGGTTTCAGGGCTGGGTTTAGGTTTTGGGGTACAGGGGTATTTTTAGGTTTCAGGGCTGGGTTTGGGTTTTGGAGTACAGGGGTATTTTTAGGGTTCAGGGCTGGGTTTGGGTTTTGGAGTACAGGGGTATTTTTAGGTTTCAGGGCTGGGTTTGGGTTTTGGCGATTAAGGTTGGCTATGGAATCCTGGACGGAAGAAATGTCATCGTTGTGGTTGTAGTAGTAGTGGTACACATATGAAAAAAAAGGAAAATACACATTGAGTGGTCTGAGCGTAGCATTAGAACAGTACGATAGATAGTACAGTACACAAGAACAGTGCCATAATTGTAGCCTAAGCAATGCTAAAGTATTCAAAATATAAGTACTAGTTGCGTGGAGTATGGTTACTACAAGAAATAGTACTGAAGGTGAAGGACACAGCAGCGTAAGCATTCGATTTGTCACGTGTAGGAGGAGGATGTTGTTGATGATCTATCCACTTGATGGCTCACATGAAATTCTGATTTGATTTGCAAATAGTCATGGGTGTGTGTCAAGCAGAATAAGAATACGAATATATCCTCGGATTCCTTCACCAGCCATGAAATTGATTTTCTGTTGCTTTGACCTTATCCTCCCCAGCAAGTGTGTGGAATTATTGTTGTCATTTAGTCACACCTCAATGAAAACCACACAGCCCGGGGGAAGAGGGTTAGGGTTTGAAAATTGGATGGGAATGGGGGTGTTTGGGAAAGTTTTGTGGAGAGAGGAAAAAAACACAGCATGGACAAACAACAAATGAAGAAAAACAAATCTTTGGATACGAAGATATCCATAAATCTTTTAAGGGACATAAAGGAAGTGCACTACTGCATGCATGAAAATGTTTGCTAAATGGAAGTTAGGTTACTGAAAAGTAGTACTTACTACAACTTACTAACTATGAAGAAACAATTTGACAGTACAGGGCTGCAGTAATTCTGCACAAGAACAAAGTGCGGAGCTCACCTGGAGTTGTATTTGGTCGAAACAGAATCGTTCCAAAAAAAGGTTACTCCCTAGCGCTGGGTCGCAGCTGCACTGTACATTCTGACTGACAGCACAGGTGGCAACTAGGCACTGCACGCAGGACACAGACTGCCCCTGCCGTGTCTCATGAGGTGCACAAAATCCAAATAGACCTTATGCTAGTGGGTATACTGTATCCAGGCCGAGTCCGGAGGCCAAAAGGTAACTGCAGCTTGAGTTGAGGCAGAGCAGAGGGATGCCAGACCCCGGACACGTGTAAAAAAATATATATCTCTATTGCAAATGTCGATCCGAATGTTAAGTATGTGCAGTAGCCCACCTCGAGGGACAAGGTGTCAGAATCCCTTTGGCACACTTTCACAAACCCAGGACACCCTTGTTTTGCCCCTCGCTGCCAGCCACCATTGAAGTTACTTTATTTGAAAAGTCTATTAAACAAAGCAACACTGCAATGGTGTGCTAACAGTGACCTCAAGCCCCAGCTCAAACTTCAATTGGGATGGATACTGCGGATGTAATTTCTTCACAGCCAATCACACCATTAGACTTCACAGACCTCAGAGTCTCCTTACCCTCTTTGCACTAGGTGGGCACAGCTTCGCTGGCAGGTGTGGAGGACTAAGGCGGGGTAGGAAGTAGGTTCCAAAGTATTTACGTACATGCTCAGGAAAATCACTTTCCAATATTACAGGGAAGGAAGGGCAGATAATTCGTCCATCTGCTGCAGAAATCTATTTCATCCAAGGAATTGGTATCCTGGTAGGGTAACGTCAGCCTTTAATTTATCTTATTCAGATAAAAACCTTACCATTGAGATTGCTTGTAGTGAACTATAGCTCTCACTAGCACAAGTGCGAAACTGGAAGAACTTTGCAAAAAGTGCTACATTAAAAACGAGTGCAGTTTAATACCCTGGGCGGCTCAGATAATTACGTAGTTTAGATTGCTTCAACTAACGATAATGATTTTTCTTAAGAAATCTATCAAATGCAAATAAAAATTGGGAGTGTCTGACTATTCACATTGGTGTACGAGCGGCTCTGCACAGCAGATACAGCATACAGTATTGTCTCTCCAGGAGACAACGAAATGTGTGAGGCAAACTTGAAATAAATAAAATAGTCGGTTCCGGGTAATATGAGAATAGAAAGCAAAGGCGTAGACTTGTGTCTGTTATGCTCCCCACATCCGGCAGGAGGGTACTACAGAAGCTAAAAAGCGAATGGCCCTAGCATTCCAAGCGCTGTTGGCTCAAGTAAACTTCCACACCCGTTGCAAAACCGGTATAACAAATATGTCTAGAGAGCTTCTACGACTAATCCAAAAATAAACTCCTCAACTGGTCCCCTTTGGCTACACTTACCCTACAAGGCTGATTTCGGTTACGAAGTGGGTATTATATAGCAGCATGTTAGCCTAGATGGTACCACGTGACGAATAAGAGGTTGATGCTTTGCACTGCGGTGTACTCCGGTAGAAATCGTTAATATCCCCCCCCCCCCAGTATATCTGGGTCAGTGTTCCTGTCATCTCCTCTATCTTTCTGTTACTATATGGTCACCAAGGGCGAATATGAGGACAAAAAAAAAATAAAAAATAAACTCTGTGGAAATCAGCTATCACGTGGTTTGCTTGGCGTCTTTCAAAGCAACAGCACCAGACTAGAGGAAACAGAGAAGGTGGAGGGGCATTTCCGGACACCAATATAAACATGTAGTTTCAAAAGAATTTCACAAGGTACACTGGCAGACTATGGCAAATAGTTACTTGAGTACAATGAAAAAGGGAATAATATCCGGCAGGTCTAAGAGAACGGTAATGGCTGAGTGCAAAGTCTAAAATGTACACTGGAAGCGCCGCCGCATTTACCATAACAACAGGGAAGAAAATATACAGGAGGCCACGGTTACGCTTAAAATCCGCAGCATTTATAACAAGACGGATGGCATTGCTGTGGGGAGGGGGAGGAGAAATGCGACACGGCGGGCAGGGGAGGGGGCGGAGCGGGGAGAGCGGCGATGAGGGTGTGAAGCAGCAGGGGCCTTTGAAGTGAAGCTAAGCTTCACTTCAAAGGTGTGGGAGGAGTGCGGCTGAGGCAGAGCGCACGCTGGGGGAAGCTTGTGGGGCGGAGCGGGAAGAGCTGCTGGGGAACAGATGGCGATTTGATGATATGCACGCGCATTTTAGGTCAATGCGCTTGCGCATTGACCTAAAAGCGCACGGGCACAGCACCAAATCACCCAGTTGGGTAAAGTCTGTTTAAGTCGCTATCGTCTCGCTCTGCTCAATGCGCATGCGCATTGAGAGGCGAGACCTAAAAATTTGGGCAGTATGACCATCTTAATTAGGGATACCCTCCCAGCCATCGAGAGGGGCAGCCGGAGCCAATTAGTGATGTTATCCGTCACTTTAGTCAAAGCACGCCCATAGTTCGTCCTCATCAATTCCTCCTTATCCCTGGTCACATAAATGCCCAAATACTTAAAGTCATCCGTCTCCCACTGCAGCGGGTAGTCTAGTGGATGAGAAGGCGTGTGGTCGGTTAGGGGAAACACGGCAGACTTTCCCCAGTTGATTTGTACCCCGGCTATAGCCCCAAATTTGGTGATCTCTCGCAAGACTGGGTTGAGATTGTCCTGTGGCTCATGTATATACAGCGTGATGTCATCCGCTAAGAGGGACACCAACACTTGCCTAGAAGGATATATAAGGCCTCTATGGTAATGATGTTGCTGCAGTTTAGCTGCTAGGGATTCTATTGCAATGGTGAATAAAACTGGTGATAGGGGGCATCCCTGCCTCGTCCCCCTGGAAATATGGAAGGCCTCCGATCTGGTGCCATTTAGCAGAACTCTGGCACATGGCGCTGTGTATAGCAGTTTGATCCAGCATAAAAATGCCTCTGGCATCCCCATATGCGAAAGTGTCCCTACCACATAATCCCACTCTACGCAATCACCTTTTAGCCCGATTACCCTGAACGAATCTTCCAAAGTTATATCCAAAATCAAATCAGGATCACCATTTGATCCATGTCCGCCAACATTGCTAAAAGCGATAACAGAGGAGGTTAATCCTTTTATTAATTCAATCCTCAATTCCTCACTACAAACAGGGAGATTCCAGCTTGCTGGAAAGTTGCTGCTGTAAGATCCTTACAGAAAAAAGCATTACGGGATCCTACAGTCTTATCTAATCTACGGCCTATTTCACTTCTCCCGGCTATCTGTAAAATGACAGAAGCCTGTGTTAATAAGCAGCTGGTGTCCTATTTGGAGGAGAATCATATTCTTCACCCTAACCAGGCCGGGTTCTGAGCTCATCACTCTACTGAATCTGCAGTATTGCACACCACAGAGACCTCAGAGCTGCATTGGATCAGGGAAAGAGGGCCGTCCTGATCCTATTGGATCTTTCTGCAGCGTTTGACACGGTGTCTCATGCTATTCTATTACATCGTCTTATGAATGTTGGCATAGGAGGCACCGTGTCAGAAGGCAGATTACAATGCTAGGCCAGTTCTGTTCCGAGGAGATGGTGGTTCGGTCTGGGGTACCGCAAGGCTCTAGTTTGAGCCCTATCTTATTTAATCTATATATGGTCCCCCTGATTGAACTCATCTCCACCTTTGGAATTAGTACTATAGCGTATGCTGACGATACGCAACTGGCCCTTACCCTTGATGAAGACCCAGCAGTGGCCGAAAAGACCTTAAAAGAGTGCCTTACGGCAACCTTTGCCTGGATGAAAAACAACCATCTGAAATGTAACTCGGCCAAAACAGAAATTGTGCCGTTTGGTCACAATAATCTATTCTCCCCCCAGAGTTGCTGGCCAAAAGAGGAAGAAGCCCCGCCCAATACCATCTTAGCAGCACGAAACTTGGGCATAAAATTTGACGAGTCACTCTCGTTTAAACAGCAGGTAAAGGAAGTGGCTGGAGCATGCTTCAATATCATTAAGGGTCTTAGGAAATTCTTTGATCTTTTACCCCTATCGGCCAGGCGTACTGTTGCAGTGGCATTGATTACATCTAGACTTGACTACTTCAACAGCTTGTATGCAGGGATTAACAAATCTGCCCTACATAAATTGCAGATGGTCCAGCATGTCACAGCAAGACTGGTGCTCAGATGGCAAAGGAAGTCTTCGGCCTCTGCTGCACTGAAGGAGCTTCACTGGCTTCCTATACAGAAGCGTATCCTGTTCAAGGTGTTGGTGATTGTCTTCAGGGCCTATCATAAACATGGCCCCCTATACCTCTCCAAATATTTTAACAGATATTACCCCACCCGGAATCTTAGATCCGCCACAGCCATTCTAATGAGTGTTCCAAAATTTAAACTCATGACAAAGGGAGGCAAGTCCATAGCAGTGTTGGGTGCCAAGGCATGGAACATGCTGCCTCTAAATTTGCGCAACACCACACCTGTAAAAAAAATTCAAGAAATCCCTTAAGACTTGGATTTTTAGTCTGGCAGACTCAGCCTGCAAATCACTGTTTTAATCATCTTGATTGAGAACTTTATTTCCACCCATTCTTTTTAGCATATGAGTCTAAGCGCCAAGATGCTCCCTGGAGTGGTAGTGCGCTCTATAAATGTCTTTCACATCACATCACACACAATCAAACGCTTTGGTGGCATCTAGAAAGACAGCCACCGCCGCGCTGTTAGGGTCTATGTCCTGTACCACTGCCAGGAGAGTCTGGAGGTTATGAGCTGTGGCTCGATTTGGCACGAACCCCGCCTGGTCGGGTAACACCAGACGTTCCCAGAGGAGATTTAACCTCGTGGCCAGTACTTTTGCCAGTATTTTAGTATCGCTATTGAGCAGCGAAAGGGACCGATATGAATCACAAACATCCAGAGGCTTGCCAGGTTTAAGCAGGGACATAATCTGGGCTTCCCTCATAGTGGTGGGCAGACTGCCATCCTCAAGGGCCTCATAAAATACTTCCTTCAGAATGGGTGCTAGAATGGAGACATAGGTTTAATTAAAATCAATGGGTATCCCATCAGACCCTGGGGCCTTACCGGACCGCATGGACATAATTGCGTCCTTGATTTCATCCACCTCCAAAGCAAGGGCCAGGAATTTGCGCTGTGTGTCCCGCAGCCAGGCCAGGGCCACATCCTCAAAATATCCCGCAAGTTGTAACAGGGTTCTGCCGCTCCGACGTGTAGAGCTTTTTATAATATCTCGTCATTATAGCCATCTGATCTGGAAGAGTGCTACGTGGCGTTCCCTGCTCATCCTGCAGTGCAATTATATAATTGCTGAATCTAGGGGGTCTCACCGCACCAGCAAGCCACTTCCCTGGTCTGTCACCCTCGCCATATTTCCGAACAGCGCTATGTTTCCCCCAAAACTTACACTCTCTCTCCGCCACATCCATGTTTTAAGTCATTTTCTCTTGCAACTGAGCCTTAAGCCCTCCTGCCCGTCTTCCATAAGTATCGCCTGCTCTAGCTCCCCTAATTCGGTCTCCAGTTTGCTTAGGTCACGGCGGAGATCTCTCAATATGCCCCCTCCCTTGAAATGCACCATCCCCTCACGGTCACTTTAAACGCTTCCCACACCGTTGTTAGGCTGGCCACTGAGTCTGTGTTTCTGGGGAAGAAGTCAGTAATCTCCTGCTCCATCTCCACCCGGAAAACAGCGATCTGCAAATGCAAGGGGTTCAGTCTCCAATTTAGATAGGGGGAAAGATATAACGGGGGCCTTATCACAACTAATACAGGGGAATGGTGAGAAAACGTCCTAGCCAGATGTGTTGCCTTACCTACCCAGTGTGCCATGCCCTTCGTTTCAAAAACATAATCTAACCTGTCCCAGGTATTGTGTACAGCCAAATGGTGTGTCCCTTACAGCCGTGTGGGGTGTAAGTGGCGCCATGTATCCAGCAGGTTATCAGATGTTACGATGTTGCGCAATGTGCGTTGGGTGCTGGTGTAATGTGCTGCGGTAGCATGGGAGGGGTTCAGTCTGGGGTCCACCCCCCAGAAGACGTATCTATGCCTAGGCGTGTGTAATTTGCCTCGGAGCATGAGCAGATGGTAAGCATTATCTACGTTAGGACCATAGTAGTTCGCAAACACTACATCGTGCAAATGCAGTCTGCAACAAAGCATACAATACCTTCCGTCAGGGTCTACCTCCATCCCTACCTCAACAAACCAGACTCCGCGTTTATTAAGTATGGCTACTCCTCTAGCGTAGCTGGAGTAGGACGCCAAGCAGCTATGGGAAGCCCAACATGATGCAGATTGGGGCGTACTTCCCCGCGAGAGGTGGGTCTCCTGTAACATAACTATCTGAGCATGATGGCGTTCCAAATAGCCTAGCACCTGCCTGCGTTTCTTGGGGTCATTCAATCCCCTCACATTCCAGGAGACAACTTGAAGATCAGTGCCAGCAGTGTTTTTCTCAGTCATAGCTATCACTCATCACGGTCTGTGTATTTTCTCGGTCGCACTCATTCCGCCTCGTAACACTCAACATTCTTTCTCCTCTGGAACCTTCCCCACCCAACTCCCCCATCCCTCCCACACCGGCTGCCCCAACTCGCCAGGAACAAACTCCCCACCCCCACACCCTTCTGTCCCAACAGATGCTATCTGTACTCTCAAAGAACCAAACATACAAAGGAAAAAGTGTAAGGGGAATGCCCTCAATTGGGGACCGCTAGGGGCCACCGTCATACCCACTCAACCTCCTTATCGCACCCATCCCCAACCACCTGTGCAACAGGGGTCGGTCTGACGGGACGGAGGCGATTGCCCGGGCGGCCAAAGATATGCACATTATAGAAACTGTAGTTATACTTCACCAATCAGCATAGCGTCCATTAAGGCCATATCAGCAGCGTTGCCAGACGTTGTGTCCTATGCAGCACTCCAGTGTCAGCCTGGCTCTGATAGTGGTGAGTGGGACCTTAAGCGTCTTCTCGCGAAGCCGACCGTCGATCCCGTTTAACCCCTTCCATGTGTCGGAGTAAGCCTCAACAAGGCCTACCAGTGCAAGGGGTTCGCCCTTCTCTGTACAAAGTCCTCAGACCATAGGAAGAAGTTGGCACAGAAAATGGAAATAGAAAAACAATATTTATTACACCTCATGAGGGGGTACTACAATCCAAACAACACCCTTCAGTATTGTATGAAGGAGCACCCCGAACTAAGAGCACATAGCCCCGTTTATACACATAGAGGGGCTCAAAAGAAGGCGGTACAAACACAGAAGCGAGTTTTATGTACATATAAGGACATATTGGAAGGCATAATCGATGAGTGGGCGGAATTAACGTTTTTCAGGAACTAGTAAACACATTCCTATCTGGCACTAATTACTAACAGCTGCAGACCCTACTGGGCATGTGCGAAAGTGGAAGACCCTAAATATAGCCTGTTGCTGGGCAGATTTCAAGCGCAGTTAACAAGAAGGTAGGACAAAGCACAGGGTGAGCACATGGCAGCATGTGATAGACAAAATGGCTGCCGCAAATACAAAATGGAGTCCACTGAATTGTTACGATAGTTGCCAAATACGGCATGTCTTCTGGTTAATCTAATCGCTGTTAAATTACAACAGACGACCCTTTCAGCATTAGCTGAAGACATTCGGTTTCCTGAGATAGTCTAAATATTCATCCTGTATGTTTATCTTCATCATTTCAGCTACCTCTTTGTCTAGAATATATTGCACTTTCATTTCTGCAGTATTTTTCTTGGCTGGTATATAAGCAGTAATACACATAGAGCATAGCATTGGACCACATTGGATACATATACAGCATGTAAAGACTATCGCAATTATTATACACAGGATAGTCAATATTTTCCAGCCCCAAGCAGAAACCAGAGTCCAAAACCATGCCGCAAAAGTCCAGGTACCATTTTCTGTATGAATTTCTGCAGCAATTTTGTGTAATTTAGTTATTGCATTATACACTGACGGTTAATGATCCGGGAAAAACACACAGCAACTGCTTCCAATGATGCGACATGCACCACCTCGATCTGCTAACATCACATCTAGCACCATGCGATTCTGGAGTGCTACAATCCTAGCAATTTGCAGTTCTTCAGTAATATTTCCAAGTGCTATAGCTGCTTGATTAGTAACAGCTTCCACAACCCTAGTCAATCGTCGCACTTTACTATTATTTAATGCAGCACCCACAAAAAAGAACAGTCCTAAATTAAAATCCACATATTGCTGTAGACTAGTATCTGTCTGATCTGCTTCATCTGTACTTATTGCCCTTTTGTATCGATTTTTTGTAATGTCATTAAATAGTTTACAATCTCGATGATATGATGCAGGTGCCAAGAATACAGGAGGCAATAAAAACGATACATAACATATACCTGGCCACCCAACTGGTAGTCATTTTGAATTGAATTGAGTGAGAAATAATGAACTACATGAACCATCATGCAAGAGGTAATTACGTTGGGACGTGTCTGGTGTGCTCCCATCCCCCTAAGAGTATAAAGTTTCTGCCAAGAATCTATCCAAGAATTCTCTACGGGTCTAATCGGCTCAGTACCTGGTTTAAAATGTCGGACGTCTTGTATCTCTCTCTCAGGACTCGATCTCTCGGCAACCCACAAGGGTAGCAGGGAAACACTGGAGCTGGATTTCTCGGCAAGAGAAAAGACAGCGTCTCTCTCAGTGCGTCAGCTGGAGGGTCGGCTTCCTTCGGCACGTGCTACAGCAGGGCGTCGGGCAAGTAGATAGTCGATCTGCTCCAAACCACTGTGTGTTTTGCTAGTGCAGATGCTGGTATATTTATACCTGGAAGGTGCGGAGTTTGACGTAAGGTTGGACATAAGACATCACTAAGAACTCACAGTTCTTTCAGGACTCCAGGAGTTCTAGGACAAATCAATACCAAAGCAGGGGGAAGTCCCAGACTGCTGGAGGGTTGGTTTCTCTAAGAACACGTTGTGCTTTCTAGGAGTCCATGGGAGTAGCCTTGCCGTATTTGGACTGCATTGGCTATGTCTTAATATGAGTATGATTCTTATGCCTATATAAGGACATGATTTGATATAACCACATAAGGGCATAAATCAGGAATATTAAACTAGAGTCCTAGATTCGTCCACAACAATGTTTCTGCTCATGATACGGAAGAGTGAAAAAGAGGTGCTCCTCCGGTATCGCGTAGTAGCAACAAACAACTCACGAGCAGGAGTTGTCTTCTCAATAGACCAGGTGATTGTTGCTATAATCACCAAAGACGCAATAAACCCTATAGCACAAAAAATCTTCTTTTTCTCCATCTCAGCAACAGCACTAAATGATTCTTCCAGAAACTAAAGCAGTTGCCAGAGCTCTTACCCCTGGGCAGCCGTTGATTTATTCACCACGGGCCAAGACGGGTGTCACTACTCTAATGCATGGCTGATCCCCCCCTTGCCACATCGGCTCTCTGTTTCACAAACCCAGGGCAGCTCATCAACTTTCACAGGCACTGCAGACTCATTTCTCGGTCTCAAATGATATCTCGTTTCTCCAGGGATTGTTGGGTCCGGGGAAGAACTCCTCAGATCCGTCAGGTGTCACAGCGTGGCCTTTCTCCGCAGTCAGAACCTCTTGATGGTCGGTCAGCACAGCAGGTTCCACCAAGGTAGGAAGTACTCTTCAGCAATGAGTACTATGGATCCAGTTTTTCCGGTTTGTTACTCGAACTGCGGTCCTCGTAGCAAGTAGTACTTGCTTTGGTCCACGCCACCTCGGTTCCAGACTGCTTGACCTCTTGAACGACCTCACCATGACATGGTCGCCAGGTCGGAGTTCATGGCCTTCACCTGTAGATCTATCAGGAAGTGCTTCTCGAACCTGTTGATGAATAGAAACCAAGCTATCAGTTAATTGTGTCAAATAGTCATTCGTTAAGACACAAGGTACATCATATACAGAACTCGGTTTAGGAACTCCACAGATATTCATTGGCCTCCCAAACACATTCTCATAGGGAGTGAGACCCGTTCGAGAATGCGGCACTGATCTGATAGACAATAATGCCAGTGGCAGCGCAACTGGCCAAGTCAAAGATGTAGAAGCCTGTATCTTCGCTAATTTCAACTTCAGAGTAGCATTGTATCTTTCCACCAGTCCTGCTGATTGTGGGTGGAACATCGCATGGAACTTCTGTTTGATCCCTAATCCTTTCAGGACATACTTGATAACTTCTCTAACAAAATGAGGGCCGTTATCACTCCATAAAAGTCCGCAAACACCGTATCTAGGGAAAAACTCCTTCAAAAGCACCTTTGCTGTAGTAAGAGCAGTGTTGTCCTTTGTGGGGTACGCCTCAATCCATTTACTAAAGGCACATACCACCACCAAGACATACTTCAGATTATTGCAGCGTTCAAGCTGAATATAATCCATTTGCAAAACTTCAAAAGGTACAATTGGTGTAGCAAAACCTCTTGCAGGAGTTCGTGTCCCTTTTCCAGGATTGTATTGTAGACAAATCAAACAGGTTTTTACTACTCTCTTAGCTGTGCTAGCAATTTCTTGATGCTCCCAAACTTGCGTAAGCAATTTCGTTATCGCTGGAGCTCCAACATGTGCTAGCCCACTTGCTATCTGAACCATAGGTTGTACAAAAGCTATGGGCAACTTCCATTTATCCATCTGCTTATTTCGCCAACAACCTTCATCATCCAACTCTCCATCTTTAGACCATTGATCACGTTCTTTCTCAGAAACGGCTTTCTGTATCTCTAATACTTCTTGCCTAGCATCATGTCAAGGTTCAGCTGGTGACTTTACTACATACATAGAAGTAGTGCTTCTCTGCATCGCAGTCTCACGTGGCACACGATCTACAAAGGCATTACCTTGTCCCACCTTATCTGTTACTTTCTTATGAGCACTACACTTCACAATAGCTATTCTCTTTGGGTATGTCAATGCAGTCAGAATGTTATGCACTAGTTCTCTGTGCATTATCTGCATCCATTGTGATGTAAGAAAGCCGCATTCCTTCCAAAGCAGGCCAAAATCATGGCCACTCCAAAAACATAGCGGCTATCTGTATAAATGTTCACAAATAAATCAGTACTAAGCTCACATGCTTGTGTCAAAGCTATTAGTTCCGCTTCTTGAGCTGATTTCTGTGGTATGCGAGCTGTCTCCACTATCGTGTGAATTGTGGTGATTGCCTATGCAGCTGAAGTTGTACCATATAGCAACTTCAAACAAGACCCATCAACCCACAGTTCTCCATCTACATCTGGAAGGGGCATACCTTGCAAATCAATACGACCCTTAGTCTGTTCTTCGATAAGGAATATACAGTCATGTGTTTCTTGTGCCTCGGGCTGAGTCACCGGAAATGGCAGCCCTGTGTATCACTTACAAGGCAATCAATAACGTGGGTCCACAGTTCCTCAGAGCAGCTTTCCGCCCGCTTGAGTACCCAAGAACACTCCGCTCCTCCTGGGCACATATGCTGAAAGTCCCTCGAACAAACAAGGCTAACTGGGGTGACAGGTGTTTCACTATCTCTTCATCCAAACTCTGGAACACACTGCCCCTCCACATCAAAACCGCCCCAACCCTCCTTAGTTTCAGGAAGAAACTAAAAACTTGGCTCTTCCCAGCATAACTTATCACCTCAGCGATGGTTCTGTAATCTAGCACCGAGACACCCCCGGGTATTTGCGCGCTCTAAAAATGGCACAAACATAAACATAAACAGCAACGCCGCTGGGTTTAGTGTTGCACATCTCTTCAGTGTAATGTGAGGAGCTAACAATGGGCTTCAACCGCATGGGGTACCAGCACCAACAGCTTACGTGACAAAACTATCCCTTCACTCTGGTGTATTGACACAGCTGTTGCCGCAATTGAGCGAAAACATCCAGGCAAAGCTCGAGAAAACAACAGGGTCAAGTTCTGCTGAAAAATATGCGCAAGGACGTTGTTTATCGCCATGTGTCTGCACTAAAACTGACAATGCACATCCATCTCTCTTATGTACATATAGTGTAAAGGGCTTTGTGTAGTCTGGAGTACCTAACACTGGTGCTGAACAAAGGGCTTGTCGTAACTGTCGGAAAGCATTCTCACATTCATCTGTCCATGTAAAGGGTATTTGAGTATCTTTTGTCAAAAGTGCTAACAAAGGTTTAACAATGTAGGAAAACCCTAATATCCATTGCCTACAAAAAGAAGTAAGACCAAGAAAGGCACTAACTTCTTTCTGTGTAAAAGGTACTGGTGTAAAAGGTACTGGTGTGTCTAAAATTGCCTGAATACGATCTAATGTGAGTGCACGTCCCTCCTTAGACAAAAGGTGACCTAAATAGGTTACCTTTGACCTACAATATTGCAATTTCTTTTGTGATACTTTATGGTGATGTGAAGCAAGAAAAGAAAGCAAGGACAGGGTGCAGCTTTCACATTGCTCAGGGGTATCGGCTGCCACCAAAATATCATTCGGTACAAAAGGGGTGGTAATGGACGGAGCATCTGAACCAATCAAACACTCACACCGAGTCAAAAGATCTGTGTTTAATCCATCACCGTTCTTTAGCCCACTCTGCCACCCCAGTTCAGACATGGCTATATGCAAATCAGTCTGATCCTGTGCCTCATGGGAACAGTCCAGCCCGAACTGCCAATATCATTGACATATTGTATGAGCGCCACACCTCGGGCAGAACAAAAGAATCAAGTTGTCTTTTCAATGCTTGGCTGTAGATACTAGGGCTCTCAGTATAGCCTTGAGGAACTCTACAAAATCTATACAATCGATTATTCAAAGTGAAACCGAACAAATATCGGCTATCAGGATGAATAGGGATCGAAAAGAAAGAGTTCTTCAAGTCTATCACAGAGAACGTAGTTGCAGTTGGAGGAACCAAAGTGAGAAGTGTTGTAATGTCAGAAACCACTGGGTATTGTGGCACCACAATCTTATTCACTTCTCGCAAATCAATAATGAATCGATAAATTCTAGTGTCAGTATCTTTTTTCAAAATAGGGAGAATCGGGTTATTACAGACATTAAATGGAACCTCCTCAACAACCCCAACTTCAATAAGATCCTGTACAATTTGTGTGAGTGCTTCCTCACCCTCCTGTGAAATTCTGTATTGGGGCAAACGTGGCAACACAGCTCCCTCCTTAACACTAATATGCACCGGTGGAATAACCATCTGTCCCACATCAGTATCTGAAGTAGCCCACAAAGTATCAGGGAGGGAAGCTAACACAGTATCCTCCTTAACAAGGCAATCTCTTTTCATCACAGGGTAATTATCATTCAAAATCACCCGTACTCCTTCAGGAGAACATCGTATTGTAGCCCTGAAATACTTGAGCATATCAAGACCCAAAATATTATCTAGTGTATTTGGGGAAAGCAAAAACGGACATGGAGCAGTACATTTATCAACATGTAATGCAAGTGGTTGTGACAATGGGCTAAGGGAAGGTGTTCCATCGAACCCTATCGATGTGATCGTTAAGCCAGACAGGGGAGCCCTTGGAACCAATTGTTTAGACAAAGCGCTACGAGTAGCTCCTGTATCAACCAGAAACTGATCAGTAGAACCCAAAACATGTGCTGTAACATAAGGACCCCTGTGATCTACTGGAACTTCAACTGATTCCTTACCCCATCCTAGAAAATCCTATGCTTAAGCAGAATCATGTAAATCAGGCTGCACATAATCAGACATTTTATATTGGTTACATCTATCAAAAGTGTTGAACCCGTTCTGTACTCATGCATTAGAATCAAACCTAGCGCGATCGTTCGTGTTTCCCCTGGGTCCTGAATATCCTGCGTGACTTCTCATTTGTCCCTGACCACGTGTATACCTCTGTGAGCGCAATGCTGGACACTCGGCTGCCCAATGCCCAAATTTCCTACAATACGCACGTTGATCAACAGACAAATTCAAGCAAGTATAAGAAGAACCATAAGATCCACATCCACCTCTATCATTACCTCTAGAAGGCGGACCATAAACTTGAGCTAGCATAACCTTCGTTTTTAACTCCTTGAACTTCTTATCCTCACTACCTTTCGCTTCTAATCCCTGACATTCGTAATATTGGGCCATCGTCAAGAGAGACGCCGAAGAAGAGGTAGTCCAAGAGCTTTCACTAGCTTTCAAACGGCTAGCCACTCCTGGTAATAAATTTGCGACATATTTATCTCCAAACAGATGTCGGCCCGTATCGTCCGTTAGCGACTGGCCGCTAAAATCATGAAATGCTTCCTCGAAGCGCTAAAGAAATCTGAAACTGATTCATCTGCCTTTTGCTTACATGATGCTAGAATAGTCCAATCAATCTTTTTAGGGGGAATAATCGTTTTAACTTAGTTAATATAGCGGCAGGAAGATCTAATATCAACAGACACTGCATTTGCGCGGGCTCCCTTTCCTCATCTTCTTGTTCTATCGCTTTCCATAATGGCCCTTAAGCTGCGCGATCGTCGACTTTACGCACAGACCTCCACATATCAGGCGGTAATATCAACACGAAAAATAAATCAATGTCAGGCAGAGTCATAGTACACGAATTAATGGCTCCCTCGACTTCCTCATAGAAAGCGGCTGGATTTTTCCGTGGGTCTGGTAATGCTGTTTTAAGTCCCATTACATCTTCCCTACTCCAAGGAGTGTACACCCAATTATAGATAAAATAACCTTTATCATCAACAGAAGTTTTATCTTCACTTGTACCCATTCCTTTATGAGGAACAGATAAAGGCGCAGCCTCTCGCATAGGCTTAGCATGAACTATCACAATCTTATCTGTTCCGGAGATAGATGCTTGCGCTCCGCCAGTCGAAGACGTCCGTGCAGCTGCATCTGCTTTCTTTTTCTCCTCTCGCAAATGGATCGCATCAGTTAGTAGTTTAAACAGGCGCCTGATCTTATCAAACATCTAGGGAGAAGTAAAAAGACCATCACGCACTTGTTTAAAATCGACTGCTATATCATCAGGTTCTATATTACCAGAACTTTCCCAAAACAATTCTATAACTTCTCCAGCAAACGCCTCAGTAAAATATAGCTGTTCCTTTTCCTGCCACGCCTCTAAACTATCTAGAATGCTAGAAAGAGAGACAGAACTATGAAGCGCTAGACCGGCTGCTTTTCTAAGGTCGGACATACGATCGACGGACAGCATAGAGAAAGTATCTTGTCTCTTTTGGTCTCAATCGGAGTCCTCATCTTCATCAGTCGGGGCGGACGGAACGGCATACGGAGGTGCAGGACGATCTAGTAACAAAAAATCATCTTGTGGTTTATTAAGGACAGGATAGAGAGGTTGCCGTACAGTGTATTGGCCAGATACCTGTAATCTGCCTTCTTTCTCTTCTCTCTCTTTCAATTCTTTTGCTTCTTTCTTTCTCAACTCCAGTGTTTTCTCATACACACTCTTCCGCTGCTCTTTCTCAATCAGTGCTTGCTCACGCCTCTCTCGTTCACGCACTTCTTTCACCGATTTGTATACATTCAAACATATCTTGTCTGGATTTCCGATCAAACATACAGTGCTCCACATACTCAATCTTTCGCGAATCAAATGACCCATGCAATGGCCAACGTAACTCAGGATCCGCACGAGTGCATTTATTCCATAATGTGCTGTACATTATAGAAGAAAGACCATATTTAACATACATATCCCTATTAGGCGTCCCCTCTGGGGGAGCCTGCTGCGATTCCTCAAGTCTTAACCGGGTACCATTACAAAAGCAGCACATCCTACGAAGTGCGCTAAAAACAGGCATGCCAAAAATAGTGCAGAATATGCAATATTATAATCAAAATAGCACTTAAGGTTCCTCTAGTACATTGTGCTTTTCAAATCAAAATCAAATTGGAGAAAAGTCTCCTCATTACCTGCCTATATGGGTTGCAACTCATATATTCAAATCCAAAACATACAAATCTGACTAGTCTTCTAACCAAATTGCCACAGCAAGCACTCCTAGAACTGCCTTGCCACTCCCAGGCTTCCAAAACGCACAGCAAGTACCGAAAAAATGGCTCTTACCAATCACAGGGCGTCCAGATTCCAACTGCCAAGTTCTAAATTCGACCAAACGGTCACTGCGCGGCGAACCAACAGAAGAGATCTCAGTCGAGGACCGGCACCACCTGGATGGCTAGATCGGAAAGAAAGGAAAAACGCTGTGGGTGCCTAGACTATGGTCTCCTATGACATGGGATTGCGTCCGCAGCGAGATTCCAATCCTTCGTCTCGACCACTCCTTCGGGCATCCGAGTCGCCGATGAGCCCCACGTGTCGGGCGCCAATTTGTCGGAGTAAGCCTCAGCAAGGCCTACCAGTGCAAGGGGTTCGCCCTTCTCTGCACAAAGTCCTCAGACCATAGGAAGAAGTTGGCACAGAAACTGGAAATAGAAAAACAATATTTATCACACCTCATGAAGGGGTACTACAATCCAAACAACATTCTTCAGTATTGTATGAAGTAGCAACCCAAACTAAGAGCACATGGCCCCTTTTATACACATAGAGGGGCTCAAAAGAAGGCGGTACAAACACAAAAGCGAGTTTTTTGTACATATAAGGACATATTGGAAGACACAATCGATGAGTGGGCGGAGTTAACGGTTTTCGGGAACTAGTAAACACATTCCTATCTGGAACTAATTACTAACAGCTGCAGACCCTACTGGGCATGCGCGAAAGTGGAAGACGCTAAATATAGCCTGTTGCTGGGCAGATTTCAAGCGCAGTTAACAACAAGTTAGGACAAAGCACATGGTGAGCACATGGCACTGTGTGATAGACAAAATGGCTGCCGTAAATACAAAATGTAGTCCACTGAATTGTTACGATAGTTGCCAAATATGGCATGTCTTCTGCTAATGCTTAATCTAATCGCTGTTAAATTACAACACATGCTCATGACGAGCTCAGCTCGTAATGAGGCACAGTGCTCGTGTGCTCATGACGAGCTGAGCTCGTCATGACCACACCCGTTTCTTTTGACCATCAGCATAGCAGAGGGACCACTCAAGCAGCCAAGGTGTTAAGATACTCCTCCGCTTGTTGTGGTGTGCCAAAGATGTGCGGTTTCCCGCGATGATGGATCCGCAACCTCGCAGGGTATAACATGGCGTACTGGATGCCTTGTGATTGCAATTTGTTCTTCACCAATGTGAATTTGCGGCGGGTCTCCTGTACGTTTTGGGTGAAATCGGGATAAAAAGACAGGGTAGTATTCTCATACCTCACTTTGCCTTTCTCCCGCGCCAGACTTAATATTGTGTCTCTATCGCGGTATTTCAAGAACCGCATGATTACCGGGCGTGGTGGGGCCCCAGGAGGGGGACCGGCCGGCAACGACCTATGTGCCCGCTCAATGACCATGTGCGCAGAGAAGGATTCTTTCCCAAACAGCTCAGCCAGTAAGCGCTCCATGAAGTCCTCCAGTCTCCCAGTGTTGGTGGATTCTGCCAGGCCTAGCATCTGTACATTATTCCTTCTGGAGCGTGCCTCCAACTCCTCGTTCTTGTCTGCGATGACCTTTAGTAGTTTATCCATTTGCTGCATGTGTTGTTGCCTGGTCCCTGCTCCATCCTCCAAGTCCGACACTCTATGTTCCACCTCCTTCAGACGTTCGTCATGTTTATCCAGTTTCGCCACCACTGCCTCCAGCCTATTACTCATGGCGTCCATCTTAGAGTCAATGGAAGTGAGGCTCTGCTGCATCCCCACCAATAGTGCTTTCCACCCCTCATCTCTAGTCTCCGGTGGGTCATCATCTTCGCGCTCTTTGGAGTTGAAGCTGGATGCTTTACGGGTATCGAAAGTCAGCTTCGCTTGCCTAGGTTCCGTCCCGCAAATAGTTGCCTCCGGCAAGCAAGTTAGGGCATACTTCGTAGGGAGGCCGTCGAGGTATCGCCGTCCACTCTCACCTCAAGTCCCCCACACTGCAGCGACCTATCCAGCTAGGTAGTATTCTCTTCAAGCAGGTCGTCTCGTGAGGGGGCAAGATGGCAGATGCGTCTGCATCCGAGTGAGCAGCTGAACTGTGCTCGTTGCTGTATCGCCTCCCGTCTGCAGATTTGCTGTTTTTCTCCTTGCTTGGATTGATGCAGAGTGGACTGTCCCATCTATAGCAGTAGCGATCGTCCCTGTCTTACCTGTCATGCGGCAGGACTTATGTTGTAATTACAGCAGGGCGCAGCTTGCGGTTTGGCGTTCTGCAGCCGTTACTCTGGACCGGCTTGCGGGGCGGAGCGGGGTTTCTGGTCTCTCTGACTCACTTTGGAAGCTCTCACTGGCGACTAAGCAAGACTCTGGGTTCCCGCTGGTGCAGAGAAGGAGGCGGAGACGTGATCTCGCAATGGCCCCCCCAAGAATTCTAGCTCTGTTACGGTGTCTAAAACGATTAAACCGAAGACTCGAGCAACAGCGGCAGCTACGGCAACCCTGACTGCTGAGAGAAGCGAGGTAACGGAAGAAGCCCGGGGTGCCGGCTTAAGCGTATCTATCCCCCACATTGAGGTTGTTTCTGAAAACCTGGATGCCGGCCCCCATGTCTCAGTCACCAAATCAACTTCAATGAATGATGGGAGCTGTAGGATGGGAGCTACACCGAAAATACCCTGTATGTTAAAAAAAAAGGTCCATAAACAGTAAACATGACAAATCACAGGCAAGGCATTTCTGTGGGCTCGGATTCCTCGCAGACTTCCACCCCTAAAGGTACTTTGGCTAATATCGGAACCACTAAAAATTTGGGAACTGTTAAGGACGTTATCTCTCTACCTGCGCTTGATTTAACGGGCCTTACTGCTGAATGTTCTTTAGAGAGTGATACTGGTATTGGTGGTAATGTAGGACAGCATACTTCAGATAATGTTGATTTGATAACTATTCAAGGAAACCCACTGGTTATACCCCCTGCTGTTCATTATCAGGAGATACCTGAACCTTCCGGGGACACAGAGTCAATCGACTCGGCAGGTAATTTCTATTCAATGTCGGACTTGTCTAATGCATTAGAAACAGAGAGTTTTGAGGAGGAAATAAGAGACGATTTAAGTTTTACTAGTTTAACTAGTTCTATGCAAGACAGACAGAATTTATTAACTGAAGAGGAAGGAGAAAACGAGTTATCACCGTCTGCCAGAATAGAATGGGGGGCTGAAGAGAGCACTGTTCGTAAAGCGCCGGGTGGCACTGGCATGATATCCCCTTTAGCTCCAGGGACTGCTGGAAATCAAGGCTCCCCAATTCTCACTACCGTTACTGGAGCTATTTCGGGGGATCAATCCCAAATGCCTCAAATGTCTCAAATGCCTGAAATTACATTAGCCATGCTTTATCAAGTTATGCTCCAACATCGTGAGGAAACGAAATCTGAGAATTTACGCATGCAGGGAGCAGTCCGCAAACTTCAAAATAACTTGAGGCGAATGATTAAAACTTGTAACGAAACATCAGCTAGAGTACTCCAGGCAGAGGGCAGGATCTCAGCTATCGAAGACACGATGACACAGCAAAAATCAAAACTCTCGTCCCATGAAACTTTAAAAGAGGACGTTAACTGGAGGCTGGTTGACCTGAAGAAAAGATCTAGGCGTAATAACTTACGTATCCTGGGCATTCCCGAGGGGAGCGAGGGGTCTAATGTCAGGCAGTATGTCATCGAGCTTTTTACGGAAGCCTTCCCGGAGCTATCTCAGTGGCAGTGGGACTTGGAGCTCCAAAGAACTCATAGATTCCCTTTTCAATCAAAAAATTTTGCCAGAGCTGCATCCAATCCTAAGCCAAGAGCTATTCTAATTTGTCTGAACAACTTTTTGGCCCGAGAGGCACTGTATGATCTGGCAAGGCCGGATCGAAAACGAAAACGAAAAGGACTGGAATTTTTTGTCCCCCCGTACTATTGCCATGCTACAGTTCAACAGCGCTGGCAGTTTAGACAACTCATTCCTTCCTTCCAGGCTAAAGGAGCTCAAGCTTTTCTTCTTAACCCCTCAAAACTAAAAATTATATACAAGGAGAGAACATATTTTCTAACTTCGGAGAGTGCAGCGAAAGACTTATTAGCCAATATTCCTGGGGGAAGCCGGGCGGGTGTGGGGGTGGGGCAAGCAATAACAGAACTATCTGCTCTGATAGAAATATTGTATTTGGAGTAGTCAGTTATTATTATTATTATTTTTTCTCTGTATGTCGGGGGTACTTCAGGTCACGCTATCAATAAGCAATGTTTTTGTTTTTCTGTTTACAATGCAATTAAAAATTTCAAATGGCCAGATTAAGAATTTGTTCATGGAACATTTGTGGGTTAAACAATAGGAAATAAAGAGGCATATGCTCACAAATAATCCAGAATATGAGGCTAGATTTACTTTGTTTACAGGAGACTCATCTGGCATGGAATGATAGGCAATGGCTTAAAGATCTGGGTTTGCAGGTATTGGGATGCACCCGTCAAAGTACTACCACAAGGGGGGTGGCAATTCTGATGAAAAAAGGTTTGGGGCACTGCAAACATATTAAAACTGATCAGTACGGTAGATGGGTTATAGTTGAGATTTCAATAGAGAGTAGTCTCTGGACTATTTGTTCGATATACAGTCCAAATTCAGATGATCCATACATTATACATTTTCTTAGCTCAGAATTAGCCGGTTGGCCTGCTCCCTTACTATGTTGTGGAGATTTTAATATCCATCTTGAGGCAGATTTTGACATTCGATCTGATACGAGCTATGGTGGGCTAAAGAAAAAGACCTATAAAGCATTAAGTGGTTTAGTAAATTAATTTGGGCTGTGTGATGTCGGGTTTGCGAAAAACATTACTCCATCGGGTAATACTTTCTTTTCGACTCCCCATCAGAAATTTATATGTTTGGATTATTTTTTTGTCCCCTCTAGATTCATTGGCAATATTAGGTATGAGATCTTCCCCAGAATAATATCGGACCACAATCCTATATTGATAGAGATTAAGATAGACAGAGGTACCACACCCAATGCGACTTCATGGACGTTCGAGCGTAAATTGTTGGCAGACCCTCAATACATTGAATATATGGGCAACTGGATAAAGGAATTTTTTTAATTTAATCGAGGGTCTGCATCAAATCAAACGGTATGGGATGCTTTTAAAGCTGTGGTGCGTGGGGAAACTCTGTCCTTCTCGATTAACAAGCAAAGAATCTCTCAGGACAAACTTGCTACCTATTTTAAGGCAGTACAGGAATGGGAAGCTAAACTAGTTATAGCCATTAAATCTTTACAAGATACTGATCACATTAAATCTACCCTTGCCATACATAAATCCAGGTTATATGAGATTTTTGCGATGAGGCTAGCCGAACAGGTGGCAACCTTTCGCTCGCAAGTTTATGAAGTTGGGGAAATGTCAGGGCGAATTCTTGCTAAAAAAATCAGACAAAAAGAAGTCTTTAATTGTGTAAATGAGATTCAGGATGAGTTAGGCAAATTCACCAACGTCCCAAGAGCATTCTCGAGGTTTTTCGTCTTTTTTATAGTAAACTGTATATGGAGGAAGCCTCATCATACTCATCTGAATCTATTCTAAATTTCTGTGCCCCTGATAACATGTCTAAATTAACTACTGCACAAGCTGCGGCATTAGACTCAGATATTACATGGGAAGAAATAGAGACAGCCATTCTTTCTCTTGCGGCAGGTAAGACCATGGGGCCGGATGGCATTCCATTTGAATTTTATAGGGCGTTCTGAAATGTTTTAAAACAAGATTTGCTTCTAACTTTTTTGGAAGCTCAAAAAGGCACAGCACCGGTGTCCTGGCGGCAATCGATTATTATGGCTATTCTCAAAAAAGACAAACTTCTCCTTCTCCCTTCTTCCTTTAGGCCGATTTCATTGATTAATGCCGACAGCAAGATATTTTAAAAAATGTTAGCATCACGTCTCTCAAGTACAATATCATCAATTGTCTCTTGCTGGCAACATGGATTTATCCCTAATAGGGATACTACTGACCATGTCAGGCGTGTCATTGCTTTAATGGACTGGGCTCAAGGGACAAAGACTGAACTCGGCATTACCCTGTTGGATGCCGAGAAGGCATTCGACAGGGTAGCCTGGCCGTATTTGTGGGACATGTTGTCGCTGAAGGGCTTTGGCCCCCAGATGATTTCAGCTTTAAAAGCACTTTTATGTTTCACCCACCTCCTGTATAAAAATCGGGATGAATAAATCTGCTTCTTTTCCTATTTTAAGAGGTACCCGACAGGGATGCCCGTCTTCACCACTTTTGTTTGCTCTTTACACCGAACTAGTTGCCTGCACCAGGTATAGAGCTCTCGCTTATGCCGATGATATTATAGTGACTACAACCAATATCCAGAGGGCTCTCCCAATAATAGAAGATTTGGCTACTCAGTTTGGAGTTTTTTCAGGGTATAAACTAAACACATCCAAAACCAGAATTTTATTTGTTGGTCAGAATCCACCTGCACAAATTAAGACAGTGGCAACAGCGACATATCTGGGTATTAAAATTACTTCATCAGTTTCCGATATTCCAGAGTTAAACTTAAATACAGCCCTCCAAAAAGCAAACTCTTCTCTTGAGCGTATTGACCATTTACATCTATCCTTATTTGGCCGAAACAATGTTTTAAAAATGATTATACTCCCAAAATTTCTCTATATCTTTCGGACAATTCCTCTCGAAATTCCCTCAAGTTGTTTTAAACAACTAGAAAGAATGGCAGCAAGATTTTTGTGGGGGTATAAATGCCATCGTAGATCATAAGAAGATGATTTTACCAAAGTCTAGGGGGGTGGGGAATCCCGCATTTCTTATATTATTATTTTGCATCAGTGTTACAGTTTATTACTCCTTTGATTATTGGTGAAAAAGCACGAATTCCAGTTAGCCATTCTCCATCAATTTATGAATTTACATTGGGAGAGGAGTGTCGTGGCTGTTTGGTTAAAAATATAGAGCCAAGTTATTATAAAAAAAACTAATTTAAGACTCTGAAAGCTGCCTATGGAGTATGGAAGATGATTAAGCGCCAATTAGGAATTCAGAAAATGTTGTTATATACACTCTTGTCATCATCAAGCATTCTTCCCTCGGTCTTTCAAGATCAAGTTATGTATAGATGGCGTAATTGAGGAATTTATTCCTTGGGCGATCTGTGGCAGGATAATCAGTTAACCACTTTTCATGAACTTATAGATAAGTTCAAATTATCAACCCAGGATTATTTTAAGTACTTTCAGATATATAGTTTTTTCAATACTCTTCAACCTCAGGCCCGCTCTGGGCTTTGCCGGATTCCTCTCAATGACAGTATGTACTATAAAAAATCAATAGGATATTATTATAATCTGCTCATTGCAGCATGTCCAGACGATTTAGAGTCTCAATCTATGAGATGGGCAGAAAAATTGGCCAATAATACTATTCAAATCGAGGAATCTATTGCATTGGCGAATTCTATCTTGATTACTGGTAGATCACGTACACAGCACTATATGGTCTTATTTGATTTATACTATACTCCTTCAAAAATTTCCAAATGGGGGTCTACTGCGGTTACAACATGCAGTAGATGTGGGTTAGGTGCAGCTGATGCGCTACGTATGTTTTTCTCCTGCCCTCAGTTATTATCATTTTTTCTTGCGATTGAGTCATTCCTAGCACTTATGTTTGGGTCCACAGTTATTTTATCCGGGGAATTAGTCCTAATAGGGATTATCCCTGATTCATTACTAGCTGGGGGAAAAAAACTACTCTTTATTTGTATGGCATTATTAAGGGCATGTATCTCCCAAGAATGGATTAACCCACTCCCCCCTACATTTGATACTTGGAGAGCATGCCTCTTAGCTTCATACAACATAGAAGTTGCTGTATATAAAACAAAGGGCAGGAAAAAAAGAGCTTTGGGAATGAAGATCTAGGAACCTGTCCGGCAGTGGATTCAGGGGGAGTTGGATTGATCATATATGTTTTCCTTCGGGGTTTTTTTTGAAAATGTTGTTTTCCTGTACTAAGCTGTGACTGTCCCTCCCTATTCGCGTCCTTCCTTATAGTTTTTTCTTGATTACGATGCAGTATATTATCATGTTACAATTACTCCCTTTTTTCTTTTCTCTTTTTTTCTTTATTGCTGACAAATACTTCAAAACATTTACTTTTGTATATATAATATATTATTTTTCTATGAATTACCTTACATTTCAAAGGTATTCTCTTTTTGCTTGCATTAAAAGGGATATAAAAAATATATATATTTAAAAAAAAAAAGCAGGTTGTCTCGTGCGCAGGGTAGCAGCACTTATGCGACAGGGGAAGAGAGTCAAATGCGGATATTCCCCGGGGTGGTTTCTTGTCTAGTCAAAGGGAGGCCTGCAACTCTGCGTCCTTTGTAGCTTATATATGCAGTCCCAGCCGTTAGGAATGGCGCGCTTCCTCTCAGTGCGGAAAATGGCGGACTGCGGCCTGTAAGTTGGTGCTGCTCCACAATACCTTCGCCGCAGCCCGATATCTCAGCTGACTTTGCCGGTGTTCCACGACCCGACGTTCAGCAGATCACAGCACCTTCTCTGCCCCGGTGGTCGATCTCATCGCCGTGGTCAGGTGTCGGGCCCTCCGTGGGTGTCTTGCAGGGCAGAGCTCCGCGCATCCGCCCCTCTGCCCAGGGGGTGTCTGTGACAGCCGTGATCTCCCCTCAGTGCTCTTCAGCAAAAATCAGGTGCCGCCAACGGCCGCAGGCCGAGTGTCGCTCCGGAGTCCGGCCTACTCAGCCCCGGACTAGCGTGATTTTCTCGCCCGGCGGGGCGCTCCGGGCAATTTCTTCCCACTCCGTCTCAAAGTTCCGGCACTCAAAGCAGCTCCCAAGGGTCACTCCCAGCGTTCAAACTCGGTCCAGGCGGGCAGCACTACCATCGCTTCTCGATGGCGATGATTGGAGACCCAGCATTGAAACAAGGATGTGGTTTATGTGGGCCCATCTTCTTCAGATGTCAGAACAGCAGGCCACAGTTGCACGAGTTGCAGAGTTGTCTGTGGCCACACGCGACGTCACGTGACGTTGTGCTGCACACACCGCAGCAGGACTTCTTCCTGGCTCTGATGATGAACGATGAGGCTGATTCGTGGTTCTCTTTGTGCACCTAAAAGCAAAGGAAGCCAGAGGAACATGAGTTAAATAAATGTTGCATATGTCGTGCTTCAATTAATATTTGCAACTAGGCATTTATTATTATTACAACACACCCAAAAACGGAAAGACCAAAAATTAAAATTGCAATTATTTCTAATCAAAAATGGATGTTTACATTAACAGAAGAGAGACCACACAGAGAGTTGTTTCATGCACCACTGACTACCCCTGGGCATAATGGATGAAAGCAAGGCAGACTGGGTGCAGGCCTATGGCACAAAGCACACTGCCTGGCTTAAAAATGGTCCCTTGACCCCCACCCACATGGTAAGGCCCTGCCTGGACCAGGCCTCAAAATGGCCCCCACCAACATGGCCAGGCCCCAACAACACCCCAAAAAAGCCTAAAACACACAAAAAATCACCCCCAATCCAATGCCATCCATGCCCTAAATGATGTTTAAATTCAAGACACCCCACAGAAAGACTTGGTCCATGCACCACTGAGTACCCGTGGGCATATTGGATGAAAGAACGGCAGACTGGATGCAGGCGTATTGCACAAAGCACACGGACTGGCTTCAAAATGGCCCCTCGACCCCCACCCACATGGCCAGGCCCTGCCTGGACCAGGCCTCAAAATGGCCCCCACCCACATGGCCAGGCCCCAACTGCACCCCAAAAAAGCTAAAAACACACGCAAATCACCCCAATCCAATGCCATCCATGCCCTAAATGATGTTTAAATTCAAGAGACCCCACAGAAAGACTTGGTCCATGCACCACTGAGTACCCCTGGGCATAATGGATGAAAGCAAGGCAGACTGGGTGCAGGCCTATGGCACAAAGCTCACTGCCTGCCTTCAAAATAGCCCCTTGACCCCAACCCACATGGCCAGGCCCCAACAACACCCCAAACAAGTGAAATACACACAAACAACACCCCAATCCAATGCCATCCATGCCCTAAATGATGTTTACATTCAAGAGACCCTACAGAAAGCCTTGGTCTGTGCACCACTGAGTACCCCTGGGCGTAATGGATGAAAGCAAGGCAGACTGGGTGCAGGCCTATGGCACAAAGCACACTGCCTGGCTTAAAAATGGCCCCTTGACCCCCACCCACATGGCCAGGCCCAGCCCGGACCAGGCCTCAAAATGGCCCCCACCCACATGTCCAGGCCCCAACAAGACCCCAAAAAAGCATAAAACACACAAAAATCACGCCAATCCAATGCCATCCATGCCCTAAATGATGTTTAAATTCAAGAGACCCCATAGAAAGACTTGTTCCATGCACCACTGAGTACCCCTGGGCATAATGGATGAATGCAAGACAGACTGGGTGCAGGCCTATGGCACAAAGCTCACTGCCTGCCTTCAAAATAGCCCCTTGACCCCCACCCACATGGCCAGGCCCTGCCCGGACCAGGGCTCAAAATGGCCCCCACCCACATGTCCAGGCCCCTTCAAGACCCCAAAAAAGCGTAAAACACACAAAAATTGCGCCAATCCAATGCCATCCATGCCCTAAATGATGTTTAAATTCAAGACACCCCACAAAAAGACTTGGTCCATGCACCACACTGAGTAGCCCCGGGCATAATGGATGAAAGGAAGGCAGACTGGGTGCAGGCCTATGGCATAAAGCACACTGGCTGGCTTCAAAATGGCCCCTTGACCCCCTCCCACATGGCCAGGCCCTGCCTGGACCAAGCCTCAAAAATGGCCCCCACCCACATGTCCAGACCCCAACAAGACCCCAAAAAAGCGTAAAACACACAAAAATCACGCCAATCCAATGCCATCCATGCCCTAAATGATGTTTAAATTCAAGACGCCCCACAGAAAGACTTGGTCCATGCACCACTGAGTACCCCTGGGCATAATGGATGAAAGCAAGGCAGACTGGGTGCAGGCCTATGGCACAAAGCTCACTGCCTGCCTTCAAAATAGCCCCTTGACCCCAACCCACATGGCCAGGCCCCAACAACACCCCAAACAAGTGAAATACACACAAACAACACCCCAATCCAATGCCATCCATGCCCTAAATGATGTTTACATTCAAGAGACACTACAGAAAGCCTTGGTCTGTGCACCACTGAGTACCCCTGGGCGTAATGGATGAAAGCAAGGCAGACTGGGTGCAGGCCTATGGCACAAAGCACACTGCCTGGCTTAAAAATGGCCCCTTGACCCCCACCCACATGGCCAGGCCCAGCCCGGACCAGGCCTCAAAATGGCCCCCACCCACATGTCCAGGCCCCAACAAGACCCCAAAAAAGCATAAAACACACAAAAATCACGCCAATCCAATGCCATCCATGCCCTAAATGATGTTTAAATTCAAGAGACCCCATAGAAAGACTTGTTCCATGCACCACTGAGTACCCCTGGGCATAATGGATGAATGCAAGACAGACTGGGTGCAGGCCTATGGCACAAAGCTCACTGCCTGCCTTCAAAATAGCCCCTTGACCCCCACCCACATGGCCAGGCCCTGCCCGGACCAGGGCTCAAAATGGCCCCCACCCACATGTCCAGGCCCCTTCAAGACCCCAAAAAAGCATAAAACACACAAAAATTGCGCCAATCCAATGCCATCCATGCCCTAAATGATGTTTAAATTCAAGACACCCCACAAAAAGACTTGGTCCATGCACCACACTGAGTACCCCCGGGCATAATGGATGAAAGGAAGGCAGACTGGGTGCAGGCCTATGGCATAAAGCACACTGGCTGGCTTCAAAATGGCCCCTTGACCCCCTCCCACATGGCCAGGCCCTGCCTGGACCAGGCCTCAAAAATGGCCCCCACCCACATGTCCAGACCCCAACAAGACCCCAAAAAAGCGTAAAACACACAAAAATCACGCCAATCCAATGCCATCCATGCCCTAAATGATGTTTAAATTCAAGACGCCCCACAGAAAGACTTGGTCCATGCACCACTGAGTACCCGTGGGCATAATGGATGAAAGAAAGGCAGACTGGGTGCAGGCCTATGGCACAAAGCACACTGCCTGGCTTAAAAATGGTCCCTTGACCCCCACCCACATGGTCAGGCCCTGCCTGGACAAGGCCTCAAAATGGCCCCCACCCACATGGCCAGGCCCCAACAACACCCCAAAAAAGCTAAAAACACACGCAAATCACCCCAATCCAATGCCATCCATGCCCTAAATGATGTTTAAATTCAAGAGACCCCACAAAAAGCCTTGTTCCATGCACCACTGAGTACCCCTGGGCATAATGGATGAAAGCAAGGCAGACTGGGTG
The DNA here is from genome assembly GCF_964263255.1 of Lissotriton vulgaris. NCBI lineage: Eukaryota > Metazoa > Chordata > Amphibia > Caudata > Salamandridae > Lissotriton > Lissotriton vulgaris. The sequence goes on from NC_141691.1 coordinate 2,045,757,641, forward strand.
CAGGCCTATTGCACAAAGCTCACTGCCTGCCTTCAAAATAGCCCCTTGACCCCCACCCACATGGCCAGGCCCCAACAACACCCCAAACAAGCGAAATACACACAAACAACACCCCAATCCAATGCCATCCATGCCCTAAATGATGTTTACATTCAAGAGACCCCACAGAAAGCCTTGGTCCGTGCACCACTGAGTACCCCTGGGCGTAATGGATGACAGCAAGGCAGACTGGGTGCAGGCCTACGGCACAAAGCACACTGCCTGGCTTAAAAATGGCCCCTTGACCCCCACCCACATGGCCAGGCCCTGCCCGGATCAGGCCTCAAAATGGCCCCCACCCACATGCCCAGGCCCCAACAAGACCCCAAAAAAGCGTAAAACACACAAAAATCACGCCAATCCAAAGCCATCCATGCCCTAAATGATGTTTAAATTCAAGAGACCCCACAGAAAGCCTTGTTCCATGCACCACTGAGTACCCCTGGGTATAATGGTTGAAAGCAAGGCAGACTGGGTGCAGACCTATGGCACAAAGCACGCAGCCTGGCTTCAAAATGGCCCCTCGACCCCCACCCACATGGCCAGGCCCTGCCTGGACCCGGCCTCAAAATGGCCCCCACCCACATGGCCAGGCCCCAACAACACCCCAAAAATGTGATAAACACACACAAATCACCCCAATCCAAAGCCATCCATGCCCTAAATGATGTTTAAATTCAAGAGACCCCACAGAAAGCCTTGTTCCATGCACCACTGAGTACCGCTGGGCATAATGGTTGAAAGCAAGGCAGAATGGGTGCAGGTCTATGGCACAAAGCACACTGCCTGGCTTCAAAATGGCCCTTGACCCCCACCCACATGGCAAGGCCCTGCCTGGACCAGGCCTCAAAATGGCCCCCATCCACATGTCCAGGCCCCAACAAGACCCCAAAAAAGTGTAAAACACACACAAATCATGCCAATCCAATGCCATCCATGCCCTAAATGATGTTTAAATTCAAGACACCCCACAGAAAGACTTGGTCCATGCACCACTGAGTACCAGTGGGCATAATGGATGAAAGAAAGGCAGACTGGGTGCAGGCGTATTGCACAAAGCACACTGCCTGGCTTCAAAATGGCCCCTCGACCCCCACCCACATGGCCAGGCCCTGCCTGGACCAGGCCTCAAAATGGCCCCCACCCACATGGCCAGGCCCCAACTGCACCCCAAAAAAGCTAAAAACACACGCAAATCACCCTAATCCAATGCCATCCATGCCCTAAATGATGTTTAAATTGAAGAGACACCACAGAAAGACTTGGTCCATGCACCACTGAATACCCCAGGGCATAATGGATGAAAGCAGGGCAGACTGGGTGCAGGCCTATGGCACAAAGCACACTGCCTGGCTTCAAAATGGCCCCTTGACCCTCACCCACATGGACATGCCCTGCCTGGACCAGGCCTCAAAATGGCCCCCACCCACATGGCCAGGCCCCAACAACACCCCAAAAAAGCAGAATACACACAAAAAATACCCCAATCCAATGCCATCCATACCCTAAATGATGTTTACATTCAAGAGACCCCACAGAAAGCCTTGTTCCATGCACCACTGAGTACCCCTGGGCATAATGGATGAAAGCAAGGCAGACTGGGTGCAGGCCTATGGCACAAAGCTCACTGCCTGGCTTAAAAATGGTCCCTTGACCCCCACCCACATGGTCAGGCCCTGCCTGGACAAGGCCTCAAAATGGCCCCCACCCACATGGCCAGGCCCCAACAACACCCCAAAAAAGCTAAAAACACACGCAAATCACCCCAATCCAATGCCATCCATGCCCTAAATGATGTTTAAATTCAAGAGACCCCACAAAAAGCCTTCTTCCATGCACCACTGAGTACCCCTGGGCATAATGGATGAAAGCAAGGCAGACTGGGTGCAGGCCTATGGCACAAAGCTCACTGCCTGCCTTCAAAATAGCCCCTTGACCCCCACCCACATGGCCAGGCCCCAACAACACCCCAAACAAGCGAAATACACACAAACAACACCCCAATCCAATGCCATCCATGCCCTAAATTATGTTTTCATTCAAGAGACCCCACAGAAAGCCTTGGTCCGTGCACCACTGAGTACCCCTGGGCGTAATGGATGACAGCAAGGCAGACTGGGTGCAGGCCTATGGCACAAAGCACACTGCCTGGCTTAAAAATGGCCCCTTGACCCCCACCCACATGGCCAGGCCCTGCCCGGATCAGGCCTCAAAATGGCCCCCACCCACATGCCCAGGCCCCAACAAGACCCCAAAAAAGCGTAAAACACACAAAAATCACGCCAATCCAATGCCATCCATGCCATAAATGATGTTTAAATTCAAGACACCCCACAGAAAGACTTGGTCCATGCAGCACTGAGTACCACTGGGCATAATGGATGAAAGAAAGGTAGCCTGGGTGCAGACCTATGGCACAAAGCACGCGGCCTGGCTTCAAAATGGCCCCTCGACCCCCACCCACATGGCCAGGCCCTGCCTGGACCAGGCCTCAAAATGGCCCCCACCCACATGGCCAGGCCCCAACTGCACCCCAAAAAAGCTAAAAACACACGCAAATCACCCCAATCCAATGCCATCCATGCCCTAAATGATGTTTAAATTCAAGAGACCCCACAGAAAGACTTGGTCCATGCACCACTGAATACCCCAGGGCATATTGGATGAAAGCAGGGCAGACTGGGTGCAGGCCTATGGCACAAAGCACACTGCCTGGCTTCAAAATGGCCCCTTGACCCTCACCCACATGGACATGCCCTGCCTGGACCAGGCCTCAAAATGGACCCCACCCACATGGCCAGGCCCCAACAACACCCCAAAAAAGCAGAATACACACAAAAAACACCCCAATCCAATGCCATCCATACCCTAAATGATGTTTACATTCAAGAGACCCCACAGAAAGCCTTGTTCCATGCACCACTGAGTACCCCTGGGCATAATGGATGAAAGCAAGGCAGACTGGGTGCAGGCCTATGGCACAAAGCTCACTGCCTGCCTTCAAAATAGCCCCTTGACCCCAACCCACATGGCCAGGCCCCAACAACACCCCAAACAAGTGAAATACACACAAACAACACCCCAATCCAATGCCATCCATGCCCTAAATGATGTTTACATTCAAGAGACCCTACAGAAAGCCTTGGTCTGTGCACCACTGAGTACCCCTGGGCGTAATGGATGAAAGCAAGGCAGACTGGGTGCAGGCCTATGGCACAAAGCACACTGCCTGGCTTAAAAATGGCCCCTTGACCCCCACCCACATGGCCAGGCCCGGCCCGGACCAGGCCTCAAAATGGCCCCCACCCACATGTCCAGGCCCCAACAAGACCCCAAAAAAGCATAAAACACACAAAAATCACGCCAATCCAATGCCATCCATGCCCTAAATGATGTTTAAATTCAAAAGACCCCATAGAAAGACTTGTTCCATGCACCACTGAGTACCCCTGGGCATAATGGATGAATGCAAGACAGACTGGGTGCAGGCCTATGGCACAAAGCTCACTGCCTGCCTTCAAAATAGCCCCTTGACCCCCACCCACATGGCCAGGCCCTGCCCGGACCAGGGCTCAAACTGGCCCCCACCCACATGTCCAGGCCCCTTCAAGACCCCAAAAAAGCGTAAAACACACAAAAATTGCGCCAATCCAATGCCATCCATGCCCTAAATGATGTTTAAATTCAAGACACCCCAAAAAAAAGACTTGGTCCATGCACCACACTGAGTACCCCCGGGCATAATGGATGAAAGGAAGGCAGACTGGGTGCAGGCCTATGGCATAAAGCACACTGGCTGGCTTCAAAATGGCCCCTTGACCCCCTCCCACATGGCCAGGCCCTGCCTGGACCAGGCCTCAAAAATGGCCCCCACCCACATGTCCAGACCCCAACAAGACCCCCAAAAAGCGTAAAACACACAAAAATCACGCCAATCCAATGCCATCCATGCTCTAAATGATGTTTAAATTCAAGACGCCCCACAGAAAGACTTGGTCCATGCACCACTGAGTACCCGTGGGCATAATGGATGAAAGAAAGGCAGACTGGGTGCAGGCCTATGGCACAAAGCACACTGCCTGGCTTAAAAATGGTCCCTTGACCCCCACCCACATGGTCAGGCCCTGCCTGGACAAGGCCTCAAAATGGCCCCCACCCACATGGCCAGGCCCCAACAACACCCCAAAAAAGCTAAAAACACACGCAAATCACCCCAATCCAATGCCATCCATGCCCTAAATGATGTTTAAATTCAAGAGACCCCACAAAAAGCCTTGTTCCATGCACCACTGAGTACCCCTGGGCATAATGGATGAAAGCAAGGCAGACTGGGTGCAGGCCTATGGCATAAAGCTCACTGCCTGCCTTCAAAATAGCCCCTTGACCCCCACCCACATGGCCAGGCCCCAACAACACCCCAAACAAGCGAAATACACACAAACAACACCCCAATCCAATGCCATCCATGCCCTAAATGATGTTTACATTCAAGAGACCCCACAGAAAGCCTTGGTCCGTGCACCACTGAGTACCCCTGGGCGTAATGGATGACAGCAAGGCAGACTGGGTGCAGGCCTATGGCACAAAGCCCACTGCCTGGCTTAAAAATGGCCCCTTGACCCCCACCCACATGGCCAGGCCCTGCCCGGATCAGGCCTCAAAATGGCCCCCACCCACATGCCCAGGCCCCAACAAGACCCCAAAAAAGCGTAAAACACACAAAAATCACGCCAATCCAATGCCATCCATGCCATAAATGATGTTAAAATTCAAGACACCCCACAGAAAGACTTGGTCCATGCAGCACAGAGTACCACTGGGCATAATGGATGAAAGAAAGGTAGCCTGGGTGCAGACCTATGGCAGAAAGCACGCGGCCTGGCTTCAAAATGGCCCCTCGACCCCCACCCACATGGCCAGGCCCTGCCTGGACCCGGCCTCAAAATGGCCCCCACCCACATGGCCAGGCCCCAACAACACCCCAAAAATGTGATAAACACACACAAATCACCCCAATCCAAAGCCATCCATGCCCTAAATGATGTTTAAATTCAAGAGACCCCACAGAAAGCCTTGTTCCATGCACCACTGAGTACCCCTGGGCATAATGGTTGAAAGCAAGGCAGAATGGGTGCAGGTCTATGGCACAAAGCACACTGCCTGGCTTCAAAATGGCCCTTGACCCCCACCCACATGGCAAGGCCCTGCCTGGACCAGGCCTCAAAATGGCCCCCATCCACATGTCCAGGCCCCAACAAGACCCCAAAAAAGTGTAAAACACACACAAATCATGTCAATCCAATGCCATCCATGCCCTAAATGATGTTTAAATTCAAGACACCCCACAGAAAGACTTGGTCCATGCACCACTGAGTACCAGTGGGCATAATGGATGAAAGAAAGGCAGACTGGGTGCAGGCGTATTGCACAAAGCACACTGCCTGGCTTCAAAATGGCCCCTCGACCCCCACCCACATGGCCAGGCCCCAACTGCACCCCAAAAAAGCTAAAAACACACGCAAATCACCCTAATCCAATGCCGTCCAAGTCCTAAATGATGTTTAAATTCAAGAGACCCCACAGAAAGACTTGGTCCATGCACCACTGAATACCCCAGGGCATAATGGATGAAAGCAGGGCAGACTGGGTGCAGGCCTATGGCACAAAGCACACTGCCTGGCTTCAAAATGGCCCCTTGACCCTCACCCACATGGTCATGCCCTGCCTGGACCAGGCCTCAAAATGGCCCCCACACACATGGCCAGGCCCCAACAACACCCCAAAAAAGCAGAATACACACAAAAAACACCCCAATCCAATGCCATCCATACCCTAAATGATGTTTACATTCAAGAGACCCCACAGAAAGCCTTGTTCCATGCACCACTGAGTACCCCTGGGCATAATGGATGAAAGCAAGGCAGACTGGGTGCAGGCCTATGGCACAAAGCTCACTGCCTGCCTTCAAAATAGCCCCTTGACCCCAACCCACATGGCCAGGCCCCAACAACACCCTAAACAAGTGAAATACACACAAACAACACCCCAATCCAATGCCATCCATGCCCTAAATGATGTTTACATTCAAGAGACCCCACATAAAGCCTTGGTCCGTGCACCACTGAGTACCCCTGGGCGTAATGGATGAAAGCAAGGCAGACTGGGTGCAGGCCTATGGCACAAAGCACACTGCCTGGCTTAAAAATGGCCCCTTGACCCCCACCCACATGGCCAGGCCGTGCCCGGACCAGGCCTCAAAATGGCCCCCACCCACATGTCCAGGCCCCAACAAGACCCCAAAAAAGCATAAAACACACAAAAATCACGCCAATCCAATGCCATCCATGCCCTAAATGATGTTTAAATTCAAGACACCCCACAGCAAGACTTGGTCCATGCACCACTGAATACCCCAGGGCATAATGGATGAAAGCAGGGCAGACGGGGTGCAGGCCTATGGCACAAAGCACACTGCCTGGCTTCAAAATGGCCCCTTGACCCTCACCCACATGGACATGCCCTGACTGGACCAGGCCTCAAAATGGCCCCCACCCACATGGCCAGGCCCCAACAACACCCCACAAAAGCAAAATACACACAAAAAACACCCCAATCCAATGCCATCCATGCCCTAAATGATGTTTAAATTCAAGAGACCCCATAGAAAGACTTGTTCCATGCACCACTGAGTACCCCTGGGCATAATGGATGAATGCAAGACAGACTGGGTGCAGGCCTATGGCACAAAGCTCACTGCCTGCCTTCAAAATAGCCCCTTGACCCCCACCCACATGGCCAGGCCCTGCCCGGACCAGGGCTCAAAATGGCCCCCACCCACATGTCCAGGCCCCTTCAAGACCCCAAAAAAGCGTAAAACACACAAAAATTGCGCCAATCCAATGCCATCCATGCCCTAAATGATGTTTAAATTCAAGACACCCCACAAAAAGACTTGGTCCATGCACCACACTGAGTAGCCCCGGGCATAATGGATGAAAGGAAGGCAGACTGGGTGCAGGCCTATGGCATAAAGCACACTGGCTGGCTTCAAAATGGCCCCTTGACCCCCTCCCACATGGCCAGGCCCTGCCTGGACCAAGCCTCAAAAATGGCCCCCACCCACATGTCCAGACCCCAACAAGACCCCAAAAAAGCGTAAAACACACAAAAATCACGCCAATCCAATGCCATCCATGCCCTAAATGATGTTTAAATTCAAGACGCCCCACAGAAAGACTTGGTCCATGCACCACTGAGTACCCCTGGGCATAATGGATGAAAGCAAGGCAGACTGGGTGCAGGCCTATGGCACAAAGCTCACTGCCTGCCTTCAAAATAGCCCCTTGACCCCAACCCACATGGCCAGGCCCCAACAACACCCCAAACAAGTGAAATACACACAAACAACACCCCAATCCAATGCCATCCATGCCCTAAATGATGTTTACATTCAAGAGACACTACAGAAAGCCTTGGTCTGTGCACCACTGAGTACCCCTGGGCGTAATGGATGAAAGCAAGGCAGACTGGGTGCAGGCCTATGGCACAAAGCACACTGCCTGGCTTAAAAATGGCCCCTTGACCCCCACCCACATGGCCAGGCCCAGCCCGGACCAGGCCTCAAAATGGCCCCCACCCACATGTCCAGGCCCCAACAAGACCCCAAAAAAGCATAAAACACACAAAAATCACGCCAATCCAATGCCATCCATGCCCTAAATGATGTTTAAATTCAAGAGACCCCATAGAAAGACTTGTTCCATGCACCACTGAGTACCCCTGGGCATAATGGATGAATGCAAGACAGACTGGGTGCAGGCCTATGGCACAAAGCTCACTGCCTGCCTTCAAAATAGCCCCTTGACCCCCACCCACATGGCCAGGCCCTGCCCGGACCAGGGCTCAAAATGGCCCCCACCCACATGTCCAGGCCCCTTCAAGACCCCAAAAAAGCATAAAACACACAAAAATTGCGCCAATCCAATGCCATCCATGCCCTAAATGATGTTTAAATTCAAGACACCCCACAAAAAGACTTGGTCCATGCACCACACTGAGTACCCCCGGGCATAATGGATGAAAGGAAGGCAGACTGGGTGCAGGCCTATGGCATAAAGCACACTGGCTGGCTTCAAAATGGCCCCTTGACCCCCTCCCACATGGCCAGGCCCTGCCTGGACCAGGCCTCAAAAATGGCCCCCACCCACATGTCCAGACCCCAACAAGACCCCAAAAAAGCGTAAAACACACAAAAATCACGCCAATCCAATGCCATCCATGCCCTAAATGATGTTTAAATTCAAGACGCCCCACAGAAAGACTTGGTCCATGCACCACTGAGTACCCGTGGGCATAATGGATGAAAGAAAGGCAGACTGGGTGCAGGCCTATGGCACAAAGCACACTGCCTGGCTTAAAAATGGTCCCTTGACCCCCACCCACATGGTCAGGCCCTGCCTGGACAAGGCCTCAAAATGGCCCCCACCCACATGGCCAGGCCCCAACAACACCCCAAAAAAGCTAAAAACACACGCAAATCACCCCAATCCAATGCCATCCATGCCCTAAATGATGTTTAAATTCAAGAGACCCCACAAAAAGCCTTGTTCCATGCACCACTGAGTACCCCTGGGCATAATGGATGAAAGCAAGGCAGACTGGGTGCAGGCCTATTGCACAAAGCTCACTGCCTGCCTTCAAAATAGCCCCTTGACCCCCACCCACATGGCCAGGCCCCAACAACACCCCAAACAAGCGAAATACACACAAACAACACCCCAATCCAATGCCATCCATGCCCTAAATGATGTTTACATTCAAGAGACCCCACAGAAAGCCTTGGTCCGTGCACCACTGAGTACCCCTGGGCGTAATGGATGACAGCAAGGCAGACTGGGTGCAGGCCTACGGCACAAAGCACACTGCCTGGCTTAAAAATGGCCCCTTGACCCCCACCCACATGGCCAGGCCCTGCCCGGATCAGGCCTCAAAATGGCCCCCACCCACATGCCCAGGCCCCAACAAGACCCCAAAAAAGCGTAAAACACACAAAAATCACGCCAATCCAAAGCCATCCATGCCCTAAATGATGTTTAAATTCAAGAGACCCCACAGAAAGCCTTGTTCCATGCACCACTGAGTACCCCTGGGTATAATGGTTGAAAGCAAGGCAGACTGGGTGCAGACCTATGGCACAAAGCACGCAGCCTGGCTTCAAAATGGCCCCTCGACCCCCACCCACATGGCCAGGCCCTGCCTGGACCCGGCCTCAAAATGGCCCCCACCCACATGGCCAGGCCCCAACAACACCCCAAAAATGTGATAAACACACACAAATCACCCCAATCCAAAGCCATCCATGCCCTAAATGATGTTTAAATTCAAGAGACCCCACAGAAAGCCTTGTTCCATGCACCACTGAGTACCGCTGGGCATAATGGTTGAAAGCAAGGCAGAATGGGTGCAGGTCTATGGCACAAAGCACACTGCCTGGCTTCAAAATGGCCCTTGACCCCCACCCACATGGCAAGGCCCTGCCTGGACCAGGCCTCAAAATGGCCCCCATCCACATGTCCAGGCCCCAACAAGACCCCAAAAAAGTGTAAAACACACACAAATCATGCCAATCCAATGCCATCCATGCCCTAAATGATGTTTAAATTCAAGACACCCCACAGAAAGACTTGGTCCATGCACCACTGAGTACCAGTGGGCATAATGGATGAAAGAAAGGCAGACTGGGTGCAGGCGTATTGCACAAAGCACACTGCCTGGCTTCAAAATGGCCCCTCGACCCCCACCCACATGGCCAGGCCCTGCCTGGACCAGGCCTCAAAATGGCCCCCACCCACATGGCCAGGCCCCAACTGCACCCCAAAAAAGCTAAAAACACACGCAAATCACCCTAATCCAATGCCATCCATGCCCTAAATGATGTTTAAATTGAAGAGACACCACAGAAAGACTTGGTCCATGCACCACTGAATACCCCAGGGCATAATGGATGAAAGCAGGGCAGACTGGGTGCAGGCCTATGGCACAAAGCACACTGCCTGGCTTCAAAATGGCCCCTTGACCCTCACCCACATGGACATGCCCTGCCTGGACCAGGCCTCAAAATGGCCCCCACCCACATGGCCAGGCCCCAACAACACCCCAAAAAAGCAGAATACACACAAAAAATACCCCAATCCAATGCCATCCATACCCTAAATGATGTTTACATTCAAGAGACCCCACAGAAAGCCTTGTTCCATGCACCACTGAGTACCCCTGGGCATAATGGATGAAAGCAAGGCAGACTGGGTGCAGGCCTATGGCACAAAGCTCACTGCCTGGCTTAAAAATGGTCCCTTGACCCCCACCCACATGGTCAGGCCCTGCCTGGACAAGGCCTCAAAATGGCCCCCACCCACATGGCCAGGCCCCAACAACACCCCAAAAAAGCTAAAAACACACGCAAATCACCCCAATCCAATGCCATCCATGCCCTAAATGATGTTTAAATTCAAGAGACCCCACAAAAAGCCTTCTTCCATGCACCACTGAGTACCCCTGGGCATAATGGATGAAAGCAAGGCAGACTGGGTGCAGGCCTATGGCACAAAGCTCACTGCCTGCCTTCAAAATAGCCCCTTGACCCCCACCCACATGGCCAGGCCCCAACAACACCCCAAACAAGCGAAATACACACAAACAACACCCCAATCCAATGCCATCCATGCCCTAAATTATGTTTTCATTCAAGAGACCCCACAGAAAGCCTTGGTCCGTGCACCACTGAGTACCCCTGGGCGTAATGGATGACAGCAAGGCAGACTGGGTGCAGGCCTATGGCACAAAGCACACTGCCTGGCTTAAAAATGGCCCCTTGACCCCCACCCACATGGCCAGGCCCTGCCCGGATCAGGCCTCAAAATGGCCCCCACCCACATGCCCAGGCCCCAACAAGACCCCAAAAAAGCGTAAAACACACAAAAATCACGCCAATCCAATGCCATCCATGCCATAAATGATGTTTAAATTCAAGACACCCCACAGAAAGACTTGGTCCATGCAGCACTGAGTACCACTGGGCATAATGGATGAAAGAAAGGTAGCCTGGGTGCAGACCTATGGCACAAAGCACGCGGCCTGGCTTCAAAATGGCCCCTCGACCCCCACCCACATGGCCAGGCCCTGCCTGGACCAGGCCTCAAAATGGCCCCCACCCACATGGCCAGGCCCCAACTGCACCCCAAAAAAGCTAAAAACACACGCAAATCACCCCAATCCAATGCCATCCATGCCCTAAATGATGTTTAAATTCAAGAGACCCCACAGAAAGACTTGGTCCATGCACCACTGAATACCCCAGGGCATATTGGATGAAAGCAGGGCAGACTGGGTGCAGGCCTATGGCACAAAGCACACTGCCTGGCTTCAAAATGGCCCCTTGACCCTCACCCACATGGACATGCCCTGCCTGGACCAGGCCTCAAAATGGACCCCACCCACATGGCCAGGCCCCAACAACACCCCAAAAAAGCAGAATACACACAAAAAACACCCCAATCCAATGCCATCCATACCCTAAATGATGTTTACATTCAAGAGACCCCACAGAAAGCCTTGTTCCATGCACCACTGAGTACCCCTGGGCATAATGGATGAAAGCAAGGCAGACTGGGTGCAGGCCTATGGCACAAAGCTCACTGCCTGCCTTCAAAATAGCCCCTTGACCCCAACCCACATGGCCAGGCCCCAACAACACCCCAAACAAGTGAAATACACACAAACAACACCCCAATCCAATGCCATCCATGCCCTAAATGATGTTTACATTCAAGAGACCCTACAGAAAGCCTTGGTCTGTGCACCACTGAGTACCCCTGGGCGTAATGGATGAAAGCAAGGCAGACTGGGTGCAGGCCTATGGCACAAAGCACACTGCCTGGCTTAAAAATGGCCCCTTGACCCCCACCCACATGGCCAGGCCCGGCCCGGACCAGGCCTCAAAATGGCCCCCACCCACATGTCCAGGCCCCAACAAGACCCCAAAAAAGCATAAAACACACAAAAATCACGCCAATCCAATGCCATCCATGCCCTAAATGATGTTTAAATTCAAAAGACCCCATAGAAAGACTTGTTCCATGCACCACTGAGTACCCCTGGGCATAATGGATGAATGCAAGACAGACTGGGTGCAGGCCTATGGCACAAAGCTCACTGCCTGCCTTCAAAATAGCCCCTTGACCCCCACCCACATGGCCAGGCCCTGCCCGGACCAGGGCTCAAACTGGCCCCCACCCACATGTCCAGGCCCCTTCAAGACCCCAAAAAAGCGTAAAACACACAAAAATTGCGCCAATCCAATGCCATCCATGCCCTAAATGATGTTTAAATTCAAGACACCCCAAAAAAAAGACTTGGTCCATGCACCACACTGAGTACCCCCGGGCATAATGGATGAAAGGAAGGCAGACTGGGTGCAGGCCTATGGCATAAAGCACACTGGCTGGCTTCAAAATGGCCCCTTGACCCCCTCCCACATGGCCAGGCCCTGCCTGGACCAGGCCTCAAAAATGGCCCCCACCCACATGTCCAGACCCCAACAAGACCCCCAAAAAGCGTAAAACACACAAAAATCACGCCAATCCAATGCCATCCATGCTCTAAATGATGTTTAAATTCAAGACGCCCCACAGAAAGACTTGGTCCATGCACCACTGAGTACCCGTGGGCATAATGGATGAAAGAAAGGCAGACTGGGTGCAGGCCTATGGCACAAAGCACACTGCCTGGCTTAAAAATGGTCCCTTGACCCCCACCCACATGGTCAGGCCCTGCCTGGACAAGGCCTCAAAATGGCCCCCACCCACATGGCCAGGCCCCAACAACACCCCAAAAAAGCTAAAAACACACGCAAATCACCCCAATCCAATGCCATCCATGCCCTAAATGATGTTTAAATTCAAGAGACCCCACAAAAAGCCTTGTTCCATGCACCACTGAGTACCCCTGGGCATAATGGATGAAAGCAAGGCAGACTGGGTGCAGGCCTATGGCATAAAGCTCACTGCCTGCCTTCAAAATAGCCCCTTGACCCCCACCCACATGGCCAGGCCCCAACAACACCCCAAACAAGCGAAATACACACAAACAACACCCCAATCCAATGCCATCCATGCCCTAAATGATGTTTACATTCAAGAGACCCCACAGAAAGCCTTGGTCCGTGCACCACTGAGTACCCCTGGGCGTAATGGATGACAGCAAGGCAGACTGGGTGCAGGCCTATGGCACAAAGCCCACTGCCTGGCTTAAAAATGGCCCCTTGACCCCCACCCACATGGCCAGGCCCTGCCCGGATCAGGCCTCAAAATGGCCCCCACCCACATGCCCAGGCCCCAACAAGACCCCAAAAAAGCGTAAAACACACAAAAATCACGCCAATCCAATGCCATCCATGCCATAAATGATGTTAAAATTCAAGACACCCCACAGAAAGACTTGGTCCATGCAGCACAGAGTACCACTGGGCATAATGGATGAAAGAAAGGTAGCCTGGGTGCAGACCTATGGCAGAAAGCACGCGGCCTGGCTTCAAAATGGCCCCTCGACCCCCACCCACATGGCCAGGCCCTGCCTGGACCCGGCCTCAAAATGGCCCCCACCCACATGGCCAGGCCCCAACAACACCCCAAAAATGTGATAAACACACACAAATCACCCCAATCCAAAGCCATCCATGCCCTAAATGATGTTTAAATTCAAGAGACCCCACAGAAAGCCTTGTTCCATGCACCACTGAGTACCCCTGGGCATAATGGTTGAAAGCAAGGCAGAATGGGTGCAGGTCTATGGCACAAAGCACACTGCCTGGCTTCAAAATGGCCCTTGACCCCCACCCACATGGCAAGGCCCTGCCTGGACCAGGCCTCAAAATGGCCCCCATCCACATGTCCAGGCCCCAACAAGACCCCAAAAAAGTGTAAAACACACACAAATCATGTCAATCCAATGCCATCCATGCCCTAAATGATGTTTAAATTCAAGACACCCCACAGAAAGACTTGGTCCATGCACCACTGAGTACCAGTGGGCATAATGGATGAAAGAAAGGCAGACTGGGTGCAGGCGTATTGCACAAAGCACACTGCCTGGCTTCAAAATGGCCCCTCGACCCCCACCCACATGGCCAGGCCCCAACTGCACCCCAAAAAAGCTAAAAACACACGCAAATCACCCTAATCCAATGCCGTCCAAGTCCTAAATGATGTTTAAATTCAAGAGACCCCACAGAAAGACTTGGTCCATGCACCACTGAATACCCCAGGGCATAATGGATGAAAGCAGGGCAGACTGGGTGCAGGCCTATGGCACAAAGCACACTGCCTGGCTTCAAAATGGCCCCTTGACCCTCACCCACATGGTCATGCCCTGCCTGGACCAGGCCTCAAAATGGCCCCCACACACATGGCCAGGCCCCAACAACACCCCAAAAAAGCAGAATACACACAAAAAACACCCCAATCCAATGCCATCCATACCCTAAATGATGTTTACATTCAAGAGACCCCACAGAAAGCCTTGTTCCATGCACCACTGAGTACCCCTGGGCATAATGGATGAAAGCAAGGCAGACTGGGTGCAGGCCTATGGCACAAAGCTCACTGCCTGCCTTCAAAATAGCCCCTTGACCCCAACCCACATGGCCAGGCCCCAACAACACCCTAAACAAGTGAAATACACACAAACAACACCCCAATCCAATGCCATCCATGCCCTAAATGATGTTTACATTCAAGAGACCCCACATAAAGCCTTGGTCCGTGCACCACTGAGTACCCCTGGGCGTAATGGATGAAAGCAAGGCAGACTGGGTGCAGGCCTATGGCACAAAGCACACTGCCTGGCTTAAAAATGGCCCCTTGACCCCCACCCACATGGCCAGGCCGTGCCCGGACCAGGCCTCAAAATGGCCCCCACCCACATGTCCAGGCCCCAACAAGACCCCAAAAAAGCATAAAACACACAAAAATCACGCCAATCCAATGCCATCCATGCCCTAAATGATGTTTAAATTCAAGACACCCCACAGCAAGACTTGGTCCATGCACCACTGAATACCCCAGGGCATAATGGATGAAAGCAGGGCAGACGGGGTGCAGGCCTATGGCACAAAGCACACTGCCTGGCTTCAAAATGGCCCCTTGACCCTCACCCACATGGACATGCCCTGACTGGACCAGGCCTCAAAATGGCCCCCACCCACATGGCCAGGCCCCAACAACACCCCACAAAAGCAAAATACACACAAAAAACACCCCAATCCAATGCCATCCATGCCCTAAATGATGTTTACATTCAAGAGACCCCACAGAAAGACTTGTTCCATGCACCACTGAGTACCCCTGGGCATAATGGATGAAAGCAAGGCAGACTGGGTGCAGGCCTATGGCACAAAGCTCACTGCCAGCCTTCAAAATAGCCCCTTGACCCCCACCCACATGGCCAGGCCCTGCCCGGACCAGGGCTCAAAATGGCCCCCACCCACATGTCCAGGCCCCTTCAAGACCCCAAAAAAGCGTAAAACACACAAAAATCACGCCAATCCAATGCCATCCATGCCCTAAATGATGTTTAAATTAAAGACACCCCACAGAAAGACTTGGTCCATGCACCACACTGAGTACCCCCGGGCATAATGGATGAAAGGAAGGCAGCCTGGGTGCAGGCCTATGGCACAAAGCACACTGCCTGGCTTAAAAATGGTCCCTTGACCCCCACCCACATGGTCAGGCCCTGCCTGGACAAGGCCTCAAAATGGCCCCCACCCACATGGCCAGACACCAACAACACCCCAAAAAAGCTAAAAACACACGCAAATCACCCCAATCCAACGCAATCCATGCCCTAAATGATGTTTAAATTCAAGAGACCCCACAAAAAGCCTTGTTCCATGCACCACTGAGTACCCCTGGGCATAATGGATGAAAGCAAGGCCGACTGGGTGCAGGCCTATGGCACAAAGCTCACTGCCTGCCTTCAAAATAGACCCTTGAACCCCACCCACATGGCCAGGCCCCAACAACACCCCAAACAAGCGAAATACACACAAACAACACCCCAATCCAATGCCATCCATGCCCTAAATGATGTTTACATTCAAGAGACCCCACAGAAAGCCTTGGTCCGTGCACCACTGAGTACCCCTGGGCGTAATGGATGAAAGCAAGGCAGACTGGGTGCAGGCCTATGGCACAAAGCACACTGCCTGGCTTAAAAATGGCCCCTTGACCCCCACCCACATGGCCAGGCCCTGCCCGGATCAGGCCTCAAAATGGCCCCCACCCACATGCCCAGGCCCCAACAAGACCCCAAAAAAGCGTAAAACACACAAAAATCACGCCAATCCAATGCCATCCATGCCATAAATGATGTTTAAATTCAAGACACCCCACAGAAAGACTTGGTCCATGCACCACTGAGTACCCGTGGGCATATTGGATGAAAGAAAGGCAGACTGGGTGCAGGCTATGGCACAAAGCACACTGCCTGGGTTAAAAATGGTCCCTTGACCCCCACCCACATGGTCAGGCCCTGCCTGGACCAGGCCTCAAAATGGCCCCCACCCACATGACCAGGCCCCAACAACACCCCAAAAAAGCTAAAAACACACGCAAATCACCCCAATCCAATGCCATCCATGCCCTAAATGATGTTTAAATTCAAGAGACCCCACAGAAAGCCTTGTTCCATGCACCACTGAGTACCCCTGGGCATAATGGATGAAAGCAAGGCAGACTGGGTGCAGGCCTATGGCACAAAGCTCACTGCCTGCCTTCAAAATAGCCCCTTGACCCCCACCCACATGGCCAGGCCCCAACAACACCCCAAAAAAGCAAAATACACACAGAAATCACCCCAATCCAATACCATCCATGCCCTAAATGATGTTTAAATTCAAGACACCCCACAGAAAGACTTCGTCCATGCCCCGCACTGAGTACCCCTGGGCATAATGGATGAAAGGAAGGCAGACTGGGTGCAGGCCTATGGCACAAAGCACACTGCCTGGCTTCAAAATGGTCCCTTGACCCCCACCCACATGGCCAGGCCCTGCCTGGACCACGCCTCAAAATGGCCCCCACCCACATGGCCAGGCCCCAACAACACCCCAAAAAAGCGTAAAACACCCACAAATCACCCCCAATCCAATGCCATTCATGCCCTAAATGATGTTTAAATTCAAGACACCCCACGGAAAGACTTGGTCCATGCAGCACTGAGTACCTCTGGGCATAATGGATGAAAGAAAGTTAGCCTGGGTGCAGACCCATGGCACAAAGCACACTGCCTGGCTTCAAAATGGCCCCTCGACCCCCACCCAAATGGCCATGCCCTGCCTGGACCCGGCCTCAAAATGGCTCCCACCCACATGGCCAGACACCAACAACACCCCAAAAAAGTGATAAACACACACAAATCACCCCAATCCAAAGCCATCCATGCCCTAAATGATGTTTAAATTCAAGAGACCCCACAGAAAGACTTGGCCCATGCACCACTGAGTACCCCTGGGTATAATGGATTAAAGCAAGGCAGACTGGGTGCAGGTCTATGGCACAAAGCACACTGCCTGGCTTCAAAATGGCCCTTTGACCCCCACCCACATGGCGATGCCCTGCCTGGACCAGGCCTCAAAATGGCCCCCATCCACATGTCCAGGCCCCAACAAGACCCAAAAAAAGCGTAAAACACACAAAAATCACGCCAATCCAATGCCATCCATGCCCTAAATGATGTTTAAATTCAAGACACCCCATAGAAAGACTTGGCCCATGCACCACTGAGTACCCGTGGGCATAATGGATGAAAGAAAGGCAGACTGGGTGCAGGCGTATTGCACAAAGCACACTGCCTGGCTTCAAAATGGCCCCTCGACCCCCACCCACATGGCCAGGCCCTGCCTGGACCAGGCCTCAAAATGGCCTCCACCCACATGGCCAGGCCCCAACAACACCCCAAAAAAGCGTAAAACACACAAAAATCACCCCCAATCCAATGCCATCCATGCCCTAAATGATGTTTAAGTTCAAGACACCCCACAGAAAGACTTGGTCCATGCAGCACTGAGTACCCGAGTGCATAATGGATGAAAGAAAGGTAGCCTGGGTGCAGACCTATGGCACAAAGCACACTGCCTGGCTTCAAAATGGCCCCTCGACCCCAACCCACAAGGCCAGGCCCTGCCTGCACCCGGCCTCAAAATGCCCCCCACCCACATGGCCAGGCCTAAACAACATCCCCAAAAAGTGATAAACACACACAAATCACCCCAATCCAAAGCCATCCATGCCCTAAATGATGTTTAAATTCAAGACACCCCACAGAAAGACTTGGTCCATGCACCACTGAATACCCCAGGGCATAATGGATGAAAGCAGGGCAGACTGGGTGCAGGCCTATGGCACAAAGCACACTGCCTGGCTTCAAAATGGCCCCTTGACCCTCACCCACATGGTCATGCCCTGCCTGGATCAGGCCTCAAAATGGCCCCCACACACATGGCCAGGCCCCAACAACACCCCAAAAAAGCAGAATACACACAAAAAACACCCCAATCCAATGCCATCCATACCCTAAATGATGTTTACATTCAAGAGACCCCACAGAAAGCCTTGTTCCATGCACCACTGAGTACCCCTGGGCATAATGGATGAAAGCAAGGCAGACTGGGTGCAGGCCTATGGCACAAAGCTCACTGCCTGCCTTCAAAATAGCCTCTTGACCCCAACCCACATGGCCAGGCCCCAACAACACCCTAAACAAGTGAAATACACACAAACAACACCCCAATCCAATGCCATCCATGCCCTAAATGATGTTTACATTCAAGAGACCCCACAGAAAGCCTTGGTCCGTGCACCACTGAGTACCCCTGGGCGTAATGGATGAAAGCAAGGCAGACTGGGTGCAGGCCTATGGCACAAAGCACACTGCCTGGCTTAAAAATGGCCCCTTGACCCCCACCCACATGGCCAGGCCGTGCCCGGACCAGGCCTCAAAATGGCCCCCACCCACATGTCCAGGCCCCAACAAGACCCCAAAAAAGCATAAAACACACAAAAATCACGCCAATCCAATGCCATCCATGCCCTAAATGATGTTTAAATTCAAGACACCCCACAGCAAGACTTGGTCCATGCACCACTGAATACCCCAGGGCATAATGGATGAAAGCAGGGCAGACGGGGTGCAGGCCTATGGCACAAAGCACACTGCCTGGCTTCAAAATGGCCCCTTGACCCTCACCCACATGGACATGCCCTGACTGGACCAGGCCTCAAAATGGCCCCCACCCACATGGCCAGGCCCCAACAACACCCCACAAAAGCAAAATACACACAAAAAACACCCCAATCCAATGCCATCCATGCCCTAAATGATGTTTACATTCAAGAGACCCCACAGAAAGACTTGTTCCATGCACCACTGAGTACCCCTGGGCATAATGGATGAAAGCAAGGCAGACTGGGTGCAGGCCTATGGCACAAAGCTCACTGCCAGCCTTCAAAATAGCCCCTTGACCCCCACCCACATGGCCAGGCCCTGCCCGGACCAGGGCTCAAAATGGCCCCCACCCACATGTCCAGGCCCCTTCAAGACCCCAAAAAAGCGTAAAACACACAAAAATTACGCCAATCCAATGCCATCCATGCCCTAAATGATGTTTAAATTCAAGACACCCCACAGAAAGACTTGGTCCATGCACCACACTGAGTACCCCCGGGCATAATGGATGAAAGGAAGGCAGCCTGGGTGCAGGCCTATGGCACAAAGCACACTGCCTGGCTTAAAAATGGTCCCTTGACCCCCACCCACATGGTCAGGCCCTGCCTGGACAAGGCCTCAAAATGGCCCCCACCCACATGGCCAGACACCAACAACACCCCAAAAAAGCTAAAAACACACGCAAATCACCCCAATCCAACGCAATCCATGCCCTAAATGATGTTTAAATTCAAGAGACCCCACAAAAAGCCTTGTTCCATGCACCACTGAGTACCCCTGGGCATAATGGATGAAAGCAAGGCCGACTGGGTGCAGGCCTATGGCACAAAGCTCACTGCCTGCCTTCAAAATAGCCCCTTGAACCCCACCCACATGGCCAGGCCCCAACAACACCCCAAACAAGCGAAATACACACAAACAACACCCCAATCCAATGCCATCCATGCCCTAAATGATGTTTACATTCAAGAGACCCCACAGAAAGCCTTGGTCCGTGCACCACTGAGTACCCCTGGGCGTAATGGATGAAAGCAAGGCAGACTGGGTGCAGGCCTATGGCACAAAGCACACTGCCTGGCTTAAAAATGGCCCCTTGACCCCCACCCACATGGCCAGGCCCTGCCCGGATCAGGCCTCAAAATGGCCCCCACCCACATGCCCAGGCCCCAACAAGACCCCAAAAAAGCGTAAAACACACAAAAATCACGCCAATCCAATGCCATCCATGCCATAAATGATGTTTAAATTCAAGACACCCCACAGAAAGACTTGGTCCATGCACCACACTGAGTACCCCCGGGCATAATGGATGAAAGAAAGGCAGTCTGGGTGCAGGCCTATGGCACAAAGCACACTGCCTGGCTTCAAAATTGCCCCTTGACCCCCAGCCACAGGGCCAGGCCCTGCCTGGACCAGGCCTCAAAATGGCCCCCCACCCACATGTCCAGGCCCCAACAAGACCCCAAAAAAGCGTAAAACACACAAAAATCACGTCAATCCAATGCCATCCATGCCCTAAATGATGTTTAAATTCAAGACACCCCACAGAAAGACTTGGTCCATGCACCACTGAGTACCCGTGGGCATATTGGATGAAAGAAAGGCAGACTGGGTGCAGGCCTATGGCACAAAGCACACTGCCTGGGTTAAAAATGGTCCCTTGACCCCCACCCACATGGTCAGGCCCTGCCTGGACCAGGCCTCAAAATGGCCCCCACCCACATGACCAGGCCCCAACAACACCCCAAAAAAGCTAAAAACACACGCAAATCACCCCAATCCAATGCCATCCATGCCCTAAATGATGTTTAAATCGAAGAGACCCCACAGAAAGCCTTGTTCCATGCACCACTGAGTACCCCTGGGCATAATGGATGAAAGCAAGGCAGACTGGGTGCAGGCCTATGGCACAAAGCTCACTGCCTGCCTTCAAAATAGCCCCTTGACCCCCACCCACATGGCCAGGCCCCAACAACACCCCAAAAAAGCAAAATACACACAGAAATCACCCCAATCCAATACCATCCATGCCCTAAATGATGTTTAAATTCAAGACACCCCACAGAAAGACTTCGTCCATGCCCCGCACTGAGTACCCCTGGGCATAATGGATGAAAGGAAGGCAGACTGGGTGCAGGCCTATGGCACAAAGCACACTGCCTGGCTTCAAAATGGTCCCTTGACCCCCACCCACATGGCCAGGCCCTGCCTGGACCACGCCTCAAAATGGCCCCCACCCACATGGCCAGGCCCCAACAACACCCCAAAAAAGCGTAAAACACCCACAAATCACCCCCAATCCAATGCCATTCATGCCCTAAATGATGTTTAAATTCAAGACACCCCACAGAAAGACTTGGTCCATGCAGCACTGAGTACCTCTGGGCATAATGGATGAAAGAAAGTTAGCCTGGGTGCAGACCCATGGCACAAAGCACACTGCCTGGCTTAAAAATGGCCCCTCGACCCCCACCCAAATGGCCATGCCCTGCCTGGACCCGGCCTCAAAATGGCTCCCACCCACATGGCCAGACACCAACAACACCCCAAAAAAGTGATAAACACACACAAATCACCCCAATCCAAAGCCATCCATGCCCTAAATGATGTTTAAATTCAAGAGACCCCACAGAAAGACTTGGCCCATGCACCACTGAGTACCCCTGGGTATTATGGATTAAAGCAAGGCAGACTGGGTGCAGGTCTATGGCACAAAGCACACTGCCTGGCTTCAAAATGGCCCCTTGACCCCCACCCACATGGCGATGCCCTGCCTGGACCAGGCCTCAAAATGGCCCCCATCCACATGTCCAGGCCCCAACAAGACCCAAAAAAAGCGTAAAACACACAAAAATCACGCCAATCCAATGCCATCCATGCCCTAAATGATGTTTAAATTCAAGACACCCCATAGAAAGACTTGGTCCATGCACCACTGAGTACCCTTGGGCATAATGGATGAAAGAAAGGCAGACTGGGTGCAGGCGTATTGCACAAAGCACACTGCCTGGCTTCAAAATGGCCCCTCGACCCCCACCCACATGGCCAGGCCCTGCCTGGACCAGGCCTCAAAATGGCCTCCACCCACATGGCCAGGCCCCAACAACACCCCAAAAAAGCGTAAAACACACAAAAATCACCCCCAATCCAATGCCATCCATGCCCTAAATGATGTTTAAGTTCAAGACACCCCACAGAAAGACTTGGTCCATGCAGCACTGAGTACCCGAGTGCATAATGGATGAAAGAAAGGTAGCCTGGGTGCAGACCTATGGCACAAAGCACACTGCCTGGCTTCAAAATGGCCCCTCGACCCCAACCCACAAGGCCAGGCCCTGCCTGCACCCGGCCTCAAAATGCCCCCCACCCACATGGCCAGGCCTAAACAACATCCCCAAAAAGTGATAAACACACACAAATCACCCCAATCCAAAGCCATCCATGCCCTAAATGATGTTTAAATTCAAGACACCCCACAGAAAGACTTGGTCCATGCACCGCTGAGTACCCCTGGGCATAATGGATGAAAGCAAGGCAGACTGGGTTCAGGCGTATTGCACAAAGCACACTGCCCGGCTTCAAAATGGCCCCTCGACCCCCACCCACATGGCCAGGCCCTGCCTGGACCAGTCCTCAAAATGGCCCCCACCCACATGGCCAGGCCCCAACAACACCCCAAAAAAGCTAAAAACACCCGCAAATCACCCCAATCCAATGCCAACCATGCCCTAAATTATGTTTAAATTCAAGAGACCCCACAGAAAGACTTGGTCCATGCACCACTGAATACCCCAGGGCATAATGGATGAAAGCAGGGCAGACTGGGTGCAGGCCTATGGCACAAAGCACACTGCCTGGCTTCAAAATGGCCCCTTGACCCTCACCCACATGGACATGCCCTGCCTGGACCAGGCCTCAAAATGGCCCCCACCCACATGGCCAGGCCCCAACAACACCCCAAAAAAGCAAAATACACACAATAAACACCCCAATCCAGTGCCATCCATGCCCTAAATGATGTTTACATTCAAGAGACCCCACAGAAAGCCTTGTTCCATGCACCACTGAGTACCCCTGGGCATAATGGATGAAAGCAAGGCAGACTGGGTGAAGGCCTATGGCACAAAGCGCACTGCCTGCTTTCAAAATAGCCCCTTGACCCCCACCCACATGGCCAGGCCCCAACAACACCCCAAACAAGCGAAATCCACACAAACAACACCCCAATCCAATGCCATCCATGCGCTAAATGATGTTTACATTCAAGAGACCCCACAGAAAGCCTTGGTCTGTGCACCACAGAGTACCCCTGGGCGTAATGGATGAAAGCAAGGCAGACTGGGTGCAGGCCTATGGCACAAAGCACACTGCCTGGCTTAAAAATGGCCCCTTGACCCCCACCCACATGGCCAGGCCCTGCCCGGACCAGGCCTCAAAATGGCCCCCACCCACATGTCCAGGCCCCAACAAGACCCCAAAAAAGCGCAAAACAGACAAAAATCACCCCAATCCAATGCCATCCATGCCCTAAATGATGTTTAAATTCAAGACACCCCACAGAAAGACTTGGTCCATGCACCACTGAGTACCCGTGGGCATAATGGATGAAAGAAAGGCAGACTGGGTGCTGGCCCATGGCACAAAGCACACTGCCTGGCTTCAAAATGGCCCCTCGACCCCCACCCACATGGCCAGGCCCTGCCTGGACCAGGCCTCAAAATGGCCCCCACCCACATGGCCAGGCCCCAACAACACCCCAAAAAAGCTACAAACACACACAAATCACCCCAATCCAATGCCATCCATGCCCTAAATGATGTTTAAATTCAAGAGACCCCACAGAAAGACTTGGTCCATGCACCGCTGAGTACCCCTGGGCATAATGGATGAAAGCAAGGCAGACTGGGTGCAGGTCTATAGCACAAAGCACACTGCCTGGCTTCAAAATGGCCCCTTGATCCCCACCCACATGGCGAGGCCCTGCCTGGACCAGGCCTCAAAATGGCCCCCACCCACATAGCCAGGCCCAGCAACACTCCAAAAAAGCGAAATACATACAAAAAACACCCCAATCCAAAGCCATCCATGCCCTAAAGGATGTTTACATTCAAGAGACCCCACAGAAAGCCTTGGTCCATGCACCACTGAGTACCCCGGGGCATAATGGATGAAAGCAAGGCAGACTGGGTGCAGGCCTATGGTACAAAGCACACTGCCTGGCTTCAAAATAGCCCCTTGACCCCCACCCACATGGTCAGGCCCTGCCTGGACCAGGCCTCAAAATGGCCCCCACCCACATGGCTAGGTCCCAACAACACCCCAAAAAAGCGAAAAGCACACAAAAATCACCCCAATCCAATGCCACCCATGCCCTAAATGATGTTTAAATTCAATAGACCCCACAGAAAGACTTTGTCTATGCACCACTGAGTAACCCTGGGCATAATGGATGAAAGCAAGGCAGACTGGGTGCAGGCCTATGGTACAAAGCACACTGCCTGGCTTCAAAATAGCCCCTTGACCCCCACCCACATGGTCAGGCCCTGCCTGGACCCGGCCTCAAAATGGCCCCCACCCACATGGCTAGGTCCCAACAACACCCCAAAAAAGCGAAAAGCACACAAAAATCACCCCAATCCAATGCCACCCATGCCCTAAATGATGTTTAAATTCAATAGACCCCACAGAAAGACTTTGTCTATGCACCACTGAGTAACCCTGGGCATAATGGATGAAAGCAAGGCAGACTGGGTGCAGGTCTATGGCACAAAGCACACTGCCTGGCTTCAAAATGGCCCCTTGACCTCAATCCACATGGCCGGCCCTGCCTGGACCAGGTCTCAAAATGTCCCCCAGCCACATGGCCAGGCCCCAACAACAACCCAAAAAAGCGAAAAACACACAAAAATCACCCCAATCCAATGCCATCCATGCCCTACATTATGTTTAAATTCAACACACCCCACAGAAAGACTTGGTTTATGCACCACTGCGTAGCCCTGGGCCTACTGGCTAGTGTGGCTTTACACACACCCCAAAATAAATACAAAAATCCACATATAACAGTGAGCTATTTAATTCCATGACATAAATGATATTTAAGTTAAAAAAAACTCACAGAAACAGTTGTATCATGCACCCATGACTAACCCTGGGCCTACTGGATAATGTGCCTACCCACAACATATATTTTTTGAAGTTGTGAAAAAGATTAAAAATTGTATTTGCAGCAACTGCAATGACCCAAACAAACAACACCAACTTACTTGTAAAATCTCAAATCCAAAAGTAATCCAAAAGTTATCCAAACAAAAAGTCCTCAAATACAAATATCCAGCAGCAGCCACAAAAAGTAAGCTTCAGATCCAAATGAAAAGTGACCAGGACATGGACAAAGCACTGGGAGGAGCCTGCTGGACAGGAACAGGAAGTTGGAGACTCTGGGGCACTTCCTCCCCCCACGCCCCTAAAAATGGACTCCTTGCACAAAAAAGTGAAGCCAAATGTCAATCTGAGGAGTTATTGTGATCCAAATCATCATTTTCAGAAGGTTTATGCTGGCTGCGGTACATTTCTTGTGCAGAATTGCAATTTTTGCAAGTTCGGGAAAGCGAGCTGTTCAAATCTCCTGCCGGAAGTCAGCTGCGCGTCGCATCTACGTGTTCGCAATTGTTTACTCCCGCGATGCGTGATCACGGGCCCTTATGACGTAGTCGCGTTCCCAAACTCTCACAGTGCAAGATGGCGGGCCGCTATGACGTACTCGTGGTTGAAAAGTCTTGCGCGATCACGCAGCCAGATCCAAAATGACGCAGCGCACGCAAACCGAGAGGAAAAACAACTCGGGGAACTCAGAATCACGGTAAGTCATCGCCGCATGCGCTAGATTGTATTTTTGAAGCACGACCAAGCAAAAAAATCCGCCAGCTTGCCAATTGCGAATTATTTGACAATTTCGCGGACCGCGAAATTGCCAAAAATTTGCAAATTCCGCAAGTGGAACGGATTTTCAACCCATTCTTAGTGGACGAATGTAGGGGCAGTGATTTCCGCTTACGTACATGTTGCACATGTTGTGGGAACTGAGTCACGGGGCTTCCCTGCATCATGGTGGCACATAACTGACCCCACAAGGAGCCTTGTTGTCACCTGAAGCCACAAATGGCAGCCAAAATTGAATGACCCTGGACACATGTGAAACGCCGAAGAGTGACACACAGGACTGGCAGTTTGAATAGGTGACACCCAAACAGGCCCACTGCACAGAGGGGACACACCCACCATCCATGAACACATCATAAAATCGCCATCAACACATGTCGCACTCACACCTGTCTGAGTGATGTGCCTGTACAGATGAGTGACATGCACTTAGTGAATGTAAGTTTGTAATGCATTTATTTGCACATTCCATGCCTGTGGTCATTCTGTACTGTCCCATGATTGCCAAGGACAGACACAATGTGACATGATCATCAGAAGAAATTTGTAAGGATGTCATCCCTGCAGGCTATTCCTGCTGCGGCTGCAGTGGGGCGTTGTCCACCTGCCTCATCCTCATCGTCCGGTGCCCCTGGAACTGGTATCCATGGTGCCTTGCTGCGTACACATATGTGGTGCAACACACAACATGCAAAGATTGCACACAATGTCTGGCCTGTACAGTAGCCTTCCAGGCACCTGAAACGTGACTTCAATACACCAAATGTGCATTCCACGATGCCCCAGGTGCTTTTGTGGGCTTTTGCTTTTGTGGGCCGCATTGTACTGGCTCTGTAACTGTGTGGTCGGGGCACAGAGGGGTGTCATCATCCAAGCACAGAGTGCATATCCTTGGTCACCTGAGACAGTGCAGAGAGACATGAGTCAACAGTTGGTTCTACATGATGTGTTGGCAGGCTCACTGTGTCATTGGTGTGTGATATGTGTGACTATGTGATTCCTGTATGACATGTACTGCTTGTTGCAAATGAGCGGCATCAATGTGTAGTACGTACGTAGCCTAACTGCTGCTCCTCCCTACCCCCCGAGCCCATTCACTAGTGTGCAGAGCGCGGTTGCATCACCTGCACCCATACAGCACACCATTGTCACGCCCTTCTGCACATGTCCACAAGCTTGACAACGACATTGTGATGTTGTGTGCTGAAGGTGTGCGGCCACGTGCGTGTAAGCCTATGGTAAGGACAGGTTGGATGCAGATGTAGGGTACATGCCTGGCCGAACTCGCCCTGCACTTGAAGGTAGATCTCTGGCTCATGCTGCGGAAATAGCGACACACAACAGTTGGCATGTATGATACCGGACCCCGTGCGGGCTTGCTCACCCTCATGTACCCCGAGGCCGCACGCCGTGGGCATGCGGCATAGCAACATTGCACAATGTGTGATGGGTGGCGCAGACACCACACCAGAGACACATGCATCATTTGCCTCTTTTTCAAGGCCTAACTTCAACCACGCCCAGAGCCATGTGTTGAAAGACCACACCCCAAACCATAACGCAGTATGCCGGTCAACTCACTTACGCTCACTAAGTATGGGCAAATTTTGCGGATCTGCGGTCCGCGAATTCACACGAAATCGCAAAAAAATCTGTGAATTTGCAGATTTTCCTGCGAAATCGCAGATTTTTTTGTAATTGCACCATACTCAACTGGAGTACTTTCTACTGGCTAATCCGTAAGTGCTACCTCGTTGGGTAAATGTATAGTGCTTTTCCTACACTGCAGCTGTGTAAAGGGCCAGATGATTTGTCCCCAGTGACCATGTGTGCCAGTAACTTTGCCGCCACGCCAAAAGGCGCCGAGGTCCCTTGAGTGAGCTGTCCATCATAGTGGGGAAAGGGCGGGAAGACGTTTCATACCGCTAGTGTGTGATGTGCGGGGCCAAACGGGCGGGGCTTCTATTCGTTATGTTATGTTATGTTAAAATCAATTTATAAAGCGCTCCTACGCCCGTGGGCTTCATGGCGCTATAGGAAGTGTGAAGAATCCGAACAACATAACACTAAGCTAACAATGGCTAATGGTAGGCTTGAGAAAACAACTAGGTTTTTAGTCCCTTGCGGAAGGTGAGCAAATCCTTACTCTGCCTAATCGGTAAGGGGATGGAGTTCCAAAGTGAAGCTGCTAGATGGCGAAAGCAGCAGCCACCCTGTCGCTTCCTTTTAAAGCGAGGCACCTCCAATAAGGATTTTTGAGCAGAGCGCAGGCTTCTAGTGGGAGTATATTTAGAAATCAGACTGCGAATAAAGGCAGGGCCTTTATCTTGTGTGGCCTTGAAGGTGATACAGCCGGCTTTAAAGGCTATGCGTTGGGAAATCGGAAGCCAGTGTAGCTTTTCTAGTCCTGGTTTAATAGAAGACCATTTTGGCTGTTGTAAAATGAGTCTAGCCGCCTGATTCTGGACTAGTTGAAGTCTCTTTGACAGGCCCACTGGAAGTCCCAGGTAGACGCTGTTAGAATAGTCCAGGCGGGACATGACCAAGGCAATAGTGACCTGGATTAAGGCAGACTGAGTGAGTAAGTGAGCAATTTTTTTTATTTTCCTCATTTGGAAAAAGCTTGCGGAAACCACGGAACCCACCTGGGTTTTTAAGGACAGGTCCGTATGGAGCGTGATACCTAGGCTCTTTACAGCAGTGGACCTTATAGGAGGAATGCCCAGGTCTGCTGGCCAGTAGTTGACACTCCAGCTGGATAAACTGTTCCCGGGCAAAAGTAGTTCTGTTTTGCCCGGGTTAAGTTTTAGATGGTTTTCGTTCATCCAGCATTGGATGTGTCTCATGGTGTTCTGAAATTCGGACACAGCATCAAGGATGTTCAGTTGGAATAATAGCTGTAAATCGTCCGCATAGTTGAACACCGTGACTTTAAATTTCTTAAGGGAATGAAGAAGAGGGCGGAGATAAAGATTAAATAATAAGGGGGATAATGACGACCCCTGCGGGACTCCACAGGTGGATGTATGCCTAGTGCCTGTAAAGCTGCCAAGTTGAATTGCCTGAGTCCGGCCCTCGATAAAGGAAGTGATCCAGCTCAGCGCTGGTCAGCTCAGGCCAGCCTGTTCGACACGGTTGAGCAAGATGTCATAGTCAACCGTGTCGAACGCAGCCGAGAGGTCAAGCAACACCAAGGCTTGGTGTATATCGGCATCCGCATTGGCTCTAAGGTTGTCTTGAAGCGCCAGGATCACCGCCTCTGTTGAGTGACCTGGGCGGAACCCCGCTTGATTAGGCTCCAAGTAGTTGGTGGTCTCGATGAAATTAGAGACACTCTTAGCGACATGAGCCTCCAATACCTTTGAGAGGTAGGGCAGCAGGGAGATAGGTCGATAGTTTGTAAGATCCGAGGGATCCTTCCCTTGTTTTTTTACCAACGGTATAAGGAGGGCTTTTTTAAAATCTGTGGGGACTCTGCCTTGTCTGAGGGATTCATTGAGAATAGGCAGGAGTGCATGTGGGAGAGATAGGCCTAATTCTCTAAAGATGGAAGGGGGGCAAATATCATTAGGTGACCCTGATTTGATCCGTTGAAGGAGTTCCGACAATTGTTTGGGATCAATCGGAGGAATGTGGTCTAAAATCTCTGGATTCTTGTATGCGTCCTCAATGGTGTTGCTGGCAGGGTGTAGTGGTATACTTTGTTTGATTGTAATGATTTTATTGATGACATAGTTATTCAAATCATCACATAAAGCTTGAGAATGTGCGATAGGTAGTGACGTACGCTCATCGTTACAGAGGTCGTTCACTATTCTAAAGATGTTATTAGTTTGATTCTGAGATTTCAGAATTATGCCTGAAAAATAATCGGTCTTCCTCTTAAGAATGGTTTTTTGGTAGAGACGTCGGCTAAGGCAATAGACCTCTTTATCTTGTGGAAGATAATTTCTGCGCCAAATTCACTCTTTTTCCCTGACCTCTAGTTTAAGTTGTTTGAGGTCCGCAGAGAACCATTTATGAGCCTCTTTGTCGCATGAGCGTGAAAATTTTACACTAGGGGCATGAATATTGGCAGCACTTTGGATCCACAGGAAGAGCGCTTCGTGTCACATGCCTCTTGTGTATGGGTCAGAGAGCGAGCAGGTCATCATATGAGGAGAAAGCAGCCTCCTGGTCACAGGAACTACACAGGGATCACACTCGAGAAACTCATGGATGCAAAGACCTCCCCGAAGTATTACAGCTAATTTTCGACGGCAGAGATGGGGATAAAGCACACTTGCCCAGCCTCGACCGTGCACACTAATGTTTTGGGCTGATTAAAACGTTACTGAATTTGAGCTTCAACTCGGGCACCTGCTTTATTTATATCTGTAAGTGCTTCCTGTTGAGTTTTAATTTTTGTGACAGGAGCCTCGTGCCAGAATGAATCCTGCCCTGCATATTTATATCCACGAAGATGCCACCTTTTTGTGCAATACCTCTACTCAACTGGAGTACTTTCTACTGGCTAATCAGTATGTGCTACCTTGTTGTGTAAATGTATAGTGCTTTTCCTACACTGCAGCTGCGTAAAGGGCCAGACGATTTGTCTCCAGGGACCATGTGTGCCTGTAACTTTGCCACCGTGCCAAAAGGCGCTGAGGTCCCTTGAGTGAGCTGGCCATCATAGTGGGGAAAGGGCGGGAAGACGTTTCATACCGCTAGTGTGTGATGTGCGGGGCCGAACGGGCGGGACTTCATTGCATGTTCACATGCCACTTGTATATGGGTCAGAGACCGAGCAGGGCATCATATGAGGAGAAAGCAGCCTCCTGGTCACAGGAACTACACGGGGATCACGCTCGAGAAACTCATGGATGCAAAGACCTCCCCGAAGTATTACAGCTAATTTTCAACGGCAAAGACGGGGTTAAGCACACTTGCCCAGCCTTGACCGTGCTCACTCACTAATGTTTTGGGCTGATTAAAACGTTACTGAATTTGAGCTTCAACTCAGGCACCTGCTTTATTTATATCTGTAAGTGCTCCCTGTTGAGGTTTAATTTTTGTGACAGGAGCCTCGTGCCATACTTGTAACTATTCTCTGACCCTGCTTCAAGGGTCAGAGCAGGGTCAGAGAATAGTTGCAAGTAAGCAACGAGGCGCCGCTCAGGAAGCACTTACAGGGTTACAGCAGGTGCCCAAGTTTAAGTTAATTTCTTTGTACCCATTTTGTAAATGGTTACAAAGAAATTAGCTTCAACTTGGGCACCTGCTGTAACCCTGTAAGTGATGCTTCATGGAAAATTCGTCCCACTCGCGGATTCGCAGATTTTTTTGCTATTTCGCAAAATTGCAGAAAATCCTCAAATTCCGCAAGCGGAATGAATTTTTGGCCCACACTTAACGCTCACTGGGGGATCCAACACAGCCACATGTCCAAGGTCTACACCACTGCCTGAGGTGACAAAGTTGCGCACACTGTACACAGCACAATGTGATGTGTTATGGCCCTGGACCCTCATGCATACATAATGACCACCTGGACACAATGAGATAATGTGTGGTACGGCCACGTGGGCCCGGCACCTTTGATTGCCAGGGTCACACATCCAGTGACGCCTGTGCTGGATGGGTGTTGGGTAGTGTAAGCAACCCCTCAGGGGTTGGTTGGTGCTGGCAACAACTAAAACCAAAGTAGAAACAGCAGAGGGAGATGGCTTGAGCTGCACAGAGTTAGTGGCCCCGGATGCACTAGCGGTCGACACAGGCACACCCGCAAGGGAGGGTGACTTGTTGTGCACTGAGATAGGGCCACGAGAGCTGAGCGGGTCCTCGTTGATGTCCCAGGAGAATGTCGCAGAGTGTTACGGGGGGCAGTGGAAGGTGTCCATCCAGGGCATGATGCAGAGGGCAGAAACAGGCATAATGGAGGAGATGAATGCTAGAGTCTCCTTTATCCCACCACGTCAGTAACAGCTACATGATAAAGACAACCCCCAGGCCATGGACTCAGGTGCCAAAATAGTCCAACAGGAGAGTGCCCATGACTCCTGTGGCACAGATTCTGCGGCCCCACAGCTGGAAGGGGATGCAGTCTGCGATGAGGCCTGTACACTGATTTCAACTCTGCAATTGACAAATCAAGAGTCAGTTCCAAATGTGTGTCTGACTCGACCGCAAATGTGTGCCGGAGGCAGGGGTCAGCACGGGGCAGCCGCTGTGCAGACAGCTCCTCCCGGATCTCTACCAGACAGCTTTGGAATGGCATATGCAGAAGTTTCCTGGTTGACGGAGGTGGAGGCACCAGAGCAGTGTCGGTGTGCAGTCTGCGACGATGCTGTGTCCTGGCTGGGACAGACTGGATAGGATTTGTCTGAGGCCTGCTGGACTGGTGTGTAGGCCCAAGGCAGAAGTCCAAAAGGGCCCACAGACACGTGTGGTCGGACTGCTATGCACAGAGTTGGTGGCACCACATGGAAGGGAGTATAGGGATTTAAGCTCTGCCTTAAATATGTACTCTGCCATTGTGTAATCAAGACTCAGCTCCAAATGTGTAACCTACTTGTCCGCTGTGTATGCCGGTGGAGTGAGTCAACGGGAAAGGAGTACTGCGGAGGCCGTGATGGTCTGAGGAGTATGCCAAGGTCCCCGGTCTTAGGCGTGGAGCCAGCACAGGCACGTGGTGGGCACTTTTGGAGACACGCTGGGTTCGGCAGGTGAGCAGTGAGGCCTGGATTCGCAGGGGTGGACAAGTCTGGTTCGGGGAGTTGCGGCCCGGGCTGCGGCAGGCGCACCTGACCGCAGGCACCCGCACACGGCGTAGGTCTCGTGGCAGGGTGAGGCTCCACCCTGGCAGAGACATTGGCCATTCCGGAAGAGAACCACGCCCAGGGCTACATGCTTTTTTTTCACACCCCTACA
The DNA here is from genome assembly GCF_964263255.1 of Lissotriton vulgaris. Classification (NCBI taxonomy): domain Eukaryota; kingdom Metazoa; phylum Chordata; class Amphibia; order Caudata; family Salamandridae; genus Lissotriton; species Lissotriton vulgaris. The sequence goes on from NC_141691.1 coordinate 2,045,790,812, forward strand.
CTAGCCTGGCGTACGCCGGGCAAGCCCACTCTGCACACGCTTACAGGGGGGACGTAACAAGCTACATTTCCACGATCTTCCCCACTGGCTGTGGTGATATGTTGCGTCCACTGTCCACAACACTACCAACACCACCATTATATGTCGACATGGATATGTCTGTGGTCTGCATACTGCAGTCTGTCCAGCACATCCACGCCACACTTGGCAATGTGTGTATTCTTATTCATGGGTCACTCGCCTCCTTCGCACATGCCTGGTTGCCACCTACCTCCACATTCCGCTGGTGTGTGGCTGATGTGCCAAGCCATTGGTGGCTCATGTATATGGCTAGCGCAGGTTGCCACAAGAAGATGTGCTGTCGGGTCTGGTGTGTGGGCATGTTGTTTGGCATGTTGTATGTGGGTTTGTGATTTGTGTTTTGCCAGAGTTGTGAGTTGCATGATTGTGAAGTTGAGGTGTGTGGTGTGTACTTTTGGTACTTATCAACGAGCACTGCATTTCCGTTGGTGCTTTCCTAGAAGAGCTGGTTGATGATGGACTGACGGAAGATGTATGAGTTGTGCACACTGCCTGGGTAGTTGGCGACGACATTGGTGAAGAATCCCCAGTGGTCCACTATTGCCTGCACATTGATGGAATGCGTGTGCTTTCTGTTATGGTAATTGTGTGCAGTGTCGGCAGGGGGGGACAAGTAGAACATGTGTGCAGTCAATTGCCCCCAAGATGTGTGGAAATCCAGCTACGGCAGAGAATCCTTGCTTGATCTCCAGCTGTTCTTGCGCAGTGTGAGGGAAGTATAGGTCCAGGGGTACCAAGCTGATGTTGGCATCCAGGACAGGTTTGAGGAACTTGGATAGGGCTGGCTGGGGTGCTCCTCCAACTCTGGTGGTTGTTGGTTGGAATGTCCCAGAGGCCAACAAGTGCAGCACAGACTGCAGCTTTGTCTGTGGAGGGATGTTGGTTCTCCATTGTGTTGGTAACGGCAGCCTGTTGGCAATGATGTTCAGGATGCGGAGGATGGTTGTCCTTTTGAGCTTGTAGTGGGCAATTACATTCTCTGTTGTTAAGTCTGTGAGGCTGGTGCATTTCCTGAAGGTCTGCTGCCTTTGTCTGCACTGCCTTTGTGGTGGTCCGAGGGGGCCATGGGGGTCTGGGTGGGTTTGGCGGTCCTGGGGGTGGTGGCGGTGGGTGTTGTGGCCCTGTTGGGGTTCTGAGTTGCATGATGAGTAGCTCAATGGCATCTGTTGTTCTTCAGGTGTGGCTCTGGGCTGGGCTCCCTTTATGCTGCCGGTTGTCGTCCGGCTTTGCACCAGGTCAGAGCAGGTGTTAATTTCCTGTAGCTAATGCACCTTATCGCCTGTTTTGGGATCTTATTGCTGATGTGGCTTATCGTTGGGAATGTTGCAGAGTGGTGTTGTCGCAGCTTTTTGCCCGGGAACACCAACTCTGTATCTCATTAGCGATAATTGCCAATGTCATCTGTGGCAGAGTTTTTTGAGGATGCTATTGCCGGAAAACTGGTGGTATCGGCTGTTAGCACCCGCTTGTGAATGGGGCTATATGCTTATCATGACTTTGGCTGTGCTAAAGTGCTGGTAACTCGGCGATAGCTCCTGGAGAATATGCCCAAGAGAGTCTTGCTGTATCGCAGTTTCCATGGTATTGATAATTAAAATGGGAGCGTCCGGTTTATTGTGTGTGGTTAATGGGCCATTACTCGTTGTTTCCAATGGTGAGATGATATTCAATTGATCCCTTCCATTGTTGTGGTCTTTAAAGTGCTCTGTTAAAAAAAAGGGCCCATTCAGCTTCACTTACATTGCACTGCATTGGCCAGTTATGCGCAATGTCCTCTTGTTCACCAGTGACCAAAAAGGTTTAGGTTTTGAGTTATTACTGGCGTGGACTAATTTCAACCAGAACTGGTCGGCTGCTTTTTGTTTATCCCTGTTAATGGATATTCTAAATGCTTTCTGAGCTTGCTTGTAGTTGGAAAATGCATGAACATCTCCGTGACATTTCCTAGCGAGACGTAGTGCAGAATTGCGTTTGGTCTTTCGTTTTTTTATCTTAGCTGTAATAGGTGTTTGTTCAGGCATAGGAAATTTACGTACTAAAGAGGGAAATTGGCTCAGTAATTGTTGAACAAGAAGCTCCCATACCTTAATTGGGACAACTTCCACTGTGAACTATTCGCCTAGGAGAGTTCTGCATTTGTCCATTATTGCGGGGACTAAATGGTCAGTCCTTTTCAATCTTTTAAGGTTCTCTGTGCATGTGCCGATTGTAGTGTGAGCGACTGCCGAGTGATGGGCAACATCGAAGGATAGTCCTGTTATTTGAGGGCAGTGATCGCTAACGGAAGCTCTCTATTAAAGGGAGCATTTCGAAGTTTCCTAGTGTGTAATCAAGAAATGAGTAGGAGTGACCATTAGTTTGTGTCCATGCTGGTGTAGAATCCGTAGAAAGCCTTCCATTCAATACGGTGTAACCCTGACTGTTAAGTTGTAAGACAGTATATTCGCCCAATTTGCTAGGCCTAATGCCATCTGGTTTAGGAGGGGGCGCCAGATACGATGGTGTGGAGGGAGTATTTAATTGACTCCCTCTGGAACACTTGAATATGGATTAGTATTAAGCTCTCCAAGGATTAAGAATGGGGCTGCACCATGGTCTCCTATCAGGTTAGACGTAATTTCAATCAGTCGGTCGAATTTGGCCTTTTTCTCACTGGAGTGAGGTGCAACGTAAATGTTAAGCAAAAGAAATTGTTGGGGATTGAAGTTTCGTGTCAAGGCCATTGATGTTCCAGGAGCATATTGACAGACTAGAGTGAATAATATTTCAATCTTTATAGCCCCGGAACAGGGCCCCTGGCAGCCATGCCCAATCGGGCTTTACAGTGGATTGTCTCTCTGTATCTGGCTCGCCACGCTCTGTTGAAGAGCTACTTCGAGCTGATCTTAATATCGAAAATGGTGGATTTGCTGACTGAATAGAAGGAGCTGAAGCGCTAGCTAGGATTGAAGGGTACCGGAGGTCGCTGGGTATTACTAAGTTTGTACACCAGCTGTTTAATTGCTCTGTCTGTGATTGTACCATTTCCTTTATTTCTTCGGTTGCCAGGGTTATCAAGGTTGTTTCGATTGATTGGTTGCTGTTACTAGGTTTAAATCCAATAGATGTTATATCACTAGATTCCACTTTGCTTAATTCTGGAATTGATTTAAAGAGTCTGAGAATGTTCCCACGATTTAAAATGTTATGTGGGTCTTGGGAAATGTACTCCGGGACTAACAACAGTTTGGTCTGGGTCCCTTCGTTGCGCAAGTGGCTCTCTGTGGGAGCGATGGTGGGCTCTGGTGATTTTGCGATGTTGTCTGGTCTCCATTGGTTTCCAAAAGATCTTTACAAGAGGTATGATCGCTGGGAGGATTTAGAGTCACTTTATTAAAGATGGTTTCACTGCTGAAAGGTTTTTAGGTTGCTTCATTAAAGGTGGTTTTACACTTGGTGGCAGGACCTGGTATCATAGTTAGAAGTGATAGAAGCCTTTCCTCTACATTGTGGCTATGGTTACTGCGGTGTGAAAAAAACCAGACTTTTTCCCTGATCTCACTTGCCTGCTGTATTCAGGGTAGATGTGCTTACGCCGGGGGTAGCCATTACGTTATGGTTTGTGAATGAATGTCGAACTTGGTCTACTTCAAACCCCACGTTAGATGAAGGTTGGCCTTTCTTTGGCGTTGTTTGGGGAGTAGGCTTAAGAACTTCAATTTGCTCAGACCAAGTGTTTGATGCAAGTTGTAGGTCGTTTGTTGATGTTTTTTTTTAATACAGCATTGATTGTTAAGCCGGAGACTGGCTGGTAATGGTACTAGGAGCCACCTCGCAACATCCTCCTTTCTTCCCCGCAACTGTAGTTTTCCTGTGCTGCCTATTCTTACTGCTGCCACTCCACTGTGGGCCGCCATGGGGAAAACAGACAGCAGACAGCCCAAAAACACCTTCTCAGGACATTGTGTTGGCAAGGGTGGTGAGGACTACCCTGATGCAGGTGATCAATCCACCGAGACAGACATCCCTGGTGAACAGCACAAGGGGCTCCGGACTATCCTTCTAGAAGTGCGAACCAGCCTCCAATCCTTTGACGCAAATATAGACCACCTAAAGTCCCATCTGGATCTGGTGAAACAATGGGTGGACTCGCATGACGCTCGTATTGATCAGCTCAAGACGAGGGCTGATGACGCTCAGGACACCGGTGCCTCCGGGGCACAGAAGCTCCCCAAGATGGCAAAATCCTTTAACTTATTCGTGCCAAGAACGAGGACTTGGAGGTTCGCTCCGGGAGAAATAACATCCGGATCGTTGGCCTGCCGGAATCCACTGCGGCAGGGAGGATGGAAGATTACCTCAAAACCCTCCTACCTACCACCTTCGGCCCTGTCCTGTCCACCCACTTCATTATTGAACGGGCACAAAAATCACTTGGCTCCTGGCCTCCTCCTAGGGCTCCGGCTAGGCCCATCATCACTCGCCTTTTGAATTATCGGGACCGCAGCTCCATCCTATGCAGAGCCCGGGAGCTGGGGAAGGTCCTCCACCAGGGCAACACGCTATCCTTTTACCCTGATTTCACGTTGTCTGTCCAGGTGGCCCACATAGACTTCCTTCCTGCCAAGCGTATTCTGCAGCAACTTCACATCACATATGCGATGCTATACCCCTCCAAACTTCGCATCAACTTCGGGGAGAAGCACAAATACTTTACTGACCCTAAGGTCACCTTTAATTTTGCGAAGCAGTTGCAGAAGTCCTCCACATGCAGCTGCCACACTGAACCTGAGGACTGTCACACAAGTGATAATGACTAACTGTTCTAGGCCCAGTCGGGCCTCACTGTTGCATATTTTCCATGCTGTTTCTCCAGGCGTTCTGTTCAATGCATTGTTGAACACTGTGTTATAATATATTTTGACTTGTATCACTGTGCGCTATGTTGGCTTGAGAATTACGGGTGCTTGTTGCACAGAGGTTGTGTGGGCCCAGAGGTCAGCTCCATTACCCTGTCAGTTTTGCTTACAATCATCCACTTTCCTGGGACCACACAACCTCCCCCTCAGCCGCCTCCCACTATACCATGCCTGTCCACCCTGCCTACACGGCTAAGGGTTTACTGCGATGCCCGCGCACCCAGTCGGGATGATTCCCAGTCCCATATTCCGATGTCCAAGTTTGGGATCTCTGGTTGGTTTGGATTCTCAACCTAAGTGGGGGGTTGGAGTGGGAGGCGGGTAGGTTAGGGACTTCTTCTTGGGTCACTGTAACTGGCGCCTTCCAATGGAGACCTGTTTCGTTGTTTTTAATTTGCATGTTACTGTATGCTTGCACTTCCAGATATTTCGCACGACACCGCTCAAGCAGCACATGATTCCCTCCCACATTGTCGGCACCATGACACTCAACGCTCCATCGCTGCCAAAAGACTGACACTGTCCTTTGGACTTTAAATATTCGCGGTCTGAATGACCATCGTAAAGCGCGTCTTATGCACACACAGCTCATCAGACACCACTTTGACATTTGTTTTCTTCAAGAGACACACCTCCCCCCTGCAGCTACCTCCAGAGTAAGTCCTGCCACTGGGGAGAGTCCTACACTGCCTATTACTCAAATTACTTGCATGGCGTTTCCATTCTTTTTAGAAGGGGCCTCCCCTGATACGGCTCCCACTTCATCATTGATGCAGAAGGTCGCAATGTGATACTTGCTGGTACTCTTTACAAGCAACCACTGATACTAGCGGCAATTTATGGCCCCAACACTGACGATCCAGGCTTTTTCACACACGTCTCCCAGTTCATTTCTTCTCTGGGGCCTCATTCCTTGATATGGGGGGGCATATTTAACATAGCGCCTTCACAGATGCTGGACTGCTCAGGCCACCGAATTCAGCACCCACAGGCCAATGCTCTCCTCCACTCCATCATTGACGACAACTAATTACTGGACCTCTGGCGGCATTTGAGCCCTACTGACCGCGAGGGCATCTGCATGTCGGGCGCAGACGGCTTCTGGTCCCGCCTCGATCTTTGGATCACCCGCGACGTTGCCTCCTGGACCACCTCTGTGGATCACATGGCTCACACCCTATCGGACTACAAACTGGTGTGCCTATGCATGTGGTTCCCACTCACACTCTGCCGAATGTTTGCATGGCGCCTGCCACCCAATGCCCTTCGCGATGCCGCCTTTAGAGAGGATAGCCGCGGGGGTATCACTGCTTACTTTGAGCAAAACGTGGCTTTGTTGAATTGCCCTTGTCCCTCTGGGAGGCATTTCAGGTCGTGAGCCAGGGGGAGTGTATCGCCAAACAATCAGGGGTACTCAAATCCATTCGGGGAACCCTTGAACGCTTGGAAAAAGATATCGCAGCTCTAGACCTTATACAAGAACCTTGCTCTGTTACCCTTGCTACCATCAGAGCCAAACTCACGGAGTTCCACGAGGAGGCTGATAGTGAGCTCTCGTTCCTCGGCAGAGATGCCTGCGCCCGCAGCTATGGTGAGGGTGATCGCCAGGCAAGTTCCTCTCAAACCTCCTCAAGCAGCCAGACGCCTCTTCCTACATTAGAGCTCGATGTGATGAGGTCGCGGGGAGGTCCACCTCTCCCACTGCCATCATGGATAGGATTTTAGAATTTTACTCCCTACTATATACTGCTGGAGCGGCTCCCACCAGAGAAATAATGGACCAATACTTCGATTCTGTTGAATTGTTGTGGCTTGGGAATGGCCATACGGAGTATCTGGTTGAGCCATTTACTCATGAAGAGATCTCCAAAGTCACTGCGGGTCTCCCGGGTGACAATGCCCCTGGTTCGGATGGGCTCACCCCTGCTTTTTACAAGCAATACGCACCCTTTCTGGTTCCCCACTTGGCTGAAATGTATAACGAATCTCTTGGAACAGTGCAACTTCCCTCTTTTCTTTGAGAGGCCATGATTATCCTCCTGCTGAAGCCAGATAAATCCTCCGAGTGCTGTGACTCATACCGCCACCTATCGCTAAATAACACTGATAACAAAATTTACGCCAAATTGCTGGCCAATCACCTTCTCGCGCTATGCCAATGATTGCTCACCCTGGCCAGTCCGGGTTCATCCCAGGCCATGAAACATTGCACAACCTAAGTACGATCTTTTCGTTTTTTCATCAGATCAACTCAGCTCTCCCAGCCATAGCCGCCTTTCTAGACGCCACAAAGGCTTTTGACACTCTGGAATGGCCCTTCCTTTTTTACCTTTTTCCTCGGTTGGGCTTTAGTCCAGGCTTTGTACGTAAGATCCAGCTGCTATACATGCTCCCAGTGGCACGTATCAGGGTGAACGGGCAGATCACTGACCCTATTACCATCTCGAGGGGCACCAGGCAAGGCTGCCCCCTGTCCCCCATGTTATTCGCTATTGCGATGGAGCCCTTTGCGGCATGGCTACGCCTGCACCATACCCACAGGGGCGTAGGTTTCTCGGCCCGGGCATGGGTAGTTTCCATGTACGCCGACGACATCACGGTCTAGGTCCGTGAGTCTCGGAAGAATCTTCCCCCTATGACTAGGGAGATTGTCCGCTTTGGCTGCCTCTCCGGAGTACAGGTCAACTGGTCCAAGTCCGTTCTTTTCCCCTTCACTGATGCTACAGTGCCGTTCTCTGCGGACTACCCTTTCATATGGCCAACTGGACCACAAGGTATTTGGGCATCTGGTTAAGTAGGGACGTGGACGAACTGTGGAGATCCAATTTTGGCAGAGCAATGGGCTGGCTTGAAACTAAAACTTGTGTGTGTCAAAAACTTACACTTTAACTAGCCGGGTGCCTCACCATCGCCAAGATGGGCGTGCTCTCTAAATTCTTGTTGTTAAGTATACAATGCCTCTGACACCATAGATCACACAAATTATTTTATGTCCAAGTCCTATTTATTGACATTGAACGCTCATGTTTTATTAGCACATTATTTTATGAAGAATTTGAAGGGGTACACATTGGGTGTGAACAACTCATTTTTGATTATCTCCTTATATCATAAAGTACATGTTATGTTATGTTATGTTATGTTATTAAAATTTCTATAGCGCACAGCTGCCCCAGCAAAGGGGCGTCCTGGCGCTTTGACAGATGCTGTAACATAACACACAAAAGAAATTAGCTAGAAACTGGAAAAAGGAAAGTTTTAATCGCCTGCCTGAAGGCGAACATATCCTCAAGAGCTCGAATGTGAACTGGGAGCGAGTTCCATAGGCCTGCCGCTAGTACCCTGAAAGAACGGCCACCCATCCTGCTCAACCTAAAGCGTGGACAGACAGCCAGATGAAGCCCCTCAGATCTTAAAGATCTCGACGGCACATAGGGCGTGAGTAGAGTAACAAGTGCCGGTGGCGAAGAAGTTTTCAAAATTTTGAAGGCCAGACACAGCGCTTTAAACATGATTCGCTGTCTGACCGGAAGCCAATGCAAGGCCGTGATGGTACCAGACACTGAACAGTGTCTGGGAAGGCCCACAATGGCTCGTGCCGCGGCGTTTTGTACTCTTTGGAGCCTAGAGGCCTCCGCTTGATTCACCCCTAACAGCAATGAGCTGCCGTAGTCCAGCCTAGATAGTATTGAGGCCTGAACTACAAGCTGTCTGGTAGGGGGATCAAAGTACTTCAAGACTGGCCTAATACCACGCAATATTCAACATATATTTACAACAAATAACTTGCTGACTTGTAAATGAATCAACATGAGACAAAATACACAATACACAGTGATGAAATTAATAAGTTCAAATATCAACAATACACAGTGAAAAAATAAGTGAATTCATATATCAACAAAATCTTATTTGTAATTGATATATCAGGGTCCTACTATGAATTTACGGAAGGTTATATTGATATCCCAGGGGTGTGTTATCAGTTTATCCCTCAAAGGAATAGTTAATTGTCCTGTATCTGGCCAGGGAAAGTCGTTTGTTCCACAAAGGATTTAATGCCTGATTGTGAGATGCGTCTCTCACTATATGTCCTGTTTATTTAGATGGATCATAGGGCATGCATTTCTCCTGGCACTGGAGTTGAGCCTACGCGTTTCGACCTTTGTAAAAATCTTGACAGGGTGGATTGTTTAGACAGGTCTTCATCAGGGCTCGCAGTAGGTGCTGTGGGACTTCATGTTACACCCAATTGTAGTAGAGGCGTTACTGCATGTCTTGTTTACGAGAGGTTCGCTGGAGGCGAGGTGGTGATGTATCACACGCCGATGTAGTGAAGCTGTGCGTCCGCAGTCCTGTGTTACTGGGAAAAGTCTTTATACTTCTTTAAGAGCGCCGCGGCGTCATCATTGCTGAACAGTCTTTCCGCGGGGTTGAAGAACGGGGGTGCCTCGCATTCCCGGCGTCTCCTTTCTAATGCGTGTTGCTTCTCTCTCGGCTCGCGCTGTAATGGGTTTACCTAAATTCTTGTATCTCTTTTGAAATATTCCAGTCCCCTTGACTTCACAGTTCTTCCAGAAACTGCGCTCTAACATTATTGCTCTGGTCTGGGCAGGACGTCAACCTAGAATCGCTTATGACATTCTGACCCTTCCCCTAGGTAGAGGCGGTATGGGGGCCCCTGATTTTAAACTCTATGTGCTATGCGGCCGGGCCAGATTTCTCCAATTCTGGCTTGATCCAACACCTTTCCAACCTCATGTGGCGGTCGAGGCAGACTTGGCTTTGCTGTGGCCACTGTGGACAGCTTTATTTGTGCCGCACAACCCCCCCCCATGGCGAGATTGACGCGGTGGAAGCCTGCGCTGGGCTTGGGATGGGCTACGCAAATACACTGGTGCCGAGGTGCTCTCTGCGCCATCTATACAACTTGCCAGTAACCCGGCATTCCCCCCCACACCACCTGCAGACATTGGGCATGGCCCACCGCGCGGTCAGTCTGGGGATTCGCACCATGACCGACATTACCCTGACAATAACTTTTTTGCACTCCCCACTAACGCAGCCCCACTTGATAAGTTACTCTATTACCAGATCAGGGTTACGTATAATAGTGAGAATCCCACGTATCTGCTCGCCCCCAGTCTAATACGGCGCTCAGATACATTCATTCCTGCAGTTCCCCGTGGAAAATGGTTACCAGACTATATGCCCTTACACTGGCAGCCTCTTCCGTTAACACGGAACGTGCCGGAGCTGCATGGAGTACAGACATTGGGAGAGACATATCCCTCGAGCAATGGCAGTACTGCTGCATCCAAATCAAGCAGCTCTCCCCCAACTGCCGCCCGCGGCAAATTCATTTTAAATGTCTACATAGGCTTTATCGTACACCTACATCGCTACGCAGAATGGGTCTGGTGGGGGTGGACAGGTGCGCGCAGTGCGCAGCTGTAATGATGGTGTATGAATCAGGAAACAGATGAAGTAGTAAGTTTAGATGTTTATTCCAAGATGAAAATAGAAGCATAAGTCAAGACCCCACCAGGAGCAGTATGGTACTTGCTCAGCCCAGCTCTCAACTGACTCCTAGAGTCCAGTACCCCAACATTCCACGACACCACATAGATGATAACATTCCACAGGATAACTAGGCTGGCTAAGCAGAAATGCAAGACACTACAGCAGGCCTGGCACAGACTTTGCGTACCTGGCCTGGTTATTTTATTTCCCAGGGTTTCCTCGTCTTGGATGGAAGTGTGTACGGTAATAAGTGATATTACACTTGAACGTATAGTCTTTGATCCCCTACTGTGTCTCCTGGGTCATGTTAAACATATTTCGGATGGCAACCGAAAGCTGACTGCGATGCTCCTAGTACTTGCCAAGCGCTGTGTGGCTCTCCACTGGGGTCGCAAACCTGCACCTTTCCTTAAATATTGGCTGGACGATGCTGCACACTGCCAGACACTCCTATGCGAGTTCTGGGACATGATGCCAGCTGCTGGCAGATTTCCTGACATTTGGGGCCCTCTTATCTCCTACCTGCACTGCTTGGCCAACTCGGAAGAGCCGGCCACAGACTCTCCAATAACCAACGCTCATATAGATAGCAACGACCCACCAGACTCCAATCATGATTCTTGTCTGAACACACAGGGCCCTCTTAAACACAATCATTAAGGACACCCTGTCAAATACAATCTATATGTCATGCTAAATGTACTTACTCTGTATTGCTGAGCCTCCCTGCGGAAGGGAAGAATTGTTATGCTACTGTATGGAGTGATAAATGTAACATGCCTTTTTTTCAATAAAGGTTTTTGAAAAATCGAAGAAAAAAAAAACTATGACATTAGTTAAGATGTTTAGTTTGGCAGGCTTATTGTACCACAAATATTACCACCCCATGCAGATAAATGCATGTACATTTCTTGAACTGATGTGCTCCTGTTTCGTGTTTTACAAGCGTTGTCCTGCTTCAGAAATGTCAATCCTTTTACTGTAGTATGACATTTTTCAAGACGTCTCAACATCTAATTTTGTGTACGAATACAGCATTGCACTAACTCTGCTTTTGCTGCGCACTTGAGCTTAACGCAGTTTGTTGCAGCAAATAAAATTGCTTTTTTCAGCAAAAGGCTTCATAAATGTGCAATATCTCTACCAGGATAATACCTGAAGCTGCAGTTTCCATGGAACCAAGCTGAGTAACAAGCCTTCCAAAGATGCACAATTTATCACTCGGGTTACTGCTTTAAATATATTTTGGAAAAAATACATTTTTAAGGTCGAGCCTGGCGGCAGCAGGCATACGCGTTTCGCTCTGCGAGACTGCTGTAGTAGAGTATGGAAGAGAAGCCACACCCACTCTCTGCCCTTTTTTTTCATTGGCTTGCATCATTGTCTTTTGTAAATGCTCCCTTCCTATTCATTATTAGGCTTGTTAGTACCTCCTTAGTAGGGCCTTGTCTTCATTTGTAACCTCCCATGTACTAAAGCCAACTGATGGGTTGTTTTTAAAAGCCTGTTTTATTAACAACACAACCACCGCCAATACTACCACCACCAATACCACTACCACCAATACCACCTCTACCAATACCATCACCAATACCACCACCAATATCACCAATGCCACTACCACCAATACCACCACTAATACCAGTAATGCTAATATCACTACCACCACAAATACCACCACTAGCTCCAATACCACCACAACAAATACCAGTACCACTACCACAAATACCACCACCACAATACTACCAATACCACCACCACCACTAATACCACCACCACCACCACCAATACCACCACCGCCAATACCAATACTACAACCTCAGTGCCTCTCGCTCACTAGTAATAGCAGGTGCACTGTACGAGGCTGGAGCTGCAGCCGAGACCATCCCGCCCTCCTCCAATCCTGCCATAAAGCACAGCCCGCTCTGCACCAGGAGGTAAAACCAGGGCCCAACTACAGTTGGATTATTTTTTATTAGGCTGGAAATAGTCCCCCCCGCTCTTCCTCCTGAGCCACGACAGGGTCATCATAGGGCGTAAGGTATTGGAGCGCTTTGTTAGTGTTTATAGCTTAGATAATATGTAACTCTCACTTAACACTTTGTGTCTGTGTAATTTACAACACTTTATTCATTTATTTTATTCAGAAAAACATATTGGATAACAGGAGCAGAAACTTTCTGGTTACTGTTTCTTCAGAGTTACAACCTTTGGACAGATTACATTGACTAATTATCTTGTCAATCCCTCTTTACCGGTTCCTGCCAGACGAAACCCCACATTCATATTTAATTTAGTCTGTTAGGTGTCTATTGGCCTTGTTTCCTGACTATATGTAGCAGGCGCATTGTGGTGTTCTTCCTCCCTCGAGTCAGATTGAGTCTGAGAGGCCATCTCTTCTATCTCTTGTACCAATCCCCCCCACGCCAGCAACACTTCCGGGAGCTTATCATCTTTCCTAGTCTTCCTCGTATGGTCTTCCTCAACCATTGCCTATTCTTTTAGATCTTTCTCCCATTTTACCACATGTGGGCCCTACGGAGACAACCAGTGAATTGCTATTCTCCTATTGGCTATCGTGAGACCCAATATCAAGAATCGTCTGGTAGTTTTAAGTTTGGAATTTTTAGGGATCAAGCCAAGAAGGCATGTCTTTATCTCTGGGGCTAGCTTCCATCCCGTGATTCTATTCAGTCGTTCCAGAACCTCGGCCCAGTATGTTTGTATTACTTGCCAATACCATACCACATGGACAAAATCTACCCGTGTATACTGGCATTGAGGGCATCTGGGGTCTCTGGATATATTGATAGCGTGAAGCCTCCTGGGTGAAAGATGTTAGATGTTAGGTTGGTCTTATATAGCGCACAGCTACTCCAAAGGAGTGTCCCGCCGCTTTGATTTGCGACCGAAAAAGACATACATCAACAACATACAACAGAGCACCTGCAATGAGTGGAAACTCCAACACTAGGAAGCAGACCGCTATCGGGCCAAGAGCCATGTTTTAAGGCCCTTCCTGAAGGCCAGTAGATTGGATGTGCTACGCAGTGACAGTGGAAGCGAATTCCAAAGCTGCGGAGCTCGCAGCCTGAAAGAGCGACCACCTATGCGCGCCTTTTTTACATGGGGAACCTCAGCTAAGAACAGAGACTCAGACCTCAGAGAGCGAGCCGGATGATAAAAGGCAAGCCTCCTTTGGAGATACTGAGCTCCCTTGGCATGCAAGGCCTTATGGGCCAATGTCAAGGCCTTGAACTCTATCCGCTTCCGGATGGGCAGCCAGTGGAGCGACTGCAATAGGCTGGATACTCTGGCACGTCTATGGAGGCCAAAGATAGCCCGTGCGGCCGCATTCTGCACCACCTGCAAACGTTGCAGGAGATACTCCGGCAGGCCAAGATAGAGAATGTTGGAATAATCCAGTCTTGAGCCAATTAATGCCTGGACCGTAATCTTCCTGTGCTCTTCCGAGAGCAGGGGGAAGAACTTCCGGAGCATTTTGAGGAGACCAAAACAGGTTCCTGAGAGAGCCAGAACTTGGGACTTTAAAGTCAACCCATTGTCGATCTTCACTCCCAGATTCTTAGCTAACTGAGACGAGTGTGCTGGAGGGAACATGTCAGCAGACCACCATTCATGCCATTCTGGGTCAGAGACACAACCGAAGAAGAGTATATAATCATAGTCATATGGACTGTATTATATTGTATTACTTTAAATCTATTGCAAATTGAGACTTTGCGGGCACTTTCATGAATCTTTTCCCAGTCTTTTGCCATTACCATGTGTTCACTGATCTCTTGCCATTTTTCTTCCACTTACAGGGGCTTAGTCTTTTTATCCTCTCTCAGTGACCTGTATAAATGGGAGACAAGTTTTCGACTACCCGCCATTGCAATTATGGCGACCAGTGTACGTGTAGGCTGCGGGGCATCTGGAAACGTCGGCCAAAAGTGGCGGGCTGCGGCTGCTATTTTAGCATATTGTAGGAATTGACCAGTCCCTATTTCAAATGTGTCGACTGTGTCTTGATATGTAATCATCAGACAACCCCCTTCCTTTCATTTTTGAAATGACATAGCTCGTTCTATTTGAGCGAACTGTGGCATGACCCAAATATCTGCCTCTGGTTCGTAAGGGACACTTTTGATAAGTCTCTTCATTGTCCTATCCCAAATGTTAGCCATTAGCCCAATTAATGGAGGGTATTTTTCCCCATGCATCCTATTTGTCCAAAGATGCTCTCCCAGCTGTTTTCTCCCATAGCAGCCCTCAAACAGGGCTTGTTCCCAGGAGGGAATTGTACCAAACCATGCTATTGCGTGTTGCAATTGGGACGCCAGATAATGTAACTCTAGGTCCAGGATTTCAAGACCTCCCTTGCCCCATTGTCGTTTCATCACCTCCAAGTTTACCATGCATCTCTTTCAGTTCCATAACAGCTGGGTGAGAAGTACGTCCAGTTCCCTGAACATCTTATGCGGTATTTCATAGAAAGATCCTTTTATTGTGTACAAAGATCCGGGTAATACCACCATTTTAATTAAAGCGATTTCCCCCTTCAGGGATCATTTTAGGGTGTTCCAAAATGTTATACTTCCTTGTAGGCCCTTTATTAGCCTGCCTATATTATATTCATAGAAGACATCTTTCTCTCTACCCACTCGGATCCCAAGATATCGCACGGAATCCAGTTCCCACTGGAGTTCCAACCCGGAGGACTCTCCCTTCCGCCTTCCCTATCAGGTATAACTGTGAGAAAGAGGCCTCCTCAAACCTCTCCAATGCATGGAGCAATATTGACACCTAATGGGTCGGGCGTTGCCAGTAGACCAATGCGCCATCCGAGTGACACTATATGTTCCGTTCGGCCTATCTTGATGACATGGCCTTGCAACTCCATCTGGAGGTGACATACCAAGGGCTCCATTGCAAGGGCAAATAGCAAGGGGGACAGCGGACATCCCTGTCTTGTGCCCCTTTGTAGCAACGTAACATCAGATACAAACCATCCCGTTCGGACCGTCAACGTAGGACTCACATAGAGTAATTTGACTCAATTCACGAACTCTGAGCCCAGTCCTATTTTTAGGAGGACTTGCCAAAGAAATTCCCAGTGGACCGACTCAAATGCTTGCTCAATATCCAAAAGCACCTGTGCTCTCTCCTCTGCTTTTTCCTCAAGAGTCTGTATTACATGTGTAAGACGGCAAATATTTCTCAGCATATTCCTACCGGGTATAAACCTGATTGATCCACATATACCAACTGGGGGAGATAAGGGTGTAGCCTACTTGCCAGAACCTGGCTGATGAGTTTAAGGTCTACATGTAGCATAGAGATGGATGGGTCTATATGAGTTTGGGATCGCCGGGTCCTTCCCTGGTTTCAGAATCATCACTATTAATGCTTCTCACATTGAACCTGGCAGTTCACCCCTCTCTTTTGCTTCTTCAATGACCACTAACAATCTGGCACCAGCCCGGCATATTCTTTGTAGAATTTGGCCATTAGGCAATCCTTATACCTGGAGATTTAGCCGTTGTCAAATGGGTTATTGTCGCTTTTATTTCCTCTTCTCTATTAGGGCCCCCCAGTGTTTCCTGAGCCTCAGAGTCCAGGCTGGGCACTTCCAAGCCTGCCAGGTATGTTTGTATGGTTTGGATATGTGTGGTGTTTTGGGAATCAGAGTATATTTTAGTTAGATGTATTGCGAATGTCTTGCTGTGTATAGACCATTTGCTGCCGGTCAGTTTTAATTCCCAGGATCGGTTGGGGTTGTGTCTCCATACTAATTAGCCGTGCCAATTAGTATCTCTCATTCCGCGTACCATCTACTCCTACTATTATGAATATTATATTTGTCTAGTGTGTCCCATAGATCCCCTATATTTTTTCTTTGTACTTTCCATTTATTAGGTCCCTCTATATCTGTGGGGAGTGCTTTTTCCGAGACAGCCAGCTGTTGTTCCTGGCTTCATAGATCCCGCTCCAGCACTTTTTTAAACTCCGATCTCAGTAGACATACATGCCCCCCTTTCATGAACCGCTTTTATGGCATCCCATTCCATGACTTTGGTACTGGCGGTGTTCCCATTTACTTCAAAATACCACTGAAGCTCCCTGCCGATTGTAGCCTTACATACTTGATAAGCTAATGCTTCTGTATTTATTCTGCAAAGTTGGCATGTCCATAGTGTCCACTATAAGTAGAGGGGAATGATCTGATAAATATCAAGCCAGATATTTTGCCTCCTCAATTCAATTAGTCCAATCTGCTATGTGTGTTAGTAGCGTGTGTGTGACAAGAGTATACTTTTTGGTGGGGGTTGCGATGCCGCCAGATGTCCATTAAGTTATAATTTATTAACATCTGACGTGACGCTTCTCTGGTTTTAGATTTGGCCTCTGATCTCGGGGGGTGCCTATCCAGAGTATTTATGCAAACAAAAAGAAGGAGTATCCCCAACGTCAGGTTTTTTGAGGAAAAAACTTACGGAGGGTGAGTTGTTTGGCAAAAAAAGGAAAAAAGTCAACCTTTTTTGATAGGAAACCCCTCACTCACCACCTAGTGGTGACTTGCTTCATCATCGGGGTCCACCCTGGTGACCTAGCGTCACCAGGATGTGCTTCGACACCTGGGTTACAGTGGAGCAGGTAGTGACTGTCTGTGCAAAAAAAGGTGTTAAAAATTGTCCTGGTTTAACTTAAAATCAATCTTTATTATAAAGTAATCAGAACAATGTTAAAAATTACTGGCGAGATACTCCTTGGTAAGTTACGGCCAAGGTATCTCTATATGTGTCTGAGTGGTTTGGTCGACATGTTTCTACCATCAGGGCAGTAGCCCGGTATTCTTCAGGACCAAAAACAGGTGGATGGGAGGTGTGTGCCCCCTAAAAGGTACACCCTCTCCTGATCCCCTGTGAACCAACTGGAAAAATTACCAGTGGTGGATGTGCTCTTTTAGAATAAAGAGAGCCGTCTGGTTGCAAAAAAAGAAAAAAGAGACCTGTAGGGAAAAGCAAAAGAGTACTGATTTCAGTAGAATTTCTATACTTTCCTGTAACGTCGTGAAGTGTCTCTGTGATATGATTAATCATGCCAAGGGACGTGCCCTCCGAGTGATCAAGTATTGTGTTCAATACGGGTGATTGGCAGGGGAGTATTATCCGGGCGTGCACTCTTATCAATAGGTGCTCGTGTTTGTCATGCAGTACATAATAGTTGCCTTCATAGAGATATATACGGGCATGCACTTCATTTCAAATGCATACACACTCGATTTGTCATTCGTCTCATTTAACCAGCTACTGCCCTGATGGTAGAAACATGTCGACCAAACCACTCAGACACATCCACCTGTTTTTGGTCCTGAAGAATACCGGGCTACTGCCCTGATGGTAGAAACATGTCGACCAAACCACTCAGACATGTGTATGCATTTGAAATGAAGTGCATGCCCGTATATATCTCTATGAAGGCAACTATTATGTACTGCATGACAAACACGAGCACCTATTGATAAGAGTGCACGCCCGGATAATACTCCCCTGCCAATCACCCGTATTGAACACAATACTTGATCACTCGGAGGGCACGTCCCTTGGCATGATTAATCATATCACAGAGACACTTCACGACGTTTGTGTATGCATTTGAAATGAAGTGCATGCCCGTATATATCTCTATGAAGGCAACTATTATGTACTGCATGACAAACACGAGCACCTATTGATAAGAGTGCACGCCCGGATAATACTCCCCTGCCAATCACCCGTATTGAACACAATACTTGATCACTCGGAGGGCACGTCCCTTGGCATGATTAATCATATCACAGAGACACTTCACGACGTTACAGGAAAGTATAGAAATTCTACTGAAATCAGTACTCTTTTGCTTTTCCCTACAGGTCTCTTTTTTCTTTTTTTGCAACCAGACGGCTCTCTTTATTCTAAAAGAGCACATCCACCACTGGTAATTTTTCCAGTTGGTTCACAGGGGATCAGGAGAGGGTGTACCTTTTAGGGGGCACACACCTCCCATCCACCTGTTTTTGGTCCTGAAGAATACCGGGCTACTGCCCTGATGGTAGAAACATGTCGACCAAACCACTCAGACACATATAGAGATACCTTGGCCGTAACTTACCAAGGAGTATCTCGCCAGTAATTTTTAACATTGTTCTGATTACTTTATAATAAAGATTGATTTTAAGTTAAACCAGGACAATTTTTAACACCTTTTTTTGCACAGACAGTCACTACCTGCTCCACTGTAACCCAGGTGTCGAAGCACATCCTGGTGACGCTAGGTCACCAGGGTGGACCCCGATGATGAAGCAAGTCACCACTAGGTGGTGAGTGAGGGGTTTCCTATCAAAAAAGGTTGACTTTTTTCCTTTTTTTGCCAAACAACTCACCCTCCGTAAGTTTTTTCCTCAAAAAACCTGACGTTGGGGATACTCCTTCTTTTTGTTTGCATAAATATTCCTATCAGGGGAATAGGAGGTATCTCTTGTCACTTCCTAGTGACAATATCCCTTGCTCTCTCCTTTGATTTCAAATGCCTATCCAGAGTGCCATCCAGGGCACAGGTGTGGTATCACTCAACAATCAGTTCCACATCTGGAGCTAGATCTATCTGGTGCATAACTGACCCCAAGAAATCTCCATCATCACTATTTCGGGTGTATATGTTTATCAGGCAGACCTTTCCCACATCAAGTGTTGCCTCCACTATGACATATCTTCCTAATGGATCTGGGTTGGATTTTTCTGCTCTAAATGGGACTCCCTGTGCCACCCACACCAGTGTGCCCCTGGCATGTCCTGAGTAGGATGTCGCAAAAAGCTGACCCCTCCACCTTCGTTGGACATATTTAAGGCCTTTTTATTTTTATTTTTATTTTATTGAATCAACAATTATCTGCGCATACAATTTTACAAGAATGATGTCAATCACTTACAGTCAGTCAATCGATATGCATTTCCCACATGAACCACAACATGTACATAACTTCGGCAGATTCACATGTCCTTATCCGAGTCATGACCCAACTCTGGAGGTGTACAGAAGTTCCCCCTATATACATTCCATTTGCCCCACAACCTTCCCTATTTCTTTGGGCATTTCCTGTTGATAAATGTGGCCTTCTCCGCTACCATGACGATATCCATATCTCAACACCAGTTCATTACAGTCGGTATACTTCCTTCTCCCCATTTTTGCACTATGTTTTGTTTGGCTATCATCATGGCTGTTGTTGCCCATTGACGTTCAGTGTGGTTAAGGTCTGTTGGTCCCCAGACATTGAGGAGGCAGCATTTAGGCTCAGCCGGGACATGTTTCTCGGTGACCTCCATGATGGTTTCAATCACTGCCTCCCAGTATGCTGTAAGCTTTGTGCATTCCCACAGGGTGTGATAAAAGGTACCTACGGCGCCACAGAGGCGGGTCAGGAGTTCTTCCCATCTTGTGCAGTATTACCCGAGTATAGTAGGTCCTGAGTAATATTTTAAGCTGTACCAATTGCAGTCTTGAGGAGATTGCCACCTCTTTAGGCGATGCTATCGCCTCTAGCCAGTCGGGGTCATCCATGTCCCCAACCGCTGACTGCCAGAGCTCCCTGAGTCGGTCAAGTGGGTTTGTCGGGTTAATAATGATTTTTTTATAGGTTAGTGAGGTCGCTTTTTTTGTGTAGATAGTCGGTAAGCAATCGGTCCTCTAAAGGGGATGAATCAGTGAGTGTTTCTGCTGTTGGGAGGGCTGCAGCTATCGCATGTTTAATTTGCATATATCGGAATTGTTTGCCCAGAGCCATCGTGCAGTGCTCTTGTAGATACGCAAAGCTGACGACCTCTCCATTGTGCCAGAGGTCCACCAACCGGGTAATGCCTATCAGATCCCATTTTTGAAAACCTTTGCTTTTTCCCAATGTTCCTAATTTGCCTGTGTCCCACAGTGGAGTGTGTTGTGTCAGTCTGTCTGACCAGCTCAGGTGCTTATTTACTGTGTGCCATATACGGATTGAGTGTGCCGTTGGGCCCATGTGGTCATGGGGGTTTCTGTTTGTTATAGAGCACCCTATTAACACCTCCTTTCCCCAGGGCCATTTTGTCCAGGTGATAGGCAGGGTCTGTGTCGGGTACATGAAGCCATTGTTTGATGACTGCGAGTTGTGAAGCCCAATAGTATGCCTTGATATTGGGTAGGGCTATCGCGCCATCATCCCAACTTCATATTAGCTTATTCGCTGCCACTCTGGCCGGTTTGCCATCCAATAGGAGAGCGTGACCTCGGAATTTACTGCTCTAAATGGGACTCCCTGTGCCACCCACCCCTGTCGGGAACAGGATAGGGAATGTTGTGTAGGGCATATAGAAATCTGGGCAGGACCATCATTTTAAAAAGCGCAGCTCTACCCAGTAGGGGGAGTGGTAGTGCTCTCCAATGCTTGATGTTGTGCTTCAGCCTTTGCAGAGTGGCTTGCTAGTAAAGTGTTATAAACGTGTCTGGATCTGATGTTACATGTATGCCAAGGTACTTGAACCTATCCGTGACTATCCGAACCTTGCAAGCCTTTGGGAGAGGCGGGGGCTGACCATGTATTATGTATAGTACTGACTTATCCCAATTAATGGCATACCCGGATACCGAACCAAACACTGCGCAGATATTGAGTAATGCATGGAGGGATCGCGTGGTAGAAAACGATATATAGTAGAACATCATCCGCGTAGAGGAAGATACGATCTTCCCATCCCTCCCTCCATTTTAGACCGCGGACCATGGGATCCCACTGTATCCACGTCGCCAGTGGTTCCAGGACTAGTGCGAACAATAAGGGAGACAATGGGCAGCCCTGTCGCGACCCCCTACCCAGGGTGATCTCCCGTGATATGTGTCCATTGGCAACTACATGTGCCACAGGGTCGGCGTAGAGTAGATGTATCCAGGAACAGAACTTCGGGCTGAACCCTAAATGTTGAAGGACCGCAAACCAGAAGGCCCATTCCACAGAGTCAAATGCCATTTTTGCGTCTAGGGACAGGACCGCAGCGTCTTCCTGTACTGTATGTTTTTGACCCAGTACGCCATGCAGGCGCCTGAGATTCAGGCCTGTGTTCCTGCCAGGCATTAAGCCCGATTGGTCCGGGTGGACCAGTTGGATGAGATGGGGTGTCAGCCTAAGCGTCAACATTTTTGCTAAGATTTTTCCTTCGGCATTGATTAAAGAGATCGGCCGATATGATGTGGATTCCTCCGCCGGCTTGCCGGGCTTGTGAATGGCCACAATCGTTGCAAGACGTTGATCTCTCTGGAGTGTTCCTATGTCACGACTCATTTCGATTTTTTTTGCATATATGGGGCTATCTTGTCTGCCGTATGTTTGTATAGTTCTATCCGGATGCCACTAGAACCAGTGGTCTTACCCGATTGTATCTTTGAGATGGCTGTTTTGAGTTCGTCTATCGTGATGTCTGCTTCTAGACTCTCAGTTTCTTCAGGCGTGAGCCTCGGCATGTGGATGTCTTTAAGAAAAGCGAGTGCTTCCTGGACTGTGATAGTACTCGTGGATATGTAGACTCATTCGTAATGTTGCACTAGTGCGGTCACTATGTGGGTGGGTCTGATGTGACATCTCCATCTTCTTTTCTAATCTGCGCTATCCATCTATTCGCCTGTTCCTTCTTGTCTAACCAGGCAAGAAGTTTGCCTGCTTTGTCTCCAGATTCATAGATCCGGTGTTGGACTGCTTGTACACTGGACTTGGCATCAGTCCAAGGGTGTTCTTTGTATTCCTGTTGTTTCATGCGTAATGTATGCGCCGTAGTGTCAGTGGGTCCAGCGGCGCGTTGGGATTCTAGTTGCTGTACCTCATGCTCTAAGGTCTTTATTGCATTCTTCTTTTCTTTTTTATGTCCCTCAATGAGGGAGATAGCCTGTCCGCTTATCACTGGATTGTATGCCTCCAATAGCGTTAGTGGGGAGGAAACTGACGCCTCATTTTCTTGAAAATATTTCATGGTTGCAGTGACTAAACCTTTCTTGATTTTTGAGTTGAGGAGAAATCCTGGGTATATGGGATACATACGACTTTGAATAGTGCGGTGCGCCCGCATCTCTACCATTAACACGGAGTGATCATTGATCCCTCTGGGTAAGTGTACGGTCGCCCCATGTTATCTAGTGCTGTGAGTATGTAGTCTATGCAGGAGAGGCTATTGTGGGCTCCAGAGTGAAAGGTGTATTGTCCCTCAAATGGGTTTTAGAACCTCCATATGTCCAATAAGCTGTGTGCTTCTAAAAAGTCAGCCTGGGGTGAGCTTAAAAGATGTTGGGGGCGGGCAGGCGTACGGTCCAGTGCGTCATTTATGGTCATGTTGAAGTCTCCCCCTAGTATTAAGTTCCCTTCTGGTAAAGTTAGGAGGAATTTGCCCAAATTTTGGAAGGCTGGGGGAACGTAGAGCAGGCAGGATATAGACAGTCACTAAGTTGAGCCTACGACTCTCCCGTTGAATCGAGAGTGCAGCGAAGCGACCCTGGTTATCTTTAAAAGTGCGGTGGACAATGAGGGGGAATCGCTTTTGCACTAAAATTCCCACCCCTAGGATCCTGTGGTGATCTCTGAATGTACAGCCAAATGAAACCCCCACCGGTCAAGGGCTTTACACATGGAACCCATCAGGTGTGTCTCCTTTATCAGTATGACTGCCGGGGTCATGCATTTCAGATATTGTAACACCAGTCCACGTTTTATCTTGTCCCTCAGCCCATTGACATTCCAGGAGAGGTGCGTTGGCGTTGTGGTACGTTGTGTCACTGGATTAGATGAGGCCATAGGAGGTGTGAGTTGGCGTGACATGTTGGAGAGCGAAGGTCATTGTGAATCTATTCCGTTAAGGACTGTGTGTCAATATTTGCAGATTGGTAACTATTAAAACATTAACATTCAAAACATTCCAATATTGCAGACATGCATTACTTACATCTGAATTCGACACTCCTCCATATTTAAGACCTTTTAATCATTTTATTTAGCCCTCTAACATTCCATGTTGTAAACTTGTATTTCTGTCCGTTGTCTTTCATGGCTGAATCATATAGTGGTGTTGTTTCTCATTATCCCGTTGGGAGGAGACGATCCTATCAGCTCGGGCATATGCCCCTTTTAGACCTATAGATTTTGCGGGATATCTTCTCTGCGGACTTCCGGTATTGAACTTTTTAACAAAACTGTGCAATCGCGAATGTCCCCCCCACCCCAGGCAAGAGTAACTGATCCCCATAGCACAACCTTTGTCTAAGGAGCCGGGACAACGTTTCATGTTTTTTTTTTTTTGTATGTTCTTATATAGCGCTCGAATCACCCTGGGGCATCTCGGCGCTTGCCTTGGGAACCCGTCCTGGCTTTTCCCTGTGAGATAACCCGTACTGGGCATCCCCAAGGTGAAAGCCAGGCATCCCGCCGCGGTGGGGCCGTTGTGGAGATTAAGCAAGCTAATGCCCAGAGTTGCAGAGTGTGAACCCATGATTCGAGTGGGCACCGAAGCGAGAATTATCGAGTCCGTGGTCATTTGGGCTCAAGACCCTGCCGCGCCAGGAATTTAACCCTGGTCCCGGGTCTGGCCTCTGCTTCAGGGTCTGCCTCCTCTAACCAGTGAGCCACACTTCTCCCCCCCATCCTACATCCCATTCCCTAACATTGCAATCAACCAATACAGCAAATAACTTCAAAGAAAGATCTGATTTGTGAATTTCGGCCAGACTTCCGGGCACCAGGCCACCCGTCTATCTCGAGGCATAGCACGGCAGCTCCTGTGCACCACAGTTAGAACATCCTAGACTGGATTGTGGCAGAACCATGTCCCAACTCCGACATCTCAGTCTTTATCTCGCAATCTTTCAGTATTACCCTCCCACTTTTTAGCCATGATCACAGTCCACCCTGCCTTACTTCTAATTCCTATACTTACATTGCCAGAGTCCGTATCAGTCTTCAGCATCACCCCCTTTACAGTTTCACTATACCTCTGGGGTCTTTTTGGGTTTAGCTGGGCTGACCTTCCTCCTGTGGCTGGGTCTCTTGTACCAAGCAGAGTGGGGAGAACTGGTTGTCCGTTGATATCCCCTCCAATTCGGTCTGCAGGGTGACGTCTGGGCCCACAACTATACGTCCCACCTCAGGTGCCTTCTGGGGCGTTGGTCCCTGTTCTCCGGTGTTACAATGCTGAGTCCTTTGTCGTCCAGTTCTCCTTTGTTGCTCTCTCCAGCCTTGATTTTGGTCTTGCCCAGCGAGGCCTATTGAATCCATCCAGTCCGTGGCCTCCTGTGGCGTAGTGTAACAATAGATCTTGCTGTCATGCTCTATTGGAAGCCAAGCAGGAAACATCAGGCTGTATTTAATGTTGAGGTCTCTGAGTCGTCGTTTGACCCACAGGAAGTCATTCCTAAGGTCTTGTACCTTCCTAGTATAGTCAGGGTAAATATGAAAGTCTCGATCTTCAAACTTGGGAAGGCCATGAGTACGTACATAGTGCAGTATTACATCTCTGTCTCTAAAATTGAATAAGCTGTTAATTAAAGCACTAGGCGGTGCTCCGGTCCCGGAGGGGGCCTTAGGGCTCGGGGGCCCTTTCTATAGCAAACAGTTTGGTGTTTGTGAAAGCTGACCCTATCCATTGCTCAAGGAATAGATCCGCTCTCGGACCCTCTGCTTTTTCCGGAAATACCAGAAATCGGAGGTTATTTTTTCTTGATCTCCCCTCCGCGTCTTCTGCTCTATCTTACAGGAGGGTAGACTGCTCCTGGAGCGCTGTCACGGTCATGCGTAGCCTCTGGACTTCTTCTCGCAGCGTGCCTAATTCTCCTTCTGTGTCTGTGACTCGATCCACCACTCTTCTCTAGCCTAGGCGCAGGTGGTTTATATCCTTTGCCATAGTATACATTGTGCTTCAAGCTCTGCAGAGAATCTCTAATGACGTCTAAAATCTCAGCTTTATCTTGCGCCATAGTACCATGATGCTGCACCTGCCCAGGGTCTCTTATGTTGTAGTCGGATGTCGTTGGGCCTGGTACTGTGTATTGCATTATCTTGTTAGCCTGCGCTCCCCTTGGCAGTTTATCTTTGCCCATGGTCCGGCCACATCAGACGGTCTCAGTTGCACCTTTTTAGGTTTCGACTGGGGAACTGAGCTTTTAGCTCCGCCCCCAGAGAAATCTGTAGTTTCCAGTATGGGTGCCTTGAATACGCCCCTCTGTTTCATTGGCTAGCTCCATAAATGGAGGCTAGCCATTGGAACAGAGAGGCGTCAGTCATGGCCGGACCAGATTCGGGGGCGTTCCCGAGAATTTTTGGCTTTTGGCTACGTCACGCTACGTCAGCCAAAAGCCGGGAACGCCCCCGAATCTGGTCCGGCATTGAGCCGGCACCCGCCTTCCTGCTCACGTGAGTGCTTTGTTTATCGCGGCTGCATTGGGCACCGGGGCAGGCAGGAGCCTACTCTGCGCCCCGGTGCACTCACCTGGAAGAAGAGAGGCGGCGGATGGTGCAGGCAGGGCTCCGTTGCGAGGAGGAGAACCCCGCCGCCCAGGAGAAAGGAGCCGTCCGCCTGTCCAGCCATGGGACCTCCATGCGCTGAGGAGGGCCCCGCATCCTGCCGGAACCGCAACAGCAGGAGAAGCCGGTGAGACTGGTACCCTGCTTTTCCTGACTTCAAAGACCTGAGTGAGCTTCACCCAGAGGCGCAAATAGAGCCGGGTGGGGGGGTGGGGTGGGGGGGCTGAAACTTGAAGCAAGAGGCGGAGTGGAGCTGCGGGGGTCTTAGCACGGGTGAAACAAGAAGGAAGCCCTGTGAGCCCCAGGGGTGTGGCGGCCTGGCCTCACCCTCACTGCAGGAACGGGATCGGAGCTCACCCGAGAGATGTCCGTGTGTGTCTGTTCCCGCTCCCCCCCTCCCCCGCTGTCAGTGTGTGGCCGTTGCGTTGGTCCTCTATTGGACCCAGCAGCTAGAGTAAGGATGGGGTACATCTATTTCAAAGTTGCCAACCTGTGCGCGTGCCTCTCGAACATCGCTCATTCACATGAACACACATCTTATAAAGGGGTGCCGTTTTTAGACACTTGCCCTGAAAATAGTGTAAGCCATATTGATTTGAAATGGGATTTGCAACAGTTTTTTAGTCTTAAGAAGGGAGTATTTGGCATTACACGACGGGCTCCGTGCAGGCTGCTTATAAACATGCATGTCAACGCAGCTTTGCTAACTCGGGTGGCGCTCATCAAATTTGCACTACATAATGTGTTTGTGACGCTATCCGGAATGGCTTGTTGTATGTTTACTGTTCACAAGGCCGCTTTACACCCTCCGGAAAGCCGTACGATAGCTGTATTCCTGGGGACAGCATGGTGAACAAATAATGTTGCAGGGAAGGTAAATGTTCTCAGCAGGTGACAACAATCGCTCTTTTTAGCACTTTAAAATGTCCTCCTGAGTTGAGCACAATCCCATTCCAATTTCCCCTGATTTTCTGGTACCTTCATTCTGCCATAAACTTTTTTGCTCGTACAGTGCCTTTATTTATTCTGAGTGCGATAGCGAAGGGTCGTCCTGTAGAGGGCCCTCGGATTTGGCCATGAGTCAGCTGCCTTTTCAACTGTAGTTTTCTCCCAAATGTAAATGCTGGAAAACTACTTTTGTCCGAGAATTGCATAGTATACATAAATCCAGGCTGAAATGCCGGGATATTGCAAACTTTGGAAGTATTCTGTTTTCCACTTTGAGAAGGACTTAGGCTGGTGATCTCCGGTTTGCATGAACATGTGTATGGCGGGCCTTTAATCTTTAAAGGGTTTCCACGGAGGGTTTTCCAGTAAAGGAGTGCACGGCGACTTATTTTTCGGTGCAGGGTATACTTACGCAGTCACCTGATAATGCTGGAAATTGACTACAGAATATGGTCTCAGATATTTTTCTCTCCTGTTTTTTCTGTTTAAGATGCACTTCCACATATAATGAGCATTCTCATGGCGTCCTGCAAACCCCGGTATCTTCGGCCTAAATTCTTACATGGTTGCACCTCTCAATGTGCACCTTTCGCTCCTAGATCGTTTCTCTGGCGCCGGACATGGACGTCATTTAGGGGTCACCAGGGTTGCTGCTGCGACCCCTGGCATGCCCCTTGTCACCCCTGGCACTGCCTTTGCGACCCCTAACGTCAGCAGTGCCAGGAACAGAAGCATTTCGTACTGGACGTCGGTAAGGGCTTCACTCGCCTCTGTTTTTGTAACATTTTTGTTATACAAATAGTCAATATTACATGATTTGCTATTAGTTTAATAAAAAATGGGGTATACATAGCTGGCGAATGCTTTTCCCTCGCAGCTGAGGTAAGGGGAAAAATGCTTTTAGATATATGGATGTTGTGTGCGTGCTGGCAGTTTTAAGTGTGTTTATGTAAGAGTGTAAATGAGTAGGCAGAGTGTGTGTTTGTATATGTATCAATATGTATGTGTAAGTGAAGGTCAAGTGGAATGTAAAGGCACTTCCGCTACCCCAGGCATTTTGGTGAATTGACCTTGGAGCCGCATCTTAAGCGGACTGCAGGCCACAGGGACTTGGTGACGGGGACTAGGTGACGCAAAATGATGGCAGCAATGCTGGAGAGCGGTCAGCAACCCGGAGAGTGACGTCAGCAGAACGCAATCCACCCAACGAGTCCCCATCATGGGGTGTGCCCTTACTTGACCCATCAGGCGTAGATAAACGCGCGAGTGTGTGCTCTGAGACCCCTGTGTATGGTGAGGTGAGCTGGGCGCCTCGTGACCTGCTCTTTTACATTGTGCCAGGCTGGTTCGCTGCTCGGAAGGTTGTTTTCCATTGATCAAGATGTATCTGACCTTTGACCCATCTCTCACCTGTTTATCGTTCAATGCTGTTCATCTGTTTCTCATCCTCCCCCAGTCTTCCTTCGAGAGCATATCCATGCACTCATTGGCTTTGCAAAAGTGGGAGAAGTGTAATTTATTTTCGCTAAACCAATCTTACTAGTTCATTTTCTGGAGCACTCAATAGCCATTTCCACACCCAAAGCGCTGTGCTTGTGTTTTGTGACTACACCTAGTTGCGACCAGGTGTTTTCTTTATTTGTTGTGCTGTTTGGACCTTGAAAGTAAAGAAATGTTTGCAGTTTGGTTTCTGGATCTCAGCCAAGACTGCATTCTCTAAATGCAGCTTGCTTGGTTAATGGGTTTGTGGCATGTAGTCAAACCCGAAAGTTAGGATGCTGATTTAGCCTACTCTTGTTTTGAATTTAGAAAAAAAGTTAATTCTTTTGAGAGTAACGAAGATGGAACTGTTCATTACATGAAATTTTTTTAATTTTGTGTGCCCCGTCTACATGCAAGTAAGACCAGCTACTAGCACATTCTTGGTCATGGTTTGGGCCCAGCTACTAGCACATTCTTGGTTATGGTTTGGGTCCTAGAGACCACTGAAGTGTCTGCTCCTAGCCTGTGGGAATGTCATGGGTCTTGCCTTCAGGTGGCCTGCCCTCATTGCAGCGGGTGAGGTGCCAAACACTGTCAACACAGATTTGTTGCAAGCATGTGCCACGTTGTCAGTCCACTAAACTGAAATTTGACTGTTTTCGACAACACCAGTTGTCTAGAAATATCCTTCATGGAACACAAGTTTCCACCGCTTCTGTCCTGAAACACCTTTTCCTGTCCTGAAACACCTGCTCCTGTCCTTCCTTCATGGATTCTTAGTGAGACACCCTGAGTATGACTGGTATGCCCAAACGTGGGTCCAGAGCACACAGTGTCACTGGAGCCAAACTGCACCTCGGTGACTAGGCCGAAACTGGTCTGGGGTTGCTTTGGTTAATGTCTAGGTGGGACATGCCCTTATAGTTCAGGTAAGTGCATAGAGAGTGCATAGGTAATGCAGAGTGCATAGGGAGTGCATAGAGAGTGCAAAGTGCAGAGAGAGTACATAGGGAGTGCAGAGTGTATAGAGAGTGCAAAGTGCATAGGAAGTGCAGAGTGCATAAGGAATGCAGAGAGTGCATAGGGAGTGCAAAGTGCATAAGAAGTGCAGAGTGCAGAGTGCATAGGTAATGCAGAATGCATACAGAGTGCTAGGGAGTGCAGAGCGCATAGGAAGTGCAGAGTGCATAGGAAGTGCAGAGTGCATAGACAGTGCAGAGTGCATAGGGAGTGCACTCTGCACTCTTTAGGCACTCTGCACTCTCTATGCACTCCCTATGCACTCTGCACTCTCTATGCAAAGTGCTGCATAGGGAGTGCAGAGTGCATAGGGAGTGCATAGGGAGTGCATGATAAGTGCAGAGTGCATAGGGAGTGCAGAGTGCATAGGAAGTGCAGAGTGCATACAAAGTGCACAGTGCATACAGAGTGCTGCATAAAAAGTGCAGAGTGCATAGGGAGTACATAGGAAGTGGAGCGTGCAGGGTGCATAGAGAGTACAGAGTGCATACAGAGTGCTGCATAGGGAGTGCATATGAAATGCAGAGTGCATAAGAAATGCAGAGTGCATAAAGCGTGCTAGGGAGTGCTAGAGAGTGCCAAGTGACCGCAAAAAAAAGGTAATGGCAATGTAAATGACAATGCCATTTACTTATCTGTTTTGGAAACAAAAACATGAATACAAATTTTGGCATATACAATGCCAATAACTCTAACTTTTCCAAAGGCGAAACCATTGCATTGTAAATGCTTGTTTCACACTATCCTCTTTGCTATCCCGGGACAGGATTAATCAGGGCTCCTCTGTCAATAGTTCTCTATAACTTCCCCAGAGAGGTTATTCCCCCAGGCCCAGTCTCTGCCAAGCATGCCTATCAGCCCTTTTGAGGTCTGGCATATAGCCAAATACTCCTACAGGCGCTTTATTGAAGGGGTGTCTCCCTTTGGGGTCTCATCCCCTTTCTCCCAGGTCCATGAGGAATCTGGCCTTATCTCCTTGCTCCTCTTTATGTTAGGCTAAAAGCCTCCGGATCCACCGCAGTCTTTTAGCCCCGAAATGTTTCACAAACACCTGGCCAGCAAGAATATCAAGTCTCGGACAGGGGGACCCCCCCCTGCACCACAGCCTCCTCCGCTCCTTACCGGCGTTATGGGTAGAAATGAATCTTGCTCCAAGCGAGATGAACCCCGCTCCAGGTGACTCCTGCGTGTACTTTCCTGTGTTCGGGGCTTAGGGGGCCACCGCTGCGCACCCCTATGGCCTCGTGGTGCTGTTGATCGTATGGGGCTGATTTATTTATTTTTATTGGGAGGGACCTCTGTGATGCGGGCACTAGTCGACTGATCTTATGTTCCTCAAGCGATTCCTTCATTCGGGGCCCAGGATTCTCAGCCCTCAAATTCTCCAGATCTCACTGTTACCTTCAGAACCTAGGCCACACTCGCTCTGGGTGGGCTTCTGCGCTGTCGCAGCAACTCTGTTATTTTGTGTTATTTTATTTTTTGAATTTTACCGATTAGTCCTATGATCGTGGGGCACCACTCTTCACTGGGCCTCCGGTCTAGGCTCCCTCTTCGCTCAAGCCCCCACGGGCTCTGAGTCACTCAGAGCGAGGATCAAGTGCCAGCATTTTAGAATCAGGCAGGCCGTCTCGCATCAGGAATTGCGTTCAGTTTTTCTCTATGGCTCGGCTCCGGCAGCCCCCGTAACTTACTCTTCCTGCTCAGGGGTATTCCGCGCAGTTATTTCCTAGAACTGTTGTCCAGTATGCCAGGATTTAGGTAAGATTAGTTCATCTAGGGTAGGAGCTCCGACGATACACAACTGGCCGGCCATGATGTTAGGCCACGCCCCTAATTTACAACACTTACACATATTCTTCACTGCACAATTTATCAGTACTTTAAGGACATCGCAGGCCGGTCTCTTCCTCTGATATTTACAATCTAATGTTGAGCGGTCGAGGAGGCCTTAATGCAATACAATAGGACTCACATTTGCAAGATTTTAAGCTATTAGTATTGTAAATTACAATGTCTTTTATTTATGTTTTAAAACCCAAAACATAAATGAAAGGAATTGTCATTTACAATGCCAATAGCTCAAAGTTGTGTGAATGCGAGACCTATTGCATTCCAAATGCTTGTTTTCTTTGTTTTACCTTGCTTCTGTGTTTGATGGGTTTTGTCCTACCGTTCATTGACTGCTGGTTTCGTTTCGACTGAGGGACTGTTTTGTATGAGCATGTAACATGGCCTGTGGCCGTTGTGTCGATAGTTGTAATAGGTCAAATAATAGCGTGACCCATACATTTCTAGATCCTGCCGGAGTAGGGCACAGGCTGCTGGGAGAGTCGCCACCACGGAGCAGTACAAGGCGCTGCAGCAGCCTGCCCGCACTGTTGATACGTTATATCAGAGGTCTTCAAACTTTTTGATGCCGAGACCCTCTTGTAAAACCTTTTTAGGCGTAAGGACCCCCTTCCGACAAAAGTTTCTAGAAACTGGTACTCCTCATCATCAACTTTTGACAACCATAAATGCGCCTGTTAGACCTCATCACATCCCTCCATCATTCATCCACCCACACTTTCACACATCCATCCATCCACCCTTTCATCCTTCCATCCATACATCCATCCTTCATCCATCCACCCTTTCATCCTTCCATCCATACATCCATCCTTTACCAATCCACCTTTCCTTCCATCCACCCATCATTCATCCACCCACCTTTTCACACATCCATCATCATTCATCCATGCAACCTTTTATCCATTCATACATCCATCCACCCTTTCATCTTCCCATCCATACATCCATCTTTCATCCATCCACTCTTTCATCCTCCCATCCATCATCCATCCACCCTTTCATCCATACATCCACCCACCCTTTCATCCATCCATCTACCCATCATTCATCCCCCCACCTTTTCACACATCCATCCATCCATACATCTGTCATCCGTCCACCCTTTCATCCTTCCATCCATACATCTATCCTTCACCAATCTATCCTTCATCCATCCACCCTTTCATCCTTCCATCCATACATCCATCATTCATCCATCCACCCTTTCATTCATCCATCCACTCCTCATTCATCCAGCCACCTTTTCACACATCCATCCATCCATACATCCGTCATCCGTCCACCCTTTCACCCTTCCTTCCATCCATACATCTATCCTTCACCAATCTATCCATCTCTGTGCCTCCCTGCTGGGGGCGGGGGACGTGTCACGGGACCCAAAGCTCCTGGTGCGCAACACCCATTGAACTCAAAGGGCTACACTACAGCCACTCCCCCAGCCCCACCCCCTCCCCAGCTCCCCCCAGCTTGTGTATGTGAGCCCGGCTGAAACAGCTTCAGGGACACACACACAGTCACACCCAAGTACTTGAAAGGTCTTTAAAAGACCTTTTACTTGTTAATGAGGCGTTGATGTTTTTCACACCTTGGTGCGAATTAGACCTCCGCCGTGAGCACCCTCAGCCCAATGCCAGGAACTCTGCAGAATCTGCGACCCCCTTCCCAGGACTCCACGACCCCCCTGGGGGTCGCGCCCCACAGATTGAAGACCGCTGCGTTATATGATTAGGAATTCCCATGGAGTTCTACTCCGTTGCGTGCACCATTTTCTGTGCATGGAAAGCGTTAGGTCTTGTGTCACACACTGTAGCATCATTGAACTGTAAGCACTTTCCTAGTTAGGAAAGTAATTTGTTTTTCTTACTAGTCTACACGCAAGCCCCTCTTTTGACTTTTGTTCAGAGCAACTGGAATTAAGTGACATGGTTGAGTAAATCATGTGGCAAGAAAAGGCAAATTATGTGGCAAAAGGCATGACCCATACACCACTAGGTCCTGCTTGAGCAGGACATGGACTACTGGGAGAGCAACAACCATGGAATTTAAATGTATTCCATGTTATAACGCTAGTGCTGTAGTTAATCATGTTTAATTCTATCACCGTGGTGGTGTGGTTAAACATTATCGCCCAATGCTGATGTTAAACATGCATTTTGATATCACAGTGGGTGTGTTCATTATCATCCCATCACCTAAAGGGTCCCCTTCAACCTGCAGCTCTACCCCCACTCAGTCATAACATCTACAAAAGAGCAGTGCTTCAAGAAGTCTAATCAGCAGCCATTTCCTAACAAAAGTGTTCATTGAATTTGTAAAGGCAGTCCTTTCACCATCCCCTCACTCACACCAATGTTTGCATCCCCTGCCTTCCATCCACTAGGATGCAGAAAATATACTTCCCCAGGCTTATAAGATATTCGCTTTTCCTTCCTTGGCTAAATCCTGTGTCGTATTCATAGTAGTTCCCTCGTGAAGAAAAAGGACAGACAAGCTTACTTTTACATTTTTATTGAACATATTTAAAACAAAAGAAGGAATTCAAATACATCAGAAACAAGCTGGTGTCCTGCTCTAAAGCTACATCATCAGTTTTAGCCAAGCAAATGGGAAAGGATAAAGACAGGTCTTCCCTGCTCTGGCACAAATCAAGAAACATTGGCAAAGCCTAAAAATGTCAACATATGGCTAAAAAGCATTCACATTAACAATGCCAAAAGCTCATAGCCCTGCCGTTGCCGAGACCTGTTGGCTTTGCCAATGCTGGCTACTATGCTTGCAGTTGAAACTGAGTCCTTATAGTTAGAACTTGATATCTAGTTGGCACAACACACGGTGTCTTCTTCCAGGGAAACCTGAACCCGATTTTTTGTGAATGCAGGGAGGTCATGAAACACTGGCACACCCTTCCTTTTTAGGTTATGCCTGAGCCAGCGCGCATGCGCTGCTCTGTGAGGCTTTAGTAAGGACTTTAAACTTCGAAACACACGCTTGTATGTGTGCTTTTTTTTATCTCCCACTATTGACCGTTGCAAGGGTCTTTCTAAGAAAGACATGGCCCAAGGTGGGTGCATGTCCCGCCTTCTCTCTTCCCTGGCTTAGGGTGCTTGGGAGCGAGCAACAGCCAGCTGCATGCCTCGCATTGCTTTCTCGCCAGCATGTCTGCGCTTATTTATGGTCTAATATGCATCTTCCTGCTATGCATCACATAATTCACCAACTCCCCCCATCTGTCAGGTCCCTCTAAGTTTCTCTATGCAAATCTGATGGAACTTCACTGTTTTTCGCGTGCAGCGGGGGCTCACGCGCATGCACCATTCCCGGGCTTGTAACTGGAGATCTCACATCTGACAATGGCATGAGCTATTCACCTTTCACATGCCAGTTATTATAGTTATCAGCCTCGATGGCCGTGTCATAAAAGTTAAGCGGTGCAGATACAGTGTGTTCTTTAACCTGACGGAAGCCGCAGGCTGCCACAAAGGAGCTGGTAATTATTGCTACGAACTTTCCTCTTCTGCCTTGTGACATCGCTGGGGATCTAAACAAGGCCCTTATTCATCTTAGTGCCTCGTGAAGGGCTTGGCCTTTGTGCTGAGTGATGCTTTCAGCGGGAACAATGTGTTGACAGTTCTGGGAGATCAGACTTAGGCCGTAAACATCGATCTGCAAGATACACTGGCAGAAAGCTTCATGGTGCCTTTCTATCCGCAGAGAACGCCAACAGGCCCATTTTGAGGCCTTCTCCACAGACCACCGATGTTTTGTTTTTTGACCGTGTAACTTTTGTGCAAACCACTCTTAACACAAAGCAGAGTTCATGTATGGGCAGCTGTACTAGTTCACACCTGCTGCTCTGGTGTTGCTTGCACGCCATGCTTCTGTATATATTTGTATGTCTCTAGTTACTGCACGCCTGTAGCCATTGCCAGATTTTTGACTGTTAGAACTGGCTATTTCTGGTTGGCTAAGGCTGACGCCAAAGCCAGGCAGAAACCACTATTCTAGTCAGGGCAAGGGAGTCACACGCCAAGATAACCCCAGCTCACCCCCTTGGTAGCTTGGCACGAGCAGACAGGCTTATCCCGGTGGCAATGTGTAAAGCATTTGCGCACGCACACAACAGCAACAACATCCTAGGCACACCACCAAAGGAACTCCACACAAGGGTATATTCAAATAACTTTTGTATTGTCAAAATACATCAGATAGAAATCCCACATGTACATTGTGCCAACTGGCACGGGCAATATTCACAAGGGATTATTTACACCAGGACAGGGCCACATGGGCCATTGTCAGAATCAGCACTTAGTAGAAATAGCACTTCTAGAACTTAGAATAAGTATAGCACAAAATAACAGTTATAAATCAGAACCAGTAACTACTGGTAACAGGTAAGTACCACCTACGCAACCCTAACCACCTTAGGAGACTGTCACGCAGGAAAACAGGACCTCACTAGGACCACCTGTACTAGAAAGAACAACCACCTAAGTATCACAATACAATTAGGGGTATAAGCAAGAACACATTACACATGATGCATCACAACATTCAGAGGTGTAGGGAAGGAAAACACATGATGCATAAAACATACATTCAGCGGTGTAAGAACAAGGCACATGATGCATCAAAACACATTCAGAGGTACCGGAGAAAACACATGATGCCTAAAACATTCAGAGGTGTAAGGAAGGAAAAACACATGATGCATAAACCAACACATTCAGAGGTATAAGAACAAGGAAGACACATGATGCATAAGAACATTCAGAGGTGCAAGACCACAACTCAATAGCGCAAAAACACATGATGCCTAAAAACATTCAGAGGTGTAAGATCAAGGTGCGTAATCATATTAAATGCATTACATTTCCTAGCACCACATCACATCGCGCAAAACTCACATTAGGCAATTACCATCACATAGATAATCACATTGCGCCTAAATAAAATCACATACCAGCCCCCATCTAATAAAGGGACTAAAGAGCCCTGTGTCCAGAATGTCAGGGCGCACTGCCAATGCAGCGCCAGTCAGGGGTGCGCCACAGGTGCAAAACCTAAACGTTGCAGGTGCCCACTACTTGCTGGGCACCTGGGAACACTCACAAGGGCCTAAACACTGCAGCTGGCACTAAGTGCTGCGCAGCTGTGACCGGCCTGGCACCTCTGTGCCATCTCTGTCCCTTTCAGGGACTCTCTCTCCAATTGCGCCTAAACGGTGCAGCTGCCCACTAATTGCTGGGCAGCTGGAGACAAAACTGCGACAGGGCTCTCACTAGCCTTGAGGACAAATCTGCGCGTCTGTTGGAGCCCCACAGGCTCTGACACTCTGCACACGTTGGAGCCCCACAGGCTCTGACAACACACATGTGGGAGCCACACAGGCTCCGACACCACACATGCCCAAACGTTGGAGTCCCCCCTCTGGGGACTCGTGATCAGAAGAAATGCCCCCTGAGCGTCGGAGCCACACAGGGCTCTAGACACGACAATGCTCCTGGGGCGCCAAATAAACTGCCCCTTCAGCTCTGGGGCCTCGTAATAACCCACTGTGCCCCCGAACCCCTCACAGGGACTATTAAACAAATATGGGCCTGGGTTGGAGCACTTGGGCTCCGTCGAAATGTTGGGGCGGCCCACTGTCATCTGGGGCCGCCCTACTTCCATCCTCGTCATTGTGCCGTCTTCCGGCACCAACAGCAGCCCCTCTGGAGCCCCCCCGGCCCTTTTTACTCACAGGGCCGCTCTCTCTGGGGACTCCGCTTGTCTTCGGGCTGGCTGCATAGGCGGCGAGGCATCTCTCACAGCGCGCTCCCTTGAAAAGGCCTGGAAAAAAGACCCAACCACCAGCACCAAGGACGCCTTCAAAAACGCCACCCGCACTCACCACCAACTGATCCGAAAAGCCAAGAAAACAGCATTCAAGGATCGACTTGACAACAACGCCCACAACAGCAAGGAACTTTTCAACATCGTCAAGGAATTTTCCAATCCCTCAGCCAACTCCAACGATATCACCCCCTCTCAAACCCTATGCGACTCCCTAGCCTCTTTTTTCCACAACAAGATTGCAGACATCCACAACAGCTTTGACAACCAACCCGGAAACCAACCCACCCTACCATTTGCTGATCATCTTCCCCCCGTGAACACCCTTAACGACTGGTACCCAATCTCCACTGAGGACACCATCCGCCTGATGAATTCCATCCACTCAGGATCCCCCACAGACCCATGCCCTCACCACATCTTCAACAAAGCAGACTCCGTCATAGCACCGCACCTCC
Source organism: Lissotriton vulgaris (assembly GCF_964263255.1). NCBI lineage: Eukaryota > Metazoa > Chordata > Amphibia > Caudata > Salamandridae > Lissotriton > Lissotriton vulgaris. The sequence continues at coordinate 2,045,828,479 of NC_141691.1, forward strand.
GAGACGTCATCAACTGCTCCTTCAACTCCGCCACCTTCCCGGAAGACTGGAAACACGCTGAACTCACCGCCCTTCTGAAAAAACCAACAGCGGACCCTACCGAACTCAAAAATTACCGCCCCATCTCGCTTCTTCCATTCCCGGCCAAAGTCATCGAGAAAGCTGTCAACAACCAGCTCGCCGCCTTCCTCGAAGCAAACAAATCCCTCGACCCCTCACAATCTGGCTTCCGAGCAAAACACAGCACTGAGACCGCCCTCATCGCAGCAACAGATGACATTCGAACTCTACTGGACAATGGAGACACAGTCGCCCTCATCCTCCTCGACCTCTCCGCTGCCTTCGACACAGTCTGCCACAGCACCCTTCTACAACGCCTCAATAACATCGGAATCCAAGGAAAAGCACTTGAATGGATCACCTCGTTCCTCACCGGAAGAACCCGCCTTCCTCCATTCAAGTCCGAGGCCTCTGAAGTCATCTACGGCGTACCACAAGGATCCTCACTCAGCCCCACCCTCTTCAACGTATACATGAGCCCCCTCGCAACCATCGCACGCCAACACAACCTCAACATCATCTCTTACGCGGATGACACTCAACTGATCCTTTCTCTCACCAATGACCCCAGCACCGCCAAAACTAACCTACACGAAGGAATGAAAGAAGTTGCCGAATGGATGAAACAAAGGCGGCTGAAACTGAACTCAGACAAAACAGAAGTCCTCATCTTAGGTACATCCCCCTCTGCATGGGACGACTCCTGGTGGCCGGAAGCCCTCGGAAAAGCACCCATCCCGACAGACCACGCACGGAACCTTGGCGTCATCCTGGATTCTTCACTCTCAATGAACAGACAAGTCAGCGCCGTATCCTCTTCCTGCTTCAACATTCTTCGCATGCTCAGAAAAACATTTTGTTGGATCCCCTCCGAAACAAGGAAAACAGTCACCCACGCTCTGGTCACGAGCCGACTGGACTACGGAAACACCCTCTACGCGGGTACTACCGCAAAACTCCAGAAGAAACTCCAACGAATCCAAAACGCCTCCGCCAGGCTCATATTAGACATCCCACGCAACGAACACATCTCTGGTCACCTTAAAGACCTCCACTGGCTGCCCATCAATAAGAGGATCACTTTCCGACTGCTTACCCACGCACACAAATCACTCTACGACATCGGACCAGATTGCCTCAACTCACGACTGTCCTTCTACACCCCCTCCCGCCAACTACGGTCTTCCAGCCAAGCCTTCGCCACTGTACCTCGCATTAACAAGACCACCATGGGAGGCAGATCCTTTTCATACCTGGCTGCTAAAACATGGAACTCACTCCCCGCTTACCTTCGCCTCACCCAGAACCACCTAGCGTTCAGAAAGCAACTTAAAACGTGGATATTTGACAAGTAATCCTCCCCCCCTTCCTAAGCGCCTTGAAACCCTCTGGGTATGTAGTGCGCTCTACAAAGTTTATGACTTGACTTGACTTGACTCTTCGGGAACGGAGCACCGCCGGTACCTCCAGCCGCCTCTTCTCTGGGTGCGGGGCTCCCCCTTGGTCACGGGAGCCCCACAGCGGCCGGCGCCATCTTCTTCTCCCCCCTCTCCTCTGCCGGGCAGCTTCTCTCCTCCGGCCGGCGGCGGCGGCGGGCAGGACTTCCTGCCGGATTGCAGGCCCCGCCCCCGTCCCGGCCAAAAGCTGCCTGACGTCCGGTTTCTGTGACGCGAGGGCCGCGGCGGTGATTCAAAAGGGGCACAGCGAGGGGTGGGCACCCTCGGTTACAAAAATAAAAGTAGAAACGGGGTGAGCACCCGCTAGGCAATTAAATTAATGGGGTGGCACCCATCAATAAGAATATGCAATAAGCATCAAAAGGGGGCAGGAGCGCTTCCCTCCAAGGGAAAATGACAGCGCTCTGCCCAGGAAAATAAAGCGCTCTCAAGGCGCTAGGGGCATAGGCAAGCCCACAGGCATGATCCCTATCCCCAGCAGGGCCCCAGAAACACAGGGTTCCAAGGCAAAGGTCCTGGGGGCAAAAGATGGAGCACACAGCTCCCAAGAAGAAGGAAAGTCCTCCAGCCTCCAAGTCCATCAGGTATCCAGGGGCTGGGCAGGGCTCAGGGAGGCAAGCCTTCCCCTGAGCCCAAGCATCAGCACGCCCCTGGCAAGATTCAAGTCAGAAACAAGAACATTTTAGAAGGGGACACAGCCCCTTTTTATACAGAGAAATCCTTTGTCTAGCAGGGTGCAGGCAGTGTGAGAACCAGCTAGAACTGGTTATAGGGAATTCCTTTCACTGGCCAGGCTAGGGACATCAGACGCACCCCAGGGGGTGGAGCCAGCATTGTGTGGGGAAAACCCAGCCTCATTCAGGACCCTCAAACCAGACAGTCAATCCACAAGCAGGCCCAGGTTCACTCCTCCCCTCACATCAGCATGCTAAACACTCCATTCACCACCGGGGCAGACCCTCCCAGACTCTTGGAGCCAGGCTCACCAGCCAGCCTCAGCCAATCACACGCCAGACACAAATTACACAAATATGCCAACTTCTAAAAGTGGCACTTCTACACTACACACAATCATCCCGCATATACCATTGCGCAGCATTCAATCTCACGAGTTCGCACATACCAAACTCGACCCTGCACTCCCCACACATCAGGAACTACCATGGGCATACATATTCACCATTCATTCCTATGGGAGGGCAGGTCACTCACCACACATACACAGAGAGCTCACGCACTTTACACTGTACCACAGTGAAAAAGTGCGCAGAGGCCTAATCACCAACACCAGGTCACAGAAATAGGCTAGGAAAAAGCAAAAAGTCTCGGGGTGAACCTGCCAAAAGGGCCGGGTCCAACATTGACCAAAAGGACGGTGCGTTCTGGGACGTGTAGTTTCACTTTCCCTTCATTAAATAGGGAGCATTAAACCTCAGTGGGAAGCAGGCAGTCGGTTTAAAATCCAGGACTGCCCACAGACCTACCCTACACTACAGCCACATACACGGAGCCTGCTTTCTCCAAAATGTCAAGGGTGGCTCGTTAGTGCAGCAAAGATTGGAAGAGACCGATGAGGTGCGGTACGCATCTTCGTGATAGTTCAATTTTTTTTTTTATTGTTTGATTAATTAAAATCATTACAATTCCCCCTGAAAGTGGATAAAAAATAACTTAGGAGATTACATTACAGTCCCATTCTAAAATGCTCCTAATGTTAAAACAATACCATGGTTAAGATACTGACATAAAAAAATACTTATTGTTAAAATCTTATGTAAGGGTTCCTACTTTAACAGCGTTCTCCTGACATAAAACCCTTTTTGCTCTTTAACTTTTTTTGGTATGGTCCCTCCCAGTCTCCTAAATAAAGCAAAAAGAAAAAGACGAGCTATCACTTTAGCAGCAATACAACACCGATAGGGGCTAAAGTTTAAAACTCAAAACAACAACCTTAACAGTGTGTGAAACCCCTTAAGGAAAACACTGATAATAATGAGGTCCCAATGATCAACTGTCATTTTCTGTGCTGTCTTTTTATTTGAGGCCTACATCTACGCTGGATCTTTTTGTGGGTTGACATTCTATCCGCTTAATTATTATGGACATTCAACTGTTGCGTAGTTGCGTAAATCCAACCCATTTATTTTTTTGTTCTCCATCGGCTTGCCGTAAAAGTCTGGTAACCATTGTCATGTATTTGACCACCCGGCAAGCCAGGAAGTTGGACGTGCCCTCCAGTCAGAATATCTTATCTTATCTTAACAAGGTTTTATAAAGCGCTCGCACACCCGGAGGTTTCATGGCGCTGACCAACAGGAGCAATATGACTGCAGATTGAACGGCTAAAATAGAGTTAGGCAATGGACTGGACAAACAGCCAAGTTTTGAGATGCCTTCTGAACGAGAGGAGGGTGGTAGAGGAACGGATTTCCAGGGGAAGGGAATTCCACAGTTTCGAAGCAAGGGTGGCGAATCTTCGCCCACCCTTGCGTTGGAACTTGAACCGAGGGACAGAAAGGAGAATTTGCGAAGCGGAACGTAAACTGCGGGGAGGAGTGTATCTGGGTAGGAGCTCTTGAATGAACTTTGGACTACGAGCATGCAGAGTCTTAAAAGCCATACAGGCAGTTTTAAAAATAACACGCTGTGTGATAGGGAGCCAATGAAGTTGCCTCATTAACGGTCTGGCAGACTGCCAGCGCAGGAGGCGATATATAAGTCTAGCAGCCTGATTTTGGGCCATCTGCAGACGCCTAGTGAGGGCCGCAGGGAGGCCCAGGTAGATGGCGTTGGCATAGTCTGAATGAGACAACACCAAGGCCATCACCACCTGGGTCCAGGCTGACTGTGTAAGCATCCGACTGATCTTTTTTATTTTACGGAGCTGAAAGAAACATGTAGCCACCACCAAATTTACTTGAGGTTTCAATGATAAATCTCTGTCGATAAGCAACCCCAAACTTTTGACCGAGTTGGACGGAGTAGGGGGGGAGCCTAGTTCGGATGGCCAATAATGTGGGCCCCAGAGTAGCTGGCTTTTGCCAAAGAGGACCAGTTCCATTTTATCCGGATTTAACTTCAATTGGTTACCATCCATCCAATGACGTATGTGGAGCATAGTTTTCTGAAATGAATAGATCGAGTCAGATGAGTTATCACTTGTGAAAGTGAGTTGCAGATCATCTGCATAATTAAAGGTGGTAACTTTAAAAGTTTTAAGAGACTGAAGCAGGGGAAGCAGATAAATATTAAATAAAATAGGGGAGAGTGAGGAACCCTGGGGAACCCCACAGGTGATAGGGAGTGCAGGGGATGAAAAAGGGGGCAAACCAACTGCCTGCGAGCGATCACTAAGAAATAACCTGATCCAATTGTGGGCTGAGCCACAGATGCCGGCTAGTCTGACACGGTCGAGCAAAATATTATGGTCGACCGTGTCAAATGCAGCCGACAGATGGAGTAGGACCTAGGCCTGAGGGATGTCCATATCTGCATTGTGACGCAGGGAGTCCAGGACTGCCGTGATAACCGACTCGGTTGAGTGGGCCGGTCGAAACCCGGCTTGAGTGGGATCCAGGACGTTGGTTTGTTCAATGAAACTAGAAAGGTGTGAAGTAACAAGGGCTTCCAATACCTTGGCAAGATAAGGAAGAAGGGAGATTGGCCTATAATTTGCTAAAATGGTGGGATCTGCTCTAGGTTTTTTTAAGAGGGGCACCACCACTGCTTCCTTGAACGAGTTAGGTACCATACCTAAAGTTAACGATATGTTGAGGAGACCTAGAATAAGAGATGGAAAAGTAGCAAATACATTTTTTAAGATATAAGGTGGGCAACAATCTCGAGGGGATCCAGACTTTACCCTATTCAGAAGGGTAAGTAAGCATGGGACATCCAGAGAAGGGAAGTGATCCAGCGAATGAGTATTCGTGACATGTGTAAGCTCAGAGGGGGCAGGTGTAGTGACTGGGATGCCAGATTTAATAGTCACAATTTTATCCAAAAAATATTGATTGAGGGTATTGCAGAAATCCCGAGTAACCACAGGCTTGGGCTGGGTTCTGCCCGGATTCGAAAGTTTATTGACTATGGAAAAGATATCCTTAGAGTTGTTGTTAGACTGCTCGATTATGTTAGAAAAGAAGGCAGCTTTGGCTGAAAGAATGGCCTTCATGTAGTCAGCGCGGGTGGTCAAGTAAAGGGCCTTTTCGAGCGGATCGTAAGATCTTCTCCATGCTCGCTCTTTTTGGCGAACAAACTATTTTTTAGCCTTGAGATCAGGGGAGAACCATTTGTGAGCGTCAGATTGACGGATAGTTTTTAGTTTTTTCCGTGGGGCATAAATGTCGCTTGCGGTAGCAAGCCAGTTGGAAATGTTAGCCACGGTCTCATTTAGGTCAGTGTTGTGGAGGGATATGGTGTTCTCTAAAATTTCCCGAAAGGCTGAAGTATCCAGAGAGCCCCATTTTCTGATAAAACCCTCCTTGGTAGTCGTATTTGTTTTAGTCTCAGGGATGGAGATGTTAAATTGGATCAAAAAATGGTCAGAGCAAATACATAGGGAAACAACGGGGGGAGATACAGAGGTTCATACTCCAGACCTGATCAAGTATATGACCTTTAGTATGGGTGGCGGTGTTGATGTGATGACTAAAATTAAGCCCTGTGAGGAGCTCTGTAAGTTCACTGGTCGACGGGCCACCAAGCTCACTATTAAACCAGAGGTTAAAGTCACCAATTAATAAGATGTTAGTGTAATTGGTGACCAAAGTGGCCAGTTGGTCACACAGAGAAAATGGAAATAGTGGCATATTCTGGGGGGGTCTACATATCAGTACATATACTATATATAGAGCATATTACCTCTTGCCAGCTTGAACGAATGTTCAGATCGTTGAAAATGAATTTTAAGTGCTGTCTCCTCTGGTCCAGGACAGCTGGACAGGCACATAATAAGTGGGGTAAAGATTCTTGTTTACAGCCACATAATCGACGGCTCTCCGATTGAAAGGCCTTTTTCCACGATGGATACAGGTCCTTTGAGTCGGCACACCCAATCGAAAGGGTATAAAGCTTTTTTTTAGCTGTGAGCTGAAATGGGCAGATAAATATGCTTGTGGCTTTAAGGATCTGTATGAGTTAATGACTGTCCACCCTTGCCGGCGCTTGGTGATTGCCTTTTTGTCAGCCAGCAAGGATTTCTTTTTTACTGCAATGTTTACTACTTTGCCAAAGTTTACTCTGCCTTCCCCGTTTTCCCATGCTGTTTGTAATTCCAGTTCGGCTAGAGATCTTCTCAAAAAGCTTCCCCAGGAATTTGGTGTTTCGAACTTCATCTGGTGCTTTATTTCGTCCCAGCATAGTCTTTTCAAGGTGTCCGGGTTTGAGGAGCGGAATTTAAGACAACGTTTCTAAAAACCACTCATTCCTCTGAATTTCTGGTGCTGAAGGCCGAATTCCAGTCTGACCTGGGAGGGGGAAGCAGATTTTGGCAGGTCAAAAATGGCCTTATAAATCTTTGTCTGCAGCTCATTCAATAAGTGCGCTTCCTTGCCGCACCAGGGAGCCAGGCCGTAGGACAGACTGGGCTGGATTTGGGCGGCCATAACTTTCAACAGATGACTGTAGTTCGGGCTGTCCACTTTTTTACGTAATAATCTATATGCATAAATTAGTGATTGAGCTTCTGCTTTTAATGCCAATTTATGTTCTTTATGGGATGAGCCCTGCCCAATTGTTACACCCAGGTATTTGTATAAGCGCTGCTCCTCCACAATTGCCCCTTTGGCTAACTATTTAAACTTGGTTTGTATGGGATCCACTTAGCGAACAATTAACTCCAATTGTTCCTGATCCAAGTAAGCTGCTAAATTGTTTATTGATCTCTGTAAGCCAATAGGAGTTTGGCTCAGCAAAACAATATCGTCTGCATATTGTAGGATGGCAACTGACTCGTTGGCCATATTAGGTGGGTGGTAATCTGGTTTTTCAATGTATGATGCAATGTCTGATAGAAACAAGTTAAATAGGCTGGGCACCAAGACGCAGCCTTGTTTCAAGCCTCGTTGCGTGTGGATGCTTGGGGTTGTGCTGAGACCGTCGCCGAGCTTAACTCTTGCCCAGGTATCCGTGTACAAGGAAATTATGGCATTGAGCATTGCGCTTGGCAAGCCCCATACGTTAAGTTTCTTCCAGAGATAGCTGCTGCTTACTCTGTCAAATGCAGATGTGATGCCCACAAAGCACGCAAATAACCGAGATTTCTTTTTTTGCGCTTTTTCGATTAGGAGTGCTAGAATGGCAAGGTTAGTTGTGGTGCCCATCCCTTGCCTGAAAGCCGTCTGGAACTTGGGGATTATGTTCTTCTGCTCCATCCAGTCTTGCAGCTGGGCTAGCAGGCAAGAGGCATAAAGCTTAGCTTTTACATCCATCAATGAGATCAGTCTATAGTTTCCCGGCTTGCGTTGATCTCCCTTTTTAAATATGGGATGGGTGATATTCCCCTTCCAGAATGCCGGGATGTTGGTCTGAGTATAGATCTCGTTGAAAAGGGGCTTGAGATGCGAGGACCAAAACTCTGGGTCGTTCTTGAAGATGGCATTGGGAAGGCCATTTGGACCTGCCGCTCCCTCGATCTTAAGTTTTACTATAAAACCTCTTAGTTCCTTCAGATTAGTCAGCCTGTCCGGCTTGTTACTAAGTGACTCCGATCTTGACAATCTGCCTTCCGCGTGTTCTGGGGCGGAAAATGATTGTATTTCTTCCTAATCGAAGTGCCGCCCATGAGGCCTTCCAGCGAGACACGTTGCTGTATTACTATACAGAGATTGCACGTGAAGTATCCACGTATCTACTCCGATTCCCGCCTCTTGGTGTAAAGTTGGGCCAGTTGACAGTTTGTTTATTATCCCCCAAAAGTCCTGCTATTGGGCTTTTTGCTTGCAGTTAATAATTGTAACCAGATGGACCCTTTGTGTGCTATTTTTGCGCTCCTCAGGTTCCTCGTGTAGTTGCCCCTTAGTTTGGACAGCTTCAGTTTTTCTGTTTTAAGACCCATTTTTGCTGCTTGTGATTGGAATCGCACCTCTCTTGTAATCTCTCTTTTTTGTTTTCTTAGGTCTTGGTTGAACCAGGGTTCGCTCTTGATCGCCATTCTTGAGGTGCGTCTCGGGGTGGCTGGGAATTTTTGGACTAATAACTGGGCCAGCTGTTCCCAGGTATTGACACGATTGATTTCTGCTTGAGGGCCCTGTTTATCCAAGAAGTCCCTGGCTGTCTCCTGAATAGATTGAGGTGCCACTCCCCACCATTTTAGCTTACGAAGATTGATTTTTTCCGGGGGTTGTGTAATGTTTTTTGTGCAGGCTTTACTTTGATATTCATTATCAGGATGAGAGGAAGATGGTCGCTTTCGACTCGTGGAATGATTTTAAATGTTTTGATTTGTTATTGTTATTGTTATTTTTGATTTGTAGCGCGCTCAATCACCTACAGGCCTCTAAGCGCTCGGGAATCGATGGTAAAACAACAACTTTGACAGTACAGAGGGCCTCCACTAGCCTACGTGGCTCACAGGGCTCTCCTGAACAACAGCGTTTTCAGCCCCTTTCTGAAACGTAGGAGGTTTCCTTCCTTTCGTAGTGGCTCAGGTAGTGTGTTCCATAAATGCGGAACCAATACCGAAAAGGCTCTGCCGCCCTTGGTGGCAAGTTTGTACCGAGGGCACACTAATAGCTGAGAGTCTGAGGACCTAAGAGCTCTCTTTGGGCTATACATTGCCAGGCGATCTTTGATGTACACAGGTGCCATGCCATAGATGGCTTTATGGGCGATGCACAGATTTTTAAATTCCACTCGCTCCTTGATGGGGAGCCAGTGGAGGCTTTGTAGCAGGGGGGATGCTTTAGTGTGTCTTGGCTGTCTGAAGATAAGACGAGCGGCATCATTCATCACCACCTGTAGCCTGTTTATCAAGGTTTTTGGTAGGCCAAGGTAGAGGGCATTTCCATAGTCTATGCGTGAAATCACAGTAGCTGTGACGATGGAACGTAGCATAGATTGGGAAATGATAGGCACTAATTTCCGTAACTGTCGGATGATATTAGTACAGCTGCCCACCACTGAAGAAATTTTGGCTGACCATAGAGAGGTCACAGTCCAATTTAATCCCTAGGCTCTTCACGTTCAGACTGGGTTTGGGAGCTGGACCTAACTCTGCGGGCCAGTAGAGGTCACACCATGGTGAGGTGGTGGATGAAATAACCAGGACCTCAGTCTTATCTGGGTTGATTTTTAGGAGGTTTCCTGTCATCCACTGGACCGTGTGTCTCAAGATATTCTGAGTGTGGAGTTGGGCGGTGTTTGTATTGTCAACACTCAGCAGCAGCTGCGTGTCGTCTGCGTAGTTATATACCGTGCAGCCCATACTCGCCAGGGAGGCAATCAGAGGCTGCAGATATAGGTTAAACAGCAGTGGGGATAGGGCCGAGCCCTGAGGTACCCCACATTCTATTTCTCCCACTGCGGAGATTTCTTCTCCGAGTTGTATTCTTTGTGTCCTTCCTGACAGAAAGGACTGCAACCACTCGAAAGCCCGGCCAGTGATGCCAAAGTCACTCAGCCTTTCCAGTAGCAGCGCATGACTGTGTGATGACTGTGATTTGTGGAAGCAATTTGTTACTAATTATGGTAAAGTCTATCGTTGAGGAGACTTTTCCGCTTAAATATGTAGCAGCAGCAAGAGTATCCCCCGGAGTATTGCCGTTCAGGATTGCAAAGTCGAGAGATTCTAAATCGTTCACGAATACTCTCACTCCCCGACTGTCTTTTACTTCCGAACGGAGGGCTTGCTTTGAGATAGCAATTAAAGTCACCCGAGATAACTATTTGAGAGTGCTGGTGACTTCTCTGCATTGATTTTATTAATTTCCTTTCTGCATTTTTCTTTCCGGGTGAATATAGACATTGATTATTAGGAGTTGCCACTTTAGTTCGTCAGACGCGTGTTTACCGCTTAGTTTGATCACTTGGATCCAGTTTATCCCTGTGTCTAATTCTTCTGTTGACCAGTCCAGCTTTTGTGTAACGTATGTTGATAGGCCACCTCTTGGGTGCCCGAAACTGGAGAGTCTTTCAGCCAGGCAATGGTGTTCTATAAATCTGGGAATTGAAGTTGGAACCAGATTCCAAGTTTTCTGGAGTAGGATAATATCTTGTTGGATGAAGAATGATAAAGTTTCATGGTCTTGCCCCATCTCTTTAAATCCGTGGACATTCCAAGAGCAGAACGTGATGTTGGACATAGATCTTCCACATTGGGGGCCGACCACCTTCCTGCTGTTATGCTTTTCTTATCTTCATTAGGGATGCCTATTATTTAGTGTTTTAGACACCCAAGACCAGTCCTTGGTTTCCTGTGAGCAGCCCTCCCCGTTTCCGGAATTTTCCCTTGAGTTATGCCTGTTCTCACTGGAGAGTGTTGCAGACGAGTTGGAACGTGCACCGTGTACACATATGATATGACTTTCCCCCGGAGTGTCCACCTCTTTTGGATTTTCTAGGAGGGGATGCGGATACCTTGGGCGTTTGTGAGCCTTCAGCACAATTCCCCAGGCTCCGAACCTTGCTCTCATTGAGGATATTTTATCCACCAGATTCCTGGAGGACCAGGTTGTCAGTGTCTCTTCAGCTCCCATCCTTGTTGTTTGTTTGAATTCTACCGATATTAAATCTCGAGAACAAATTCCTTTTAATTCGGGGATTTCTTTGAAAAGCCTATGCAAGTTCCCTCTGTTTAAGATATCTTTTCTTCCTCTGGTCGAATATTCGGGGACGAATGACAATTTAAGTTCAAACTCCTCTGGCTGATTTTGCACGTTGTCGCGGAAGGGTGAAATTTATTTTCTTCCAGCATCAGCAGTTGTTGTTAGTGGGGTGTCCTTTTTACATCAAGATTCGCTCTCCGTGGGGACAGAAATTGCCTCCTCTAAAATCCATTCCGGCGTTCCCGGATTTTTAGTTGCACTATTCCCTGTTTGCACCAACACTTGGTCCGAATGATGGAACTTGCAATGTCGGGTTATTGTAACCGCAATTGGTTTGGAAAGGTTTTGAACCTTAAGGGTTGTTAATACCCGAAACGTCTTGACTGGAGAGGCTTTCCGCTTTTCTAATTCTGACCCCTTTTTCCTCTCTTCGTGTTGGAAATCCTGTGCTTGTGTGCTCGGATCTCTATTGCTCCCAGGTTCTCGTTTGCCCAACATAAACAATGTTTTTCCTTGCTCCTCTCCTATGTTGGATTCTTTGTTTCTTTCTTGTTGCTGCACTTCCTGAATGAATTTATGAGCTGCTCTTACCTCTGGGGAGGCTCCTCCGTCCGTTTGTGAAACTTGGACTGATTTTTGAAGTGTAGGGGTACGGGTTGTGAACCGTTGCTTTGAATTAGGGGACCGGGTAACTTGCGATTGATCTAGTACAGAAATGCCGCCCCACGCGGGGGTGAGATGTTTTTTTTCCCCGTGGATGTTTTTATTGTAAATAACAGGAAGATTTTTTCAGGGGCTGAGCTTGGCTGTTTATTATTTTTGAGCCACGCCTTCCTTGCATGCTTTCTGTCCCGTTTTGTGGGTTTAGCTACCACCGTTACTGGTTTTGGAGAGCTCTGTGGAGCATCTAATTGGAGTTCTGTTAAGTCAGGTTGAGCCTGGGGCTCGGCTTTCTCTGATTCGTCATTAACGTCGCTGATTTCTTCTATTATTGAGTTGGCGCATTTTATCTTTTCCTCTAATTCGGGACTTTTTTGGTGGTTTTTATGCTGCTTGCTATTGCAAGATTGTTTTACTGCGCCTCGGACGTCCTTTAAAATTTCAGGAAGGGTTGCCAGTTTCTCTAATATGGGCGCGCAACAGCAGAATGGATAATTGTTTGTTGTTGTCTCTTAACTGGTCCATGTTTTCCCTGTTAGTTAATATAGATGTTATTAAATCTATTTTGGTGTTTAAGCCTGAGATGTGGCTGGCAATGATATTTACAAGATCAATTTGAACATCCATTTTATCTGACTGGAAGTTCAAAACCCATATAGCTTGTTCTAGAGTGTGAATCAGGGTTTGTGCCCATTGCGTATTAGAATGATCTTCTTTATACTGCGCCAAGGCCACTGATCCAAGGTCTGTCCCACTAACAGATGAAATGGTTATTGGTGGTGAGAGGTTTAATTGCTTAACTCTTATAGAGCTGTGACTATCCTGCTCTAGTACTAAGTACTAGAGATCTTGTTTACCTTGTGGGCTTAAAGGTGTTGATGCAACCATTTTGAATCTGCTCTGTGGTGTTCTTTTACTTGATTCTGGTTGAGGATCTATTCCTTGGCGTTCCTTGTCCTGACAGTTGGATTCCAATATGTATAGGATTTCCACCAGGTTTGAGTCGTTTATATTAGAAAATGATTTGGAGCGAACTTCTTCCTTGGGGGCTGCATTTGCTGCAGATTTTATTAAGTTTAATTTTTCGACCTTTGTCCATTTTGTATTTGATCGACCTTCTTCCTTAAGGCCTCCTAATAATTTTCCATCCTTTGGACCCGTGGCAGTTGTTAGTCCCTCGGGGGCTACATTGAAAGCTAAAGAACTGCTGTTAGGATTTTCCCGTTCTCTCTTTTCCTCCGTGTGGGTCTCAGTCCTTCCCACCAATGCAACGTTGTCGAGTAGCTCAGTTGCATTAGGGTTAAGGATATTAGCAGTCACTTTAGATATTGTTGTAAGTTTTGTGGTAGATGTTGTAGGCGTTGTTTGATGCACCTTCGCTGTAATGGTCACAAGTTTTCCAACGCCTGTGCGAACCGTATTTTGTTCCAAAGCTGATTCCCTTTGTAATGCGTTGTTAAGATTTGCGGGGGTCTGTGGGGCGATAGCTCGTGGTTGATCAGGAAGGATTGGGCTTGGCAGCTGAGAGGCTTCTACTGATGTAGCG